>NC_141166.1:48052500-49287500 GCF_055505025.1 Bos grunniens | reverse complement strand
TTATCTATCCTAGCCAGGGGGTAATAGGGAAAGAATAATCCTCCTACCTCTCAATAGATTTCAGAAAAATCCCCCAAACGTAGATCAGCTTTTCTAAGCCCCTATCAAGTACAACCTGCCTAGAAAAATGGTATTGCAGTTCAGTATAGAACAGTCGCAGGGGCTTCTTAGGAAAGCACCACATTTTAAAGGTAAAGCACCATTAACATAATATTGTCAAATCTTAACTTAAGATCTAACATAATTGCTTTTCTTCTCTGAACCTGTGTCAGAATGCTCAAGGCAATACTGGTATATAACTATTTTACTCTCTCTTGCTAGAAGATTTAAGCCCACAGTGATGCATTTATGAAATGCAGAAAGCCCTAAAAATATTATCAACCAGTTTTCTGATTTTACAATCTCCACAAGTGTGCAGATATGGTGAGCATATCAACTAATCCAATATAAGTCTAAGCACTGAAGAAAAACAAAGCATTGCTTGCAAATACTTAACAAGCATACAATAACTGGATGTCATATTACTTTATTTCCTGCTATATATTGTTCAGTTTGAGGAACAAGATCTTCAATATAATAAATGTGGAGTATAATATACTGTTTATTTTCCCATTGACACCAAACGATTTTTATACTAAATGTTAATATGTTCTTCATTACAATTTTTGAAGTATTGTACATTGCATATGTTCAGGTTTTATATAATCCTTCAAAATAATTTTAGTAACTTTTCAGCTTCAGAGAATTCAAAACCAGAAAGTAGTAAAGATTTATAAGCACATGTAGAGTTCCCCTTAAACTGGGGCATGAAAACAAAGTACTCACAAGAACGTGTCTTTGGTGAGCCAACGTTTGTTTCATATAGCTATTTAAAATGATGCAATTTTGACTCCAGAACTTGCATACTAAGATGTGCTTTTTCCAAGATGTTTATTCTTTCGATACAGTCAGACCTCGCTTTACAACTATGCATTTTCCTGTGAAATATATATAAATTGAAAATCTCTATTTAGTGAGTCATGAATGCAATTATTTTATTTTAACTACAGATATGCATTCTCACAGAAAAATAACTTCAACCACAACAGGTCATATAAATGACATTTAAGACTTCTTAAATGATTCAAGATGCATTCTGCATTTAATGCATGGTAAATATGCATTTACTGCTGACATTACTTGCACAAAAGTTTTAAAATCAAATGGATATGTCTTGTCCATCCATATCATTAAAAACATAGATATGTTCAAATCATTTAGTATCTGCCATATTTGATAATCATACTAATTTCATATGTTTAGACCTCATGATGTATTTTTGTTCCTGGTGTTCAACAGAGTTAACCAGAAAAACCACTCAACAGACATCCAATTAAAATGTTGGTAATTCTGACCAGTTCTTGTACACAGAAGTAAAAGAACTATTATTTAAATATCTTTAAGTAGATACTGATTGACATAATAGAATCATTTTAAAACAATTTACTTAATTTTTATAATTTCCTTAAAATAATGTTTAGTAAATAGCAACATACTAAAAATTTGGAATCTCAATAACTGCCTTTAAAACACTGAATCAATATTTATTAGAAAATTAAAATCATGTATAATACTTTTGAGGGGTCATTCGAATTTTTTATATGTATGAAATTATTTAGTCCCACAACCATATGGGGCAAGAACCATTATTATTCCCATTTTATAGGTCAGAAAACTGAGGCTATCAGAGGTCACATAATTTGCCCAAGGTCACATATGTAGTGAACGATATAGCCAAGATTTTAACCCAAGCAGTTTTCTCCAGAATCAATCATCTTAATTACTGCATTAACCTATAACCTGTAATCTTACGCTCTGGAGGGGGCAAAGTAGCAGAAAAAGAGAGTAAACAAATTCTTCACTTAAGGAGTGAGAAGAAGGCAGATTTTCTGTACAATGTCTAGTGAGTCTAATTATTACTAAATTATTGATCCATTCCCCTAAAAGAATATAGGACATTAATAAGGCAATTTCATTTTATATTTAAAGCAATCAAATGCAGTTTGATCCTCAAAGAAATTACTAAAAGAGACTGTTTTGTTTTGCTATTTACCAAGTTAGTAGAGCATCAACCTCTAATTCCACCCTCAACCTCTAACACACTCATGCCTATACACATGTGCACACACACACACACATTTCTGGTCTATCTAGGTAATTTGATGTTTCTGGAAACAGAAGGCTGCTGAGAAGAACAATGTCCCTACTGTATAATGTGCTTTCCAGTTCTGTGCTTTCCTCATAAAAACCATAGGCAGGTGATACAGTTTTTAGTAATTGACTGATGTGGTTCTGTGAGATTTGGGAGGCAAAAAGACCAGGGTGAGAAGGCAGCTCTTCCACTTACTCACTGAGTTACCTCAAGCAATTTATTTAATTTCCCTGAGCTTTAGGTCCCTTGTCTAAAAGATGAGAATGATAATATCTACCTCATAAAGTTATCATATGTAGGCCCGCCCAGGACAAGAATACAAATAGAGACCCACATACCATATGTCTAAATATTTAAAAGTTATAAATCAAGCCAACAGTTAAATAAAATATGTTCTGTCCTCCTACCTTGACAAATACACCTTTATAATGACAAAATCCAAAACAATATGTGTTAAGCTATGATTTTTATAGGACCAAAAGTTGGCAAATATGAAGGACCAGGCCTTCTGTTGATGGGCCAACAGTTTGGGGATGAGTAATAAAATAAAAACTTAAATGATACAAATTTTGATTCATTTATTCCATAACACTGTTTTGGGCTTCATTTCAGCAACATGATTAGGTTGTTTTTAAAAAACTAAGATTTTTTACACATTTTCTATTGACTATGATGATCTAAAGTCTCTTTAAAATTACATATAATTAAATTCAAAATATCTACAAAACATATAGTTTATCAGACTATATAACTTAAATATAAAAATCAAAATAAATATTGAAGTTATCTCTTTCAAACGCTTGCTTATCAATATTAAGTATCAAACTTATAAATCAAAATTATTTACAACAATAAACACTTTTGTTTTAAAATATAAATAAATATAAAGTCTTATTAACTATTTTAATAAACTTATTTATAAATTCAAATATTCAGTCCCTCTAATTGCTAATATAAAAAATGAATATCATATTTATTATATGTTATATATACACACAAATTTAAGAGTAATATAGATTGTTTTTATAGCAAAATGCTTCCATATACAAGTGCTATACAATCTATGTTAATTAATGAATACTACTGTAACCACTAATCAGAACACATAAAGAAAGAAAAAAAATGAAGCTCAAAACTTCTGGGAAACAATGTTTGTTATGCAAGAATCTTGCACTTCCGACATTAGAGAAAGAATCTGACTCTCACAAGAATCTTTTCATTCTCGAATCCTCACCATACTCCAAAGCAGTATTCATCTCTGAGGTCAGCAACAGCACTTCACAGCATTTGGAAACTTAATCCTTCATTTCAGAGACACAGAGCAAGAGATGTGGAAAAGTATTGCTCTAGGATCGGGGAACAGATGTTTAAGGCTAAGAGCCATATTTTGTCCATGCTGCGTGCCTGTCCTCAAGGAATTCAGTCTCCAACCTAACACTGAAAATGCCAATGAATCTTTAAAAATGTATGTTTTGTTGTTTTTGTTTTTGTTGTTTGTTACTCTTATGATATGAATGCTCTCTAAAACACAGGACTCAAAGTCTGGTTCCCTCTTGCCAGGTCTAAGGGGTGTCTGGGTTATATGGATTAAATCTGCAGACAGTAGAGTATATCAGGTATGCAGAAAGTGTTCACTAGATAGTAGTCATTTTAATGATAAGTTTTATCAAGTTTAAAGTGTGTACTCAAACTGAATACTGTATATGTGCAACATTTTGTGAAACTTAGACTATATCTTAAACACCCATTCTAAAATTAGGAGAAGCATCTACTTCTATAATAATAATGATTAATTTTGAGATTTCCATTCTTTTATTAAGCTAAAACTTACTAGGTCCCTACTATATGCAAGGCACTCTGTTAGGAATTCTGATAATACAAAGGTGTGGCCCTCAACCTGAACATGTCTACAGTTTAGATCAGTGGTTTTCAACTGGAGGCAATATGAAGCCTTCAGGGGACATCTGGCAATGTCTGAAGACATTATTGGTTGTCACAACTGGGGATGGATCAGGGGGTGCTGCTGGCATCTAGTAGGTATACGCCACGGATGCTGATAATGTTCTGCAATGCCCAGGACCACACCCAATGCTGACAACAGTGAATTATCTGGCTCAAAATGTCAATACAGCCAAGAAAAATCAATACTAGTCTAGTGAGGAAAATAAACTATGCATTCCAGAACAACATCTATTTCTGCTTTATTGACCATGCCAAAGCCTTTGACTGTGTGGATCACAATAAACTGTGGAAAATTCTGAAAGAGATGGGAATACCAGACCACCTGACCTGCCTCTTGAGAAACCTATATGCAGGTCAGGAAGCAACAGTTAGAACTGGACATGGAACAACAGACTGGTTCCAAATAGGAAAAGGAGTACATCAAGGCAGTATATTGTCACCTTGCTTATTCAACTTATATGCAGAGTACCTCATGAGAAATGCTGGGCAGGAAGAAGCACAAGCTGGAATCAAGATTTCCAGGAGAAATATCAATAACCTCAGATATGGAGAAATATCAATAACCTCAATTATGGAGATGACATCACCCTTATGGCAGAAAGTGAAGAGGAACTAAAGAGCCTCTTGATGAAAGTGAAAGAGGAGAGTGAAAAAGTTGGCTTAAAGCTCAACATTCAGAAAACGAAGATCATGGCATCTGGTCCCATCACTTCATGGGAAACAGATGGGGAAACAGTGGCAACAGTGTCAGACTTAATCTTTTAGGGCTCCAAAATCAGTGCAGATGGTGATTGCAGCCATGAAAGTAAAAGACACTTACTCCTTGGAAGGAAAGTTATGACCAACCTAGATAGCATATTCAAAAGCAGAGACATTACTTTGCCAACAAAGGTCCATTTAGTCAAGGCTATGGTTTTTCCAGTGGTCATGTATGGATGTGAGAGTTGGACTGTGAAGAAAGCTGAGCGCCGAAGAATTGATGCTTTTGAACTGTGGTGTTGGAGAAGACTCTTGAGAGTCCCTTGGACTGCAAGGAGATCCAACTAGTCCATTCTGAAGGAGATCAGCCCTGGGTGTTCTTTGGAAGGAATGATGCTGAAGCTGAAACTCCAATACTTTGGCCACCTCATGCAAAGAGTTGACTCATTGGAAAAGACTCTGATGCTGGGAGGGACTGGGGGCAGGAGGAGAAGGGGACGACAGAGGATGAGATGGCTGGATGGCATCACCGACTCGATGGACATGAGTTTGAGTGAACTCCAAGAGATGGTGATAGACAGGGAGGCCTGGCGTGCTGCGATTCATGGGGTCACAAAGTTTGGACACGACTGAGCAACTGAACTGAACTGAACTGAACTGATACACTGTGCATCTAAAATAAAGTTAAAGTAGCTCAAGGTTTCTCACTGAGGAATTATATTCAGCCTTGAACTTACTGGTTCTTCTTGGGACTGTGTCTGAAGCATGATAGTTTCAGAGTATCATTCAGTCTATTTGAATAATAGAATCTGTAGCTGTGTTGGCATAATAATGGTACTCCAAAGATGTTCATTGGAGAAGGCAATGGTACCCTACTCCAGTACTCTTGCCTGGAAAATCCCATGGACGGAGGAGCCTGGTGGGCTGCAGTCCATGGGGCTGCTAAGAGTCGGACACGACTGAGTGACTTCACTTTCACTTTTTCACTTTCATGCATTGGAAAAGGAAATGGCAACCCACTCCAGTGTTCTTGCCTGGAGAATCCCAGGGGCAGGGGAGCCTGGTGGGCTGACGTCTATGGGGTCACACAGAGTCGGACACGACTGAAGTGACTTAGCAGCAAAGATGTTCATGTCCTAAACTCTACCACCTGCTAATATATTATTTAACATGGCAATGGGGAATTAAGATTGCCAATCAGCTGACCTTAAAATAGGATGATTATGCTGGATTATCTATATGTCATAATGTAATCACAAAAGTCCTTAAATGTAACAGTGAGGCAGAAGAGTCGATGTCAGAGTGATGTCATGTGAGGAATATAGACAACCATTTATTAGTTTTAAAGATGGAAGGGGACCATAAGCCAAAGAATGCAGGCAGCCTCAAGAAAATAGAAAAACCAATAAAAAGGATTCTCTCCTCTAGCCTCTAGCAAGGAACACAGCCTCACAGACAATTGATTTTAGCATTGTCTACTGTTGTTTTGTTCAGTCACTAAGTTGCATCCAATTCTCTGTGTAGTAAGACCCACTTCAGACTTCTGACCTCCAGAGCTGTAGGATTTGTGCTCTTTGGAGCCACACTAAGTTTGTAGAAATTTGTTAGCAGCCAAAACAAAAACAACAACCAAACAAACAAAAATTAATGCAGAAGATCATTTATATATCAACAGAATTTGAAAGAACATAATACCAGTAAGCAATATTATCATGTGGGATGTTATTCATTCATTTGGTCATTCATTAAATTGGCCTTTGCAAACCATCCTTCTCATTCTGCTAACGTGGGTAATGTAGAAACTCTACTCACCAGTACCATCTGGTAGCAATATGACTAATTGCACATACCTAATTTATGGGAATTCATGAAAAAAGAGAATGAATGTATGTGCTACTTCTATCTCCCTGAACTGAGGATACATGTATTAGAGTTCTCACCACTCTGCTAATTGTCTGTACCACCTTGAACAGGTGTCGTTACCTATCTGGACATTGGTTTTCTCAGCTGTAAATTAAGTGATTGGACTAGACCATGAGCTTCTTAAGGAAAAGACCCACATCCTGACCTTATCAATATCAATCACAGTAGCCAATGCAAAGAAAGTATAAAATGTTTGTTGAATAAATGAACCATCTCTATGTTTCTATAATCATCATGCTATCTCTTCTAGTAATACCTCAGTGGAGGGAGATCAGGAGATCAAACTTGACATTTTTGAAGGAGAGCTAGACTAAGAAATTTTAATTCCATGGTTTGCTACCAATCACCCACAAATACTCACCATTTCAGTGGTTCTCACCAGGAGTCCCGTAATATCACAAGATTTTAGGGAAATAAATGGAATTCTGCAACCCATTTTAAAGACTTATAAGAAAATATATAGCTGTGCCTAGAAGTAAGACATTTAATTAGAGAAAGGGAAATATTAACTATGTCTCAAATAGAGAAAAATCAGCTGAAAAACAAAATAAAACAAAACAGAAACACTAAATTGTGGAAATCCCCATTACAAATATTGACTCCTATTTTATCTAGTTTTTAATCCTTCAATTAAATCCTAACTTATAATAAATGGTACAATTAAAAGCCCTCAGAAAAGCCTTCTTTGGTATTCAAACTCCAACTGAGCTTCTCTTTGAACACTAGGATCCAAGTTTTGATTATTGGATATTTTGGCCATTAACTATATTCTGTTTTCAAATTGATTTAAAGGCTCTAAATGAAAAATTTTAGCTTCCTGATGCAGTTCTCTGGTCTTACCTTTTTAATAAATTTTCTACAAAGCTTTCTATAGCCTTCAGCACATGAAAAATATCTTTTGGTTTAAAGTGAATAGTAGCTATACTGAACACAGAGGCGTCTCAGTATTTTTATCAAATAAGCTTGGATATTTGATTCCAATTCAGGTGAAACTGTAATGAGTATTGACAATACAGAGAAAAAGAAAATGTCTATAAATCCATTAGTCACATTAAAGCAACCAAAAGAAGGACTAGTGCAAATAAGATGAAAAGCAAGGAAGGGAGTTAGGAAAGAAGGAAGGACAGAAGGGAGAGGAAAGGACTGAATTTCTAGTCCATGTAAAGAGGAAAAGCCTGATAAAAAGACATCCTTTGTGGATGGCTGTCATATTTGGTGTCATTGTACAGGTTTCACTGCCCTTGGTCTACACAAATGTCACAGAAATAAGAGTTGATGGATAAACATTTAAGTCATAAGGAAAGGCCATTCAGAATCACATGCTTTATAAGTTAGATATTACACAATTGAAAGCTGCTCTTCAGAGAGCCCTGAAACTTGAAAATAAACAAGACCTAACATGTTAACCAGAGAAGGCGATGGCACCCCACTCCAGTACTCTTGCCTGGAAAATCCCATGGGTGGAGGAGGGTAGTGGGGTGCTGTCCATGGGGTCGTGAAGAGTCGGACACAACTGAAGCGGCTTAGCAGCAGCAGCAGCATGTTAACTGAAATAGGTTTTATTTTTAAACATTTTACAGCCTATGTTCACCAACTAACTTATTTTTCTCCATAACACATGCCCATACGCATATGATATTGCTGTTAGGAATTTCAACTTGAATGCAGCATGACCAGTAACTCTGTACTGTTAATCCAAATACCGTCTAGAGACTGCAGCCATTAGCACTCCTGGTATCTGGGCCATGCCAACTTGTTTTTTAAAAACAAAGAGGATGATCTCAATTTATTTCATCTCATTTTAGGATGGTAAGTAGGAAATCAAATATATTCAATCTTTTTATAATCTTTATTTCTTAAAGCAACCATACTTAAAGTTTGAGGAATTTTCAAATTTGATAAATACTTTAATCCATGGTTTCCAAACATTGCCCTAAGTTTTTAATTCTTATCTAAAATGAGAAGGAGAATGCATTTTATACACACCAAATTTCATAAAAAATTCAATATGCTACCCCCTATTTCCATTCATTCCTAAAAGTCTTCAAAGTACATTTTGTACTTAGGTGATTTGGTACACATTTAATGTTTTTAAAAAAATTACTTTGTAAAAATTTTAAAATTAAGCATAAGGCGCAATGCAATGAAATTCCATAAAAATAAGTGAGCCACTAAGCATCTAGTATTTACTCAATAATGCTTGAAACTGTTTGGAAATAATTATTATTGTCTTATATTCTTACCTGGCTTTAACAGTTTTAATATACCTGAAACCATCTTCCAAACATACTGTAGAAGAACAATCTGCTAAAATTTTAATTGTCCTAGTCCCTTTATTGTAAATAACTCAAGATGCTAAAAATACCTTTTCCTGTATCCTCCATCCTAAAAGAACAGTCAAGATTTCATTTCGTTTCTAACCTTTCCCAGTCCTAGAGAATTAGTTTTCCGAAGCAAAGACTCATGGACAGAGATGAAAACTGTCTAAAAAGATGAGAAATCCAAGGTTTGAGGGAGGAGGCATTTGTCCAAATGCGATTTTTTAAATTTTTCATTTCAAGAATCATAGAGCAAATTCACACCTTTACAATAAGATATTCACTTTCACCTCAATGCACCTACAATCCCCACTCCATTTCTAGAAAGCAGTTCACTATTTTCTCTAAGACAAACTATTCAGTGATCCTGGCTAAATACCCAAAATCACTGTGCTCAAGGTTTCTCTGCTCTTAGTCCTGACTGCAATTAATGGCTCATATTATGCCTTAAAATATGTTCACTGATTTCAGTATTATTTTACAAGGGGAAATTATTTTCTGATAAATCACATTGTCCTTTTTATGTTAACTTTTAAGCAGATATACAAAGGTAGTCATCTTCTTACAGTCTCTACCCACAATATAAACATATTCTTATCTTCTGCCTGCGATGAATACTCAAAAAACAAAGAACAGGAATGAAACATATTCAGGTCTTTAGAAATCTCTTAAATGGGTAAGATTACTTAAGGGAAAGACAATTTTTCCAGTGGGTATATTTCCTGAAAGTGAAAGTGTTAGTCACTCAGTCAAGTCCAACTCTTTGTGACCCCAAGGACTGTAGCCCGCCAGGCTCCTCTGTCCATGGAATTCTCCAGGCAAGAATAGTGGAGTGGGTTGTCATCCCCTTGTCCAGGGGATTTTCCCAACCCAGGGATCAATCCCAGGTCTCCCACATCACAGGCAGATTCTTTACCATTTGAGTTACCCAGGAAGCTTGGGGTATATTTCCTAGCATAAGACAATATTCTATAAAGAAAACGGTACACGAGAGTCCATAGGGGGGAAATAATTACTCGAAAACCACAAATTAGTATTATTTATCTACCTCCTGGGTAAAGCATGTCTGTCATTCAGGAAGAATTTAATGAGGACAAACATAGGGTGCTGAGAAATGCTCTTTTACAAGCGTCTCTGCAATAGATGTCTTTTGTTCTATCCTAATGTTTTCCTCTTTTTCTTATTTCCAAATAATGACCAATAATTGCCCTTGTTTGCCAGTGTTGAAACTGAATTAATTTAATAAGGCATCAACTGAATCAATGTTTACAAATAACTATATTTTTTACTGCTCATTATTTCAAGAGAGAAGTCCAAATTTCCCTTCTATTTCTCAATTATCTAAACTGCATCAGTAAAGGTTGGCCTTTGCTAAATGTAAATAACCAAATATACAGTTAAGGAATTTTATTAAATAAATATCATTTATTTTTTATTTTTTTTTAATTTTATTTTATTTTTAAACTTTATAATATTGTATTAGTTTTGCCAAATATCGAAATGAATCCACCACAGGTATACATGTGTTCCCCATCCTGAACCCTCCTCCCTCCTCCCTCCCCATACCATCCCTCTGGGTCCTCCCAGTGCACCAGCCCCAAGCATCCAGTATCATGTATCGAACCTGGACTGGCAACTCATTTCATTTGAGGTGGCTTCTACTTAAAAGCTAAAGACCATATCAGCAAAACCAAAGTAATATGGCATTACTTTCCTACTTTCCTTAGAATCTTAAATAGATCTAATTTATAAATTTATATGACTTTCCTCATAGCTCACAAACTTTTTAGACAAAATCTGTACCACAAATTCTCTCTGAAATAAAGGACAGCACATTTATCATTTCTCCTCAGGCGGTAATGTGTGGGTTTTACATGTTATATGATGTTCTTAGTTTAAGTAAAATACATACACTGATTGAACAGTATCTGAACTCCTCATATAACCTTATCAATTCATCACAAGTTATATATTTTTATGAGAGTCTTATTCTATCTTTTAAGAATGTAGGAATTTTGAAGTTAAGAATGCCAAAAGACTAAGTTAAATATTCATTCAAACCATACTTTTTCCATGTTTCCACTCCATGCCAAAGTACATTCTTGGAGTACCCATTTTGCAAATTTCACAGTGCCTAAGTACTTAGAGGTCTTAAAGGTTTTCAATAATTCCAGGAGACTAAGCTCCTAACCTCACTGGTATATAGCTTTAAGTTGCCACCTTCTGTATTAATTTGATGCATTAAATTCACACAAGAGGGATGTATGATGTGATGTGAAATGTAGAATTTAAAATTTAAGAGTTTCTCATTGATGTACATAATATTATAAGCAATACTGAATAAACAAAGGTGAGCTCATATACTTAATTAAATTGACAGTCAAAAGCTTTGCATATTGAAGTTGTCATTATATCTTTTTTAAAAGACATTCTTCCAGCAATAAACTCTAGTATTCTTTAACACTACTTCACCCTTTTCAATAAGTGAAAGCTATAACAAAATCTGAAGGATCTATTTATTGCTAAATATTACACAGAGACATTCTATTTAGCAAAATATCCATTATATTTATGCTTTGTATTTAAGACTGCTTACTTGAATCCTCTCTGCATTGAGAAGTGAACAGCACTTGTTATCTCTTTGTCTACAGTGGGTGTTTAAAGAGTAGGAATTCATCACTACCCAATTGTGAGAGCCTTTATTCATTCTATAACAGGTATAGCTGTTATCAGCAGAAAGTAGTGGATGGCAGGGATAGAGGGAATCAGATTTTCAGTGACATTTACCCCCAGAAAAGAAAAGTATTATTAAGAGAAACAGCCCTTATGTATAGTGCATCTCTGGGAAATTGTTCAATGTCTTTACTTGGTAGGAGACTTTCTCCCTGCCTTCAAGAAGAGAATGGGAAAATTGAAATTTACTATGTGATATGAAATCACAAAAGAGAGAGAGAGAGAGAAATAGAAGCTTTGTGTATTTTATTTATTCCTAGAAACAAATAAATGATTTTGGATATATCATCATTCAGTAGCCAAATCTTGCAACATTAAAGATATAAGAAAAGAAAAAGAAAACTACCATTTAGTCAAATCAGTATTAAGAAATATCAAGATTCTAAAACCACTTAGCTTTATTTGTATAATGTGAAATATATAAACATGGAAAAATATTATAATAATTTTAACTTTTATCTTTTAAATCACATATTTCAGGGAGAACCATTTGGCTAGATCTTTATTAAATAAAGTTAGTTTTACATTTTAATGGAAAGTAGAGTTTAAGACGCTTTACCGTCTGAGCCACCAGGGAAGCAGAGTTTAAGAAGAGAACTATCCCATAATCTCACTGTGAAATTGTCAAAAATACTAAGTCACATTGGTTATAATCAGAATTGATAAAAATGGAAAATATTTTTTCCTGGACCCATACCAGTGATATATGTTATTCACTTTTTATATTAACTTAATAGGTTATAAAGAGGTTCCAGATTGGATTCCCATCTATGATACTGGAACGTTGGGAAGTAGAGTTTGTGATCAACCTCTACAAAAAGAATCTCTATAGAAAAATCTATAGAAACAAGAGAGAGAGAAAAAAAAAAAAAAAACAAGAGATCAGAAATCAAACAGGGCTTTTAAAAAACACATGATTAGAAAAAGCTGTAACTACACACATACAGTCAATAAATCTTCAACAAAGGAGGCAAGAATATAAAATGGGAAAAAGACAGTCTCTTGAGCAAGTCATGTTGGGAAGTTGGGCAGCTGCATGTGAATCAATGAAGTCAGAACACACCCTCAAACCATGCACTAAAATAAACTCAATATGGTTTAAAGACTTAAACATATGACATGACACCATAAAACTCCTAGAAAAGATCACAGGCAAAACATTTATGACTTAAACCGTACCACTGTTTGCTTTGGTCAGTCTCCCAAGGCAATAGAAATAAAAACAAAAATAAATAAATGGGACTTAATCAAATTTACAAGCTTTTGCACAGCAAAGGAAACCATAAACAAAACAAAAAGACAACCTATGGAATGGGAGAAAATATCAATATTTGCAAATGATACAAACGAGAAGGGCTAACTTCCCCAAAATACACAATCAGCTCAGACAACTCAATGATATAAAACAACCCAATTGAAAATGTGCAGAAGATCTAAATAGACATTTCTGCAAAGAAGACATAATTGTATGAAAATATGCTCTATATTGCTAATTATTAGAGAAATGTGAATCAAAACTATAATGAGGTACCACCTCACACTGGTCAGAATGGCCATCATCAAAAAACAAATGCTGGAGAGGGTGTGGAGGAAAGGGAACCTTTCTACACTCTTGCCGGGAGTGTAAATTGGTCATTGTGTAAATTGGGAGCAAACTGTAAATTGGGAGTGTAAATTGGAAAACAATATAGAGACTCCTCAAAAAACTTAAAATAGAGTTGTCATATAATTCAGCAATCCCATTCTTAAGCATGCATACATACATGCAAAACTATAATTAAAAAAGACAGATGCACCCCTGTGCTCGTAACAGCACTACATACAATACCCAAGACATGAAACAGCCTAAATGCCCACTGACAGATGAATGGATAAAGAAGATGTGGTATGTACACATTCATATAATACAGAAAACGCGATCCCAAGACATGGAAAATAAAATATCTGGAGTCTATTTATCATGTGTGCTCCTCTATGCCTCCCTTAATCAAATACCCCAAGGGCCCATCAAGGGTTTGAGAAAACCATTAACTGAGTGTCAATATCTCTGTGAGAATTCTAATGGGTGTACTCTGGGTACCAGTAAAAGAAAGTTCAGTAGAAGTGGTTTTCCATGATTTCAATGGTATACCAGAATATCAGTTTGGCAGAAATTAACCAGCAATATATAACTGCCTGAAGAAAATGGACTAGATCACAAAGATGGTGCAGTAGCTGAAATAATGTGAAAATAAAATTTGAACGAAGAGGTATTTAGTTATGGAGTGACAAGGTCTAAAAAAGATGGGCAACCCACTAATGATTGTTTGATGCATACAACTGAGTAAACTTGGTTTCTAGGTTTGCCTTGAAACCTAGGCTGCCACAGTGCAAAGTCATACTTAATCTCTATTCTAATTCCCATATTTAAGTGAATTCATACACTCAGAGGCTCTTAAAGGGGAAGCCAAGAACCCTTCAGGAAGTACCTCCTTACTTTCTCCAATAGTACCTATACCCAACTACAAGGATAACTATAACTGTAAAGGTAAATATCTAAATAGGGACCATTCGGCATTAGCTACAAGTAAACAGTAATTCATGGACATACAGAATATAAAACAGTCCATGGGTCAGAGGGAAGTTATGAGGACTGGTTATGAAATGGTCACCTTTATAATTAGAATACTCATGATACAATTCCTATTCCATACTCTGGTTATTTACCCAGAACCTAATTATCTAGTCGGAATATCTGTCTCAATAACTAGAAGAATCCCCACAGTGGATTCTTGAACCATCAGATCAGATCAGATCAGATCAGTCACTCAGTCGTGTCCGACTCTTTGCGACCCCATGAATCACAGCACACCAGGCCTCCCTGTCCATCACCAACTCCCGGAGTTCATTCAGACTCACGTCCATCGAGTCAGCGATGCCATCCAGCCATCTCATCCTCTGTCGTCCCCTTCTCTTCTTGCCCCCAATCCCTCCCAGCATCAGAGTCTTTTCCAATGAGTCAATTCTTCGCATGAGGTGGCCAAAGTACTGGAGATTCAGCTTTAGCATCATTCCTTCCAAAGAAATCCCAGGGCTGATCTCCATTAGGATGGACTGGTTGGATCTCCTTGCAGTCCAAGGGACTCTCAAGAGTCTTCTCCAACACCACAGTGCAAAAGCATCAATTCTTCGGTGCTCAGCCTTCTTCACAGTCCAACTCTCACATCCATACATGACCACAGGAAAAACCATGGCCTTGACTAGACAAACCTTTGTTGGCAAAGTAATGTCTTTGCTTTTGAATATGCTATCTAGGTTGGTCATAGCTTTCCTTCCAAGGAGTAAGCATCTTTTAATTTCATGGCTGCAGTCACCATCTGTAGTGATTTTGGAGCCCAGAAAAACAAAGTCTGACACTGTTTCCACTGTTTCCCCATCTATTTCCCATGAAGTGATGACACCAGATGCCATGATCTTCGTTTTCTGAATGTTAAGCTTTAAGCCAACTTTTTCACTCTCCACTTTCACTTTCATCAAGAGGCTTTTGAGTTCCTCTTCACTTTCTGCCATAAGGGTGGTGTCATCTGCATATCTGAGGTTATTGATATTTCTCCTGGCAATCTTGATTCCAGCTTGTGTTTCTTCCAGTCCAGCGTTTCTCATGATGTACTCTCTGCATAGAAGTTAAATAAACAGGGTGACAATATACAGCCTTGACGTACTCCTTTTCCTATTTGGAACCAGTCTGTTGTTCCATGTCCAGTTCTAACTGTTGCTTCCTGACCTGCATACAAATTTCTCAAGAGGCAGATCAGGTGGTCTGGTATTCCCATGAGATATGACATTAAGAGTTTAGAATCTTGAATCTTCTTCTATCTAACAAAATAGTAAATAACAAAAAGAAAAAATGTTGCATCCCTAAGAAAATCACAAAGATAGGGCCATCATGAGAGACCAATTACACACTAAAGGAATTAGAAAAAGAACAAAAATAACAAAAATGCCTATAGATAGTAGAAAAAAGGAAATAATAAAATTCAGGGCAGAAATAAATAGAGATTAAAAAGAATAGAAAATAGCAATTAAATTAAGAACTGGTTCTCTGAAAATGTAAGCAAAATTGACAAAACTTCAGCTAGACTCACAAAAAGAAAGGGGAAGGATAACAGCTCAAATAAATAAAATAATAAATGAAATAAAGATGTTATATATATATACATTATACATATACACATATATACATACAATGGAGTACTTCTCAGCCTTAAAAAAAAAATAAAAACTTCATATTTGCAACAACATGGATGGACCTAAAAGTTATCATACTTAGTGAAATAAGTCTAAGACAAATACTCCATGTTATCACTTATATGTGAAATACAAAACACAAAACAAATAAGTGAACATAAAGTGGAAAGAGAATCACAGATATATTGAACAAATTAGTGGTTACTAGAGGGGAGAGGGAAGTGGGGAGAGGCAAGATAGGAGTAGGGGATTAAGAGGCACAAACTACTATGTAAAAAATAAAGAAGCTACAAGGATATACTGTACAACACACAGAATATAACAAATATTTTATAATAACTTTAAATGGATTACCATATTTAAAAATGTTGAATCCCTATGGTGTACATCTGAAACTAATATAATATTATAAATCATCTATACTACAATTAAAAAATTTAAGAGTATAAATTTTACCCCAGAGCCATAAAAATCTATTAAATAAATAAAAATAATGAACTCATATATCTAAACAACAATAAAAAAATTCTGATTTAAAAATAGAGAATCTGAACAGACATTTTTCTAAAGAAGACCTACTGATGACCAACAGAAACATGAAAAAATATGTTAGCATCACTAATCATCAGGGAAATGCAAATTAAAACCACAATAAGATGTGGTTTTAATCACATCACATTTTTCAGAATGGCTATTATTAAAAAAAAAAAAGAAATAACAAAAGTTGGTGAGGATATAGAGAAAAAAGAACCCTTGGTGCACTGTTGGTGGAAATGTAAATTGGTATATCCACTGTGGAAAACAGTATAAAATTCCTTAAAAAGTTAAAAATAGAACTGCCACATGATCCAGCAATTCTATTTCTGCATATTTATCTGAAGAAAATTAAAACACTAATTTGAAAAGATATATGCACCCTTATATTCACTGCAGCATTATTTAAAAAGCCAAGATAAGGAAACAACTGAGGTGTCCACCGAGAGATGAACAGATAAAGAAGATGTGAGATAGATGATAAACAGATGATCAGTGCAGTTCAGTTCAGTTGCTCAGTCGTGTCCAACTCTTTGCAACCCCATGTACCACAGTACGCCAGGCCTCCCTGTCCATCACCAACTCCTGGAGTCCACCCAAACCCATGTCCATTGAGTCGGTGATGCCATCCAACCATCTCATCCTCTGTCGTCCCCTTCCACTGAGAGATCAACAGATAAAGAAGATGTGAGATAGGTGATAAACAGATGATAGATAGATAGATATACACATACACACACAATGCAACGCTACTCAGCCTTAAAAAAAGAATGAAATCTTACCATTTGCAACAACATAGGTAGACCTTAAGGGTATTACGCTAAATGAAAAAAGTCGGAAAAAGACAAAACACTGTACACTTTCACTCAAATGTGCAATCAACAAAACAAACCAAACAAATGAACACAATATTTAAAAAACTCAAAGATACAGAAAATAGATTGGTGGTTGCCAGAGTGGATGGGGGTCTCAGAGTAGGTGAAATAGGCAAGATGGGTGATAGGGATAAAGTGATACAGACTTTCAGATACAAAATAAATAAGTCATTAGGATGTAACTGACAGCACAGTCGATAATAAAGCAAATCTTACAAAGTCTCATCATAAGAAAAAAATACTTTGGAAATTTGTATAGTGACAAATGGTAACTAGACTTACTATAGTAATTTTGCAATATATGTAAATGCTGAATCATTATGTTGTATAGCTGAAAATAGCATTATATCTAAATTATACTTCAATAAAAAATTTAAGGTTACAAGGTCTTGTATTGTTCATGTCACATTCTTATCACATCTACATGTGATTCTCCAGTTAGACAAATATTGAAAAGAAATGGGTTTTAGAGAGTACTGGCACATTATAGTCAGATTCAGTTCAGTTCAGTTCAGTCACTCAGTCGTGTCCCACTCTTTGCCACCCCATGGACTGCAGCATGCCAGGCCTCCCAGTCCATCATCAACTCCCGGAGTTTACCCAAACTAATGTCCATTGAGTCGGTGATGCCATCCAACCATCTCATCCTCTGTTGTCCCCTTCTCCTCTTTCCCTCAATCTTTCCCAGAATCAGGGTCTTTTCAAATGAGTCAGCTCTTCACATCAGGTGGCCAAAGTATCAGAGTTTCAGCTTCAACATCAGTCCTTCCAATGAACATTCAGGACTGATTTCCTTTAGGATGGACTGATTGGATCTCCTTGCAGTCCAAGGGACTCTAACAATAAGGGACAAGAGTCTTCTCCAACACTACAGTTCAAAAGCATCAATTCTTCGGCACTCAGCTTTCTTTACAGTCCAACTCTCACATCCATACATGACTACTGGAAAAACCATAGCCTTGAGTAGATGGACCTTTGTTGGCAAAATAATGTCTCTGCTTTTTAATATGCTGTCTAGATTGTTCATAACTTTTCTTCCAAGGAGTAAATGCCTTTTTATTTCATGGCTGCAGTCACCATCTGCAGTGATTCTGGAGCCCCAAAAAATAAAGTCTGACACTGTTTCCACTGTTTCCCCATTTACTTACCATGAAGTGATGGGACTGGATGCCATGATCTTTGTTTTCTGAATGTTGAGCTTTAAGCCAACTTTTCACTCTCCACTTTCACTTTCACCAAGAGGCTCTTTAGTTCTTCTTCACTTTCTGCCATAAGGGTGGTGTCATCTGTATATCTGAGGTGATTGATATTTCTCCCTCTTGATTCCAGCTTGTGCTTCATTCAGCCCAGTGTTTCTCATAAAGTAATAATTAGATTGGGATTCCGAAAACCTGTTCCATGTTCTTCCCAACGTGCTTCTTTTTGATATGGCAAATGACCTCTTTTTCTAATCCATATAAACAAAGCCAGAGGCAATGGGTTTCTCTTGGTAAGATAATAGTACACTTAACCAACTTAGCTCAGAATACATCAAGATCTCCCTTGTCATAAGTTAAGCTGTAGATACCATGATATTCTCATGATTCAATCACATACACAAGTCCACTACAATAATATTCTACAAGACTTCCCTGGTGGCTCAGACGATAAAGCGTCTGTCTACAATGCGGTAAATTGAATTGTCTACAATTCAGAAAACTAAGATCATGGCCTCTGGTCCCATCACTTCATGGGAAATAGATGGGGGAACAGTGGAAACAGTGTCAGACTTCATTTTGGGGGGCTCCAAAATCACTGCAGATGGTGACTGCAGCCATGAAATTAAAAGACGCTTACTCCTTGGAAGGAAGGTTATGACCAACCTAGATAGCATATTAAAAAGCAGAGATATTACTTTGCCAACAAAGGTTTGTCTAGTTAAGGCTATGGTTTTTTCAGTGGTCATGTATGGATGTGAGAGTTGGACTAGGAAAAGAGCCGAAGAATTGATGCTTTTGAACTGTGGTATTGGAGAAGACTCTTGAGAGTCCCTTGGATTGCAAGGAGATCCAAACAGTCCATCCTAAAGGAGATCAGTCCTGGGTGTTCTTTGGGAGGAATGATGCTAAAGCTGAAACTCCAATACTTTGGCTTCCTCATTTGAAAAGTTGACTCATTGGAAAAGACCCTGATGCTGGGAGGGATTGGGGGCAAGAGGAGAAGGGGACGACAGAGGATGAGATGGCTGGATGGCATCACCGACTCGATGGACGTGAGTTTGAGTGAACTCCGGGAGTTGGTGATGAACAGGGAGGCCTGGCGTGCCGTGATTCATGGGGTCACAAAGAGTCGGATACGACTGAGCGACTGAACTGAACTGAACTGAACAATGCGGTAGACCCGGGTTTGATCTCTGGGTTGGGAAGATCCCCTGGAGAAGGAAATGGCAATCCACTCCAGGACTATTGCCTGGAAAATCCCATGGACAGAGGAGCCTGGTAGGCTACAGTCCATGGGGTCGCAAAGAGTCAGACACGGCTGAGCAACTTCACTTTCACTTTCTTTCACAGAACTTGAGAGTGCTGGGTAATACCTTCCTTAGACTCCTTGGTAAAACCTGTGAGGGCTAGATGGTAGCAGATCATGTGACCTGATAATTCAGTAATATGTCTGGGAATCCAGGAGTTTGGAGCATGTTGGGAGACTTTCCAAAACTGAAATAGAAATCACTACATCTTGAACACTGACCAAGGAGATAAAGAGCACTTGTCTTCATTGGATTTTGGAGGCCAAAAGTACCAAATTTCGATGTGCAGCTCTGGCCCTTTGCCAGGTGATCTTAAAGGCTGTCAGCCTGAGTGAAGCCCAAAATAAGAGAAAGCAATCTGTATGGTCCAATCCATAGTGAAAGTAGCTCAGCCATTTGATTCACCATAAACTACAATATTGCTTGAAGTGCTGTGGGCAGACGGATGCTCTACGTGTACTGTGCTAACCCCTAGTAGAAAAGTCACAGATCTCAAGTTTCTAAAGCAGAGGTCAGCCAACTACAGCCTGCAGGCCAATTCACCTTGCTGCCTGCTTTTGTAAATAAAGTTTTATGGGAACACAGCCCTATTCATTCACTGACAATACTATACATGACTGCTTTTTGTACTATAGCAGAAGTTGAGCAATTGTGACAGAGACTACATGGCCCACAAAATCTAAAATATTTACAATTTGTCTCCTTACAAAAAAAAAAAAATAGTTTGCCAATCCCTTTTAGGAGCAAAGCTATGCCCTTTTTATCCCACAAATGTTTTTCTCTTGAAAAATAACTCTTGGCTTACCAGTGGCTCCTGGATACTGAAGTTTGATCATTGGATACTGGATGACTGTGCAATTATACTGCCCATAATGAAACTGACTTATAGGACCCACCCAGTCATAAAGTCAAGAATACCTAACACAATTCCATCATTAAACAGAAACGGGACCTATTCCAAGGAGATCCTAAAGGCACAAATATGTTTCATAAGCAAGTAGCTCATACTCTCTGGGAGTCTGTGTCTACTGCACTGCCATCCTACCTCAAATCATGCCCATATATTCACTTGGATCAGTATGCTAAGAGAAAATCATTTGAGTGTGGTTTGGTGGTTTTTCTGCCAGGAGACTACTGTAGCATTAAGCCCTATTTGGAGTGTCTCTAAAGGATAGTATAGAAGGAATAGCCTTAAAGTGAACATAATTTCAAGTGCTACATATCCACTTTGCTAGATGGAGAATGTGTTTCTGGTTAGAATCTGTATCATTTCACGGGCAGTGGCTAATCATTGTCAAATAATTAGAGACTTGAAATTAATAATATTGGAAGACTGATTAAAAGGAAGATTGAAGAAGAAATACATGGATGAATCTTTTGGAACCAGTCCAAGTCCTGAGATATTTTTTAATAAAATACAAATGTTCACTGAAAAACTCTCACTACAAAGGAAGTTATTAATAATCACATGAAAAGGATAATCAGTCATCCATCCTCCTTAGCTATTCCAGCTCACTTTCTGATGAGATTATGAGTAAACTAACAACTGTGGAAGTTTTGGAAGTTTTCTGGAGGCTCCTAGGAGAGAATTTATTCCTTGTCTTTTCTAGCTTCTAGAGACTGACTATATTCCTTGCATCTCATGGTTCCACATCACTGATCCCTGCTTCTGTCCTTATATCTCTGGTTCTGATGACTCTTCTGTGTCTGTTTTATAAGGACTCTTGTGATTACCTTGGGCATACCTCATAATCCTTTATACCATGTAAATTAATATATTTATAGCTTTCAGGGATTAAGATGTGGACATCTTTGGGAAAGGAGGAGATTATTTAGCCTACTGCAATAAACAATTTTAAACAAGGCTCACATGAAGAATATATAAGGGAAATATACAAATAAATAAGCTAGATTCCTAGGCTATATTATCAATTATTTTCAAATTAATTCACAAGTATTTGCAAACTGATAAAGTCTCAAAATACAAAATATATGCAAACCCCCTTAAAGTCATTAAGAAATGGCAATTTGGGAGGAAAAAAGTAAGTAAAGAATATGAACAGCAAATCAAAGAAAAAGAATCACAAATACTTGCAAAGCAGAAATAGAGACACAGATGCAGAGAACAAAAGTATGGACAACAGGGAGGGAAAAGGGGTGTATGAATAGGGAAACTGAGATTGACATATATACACTACTGCTACTAAGTTCCCATGGACGGAGGAGCCTGGTAGGCTGAAGTCCATGGGGTCGCTAAAAGTCGGACACGACTGAGTGACTTCACTTTCACTTTTCACTTTGCTGCATTGGAGAAGGAAATGGCAACCCACTCCAGTGTTGTTGCCTGGAGAATCCCAGGGAGAGGGGAGACTGGTGGGCTGCCGTCTATGGCATCGCACAGAGTCCGACACAACTGACGTGACTTAGCAGCAGCAGCAGCTACTAAGTTGCGTCAGTTCAGTTCAATTCAGTTCAGTCACTCAGTCGTGTCCGACTCTTTGCGACCCCATGAATCGCAGCATGCCAGGCCTCCCTGTCCATCAAAAACTCCCGGACTTCACTCAAACTCACATCCATCGAGTAGGTGATGCCATCCAGCCATCTCATCCTCTGTTGTCCCCTTTTCCCCCTGCATCCAATCGCTCCCAGCATCAGGGTCTTTTCCAATGAGTCAACTATTCATATGAGGAGGCCAAAGTACTGGAGTTTCAGCTTTAGCATCATTCCTTCCAAAGAAATACCAGGGCTGATCTCCATTAGGATGGACTGGTTGGATCTCCTTGCAGTCCAAGGGACTCTCAAGAGTCTTCTGCAACACCACAGTTCAAAAGCATCAATTCTTCAGTGCTCAGCTTTCTTCACAGTCCAACTCTCACATCCATACATGATCACTGGAAAAACAATAGCCTTGACTAGATGGACCTTTGTTGGCAAAGTAATGTCTCTGCTTTTTAATATGCTATCCAGGTTGGTCATAATTTTCCTTCCAAGGAGTAAGCGTCTTTTAATTTCATGGCTGCAGTCACCATCTGTAGTGATTTTGGAGCCCAGAAAAATAAAGTCTGACACTGTTTCCACTGTTTCCCCATCTATTTCCCATGAAGTGATGACACCAGATGCCATGATCTTCGTTTTCTGAATCTTGAGCTTTAAGCCAACTTTTTCACTCTCCTCTTTCACTCTCATCAAGAGGCTTAGTTCCTCTTCCTTTCTGCCATAAGGGTGGTGTCATCTGCATATCTGAGGTTATTGATATTTCTCCCAGAAATCTTGATTCCAGCTTATGATTCTTCCAGCCCAGCATTTCTCATGATGTACTCTGCATAGAAGTTAAATAAGCAGGGTGACAATATACAGCCTTGGCGTACTCCTTTTCCTATTTGGAACCAGTCTGTTGTTCCACGTCCAGTTCTAACTGTTGCTTCCTGACCTGCATACAGGTTTCTCAACAGGCAGGTCAGGTGGTCTCTGGTATTCCCATCTCTTTCAGAATTTTCCACAGTTTATTGTGATTCACACAGTCAAGGGCTTTGGCATAGTCAGTAAAGGAGAAATAGATGTTTTCTGGAACTCTCTTGCTTTTTTGATGATCCAGTGGATGTCGGCAATTTGATCTCTGGTTCCTGTACCTTTTCTAAAACCAGCTTGAACATCTGGAAGTTCATGGTTCACGTACTGCCAAAGCCTGGCTTGGAGAATTTTGAGCATTACTTTACTAGCGTGTCAGATGAGTGCAACTGTGCAGTAGTTTGAGCATTCTTTAGCATTGTCTTTCTTTGGGATTGGAATGAAAACTGACCTTTTCCAGTCCTGTGGCCACTGCTGAGTTTTCCAAATTTGCTGGCATATTGAGTGCAACACTTTCACAGCATCATCTTTCAGGATTTGAAATAGCTCCACTGGAATTCCATCACCTCCACTAGCTTTGTTCGTAGTGATGCTTTCTAAGGCCCACTTGACTTCACATTCCAGGATGTCTGGCTCTAGGTCAGTGATCTAACTATCATAATTATCCTGGTCGTCAAGATCTTTTTGTATAGTTCTTCTGTGTATTCTTGCCACCTCTTCTTAATATCTTCTGCTTCTGTTAGGTCCATACCATTTCTGTCCTTTATCGAGCCCATTTTTGCATGAAATGTTCCCTTGGTATCTCTAATTTTCTTGAAGAGATCTCTAGTCTTTTCCATTCTGTTGTTTTCCTCTAATTCTTTGCATTGATCACTGAGGAAGGCTTTCTTATCTCTTCTTGCTATTCTTTGGAACTCTGCATTCAGATGATTATATCTTTCCTTTTCTCCTTTACTTTTTACTTGTCTTCTTTTCACAGCTATTTGTAAGGCCTCCCCAGACAGCCTTTTTTTTTTTTTTTTTTTGCATTTCTTTTCCATGGGGATGGTGTTGATTCCTGTCTCCTGTACAATGTCTTGAACCTCAGTCCATAGTTCATCAGGCACTCTATCTATCAGATCTAGTCCCTTGAATCTATTTCTCACTTTCACTGTATAATCATAAGGGATTTGATCTGGGTCATACCTGAATGGTCTAGTGGTTTTCCCTACTTTCTTCAATTTCAGTCTGAATTTGGCAATAAGGAGTTCACGATCTGAGCCACAGTCAGCTCCCAGTCTTGTTTTTGCTGACTATATAGAGCTTCTCCATCTTTGGCTGCAAAGAATATAATCAATCTGATTTCGGTGTTGACCATGTGTAGAGCCTTCTCTTGTGTTATTGGAAGAGGGTGTTTGCTATGACCAGTGCATTCTCTTGGCAAAACTGTATTAGCCTTTGCCCTGCTTCATTCTGTACTCCAAGGCCACATTTGCCTGTTACTCCAGGTGTTTCTTGGCTTCATACTTTTGCATTCCAGTCCCCTATAATGAAAAGGACATCTTTTTTGGATGTTAGTTCTAAAAGGTCTTGTAGGTCTTCACAGAACCGTTCAACTTCAGCTTCTTCAGCATTACTGGCTGGGGCATAGACTTGGATTACTGTGATATTGAATCATTTGCCTTGGAAATGAACAGAGATCATTCTGTCATTTTTGAGATTGCATCCAAGATTGCATTTCAGACTCTTTTGTTGACCATGATGGCTACTCCATTTCTTCTAGGGATTCCTGCCCGCAGTAGTAGATATAATGGTCATCGGAGTTAAATTCACCCGTTACAGTCCATTGTAGTTCACTGATTCCTAGAATGTCAATGTTCGCTCTTGCCATCTCCTGTTTCACCAATTCCAATTTGCTTTGATTCATGGACCTAACATTCCTGGTTCCTAGGCAATATTGCTCTTTACAGCATCAGACCTTGCTTCTATCACCAGTCACATCCACAACTGGGTATTGTTCTTGCTTTGGCTCCATCCTTTCATTCTTTCTGGAGTTATTTCTCCACTGATCTCCAGTGGCATATTGGGCTCCTACTGTCCTGGGAAGTTCCTCTTTCAGGATCCTATCATTTTGCCTTTTCAAACTGTTCATGGGGTTCTCAAGGCAAGAATACTGAAGTGGTTTGCCATCCCTTTTCCCACGGACCACATTCTGTCAGACCTCTCCACCATGACCCGCCCATCTTGGGTGGCCCCACAGGCATGGATTAGTTTCACTGAGTTAGACAAGGCTGTGGTCCTAGTGTGATCAGATTGGCTAGTTTTCTGTTTTTATGGTTTCAATGTGTCTGCCCTTTGATGCCCTCTTGCAACACCTACCATCTTACTTGGGTTTCTCTTACCTTGGATGTGGGTTATCTCTTCACAGATACTCCAGCAAAGCCCAGCCACTGCTCCTTACCTTGGAAGAGGGGTATCTCTTCACCACTGCCCCTCCTGCTCCCCCTCCTGAACTTGAACGTAGAATAACTCCTCTAGGCCCTCCTCCTGTGCCCATGCAGCCACCGCTCCTTGGGCGTTGGGTAGCTCCTCCTGGCCGCCGCCCCTGACCTCAGATGTGGGGTAGCTCCTCTTGCCCTCGCTTGTGCACCGGGGCAGCCGCCGCGCTTGTGCGCCGTCGCAGCCACCCGCACTCACGACCAGCTCTTTGCGACCCCATGGACTGTAGCCCACCAGGCTCCTCTGCCCATGGGATTCTCCAGGCAAGAATACTAGAGTGGGTTGCCCTTTCCTTCTACAATATATACATTACTGTGCTATACAGTAGGTTCTCATTAGTCATCTATTTTATACATATATACTTTATATATACATATACTTTATATATATGTATAAAATAGATGACTAATGAGAACCTACTATATAGTACAAGGAACTCTACTCAGTGCTCTGTGGCGAACTAAAGGGAAGGAAATCCAAAAAGGGATATATGTATACATACAGCTGATTCACTTTGCTGTAGAAAATAACACAACATTGTAAAGCAACTATACTCCAATAAAAATTAATTTTAAAAAAGAAAAAAAGTACTACATGTGAAAGTATATTAAGCTGCATTGGCATAACATCAGATCATCAAGGAAATACAAATTAAAACATTGATTTTATTTTTATCCACTTTGGATTGGAAAAAGTTGGCAAACGGTGATATCCAGTGTTATGGAGGGTATGGATAAACACACAAACTTCAGATGGGAGTGTAACTTGGAGCTGACTTTTGAGTGTAATTTGAAAGTATCTTTTAAATATGTATATAAAGAGTATCCATACATATACTCTTTAAGAATTCTATTTCTAGTTGTCCATTTTATAGAAATACTACTGAATTCACCTTGATGACGCTCACTGCAATACTATAGATATAAACAACTTATTATCAGAAAGAAATAATCAAATGACTATGAAACATCAGTACTGCGGAATCCTCTGCAAAAGTTAAAAATGAGATAACCTATAGATAATGACCTAGAAATATCTTTAAGATATTGTTAAGTTATAAAGGAAGGTGCAGAATAATAAATGCTACAGCCGTCTCCATCAAACCAGGCTCAAATGACTTAAATAAATGATTATTAAAATATGCATATAAACACTTTTCAGTGGAAGACTGAGAAGTGGGCATCTTTTGCCAGCTCACTCTATGTTGAGCTCTGAGGGGACAGCTAATTGAGAATGATTTCTTTATTTGCTATAGTCCTATGGTACTTGTGAATGCAAGTCCTTTTAAATATCTGAGCCAGTGATCTGTGGACCTGTCCCTGAGGCAGCAACCACTAAAGCTGGGGCACAGGCATATATACAAGCCCCTATCAAGGAGATACTGGTGATTGGGAGAGGGTTAAAGGGAAAAGCAACAGGAGGTGTCTGCTACCTTCCTCAGCCTTTAGGGAGGATGACAGTCAGCCACTAGATGTATGCTAATTTAGAAACTTAACCCTCAAGCAGAATCTTTTAATGTGTGCAGATACACTACTTTCAGGACGAGACAGAGAGGTGGGCGTTTTTAGCCTATTCCCTCTGCACTCAATCTTGGCGCGATAACCATGGTGAATCTTCTGAAGCCTATTGGGTTGTTTCTTTGCTATATGAACATAAGACTTGTTGTCTTTCAAAGGTGTTTGGAGGGCCCACCCCTCAGGTGGGAGTCTTAAAAGTGAGGCACTTGATGTGGGGCCCAAACTTTTTACTTCTCAGGGCAAAGCTTTAAGTCAAGAGTTACCTCCTGATCATGAGGAGGAGGCTCATGGCTATGGAGAGAGTATACTGAGATACACTCCTACCTCTCCCACCCTTTCTAACCTAGGTATTTTCTTGTTTAACAGATATGTAGCAGTCACTCAGCTAGTTTCTGGACTTTTTTCAAAAAGAATTTCCCCGGCTGTCTTTTATGCTGGATTCCAGATAATGTGAATAACAGGCCCAGGCTCTCTGAATATGGAGATTACTCCATATACACCAAGCAGTTTTCAATTTAAAATTACAAGGTGTGGCAAGACAATGTCACTTGGGACCCATATAATTCTTTTTTAAGCTCTCCTCATGGATTTAAAATAAGAACATGATATGTTTGGGAGATATTTATTTATTTATTTTGGTTCTGCTTTCTCAATAGGGATACATTGACTTTGGCTTTCTCTTGCCCCTTCAGTCAAGGTTGCTCTCAGGGAAGCACCCTCTCTCCTCTGGAAAAGAACATTTTATATATATATATATATATATATATATATTTTTTTTTTTTTTTTTTTTTTTAAAGACATTTATTTTGGCTGAGGTCGGTCTTCATTGCTGCACGCAGGCTTTCTCTAGCTGTATTGAGTGAGTGCTACTCTCTGGTTGCAGTGTATGGGCTTTTCATTGCAGTGGCTTCTCTTGTTGTGAGGCACGGGTTCTAGAGTCAGGCTCAGTAGTTGTGGCACATGGCCATAGTTGCTCTATGGCATGTGGGATCTTCCTGGACCAGGGATCGAACTGGTGTCCTTTGCATTGCAAGGTGTATTCTTAACCACTGGATCACCAGAAAAGTCCAAAGAACTATATTTTAACAGTTGTGTTCAATCTTAGTCATTAACATGCCACTCAATCCAGGTAATGCTGATTCAGTCAGAACTGATAATGAGCACTAGGATGATTGTTGGATTAAAGAAATCCAAAAATCATCCAGAAAATGCAGCAATGAAAGAAAAACCTTGTATAAATGCCCCTTTAAATCTCTGCTATTGACTGTATTAGGAGGAGAGGAAAGGGATGAGCTCTCAAGTACATAATTACATTTTTAGACAATAAGGGTTTCCTGACATTAGTTCCATATGTTAAAGATAGCATCTTCTTTTTTCCCCCTATGACCAGAAATCAGCAGCTACACAGGCATTGGAATTTATATCTGTTGCTAGAAACCACCTTTTCATGGCCATTTTTTAAACACAGAAATAAAATTTGAAGGTTTCATGGTGTTAATCAAAGAAAGGGACCCAGAGCCCACTGTCTCCATTGTTTTTGCTATATGCAGAAATTCACTTTGTCCATTTACATAAAAACAATGCTTAAATTTTCTGGTGCAAGAATGCATATTTTCACAATATTAATGTTCTCACTAAAACTGAAAGTGGTCATCAATTGTGTGTGTGTGTGTGTGTGTGTGTGTGTGTGTACACGTGCCTGCATGCTCAGTTGTGTCCAGCTCTTTTGATCCCATGGACTGTTAGTCTGCCAGGTTCCTCAGTACATGGAATTTTCCAGGTGAGAATACTGGAGTGGGTTGCCATTTCCTCCTCTGGGGGATCTTCCTGACTCAGGGATCAAACCCACATCTTTTGTGTTTCCTGCATTGGCAGGCAGATTGTTTACCAACTGCACCATCTGGGAAGGCCAGTCATCAGTTAGATCCATTAAAGCATAACTTGCTCAAACTGTAACCTGCCTTCACTGATCAAGGCTCAGACAGTAAAAAATCCACCTGCAATGCAGGAGACCTGGGTTCAATCCCTGGGTTGGGAAGATCCCCTGGATGAGATCATGGCAAACCACTCCAGTATTCTTGCCTGGAAAATCCCATGGACAGAGGAGCCTGGCAGGCTACAGTCCATAGGGTCAGACACAACTGAGTGACTAGGCATGCACAGCCTGTTTTCCAAGTGTCACATAACCTAAAAAATGAGATGTTTGCCCAGATTGTTTATCAGGAACTTGGAGTCAGCTATTATCTAGCTCAAGCTGGTTAAGACTGGTTGAGATCACAGACCAACTGGACATGTGCAAGTGTCTTATCTGACTGACCTTTTGATATCAGAAGAGCAAAAACTCTACCCTCAGAATATGCTAATGGCACCATTTTCTGAACACATGTCGCATGCAAAAGCCTGTAGTTTAGTTGATGATGACAGTGTGACATCCACACAGAATGACAATTACCTCACCTTTTTCATATCTCCAATTACCTCCCCCTATAATCTCCACACCCAGATCACCATCCTTCTTTATCCCATAGATATTCTGAGCTCTCTGAGTTCAAGGAGTGGATTTGAGATTTGTTTTCCCATCTTCTCACTTCATTAATAAACACTTTCTCTGATGCAAACTTTGGTGTTTCGACTTTTGGCTTGCTTCATGTGGGGCAAACAAATCTGGTTCAGTAGCATCATCATCTCTCCAGGTTAAAAGTAGCTCTTCTACCACAGATAAACCACATTAATACATACACTGATAACTCAGAATGTTCAGTAACTCAGACACTTTATACACTCCTCTGTTAGAGATAAATTAAATTCAAATAGATTAAGAGCCAATGAGAATAGGTAAAGAACAGTAGCTGAATTTTAGGTCTTAGAATTTTAAAATTCTTTTTGCCATTGGCCAAAACCTATCTCCTTGACAGGCTTCCATATCAACAATTAAAATGTTAAATAGATATAATTCATATTTTCTATAATACAGCAGCAAGGAAAGGGGAGTAGAGGAATGAGAGCAGGATAGAGAGTCCCATGGAATCAAGGAATATAATTATCTTTTCTCCGAGCCTTCAAATAAAATTCCTGTAACCCACCAGTCCCAAAATTCCTCCTTTTTTTGTCTCAAGAATTTCAAAGGCAGTTAAGAACAGAGCCTGGAAAAGGATACAGTATTTGAGCATTCAAGTCTCACTTCTTCACCTAGGCAATTACACAGCCTTCCTACGACCTACGTACCTTGTTATTGTTGTTGTTCAGCCGCTCAGTTATGTCCAACTCTTTGCGATCCCCAGAAACTGCAGTATGCCAGTCTTCCCTGTCCTTCACCATCTCCTGGAACTTTCTCAAACTCATGTCCATTGAGTCAGTGATACCATTCAACCATCTTGTCCTCCGTCATCCCTTTCTCTCCTGCCTTCAATCTTTCCCAGCATCAGGGTCTTTTTTGATGGGTCAGGTCTTCGCATCAGATGGCCAAAGTATTGTAGTTTCAGCTTCAGCATCAGTCCTTCCAGTGATGTGTCTTATCTGCCAAATAATAATTGCTTTGAGGATTAAAAGGAATTAATGTACCTGTGGCCTAGACACAGCACCTGGTGTATAAATTCCCCACTCTTTTCTCCCTTCCCTCACTCTAGTTCTCCTTTCTCTGTGTTCCTATCAGTTGTTGTATCACTATACTCTTTCTAGTTGCAGCTGCAGTACCAAGGACTTCGTGGGGATCCACATGCTGTAAAATGATGGCAACAGGGTCCTAGCTGCTGCTACTACTTTACTTACCAAGTGGATCCTGAATATAAAGGCAACCAGGAGGATTTAGGCTTAGGAGGAAAGTCTGAATGTTCTCAAAGGTCTCAGAAAATCTCCTTGCATCTGTTTGGTGCCAGTTTGGGTCAGTGCCTGTGTTTCTAATCAGTTGTGGTCAGGGGACAGAAATTACTAATTGGTTCAGTTCTATCAATAAATCACACATTTCACCCTGGAAAATGGTAATTCTCTACCAAAATATACAGACCAAGTAAGGGAAGGAGTAGTTCCCCATATGACTATTGCCAGAAGTAGGGTGAATGGATGCAGACAAGATACCTCCTCATATCGTACATCTCTCCATATCCACTTTTCTTTAGTGGCTATGCAATGCTTTTGCTTTAAGTCTTCTAAAAATTCCATAATACAAGTATTTACATATATAATCCAGGTGTCTGCTGCCTGGATACTCCCAAGATTTTTAGCTTTGTGGGAACTCATTTCTTTCATAATTAAATAAAAAGGATTAAGTCACCATCATCCCTTGTCCTGGAGGAAGTCCAGAACTCTCTCAAAATATTTCATGGGTAGATGGTATAGATGGAATCTCCTCATCATCTCTGACTTGAGCAATACTCATTTCTTACTTTCTCACTTTCTATGAAAGGGAAAACTAGGAAGTCAAGAAATATGTGGAGAAACAGGGAAATTTGGCCTTGGAGTACAGAATGAAGCAGGGCAAAGGCTGATAGAGTTTTGCCAAGAAATGCACTGATCATAGCAAACACCCTCTTCCAACAACACAAGAGAAAGCTCTACACATGGACATCACCAGATGGCCAAAACCGAAATCAGATGGATTATATTCTTTGCAGCCAAAGATGGAGAAGTCTCTATATAGTCACAAAAACAAGACCAGAAGCTGACTGTGGCTCAGATCATGAACTCCTTATTGCCAAATTCAGACTTAAATTGAAGAAAGTGGGGAATACCATTCCAGTATGACCTAAATTAAATCCCTTATGACTATACAGTGGAAGTGAGAAGTAGATTTAAGCAACTAGATCTGATAGACAGAGTACCTGGTGAACTATGGAAGGAGGTTCATGACATTATACAGGAGACAAGGATCAAGACCATCCCCATGGAAAAGAAATGCAAAAAAGAAAAATGGCTGTATGAGGAGGCCTTACAAATAGCTATGAAAAGTAGAAAAGCAAAAAGCAAAGGAGAGAAGGAAAGATATACACATTAGAATGCAGAGTTCAAAAGAATAGCAAGGAGAGATAAGAAAGTCTTTCTCAGTGATCAGTGCAAAGAAATAGAGGAAAATAATAGAATGGGAAAGACTAGAGATCACTTCAAGATGATTAGAGATATCAAGGGAACATTTCATGCAAAGATGTACAAAATAAAGGACAGAAATTGTATGGACCTAACAGAAGCAGAAGATATTAAGAAGAGGTGGCAAGAATACACAGAAGAACTGTACAAAAAAGATCTTCATGACCCAGATAATCACGATGGTGTGATCACTGACCTAGAGCCAGACATCCTGGAATGTGAAGTCAAGTGGGCCTTAGAAACCATCACTACAAACAAAGCTAGTGGAGGTGATGAAATTCCAGTGGAGCCATTTCAAATCCTGAAAGATGATGCTGTGAAAGTGCTGCAGTCAATATACCAGCAAATTTGGAAAACTCAGCAGTGGCCACAGGACTGGAAAAGGTCAGTTTTCATTCCAATCCCAAAGAAAGGCAATGCCAAAGAATGCTCAAACTACTGCACAATTGCACTCATCTCATACGCTAGTAAAGCGATGCTGAAAATTCTCCAAGCGACGCTTCAGCAATACATGAACCGTGAACTTCCAGATGTTCAAGCTGGTTTTAGAAAAGGCAGAGAAACCAGAGATCAAATTGCCAGCATCTGCTGGATCATCGAAAAAGCAAGAGAGTTCCAGAAAACTGCTTTATTGACTATGCCAAGCCTTTGACTGTGTGGATCACAATAATCTGTGGAAAATTCTTCAAGAGATGGGAATACCAGAACACCTGACCTGCCTCTTGAGAAACCTATTTGAAGGTCAGGAAGCAACAGTTAGAGCTGGGCACAGAACAACAGACTGGTTCCAAGTCAGGAAAGGAGTATGTCAAGGCTGTATATTGTCACCCTGCTTATTTAACTTATATGCATAATACATCATGAGAAATGCTGGGCTGGAGGAAGCACAAGCTGGAATCAAGATTGCTGGGGGAAATATCAATAACCTCAGGTATGCAGATGATACCACACTTATGGAAGAAAGTGAAGAAGAACTAAAGAGCCTCTTGATGGAAGCGAAAGAAGAGAGTGAAAAAGTTGGCTTAAAGCTCAAGATTCAGAAAACTAAATTCACGGCATTCAGTCCCATCACTTCATGGCACATACATGGGGAAACAGTGGAAACAGTGACAGAATATTTGGGGGGAGCTCCAAAATCACTGCAGATGGTGACTGCAGCCATGAAATTAAAAGATGCATACTCCTTAGAAGGAAAGTATGACCAACCTAGACTCCTTGGACCCCACATCCAAGGAGCAGCAGCTGCATGGGTGCAAGAGGGCCAAGAGAAGCTACTCCATGTTCAAGGTCAGGAGGGGTGACCTCGTCCAAGATGGAAGCAGCAGCAGAGCTTTACTGGAGCAGGCATGAAGAGACACTCCATGCCCAAGGTAAGAGATACCAAATGTCCAAGGTAAGAGAAACCCAAGTAAGATGGTAGGTGTTGTGAGAGGGCATCAGAGGGCAGACACACTGAAACCATAATCACAGAAAACTGGCCAATCTGATCACAAGGACCACAGCCTTGTCTAACTCAATGAAACTAAGCCATGCCATGTGGGGCCACCCAAGACAGACAGGTCATGGTGGAGAGGTCTGACAGAATGTGGTCCACAGGAGAAGGGAATGGCAAACCACTTCAATATTCTTGCCTTGAGAACCCCATGAACAGTTTGAAAAGGCAAAATGATAGGATCCTGAAAGAGGAACTCCCCAGGACAGTAGGTGCCCAATATGCTACTGCAGATCAGTGGAGAAATAACTCCAGAAAGAATGAAGGGATGGAGCCAAAACAAAAACAATACCCAGTTGTGGATGTGACTGGTGATAGAAGCAAGGTCTGATGCTGTAAAGAGCAATATTGCCTAGGAACCAGGAATGTTAGGTCCATGAATCAAGGCAAATTGGAAGTGGTCAAACAGGAGATGGCAAGAGTGAACATCAACATTTTAGGAATCAGCGAACTAAAATGGACTGGAATGGGTGAATTTAACTTAGATAACCATTGTATCTACTACTGTGGGCAGGAATCCCTTAGAAGAAATGGAGTAGCCATCATGGTCAACAAAAGAGTCCAAAATTCAGTACTTGGATGCAATCTCAAAAATTACAGAATGATCTCTGTTCATTTCCAAGGCAAACTATTCAATATCACGGTTACCCAAGCCTATGCCTCAACCAGTAACACTGAAGAAGCTGAAGTTGAACAGTTCTATGAAGACCTACAAGACCTTTTAGAACTAACACCCAAAAAAGATGTCCTTTTCATTATAGGGGACTGGAATGCAAAAGTAGGAAGTCAAGAAACACCTGGAGTAACAGGCAAATGTGGCCTTGGAGTATGGAATGAAGCAGGGCAAAGGTAATAGAGTTTTGCCAAGAGAACGCCCTGGTCATAGCAAACACCCTCTTCCAACAACACAAGAGAAGACTCTACACATGGACATCATCAGATGGTCAACACCAAAATCAGATGGATTATATTCTTTGCAGCCAAAGATGGAGAAGCTCTACACAGTCAGCAAAACAAGAACAGGAGCTGACTGTGGCTCAGATCATGAACTCCTTATGCCAAATTCAGACTTAAATTGAAGAAAGTAGGCAAAACCACTAGTCCATTGAAGTATGACCTAAATCAAATCCCTTATGATTATACAGTGAAAGTGAGAAATAGATTTAAGGAACTAGATCTGATAGACAGAGTGCCTGATCAACTATGGACTAGGTTCATGACATTGTACAGGAGACAGGGATCAAGACCATCCCCATGGAAATGAAATGCAAAAAAGCAAAATGGCTGTCTGGGGAGGGCCTGCAAATAGCTGTGAAAAGAAAAGAAGCAAAAAGCAAAAGAGAAAGGAGAGATATTCCCATTTTAATGTAGCTATTTGATACATTAAAAGAATTCCAAAGAATACATTCCAAAGAATAGCAAAGAGGGATAAGAAAGCTTTCCTCGGTGATCAATGCAAAGAAATAGAGGAAAACAACAGAATGGGAAAGACTAGAGATCTCTTCACGAAAATTAGAGATACCAAGGGAACATTTCATGCAAAGATGGGCTCGATAAAGGACAGAAATGGTATGGACCTAACAGAAGCAGAAGATATTAAGAGGAGGTGGCAAGAATACACAGAGGAACTGTACAAAAAAAATCTTCACGACCCAGATTATCACGATGGTGTGATCACTCACCTAGAGCCAAACATTCTGGAATGTGAAGTCAAGTGGGCCTTAGAAAGCATCACTATAAACAAAGCTAGTGGAGGTGATGAAATTCCAGTGGAGCTATTTCAAATCCTGAAAGATGATGCTGTGAAAGTGCTGCACTCAATATGCCAGCAAATTTGGAAAACTCAGCAGTGGCCACAGGACTGGAAAAGGTCAGTTTTCATTTCAATCCCAAAGAAAAGCAATGCCAAAGAATGCTCAAACTACTGCACAATTGCACTCATCTCACACGCTAGTAAAGTAATGCTCAAAATTCTCCAAGCCACGCTTCAGCAATACATGAACCGTGAACTTCCAGATGTTCAAGCTGGTTTTAGAAAAAGCAGAGGAACCAGAGATCAAATTGCCAGCATCTGCTGGATCATCGAGAAAGCAAGAGAGTTCCAGAAAACATCTATTTCTGCTTTATTGACTATGCCAAAGCCTTTGACTGTGTGGGTCACAATAAACTGTAGAAAATTCTGAAAGAGATAGGAATACCAGACAACCTGACCTGCCTCTTGAGAAACTTGTACAGGTCAAGAAACAACAGTTAGAACTGGGCATGGAACAACAGACTGGTTCTCAAGGCTGTATATTTTCACCCTGCTTATTTAACTTATATGCAGAGTACATCATGAGAAACGCTGGGCTGGAAGAAGCACAAGCTGGAATTAAGATCGCTGGGAAAATATCAATAACCTCAGATATGCAGATGACATTACCTTTATGGCAGAAAGTGAAGAGGAACTAAAAAGCCTCTTTATGGAAGTGAAAGAGAGTGAAAAAGTTGGCTTAAAGCTCAACAATCAGAAAATGAAGATCGTGGCATCTGGTCCCATCACTTCATGGGAAATAGATGGGGAAACAGTGGAAACAGTGTCAGACTTTATTTGGGGGGGGGGCTCCAAAATCACTGCAGATGGTGATTGCAGCCATGAAATTAAAAGACACTTACTCCTTGGAAGGAAAGTTATCACCAACCTGGATAATATATTAAAAAGCAGAGACATTACTTTGCCAACAAAGGTCCGTCTAGTCAAGGCTATGGTTTTTCCTGTGGTCATGTATGGATGTGAGAGTTGGACTGTGAAGAAAGCTGAGTGCTAAAGAATTGATGCTTTTGAACTGTGGTGTTGGAGAAGACTCTTGCAAGTCCCTTGGACTGCAAGGAGATCCAACCAGTCCTTCCTAAAGGAGACCAGTCCTAGATGTTCGTTGGAAGGGCTGATCCTGAGGCTGAAACTCTAATACTTTGGCCACCTCATGCGAAGAGTTGACTCATTGGAAAAGACTCTGATGCTGGGAGGGATTGGGGGCAGGAGGAGAAGGGGACTACAGAGGATGAGATGGCTGGATGGCATCACTGACTCAATGCACATCAGTTTGGGTGAAGTCCGGGAGTTGGTGATGGACAGGGAGGCCTAGCATGCTGAGATTCATGGGGGTGCAAACAGTCACACATGACTGAGTGACTGAACTGAACTGAACTGAGACAGCATATTAAAAAGCAGAAATATTACTTTTCCAACAAAGGTCTATCTATTCAAGGTTATGGTCTTTCCAGTAGTCATGTATGGATGTGAGATTTGGACTCTAAAGAAAGCTGAGCGCCAAAGAATTGATGCTTTTGAACTGTGGTGTTGGAGAAGACTCTTCCAAGTCCTTTGGACTCCAAGGAGGTCTGACCAGTCCATTCTAAAGGAGATCAGTCCTGAGTGTTCATTGGAAGGACTGATGTTGAAGCTGAAACTCCAATATTTTGGCCACTTGATGCGAAGAGCTGACTCATTTGAAAAGACCCTGATATTGGGAAAGATTGAGAGAGAGAGAAGGGGATGACAGAGGATAAGATGGTTGGATGGCATCCCTGACTCGATGGACGGGATTTTTGTAAACTCCAGGAGTTGGTGATGGACAGAGAAGCCTGGCGTGCTGTGGTCCATGGGGTTGCAAAGAGTCAGACACGTCTGAGCGACTGAACTGAACTGAAGTGAACGCTTTCTATAGCTGCTATCTTCTTTCCATACCAGTTGAGTTCTTATCTTTTACTCCTCAAAACAGAATACGATTTGTAAATGTTATTAAAATTTTAGGTAAAATAGGAAAAGATGATAGAAAAGGAATTATTCAAAACTGAATTTGAGAATTACTATTTTTAGAAACTTTTTGGCCTTATGCCAAAGTTGGATGAAAGTAAAAGATGCTTACTCCTTGGAAGGAAAGCTATGACCAACCTAGATAGCATATTCAAAAGCAAAGACATTACTTTGCCAACAAAGGTTCGTCTAGTCAGGGCTATGGTTTTTCTTGTGGTCATGTATGGATGTGAGAGTTGGACTGTGAAGAAGGCTGAGTGCCGAAGAATTGATGCTTTTGAACTGTGGTGTTGGAGAAGACTCTTGAGAGTCCCTTGGACTGCAAGGAGATCCAACCAGTCCATTCTGAAGGAGATCAGCCCTGGGTGTTCTTTGGAAGGAATGATGCTGAAGCTGAAACTCCAATACTTTGGCCACCTCATGCAAAGAGTTGACTCATTGGAAAAGACTCTGATGCTGGGAGGGATTGGGGCAGGAGGAGAAGGGGACGACAGAGGATGAGATGGCTGGATGGCATCACTGAGTCGACTGACGTGAGTCTCAGTGAACTCCGGGAGTTTTTGATGGACAGGGAGGCCTGGCGTGCTGCGCGATTCATGGGGTCGCAAAGAGTCGGACATGACTGAGCGACTGATCTGATCTGATCTGATCTGATTCCACATTTTAAACTCTCAAAGTCCCACCTCCTCAACATAATAGGAAAAAATTTAAGTATTCCCTTCCATTATATGCAGAGTAGTTTAGCTCCTCATTCCCATTCAGTGGGGATAATCATTCATTTGCTAATATGAAACCGGTATAGAATAATGTCAAATTTTTCAATATTTAATTTCTTATGATAAATTTAATTCCTTAGGTCTAATACTCTAGTAAAGCAGGAAATGAAGATGTATTAAAATACATTTTACTGTGTCTTTGCCATCTCAAATTTTAAAATTAAAAGAACAAGACAAAACACCTGGTACACAGTTTTATAATTCTACAGCCCCAGAAGTTGTTAGTGGGGTCTCCCATTGCTTTTATACATAAATTGTGCCTGCCAATAAAGATTAATTCTCCATCTCAAGGCTTCACCAACTTGAAGAGTTAGTGTATATCCTTTGCCAATTCTGTTCACATTAATCTCATAGCTGTTTTTCCATTCCTTTGCTTCTGAGCCACAAAATATTATCATCATGTCCATGAAAGTTAGAATATTCTCTAAGAGGATACCTACTCCAGTGTCCTATTCCACACAGGAAGCTGTTAAATGTAATACAGTATGACTGTTCACATATTTCATAACTGAGATTCAGACATACAGTTGGCTTATTGTAAGCTGAAGGAGAAAGACAAGAATGTTATCCTCTGATTCCTTGCACTGTGCTTTTACTCAGTAGACTTAGTAGATTCTAGTTCCTTCCCAGGTTTTGGCAGTCCTTTGTTAATCAGAGATGTGTTTCCATCCAGTACTTTCGCTCCACTGTACTTTCTGAAAGTCACAGTGGTTTTGCTTGTTTGTTTGTTTTGTTTTTGCACCGTTAGGCTCTACTAAGGTTGGCATCATGAGTTCTAAAACAAATTTCAAGCCACTTTCCAGATGTCTTTCCTAATAACTATAAGTCAGTAAAAAAAAAAAAAAAAAAGATAGTCAATGCCTGATCCAGAGTAAGCTTGACTGGTTATTTACAAAAACAAATCCATATGTTGCTGATCAATATATTGCTTCATATTTAAGGTTCTTTTAAGAGTCCAGTAAAACCATTTTTTCTCTTTACTTTGCTATTGTGTTTGTGTGTCATAGTTTGTGTGTAATAGTTCTTATATTCAACTGATTGTTAGCCTTCTTATACTTAAAACAAACAAACAAGAAAACAAACAAACAAAAAAAAAAAACTTTGGAGGTTCTGGGCTGTACTGGGTGCCAAGCAGTAGCTTAAATAGTAAGAAAGCATGACTTACTACATGATTAGAAGCCCTTTCTATGGAAATAGCACAGTGGCTAAGCCAACTGACTTTCTAGTAGAACTCCCTAAGTTTAGATCCCAATCCTACCACCTGCACCACCCTGGGAACAAAATTTTCCCATCTTCTAGATTTGGGATCATAATGCTTACCTCAAAAGAGTATTGTAAGAATTAAATGAGTTGATGTATGAAAAAAAAAAAAGACTTAGGAGAGTGTATTGGACACATAAGTCATCTTTGAGTGCTTAACCATCATTAATTCTTATTTAATAGGTTGAAGCAACCACATAGGCTCAATACTACTCTTTAAAGTCTGATATCATTTACATTATAAAACACAAAACTCTGCTTTTTTTTTAGGGAAAAAAATCTCCCTTCTATTTTTTCAACCTCAATTCGTTTATTTCACAAGTATATATTAAGTACCCAAGTGTCATGCATTAGAAGATATACCAGGGATACTATACTGACCAAGAAAGCTAACCTCCCATGCAACATTAGTTCTAGAGAAAATACAAACACATATACAAACAAAATGATCAAGAAAATACATAAAGTAATAGAGGTGTGGAAAATAAAATGGGGTGATTCAATAGGTGGATATAGGGGCGAGGTTATGGTAAGGAAGCTGAACTCTGAGTAAGAAGATTGTTCTGTGAAAACTAAGTTGACTACTTTCCAGCAGAGGGAAGAGCTGGTGTCAAGGAGCAGAAAGAAGGCCACACAGTAGGGGGAAGGGGAGGGTGGGATGAACTGGAAGAATAGCATTAACATATATACACTACAATGTGTGAAATAAGGTAGCTAATGGAATTTTCTTATAACACAAGGGTTTCAGCTATACAGAAGTTGTGTGTGGCAGGAACCAAAAAATGGGAGATGACGTCAAAGATACAATAAGAGCCATATTAAGGCTCTAAAGATTATTTAGAGCCTTGTAGACACTGGTTGGACTTAGACTTTACTGTAAATGAGATGAGAAGACATTGGAAGGTTAGCATAAGGAAGGATGTGGTGTAATTTATAATTCTAAATAGTAACCTTAGTATCTGGGCAGAGAATGGATTATAGAAGAGAAAAAGAAGAACATAGAGTTGCTGAGAGGCTACTGTAGTCAGGTGAAAGATGATTCTAACAGTGGAAATGGGCAGATTCTGACAGTATTTTAGAGGTAGAGCTGCCAGGCTTGGGATGGATGTGAAGGTGGAGATGAGAGATAGATGGAGATTAAGAATGATTCTGGGTTTTGGCTTTGAAGCTACCTGGGTACTGATCTATTGAATTCAGAACTTAAGTATAAATATGGGGGAGAAAATCAAATGTTCTTTTCTGGTATTTTATTTTGACCACATGTACTGAATAATGGATAGTCATATTTTTATAACTTGGAAATCCATTTAAAATTTCTGTTTTTAGTCATCTAAAATTTTAACATTGATAAAACTAATTCCAATTCCCCAGAGACAAATCCACCTTCCCTTATTATCTAAAGTATGTGTTCCATCTTTACATCTATAACAACTAAAATTTAAAGAATGTCTGCAGTCCATTTTCCCCAATAGATTTCTGCTGAGTTTTAGGAAGCATAAACTCAAGAGAACTAAAAACCATTGCTGCTTAACTTTCATGGTACCAAACCCACAAAATGACTTAAAGCAGCATGGAATAAATGAATTTAATTGTGCCAATGATGATAGATCCAAAACCTGTACCTACACAGGAGCTAATAAAATCTACAACAGCTTATAAACTATGTTTCATACAAATTCTTTTTTATTTTATTATTGGAGTATAATTGTTTTACAATGTTGTGTTAGTTTCTGCTGTACAGCAACATGAATCAGCTATATGTACACATATACCCCTCCCTCTTGAGCCTCCCTCTCAGCCCACCCCATCTGACCCCTCTAGCTTATCACAGAGCACCAAGCAGAAATCTTGGGCTATACAGAAGCTTCCCATTAGCTATCTATTTCACACATGGTAGTGTATGTATGTTAATGCTACTCTTCAGTTCATCCCACCCTCCCTCCTACTGAGTCCACATGTCCATTTACTTCACTCTGTATGACAGACTCATACCATTTCTTAAACATTAAATAGTTGTCATTTCAAATGAGTCATTTTTCTTCTATTTTAGGTCTTCAAGAATACAGTCAGCTCTGCTATTGTTTGGAAAATGGGAATTTGTTCTGATACAGTTGATATAGTAGGGACAATTTGAAGACAAGGAAATTTTAATGTTTGCTTCTCCACCATTTTGTCCATGAATCACACTGGATGAATGCAGAAAACACGCCTAGGTGATCCAAACTACACAGAAATACATAAACACACTCAAACATCTGCCAGCTATCTCAGTTCACCAGCCTGGGTTATGAGCCACACCCATTCACATCTGTTATTGGAACTTGCCATCTGATTTCAGATAATTCTCACTCTATCACTTCACAGTAACTCACAAGCTACAACCCTTCTGATACCCACAAGCAAGCATCAGGTTTTATTTCAAGGTGAAGCATTTATGTATTTCATAACCACTTAATACGTATGAAACAGTGACACCATTTTATCAGATTTCTAATTTTTTGTGTGTCACTGACAAAAGATCTGAGTGTTATACCGCTAACTGATTTTTACCATAAGCCCTGGAACACACAGAGCAGAATTGGCTACACTGAAATATATATTTGAAATGTAAATTCAGTCTTTCTGGGTTTAGTTTTTAAAACTAAGCAAACATGTAAGATCATCAGGATGATTAGAGAAATCTAATTATAGTTTGCCTGAATCATAGAGTGTGTTTAGTGACAAGACTTACAATGAAAAGCATTTTGTAAGCTTAAGAAACACAGCTTTCTGACTGGATACTATATATCAGGTGGTATTTCATTCACGAAAGTATGTTCATATCTATTTTATTTGAGTGTTTAATTTTTGTACTCATCTCTTTTTTCACATTTCATACTTACTCATAAAAGAGAAAAGTAACTATAGAGTACTTTTAATTTTAAAAGAAATAGACGACTTATGATGTGTGCATGTGTCTGTGTGTGTGTTGAGTATAAAGTTATAAGTGTAACCTAAATCTATCCTCAAAGAAAAGAGTGAATGTTGCCTAAATGTTGGCTATTAATAGTGAAAAGAACAGAAAAAGGGGAGGAAGGGAAGGGAAGGAAAGAAATTTTATTCTTTCACTCCCCAAGAAGCCAAGAAAACCACTGCTTGAAAAAATATAATTGAGACTGGAGTCAAAAAGTCTTAGTATTCATTGAAATACTATAAAGCACTAATAAGCCAGATATAAAATTGTGGCCTATTTTATGAAAAAAAGATAAAAGAACAAAATATGAACCTCAAGAGTCTTGAAGACTACTTCATTCTGAAACCCTTGAGATTTAAGCAGGTGTCTCTTCATGCTGTTCGTAACCAGTTTGGTATGTGGGTGTGTACCAGAGAGTCCTGTCCACTAGGGGCTAGACTTTCACCAATAAACTGCTTTTAATTACAGCACTTACATAAGGTCCTATTTAAGCAGCATACAGACAAAAAGTGGGTTTTTTTTGTTGTTAGTCCTGAGATGTGTTTCTCATCTGAGGTAATTTTTGTTGAGTCATAATTGACATAAAATATCATGTTAGTTTCAGGAATACAACATAGTGATTTAATTTTTTTATACATTACGAAGAGATCACCATGATAAATCTACTTACAATCTGTCCACCATACTGAATTACTATATTATTGACTGTATTTCCTGTGCTGTACATTACATTCCTGTAATTTATTTATTTTTAAGGATGGAAGTTTGTATCTCAATCTCATTTACCTATTTCCATATATGCCCCAGCCCCCTCCCCTCTGGCAACCACTGGTTTGTTTTCTGTATCTATGAGTCTGTTTTTTTTGTTTTGTTTTTTATATTCCACATATATATGAGATTATATGCTATTTGTCTTTATCTTCTTTCACTTAACATAATACCCTCTAGGTTCATCCAGGCTGTCACAAATGCCAAAATTTCATTTTTTATGTCCAAGTAATATTTCAGTATGTTTGTCTGTATCTATGGCACAATTTCTTTATCCATTTATCTATTGATATATCTCTGATCAGTTTAACAGTTCCAAATGAATTTACTCAAATATGTATATTCTCAAATAAAATACTACTTCAGGAAGTTTATATTGTGATATTAAAACACTTTTATCATTGAAACATTTGTTGTTTTCCTTCTTTTTCATCTACCAGCCTTATGATAGTCTTCAACCATCATGTCCTAACAATGCTTAATTAATATCAAGCAATTAAATACTTAGAGTGTACCATTGTTATACAAATGTATTAGAAGCAAAAGTAGACTATAAGTGTCTCTAACATTTTTTTGGATTTCACTCATTTATCAAATATTTATCCAGTTATTTCTGGATGCTGGGATTTGGGAATGACATTTGGGAGGTTATATTTTCTATCATAAGGGGGTGAAATCTAAATCAGAAAGGTAACTTTTAAATTTAAGATGTATTTATTAAATTCCTATGGATCTTGCTTTAGCAATATAAAGATGAAGAAGACAAGAACCCTGCCTCAAGCTAGTCAGTCCTCATTAGAGAGACAGGTAAGTAAACAAGGCCCCTCAAAACAATGACCTTCCCTTTGCTTTAAAAAGGGTGTATAAAGGACAGGAGTGCAATATAATGCAAAGTATGCAGCAGTTAAGACCCACAGCTTTGGAGTCAGAGATACTAGCTCTGCTGTTTGAGTGTCAGTAGACTTCTAGCCATCCTGTTTCGCCACAGTGAATCAGGAATGATAAATCCTACTTAGAAAAGTAAATGAAATAATGTATTAGAATTTATTATAGCTCTGGCACACGCTAACTATCCATAAAATATTTTTTGTTTGTTTGTTTGTTTGTTTTTACAATAAAGCACTAGAAAAGCACAGGTAGGGTAGCGAGAACAAACCTACCTACTGATCACTGAACGATGGACAGAGTTGGGTAGCTCCTCAATATACCAAGAGTCAACCACTTTGGATGTTCATCACATGAGAATTTTGATGGTCACATATGTGTGTGTTTGGATGTATGTGCATGTATATATATCTGTAACAAGCATAATTGCTTTATAGGATGGAGTCTATTTTGAAACGCTAAAATTTGTAATATCATAGAACACTCACAGGAGGAATGAGTTGGCCAAGTTCTGCCAAGGAAGTTCTCACAAGAAGGCATTATGAAATGTCCTTATTCCTCAGAATTTAACTTTAAAATGTTCCCACTGGAGTCCAATGGAAGTTTTATGAGAGTAAAGGATAGAATTAGGTCTTGTATATTTTTAAAGGGTCATTCAAAAAGGCAGACTAAATTTTTTACAGATGGCAGAATAAGGACTGATGCAGTTGGCCAAAACTGACCTTTTATGATTTTTGAAAGCAAATGTTTACTGAAAGAGAACTCTACTATATTACCAATGGGGGAAATTTTCTGGATGCTTACACTGGACAGCTCAGTTCACATTCACTGCCAAACACATTTATAAAAAAGAAAATCAATAATAATATTTTCCATGGTACCTATTTTCAACTTCCTCTCAAAAATTTTTGCCCTGTAGTTGTTTTTTCTCAAACACAAGTATGTTTCTGAGGAAAAACATTTTCAATAAGAATAGGATTGTGAAAGTACATGCATTTTAGGAAGCTTACTGTTAGCTTCACAACCTACTGTAAAGGTTGAGGATGATGGATTTTTGCCTGGTATTCTAGACAGTAAATTCAGAACTGATTTTAAGTTCTTCCAGAATGGAGCTCCTTTTAAACTTATTTCAAAATATAACTCCCTTTTTCAAAGAGGTAGAGGGGTTTCAGAAACTTTATGCTCTTTATGATGTTAAAGAAAACTCTTAAAAAACAAAATTTTGATAAGTGAAAAACTTAGAATATTAAAATCTATAAAATGTGGGTGGGAAAAATTAAAGGTGGTTTGTCACAATATATTTTGGGTTTGATGAATTTTAAAAGTTTAGTAGGGAGCACATATAATAAACTGAAACAGTACAGAGAAGATTAGCCTGGCCCCTGCACAAGGAGGACAAGCAGATTATTTAAGGATTTTTTTTTTTACATATATGTAATAAAAATGGTTTTAAGACTGCTGCTTGCATCCTACTGGAGAAGAATTTTGTTCTGTTTATTCAGGGGATGAATGTGATACCCACTCTGTAATGAATTTAGAGAAGTGCCTAGAAGCACAAATAATAAAGACTGTTATATAGATCTACTTAGACACACACACACACAAGCTGGGGGAAAAATTGAAATGGTGAGCTCAAATTATAAGTAGAATTACTAATTTCCATGATAGCCATAGTTTAGAACTTTCTTTCTTTTTCCAGTAAAGTTGTATTTTTATTTATTTTTAAATACTTTTTTAAAGATTTATTTATTTATTTTTGGTTGCTCTGGACCTTTGGTGCTGCATGCAGGCCTTCTCTAGTTGTGGAGAGCAGGTGTTACTCTCCAGCTCCAGTGTGTGGGTTTCTCCTTGTGGTGGTTTCTCTTGTTATGGAGCATGGGCTCTAGAGCACAGGTTGAGTAGTTGTAGGGCTCAGGTTTAGCTGTCCTGAGGCATGTGGGATCTTCCCTAACCAAGGATAGAAACTGTGTCCCCTGCATTGGCAAGTGGACTCTTTATCACTGAGCCACCAGGGAAGCCCCTAGAACTTCATTATCTTCTTATTTATTAAGTGGGTGGTTTTATTACTTACTTAATAAGTAGCTTACTTATTAAGCTACTCTTTTGATATGCAGACTTTTAAAACATTCTGTTTCATAGCTGATCATCAGAAAATAAAAAACATTGCAATTTTCTTTCTCAGGAGAAAATGAATACTGTAGGTATTCAGACACCATTTAATGTATGTAAAGTATGACACTGGCACCTAATCTAAGCTCCCCAAATGACCTTCTTCTGTTAAAAACTGCACAAGTCTATATGGTTTTTAAAAAAATAACAAATAGATAATTTGAAGTGTAAAATAGTACCCTGACTTTGGAGAAAGTTTTGACACTTTCTTATAAAACTATAAATATGCCCTTGTTCTCTGTTCTAGAAATTCTATCCCTAGACTTTTACCAAAAAATAAAAATACATATTCACTAAGCTTTACTCATAAGTAGCAAAAACTAGAAACTCAAATTCCATCAAGAAGGGAATGCACAAATTTTAATACGTTTATGCAGTGGAGTATTATTTGGCAATAAAAAATATATTGATAGACACAACAACATGAATAAGTCAAACAAATGTTATGCTTAGTAGAATAAACTGAAAATAAAAGGGTACACAGTTCCATTAACACAAAGGACAATATTGTACAAAACTAAATCAACAGCTTTAAAAATCAAAAAGTGTTTGTCTCTGGATAAAGGAGAAGATTCACAGGGAAAAGACTTGAAGATATTTCAAGATACTTTCTGGGATGGCAGCAATGTCTGTTCTTCACATGGGTGGCTGTGTGCCTTTGTCAAAAGTCATGAAACTGTACACTTAAAATGTGTGCATTTTTACTAGTGATTAATTTTATTTTGAAAAAGAACAAATGTATATATATTTTTTTCTTTTTAAATTTATTTTTTTAATTTAATTTAATTTTATTTTTAAAGATTTTTTCACATATGTCAGGCAAATCAAAAGAAGGACTTCTTTTATGTGCCTTCCCATATCACTGTTTGTGAACTTAAGTGGTTCTAATGACAAAATGAACAGATTTAACTCTGCAACTGTGCATCATTTTTCTAACTGGTCTATTTTCCAGAAGGTAAGAGCTTGCCTTTTGTTAAAAAATTTAAATTGTTTGTAATACAGCACATAAATTGCCATTAAACATGGCAATGCAATGAGAACCTCTAGAAGAAACAGGTGGGATCCCTTCCCATTTTTTTCCTTATGACTTTGAGAATAAATCTCCCCCAAATGACACCTTTCTCCTTCAAACACTTCAGTTGTATATTTTATAACTTTTACATATGTCATTTTTACATGACAGTCACAGCTCCCACCTGGAGTTTTGCAACACTGTCCGCATGTTACCCTTTTTTTTTAGAATATGCATGTTTTATTCTGAATAATTTTGCATAATAAAAATGAAAGTATAAAATAATTAACACAAAATATTTTAACAAGCTAAAATAAATCTTGAAAAAAAAAAAGCAGAAATGTAATCCATGGCCGAGTTTCCAAAAGTCATATAAAAGTTCTAAAACATCCTTCCAGTTTCACTAACTGAAAGATTTGAAGGTCAAAATGAAACCTCAGGATCAAGGATCTAAAATAATATAATAATAAACTAACATCCTCTCTAGACAGTTAATATTGATATTGAGGTATAACAGATTCAACAAATTTTTTTTAAATCATGCAAATGATTTAATAGCCACAACGATTTTAACTAACAAGCTGAGAAAAACTTAAATACTAACAGATTGATTTTTTATTGACTTGCACATTCATTCATTCACTTGTTGTTCATTCTACCAACAAATATTTATTAGGAATCTTTTATGTTCTTGGAAGGTTCTAAGAACTTGGACTAGGCAGAAGACAAACAGATTAAAATGTCAGCTTTTCAACATGAGATAGAATGTTTGATATTGTACCAAAGGTAAAAAGGTAGGAAAGTGAAACATAAAATTAAAGGAAGAGTATTGAAATTTTTAATAAGGTACAGGAAAAGCCTACTGGTAGACATGGATTTTGAGTAAGGACCTAAAAGAAATAACAGAGTTAGAAATGCCAATACCTGAGAAAGAACAGCCCAGATAGCAGGAAAAGCAATGCAAAGGCCCTGAGATGGGACAAAACCTGACTAGTTTAAGATGTTGAAAGCAGCCCTTACAGCTAAAGCAAAGAGCAGGAAAGAAAGGGAGAAGGTAAGATCAAAGAAACACTGTAGGCTAGATTACACAAGGCTTTTCAGGCTGTAAAGAGTGGTTTTTATAGTGCTTGGGATGGGGCTATTGAAGGTTGAAAGCAGAAGGGTGACATGGTCTCATTTCCATTTTAACTAGATCCTTCTAGTTTCTCTTTTCAGGACAGAACGGTGAGGGTCAAAGGTAAAAACAGGAAAGTCATTTAAGAGGCTACTGCAATAATTCAGATAGAGAAAGCAGTAACTTGGAACAGGATGGAAGCAGTGGATAGTGGAGATAAATGATTGAGTTTTAATATATTTTGAAAGTAGAGTTAAGATTTGTTGGCAGATCAAATACAAGGTGTGAAAAAAAAAAGTCAAAGATTAATGCAAAGTTTTTGGACTAAGCAAAAAAAAAAAAAGGACACTGATTCCCAATATAACCAGTTTGAGTTAAGTCCTTGTCATATTAATGGTATTATACCCATTTGACAAGAGGGAATTACAGCATTCTTCTGCAGCTAAGAATGAAACAAATAAAAACCCTTTCCTTCTGTCATGCTGCTGCTGCTGCTAAGTTGCTTCAGTCGTGTCCCACTCTGTGTGACCCCAGAGACAGCAGCCCACCAGGCTCCCCCGCCCCTGGGATTCTCCAGGCAAGAACACTAGAGTGGGTTGCCATTTTCTTCTCCAGTGCATGAAAGTGAAAAGTGAAAGTGAAGTCCCTCAGTCGTGTATGACTCCTAGCGACCCCATGGACTGCAGCCTACCAGGCTCCTCTGTCCATGGGATTTTCCAGGCAAGAGTACTGGAGTGGGGTACCATTGCCTTCTCCGTCCTTGTGTCATAGGATGTCTGAAATTCTTTCATAGAAGTGTTATTCTTCTAACTTGAGTCTTTGAATCAAATTAAATGTAAACTCTATGTTTATTATTGATTTTTACTAATACATGATTTTAAGGTAGAGTAAAATGACATCTCTCTATATAAGAGGATAAAGTTATAAAAGATACAGCTTAAATGGGAGGTAGAATTTTTAAAGGGTCCAGTTCAGAACTGGGTCTAAGTACAGGTGATGGTCTGAAACATAAAATAATCTTTATGCAATCAAATTGTGTTAAATGTATCACTAATTTGTAGTGTTCATTACTCAATAAAATTGATATGGAAGTCAGCTGCTAGCTCTGAGTCAGCACTAGGTTGAAATCCAAAGTCCACTTCTTTAAGCTGCGGGTGTTAGGCAAGTTATTTAACTTCTCTAGATCAATTTTCTTTGTATCACAACTAGATATACAAATACCCCCTGAAGTTCTTATTTTAATAATTTTATTTATTTAATAATTTAAAATATCTGGCATATTTTAGGTACCTAGTAATAGTTGTGATTATCATTTGATATCACGTCAAATTTTCTAACTTACTCTGGTAATATATTAATTATTTTAATTTCAGAATCTAGTTAGTTATTTAGAAAGGACAAATAATAAATATTTATTGTTGGATAAAATGTTATATTGAATATTTATTTACATGAGTGATATTTAGAAGATTTGCATTTAGTTTCAGGAACATCTCTTCTTTAGCACATAACTTTACGTGGAGCCAAGGGTGAAAGGTAATCTGTTCAGTAGACTCACTAAATATCACCCCAATCATCTCTTCCCTTAACTTCCCTACTACAGAGCTTTCTATTGCAGCTAAAAGTAAAACATGGCATAGTCCTAACCAATAAAATCTAAAGAAAACTCCTGGGTAAGGTTTCCAGACAGATTTTTGTTTTCCCAGTAAAAGGGACACTCTCAGCTGATGTATCTCTCTCTCTCTTTTCCCCCTTTCACCATTGTTTTTCCCCTTCATCCACGCCTAAAACATGCATAAAAATGCTTTGAGGTCCGGCAGCCATTTGGGGATTATAACATTATAACTATGGGCTTCCCAGTTGGCACTGGTGGTAAAGAGTCTGCCTGCCAATGCAGGAGATGTAAGAGACACAGGTTCGATCTGTGGGTCATGAAGATCCCCTGAAGGAGGAAATGGCAACCCACTCTAGTACTCAAGCCTGGAGAATCCCATGGACAGAGTAGCTATGGCCCATAGAGTCACAAACAGATGGACATGACTGAAGCAACTTGGCACGCAGGTAATAACTCTGAGAACAAAATACAACACATGGCAGAACACAGAGATGAAAATAATATGCACCTCTGAAAAAATTATCAAGAAGTACTAATATGAGGTATCAACAGATATCCTATTTTGTGAGAAAAAATTAAAACATATTTAAGCCATAATAGTCAAGTTTACTTGCGAAAAAGTGAAACAGTGAAAGAGTTAGCCACTCAGTAGTGTCTGACTCTTTGCGACCCCATGGACTATACCCCACCAGGTTCCTCTGTCCATGGGACTTTCTAGGCTGGAATACTGGAATGGCTTTCCATTCCCTTCTCCAGGGGCTCTTTCTAACCCAGAGATCAAACCCAGGTCTCTTGCATTGCGGGCAGATTCTTTACCATCTGAGTCACAAGGAAAACTCCAAGCTTACTTGTTCTTGCGGCCAAATACAGTTCTGATTTTCTACTTCTCTTTATATTAGGCAAGCAATACAGATCCACCTTGTTCCTTTAAATTTTATCTTGACTTTTTTTTCTAGTAAGATACAATATCATTACTATCCAGTTCTCCTTATTTAAATCATGTAAGGTAAAGCCTTTGACTGTGTGGATCACAAGAAACTGTGGAAAATTCTGAAAGAGATGGGCATACCAGACCATCTGACCTGCCTCTTGAGAAACCTGTATGCAGGTCAGGAAGCAACAGTTAGAACTGGACATGGAACAACAGACTGGTTCCAAATAGGAAAAGGAGTAAGTCAAGGCTGTACATTGTCACCCTGCTTATTTAACTTATATGCAGAGTACATCATGAGAAGCGCTGGGCTGGAGGAAGCACAGGCTGGAATCAAGACTGCCGGGAGAAATATCAATAACCTCAGATATGCATTTGACATCACTTTTATGGCAGAAAGTGAAGAGGAACTAAAAAGCCTCTTGATGAAAGTGAAAGAGGAGAGTGAAAAAGTTGGCTTAAAACTCAACATTCAGAAAATGAAGATTGTGGCATCCAGCCCATCACTTCATGGGAAATAAATGGGGAAACAGTGGAAACAGTGTCAGACTTTTGAGGGGCTCCAAAATCACTACAGATGGTGATTGCAGCCATGAAATTAAAAGATGCTTACTCCTTGGAAGGAAAGTTATGACCAGCCTAGACAGCATATTCAAAAGCAGAGACATTACTTTGCCAACAAAGGTCCGTCTAGTCAAGGCTACGGTTTTTCCAGTGGTCATGTACGGATGTGAGAGTTGGACTGTGAAGAAAGCTGAGCACTGAAGAATTGATGCTTTTGAACTGTGGTGTTGGAGAAGACTCTTGAGAGTCCCTTGAACTGCAAGGAGATCCAACCAGTCCATCCTAAAGGAGACCAGTCCTGGGTGTTCGTTGGAAGGACTGATGCTAAAGCTGAAACTCCAGTACTTTGGCCACTTCATACGAAGAGTTGACTCATTGGAAAAGACCCTGATGCTGGGAGGGATTGGGGGCAGAAGGAGAAGGGGACAACAGAGAATGAGATGGCTGGATGGCATCACTGACTCAATGCACATGAGTTTGGGTGAACTCCGAGAGTTCATGATGGACAGGGAGTCCTGGCATGCTGCGATTCATGGGGTCACAGACAGTCACACACAACTGAGTGACTGAACTGAGCTGAAGGTATTTCTGGGCTTCCCTGGTGGTTTAGACAGTAAAGAATCTGCCTGCAGTGCAGAAGACCAGATTTGATTCCTGGGTTGGGAAGATTCTCTGGAGAAGGAAATGGCTACCCACTCCAGTATTCTTGCCTGGAGAATTCCATGGACAAAGAGGAAAGCTATTTGAGGGGAAATTTTTCTGAAAATATACCCATGCTTTTCTCACAGAACCTTTTATTAAACTTATGTGAAATATATACATATAACTATTGCTTCTAAATGAAGAGGAATTTTTAAACAAAATTAACATCACAATACAGAAATTTTTAAAACATTTATGCATGTTTTTTATTTTAAAAAGTTAATAACTTTTCTCAGAGAATTGATAAATATTCCCTAAAGGTTGAAAACAATTTTTCTCCATTTTAAAAAGGTGCACTTTTTTAGTTTGTTTATCATAGAAGGAAATAAATATGAATATACTTTTAACCTAGAGCTGTTGTTGTTTCTTCCTCTAAATGAATAAACATGATATTAATGGTAGCATTAAGGCATATCAAATAGTTTCCTAAGTAAATCAAGCTTATGTCCCAAAATGGCACTTCCACTGGCTTTTTCTTTGCTTCCCTTCCTTCCTTTTCATTTTGGCCTGCTATATGGCAATTGTAAAAAGGAACAAAAATGGAGATGGAAAGTGACCTTAATTTTCCCATATCAGACAAGGTTAGCAACCTCTAAGTCCCATTTGCAGTAGTTTCACTTAAAGATAAATACTACATAGGAAATGCATTTTGCAGGGGTAATACTGGTGGTGCAAGAGTAATATAAGTTGACTAAGTGAAGAATCACTTTTCTTAAAAGAGAACACTTTAGGCAAAAATCTTTAGATATTAAATTATTTACACATTCCTATTTATAGATAGTCAACAATGGTTACAATAGTTCATATGACAAAGAACTTCTGAAAAAGAATATTTCTGGTAGAAGAATCCAAGGGTAGCTATAATGGTCAAAGTATTTGTTTATTTGTTCTCTCCATGTGCTATTGTCCTCTCAGATAGGCCAAACATTCAACTGCCAAGACCATTAAATTTTATTGTAAGAACTCAAAAGCATATATCTGGGATTTGATTAAGTACCACAGCAAATGTATTGCTTTTCACACATACACACATAGTACTCAGCAAGTTTCCATGCAGTCAAAAGGAACAGAAATGTGTGTCTCTGTGTGTGTAATGAGAGACAAAGATATAAAATGGAAACCTGATGAAAATAAAATGCTAGAAAAAAACTCTTCCAAAAATTTAAGAGAAAAGAATACTTCCAAACTCATTTTTTGAGGCCAGTATTACCCTGATACCCATGCCAGATAAAGATACCACAAGAAAAGAAAAACACTGGCAAATATCCCTGATGAATATAAATGCAAAAATTTACCAAAAAAAATACTAGAAAGCTAAATCTAAGCATATTAAAAAAAAAATATGTACCATGACTAAGTGGTATTTATCCTTGAGATTCAACGATGGTTCAACATTAAAAAATCAATTGATGTGATATACCACATTAGGACTTCCCTTGTGGCTCAGCTAGTAAAGAATCTGCCTGCAATGTGAGAGACCTGGGTTTGATCCCTGGGTTGGGAAGATCCCCTGGAGAAGGGAAAGGCTACCCACTCCAGTATTCTGGCCTGGAGAATTCCATTGACTTCATAGTCCATGGGGTCACAAAGAGTTGGATACGACTGAGAAACTTTCACTTTCACCCCATTAACAGGAAAAAAAGGATAAATATCACAGGATCATTTCAATAAATTCAGAAAAAGCATTGGCCAGAATCAATCTCAATGGTATAAAATTACATACTTTCCCTCTAAAATCAGGAACATGGCAAGGATATTTACACTTGCCACTTCTCTCTAACCTAGTTCTAGAAGTTCTAGCCAGAGTAATTAGTCAACAAAAAACAACAGGCATCCTAATCATGAAGAAAGAAGCAAAATTTTCTCGATTTCCAGATGACATGATCTTGTATATAGAAAACCCTAAAGACTCGTAAATACTGTTAGACTAATAAATACAGTCAGTAAAGCTGCAGGATACAAAATTAACATACAAAAACCAGTTGAAATTCTATACACTAACAATGAACTATTTGAAAAGGAAAATAGGAAAGCAATCTCATTAAAAAAAAAAGAAAAAAAATATGTAGGGATAAGCTAAGTAGGTAAAAGATTTGTACACTGAAAACTATAAAACACTGATGAAAGAAATTAAAGAAAAGACAAATGGAAAGACATCTCATGTTCATAAGCCGGAAGATCTAGTATTGTTAAAATATCCATCCTATTCAAAATGCAATCCCTATCAAAATCCCAAAGACATTTTCACAAAAATAGGAAAAAATTCTAAAATTTGTAGGAACCACAAAGACCATAAACGTACAAATTATTCATTGGAGAGAACAGAGCTAGCAATATCACACTTCCTCATTTCAAAATATATTATCAATACTACATTAATAATAAAAAAGCATGGCACTGCTAAAGACAGACATGTAGACCAACAAAAAAGAATTGAGAGCTCAGAAAGAAATCCACACACATATATACGGTCATCTGATCTTCGACAAGGGTGCCAATACACAAAAAGGAAAGGGTAGTCTCTCTGTCAACAAATGGTGCTGGGAAAACTGAATACCAAGACTGAAACTGGACCTTAATCTAACACCACACACACAAAGCAACTCAAAATCGATTAAAGACTTAAGCATAAGACTCCAAGTTATAAAACTTGTAGAAGAATACAGAAACAGTTTCATGACATTGGCATTGACAAAAATTCGTGGATATGAAATCAGCAAAAGCAAAGGCAACACAAGCAAAAAATAAACAAGAGGGACTATGCTAAACTAAAAAATTTCTGCATTGCAAAGAAAATAATCAATAGAATAAAAAGACTATGGAATGGGAAAAAATAGTTGGAAATCATATATCCTATAATGAATTAGTTTCCAAAATATATAAGGAACTCATACAACTCAGAGGTAAAATGATGGCAACAACAATAACAGGAATAATAACTAACAATAATCCTATTAAGAATGGACTAAAGACTTAAATGGTAATTTCTCTAAAGAAACCATACAAATAGGCAACAGGCATATTAAAAGGTGTTTGCTACCTGCTAAGTCACTTCAGTCGTGTCCGACTCTGCGCAACCCCATAGACGGCAGCCCACCAGGCTCCCCCGTCCCTGGGATTCTCCAGGCAAGAACACATCACTAATAATCAGGGAAATGCATATGAAAACCACAATGAGCTATCACCTCATACTTGCCAGGAAGGCTATTAGCCAAAAAGCAAAAGACAAGTATTGGTAAAGAAGTTGAACTATTGGAATCTGTGCACAATGTTGGTGGGAATGCAAAATGGTGAAATTGCTATGGAAAACACCATGCAGTTTACTCAAAAAATAAATAAATAAATAAAATTAGAAATGCCATATGATCTAGCAATTTTACTTCTGGATATTTATGCAAAAGAATTACAATCAGGATCTTGAAGAGATATCAGTACTTCTGTGTTCATTGCAACAGTATTCATAATACCCAAGATACTGAAATAACCTAAATGTCCACTGACAAACAAATGGATAAAGAAACTGTGGTATACACATACAATGGAATACTATTCAGCCTTTTTTTTTTTTAAAAAAGGAAACTTTACAATATGCCACAATATGCATAAATCTTGAGGACATTATGCTTAGTGAAACAAGACAATTACAGAAAGACAAAATAGTATATGATTCCACTTATATGATATTCCAACTTATGTGAGATCTCTAAAACACTCAAGTTCATAGAATCAGGGAATGAAATGGTAGTTGCCAGGGAGTGGAAGAGGAAATGGGAAGTTACCAATCAATGGGGATAAAGTGTCAGTCAAGCAAGATGATTAAGCTCTAACAATCTGTTGTGTAACACAGTATCTATACGAAGCACAAGCTGGAATCAAGATTGCTGGGAGAAATATCAATAACCTCAGATATGCAGATGACACCACCCTTATGGCAGAAAGTGAAGAGGAACTAAAAAGCCTCTTGATGAAAGTGAAAGAGGAGAGTGAAAAAGTTGGCTTAAAGCTCAACATTCAGAAAACTAAGATCATGGCATCTGGTCCCATCACTTCATGGGAAATAGATGGGGAAACAGTGGAAACAGTTGCTGACTTTATTTTGGGGGGCTCTAAAATCACTGCAGATGGTGATTGCAGCCATGAAATTAAGATGCTTACTCATTGGAAGGAAAGTTATAACCAACCTAGATAGCATATTGAAAAGCAGAGACATTACTTTGCCAACAAAGATCCGTCTAGTCAAGGCTATGGTTTTTCCACTGGTCATGTATGGATGTGAAAGTTGGACTGTGAAGAAAGCTGAGCACCGAAGAATTGATGCTTTTGAACTGTGGTGTTGGAGAAGACTCTTGAGAGTCCCTTGGACTGCAAGGAGATCCAACCAGTCCATTCTAAAGGAGATCAGTCCTGGGTGTTCTTTGGAAGGACTGATGCTAAAGCTGAAACTCCAATACTTTGGCCACCTCATGCGAACAGTTGACTCATTGGAAAAGACTCTGATGCTGGGAGGGATTGGGGGCAGGAGGAGAAGGGGACAACAGAGGATGAGATGGCCAGATGGCATCACCGACTCGATGGATGTGAGTTTGGGTGAACTCCGGGTGTTGGTGATGGACAGGGAGGCCTGGCGTGCTGCAATTCATGGGCTCTCAAAGACCAGGACATGACTGAGCTACTGAACTGACTGACTGATTGATACTCAATAATAATATACTATACACTTTAGAAATTAAGTGAATAGATCTTCATCAAGTGTTTTTTCTAAAAGAAATCCCCTTTTAATGAGATACTCATCACTGTCAGATTTCAAGATACATGGTGATTTCACAAATATTCTTTGGAAATGTTCAATAATGAAAAAAGACTTTTGTGAAAAATTTTAATTTAAGATCTACGAGCTGAGGCAAATATCAGTATTTACTGCTAGTAAGACAGGATTAATTCTTTCCACTATGAAGTCCTGTTAGAACTTGAGACAAAATGACAATAACACAATGCTAATAGATGACAGTTTCAGACATCGTAGGTAGCTTTCTTCCTACGGCACTCTGTAAGCAGTACTAACTATTGTCAGACAAACAGTTTAAAAGGTTATGAAAAAGGATTTAAAACCTCATGCACTGGCTATCCAATGTATTAGTTAGAGATTACTTTCTAAAGTTAGTAACTGAAATCCAGGCTTATTTCTCTCTTACATAAAAGGAGTCCAGAAGTTGGTAGACAAGGCCAGTGTGGAGGTTCTACAGTCATGAGTTTAGGGTCCTTAAGTCTTTCTCCTCCACCATCTTGCCTTTGGATCCATGAGGACTGCTGGAGCTCTAATCATCACGACCATATCCTGGGAAAGAGAAGAAAGGCAGATAGCTAGGGACAGAGATTTTCCCCAGAAATCCCACCTAACAACTTTCACTGATATTTTATTGCTCATTCCTATCAACAAGAACGACTAGGTGAGTAGTGTTTCAATTGTCCAAGATTAGAAAGAGTGAATGGATATTGAATAGTCCTTTATATGACACCAGTGTTGGAGGCAAAGATTAATTATATCCTTTTGCCTCATAGAATATAAAATTATAACTATAGTTGCTATTAAAAGTAAACAACTAAGTGTTTAGCACATGTCAAACAATATTCTAATTAGTTATTTGTAGCATTTAATGATGTACTAATTCACATATTTTTTATAATAACTATAAAATAGGTCTATTTTATTCCCATTTACAATCACAGAGTTTAGGAAACACTCAAATTAATAGAGGTGGTAGGAAACTTGCTCAAATTAATAGAGAAGGTAAGTGTCAGAGTCAGGATTTAAACCAAAGTAGTCTACTTATAGAACAAAAAACTGTATAAGAGAAATGGTATTTTTAAACAAAGACAAACATAAAGTGTTTCAGAAATGCAAATATGTCCTAAAAATTACAGTATTTCATTAATGTTAGCCATATTTTTTTCTGAGTGGTAAGAATCTATGATTTTCTTCTTTGCACTTTACTGAATTCTCCAAAATCCCCTTGATGGATATGCACTATTCTGGTAATAAGAAAGAGAAAATATTTCATAAAATTACACGATCACTAATACCAAAATGGGAAAAAGGTAATTGGTCAACATGACAAGTAGGTAAAACATGAGGTTGAGGGAGCACAACATTTTACTCTTCATGAACGCTAACATCCAACCATTGATGCATTCAGAGCTATGTCAACTAATGCACTTAAATGTAATTCTCTCTAAAGACAAACACTGTTGATCAACAAGCTTTCTGTAAATAGCCATCAACTTAAGTGTGCTATGTTTAAACAATGCACATTAAATTCATCTCAACCAGGCACAAATGCTAATAACAACATTTATTGGAAACACCACATTGTGGTTCAACAGTCCTTAAAAGATGCTTTAATCAAATTGACAAAGAATGATTGAAAAGAAGTCAAAAGGTGTGTGAGAGTGGGGGGAGTCTTCTATGGTCAAAAAGACTAACTTAATCCTAATTCTATGTAACTCTCAATGTGATAATGTGATAAAGATAAAATCTTCATGCTAATGGAAAAGAAAAGAAAAAAGGTCTGGTAACTACTAACAGGGTGGCTGACTAAGCATTGTGCAAGAATACACTTTGTTTTATAGGTCTTTTATGTAGAGCTATTACAATATAATCTGTGACAATTGAACATTATTGAACCTAAATTTGGGGTTTGGGTCTTTTACATCAACAGCAAAACAAGAGCAATAAAACAAGTCATAAAAAAAACCTTTCCAAGAATTGATTCTATTGCAAGACTTATTCAATTATAGGACTCTTAAGAGCTGAGAATGTTTTTAGAAAAAACAAACAATTTCACTTCACCCCCAAATTATAGACCTTCTAGAAAGAGAATTACCAACAACTGGGGAAATGAACAGAAAATGTTTAAACACTAGTGGAGCATTCAAAACATGAGTTTCAGGGTTCTGTTAGGTTTGATGGAATTAAATGGAGAATAAGACTTGAGTTGGAGACTGGGAAGTCAACTAGGTCATGAAAAGGCCAATCTCTTTTTCTAAAGTATGGTGAAGGGGAAACAAAAAAAAGGAGTTGTGAATGGGTAAATCTCAAAAAAGTTCAGAGTTCAGGCTCAGTAGATTTAAGAAATGAAACAGAAGTTCAGATGCTTATCTGAATCTTCTATAGAACATTTGAATTTACAAAATTGAGAATGAGCATCTGTCAAAAATAATAGCTTTCTTAGGAGATGGCTGGTTCTTTTACCTCTCGTCCAGGCAGCACTATCAAAACTGAGCTTATCTGATGGCTTCTCTGGGTGTCCCTCTTCATCAGTAAACCAGAAGTCAAAACTATTCACTTCAACAGTTTTCAACTATAAGAAAAACTTGTACAATACTTTGTTTTCTTAAATTGAAAGGTCTTGAAGAGACCTCTCAGTTTATTGTATTTCACTCACACTTATAAAAGAAAGAAGAAACAGTATTCCTTTTTAAGTTTGTTACATATTTTAATGAATGTCAAAAGCCCTACTTTCTAGGAAAGTACTCAGTTGATATCTAAAATTAATTCCATAGAATAGTCGAAGCCGATTATGTGCTTTCTAACCTCCTTTTATTTTCTTTCTTTAAAAGGAGATATAATGAGAACATAACATTTTTTTCTTCACTTTATTCTAACAAATCCATTTATATATATGACAAAGCTTCACTTACTTTAGAGAATTCTGTGGAGTGATTTTTCTATTTCTTTAGTTGACTGGTTGGGCAAAAATATTGTGTAGGAGGCACAAGGAGGTGTCTCTCTCAGTAGCAGAAGAACTGAGCTAAGTCCATAAATGTAGACATCACTTGTAAAAATCAACCTATGTTTTCTAATTTTCAAATATTGTCGCATTGTCCTAACTTTTCTTGAGTTGGTGATCTTATTTGTTACACACAGATGACTTAAAAGAAAACATCACCAGTATCTTTTAAAGTTCATCATCTTGTTCTCTGTTCATAAGGAAGTGAGGTGGAAGGCAGCAGAGACTGCTAGTTGTCCCCCAAATATTTCACCCCTTCTTCCATAATGATTGAAGGCTTAGCCATGCAAATAGTTTCCCATAAAAGAAGAGTGGATTTCCCAGCCTCCCTTGTAATGAAGTGTAGGAAGATTACTAAGCATTATTTAGTGGCATGTAAGCAGACATTTGCTTTGGCAGCCTCTGTGAACTTTCCCTATGGTACAATTACTGCGCATACTTTGCTGCATTTTTTCTCTTCCACTAAGCCTGGGCTCTAGAATACAAGTAGGATTGTGTTAGATTCTGAGGATAAAGGCTATTCCCTAGAAACAGCATGAACTAGAAGAAGGCTGAATCCCTGAGGATCTGTAAAATAGATCTACCTGATAAAACTTGCAGGTTTTCTGTGGATATAAAAACATTTTACAACACCTCCACGTTGTTTTTCCTGAACTTGTTAAGCATTCTCCTGTCTCAGAGCTATTGCACTTGCTCTTCCCTATGCCTGGATCTCCTCCAAATACACCCTTATGGTTTGGACCTTTATTCATATGCTCTTACTCAGATATTCTTTCTCTGGGCAGTTTCCTGCCCACCCATTCAGTTCCGTTCAGCTGCTCAGTTGTGTCTGACTCTTTGCAATTTCATGGACTGCAGCACACCAGGCTTCCCTGTCCATCACCAACTCCTGGAGCCTACTCAAGCTCATGTCCATTGAGTCGGTGATACCATCTAACAATCTCATCCTCTGTCATCCTCTTCTCCTTCTGACTTCTCCTCCCACCTTCAGTCTTTCCTATACCATATATTTTCCTATTTATCTTCTTTACTTTTTGTCTCTCCTACTAAAATATATAATTCAGGGAAGGTAAAAAATCATATCTGTTTTGTCTATTCATAACCCCAATACCAATGACTCATATTCCTTCAAATACTTCTGGAATGAATAAAATCAAAATCAGAAGCTCACAGATATCAAAACAAAGGAGTGATCGTGATGATGTGAAATTAATCATATGAACTTTTCTGATTCAGATTAATCATAGTAATGCTTTTTGAGTATTTACTGGGTCAAGTATTACCACATTGCCTTCACATGTAACATAATCCCAAGAGATTCTGACTCTTGTTGTTGTTCAGTTGCTAACTTGTGTCCAACTCTTTGTTACCCTGTAGACCCCAGAGGAACACACCAGGCTCCTCTGTCTTCCACTATCTCCGAGTTTGCTCAAACTCATGTCACGTGAGATGGTGATGCTATCTAACCATCTTATCCTCTGCTGCCCACTTCTTCTTTTACCTTCAATGATGCTAGGAAAGACTGAAGGTAAAAGAAGAAGTGGGCAGCAGAAAGCAAACTCGGACATAGTGGAGGACAGAGGAGCCTGGTGTGAAGAGGAACTAAAGAGTCTCTTCATGAGGGTGAAAGAGGAGAGTGAAAAGCTGTTCGAAACTCAATATTCAAAAAACTAAGACCAAGGTATCTGGTTCCATCACTTTACAGCAAATAGAAGGGGGGAAAGTGGAAGAAGTGACAGATTTTATTTTCTTGGGCTCCAAATTAACTGCAGACAGGGACTTCAGCCATGAAATGAAAAGATGCTTGCTCCTTGGAATGAAGCTATGACAAACCCAGACATCATATTCAAAAGCAGAAATATCACTTTGCTGACAATGGTCCATATAGTCAAAGCTATGGTTTTTCCACTAGTCATGTATGGACGTGAGAGTTGGACTATGAAGAAGGCTGAATGCCAAGAAATCGATGCTTTCAAATTGTGGTGTTGGAAAAGACTCTTGAGAGTCCCTTGGACAAGCAAAAAGATCAAACCAGTCAATCCTAAAGGAAATCAAGCCTAAATATTCACTGGAAGGACTGATGCTGAAGCTCCAATACTTAGGCCTTCTGATGTGAAGAGCTGAAAGAAAGAAAGCAACATGCATTAAATTCTCCTGATTCAGGTGACAGGTCAATTCTTAAAACTTATTCTTAAAACACATTCTTAAAACTTATTCTTCATAGTGTTTTACTTGGTACATTATTCAAGTCCAGCCTTCAAGATATTATCTTTTTCTATTGATCAAATTACCTAATCAACAAACTGTAATTATAGGAAAGAGTATGTCAAGGCTGTATATTGTCACCCTACTTGTTTAACTTATATGCAGAGTACATCATGAGAAACACTGGGCTGGAGGAAACACAAGCTGGAATCAAGATTGCCAGGAGAAATATCAATAACCTCAGATATGCAAATGACACCACCATTATGGCAGAAAGTGAAGAGGAACTCAAAAGCCTCTTGATGAAAGTGAAAGTGGAGAGTGAAAAAGTTGGCTTAAAACTCAACATTCAGAAAACTGAGATCATGGCATCTGGTCCCATCACTTCATGGGAAATAGATGGGGAAACAGCAGAAACAGTGTCAGACTTTATTTTTGGGGGCTCCAAAATCACTGCAGATGGTGATTGCAACCATGAAATTAAAAGATGCTTACTCCTTGGAAGGAAAGTTATGACCAACCTAGACAGCATATTAAAAAGCAGAGACATTACTTTATCAACAAAGGTCCGTCTAGTCAAGGCTATGGTTTTTCCAGGGGTCATGTATGGATGCAAGAGTTGGAGTAGGAAGAAAGCTGAGCACTGAAAAATTGATACTTTTGAACTGTAGTGTGGGAGAAGGCTCTTGAGAGTCCCTTGGACTGCAAGGAGATCCAACCAGTCTATCCTAAAGGATGGATCCTAAAGTCCTGGGTATTCATTGGAAGGACTGATGTTGAAGCTGAAACTCCAATACTTTGGCCATCTGATGCGAAGAGCTGACTCATTTGAAAAGACCCTGATGCTGGGAAAGATTGAGGGCAGGAAGAGAAGGGAACAACAAAGGATGAGATGGTTGGATGGCATCTCCGACTCAATGGACATGGGTTTGGGTGGACTCTGGGAGTTGGTGACGGACAGGGAGGCCTGGTGTGCTGCAGTTCATGGGGTCGCAAGAAGTTGGACACGAGCGAGCAACTGAACTGAACTGATCAAGAGTTTCAAACACAAAAAAAAGTTGATGAGAAATTATATGGAATTTGGAATGTTTGAAAGAACCTGATCACAGAATATGCCAATGCCTCTTTCATAAACATATTTACTGCCTCACATACTGAATAATGTTCCAGATGTTTGTAGGCAACACTCCTCCAGTGCAGCTGGTCTCTGCAGCAGTATACCTGAGATGCTGTGACACTTCAGTCATTCTAAGAGACGTGTGAAGTAACACTTCATATGAGATGTTCATCTGGGCTATCAGCAGTTAGCTCATTATAATGAAATAATGAGCTTAAGATCAAGTGCCCAATATTTAGCTGCAAAGAACTAAAGAAGTGAGTTCAGGATGAAAATATTTCATGCAATCTAAATAGAAAAGCTGTATTCATAAACAGAACAACATCTGTAAAATACTGATGTGAAGAGGCAGTTTCTAACTAATTCTTCCACTCGTGTATGACATCCTTTTCTTTCTATTGAAATATAATGATTCACTCTGTCTCCTATAGATTTCAACTTTATCTACTAGGACTTCCTTTCAGCATGTCAACAGGTTCAAGTCTCTACCAACTTATTAAAAATAAAAATTTTCCTCAATCTTGTGACCCCATGTCCTCCAGCTCCTCTCTTTAGTTCTTTTTTCCTTTCTAAAGCTAAAATCTTTAAGATAAAGGCTTATACTCACTGTACCCACATCTTCAGAACTCTACAGATAACAAAGGTCACCAGAAATTTTTGTTGTCAGAAATCAATGGACTCCTTCCACTTGACCTCTTATTTCTCACTATTTATTCACTTAAACTCAGAAACCCACTCTTCACTTGGTTTCTATGACAACACACCCTCATGATTTCCATGCTAGTTCCTTGGCTCCTCCTTTTCAGTCTAATTTTCAAGTGTTTCATCCTCCACCTGTTCCTCAGAGTTTGATCTTTAGTCCTCTTCTGTACAACCCATCTTGACAAATCATCCACCATTCCCATGGCAACAGTTAGTAATTCCCAGTCATCATTATTTCCCACTCCATACCTTCTGTGCTCCCTGCATTTCCTATTTTGATAGCCTTCATCAATATATTGCTGTTCCTATCTCCTAAATACCTCCTGAACCCATTTACTTCTTTTTTTACCACTGTATCTAGAATACTATCCTCTCCCTCCTGAAAGACAGCAATAGACTAGTCTTTTTGTTTCTACTTTTGCTTAATCTCTATTCATCCTTTATACTGCAATGAGGAAAATCTTTCTAAAACACACAATTATTTCTAAGATCAAGTTACCACCCTGTTTGAAATGCTTCAGTGGAAGCCTTGTGCCCTCATAATAAATTATAAATTACCTAGCTTCTTATATTAAACCCTCAATGAACCAAACCAGATTTAACTCCCCAACCTCATCTCCTCCTTTGACTCCACCGTCCATCCAGGCTGTGCTAAGCTACTTGCAAATTCATCGGTATGACAGTTCCCTTTGTTGTGCAATGCAATGCATGCTGCTCCTTCTGTTAGAATCGCCTGTCTTTCACTTTCTTCTCACTAGCCTCTATTCTTTTACTTAGACGCCACCTGTTCCCTTTGCTTACCATTTCCTTTCCAACCTAGGTTAGCTGTTTTTCCTGTGAACTTGCATATCTCCCTAGGCCTACGACATAATAGCTCTTACCTTCAGTTCAGTTCAGTCACTCAGTCGTGTCTGACTCTTTGCAACCATATGTACTGCAGCATGCCAGGCCTCCCTGTCCATCACCAACTCCCAGAGTTTACTCAAACTCATGTCCATTGAGTCGGTGATGCCATCCAACCATCTCATCCTCTGTCGTCCCCTTCTCCTCCCACCTTCCATCTTTCCCAGCATCAGGGTATTTTCCAGTGAGTCAGTTCATTGCATCAGGTGGCCAAAGTGTTGGAGTTTCAGTTTCAGCATCAATCCTTCCAATGAATATTCAGGACTGATTTCCTTTAGGATGGATTGGTTGGATCTTCTTGCTGTCCAAGCTACTCTCAAGAGTCTTCTCCAACACCACAGTTCAAAAGTATCAATTCTTCAGTGCTCAGCTTTCTTTATAGTCCAACTCTCACATCCATATTACTATTGGAAAAACCATAGCTTTGACTAGACAGTTCTTTGTTGGTAAAGTAATGTCTCTGCTTTTTAATATGCTGTCTAGGTTGGTCATAACTTTTCAGCCAAGGAACAAATGTCTTTTAATTTCATGGCTTTAGTCACCATCTGCAGTGATTTTGGAGCCCAAGAAAATAAAGTCTCTCACTGTTTCCACTGTTTCCCCATCTATTTGCCATGAAGTGATGGGACCAGATGCCATGATCTTAGTTTTCTGAATGTTGAGTTTTAAGCTAACTTTTTCACATTCCTCTTTCACTTTCTTTAAGAGGCTCTTTAGTTCTTCGCTTTCTGCCATAAGGATGGTGTCATCTGCATAGCTGAGGTTATTGATATTTCTCCCAGCAATCTTGATTCCAGCTTGTACTTCATCCAGCCCAGCATTTCTCATGATGTACTCTGCATATAAGTTAAATAAGCAGGGTGACAATATACCTTACTGTGTTCTAATTATTTGTCACCTCCCTTCTCCACACCCCTCCGGATTGTAAGCTGTTTTAGGGAAAGTTCTTTGTTTCATCCCCAGCACACTCTTTACAGTGCCTGACACAAAGCAGGTCCTTGATAATATTCCTTGAGTGCATAAATACTTAAATGACAGGACTCACCAATTGGAAATTGGTACCCAGATTTATCATTATTTCCCACTACTACTCTGTATCAACCTTCCCCAAACCATAACCAACCAAACAAATAATGGCACTATATGGTCATGAGTTTCTCTGCCTTTTAATTATCTGTGGTCTTTCAGCCAAATTCATATTCTATCTCCTTGAGTTCTAAAATGACCTCTCAAATCTAAAGTAGAATTTTCACAGTCTTTATGATGTTAATCACCCCATGGTCACTTCTTTTCAAACCACTTGGATATATAAATATGTTAGTGATTTATATTGACACATATTCTGCTCCTCTCACATCTAGACCAGGAGCCTTTTAAGGGCAAGAACTCAGATTAATTCGAATTTAATAAAATTCCACTGCATCTAACGCCAGCATACAAGAGCACTCAAGAAACATGTATGATCTTTCTTCATTTAATTGGAAGATAATTATCATGGCAGATTATAGATGGCCACAAATTATTGGAAACTCCTCCAACTGAGTGGTACAGTCTATCTTCCCTCCTCAAAAATCTATAGGGCTCTATGAATGCTTTGACCAATAGCATATGACAGAAGAGAAGTTATACTAGTTCCTGGGCCCAGATCTTAAGAGGCTGGCATCTTTCACTTCCTTTATCATGAAACACTCACGCTTGATGCCTTGAGCCATCATATAAGAAGTCCAACTACCTGACAGTTGTATCCTATATACTGTAACATTACATGGAAAGGGAAAGCAGCCCAGCTCACTCCAGCTTCTAGCCATCGTCAAAACAGCACCAAGGAAGCAGTTTCGGTCCCTCCACAGCTGGACTATCTGCCAATCACCAAATGACTCAATCTATGCTATGTGGCCAGCATAACTACCACACAGTCAGGCCTAAATTCTTGACTAATAGGTCATGAGTATAAGAAAATAATTGTTATATAAAGCCACCAGTTTTGGGGTGAACTTACTACATAGCAAGACAACCAGAGACATTTATGGAGTGTCCTGTTCTAAGCATTTCTTCTAGCACATTCTTCTACATTCTTCCTTTTACATTATACTTTGTTTTTGATGGTCTGACTGCTGGGAAATGCTACCTTGTTTAGGTTTTAATCCAGAGGAGTCTGGCAGGTTACAGCCCATGAGGACTCAAAGACCCGGGTATGATTTCACAACTAAAACAGCAACAACAGTGCATTCTTTTTAACATGAGGTTAAGCTCCTTTTCACATGTTTGTTACTGTTCAGGCTTAGTGAATTTCTTGTTCATTATTTGTGCTCATTTTTCTATTTTGCTGTTTGCTTTGATGTTAATCATTCATAGGAGTCTGTTATATAATATTGTGGAACACCAGTCCTTTATAGGTTGCATGTACTATAAAGATCTTTCCTCAATTTGTGCCTTGACCTTTCCCTTTCTTTATATTTTCTTTTGATGAAGTTTTATTGTAGTCAAATTTATCAGTCTTTCTTTCAAAGTTCATGCTTCTTCTACTTCAAGGAATTCTTCTATAACCTGAGCTCATAAAAACAATCTCCTATATTTTCTGCTCTGCATTCTGAAGTTTTGCCTTTGATATTTAACTCTTGATCTACCTCAAATTTACTTATTTATTCACTCATTTTGACATGGTTTGATGCAGGAATTTTTTTTTTTTTTTTTACCAAGAAAAAAAACACTTGTCCCAACACCATGTGTTAGAATGCCATTTACCCCAGTGATCTAAAATGCCAGTTCTCCCAAGTATATCTCCCAGAGTCATAGATACATGACTCTTTCTGGGCTCCCTGTACTAGTCTGGTTGACTTGATTATCCCTGTGACAATATCAAATTGATTAATTACTGTAGTAGTAGTTTTTGACGTTAGGTAGGAGAAGTTGTCTCATTTGTGCGAGTGTCTTAGTAATCTTGGCCCTTTGCTCCTTCATGGGAGTTTTAGAATTGTAGAATTCTAAATTCAGAATTCTAAAATTTAGAAATTTTAGAATTTCTACCAAACTTGACGAAAATCTTCTTGGAACTTGGGTTTGTTTATAATGTATAGGAGTGCAATTGATCTGCATAAATTTATTAAACTTATTAACACTAATAGATTGTGGATTCTTTAGGGTTTTCAGTGTGGTGGACAACTATTTCATCTGTGAGAGAATGCATCATTGTTTTGTTTATTTCTTACCGATCTTTATTGTACAAACTAGAACCTCAAGGACAATGCTGAAAGGACCGCAGGTGTAATGTAATAGTAGTCATCTGGTCTTGTTTCGGCTTTCAAAGAGAATGCTTTTCATGGTCCTTATTAGTGGGATATTTATTCTAGGTTTTTTGTATGTATCATTATCAGATTAAGAAATTCCCTTTTATTTTTAATTTCCTATGAATGTTATTATGAAAGTTTGTTGAACCTAGTTGATTGCTGTGTCAATATTTAATGAAATGTTAATTTTTTCTTTAGTCTGTTAATATTGTGAATTTAGTAATAGATTTTCTAATATCAAACTAACTTACATAAATTCAAAGGTTAGGTTTTAATCATGTCTGGTTTCATGTTTTAAATATTTTACTTAGAATTTTACCATCAATGTTCAGGTTGATGTCGACCTGTAATTTTCTTTATTCATACTATTCATTTCTGGTTTTGATATCAAGGTTATACTGGGCATATAATATTAATTTGTGTAAAATAAAAATAACCTGATTTTGATTGCTCTGAGAGTTCACAGGTTAAATTATCTGGAACCGATGTTTTCTCTATAAGTTGATATTTGATTTCCAATTGAAAATGTCAGTGGTCATAAACTATTAAGTTTCCATTTATCCTTGAATTCAGTTTTGTTAATTTTTTACTATTCTAGGAATTTACCTATTTTACCTATGTTCCAAATGTATTATAAAGTTTTCCATAGTACTCTCTTCCTTTTAAATATAGTGTACATTTATTGTTGCATCTGCTTTATTATTCATAGTATTGCTATTTCTTTTCTTTTTAAACTCTGTCTTTCTGAAAAGAGTTAACCATATTTTCTATCCAAATAATCTTCAATCTTGTTGAGTTTGCATTTTATATCTTTTTTCTTCACATCATAAATTTTTGCTTCTGTCTTTTGTCTTTCTTTCACATATATTCTCTGAAATTATATTGAAGTATTTTGTGTTTGAATGCTCAATTTACTTTCAGATTGCCTTTTTTAAATAAAAATATTAAATCTATTAATTTCTTGCAAAGTATTGCTTTAACTATTTCATGAGTTCTGATACATAATATCTTCATTGCTAAAGAATCCAAATATTTTTTTCTAATTCCAGTATGATTTTTTATATATAAGCTATGTATAAATATATTCTTGAATTTCCAAATATTTTCAGAGGTGTGCAGTGGGTTCCTAACTTTACTGAATAATGATAATGGTCAGTGAAAATGATAGGTAAGAAACTGATTTTCTGTAATTTTTTGAGATTTGCTTTATGATATGTAATTAGTACTTTCTTTGTTTAATGTCCATATACTTGAAAATGATGTGTATTGTTTGTCAGGGAAACCTTCTAAATATAAGCATTAAATTAAGCATTTATCATAATTTTTTATCAACATGATCTATCAACTTCTGACATGGATGTGTTAAAATCTCATCATGATGGTGCATCTGTCATTTTATCCTGGTTCTCGTAACTTTTCTTAATATGTTTGATACCAAAATTAATTAATTGCATGATCTTACTCATGTATTCAAACTTTAATCAATATTTAATCAACATTAGCTCTAGCAATATTTCTCCCTCTTCAAAATCCTAATTATTTCATATTAATGGTGACAGAGAATGAGATGGTTGAATGGCATCACCAATTCAATGGACATGAGTTTGAACAAACTCTGAGAGATAGTGAAGGAAAGGGAAGTCTGGTATGCTGCAGTTCATGGGGTTGCAAATAATTAGACCCGACTTAGCAACTGAACAACAACAATGTAACTAAACCAGCTTTCTTTTGACTAGTATTTCCCAAGCATAGATTTCTTCCATCCTTTTACATTCTACCTCATGGTGCTGCTATGTTTTAAGCATCTTTCTTGTTAAACAGAATGCAGCTGGTTTGTTCTTTTTATTCAGTTTGACAAGCTTTGTTTGTTAACTAGAATATTTAGTCCACTTATTTTGACTATTATTACTGTTCTGTTTGAAATAATTTCTCTCGATTTATCATGTATCCTCTTTCATTCTATTTGACTTTTCTCTGGATTTTTTAGCTTCTTTTAGATTAAAATTTCTTCATTTTTACTTTATTTCCCATTAATAGCTTGAATGTTATAGGCTCTTATTTATCTTCCTCTAATGATTACCTTACTACTTTTAACATTTGCATTTGACATTTTTACTTTAGTGAACTCTAAATTTAATTATTTTTATTATTTTCCCGGTAAACAATAAAAACTTTAGAACACTAAAGGAACTTATGGTTGCTAGGGCAGACAAGGATGGGGGAAAGAGATCTTAGGGAATTTGGGGTGTCCATGTACCTACTCACACTACTATATTTAAAATGGGTAACCAACAAGGACCTACTGTATAGCACAGGGAACTTTGCTCAGTGTTATGCAGCAGCCTGGATGGGAGGGGAGTTTGGGGGAGAGTGGATACATGTATATGTATGTGCTAAATCACTTCCATCGTGTTTGACTCTATAAGACCTTGTGGATTGTAGCCCACCAGCAGTCCATGGAATTCTCCAGGCAAGAATACTGGAGTGGGTTGCTATTCCATCTCCAAATACAAAATAAAAAGTTAAAAAAAAAACCCTCCAGAGGAGATAATTTCAATCCAGAGCTAGAAACAAGGGCTTGATCACTCAGAGCTTTTGTGTAGCAGAGTTATATTACAGTGAAAAAGAGACAGAGAAATTTTCTGACATAGACCGCGGAAGAGGGCAGAGTGCCCCACTTGCTAGTCTTAGCAAAGCCTTATATGCTATTTCAGTTGGTTACTAATAACAATAGAAAGGTCTTACCAGACCCACTCCCAGGATTAGTCAGAAGGTTCTTGTTATGAAGGAGAAACATGTTCCTTGAGCAAGATACATTGTTGTCATATAATTATTAGTACAGAGTTTAAGGACAAACATATCCTTGAGCAAAATGAGTTGTTTTGTTGGGTAATCATTAGCTCTGGGCTTAAAGAAAGAAAAAAAAGTAAGTCTTATGTGACTAAGACAAAGAAATGTAGAAAAAAAAATGTTTGTCCTTTTCTCCTCCTTGCAAACCCTGGACCACTTTCTCCTCCTTGAGGGCCCCAGACTCCTTATCAACACACCTAAGAATTAACTCTCTCAACATTAGATATTACTGTTTTTATTGTTTAATAAAGTCAATTATTTTTTTATTACATATCTATCATTTTCTTTACTCACCAATCCTTGTATCTAATTTTAATTATAGGATTATTTTTCTTTTGAGCCTGCTGTTGAAATTTCTTAACTGAAGATATTTTTTAAATAAATATTCTTGATCTCATATTTTGAATTAAAATATTTATTTTGCTTTCATTCCTGAAATATTATTCTACTGGGTATATAATTCAAGTATAATATTTATTTCTCTCAGTATTTGAAGATATTACCCCACTGATTTCTAACATCCATTGATGTGTTGAAAAGTCAGTTGTCAGTATCAACCTCACTGATTTGTTAATATTTATCTTTTCTCTCTGGCTGCTTTTAAGATTTTTTCTTTATACTTCAGTCAGTTCAGTTGCTCAGTCACATTCAACTCTTTGCCGACCCCATGAATCGCAGCACGCCAGGCCTCCCTGTCCATCACCAACTCCGGGAGTTTTACTCAAACTCATGTCCATCGAGTCAGTGATGCCATCCAGCCATCTCATCCTCTGTCATCCCCTTCTCCTCCTGCCCCCAATCCCTCCCAGCATCAGGGTCTTTTCCAATGAGTCAACTCTTCACATGAGGTAGCCAAAGTACTGGAGTTTCAGCTTTAGCATCAGTCCTTTCAGTGAACACCCAGGACAGATCTCCTTTATACTTAGTATCATATATATTTACTATAAAAAGATTAGGTTCAAATTTCTTTTCATACACAGCTTAGGGTTTATTTGGTTTCTTGAATGTAAGAAATTTAATGAAATTCTGGGTATTTTTCAGACATTATCTCTTTGAATATCAGTAACCAATATTCTCTTTTGAAGGGATTCTGGAGTACATAAATGTTAGAACTTCTAACTCTGTCTTTCAGGATTTTTCCCCCTTGTATTGCAGTCTGAGTAATTCTGACCTATCACCTGATATACTAATTATCTATATTAATCCAATTTTATTACCAAATATAATACACATACAACAAAGTGTATAAAGACAATGAACAATTATAAAGCTTGAACCCCCACAGATGACAAAACATATAATATTGGTAGCACCCTAGAACACCTCCCTCTGCACCATGTATTTCTCCTCAATCATAACCTCCTCTCTATTCTCTAAAGACAACTGCTCTCCAGACTTCTTTATTTTTGTTTTGTTTTGTTTAAAGTGAAGTCACTCAGTCACGTCTGACTCTTTGCAGCCCCATGGACCGTAGCCTACCAGGCTCCTCCATCTATGGGATTTTCCAGGTAAGAATACTGGAGTCGGGTGCCATTTTGTTTAGAATCTTCTAAATACACATCCATAAGCCCTGGATTTAGTTTTGCCTGCTATTGAATTTTATGTAAATTGAATCATACAGCATGCATGATTTTGTATCTAGCTCATTTTACATCAATACTACTATTGTGATATATCTACATTTTGTCATACCTGCTATCATATTCATATTCACTCTGTAATAAAAATATCATAGACTAAGCCAGCCCCAAATATTCATCACACTTTTTCAGTCTTGTTTTCTTCTAATTTTTGAGTCAGTAATCTTATTCTACCTATTTGTTCTTCAATGCTTGCAAACAGAGGCATTGTTTAAAAAAAAAAAAAAAACCTGTCAGTTTATCTAGTTTTTAAAAATACATTGATTAGTTCAAATTATTTAATAAGCCACAACTAAGTTACAAGTCTCAGATCCATCTTCTACTATATCCTATCTGTTGCGTTTAAAATTCAAATATTATATTATTTATTATTTACATATTATTTATATATTATAATTATTTATTACATATAACATATATTATATATAATAATTATATATTATTCTAGAAGTTCATTTTGTCCATTTTCAAGTCTTCCTGGTCAATTTTCATAATCTTTTGCTTCTTTAGTACACCTGGGTTTTTCTTTCTTAAAATTATTTTAAACATATTTACAGATTTATTTAATACTTTGTATCTTTGATTCTTCCACTTGCTGTTTCTGTTAACTCTTTGATAGAAATTCATTGTTTTATATATTTAATTTTTGTTGTGTATATCTGTCACAGTAAGTTTATGTTCTTGGAACTTTTATCTGTGGAAAATATCTGAGTCCTGTGTTTAACATGTAGTATGTTCCTCCAACAGAAGATTTGCTTTTGTTTCTTTCATGTATCTGTGGATATAACCAACCTGAGACATTTAAATGGGATTTCAGCTCCATGTTTTGCTTTATTTAATTTTTTATCACACAGCAATACAAATTTCTGCCCCAACTTCAGTACAAATTCAGAACTAGAAAAGTCTCCTCTGAACATTATTTCTCAAAGCCAGGCTTAAACAGGTATATACTTCACTGTCTCTTTTCAAGGAATGTTTCCTTCCAAGTACACTTTCTTGAAAGTCTCATTCTTAAATAAGCCTAGCTTTATGAGAGAGTGTCTGGTGTAATATAATTTACTACACCTTCATATGACCCATATGACCCAGTGTTCTACTATTAACAATAGCAGATGCCCATGAGTCAAGTGCCAGCTCCAGGATCCACTAATTCCATTGATTTATATTTATATAGAATTTCTGACCTCTGAAGATTTCCCTTTTGGGGGACCAATTTGGTTACTATTGTAAAATATTATTTTTAATTTATTTCAGCATTAGTTTTGCTATAACTGACATGGTTTCTCTGAATGTCTAACACATAATATGCAGAAATGAACATTTAAAAAAGGTATTTTGAGTATGGGCATGAATCTCTGCTGATTCAGCGACATTTTTTACTTGTAACACCTTTACAAGATGACTGACCAGATGTTAAAAAGAAAATGTGTGACTGTGGAACAGAGCTGTTTTCCTCAAGTCAATTTATCCACAGATTCTCAGGCCCATGCATGAAGCCTGATATAATTTTGAGCCTCTACAATGTTGTTTTATCCAACTCACTTAACCAGTGTTCTTTAAAAGACGAATCAAAAACATTTCACATTATCATAACAGATTATTGCTTTATTTGTTGCAGGAAACATTACAAAGGCCCTAAAACATAGCATTTGTTTGGAATCAAACAATTAGAATATTTGCCATAAGTGCTAATTCTTTGTGGCTGATTAGAACTCCTCTTACAACCACAATGAAAGAGAAAGGAGAGACTGCGTTGCTAGGGCAGGTGAAGCAGAAACACAGAAGGTAAACATCTTGGGGACTATTTTCAGAAGGTGATACATTCTTGCAGTGACACCAAGACTGTGGCAGAGTATGAAACAACTGACTCCTTGGCACAAAGTTTCAGATTTCTCATTGCATTCTAAATATTTACAGCAAGCACATTAGGGAGATATATGACAATTTTTTAATTGCATGCTGAACTTTTCATGATGTCTTAGCTTAATAATTTTTTTTAATTTTAGTTTAATTTAGTTTTAGTTGAAACTCATGTCTCTGAAAGTAAATTTGTTTTAGTAGAAGAACTTAAGGGTAGAGATTGGGATCACACATAATACATTCAAAGGACAGTGTTCTTTAAATGGCTTTCCACATAAATTTTGTTTGGTATATGCATTCTTTCATCAAACCAACATTAAGCTCAAGTCATCATTTTTTCTTATAATTCATGGTTTAGTTCAAGTGAATTCCTTTTTAAAAATCTTTTACGTGCTACATTTGTAATACTTGCATAAGTTTTTCTTCTGCTTTTAGAACTGATTTTAGTAAAAGACATTTTAGAAATTATAATGTAGATACAATGTAAAAAGCATACAGAGAAGTACAAAAGCACAGTAAAAACCATTCAGATTTCTACCATCCGTGGACAACGTCTGTTGACATTTGCTTCGTTTTTATATTTACTTACGCTTATTTTAAAGTTGTTCTATAAAATTGTAGTCATCCTATATGTACTATTTTATGTACACTTATTTTCACATTAAATTAATTCTTAGCATTCTAACCATGTCATTAGATATTTTTCTCATGAAAATTAAATATGTCACAACTGTATTTGATTTTTAATTTACTCTGTTTTACAGTTTTACATTTTTAATGTTACAAATTATGCTGCTATTAAATCATTAAACTTAGTTCTTTGTCTTCATTCATTGTTATTTTCTAAGATAAACTCCTTGAAGTTTAATAATTGGATCAAAAATACTACTTCCATTAAATGCTATTTAAATTTTTAAATTTATATACACATATCTGTGAATATAAATTTTAATATTCTGTGCAAAGATCATTTGTTCCCTGATGCCTTATAATGTTAGAAGGAATCATGGGTGAAATATTTCTTCTTCGTGTTAAATATTATTAAGCTCCCTAAGACTTCTATCACCTTATTTTCCTTCTCTTTTCATGCATTTAGTTCATATACAAATTAAAATACCAACAGAGATCTCCCAGTGGGAAAATTGAAATGGTATTTCTTTTATTCACCTGTCTCAAAACCAAAGCACTTTTCATGATCACTTTTCACTATTTTATGGTATGAGGTATGCAGTGCAGGCAGTCAATACTAATATACAGAAAGCTTGGCTGTCCAGCTCAAAATCCAATGATAAGCATACTTGAACTATAAATGATGTAAATATAAAATACAAACACAAGATATGAACACTGATGATAGTTTTGTCATATATAGATAGATATATAGAATCTATCTATATATATATCTAGATATAGATATATATATTCTATCAGTTCAGTTCAGTTCAGTCGCTCAGTCGTGTCGGACTCTTTGCGACCCCATGAATCACAGCACGCCAGGCCTCCCTTTCCATCACCAACTCTCAGAGTTCACTCAGACTCACATCCATCGAGTCAGTGATGCCATCCAGCCATCTCATCCTCTGCCGTCCCCTTCTCCTTCTGCCCCCAATCCCTCCCAGCATCAGGGTCTTTTCCAATGAGTCAACTCTTCGCATGAGGTGGCTAAAATATTGGACTTTCAGCTTCAGCATCAGTCCTTCCAATGAATATTCAAGACTGATTTCCTTTAGGATGGACTGGTAGGATCTCCTTGTTGTCCAAGGGACTCTCAAGTGTCTTCTCCAACAGCACAGGTCAAATGCCTCAGTTTTTCGGCACTCAGCTTTCTTTATAGATCAACTCTTATATCCATACATGACTACTGGAAAACCCATAGCTTTGACTAGACAGACCTTTGTTGGCAAAGTAATGTCTCTGAATTTTAATATTCTGTCTAGGTTGGTCTTTTCTTCCAAAGAGCTAGCATCTTTTAATTTCATGGCCGCAGTCACCATCTGCAGTGATTTTGGAGCCCCCCAAAATAGTCTGCCACTGTTTCCCCATCTATTTGCCATGAAGTGATGGGACCAGATGCCATGATCTTAGTTTTTTGAATGTTGAGTTTTAAGCCAACTTTTTCACTCTCCTCTTTCACTTGCACCAAGAGGCTCTTTAGTTCTTTGCTTTCTGCCATAAGGGTGGTGTCATCTGCATATCTGAGGTTACTGATATTTCTTCCGGCAACCTGATTTCAGCTTGTGCTTCATCCAGCCAAGCGTTTCTCATGATGTACTCTGCATATAAGTTAAATAAACAGGGTGACAATATACAGCCTTGATGTACTCCTTTTCCTTTTTGGAACCAGTCTGCTGTCCCATGTCCAGTTCTAATTGTTGGTTGCTTCCTGACCTGCATACAGATTTCTCAGGAGGCAGGTCAGGTGCTCTGGTATTCCTATCTCTTTAAGAATTCTCCATAGTGTGTTGTGATCCACTCAGTCAAAGGCTTTGGCATGAAGCAGAAATATATGTTTTTCTGGAACTCTTGCTTTTTCGATGACCCAACAGATGATGGCAATTTAATCTCTGATTCCTTTGCCTTTTCTAAATACATCTTCAACATCTGGAAGTTCACAGTTCACATACTGTTGAAGCCTGGCTTGGAGAATTTTGAGCATTACTTTGCTAGTGTGTAAGATGAGTGCAATTGTGCCATAGTTTGAGCATTCTTTGGCATTGCTTTTCTTTGGGATTGGAATGAAAACTGACCTTTTCCAGTCCTGTGGTCACTGCTGAGTTTTCCAAATTTGCTGGCATATTGAGTGCATCACTTTTACAGCATTATCTTTTAGGATTGGAAATAGCTCAACTGGAATTCCATCACCTCCACTAGCTTTGTTTGTAGTGATGCTTCCTATGGCCCTCTTGACTTCACACTCCAGGATGTCTGGCTCTAGGTGAGTGATCATACCATTGTGGTGATCTGGGTCAGGAAGATCTTTTTTGTATAGTTCTTCTGTGTATTCTTGCCACTTTTCTTAATATCTTCTGCTACTGTTAGGTCCATACATTTCTGTCCTCTATTGTGCCCATCTTTGTATGAAATATTCCCTTGATATCTCTAATTTTTTTGAAGAGATCTCTAGTCTTTCGCATTCTATTGTTTTCCTCTATTTCTTTGCATTGATCACTGAGAAAGGCTTTCTTATCTCTCCTTGCTATTCTTTGGAACTCTGCACTCAAATGGTATATCTTTCCTTTTCTCCTTTGCCTTTAGCTTCCCTCTTTTTTTTTTTTTTTTTTTCTCAGCTATTTGTAAGGCTACCTCAGATAACCATTTTGCTTTTTTGCGTTTCTTTTTCTTGGGAATGGTCTCGATCACTGTCTTCTGTCCAGTGTCACAAACCTCTGTCCATAGTTCTTCAGGCACTCTGTCTATCAGACCTAATTCCTTTAATCTATTTGTTACCTCCATCGTATATTTGTAAGGGATTTGATTTAGGTCCTACCTGAAGGGTCTAGTGGTTTTCCCTACTTTCTTCAATTTAAGTCTGAATTTGGCAATAAGGAGTTCATGATCTGATCCACAGTCAGCTCCCGGTCTTGTTTTTGCTGACTGCATAGAGCTTGTCCATCTTTGGCTGCAAAGAATAGAATCAATCTGATTTCTGTGTTGACCATCTGGTGATGTCCATGTGTAGAGTCTTCTCTTGTGTTGTTGGAAGAGGGTGTTTGCTATGACCAGTGTGTGCTATTAGCAAAACTCTGTTAGCCTTTTCCCTGCTTCATTTTGTATTCCAAGGTCAAATTTGCGTGTTACTCCAGGTATCTCTTGATTTCCTACTTTTGCATTCCAATCCCCTATAATGAAAAGGACATCTTTTTGGGGTGTTAGTTCTAGAAGGTCTTGTAGGTCTTCACAGAACCATTCAATTTCAGCTTCTTCAGCATTACTGGCTGGGGCATAGAGTTGGATTACTGTGATAATGAATGGTTTGCCTTGGAAATGAACAGAGATCATTCTGTCATTTTTAGATTGCACCCAAGAACTGCATTTTGGACTCTTTTGTTGACTATGAGGGCTACTCCATTTCTTCCAAGGGATTCTTGCCCACAGTAGTATATATAAGGGTCATCTGAGTTAAATTCATTCATTCCAGTTATTTTAGTTCACTGATTCCTAAAATGTTGATGTTCACTCTTGCCATCTCCTGTTTGACTACTTCCAATTTACCTTGATCCAGGGACCTAACATTCCAGGTTCCTATGCAATATTGCTCTTTACAGCATCAGACTTTACTTCCATCACCAATCACATTAACAACTGGGCGTTGTTTTTCTTTGTCTCTATCTGGAGTTATTTCTCCACTCTTCTCCAGTAGCATATTGGGCACCTACTGACCTGGGGAGTTCATCTTTCAGTGTCCTACTTTTTGCCTTTTCATACTGCTCATGGGGTTCTCAAGGTAAGAACACTGAAGTGGTTTGCCATTCCCTTCTCCAGTGGACCACGTTTTGTCAGAACTCTCCACCATGACCCGTGGGTGGCCCTACACAGCGTGGCTCATAGTTTCATTGAGTTAGACAAGGCTGTGGTCCATGTGATCAGTTTAATTAGCTTTCTGTGATTGTGGTTTTCATCCTTTCCACCCTCTGTTGCATAAGAGGCTTATGGAAGCTTCCTGACAGGAGAGACTGACTGGGGTGGGGCAGGGCGGGGGGGGGGGGGGGGGGGGGGGGGCAGGTGGGGACTGGTTTTGATGGGCAGGGCCATGCTCAGTAAATCTTTAATCCAATTTTCTGTTGATGGGCGGGGCTGTGTTCCTTCCCTGTTAGAGTGACATGGTTACTACAGTGACATGGTTACTATAAATTTGCGGTGTCAAATTTCATCTCCTTACTGTTTCTTGGGTTTCTCCTGTGGCTTAGCTGGTAAAGACCTGCCTGCCAATGCAGGAGATGTAAGGATTTGATCCCTGGGTTGGGAAGATTCCCTGGAGCAGGAAATGGCAACACACTCCAGTATTCTTGCCTGGGAACTTCCATGGACAGAGGAGCCTGGTGGGCTACAGTCCCTAAGGTCACAAAGAGTCAGACATGACTGAGTGTGCACACACACATACACTCTTGCTCAGTTAGTGTTCTATGTATTCCTTGTTGATTCTCCAGCTTGGATTTCTAAAGACAAAGCTTTATTTTCCTTAGGCTCACAGTCCCTGCACCCTGTTCTCCTGAAAATCCTCCTAATTTATCTTTTGCTAAAAAAAAAAAAAAAAGAATTGCATCCTGAGGCCTTCTGAGTTCCAACAGATTTGGGTTGATTTTATGAGTCAGAATGTCCTCTGAAAATCCTATTCACTGTCAAATGCTATTCACAATGCTTCTAAAAATTGAGACTATAACCTGTTGTCAAATATGAGGGCCGGAGAGTGGAGTGATGGAGAGTCTACTGTGATTAGTGAGGCAATACTGAAAACAAAACAAAACAAAAACAGAATTTTTATTATCTCACTCTGTGTATGTTTTTATTTCTGACCTACAATAATACCTATTTTTAAACCCTCACCGAAATGGTAAGTATTCATTAACATTCAGCATTTCTGGCTATTAACCTCGTCTTCACCTTAACCCTCTTTCATAGATCAAAGCTATTACTAGGTCTAATACTGAGCTCTAAGTTCAGTATTATCACCATGTCCCAAAATTAAAAGTTCAGCACGCCACTTTGTGGATACTGGTTTCGTAGGCAGTCAGGGTCTTCTTAGACTTTTACCTCCCAAACCTCCATTATCACCCATGTCACACTATAACTTAGATGCTCCCTTTCTATAGCTCTTCAGTTACATATTGCTCATTCACGACCTTCAAGAAAAAAGCAAGATACACAGATCCTGTATCATGCAGCTGCTGTGTGCTGTATTTGACTGAGTCAGAGTAGCAATAGGAGAGAGGCTGAAAGCAGCACAGATCTGAGATAATAGCTTTTCATGTTCTTTACCTGGTGTCAGATTCAGGGAACCCAGCAGAGAGGACAGAAATACCTCAGTCCCACAGAACACACTGTAAAAGCCTATCAGACACTGGGAACTTGAGCTACGGCCCACCACTTCTCACTGCCAAAATTTCTCAAAAATATTGTTTATATTATTTAACTCTACTTCACCTTTTCCTTTAGCCCCCTATAATTTGTCTTTAATCTATACTGTCCTGTTCCAACAATACCCTCAAAAGCTCAACAATGACTTTCTAACCAAACCAATGGGTTATTTTGAGGCCTTTACTCTCTGTGACTTCCTGGCAACATATCATTGTTGAAAATTCCTCCCTGACGTTCTTTCCACTCTTATTTTTAGTCTCTCTACATTGGCATTTTCTAAAGTGTTTTCTTCAAGTCAGTGGTCCAAAAAGATGAAGTTCAAAAGAATATTTTTAGGCAATTAATTTTGCCAAACACTGCTCCCTTGGAAGATCCATAATCCTTATTAGCATATTAAGATCTCTGTGAAGTCTGATAGTAAAAGAAACTTGTACAACTGTGGTGATTACATGATTTACAAACTTTTTGGACTAATGGAATCCCTTTCATCAAAACACATATCTTATCTCATCATGTCTAAGACACACATGTTTATCATATTTTAATATTTTTGATAGCAGCCTGTATTTAATCACCAATAACACTTTCAAATCACTACTGGCTGGTAACAGTCATGATGTAGTAGGTAATGGTCATTTCCTGAGTATAAACAAACGTGGTCATAACTGTTCATGTTTTCATCATAGCAATTGAGTTGTATGTTTTGTTGGTACTACATAGCTAGTTTTTATTGGCATGTAAAATGTATCCAAAAATATTACACTGTAATTCAGCATTGAAACAAAAAACTCATTTTGTATACAGAAAGACAAAAGAGTATAAACTGATTTTTGCAAAGGAAATATGTCATCAGAAATAACTGCAATTGCTTAGTTTTCTTTTAAAACATTAACCAGTTTGTTTTATTGGACCATAGGAAAGAACTATCTTCACACAGATGAGTTGTTTTGTTACTGAGAAACAGGTAAATATTGCTTATAACATACCAAACAGTTTGATTGAAAACTAGAGAAATTGCTAAATTTCTCAAAATAGATCAAAGAAATTTCAAGAAAAAGGGGTCCTGTCTCACAAAACTATTGTTTGTGTTGACACTGAAATCAAAGTTAAATTGCTATCATTTTTTTCACCTAGAGTCACATAAAATAATGTTCTTCTTATAATTGATAATATCTTTGGTTCTCTAAAACATGGCATGAACATTCTGTGAAAGTACTGTTCTTTACTTATAAAATGCTGCTCTAAATTTCCTTATATTCCAATAAGGGATAAATAAATATTTTCCTAATTCATACTCTTTCTTTTTCTGTTAGTTCCTCAGTCATGTCCAACACTTTACGACCCCATGGACTGTAGCCTTCCAGGCAACTCTAGTCCATGGAATTCTCTAGGCAAGAATACTGGAGTGGGTTGTTCTTCCTCTCTCCAGGGGATCTTTCTGACCCAGGGATGGAACCCAGCTCTTCCACATTGCAGGCAGACTCTTTACTATCTGAGCCACCAGCCATTCTTTCTACCACTCCCTTAGATATCTATGACCTGCCCTCCCCAGGCTGATTCAATTATTACCTTGCTTTATTTTTCCTATAAATAAAATTATTAGATCCCATCTTTCTGAGTTTATAAGGCTGACAATCTCCATATATCCAAATGTAAGGTGTCATGATCGTGGAGGCAAAAGATGCCAAAGACAAATTAATTTTTCCCAAAGAGGCCACCATGCATTTGCGGATAATCCCAATTCTCTACATGGCCTTTGCATCCTCCTACAGAACAGGACGCTACTATCAGAGAAGAACACAGAGCAAGAATTGGCAACCCACTCCAGTATTCTTGCCTGGAAAATGCCATGGATGGAGGAACCTGGCAGGCTACAGTCCATAGGGTCATAAAGAGTTGGACATGACTAAGCAACACACACATACACATCAGTGCAGAACACTGAAAGTTCCCCAGTGAATAAGATTGTTCTTCCAGGATCAGAACTTTCTCTGATCAACTGTGGGCTCTTAAGCGCTAAGATGTGTCTTCTGACAAGTGAAACAAATCAGTTAGCAGAAATGCAAACCTGTAGGTTGCAAAGAGTAGCAGAGAAATCTTTGTGAGGGGACTGTGGTCAAACTTATTTCTCCTCTTATCTATAACCATGACATACCTTGATTCTGAGTGCTGAGAAGGATGTAAACAGAGGAAAAAAGGGAAAAGAGATAATAACTAATTTTTATAGTAGGTTCCCATATATCTCAAATTACCTATATGTCATATGCTACTTTGAGAGTTATTAATTCTCTCATTTTACAGATGAAAAACATCTTCTGGGAAATTAAAGTCATGTTTGAAGAATCATAGAGCTTGTAAGTCACTCACTGAATACCCTACACTTGGTATTCTTGGGGTAAATCACACATCTGATTTCTTGAATAGCAAGCACTCAAGAAAATATCCAATCTGTGCCTAAACACTTATTGTAAAACACTACTGTAAATACTTATTATAAAAACTAATTCCCAAGATAGCTCAGTCCATGTTTAGACAGGTCATAATGCACATGGGAGCTTGATCTTCAGGAGCCTGGGGAATTCAGTAGACAAGGTAAGTGAGCAGAGGGAGAAAAAAGAAATCAGTGGAAAACTGATCAACTGTAATACATCTCTAAATTGGCAGTCAGCTGTCCATACTCAAAGTTTGGCATACTTTTTCATGCTTCGGCCTGCCAGTGTATTCAAAAGGTCTAATTCAGAGGCTGGTGTCCAGGGGCTGAGTAGGAACAGCAGGCTTTATTTGATATCAAGCAAGTCATCTTTGTCATGATCAGGGCCTGATTCCATAGTTAAGATAATAGAGATGCAGGGTTAATCCTTGAGAAGATATTAGAGGGACTGAAAGCAGAAAGAGAAAACAGACCAGACAGAGTATCAGGAGCCTAACTAAATGGATGGAGTTCAGAACAGAATGTCTCAGCAGAGGTCAGTTAACCACAGCAGTACATTAGAAATAGGGTCTGGGCCAACTTTGTAGGGATTAAAGGAAATTGTTTATCACAAAGGACATCGTAGATTTAGGTTTAGGCAAGATCTTACCAACAGGTGAGTTGAAACCTCAAAAACCTAGGACAGAACTACCTTAAGAACCGAGACTACTCTGTAAAGAAATACATCCCTGATAACTCAGGTCGGCTATGAGCAAAACTGCTAGAACTCTACAACTTAGCACAAGATCTAGCACCCAGTAGAGGTTCAATAAATATTTTTTGCATAGCTAAATGGATAGCAAAAGTACAGCTCATGTTCACCTAAATTCATGTAGAAGAATGAATGAAATACTACATAGCACTGAATATAAACAAACTACACAGCCACAAGGCTAAATCTCACTGACATAATGTTGAACAAAAAAACATGAAATGAATATCACATATAGCATGATTCCTTTCATGTGACACTTAAGAAAAAGGCCGGATTCGTCTATAATGATAGAAGTCAGAATAGCAGTTATCTCTGGGTAAGGGTATTGATTTTAGACATGTTTCTTTATCTGGGTGGTAGTTTCAAAGATGCACATGTATGTAAGAATTCTTTGAGCAGTACGATTACAATTTGTATGACTGGGTGTGTTCTCAGATGTGTCTGACTCTTTGAGACCTCATGGACTGTAGCCCAGCGGGCTCCTCTGTCCATGGAATTATCCAGGCAAGAATACTGGAGTGGGTTGCCATTTCCTTCTCCAGGGATATTCCCAACCCAGGGATCAAACCCAAGTCTCTTGCGTCTCCTGCATTGGCAGGTGTAGACTGGCAGGTGGGTTCTTTACCACTAGTGCCACCTGGGAAGCCATGATTTATATACTTCACTGATAACACATGGCAGTTGTGTTCCAAAAGGGCAAATTTGTTAAGTATAATTAACATTTTTATGAAATTTTCTTTGCATTGAATGAAAGATGTTACTTTGCAATTTAAATCTATTGTTGATTATTTCACCCCGTAGGGCATCAGAGAACAAACATATATCCTTTTTAAGTATTTAATATATTCAAAGTCTCCATCTACTGGTCCCAAGGATGCTCTCCTCTAGTAGACTATCCCAGTCCCTTCGACCAAGAGTCCCTTTACTTGATTTATTATTCCTAATTGTAGAGATTCCAAAATATTTTTTGACAAATGACATCCTGATCTCTTGGATAAAGAGCCTGAATACTGTAGTCATGGCTCTAGGGCAAATTTAAATATCAGTTGCCTCCACAATTTTGTACCTCTCTCTGACCACTATGAGCTAGAACACTGTTGCTTTATTGATTATGAGCTGCTGCTGCTGCTAAGTCACTTCAATCATGGGCTGCCGTCTATGGGGTCACACAGAGTCGGACACGACTGAAGCGACTTAGCAGCAGCAGCAGCAGCAGCAGCTCATAATCAATAAAGCAACAGTGTTCTAGCTCATAGTGGTCATTCTAAGACACAGTTTTGAAAAGCACCATGCAGGCCTGGGAAGATGGCTCTTTTCTCACAAGAAGCATAGCTTTAAAAAAATGGTGTGTTGCTTTTATGCGCCTACATCTATATTCAGTTCTGAGAGTTGTGAAAAGAAATACAGATCTAAGAATGAAAGGTAAGCAACTTATTTTTCAAACTGAACTCTTCTACTTCAGTTAAACTGTAAATCACTTATATTAGTTCTATAACTAGACTAATTTGGTCTGAGCTCTTGAAATAAAATGTTAGCACATTGCTTTCCATTGGCCAGGGTTTCTCGGCCCTAGTATTATTGACATTTGGATGGGCTAATACTTTGTTGTAAGGGATTTTCCTGTGCATTGAAGGATAGCACCTCTGGCTTCTACCTGCCAAATGCCAGCAGCACCTCCTCCCCAACCATGATGAAGGAAAGTATCTAAAGACATTGCCAAATGCCCCACCACCCATGTTAAGAATCACTGTTTCAAGTCATTCATAAAAACACTGTTTAAACTTTATGATATAAATTTTCTACCAGGCTGACTTTTAGGAAGTGTAGTATATTGCTCACCATTCATATAAATTGAGGATTTCCTAAATAATACTATTATTTTTGCCATTAAATGTATGAAAGTCCTAAAACTGAGTAGTTTTAATATCTATTCTTGAAAATCTCACTAGCCTCTCTTTGCATGCTGAGATCCTGCAACAAGGAAATAAAGAAGTTTCACTTTAAATCATAATTAGTCATGGAATTCTACCAGGTTCTTCTGTCAATACCAACACCTTCTGAAATCCCCTCATAGAAATGGTACACCTACCTGGGCAGTCCATTGTAGGTGCAACAAGGTGGAAGGCATGTGGATTCAATCAGTTCAGTGGAAAATAAAGCTGTGCAGGTGGCATCTGGGAAGGTGGAGAAGTAGATTGGGAAGACTGACTCAGAGAAGAACTGGAATATGAAGACAGGTCAGTGAGTCAGAATTTCCCCTTTGTTCCCAAACTTAAAAACATGGATTTTCTACTAGAAATTGTGTTTAAATAAATACTTCCAAATAACACTGTTAGTTCTGTGGTACTGCTACTTTCTGGCTTAAATAGTGTGTTGGCTTTTATAGGGAACTGAACCAACACTTCTCATGTTTAAATGAAGAATGGAATTGTGAGTACCAAGCTACTTATTTGCAGAAGAACTCACAGAACATAATTTGCTCCTAAATTTAGAGCCTTATATGAATGGGAAACATGAAAAGATGGTTTTATTCTCTAGCGCAGAGTCATTACACTCCATTTGCAGGTTCTGTTGCTCAGGGAAACCACAGCAGTACCTGCAAAGTCAACATCGTATAGAGTCTGACTTTGTGATCCTTTAGGGAAAACAAGAACTCTTCACACCTTTTAGCATCTGCATGGCAGAAAACAACATAATATTGTGTGCTTTGAACATCGTTTTTCACAGAAATGGGGGCTCCAAAATTTTTCTAAGTAACATCTTGACAGAATGGGCTTCTAACTAAGAGGATATAGTTGGTGTGTGGTCATACTCAAAACTTGGAGAACTGAAGAAAGAGAAGTAAGTTCCATTTGCATCCCTTCCTAACAAAACTCTCTTAGCCCCAATTTCCTATCTGTAAGAACAGAGTATTTGTAGTTATCAGAAGGAGCCAATCAAATCTCACAGTGACTATGTATGGTAGGAATCCAATTAATTTTATTCCTTTCTCCTTCCCACCCCTTCACTCATGAGATACCATGAGCTTTTGTTTTGTTGGAAAGAGAATGACAGAGAGAGAAAGTGAGTAGAGAAACAGAAAGCAGACAGAGTGCTTGGTCATTGAGAAGCTAAAAGACAATTGATTCATTCTCTAGTACTTCAAGAAAGACTATAACAGATATTTTATTATGATGCTGAAAATTTGTGGTCTTTTCCCTCTGTGACAAAGTCAAGTTATCTTGAGAAAACCTTATTTTATAAAGTAGACAAGGATTTGTAAGAAATGAACCCTCTGTTCTATTGTAGTTAAGAATATGCCAGGAAAACTCTAAACTTTGCAGCTGATTCTTTCTATAGCCCCTTCTGACCATGGAATTCAGAAGACACTGCAGCCCAACTAGTTGGAGACAGAAGTAAACTTAAACTATGCCTTCATCACCAGTCCAATGACAAGGTTTTGTAGCTCCTCACTCTTGCCTTTCATACTTGCCTTTCTGCCAAGGTTGCATCGTTGTAAAGTGGTGAGCTTTCAAAATATAAGCTATAATACTCATATAATATCAGACAATTCATTCACCATATGAAGTATAATTCAATCATTATTAATTAGTGTACTTATGATTATCAGTTTATAATAGACATTATCATATATACAGTTGAAATGTTAACCAAGACTGCTGATAACATAAAGGATATACTCAGCTGTAATCTTCACCTAGATTCCTGAGCTCATAAAGCTTGGTAATATAAATTTATTTTCATCTTCATTGCTATTAAAAAAATTATACCTGAATCCTTAAAAAATGGTTGTTCCTATTTCCTGAAAGACTAATATTTGCTTTAATTATGAACTACACCATTATTTGCCTTGTAAAGGTATTTTTGATTAGGTCTATTTTAAATAAAACTGCATTTTTCTCAAGGACAACTTAATACATAGGCATTAAAATAGCTTGAGTTGATATCTTTAATAAGCCATAACCAGATAATTAGGGGCTATAAAGGATTAATTTTTCTCTTACATTATCAAAGAGCAGCTGTAAAAGTACAAAATCCACTGTTAAACATGTGTTTACAGTTCTAATGGCAGATTTATAAAGTACTGTGTTTAGCAACGGTTTCTCTATGATGGTTTTTTTTCTTTTGACAGAATCGAAAACCCTCTTTCTTTTTTGAGCTTAATGTTGAGGTTCCATGGTAACTGCCTTTTTATTTGGTTTCCTTTCTTAGCCTTTGTTGTTCTATTGCTTTGCTTTTAAGTTGGAAAAATATTTTGCTTAAAAATACAGTATAAGAAAATCAACAAGCTATTATTCAGTGTATATAGTAATTATGAAGACTTCTCATTTCAAGAAAAAAACAGACTTCTTTTAAAGTTTTGTGTTAGGTCACAATACTAAAAAGCATTACACTGGAATCATAGGAGTGGAGCAAGTGGCTGAAATACTAGATTGAACAATTCAGTGTTCCATTTCCTTACATTGTTCTACATTTTTTATTTTCTTAATGTTTATAATCTATCAATAGTTTGTAAAAATTAATTATAGAGAAGCACTGAACATTGTGAGAATCTTCAAACATTTGCAACTACAAATACATGCTTAAGTAGTCCATGGTCAAAGGGAAATAGCTATAAAAATACGGAGAATTAAATGAAAGTGAAAATACAGCATGTAAGTCTTAAGATACCCCTAAAGCAGCACTGAGAGGGAAGGTCATAGTGCTAAATACTTACAGACAAAGAAATGCTTCAGATCAATAATTTAAGTTTCTATCTGAATAGGAAAAAGAAGAGCAAACTATATCCAAAGAAAGTAGAAAAATAAATAATAAATGTAAGAACAGAAATCAATGAAATTTAAAACAGTAAAATAAACAAAATTAATAAAGCAAATCCTTGTTCTTAAAAAAAAAAACTTATGATTGATAACTTTCTAGCAAGATTAACAAAGATAAAAAGAGATAAAACACAAATCACCAATATCAACTGAAACAAGATAACCTGCAGCACCATAGGATAATTACAACTTTATTCTCATAAATTTAGCAACTTAGAAGAAATGAACCAATTCCTCGAAAACTACAAACTATCATAACTCAGTCAAGATGAAATAAACAACCTGAATAGCTCCATAACTAATTAACTAAATTAAGGTCACAATTTAAAAAGCTCACACACACACACACACACAAAATGGTATCTTCATGCCCAGATGGTTTCACTGGAGATTTTTATGAAATATTTGAAGAAGAATTAAGTCTAATTTTATACAATCTCTTCCACAAAATTAGGAAAAAGAAGAAACACTTTCAAACTCATTTTATGAGACTAGTATTATCCTGATACAAAAACCAAATGAAGAAAACAAAGATGACAGAGCAATATCTCTCAAATTTAAATGCAAAAATTTTCAAAAACATATTAGTAAACCAAATCAAGCAATGTAAAGATTCATACACCATAAATAAATGGATTTATTTTAGCAATTAAAAAGTGGTTCAATATTTGAAAATCAATAAATGCAAGACAAAAATATCAACTACTAAAGGAGAAAAAATCACATGATCAAATCAATTGATGCATATAAAGCATTTGACAAAATTAAACACCCATTAATGAAGAGAATCCTAAGAATAAAGGTGCACTTCCTATATAGCCAATATTTTATAATATATAAATCTATTAAATAGCAATAACCTCAGATACGCAGATGACACCACCCTTATGGCAAAAAGCAAAGAGGAACTGAAGAGCCTCTTGATGAAAGTGAAAGAGGAGAGTGAAAAAGCTGGCTTAAAACTCAACATTCAAAAAACTAAGATCTTGGCATCCAGTCCCATCACTTCATGGCAAATAGATGGGGAAACAATGGAAACAGCGAGAAACTTTATTTTCTTAGACTCCAAAATCACTGCAGATGGTGACTGCAGTCATGAAATTAAAAGACGCTTGCTCCTTGGAAGAAAAGCTACGACCAACATAGACAGATTATTAAGAAGCAGAGATATTACTTTGCCAACAAAGATCCGTCTAGTCAAAGTTATGGTTTTTCCAGTAGTCATGTATGGATGTGGGAGTTGGGCCATAAAGAAGGCTGAGTGCTGAAGAATTGATGCTTTTGAACTGTGGTGTGGGAGAAGACTCTTGAGAGTTCGTTGGACAGCAAGGAGATCCAACCAGTCAATCCTAAAAGAAATCAGTCCTGAATATTCATTGGAAGGACTGATGCTGAAGCTCTAAAACTTGGCCACCTGATGCAAAGAACTGACTCATTGGAAAAGACCCTGATGCTGGGAAAGACTGAGGGCAGGAGGAGGATGGGGACGACAGAGGATGAGATGGTTGGATGGCATCACAGACTCAATGGACATGAGTTTGAGCAAGCTCCAGGAGTGGGTGAAGGACAGAGATGCCTGGAATGCTGTAGTCCATAGGGTTGCAAAGAGTCGGACACCACTGAGCAAATAAACTGATTAAATATTGAACCATAATGTTGCACAATGGAAATTTATATAATACAGTAAGTCGACTGCATTTTAAATAAAAATGGGTGGAGGAAATTCTTAAACCTCATAAAAATCATTTACAAGAAAATCCAGAACTCACATAATACTTAAAGGTGAAAGATTATGTTCTTCTTCTATTAATGAGAATGAGAAAAAAGTGTTTTTTCTCACCATTCTTATTCAACCGATTACTGAAATTCTAGCGATTGCAATAAAATGTCCTATATAAAATGGAAAAGAAAAACACTATATTTGCAGATACCATGATTGTCTACATAGAAATACCAAGGAATCTAAAAGGAAACAAGGAAGAAGAAAAGAAACCTCAAAAACATTCTGAAACAAATAACTGAGCTCAGAAAGATCGCAGAAACCAAATTCAAAAGTGTAATATCATTTACAAATGCTCCAAAGAAAAATTTTAAATTAGGCATAAATCTAAAATATATATATAGAATATATATAACAAAAAATTATAAAATGCTAATCAAAGAAATAAAGAAGACTTAAATACTTAGAAACATAATATTCACAGATTAGAAGACTCAATAAAACTATCAACTCTTCCTAAAATGATATACAGTTTAAATGAAATTCCTATCTAAATCTCTGCAAGCTTTTTATAAACATAGACAAAATTTTAAACTATTTATAGAAATTAAAAGGCTCTAGAATAGTCAAAACAGTTTTTAAAAGACTGAGTGGGAGGAATTCTTTTCCCAATGTCAAGACATACAATTTAGCTATAGTAACCAAGACAAATTGGTAATGGTGAAATGATATATACATCTATCAATGGAACAGAATGAAAAACTCAGAAATAGATCCACAGAAATATGCCCAATTAATTTTTGGCAAAGGTGCAAAAGCAATACAACAAGGAAGGATAGAGTTTTCCATAAATACTGCTGGATCATTTGAGCATACAGTGGCAAATAGGGGGCTGAGATGACAAAGAATCTGCCTGAAATGCAGGAGACCAGGGTTCAACCCCTGCATTGGGAAGATCCCCCGGAGAAGGGAATGGCAACCCATTCCAGTATTCTTGCCTGGAGAATTTCATGAACAGAGGAGGCTAGCAGACTACAATCTACATTTGAACCTCAATTTAAACCTCACATTTTATACAAAAATTAACTCAGTTTAAAACATTAAACTATAAAAGATCTCAAAAAATAATTAAATAAATAAAGAGAGAGAGAGAGAGAGAGGGAGAAAATATTCAGGACCTAGAACTCAGGTCAGTTCAGTTCAGTTCAGTTGCTCAGTCATGTCCAACTTTGTGTGACCCCATGCACTGCAGCATGCCAGGCATCCCTGTACATCACCAACTCCCAGAGCTTGCTCAAACTCATGTCCATCAAGTCGGTGATGCCATCCAACCATCTCATCCACTATCATCCCCTTCCCCTCCTGCCTTCAATCTTGCCCAGCATCAGGGTCTTTTCCAACAAGTCAGTTCTTTGCATCAGGTGGCCAAAGTACTGGATTTTCAGCTTTAGCATCAGTCCTTCCAAAGAATATTTAGGACTGGTTTCCTTTAGGATTGACTGGTTGGATCTCCTTGCAGTCCAAGGGACTCTAAAGAGTCTTTTCCAATACTACACTTCAAAAGCATCAATTCTTCAGTTCTCAGCTTTCTTTATAGTTCAACTCTCACAACCATACATTACTACTGGAAAAACCATAGCTTTGACTAGATGGACCTTTGTTGGCAAAGCAATGCCTCTGCTTCTTAATAAGCTGTCTATGTTGGTCACAGCTTTTCTTCTAAGGAGCAAGCATCTTTTAATTTCACTTTCTAAACTTGAACTCAAAACTTGATCCCAAAAACACAATCAAAAAGAGGAAAACAATGAATCATACCTCATCAAATTAAAAACCTTTTGCTCTGTGAAAGACTCACTTAACAGAATGAAAAATAAGTTACAAACTGGGAGAAAATATTTGCAAATCACATATCCAATAAGAACTAGTATCTAAAATATATAAAGAACTCTCAAAATTCCACATTCGAAAATAAACTACCCAATTAGAAACTATAAAAACCATGCAAGATATTTTACAATAAGGATACATGGATGATGTATAAATAAGCACTTGAAAAGATTTCAGCATTATAAGTTATTAGGACAATGCAAATAAAACTTCAATGAGATGTCACTTTTTACCTATCAAAATGGCTAAAATAAAAAACCAGATACTGTGATAAAATCATATAGTCACTAGAGTTTGGAGAAACCAGATCACATATGCATTGCTGGCATGATTTTCTAATGATACAGTAGTTTGGAAAATAGCTTTGCATTTCCTTCTGAAATTAAAATGTAACTTACCATCTTACCCAGCAATTACATTCTTGGGCATGTATCCCCAAAAAATGAAAACTTATTTTCATGTAGAAACATGTACACAACGTTCATTATAGCTTAAATAATAATAGCTAAAATCTGGAAAAAACCCAAATGTCCTTCAATTGTTAATGGTTAGCAAATCCACCCATGGATTCAGTTCAGTTCAGTTCAGTCGCTCAGTCGTGTCCAACTCTTTGCGACCCCATGAATTGCAGCACACCAGGCCTCCCTGTCCATCACCAACTCCCGGAGTTCACTCAGACTCATGTCCATTGAGTTGGTGATGCCATCCAGCCATCTCATCCTGTGTAATCCCCTTCTCCTCCCCCCAATCCCTCCCAGCATCAGAGTCCTTTCCAATGAGTCAACTCTTCGCATGAGGTGGCCAAAGTACTGGAGTTTCAGCTTTAGCATCATTCCTTCCAAAGAACACCCAGGACTGATCTCCTTTAGAATGGACTGGTTGGATCTCCTTGCAGTCCATGGGACTCTCAAGAGTCTTCTCCAACACCACAGTTCAAAAGCATCAATTCTTCAGCACTCAGCTTTCTTCACAGTCCAACTCTCACATCCATACATGACCACTGGAAAAACCATAGCCTTGACTAGACGGACCTTTGTTGGCAAAGTAATGTCTCTGCTTTTCAACATGCTATCTAGGTTGGTCATAACTTTCCTTCCAAGGAGTAAGCGTCTTTTAATTTCATGGCTGCAGTCACCGTCTGCAGTGATTTAGGAGCCCAAAAAAATAAAGTCTGACACAGTTTCCCTATCTATTTCCCATGAAGTGATGGGACCAGATGCCATGATCTTCGTTTTCAGAATATTGAGTTTTAAGCCAACTTTTTCACTCTCCTCTTTCACTTTCATCAAGAGGCTCTTTAGTTCCTCTTCACTTTCTGCCATAAGGGTGGTGTCATCTGCATATCTGAGGTGATTGATATTTCTCCCGCCAATCTTTATTCCAGCTTGTGCTTCTTCCAGCCCAGAATTTCTCATGATGTACTCTGCATATAAGTTAAATAAGTAGGGTGACAATATACAGCCTTGACAAACTCCTTTTCCTATTTGGAACCAGTCTGTTGTTTCATGTCCAGTTCTAACTGTTGCTTCCTGACCTGCATATAGGTTTCTCAAGAGGCAGGTCACGTGGTCTGGTATTCCCATCTCTTTCAGAATTTTCCACAGTTTATTGTGATCCACACAGTCAAAGTCTTTGGCATAGTCAATAAAGCAGAAATAGATGTTGTTCTGGAGCTCTCTTGCTTTCTCAATGATCCAGTGGGTGTTGGCAATTTGATCTCTGGTTCCTCTGCCTTTTCTAAAACCAGCTTGAATATCTGGAAGTTCACGGTTCACGTATTGCTGAAGCCTGGCTTGGAGAATTTTGAGCATTACTTTACCAGCATGTGAGATGAGTGCAATTGTGCAGTAGTTTCAGCATTCTTTGGCATTGCCTTTCTTTGGGATTGGAATGAAAACTGATCTTTTCCTGTCCTGTGGCCACTGCTGAGTTTTCCAAATTTTCTGGCATACGGTATCCTGCCGGGGACCAGCCCCGGCTGATCCAGGGAATTCGAAGCGGGGACGGTGTCGGCGAGGATCAGGAAACAATTGCTTAATTAAACATTAATTAAGGATATAAAGAGTAATAGAATGAGGATAGCTCAGTGAGGAAATTCAGTGGAGAAAAGAGGCTGAATAATTCAGCCAGAAGGTAAGAGAAAGAACGACATGGTGAGACCAAGTTTCGGTGAACAAGGCCCGCACTTTATTTTCCAAAGTAGTTTTTATACCTTAAGTTATGCATAGAGGATAATGGGGGAAGGGGTAGAGTCTTGCAGCAAGCCAGGCTTTCTTCCTGCAAACTTATCATATGCAAAAGCTTAGGTGATTTGCATCATCTTCTGGCCTGGAGGCCTATTAACATTTTAAGACTTTTTCTTCAGAAAATTTATTTTTCTCTAAAGGTGATTGGTCAGGAGCCACCCTCCAAAAGCATTAGATAAAGTTGCATTCCTACAGAGCAAAGGTGTGGTGGGCTATAACAAGAAAAAGAATTAACTCAAGGGTCCCAGGTTACAAACATTAAAGCTACTATTTACACCAATTATATTAATCAATACACTGCCAGGGACACAGCAGGTAAGGGATATGGAGACTTAGCAGCAAACATTGGCCCAACAAGTGAAAATCCCTTCACCAATACAATTTCTAATCAATCTTTTAACTGCTCAAAGGAATCTGTATTTAGACAGTTTAGAACATCTCATGCCTCTCAGTTTGGAGGCTCTGAGCAATCACATGTGGCCAGAAAAACCTATTCAGGCAGGCTAGAGGACTTCCAAGGGAGTTTGTAGGTTGAAACACTGTCACACCCAGGAATTATTAACTGGAGCTGTAAGCTAACTCTTTTTTCAGAGAGAGGTAGTGGGGGACAGCCCCCCGTAAAGTCAGAGGTGTAGGTGAAAGCACAAAGCAGAAAGTAGGCAGACTCTGGTTTTGGGGGTAGATTGCTCGAGAATTTCCAGGGAGACTCCTGAGGCTTGATCCCGCCTTTGCGTATGCCAAGCCTCCTTCCTCATGACCTTTGCCAGGGGCGGAGCTCGCTCCCCGAAGTATCCATAATACCATGGATTACCAATCAACAATAAAAAGGAATAAACTATTGATAAATACAACTTGGATGTATCTCAAGGAAATTATGTGAAGTAAAATAAACCAGTGTCTTAGATGCATACGGAGAAGGCAATGGCACCCCACTCCAGTACACTTGCCTGGAAAATCCCATGGATGGAGGAGCCTGGTGGGCTGCAGTCCATGGGGTCGCTAGGAGTCAGACACAACTGAGCGACTTCACTTTCTCTTTTCACTTTCATGTATTGGAGAAGGAAATGGCAACCCACTCCAGTGTTCTTGCCTAGAGAATCCCAGGGACAGGGGAGCCTGGTGTGCTGCCATCTCTGGGGTCACACAGAGTCGGACACGACTGAAGTGACTTAGCATAGCATAAAGATGCATAATGTAGATTTCATTTATATAACATTCATAAAATAACACAAATGTAAATATGGAGAACTTAGTAGTAATTAACGCAGATTAAAGAAATGGGAGGAAAGGATAAATCAAGCTCATACCCTTGAGGAGGGTAGCATGAGGGTAACTTGCAGTGACGGTTAAGTATTGCAGTTGTGGTTATACGAAGCTACATACAACAAAATTGCCAGAGCTATTCAAACATAGGTACATACGCATACACACACAACTGCATGTATAACTGGCAAAATCTGAATAACCTCAATGGATTGAACAAATGTTAACTTACTGGGTTTGATATTATACTACTACAGTTGTGCAAAATATTAACATTAGGAGAGGCTGGGTAAAGGGTGCCTTGGATTTCCCTGTAAATTTCTTTGCACATTCCTATGAATATATAAACATTTTAAAGTAAAATGTTTTTTACTTTAGTAATAATTTTTTAATTTAAAATTATTTTTTAAATATTTTAAATTATTTTTTAAATTATTTAATTTTAAAAATTAAAACTATATAATTTAAATTAACTAAATAATTAAGAAATAAATGAAACATATCAAGAGTCTAAAATGCATGCAAAGTCAAAGCCAAATGCAGATCCTCCAGAATATTATTTTACAACAGCATAATGTTTTTAAAGTTATCATATACCACTTTCTTATTAACAATGAAATAAACAAACTTGGTCACACACTTGTATAAATCCATAATCTAATTTCATTTATCTTTAATCATTTCTTCCTTAAATATGTTGTGAATTTTTAAAGAATAATTATAGTTGATTTGTCTATGTTGTTAACTGCTTCATTTTATATAACCTGGGTGATAGGAATATCTTAATTTATATTACATAGTTTTTAAAAAACTATGAAGGTTAGGAAGTCATTTGGAGGTGACATGAAAGAGTCACACTTTTTCCCTTTGAAGCATTTTTACAGTGAATTCCAGGATAGTTTCAAACCAATTCATATTATAAAAGATTGTGTCATTTAAGCTTTAAGAGATAAATGAAAAAAATTTGGTCATTTTTCTGTATACTTCTTGTTTTAAACCAAAAGTAACTTTAAAAAGAATCACATTTTGAGATAGCATTTAATATTCTTGAAAAATGACTGAAATATTTTAGCATGTTGTTGCCATTATTTAGTCAGTAAGTGGTGTCTGAATTGTGACCCCATGGACTGTAGCCCGCTAAGCTCCACTGTTCATGTGATTTCCCAGCCAAGAATACTGAAGTGAGTTGCCATTTTCTTCTCCAGGGAATCTTTCCGATTCAGGGATAGAACCCACATTTCCTGCATTGGCAATCAGATTCTTTACTACTGAGTCACTAGGGAAGCCCATGTTTTAAACATTTTTCAGCCAAATTTATGGTTTGCTATTTTTCCATGTTAAAACACATAGATTTAATTCATTCATTTAAACTGCTAAATTAAGTTGCCTTGTGTGGCTATATCCCTGCTTACTTATCTATTTTCCTTAATGGTAGTGTTTCCAATATTTTATTATTACACAAAATTCTTCAATAGAGATGATATTTTTCATGTCTCCAAAGGACAAGAGATTTTAAATTAAAATACTCCATGCTGAAGAGAATTATTGGTAGGAATACAAGTTGATACCATCTTTCTGGAAAACCATTTGGCAACATGTGCCAAGACCTTAAAAAATATGCATACTCATTAACCCTATAATGTTACTTCTAAAATATACTATTCAGTGGTTCTCAAACTGTGATCCCCAGACCAGCAGCATCAGCACAAGCAAATCCTCAGAGCTCTACCTCAAACCGGAGAAGGCAATGGCATTTATTGAGAGTTGCTATCTTAAGTTGGAGAAGGCAATGGCAACCCACTCCAGTACTCTCGCCTGGAAAATCCCATGGACGGAGGAGCCTGGTAGGCTGCAGTCCATGAGATCGCTAAGAGTCGGACACGACTGCGCAACTTCCCTTTCACTTTTCACTTTCAAGCATTGGAGAAGGAAATGGCAACCCACTCCAGTGTTCTTGCCTGGAGAATCCCAAGGACGAGGGAGCTTGGTGGGCTGCCGTCTATGGGGTCGCACAGAGTCGGACCCGACTGAAGCAACTTAGCAGCAGCAGCAGCAGCTACCTCAAATCTACTCGATCAGAAGTTTTGAGGATGGGAGTAAACAATCCATGGCTTACCAAACTCAACAGGTGATTCTAACACTGCTGCTGCTGCTGCTAAGTCTCTTCAGTCGGGTCCGACTCCGTGTGACCCCATAGAGGGCAGCCCACCAGGCTGCGCTGTCCCCGGGATTCTCCAGGCAAGAACACTGGAGTGGGTTGCCATAGCCTTCTCCGGATTCTAACACTAAAGCTCAGTAAACAACAGTTCTAGATAAATTATTAGAAAGTCTCAAGAATACTCACTGTAGGATCATAGTTAAGAAAAAAAGTCTGGACTCACCCTCAATGTCTTCATAAATCTTAAAAAAAAAAAAAAAAAGATTATATAAATAATGAAGCAAATACAGGATGAAAAATTAAGTATGTGGGAATATAGCTTTAATATTATACTATAAGAAAATGGCATAATCTAAAGTTGTGTATAAGTGATATCCTATAGTATTAGTCTTTTTCTGCCTGAATTATTTTGTACATGGGACCTAAGAAAAACAACAAATTGGTGAATAAAGCAAGAAGGAAGTAGACTGTCAGAACAAACTGGTGGTCACCAGCAGGTGGAGGGAAGGGGAGAAGGGCAATATATGGGTAGGTGATTTAAAAGAAGGGTTATTTTGAGAATACATGAAATTGTGTGTAAAATTTTTGAAAATGGTAAACCATTATGTAATTTAAAGAATTTTTCATTCAGTAAAAATGTTTTAAAAATTAGGGGAAAAATAAAATTGTATATATGGCAAAATCATAACTTTTAAAAGGTGATATGTAACCAAAGATATTAAGAATTTTCACATATATGTACACATACATATAGTCTGAATTAATATATTTACATTTAGTTAATATATTACTCATTTATGCTATCATTTGAAACCCCTCTAGATGCATTAATGATTAAAATGATAAATAATGCTTATATTTTTATAAAAATAAATAACTTGCTGACTTTCTTAAGCCCATATATCATGGTGTTTTGATGTGCAAATAGGTTTGCAACAAGGTAAACTGAGTTTTTAAAAGATGTCATCTTATGCAACAATTTGCTTAGGATTGACAGTTAAAGGTTATATTTAGATGATGTCTATAACATGTATTCACACATATTTTAAAAGTCTATTAAAAGAAATATAGGGAATGTTAAAACTGGATGGTGTGATATCTAGTGAAATACAGACTTAAAATCTATGCCATTAGAACCTGCAAATTTATAAGCACGAGCTTTAAATCTGTTAGCAGTTGAATTTCTACGTAAAGTTCTCACTATTCTCTATGGTTATCAAATGGAATGTTATAACCTCAACATTCATTTATATAATTCAAATGTTATTTATCCCATTACACATAACCCCATTATTTTTTAAATAGCTAATATAATTTTGCTCACATCTGATGCATATATCAGGATCAAAATTTAATTCTAATTTTCCTGAACTAGAGAATAGGTTTTGTCTGAGCTCTGTAGAACATTTAACTTTAACTTGTAATTCTCAGTATGCTTCTATTACATTCACAGAATAATAGGGAGTATGCCTGCAGGTAGTTTAGTACTGTTAAACTCCTATGGATCACAATGAAATACCATGTAGCCCAGCATGCTTTATATTTCAAAAGTTGTGGGTTGTTAACAATATACTTTTATTAAAATTCCTATTAATTTTGCTGTCAATCTGAATATAAAATTACTTTATCACTTTTCTGTAGAATAAAAAAGTGAAGAAAATATTACTTTATTTCTAAGTGTTTATCTGGCCAAAAATGGAAAAAGAAATTTAGAATAAACCAACTATATTATAGTCTAAAAATAGACAGTTTTTGAATATTTTAGTACTGAAATGGCACAGTTATACATCTATTCATGTAGTGATTTGTTAAAATGATATTTAGTATTGAGCCACGGAATTGTATGAAGCATTAAAGATAGGGCAACTAGCAATAATTAAACCTCTGCCCTCATGAAGCATTAGTTCTAGTGGGAGTAATAGACAGTAGACACATAGCAATTCAAGTACTGATACTGTGATAAAGAAAAATAGGAGTATTACCTAAAAAATGAATCTGAATTAAGCATGAAAAGTGATTAAAAGCACTCCAAGGATAAAGCAAAGCTTATACAAATGACCTAAGGTGAGAAATGACTGAGCGACTGAACTGAACTGAATTGAAGGTGAGAAATTGCTGGTGAGAAGTGCTCCGAGGAGTACAAGTATATCAGAGTGGCCAAAGAATTGTGAGCAAGAGAGACCAAGGTACCAGATGAAGCTGGGATGAAGACAAGGACGGATAATCAGGCCTCTGTAAATCATGGTGGGATATTGAGCTTCTCCTGGTTTGATGTGTCGAAAAGTCGCCCCTGGATACTGAGGGAGAGATAATGAGCGAACATCATTTAGTGTCAAAGAATGGAAAACATGAATTAATTTCTTTTGCAAACCATGATAAAGAAAGTTCTGGATTTTGCATGAAATGTTAAATGTTCTAAAACTGCAAGTAGAAATACAGATATCAATTTCAACATTGGAATGAAGACTTCTTAGTAAAGAGTAAAAATATATATATATATATCTATTCCATTTGATCTCCTACCTTTCTTCTCTTTTAGTCCACAATAAAGACCTGTCAGCATGTCAGGGTGGTGCTTCCTTTGGTAATATATACATGAAAATTGCAGAGAAGATTAGCATGGCCCCTGCACAAATATGACACAGACGTGCATATGGTCTTCCATATTTTTAGGTTGTTAATAGAGGAGACCCTAAGAGTTCTCTCATGATAAGTTTTCTTTCTTTTAGTGTATCTATATGAAACGATGGATGTTAACTAAATTTATTGTGGCAATCATTTCACAGTATATGTAAATCAAGCTATGACGCTCTGTACCTTTAACTTATACAGTGATATATGTCAATTGTTGTTGTTGTTCAGTTGCGTAGTCATGTCCAACTGTTTGCGACCCCATGGACTGCAGCACACAGGCCTCCCTATCCCTCACCATCTTCTGGAGTTTGCCCAAGTTCATGTTCATTACCACTGAGTCATCTGTGCACATCAAATGACCAAAATACTGGAGCTTCAGCTTCAACATCAGTCATTCTGGTGAATATTCAAGGTTGATCTCCCTTCAGATTGACTGGTTTGATCTCCTTGCTGTCCAAGGGACTTTCGGGAGTCTACTCCAGCACCACAGTTTGAAGGCATCAATTCTTTGGCATTCTGCCTTCTTTATGGTCCAGCTCTCACAACCATATGTGACCACTGGGAAGACCATACCCTTGACTATACAGACCTTTGTGGGCAGACTAATGCCTCTGCTTTTCAACACCGTCTAGGTTGCCATCGCTTTCCTGCCATGAAGCAATTGTCTTTTGTTTTCATGGCTGCAGTCACATCCACAGTGATTTTGGAGCCCAAAATGAGGAAATTAGTCACTATTTCCACCATTTCCTTTTCTATTTGCCATGCGGTAATGGGACCAGATGCTGTGCTCTTAGTTTTTTCAATATTTAGTATTAAGCCAGTTCTTTTACTTTCCTCCACCCTCATCAAGAGGCTCTTTAGTTCCTCTTCACTTTCTGCCATTAGAGTGGTATCATCCTCATATCTGAGTTTGTTGATGTCTCTTCTTCCTATCTTGATTTCAGCTTGTAACTCATCCAGCCCAGCATTTCTCATGATATGTGCTCAGCATATAGGTTAAACAAACAGGGTGACAGCCTGTTGTACTCTTTATGACATGTCAATAATATGTCAATTATTTCTCAATGAGACTGGGGAAAAAAAAGTCAGAGTGTCTAAAGATTATTAATGAGGTATGAGCATGTTTTGGCTCTGAAGTCCTAGCTCTCTTGTGTCTCCATCCATACATTCTCTATCCCTGGTCTCAGTTTATTTGTTCATATCATCATTTTTAATACATACAAGCACTTTTTTTCCTAAAATCCAAAGAGAATCCTGTTTCCAGTATTACATTTTTGAAAACAGCACTCCAGGGCTGTGCCCCAGAAAAAACAGAGGTACCTGATGAAAGCCATTCTTTTGGAGAAAGATACACCCCTTCTTTGATGCTTTTCTCCAAAATATCTTCCTAGCAACAACAACAAAGACACATGGGCAATCTGGCTCCTTTAAGAGCTCACTCACTGCTGAGCTTAGGGAAGGGTGAGGGGTGCTTGCTGGTCTTAGTAACAGTATCTCCTATACATTTTAACTCCCTTTGCCACTCCCAATTCCACTTGCAAACTGAAAATTGAAGCATGAGGTGTCTCAAAAACATAAAATCCTCTTTTGCCTGGTGGGATGTCTTTATTCCTGAGTAATTTCTCCAAATAACACCCCTGAGTCTCTGAAAATGTAAAAATTGCCTGTAGAGTCAAGGCAAATGAGGGCTAAATCCATTCATTATTTCCTTCTAGACTCTCATTCACCTCTAGTTGTAGGAAGCATCACAAACACAGGACTGATGAAAAGTGTATAAACATATTATCCAGATACTCAGGTTGTCACAGGGAGTGGTTTTTGTTTTTGATTTTAATATAAGCAAAGCTAGGCAGTGAAAATGTTCAGGTGAAAATAGAAGTTTTTCTTTCTGAAAGATAATATTTCTTATCTTGAATGATCTGATTCTTTGAATTCCATTCCAAATTCCAAATTCAGAAATCTCTTCTTATGTGACCTACTCTTGGATCCTTGCTTATATCTTCATTACCCAGCAAAGAGTAAGCATAATTGATAAGCAATCCGTGGTCCTCTTCACTTTGCTATGTATTGTCTTTGAATCTTTCAAGATAGTTTCTAGGTCATGTTTTGGTCCTAAACCACTCCCCAACTCTCAGTGACTAAATCCAACTTAATAGTGCTCACCATTCAAGGGACCCTGGCAGATAGATCAGCCATCACCTCAAACACTGCCAGTCAACATGCCTAAGAGAAAAGATGTGCTCAAGAGTCTCATGAATTCAACTCAATGCTCTGGATCAGAAATGACATGCTTCAATCACTTCTATTCACAACTTAATGAGTAGAGCTAAACATATGATGCTACCAAAAAGAGATACATACAATCCTAACATGTCTCTGAAGGCAAAGAACAAGAAATAGTTGAGGAATAACAATAAGGACCATCCCAATCCTGTAAAAGAACTATTTTTTTTCTTTCAAAAATGTAGAGAAAATTGAGAAACCCTAAACAGATAAGCACTGGAGAAGGAAATGGCAAACTACTCCAGTGTTCTTGCCTGGAGAATCCCAGGGACAGGGGAGCCTGGTGGGCTGGCATCTATGGGGTCACACAGAGTCGGACATGACTGAAGTGACTTAGCAGCAGCAGCAGCAAACAGATAGCAAAGTACAGAAAAACACAATTTTTCATTGTTAAGAGTCTGTTTATAAAAAGTAATGTTCCAAAAAAAAAAGTAATGTTCTACCAGCTGTATGCATGATTTCTTTGTAAATAACAACATGGGAGCTATTAGTCTCTTATCTCCAAATGTACATACTTTGGGAGTTCTGTCATTTACATCTCACCTTAGCAAAATGGTGGCTCAGATGGTAAGGAATCTGCCTGCAATGTGGGAGATTTGGGTTCAATCCCTGGGTCGAGAAGATACCCAGGAGAAAAGCATGGCAATCCACTGCAGTTTTCTTGCCTGGAGAACTGCATGAACAGAGAAGCCTGATGGGCTACAGTTCATGAGGAGGCAAGGAGTCAGACATGACTGAGTGACTAACATTTTCACTTTAGCAAAATAGAATAAGGCAGAATAAGTCAGGAGAAAGGGCAAAGAAGGAGTTGATAAAGCTAAAAACAAAATTAGAATCCAATATTTGACAGGAGATCTGGTATGCTTTTCTAGAACTCAGTGACAAATTTGGCTCTGAACATTCCAGGAAACATGCAAAAAAAGAAATGTAATCAATGGTGTGATACATAGTATCTACAAGTTAAAAGCAAAATATGTCATGAGAAGAAGCACAGTAATATCTGGCCCATGAGTCCTCAGGCACAGGGAATATATAATGTAGTACAGAAAGTAACAGAAAGCATGTCTACCATAGCATAAAACTCTAAGGCTGTAGCTTACTGTATCTTTTACTAAAATCCCACATGTATACATCACAAATATTTTTACTGTTATTTTCAGGTTTACTAATAATTATTATAATGATTTGGCTGTGTTTGTCAATATCCCACATCTTTATGGCCATCCAGGACATGAATGAGGAAAGAAATATGCTTTTTATCCCTAATGTAGCATTTATATAAACCACAGCTCACAAACAGGCATAAAGACTGCTAAATGTGGCCTTCAACTGTATACTTCACACAGTACTGTTTTTAAACTTGAATTTGAACTCTTTAGGTCTAAAATTCACTCTCCCACTTGGCCATATTTCTCAGCATTTCCTATCATGATCCACTTTATGTCCTTCATGTAGCCCCTGTAGGAATTCGAGTTTGAGGTCCTTGATATAAAATCCAGTGACTCAGTAAAATAAAATGTTTCATAAATTCAGTGTCTATTCCCTCTATACCAGCTGCTTTGAGGAAATATAAAACAAACAATAACTGTACTGATGTTTCTCAAACAGCTAAGTCTGTTGGGGAAGATAATTGCAAAACATTTGAGAACTTATAGTACTAAAATAACAATAACTATTCTATATATTTTATAGCTCAATATTTTAGCAAGTTATTTCACATTCATTGCTGCAATGGGTTCTTTAAGGAATATCACTAACCAATCAAAATAGGATTATAGTTCCCATTTTTCAGATAAAAATACTGAGATTCAAAAAGTTAAGTTCGCTTACTTCAAGTCACAAGGCTAATCACAGGTAAAGCATAAGCTCCATGGAGGGCTTTTTTTAGTTTTAAATCATACACAGACTGACACATAGTAGGCATTTCATATTCTCTAAATTAACAAGCAAAGGAACATGTACACCAACACACATATTGATTCATAAGTATGAATAGTAGAAAAAAGCTTATAAAAAAGAAAGATCAGAATGCACAAGTCACACAGTCTCACACCTAATACATACAATATAAATAAAACAAATAACATAACCAGATGTTATTTATGAACTCAAGACACTTGTGGAGGAAAGACAAAAAATGCAAGATACCTAAAAATATATATGCAAATATAATAATCCAAAATATTCATGAAAAGAATCAGCAATTACTCTTACCTCTTTTAAAAAGCCAAGGATTTACGTAGAAGGAAATTTCCTAGAATTTGTGGGATTTAAAAATAAGCAATGCTAAAGGATTTATAGTATTTATTGCAATATCATCTATAATAGCAAAATATTGGAAAATAAATCAAAGAAGACGCAAACAGATGGAGAGATATACCATGATCTTGGATTGGAAGAATCAGTATTGTAAAAACAACCATTGTACCCAAAGCAACAGAATGAATGCAATCCTATCAAACTACCAATGGTATTTTTCAAAGAACTAGAAAAAAAAATCACAGTTTGTATGGAAACACAAAAAACCCCAAAGAGCCAAAGCAATCTTGAGAAAGAAGAATGGAGATGGAGGAATCAACCTGCTTGACTTCAGACTATACTACAAAGCTACAGTCATCAAGACAGTATGGTATTGGCACAAAAACAGAAACATAGACCAATGGAAATAGGTAGAAAGCCCAGAGATAAACCCACACACCTATGGGCACCTTATCTGTGACAATGGAGGAAAGAATACACAACATAGAAAAGATAGTCACTTCAATAAATGGTGCTGGAAAAGCAGACAGCTGCATGTAAAAGAATGAAATCAGAACACTTCCTAATACCATTCAAAATGAATTAAAGACCTAAATGTAAGATCAGAAATTATAAAACTCTTAGAGGAAAACATAGACAAAACACATTTTGACATAAATCACAGCAAGATTCTCTATGACCCACCTCCAAGAGTAAGGAAATAAAAATAAACAAAGGGAACTTAATTCAACTTAAAAGCTTTTGCACAGCAAAGGAAACTATAAACAAAATGGAAAGACAACCATCAGAAAGGGATAAAATAATAGCAGCTCAAACAACTGATAAAGGATTAATCTTCAAAATATGTAAGCAGCTTATCTGGCTCAATACCTGAAAAACAAGCAACCTAATAAAAAAAGTGGACAGAACCTAAACAAACATTTCTCCAAAGAAGATATATCAGATCAGATCAGATCAGATCAGTCACTCAGTCCTGTCCGACTCTTTGTGACCCCATGAATTGCAGCACGCCAGGCCTCCCTGTCCATCACCAACTCCTGGAGTTCACTCAGACTCACATCCATCGAGTCAGTGATGCCATCTAGCCATCTCATCCTCTGTCGTCCCCTTCTCCTCCTGCCCCCAATCCCTGCCAGCATCAGGGTCTTTTCCAATGAGTCAACTCTTCACATGAGGTGGCCAAAGTACTGGAGTTTCAGCTTCAGTATCATTCCCTCCAAAGAAATCCCAGGGCTGATCTCCTTCAGAATGGACTGGTTGGATCTCCTTGCAGTCCAAGGGACTCTCAAGAGTCTTCTCCAACACCACAGTTCAAAAGCATCAATTCTTCAGCGCTCAGCCTTCTTCACAGTCCAACTCTCATATCCATACATGACCACAGGAAATACCATAGCCTTGACTAGACGAACATTTTTTGGCAAAGTAATGTCTCTGTATTGAATATGCTGTCTAGGTTGGTCATAACTTTCCTTCCAAGGAGTAAGTGTCTTTTAATTTCATGGCTGCAGTCACCATCTGTAGTGATTTTGGAGCCCAGAAAAATAGTCTGACACTGTTTCCACTGTTTCCCCATCTACTTCTCATGAAGTGGTGGGACCGGATGCCATGATCTTCATTTTCTGGATGTTGAGCTTGAAGCCAACTTTTTCACTCTCCACTTTCACTTTCATCAAGAGGCTTTTGAGTTCCTCTTCACTTTCTGCCATAAGAGTGGTGTCATCTGCATATCTGAGGTTACTGATATTTCTCCCGGCAGTCTTGATTCCAGTTTGTGTTTTTTCCAGTCCAACGTTTCTCATGATGTACTCTGCATATAAGTTAAATAAACAGGGTGACAATATACAGCCTTGATGAACTCCTTTTCCTATTTGGAACCAGTCTGTTGTTCCATATCCAGTTCTAATTGTTGCTTCTTGACCTGCATACAGATTTCTCAAGAGGCAGATCAGGTGGTCTGGTATTCCCATCTCTTGAAGAATTTTCCACAGTTTATTGTGATCCACACAGTCAAACGCTTTGGCATAGTCAATAAAGCAGAAATAGAACACATGAAAAGATGCTCAACATCACTCATTATTAGAGAAATGCAAATTACAACTACAGTGAGGTATAACCTCACACCAGTCAGAATGGCCATCATCAAACATCTACAAACAATAAATGCTGGAAAGGGTGTGGAGCAAAGGGGCCCCTCTTGCACTGTTGATGGGAATTCAAATTGATACAGCCACTATGGAGAATAGGATAGAGATTCCTTTAAAAAAATACTAGGCATAAAACTACCATATCACCCAACAATCCTGCTACTGGACATATACCCTGAGAAAACAATAATTGAAAGAGACATATGTACCCCAGTGTTCATTGCAGCACTATTTAAACTAGTTAGGACATGGAAGCAACCTAGATATCTATCCACAGATGAATGGATAAGGAAGTTGTAGTACATATACACAATGGGATATTACTCAGCCATAAAAAGGATGCATTTCAGTCAGTTCTAATGACTGGATGAACCTAGAACATAAACCAGAAAGACAAATACATACATATACACATACACAGGCTTCCCAGGTGGCTCAACGGGTAAAGAATCTGACTGTAATACAGGAAATGTGGTGTCTACCCCTGGGTGGGGAAGATCCCCTAGAGAAGGGCATGGAAACCCACTCCAGTATTCTTGCCTGGAAAATCCCATGGACAGAGGAGCCTGGTGGGAACAATCCATAGAGTCACAAAGAGTTGGACATGACTTAAGTGACTGAGCACACATGCACACATGCATAAACACACACATATATCAGTAGAAATAGATAAAAAGATATGTATACACACATATTTAATGACATTTGCAAAGAAGAAACTGGCAGCATAACCAAAAACTAATACAAATTGTAACCTTTGGAGTATAAGTATGGCAGGGATTTTTATAAAAAGTGTGACTTTTAAGAATATACTTTGTTACAGAATCTTGACTTTGGAATCATACAAATGATTTATATATCAAAAAAAAATAAATTAAAAAATAAAAAAATAATCTCCAAATATCAGAAACAGCTTTAAATGAATGAATCTAATTTTACCATCCTTGTGACATAAGTACAGAGAAAAAGGATTCATTTCAAATGATCTTAGCACAATGTACAAAACTTTGACCATCCATCCTTTGTAGTTTATATTTTAAGACAAGTAGAGTGGCACAGTATGCTGTCATTGCACTGACAAAAATTTCAGCTTGTTGTAGGAAAGGGATTTGGTTTTGGCAACAATGGATCAGACCAGGAAGGAAGTGGCTGAGCTCAGCAAATACGGATACTTGGTAGCATTATGTTTCCCAGGGAAAAAAAAAAAAAAAGGCTTAAAATGATGAAAACTTCATGAATAAGTAAATTCAAGCACTCCTCTCAACAAGGCTGTGTGAGGATCACTGTATATATCCATCAACGAGGTAATGTACTCATTTGATCCATTTGGACTGTTACTTATAATGAGCCTATTTTATGAAAAGATTAAGGAGATAAAGAAACTGGATTTAAGACACATTTTCATAAGCCTGGGAGTGACTAGAAAATTATTTAACCCATTTCTCTTTGCTGAATAGGAAGAAATAGAAAACAAAAAGGAAACTAGATCAAACTAAAGGTAAAGAATATCTTGGAAAACAAGAAGTAAACACTGGAATAGCAAGATTATGCAACTTCTTTTCAAAAGAATACATTGTTCATTTACCTTGATTTGAAGCCACGGAGAAATTCATTAAGGCATGTTAAAACATAAAATTTCTTAAGAGAAAATGACTACAGTGGAACTTGGGAGGATGTTAATATTCACAAAATAGAGACTAATGTTGACTTTTGAGCCAAAATGTACTTTATGATTTTCAAGTTACTCTACTTAAGTTTTGTGCCATTTTTATTTGATTAAAAAAGAAACCTTGTCTTACAATTGTTGTTTAATTGCTAAGTCCTTTCCGATTCTTTGCAATCCCATGGACTGCAGCATACCGGGCTTCCCTGCCCTTCGGTATCTCCAGGAGTTTGCTCAACTTATGTTCATTGAGTAAGTGATGCTATCCAACAATTTCATCCTCTGTCATCCCCTTCTCCTCCTACCCTCAGTCTTTCCCATCATTAGGATCTTTCCCAATGAGTCTTTCCACTTACTTGTGAATATGATTAAATATGCTATTGTAAAATTATAGAATTTAAAGAAGATGAAAATGTATTTGGTTCTTTTAATAATATTCAAAATGAATACTACTGACTAGTTAAACCTGAACATATTTTTATACATATGAAAGTTTAAAATGTGCCTAAATACATTATTTCACATGTTTGTTTTAGGGGGCAAGATATATATATATACACAATAAATTGATATTTTATTAGAGAATGAGATAGTCTAAAACATCTCTTTTCATTCTACTCCAGTGGTTTGTGTGCCTGTGTATCAGAGTGTTCAAAAGCAGGGAAACAAGGAGAATCCATAAATTCATCTACTTAAGGAAAAGGAATATAGATGAGATTAAAAGAAAGTGCTTCATTTACTAAGATAACCAGGAATACATTGTCAATATATTGATGTAAGAGATAAGGCAAAGGAAAGAGTCATGTCAAGAAATTGAATGAATCCTAGAGAAGAACTATTGCCAAGAGTTCAATTTTTATTTTTAATATGGCCTCATTAGTGTTAAATTGGAGAAGGCAATGGCCACCCACTCCAGTATTCTTGCCTGGAAAATGCTATGGACAGAGGAGCCTGGTGGGCTGCAGTCCATGGGGTCACAAAGAGTCGGACATGACTGAGTGACTTCACTTTCACTTTTCCCTTTCATGCATTGGAGAAGGAAATGGCAACCCACTCCAGTGTTCTTACCTGGAGAATCCCAGGGACGGGGGAGCCTGGTGGGCTGCCGTCAGCGGGGTCGCACAGAGTCAGACATGACTGAAGTGCTTAGCAGACTTAGCAGCAGTGTTAAATAGTCAAAATCAGTAGGAATTCTCACACATGCTCATTTATATTAAATTGCCCAAGTCTACCTTTATCCCTACTCCCTCTAAAGAGAAGTTTTCTCTTCTCATATTGTCCTTTGAAAAGCCTTTTACAAATATAAATTCTTCAATTATTTTTAAATAACAATGTTACTAATAGGCAAATATCAGAAAGTTGCATTTCAATTCAGATAAATCTCAAAGAGATACAGGGCTTCCAGGGCTGCTGTCTAGCCCCAAAAATCAAATTGAGGATCATATTTCAACAAGTGTGTTTATGCCACTTTCTATACATTAAAATTTTCTTACTATTTACAACATCAAAAAGCAGCATTGTCAGAACCCTCTGCTTTGTTGACTAAGTTTCTTTAGAAAACGTGAAGCTATAGCAATCAGCATTAATGAAGATCTATGGGGTTTTAATGGGATTTTAGATAACCTGAATGTTGGTTAATCTGACCTTCATCAATAGTTCTTCAATGAATTAATCTCCTCAAACTTTCACCTCTTTTACCTGTATAATTTCTATCAAAGGATTCTACATGATACCAAGTGGCTGCATATATGCTTTCCTGAATGAAACAGTCTTCCTGCCAGTGTATCTAAATGCCTGCTGTGAAATAATTATGAAACTAATCTTTTTTTTTAATGTAATGTTCAAGTCACAAAGAGAGTTTAATAGCTATAACATAGATAAGTCAAAAAGGCTGTATAAAATTTACTTGATAAAGTATCATAAAGTTACACAAGGAAAGAGACAAAATAAAATAAATTCCCCTAATGTACCGCAAATATCAACCACCACACACTACCTACAAGCCATATGTTTTTTCCATCTGTTCTGTTATCGTCAACTAAATTTATAGTATTTGGGCTATCAGAAGGATTGTCAAACACAAGCTAGGCATGATTTTAAAACCTAGGTGTTACTGTTAGCTGTTTTATTCTCTTTTTCCTATTTTTTGAAGAAGAATCTACCCACTTCTATGCCCATTCCACCATTGATAATATTTCTTAGGTTCAGATTAAGATTCTGTGAGTTAGTCCTTAGGAAGATTAGATTAGCTTTGGAGCCACTAATCACCTACTGTTTTTAATGCCTCAGTGCTGGATACTGGTTAGAGGAACTGGAATTTCTCAAGATAAATATGATTCTTCCAAGTGCTAGGTCTGTGGCCTTTGTTTGGTAGATTATGATGTGTGGTAGGCAGAATCTCTGGGCTTCCCAGGTGGCACTAGTCGTAAAGAAACTACCTGCCAATGCAGGAGACACAGGGGACATGGGTTCAATCCCTGGGTTGTGAAGATTCCCTGGAATAGGAAATGGCAACCCACTCCAATATTCTCGACTGGAGAATCCCACGGACAGAGGAGCCTGGTAGGCTACAGTCGGTAGCGTTGCAGAGTCAGACACAAATGAAGCAACTTAACAGGAAGAATTCTAACATGACCTCTCTAAATGACTCAAACCTTTGTATAAACTTCACTCTTTGACTGGGAAAGGGACTTTCTGATTTCTTCTATCTAGAAGAATATGGCAAAAGTGGTGAAATAATCTCTCCTTTAATGAGGTTACAGTGTACGGCAACTGTGGTGCTGGATAAGACTCTTGAGAGCCCTTGGACTGCAAGGAGATCAAACCAGTCAATCTTAAAGGAAATCAACTTGAAATATTCATTGGAAGGACTAATGCTGAAGCTGAAGCTCCAATACTTTGGCCACCTGATGCAAAGAGATGACTCACTAGAAAAGACCCTGATGCTGGGAAAGATTGAGGGCAAGAGGAGACTAGGGTGGCCGAGAATGAGATGGTTGGATGGCATCACCAACTCAATGGACATGAATTTGAACAAACTTCAGGAGCTAGTGAAGGACAGGGCAGCCTGGCGTGCTGCAGTCCATGGGGTCGCAAAGAGTCAGACTCAGCAACTGAACAACATGGCGAAGGTGATAGGTAATAACTTCTGTGATTACATTGCATTATATAAACTTCCAGTTCAGCAGACTGAAGCAAGAGATTGTTTGTTTTGAAGAAGTAAGTTGCCATGTTGTGAGGAGGCCTGTGATGAGACTGTGAGGAGGGACTTCAGGTGTCTCTGGGAGCTCAGAGTAGCCCGCAGTGAGCTAGGGATCTCAGTCCATAACTGCAAGAAACAATGGTGCAAACACCACATGAAATCAGAAGAGAATGCCAAGCTTCTGAAAGGATCTGTCTGGCTGATGCCTTCTTTGCAGGGTCTCACATCTAAGCAGAAGACCCAGCTATGATGTGCCTGGACTCCTAACCCATGGAAACTGGAAGAAAATAAATGTATATTATTTTGTATAGCAAAATTTGCAGTAATTGTTATATAACAATAGAAAATAAATACACCCAAGATTAAGTAATTTTCCTATGCGAGTCATTTCAAATCAAAACTATATTTTTTAAAGATGTAAACATAAGTATTAAAATGAGTCCATAGATGTTGGGCATGATGTTTGTGAAATAGTTTGTCAGATGTGCGTATTAAGAGCAAGACCATGAGCAGGTGACAAATACCATCAGACACACAGTATTCTGGCCAAGAATTCCATGAAGGAAGGACACATACTCTTTCATGAATCTGAAACCCAAGATCACTACTTTGAAGACAAACCATTTATGAAGAGCCAGGGGTTCTAGTCCTAATGAAAATTCAGTGAATAGAAAAAAGTGTAAAATTATCAAATTATGATGAAGAAATACAAAATTACTTACAAACTGCAGTATTTTGTGCTGTTGTCCTCAGTTGCTCAGTAGTGTCTGACTCTTTCAGACATGATTTCCAGGCTCCTTTGCAGACTGTAGCCTGCCAGGCTCCTCTGTCCACGGAATTTTCAAGGCAAGATTACTGGAGTGGGTTGCCATTTCCTACTTCAGGGGTTCTTGCCAGCCCAGGGATTGAACCCATGTCTTTTGAGTTTCCTGAATTGGCAAGTGCATTCTTTACCATTAGCACCACCTGGCAAGCCCACAAACAATCTGTAGCAGATTATAGTTTAGCAAACATTCTGCTCCTACCTACTATTAGGCAAATTATTTTTCCCACTCCATTGATGCTAGCTGTATGACCTGGGCATATGGGTAGAAGTGACAATGCTCCAGCCCCTAGGAAGTGTGGGTTCTCTTCGCTCCCTTTCAGCCTCTGCCCTGAGAAAAACTTGCCCCAGTATCAACAGCTTCTGGGTTCCCAAATTAGATACATGAAGCAAAGCTCTCCCAGCTCTCTCATAGATCCAAGACTAAAGAAGAGCCACCCCAGCTGACCCATGAGTATGAGAATAAATGCTTATTGTTGGATGCCATTGACATCCTCTGGTTATTTGCTACACACATGACTATTTCTTTGGATTTATAAAGCATTTGATGCAAGTGTGATGTTAACTCAGCAATCCAGTTAAGTTAGTACTTGACCCAAATACACCAAGATATCATATACTACAAGATAAAAAACTTAAAAGTCAGGTACATCTTAATATTTATTTATTTTGGCTGTGCCAAGTCTTAGTTGAACCATTTTTTAAAATAAGTTGTGAAATGTGGGATCTAGCTCCTCAACCAGGCATCAAACCTGGGCCCCTGCACTGTGAGCATGAAGTCCTAGCTACCTGTTCAACAGGGAAGTCTCCAGATACACCTTTTACTGGGCTCTAGGTAAAATGGAGGGTAACTAACAAATTACTCAAAGGAGTTCACTTTGTAACTCTCCTTCATTCATTAATAATAAGGAATTCACAATAATAAAAAGTATATATACTTGACATTCCTAAATTTTTATGTCATGAAAATTCTTATAGAAAACATTTTTAAAAATAATCTCTAAATTTCAATTATAAGTATATTAAGCATGAACAAAACAAATTTTACTCATTTTTGTTTCAAAGGAAAACTACCACTTAAATGCACTACATAAAGAAGTTTTTGAAATGATGCCATATGTACAAAGAGAAATACATTTAAGGTAAAAACGCTCTAGGGTAGATATATTTTTAATGTGCCCTGAATTCAGATTCATGCATAAATTTTTTTCTCAGAACACTTACACACATAACATTCAAAGTACTCTTAATTGGGAAAATGAGTAAAACCACTTCTAATTTGAAGTATGCTACTGAAATTCAGATGGCTTTCATATTCAGCTCCAAAAAAAATGTACCTTGAAATACTCTTAGGACCAATATAATATGCAGTCAAATGCATAAAAGCTATTAATTACATCATGACAATATATAGTACAATATATAATAAATGTATATAATAAACAGTTGTACATTATAGACAAATGGCAACTCAGGGCCTGAATTAAATTATCCTTAGGATTACTGGAAATAAGTATGGCTTGTACATATGTATGTGAGACATAGATATAGTAATATAGACATCTCCTATGAGCCTGTCAACCATACCTAAAATAATCCCAGGTAAGAAACATATTTAGCACTTCCTTTATTATGCTGGACAAGAAGAAGTTGAGATAGGAAAGCTAAAGACCTAATGAGCTATTAAGTAGAGGTAGAGCAAATTTCCCTCAGAAGAAATGGAGTGGCCATCACGGTCAACAGAAGAGTCCGAAATGCAGTACTTGGATGCAATCTCAAAAACAACAGAATCATCTCTGTTCATTTCCAAGGCAAACCATTCAATATCACAGTAATCCAAGTCTATGCCCCAACCAGTAACGGTGAAGAAGCTGAAGTTGAACGGTTCTATGAAGACCTACAAGACCTTTTAGAACTAACACCCAAAAAAGATGTCCTTTTCATTATAGGGGACTGGAATGCAAAAGTAGGAAGTCAAGAAACACCTGGAGTAACAGGCAAATTTGGCCTTGGAATATGGATTGAAGCAGGGCAAAGACTAATAGAGTTTTGCCAATAAAATGCACTGGTCATAACAAACACCCTCTTCCAACAACACAAGAGAAGACTCTATACATGGACATCATCAGGTGATCAACACCAAAATCAGATTGATTATATTCTTTGCAGCCACAGATGGAGAAGCTCTATACAGTCAGCAAAAACAAGACCAGGAGCTGACTGTGGCTCAGACCATGAACTCCTTATTGCCAAATTCAGACTTAAATTGAATAAAGTAGGGAAAACCACTAGACCATTCAGGTATGACCTAAATCAAATCCCTTATGATTATACAGTGAAAGTGAGAAATAGATTTAAGGGCCTAGATCTGATAGATAGAGTGCCTGGTGAACTATGGAATGAGGTTCGTGACATTGTACAGGAGACAGGGATCAAGATCATTCCCACAGAAAAGAAATGCAAAAAAGCAAAATGGCTGTCTGGGGAGGACTTACAAATAGCTGTGAAAAGAAGAGAAGCGAAAAGCAAAGGAGAAAAGGAAAGATATAAACATCTGAATGCAGAGTTCCAAAGAATGGCAAGAAGAGATAAGAAAGCCTTCTTCAGCAATCAATGCAAAGAAATAGAGGAAAACAACAGAATGAGAAAGACTAGGGATCTCTCCAAGAAAACCAGAGATACCAAAGGAACATTTCATGCAAAGATGAGTTCGATAAAGGACAGATATGGTATGGACCTAACAGAAGCAGAAGATACTAAGAAGAGGTGGCAAGAATACACAGAAGAACTGTACAAAAAAGATCTTCACGACCAGATAATCACGATGGTGTGATCACTGACCTAGAGCCAGACATCCTGGAATGTGAAGTCAAGTGGGCCTTAGAAAGCATCACCACCAACAAAGCTAGTGGAGGTGATGGAATTCCAGTTGAGCTATTCCAAATCCTGAAAGATGATGCTGTGAAAGTGCTGCACTCAATATGCCAGCAAATTTGGAAAACTCAGCAGTGGCCGCAGGACCCGAAAAGGTCAGTTTTTATTCCAATCCCAAAGAAAGGCAATGCCAAAGAATGCTGAAACTACTGCACAATTGCACTCATCTCACACGCTAGTAAAGTAATGCTCAAAATTCTCCAAGCCAGGCTTCAGCAATATGTGAACCGTGAACTTCCTGATGTTCAAGCTGGTTTTAGAAAAGGCAGAGGAACCAGAGATCAAATTGCCAACAACCGCTGGATCATGGAAAAAGCAAGAGAGTTCCAGAAAAACATTTATTTCTGCTTTATTGACTATGCCAAAGCCTTTGACTGTGTGGATCACAATAAACTGTGGAAAATTCTTCCAGAGATGGGAATACCAGACCACCTGATCTGCCTCTTGAGAAATTTGTATGCAGGTCAAGAAGGAACAGTTAGAACTGGACATGGAACAATAGACTGGTTCCAAATAGGAAAAGGAGTTCGTCAAGGCTGTATATTGTCACCCTGTTTATTTAACTTATATGCAGAGTACATCATGAGAAACGCTGGACTGGAAGAAACACAAGCTGGAATCAAGATTGCCGGGAGAAATATCAATAACCTCTGATATGCAGATGAGACCACTCTTACGGCAGAAAGTGAAGAGGAACTCAAAAGCCTCTTGATGAAAGTGAAAGTGGAGAGTGAAAAAGTTGGTTTAAAGCTCAACATTCAGAAAACGAAGATCATGGCATCCAGTCCCACCACTTCATGGGAAATAGATGGGGAAACAGTGGAAACAGTGTCAGACTTTATTTTGGGGGGCTCCAAAATCACTACAGATGGTGACTGCAGCCATGAAATTAAAAGACGCTTACTCCTCGGAAGGAAAGTTATGACCAACCTAGATAGCATATTCAAAAGCAGAGACATTACTTTGCCAACAAAGGTTCGTCTAGTCAAGGCTATGGTTTTTCCTGTGGTCATGTATGGATGTGAGAGTTGGACTGTGAAGAAGGCTGAGCGCTGAAGAATTGATGCTTTTGAACTGTGGTGTTGGAGAAGACTCTTGAGAGTTCCTTGGACTGCAAGGAGATCCAACCAGTCCATTCTGAAGATCAGCCCTGGGATTTCTTTGGAGGGAATGATGCTGAAGCTGAAACTCCAGTACTTTGGCCACCTCATGTGAAGAGTTGATTCATTGGAAGAGACCCTGATGCTGAGAGGGATTGGGAGCGGGAGGAGAAGGGGACGACAGAGGATGAGATGGCTGGATGGCATCACTGACTCGATGGACAGGAGTTGGTGATGGACAGGGAGGCCTGGCGTGCTACGATTCATGGGGTCGCAAGGAGTCGGACACGACTGAGCGACTGATCTGATTTGAAAGCAAATTTCAGGAAGTAACATTTGTAACATTTTATCAGCTATTCTCAAAAATATACCTTTTAAATAAACATCTATAAAAGTCTAAAATAATTATAAGTATTGAAAAAAATCATGAATTTTGCTTTCTTATTCCGTGGTAAATCATGATTTAAGCAAAAAATATTCATACTTAGAACTGTTTTGTAAGAATAAATGTTAAAGTCTAAGGTTCACTCTCTTGGATAACTTTAGGTAATTAGAGTCTTTCCCTGAACTTCTAAGCACTACTATTAACATCTATAAAGTTATATTGAATATACTGAAGAGATGACCTGGGACCCAGTGATCTGTTAGATTTCTTCTCTTGAGCAATGTCATATCTATAACTAGTTCTAGTTCTGCATTTGTTTACAGCATATTAATAAGGTTCCATGAGATATTACTCTCCAGATTTTTCAAATGATTTTAGAACAATGTTAAGTGTATATATACATATATACACACACCTATATGTATAAACACACACATATAGGTATGTGTGTATTTGTGTATATACACACACACAGTGGGAGTTTAACAAATACAATAGTGTCAGCACAAATTATGTGTGCATAGGAAGCTTGTGTGCCCTACTCATTTACTTAAAGAAATCAATGATCTGTATGCATTCAATTGTTTTTTAGTGCTTAAACTATTGTTTATTTCATTATAATTTTTTAGGAAGGGACATTTCTTGGCCAAATTGCAGGAGTATGATAATTTAGCATACAGGAGTGAATTTTGTTTGTTGTTTTAACCCTATAACCACATTTATTTTACCCTGCATTTCTCCAATAGAATATCCCATATACTGTCTCCTCTGAACATATCAGAGATGTTATATGTGACACATATATGTCCATATATGTGTGTATACATACAAATGTGTATTTGTGTTTATATATATGTTTGTATAATTCTGTTTTATTTTTATATATACATGTATGTGTATATATATAAATATATTTAGAGAGAGGTATATATATATATATGGAGGGAATTGTGTGTATGTCTTGAAAAGAATTCTTAAATCTCGCTCATTGGTATAAACCACTGATACGCATGGTTTGGTTAAATTACCCCTGCCAGGTTTATTATCTACTCTTTTCCTCTGCTGTTAGCATGTGTAATTGTATGGTTTTAAGAACTTGAATGACTCACTATAAAGCAAGCTGAAAAAATAAGGGACAGATGTGTTTCTATGTGTTTTTTGAGGGTTGCTAGGATGGAACCCTTTCAGCTTATTTTGGAATCTCATCCTGGAGGTAACTTTTGCCTCCTTAGCTTTACCTCTCCCCCTACCCCAATCCTCAACTCCTCAACCACTAGTAAAATGGAGTGCTCACACTGTAAATGCCACCCATCCACCAGAATGAGGGAGCAAACAATACAGTGGCCACCCATCAGCAAAAGAATTATTATAGTCCCCTCCAGTAAGGTTAAATGAAGGAGAATCTTTCTATGAACAAAAGATAAGGCAAAGTGCCTCCCTCCTCCTTTATAAGCGATGATTAGTAAGAGACAGCCTAACAGATCATTTGTGGTAAGAGATCATAAACAAGACTATGAATGTTGATCAGATTTCAAAACTTTGGTCTTGATCCTATAACTGCATAGAAAAACCCACCCCATGGTTAACATAACCAGAAGCAGGCAGGAGCCAAAAGCTTTAATGAGAGGTCAAACCAACAGCAAAAGAGTTGAACTTTTACAGTTTCAGGGTCAGACAACTTATCAACAGAGTCAAATTCCCACTTTAACAGCAGCCAAGTAAACTCAACATGAATAGAAGATATAGCATAAAAGTGGCTGCTGACAAGTGTTTTATCTTTAAATAAAAAACATGTTAGTAATGAGATGCTAGCTGGTTTAAGCCATATCATTACACTTCCAGAGAAAAGTGGCTCTCAGTTTAGGGGTGCAAGAATTCCATATTAACCTTTATCAATTTGTGGGCTTTTTGTGATTCTCCTCTCTTACTTTCATTATTAGGCAATTGAAAAGAACACTGTGTTCTTGGTGAGCTGCTATTGCATGCTAATTTAAAAGATGACGTTAAGCCAGATAGTGAACTGCTTAAGGCTTACTCCTTGGAAGGAAAGTTATGACCAACCTAGATAGCATATTGAAAAGCAGGGACATTACTTTGCCAACAAAGGTCCGTCTAGTCAAGGCTATGGTTTTTCCAGTAGTCATGTATAGATATGAGTTGGACTATGAAGAAAGCTGAGCACCGAAAAATTGATGCTTTTGAACTGTGGTGTTGGAGAAGACTCTTGAGAGTCCCATGGACTGCAAGGAGATCCAACCAGTCCATTCTAAAGGAGATCAGTCCTGGGTGTTCTTTGGAAGAACTGATGCTAAAGCTGAAACTCCAGTACTTTGGCCACCTCATGAGGAGAGTTGACTCATTGGAAAAGACTCTGATGCTGGAAGGGATTGGGGGCAAGAGAAAAAGGGGACAACAGAGGATGAGATGGCTGGATGGCATCACCGACTCGATGGACGTGAGTTTGAGTGAACTCCAGGAGTTGGTGATGGACGGGAAGGCCTGGCATGCTGCAATTCATGGGGTTGCAAAGAGTTGGACATGGCTGAGTGACTGAACTGAATTGAACTAAGGCTTGTTTTGAGCTGAAGACTTCATCTCCCATCAATGGAGAGACAAAAAAAGAAACTCTCTCTATGGCCCTGCCTTCAATATCACAAATTCTTGAGTATATACAAGACTCACACGTAAGAAAATGTAGTAGTGTGTAAACACATTCTGAATGCAATGCAAGCCATTGGAGTTTGAACTGAGTAGTGCAGCCATTAAAGGACACCTGCTGAAGGAGTGGTAGGAGTTTATTCCTACTCTATAGGCATTCAAGGGACTTTCCTGGTGGCTCCGATGGTAAAAGCATCTGCCCATAACTCAGGATTCCCAGGTTTGATCCCTGAGTTGGGAAGATCCCCTGGAGAAGGCAATGGAAACCCACTCCAGAACTCTTGCCTTGAAAATCCCATGGATGGAGGAGCCTGCTAGGCTACAGTCCATGGGGTCGCAAAGAGTTGGAAACGACTGAGCAACTTCACTTTCACTTTCATAGGCTTTCAAAAGGACACAGTCTTGATTGGCTGTTTGATTATTAAATGACATTGTGCACCTAAAAAGATGTCTCTTCTAATGTTAAAATCCTATATGGATATTTATTGCTTATTTCATAAATAGAAACATATCTAATGAAAAAGGAAAGCAATGCCAGGAATAAGCATATATATATAATTTATACCATTATGTGCATTAAATGCTAAAATAAGCATTTTATGAGGCAATTTCTTAAGATAAAGTCCTAAAAGTAGAATTCTTATTTAAGATATGCAATTTTAAAAATATGCAACATTCCTTTAAAATGTTGAACCAATCTTTCATCCAAAAAGTATATGATAATGCCCATTTTTTTCATAGCTTTATGTTTTATGATTTTTAATTAAACTTTTTATCTTAATAGATTCACATGTCCTACTAAAAATATACAGAGACTCCCTATAACCTTCACCCAGTTTTCCCCAATGGTACCATTAAGCAACAGTATACTATCACAACCAGGATATTGGCACTGCCAGTGAAGATACGGAGCATTTCTATCAACACAGGATTCTTTATGTTGCCCTTTTATAGCCGCATCTATTTCCCTTCTACCTCCAATCCCCTCTTCAATCTCTGAAAACCAGAAACCTGTTTTCCATCTCTATAATTTGTGATTACAAAATTGTTACATAAATGGAATCATATTGTATGGAACATTTTAAGACTTCTTTTTCATTCAGCCTTAATAGAGTTAAATTCATCTAAGTTGTCACATTAATAGCTTTCCCCCCTTTTTATTGCTGCACAGTATTCCACAGAATGAAATACCACTGTTCAACCATTGCCCTATTTCAGTTGTCACCAATTTTGAGCTATTATAAATAAAGCACTTCTAAAAGTATGTTAAATAAGAGTGGTAAGAGCAGACATTCTTGCCTTGTTCTCATCTTAGATGGAAAGAATAACCTCCTTTATTAAGTAGAATGTTAGCTGTAGCTTTTTGTAGTGCACCGGTATTTTTTCTCAAGTTGAGGTCATTCCTCTTTAATATTAACTTACTGAAAGTTTTTAATCAACATTTTGGTGTAGATCTTGTCAAATACCTTCTCCATTCCTTCTCCTTCTTCCTTCCTTTCTCTTTTTCTTTCTTTCAAGGTTGGAATTTCTTTCTCTGGGGTAAGCGTGGCAAGCCTGCCAAGGTCAGGGTATCAGGTTAGTGATATCAGGTTATCAGGTTCTACCCTTGGAGGCAGCCTAAGGCTGGCACCTCCACCCACCACTTGCCTGGGTTAGTGGAACATGTAAAGCTCAGTCATATAGTAGAGGCAGGGGTAGAAGCCACCAGAGCCCAGAGCTGGATGGAGAGGAGCAGGCAGCATTTGGCTAGACTGCCTTGGTCAGCACAGACTGCTCAGGAGCCATCTGCAAGCCGAACAGTGGGGTGGAGGCTCCCTTGGAGAAGTGGGCGGGTTTTCATAGGTTCCAGGGTATGCCGTGCCCATGGTGGAGAAGAGGCCTGCAGAAGCCCAGTTGTACCCAGGCGGCATGTCTAAAAGCTGGGCAATGGTGACCCTTTCACCAGGAGAGTCTGTCTCCCACCCCAGATCTGGGTCCCTGGGCACTGGGGTATAAAGGGGGACACAAATTATTTGCTCCATGACATGTGGGATCCTCCCATACCAGGGATCAAACCCATGTCTTCTGCATTGGCAGGCAGATTCTTTACCACTAAGCCACCAAGGAAGCCCCTCCTTTTTTTTTTTTTTAAAATTTCCTTCCCATTTAGGTCACCACCGAGCATTGAGTAGAATTCTCTGTGCTATACAGTAGTTTCTCATTAGCTATCTTTATATATATATATATAAACTTACTTTATATATATATATAATTATATCTCCCAATTCATCCCATCCTTCCCTTTCCCAACATAGTGTTGATATGTGTGTTCTCTACATCTGTGTCTCTATTTCTACTTTGCAAATGGATTCATCTGTACCATTTTTATAGATTCAACATATATGCATTAATGTACAATACTTGTTTTTCTCTTTCTAACTTACTTTGCTATGCATGATTATCTAGGTCAATTCACATCTCTACAAATGACCCAATTTCATTCCTTTTTGTGGCTGAGTAATATTCCATTGTATATATGCACCACATCTTCTTTATCCATTCATTTAAGTTGTTTCCACATCCTGGCTATTGTAAATAGTGCTGCAATGAACATTGGGGTACAGAAAACTATGGTTTTTCTCAGGATATATCCCCAGTAGTGGGATTGCTGGGTCATATGGTAGTTGTAATTTTAGTTTTTAAAGGATGCCCATTGTGGCTATTTCAATTTACAATATTTTTAGTTTTTAAATAGTTTTCTCCATGGTGGCTGTATCAATTTATACCTCATCAGCAGTGTGTGAGGTTTCCCTTTTCTCCACACCCTCTCCAATATTTATTGTTTGCAGGTTTTTTTTTAATGATAGCCATTTAGACCAATGTGAGATGTTACCTCACTGTAGTTTTGATTTGCATTTCTCTAATAATTGTGATGTTGAGCATCTTTTCATGTTTTTGTTGTCAATCTGTATGCCTTATTTGGAGAAATATCTGTTTAGGTCTTTGGCCCATTTTTTGATTGGGTTGTTTGTTTTCTTATTTTCTTTTATTGAATTGTGTAAGTTGCTTATATATTTTGGAGATTAATCCTTGGTCAGTTTTGCATCATTTACAAATATATTCTCCCATTCTGAGGGTTCTCATTCTGTCTTGTTTATCGCTTACCTTGTGAGAGTTGGACTGTGAAGAAAGGTGAGCACCAAAGAACTGATGTTTTTGAACTGTGGTGTTCGAGAAGACTCTTGAGAGTCCCTTGGACTGCAAGGAGATCCAGCCAGTCCATTCTAAAGGAGATCAGTCCTGGGTGTTCATTGGAAGAACTGATGCTAAAGCTGAGACTCCAATATTTTGGCCACCTCATGCGAAAAGATGACTCATTGGAAAAGACTCTGATGCTGGGAGGAATTGGGGGCAGGAGGAGAAGGGGAAGACAGAGGATGAGACAGCTGGATGGCATCACTGACTTGATGGACATAAGTTTCAGTCAACTCCGGGAGCTGATGATCAAGAGGAAGGCCTGGCGTGCTGTGATTCATGGGGTCACAAGAGTTGGACACGACTAAGAGACTGAACTGAACTGAACTAAGGTAATTAAAATAAAAACAGAAACAAATGGAACCCAATCAAACTTAAAATCTTTTGCACAGCAAGTTCAGTTCAGCTCAGTTGTGTCCAACTCTTTGCGACCCCATGAATTGCAACACGCTAGACCTCCCTGTCCATCACCAACTGCTGGAGTCCACCTAAACCCATGTCCATTGAGTCAGTGATACCATCCAACCATCTCATCCTCTGTCATCCCCTTCTCCTCCTGCCCTCAATCTTTCCCAGCATCAGGGTCTTTTCAAATGAGTCAGCTCTTAGCATCAGGTGGCCAAAGTATTGAAGTTTCAGCTTCAACATCAGTCCTACCAATGAACACCCAGGACTGATCTCCTTTAGGGTGGACTGGTTGGATCTCCTTGCAGTCCAAGGGACTCTCAAGAGACTTCTCTAACACCACAGCTCAAAAGCCTCAATTCTTTGGCGCTCAGCTTACTTTATAGTCCAACTCTCACATCCATACATGACTACTGGAAAAACCATAGCCTTGACTAGATGGACCTTTGTTGGTAAAGTAATCTCTCTGCTTTTTAATATGCTGTCTAGGTTGGTCATAACTTTCCTTCCAAGGAATAAGCATCTTTCAATTTCATGGCTGCAATCACCATCTACAGTGATTTTGGAGCCCTCAAAAATAAAGTCTGACACTGTTTCCCTATCTATTTGCCATGAAGTGATGGGACCAGATGCTATGATCTTAGCTTTCTGAATGTTGAGCTTTAAGCCAACATTTTCACGTTCCTCTTTCACTTTCATCAAGAGGCTCTTCAGTTCTTCTTCACTGTCTGCCATAAGGGTGGTGTCATCTGCATATCTGAGGTTACTGATATTTCTCCCAGCAATCTTGATTCCAGCTTGTGCTTCCTCCAGCCCAGCGCTTCTCATGAGGTACTCTGCATAAAAGTTAAATAAGCAGGGTGGCAATATACAGCCTTGACGTACTCCTTTTATTATTTGGAACCAATCTGTTGTCCCATGTCCAGTTCTAACTGTTGCTTCTGGACCTGCATATAGGTTTCTCAAGAGGCAGGTCAGGTGGTCTGGTATTCCCAAATCTTTCAGAATTTTCCACAGTTTCTTGGGATCCACACATTCAAAGTCTTTGGCATAGTCAATAAAGCAGAAATAGATGTTTTTCTGGAACTCTCTTGTTTTGTCGATGATGCAGCAGATGTTGGCAATTTGATCTCTGGTTCCTCTGCCTTTTCTAAAACCAGCTTGAACATCTGGAAGTTCATGGTTCATGTATTGCTGAAGCCTGGCTTGGAAAATTTTGAGCATTACTTTATTAGCGTGTGAGATGAGTGCAATTGTGCAGTAGTTTGAGCATTCTTTGGCATTGCATTTCTTTGGGATTGGAATGAAGGCTGACCTTTTCCAGTCCTGTGGCAACTGTTGAGTTTTCCAAATTTGCTGGCATATTGAGTGCAGCACTTTCACAGCATCATCTTTCAGGATTTGAAATAACTCCACTGGAATCCCATCACCTCTACTAGCTTTGTTCGTAGTGAAGCTTCCTAAGGCCCACTTGACTTCACATTCCAGGATGTCTGGCTCTAAGTGAGTGATTACACCATCATGATTATCTGGGTCATTAAGATCTCTTTTGTACTCTAGGAGATGAATCAAAAAAGATCTTGCTGTGATTTATGTTACAGAATGTTCTGCCATTCTTTTCCTCCAATAGTTTTCTAGTGTTCATCCTTACATTTAGGTCTTTAATCCATTTTGAGTTTATTTTTGTATATAGTGTTAGGGAGTGTTATAATTTCATTGTTTTCCATGTAACTGTCCATTTTTCCCAGCATCACTTACTGAAAAGACTACCTTTTCTCCATTATATATTCTTGCCTCCTTTGTCATCAATTAGGTGGGTGCAGGAGGGCCAAGAAGAGCTACTCCACGTTCAAGGTCAAGGAGGAGTGACCTCGTCCAAGGCAATGAACAGCAGCTATGCTTTGCTGAAGGAGCTGTGAAGAGATACCCCATGTCCAAGGTAAGAGAAACCCAAGTAAGATGGTAGGTGCTGCGAGAGGGCATCAGAGGGCAGACACATTGAAACCATCATCACAGAAAACTAGCCAATCTGATCACAAGGACCGCAGCCTTGCCTAACTAAATGAAACTACGCCATGCCGTGTGGGGCCACCCAAGATGACCAGGTCATGGTGGAGAAGTCTGAAAGAATGTGGTCTACTGGAGAAGGGAATGACAAACCACTTCAGTATTCTTGCCTTGAGAACCCCATGAACAGTATGAAAAGGCATAATGATAGGATACTAAAAGAGGAACTCCCTGGGTCAGTAGGTGCCCAATATGCTACAGGAGATCAGTGGAGAAAAGCTACAGAAAGAATGAAGGGATGGAGCCAAAGCAAAAACAATACCCAGTTGTGGATGTGACTGGTTATAGAAGCAAGGTCCATTGCTGTAAACAGCAATATTGCATAGGGACCTGGAATGTTAGGTCCATGAATCAAGGCAAATTGCAAGTGGTCAAACAGGAGATGGCAAGAGTGAACGTCGACATTCTAGGAATCAGCGAACTAAAATGGACTGGAATGTGTGAATTTAACTCAGATGACCATTATATCTACTACTGTGGGCAGGAATCCCTCAGAAGAAATGGAGTAGCCATAATAGTCAACAAAAGAGTCCGAAATGAAGTACTTGGATGCAGTCTCAAAAATGACAGAATGATCTCTATTCGTTTCCAAGGCAAACCATTCAATATCATGGTGATCCAAGCATATGCCCCAACCAGTAACATGGAAAAAGCTGAAGTTGAATTATTCTATGAAGACCTACAAGACCTTTTAGAACTAACACCCAAAAAAGATGTCCTTTTCATTATAGGGGACTGCAAAGCAAAAGTAGCAAGTCAAGAAACACCTGGAGTAACAGGCAAATTTGGCCTTGGAGTACAGAATGAAGCAGGGCCAAGGCTAATAGAGACTTGCCAAGAGAATGCACTGGTCATAGCAAACACCCTCTTCCAACAACACAAGAGAAGCCTCTACACATGGACATCACCAGGTGGTCAACACAGAAATCAGATTGATTGTATTCTTTGCAGCCAAAGATGGAGAAACTCCATACAGTCAGCAAAAACAAGACTGGGAGCTGACTGTGGCTCAGATCATGAACTCCTTATTGCCAAATTCAGACTTAAATTGAATAAAGTAGGGAAAACCACTAGACCATTCAGGTATGACCTAAATCAAATCCCTTATGTTTATACAGTGGAAGTGACCAATAGAATTAAGGGACTAGATCTGATAGATAGAGTGCCTAATGAACTATGGACCGAGGCTCATGACATTGTACAGGAGACAGGGATCAAGACCATCCCCATGGAAAAGAAATGCAAAAAAGCAAAATGGCTGCCTGGGGAGGCCTTACAAACAGCTATGAAAAGAAGAGATGCAAAAAGCAAAGGAGAAAAGGAAAGATATACCCATTTGAAAGCAGAGTTCCAAAGAATAGCAAGAAGAGATAAGAAAGCCTTTCCTAGCGACCAATGCAAAGGAATAGAGGAAAACAACAGAATGGGAAAAGACTAGAGATCTCTTCAAGAAAATTAGAGATACCAAGGGAACATTTCATGCAAAGATGGGCCCAATAAAGGACAGAAATGGTATGGACCTAACAGAAGCAGAAGCTATTAAGAAAAGGTGGCAAGAATACACAGACGAACTGTACAAAAAAGAGCTTCATGACCGAGATAATCACGATGGTGTGATCACTCAACTAGAGCCAGACATCCTGGAATGTGAAGTCAAGTGGGCCTTAGGAAGCATCACTACCAACAAAGCTAGTGGAGGTGATGGAATTCCAGTGGAGCTATCTCAAATCCTGAAAGATGATGCTGTGAAAGTGCTGCACTTAATTTGCCAGGAAATTTGGAAAACTCAGCAGTGGCCACAGGACCTGAAAAGGTCAGCTTTCATTCCAATCCCAAAGAAAGGCAATGCAAAGAATGCTCAATCTACCACAAAATTGCATTCATCTCACACGCTAGTAAAGTAATGCTCAAAATTCTCCAAGCCAGGCTTTAGCAAGATGTGAACGGTGAACTTCCAGATATTCAAGCCAGTTTTAGAAAAGGCAGAGGAACCAGAGATCAAATTGCCAACATGCGCTGCATCATCAAGAAAGCAAGAGAGTTCCAGAAAAACATCTATTTCTGCTTTATTGACTATGCCAAAGACTTTGACTGTGTATCCCAAGAAACTGTAGAAAATTCTGAAAGATTTGGGAATACCAGACCACCTGACCTGCCTCTTGAGAAACCTATATGCAGGTCCGGAAGCAACAGTTAGAACTAGACATGGAACAACAGACTGGTTCCAAATAAGAAAAGGAGTACATCAAGGCTGTATATTGCCACCCTGCTTATTTAACTTATATGCAGAGTACATCATGAGAAGCACTGGGCTGGAGGAAGCACAAGCTGGAATCAAGATTGCTGGGAGAAATATCAGTAACCTCAGATATGCAGATGATACCACCCTTATGGCAGACAGTGAAGAAGAACTGAAGAGCCTCTTGATGAAGGTGAAAGCGGAGAGTGAAAAAGTTGGCTTAAAGCTCAACATCCAGAAAACTAAGATCATAGCATCTTGTCCCATCACTTCATGGCAAATAGATGGGGAAACAGTGTCAGACTTTATTTTGGGGGGCTCCAAAATCACTGTAGATGGTGATTGCAGCCATGAAATTAAAAGATGCTTATTTCTTGGAAGGAAAGTTATGACCAACCTAGATAGCATATTGAAAAGCAGAGACATTACTTTGCCAACAAAGGTCTGTCTAGTCAAGGCTATGGCTTTTCCAGTGGTCATGTATGGATGTGACAGTTGGACTGTGAAGAAAGCTGAGTGCTGAAGATCTGATGGTTTTGAGCTGTAGTGTTGGGGAAGACTCTTGAGAGTCCCTTGGACTGCAAGGAGATCCAACCAGTCCATCCTAAAGGAGACCAGTCCTGGATGTTCATTGGAAGGACTGACCCTGAGACTGAAACTCCAATATTTGGCCACCTCATGTAAAGTGTTGACTCATTCGAAGAGACCCTGATTCTGGGAGGGATTGGGGGCAGGAGGAGAAGGGGACGACAGAGGATGAGATGGTTTGATGGCACCACCGACTCGATGCACATGAGTTTGGGTGAACTCTGGGAGTTTGTCATGGACAGGGAGGCCTGGCGTGCTGTGATTCAAGGTGTTGCAAAGAGTCGGACACAACTGAGCGACTGAACCGAATTGAAGTGTCCATAGATGAGTGGGTTTATCTCTTGACTTTCTATCCTATTCCTTTGATCTACATTTATGTTTTTGTACCATTACTATACTATCTTGATAACTAGCTTTGCAGTATAATTTGAATTAAGTAAGCCTTATTCTTCCAGCTCCATTCTTCTTTCTCAAGGTTGCTTTGACTATTGAGGACTTTTCATGTTTCCACATAAATTGCAAAAATTTTTGTTTTAATTCTATGAAAAATGCTGTTGGTAATTTGACAGGGATTGTATTGAATCTGTAGATTACTTTGGGTACAATAGCTATTTTCACAATATTGATTCTTCTAATTCAGATGGTATATCTCTCCATCTGTTTATACAATCTTTGATTTCTTTCATCAGTATCTTATAATTTTCTAAGTACAGGTCTTTTGCCTCCTTGGGTAGGATTTTTCCTAGGTATTTTTTTTTATTGCAATGGTAAATGAGATTGTTTCCTTAATTTATCTTTCTGATCTTTCATTAATAATGTATAGAAATGCAGAGGATTTCTGTCCATTAATTTTTTATCCTGAAAATTTGTCATATTCGTTGGTCAGGACCAGTCATTTTACTTATATATGTATTATTTCCTACCTTCTATCCACTTTGAGGTTATTTTTCTTCTTTCTCTGGGTTCTTGAGAGGGGCACTTAGATTGTTGAATTGAGACTTTTCATCTTTTCTAATGTATACATTTCATGCTATAAATTTCACTCTAGGTACAGAGTGAAATTTAGCTGAGTCCCACAAATTTTGGTATGTTGCATTTTCATTCAATTGATGTACTTCTTAAATTTGATTTGGGACTTTCTGGGTTATTCAGCAATGCATTGTTTTACTTCCCAAGTGTTTGAAAACATTTCTATTATCTTTCTATTATTGATTTCTAATTTAATTCTATTTTGAGCAGAAAAAAACACAATTTTAATGCTGCCAAATTTATTAACATTTGTCTAGTGACCTAGAATATAGTCTAGTTTGATATACATTTCTGACAGCACTGTTTAATCTTGCAAAATATATAGGTAAAAGTGAATCACAAATTTAAATTGATATTTTACAATTATTAGTAAATATCATTTTTCATGATTATTAGCTTTTTAAAACAATTTTTTCTGTTAGATGCCTGTTTCTTTGGTTGTTCAGTTGCTAAGTCATGTCTGACTCTTTGCGACCCCATGAACTGCAGCACACCAGGCTTCTCTGTCCTTCACCAACACCCAGACTTTGCTCAAGCTCATGTCCATTGAGTCAGTGATGCCATCCAACAATTTCATCTTCTGTTTCCCCCTTCTCTTCCTGCCCTAATCTTTCCCAGCATCAGGGTCCATTGCAATGAGTCATATCTTCACATCAGGTGGCCAAAGTATTGGAGTTTCAGCTTCAGCATCAGTCCTAGTGAATATTCAGGGTTGATTTTCTTTAGGATTGACTGGCTTGATCTCCTTGATGTTCAAGGGGTTCTCAACAGTCTTCTCCAGCACCAAAATTTGAAGGCATCAATTCTTCAGCACTCAGCTATCTTTACGGTCCAACTCTCACGTCTGTACATGACTAGTGGAAAAAACATAGCTTTGACTACCCGGATCTTTGTCAGCAAAGTGATGTCTCTGCTTTTTTTTTTTTTTTTAAACTGAAAGATATTTGCTTTATAGAATTCTGTTATTTTCTGTCAAACCTCAACATGAGTCAGCCACAGATATACTTATATCCCCTCCCTTTTCATCTCCCTCCATCTCTCACCCCATGCCACCCCTCTAGATTGATACATAGCTCCTGTTTCAGTTTCATGAACCATACAGCAAATACCCATTGGCTATCCATTTTACATATGGTAATGTAAGTTTCCATGTTACTCTTTCCATACAGCTCACCCTCTCCTCCCTTCTCCCCATGTCCATAAGTCTATTCTCTCTGTCTTTTTCTTCATTGCTGCCCTAAAAATAAATTCTTCAGTACCATTTTTCTAGATTGTGTATATATGTGTTAGAATATGATATTTATCTTTCTCTATCTGACTCAGTTCACTCTGTATAATAGGTTCTAGGTTCATCTACCTCATCAGAATTGACTCAAATGTGTTCCTTCTTATGGCTGAAAAATATTCCATTGTGTATATGTACTGCAACTTCTTTATCCATTCATCTGTTGATGGACATCTAGGTTGCTTCCATGTTCTAGCTATTGTAAATAGTGCTGCAATGAACAATGGGATACAGTGTCTTTTTCAATTTTGGTTTCCTCAGGGTATATGCCTAGGAATGGTATTGCTAGGTCATGTAGTAGTTTTATTCCTAGTTTTCCTAAGGAACCTCCATACTGTCTTCCATTGTGGCTCTGTCAATTTACATTCCCACAAACAGTGCAAGAGCATTCCCTTTTCTCCACACCGTCTCCAGCATTTATTGTTTGTAGACTTTTGTTGATGGCCATTCTGACCAGTATGAGGGAATATCTTAATGTAGTTTTGATTTGCATTTCTCTAATAATCAGCGATGTTGAGTATTTTTTCATCTATTAGCCATCTGTATGTCTTCTTTGGAGAGATGTCTGTTTAGGTCTTTCCCCCACTTTTTGATTGGGTTGTTTGTTTTTCTGGCATTGAGTTGTATGAGCTGCTTGTATATTTTGGAAATTAATCCTTTGTCAGTTGTTTCATTTGCTATTATTTTCTCCCATTCTGAGGGTTGTCTTTTCACCTTGTTTATAGTTTCCTTTGCTGTGCAAAGCTTTTAAGTTTAATCAGGTCCCAATTGTTTACTTTTGTTTTAATTTCCATTACTCTAGGAGGTCACGAACCTCAGTCCATAGTTCATCAGGCACTCTATCTATCAGATCTAGTCCCTTAAATCTATTTCTCACTTCCACTGTATAATCATAAGGGATTTGATTTAGGTCATACCTGAATGGTCTAGTGGTTTTCCCTACTTTATTCAATTTAAGTCTGAATTTGGCAATAAGGAGTTCATGATCTGAGCCACAGTCAGCTCCTGGTCTTGTTTTTGTTGCCTGTATAGAGCTTCTCCATCTGTGGCTGCAAAGAATATAATCAATCTGATTTCATTGTTGACCATCTGGTGATGTCCATGTGTAGAATCTTCTCTTGTGCTGTTGGAAGAGGGTGTTTTTTATGACCAGTGCATTTTCTTGGCAAAACTCTATTAGTCTTTGCCCTGCTTCATTCTGTATTCCAAGGCCAAATTTGCCTGTTACTCCAGGTGTTTCTTGACTTCCTACTTTTGCATTCCAGTCCCCTATAATGAAAAGGACATCTTTTTTGGGTGTTAGTTCTAAAAGGTCTTGTAGGTCTTCATAGAACCGTTCAACTTCAGCTTCTTCAGCATTACTGGTTGGGGCATAGACTTGGATTACTGTGATATTGAATGGTTTGCCTTGGAAATGAACAGAAATCATTCTGTCGTTTTTGAGATTGCATCCAAGTACTGCATTTTGAACTCTTTTGTTGACCATGATGGCTACTCCACTTCTTCTGAGGGATTCCTGCCCGCAGTAGTAGATATAATGGTTATCTAAGTTAAATTCACCCATTCCAGTCCATTTTAGTTCGCTGATTCCTAGAATGTCGATGTTCACTCTTGCCATCTCCTGTTTGACCATTTCCAATTTGCCTTGATTCATGGACCTAACATTCCTGGTTCCTAGGCAATATTGCTCTTTACAGCATTGGACCTTGTTTCTATCACCAGTCACATCCACAACCGGGTATTGTTTTTGCTTTGGCTCCATCCCTTCATTCTTTCTGGAGTTATTTCTCCACTGATCTCCTGTAGCATATTGGGCACCTACTGACCTGGGGAGTTCCTCTTTCACTATCCTATCATTTTGCCTTTTCATACAGTTCATGGTGTTCTCAAGGCAAGAATACTGAAGTGGTTTGCCATTCCCTTCTCTAGTGGACCACATTCTGTCAGACCTCTCCACCATGACCCACCCATCTTGGGTGGCCCCATGGGCATGGCTTAGTTTCATTGAGTTAGACAAGGCTTTGATTCTAGTGTGATTAGATTGACTAGTTTTCTGTGAGTATGGTCTCAGTGTGTCTGCCCTCTGATGCCCACTTGCAACACCTACCGTCTTACTGGGGTTTCTCTTACCTTGGACGTGGGATATCTCTTCACGGCTGCCCCAGCAAAGCGCAGCCGCTGCTCCTTACCTTGGATGAGGGATATCTTCTCACCGCCATCCCCATGGAAAAGAAATGCAAAAAAGCAAAATGGCTCTCTGGGGAGGGCTTACAAATAGCTGTGAAAAGAAGAGAAGTGAAAAGCAAAGGAGAAAAGGAAAGATATAAGCATCTGAATGCAGAGTCCTGAAGAATAGCAAGAAGAGATAAGAAAGCCTTCTTCAGTGATCAATGCAAAGGAATAGAGGAAAACAACAGAATGGGAAAGACTAGAGATCTCTGGAACATTTCATGTAAAGATGGGCTTGATAAAGGACAGAAATGGTATGGACCTAACAGAAGCAGAAGATATTAAGAAGAGGTGGCAAGAATACACAGAAGAACTGTACAAAAAAGAGCTTCAAGACCCAGATAATCATGATGGTGTGATCACTCACCTAGAGCCAGACATCCTGGAATGTGAAGTCAAGTGGGCCTTAGAAAGAAACACTACCAACAAAGCTAGTGGAGGTGATGGAATTCCAGTTGAGCTATTTCAAATCCTAAAAGATGATGCTGTGAAAGTGCTGCACTCAATATGCCAGCAAATTTGGAAAACTCAGCAGTGGCCGCAGGACCCGAAAAGGTCAGTTTTTATTCCAATCCCAAAGAAAGGCAATGCCAAAGAATGCTCAAACTACCACACAATCGCACTCATCTCACACGCTAGTAAAGTAATGCTCAAAATTCTCCAAGCTAGGCTTCAGCAATACGTGAACCGTGAACTTCAAGATGTTCAAGCTGGTTTTAGAAAAGGCAGAGGAACCATAGACCAAATTGCCAACATCTGCTGGATCATGGAAAAAGCAAGAGAGTTCCAGAAAAACATCTATTTCTGCTTTATTGACTGTGCCAAAGCGTTTGACTATGTGGATCACAATAAACTGTGGAAAATTCTGAAAGAGACAGGAATACCAGAACACCTGACCTGCCTCTTGAGAAACCTGTATGCAGGTCAGGAAGCAACAGTTAGAACTGAACATGGAACAACAGACTGGTTCCAAATAGGAAAAGGAGTACGTCAAGGCTGTATATTGCCACCCTGCTTATTTAACTTATATGCAGAGTACATCATGAGAAATGCTGGGCTGGAAGAAGCACAAGCTGGAATCAAGACTGCCAGGACAAATATCAATAACCTCTGATATGCAGATGACACCACTCTTATGGCAGAAAGTGAAGAGGAACTAAAAAGCCTCTTGATGAGGGTGAAAGAGGAGAGTCAAAAAGTTGGCTTAAAACTCAATATTCTGAAAACGAAGATCATGGCATCTGGTCCCATCACTTCATGGGAAATAGATAGGGAAACAGTGGAAACAGTGTCAGACTTTATTTTTTTGGGCTCCAAATCAGTGCAGATGGTGACTGCAGCCATGAAATTAAAAGACGCTTACTCCTTGGAAGGAAAGTTATGACCAACCTAGATAGCATATTCAAAAGCAGAGACATTACTTTGCCAACAAAGGTGTGTCTAGTCAAGGCTATGGTTTTTCCTGTGGTCATGTATGGATGTGAGAGTTGGACTGTGAAGAAAGCTGAGTGCTGAAGAATTGATGCTTTTGAACTGTGGTGTTGGAGAAGACTCTTGAGAGTCCCTTGGACTGCAAGGAGATCCAAGCAGTCCATTCTGAAGGAGATCAGCCCTGGGATTTCTTCGGAAGGAATGATGCTAAAGCTGAAACTCCAGTACTTTGGCCACCTCATGCGAAGAGTTGACTCATTGGAAAAGACTGATGCTGGGAGGGATTGGGGGCAAGAGGAAAAGGGGACGACAGAGGATGAGATGGCTAGATGGCATCACTGACTCGATGGATGTGAGTCTGAGTGAACTCAGGGAGTTGGTGATGGATAGGGAGGCCTGGCGTGCTGGGATTCATGGGGTCGGACATGACTGAGCGACTACACTGAACTGACTCTAGGAGGTGGGTCATAGAGGATCTTGCTTTGATTTATGTTATTGAGTGTGCTGCCAATGTTTTCCTATAAAAGTGAAAGTGAAGTTGCTCAGTTGTGTCTGACTCTTTGCGACCCCATGTGCTATAGCCTACCACACTTCTCCGTCCATGGGATTTTCCAGGCAAGAGTACTAGAGTGGGTTGCCATTTCCTTCTCCAGAGGATCTTTCCAACCCAGGGATCAAACCTGGGTCTCCCACATTGTAGGCAGACAGTTTACCATCTGAACCACCAAGAGTTTTATAATTTCTGGTCTTACATTTAGGTCTTTAATCCATTTTGAGTTTATCTTTGTGTATGGTGTTAGGAAGTAATCTAATTTCATTCTTGTACATGTAGCTGTCCAGTTTTCCCAGCACCATTTATTGAAGAGGCTGCCTTTGCCCCATTGTATGTTCTTGCCTCCTTTGTCAAAAATAGGGTACCCAAAGGTGCATGGGTTTATTTCTGGGCTTTATATCTTGTTCCATTGGTCTATATTTCTGTTTTTGTGCCAGTACCATACTGTCTTGATGACTGTAGCTTTGTAGCATAATCTGAAGTCAGGAAGCTTGATTCCTCCAGCTCCATTCTTCTTTCTCAAGACTGCTTTGGCTATTTGGAGTCATTTGTGTTTCCATATGAATTGTGACATTTTTCATTCTAGTTATGTGAAAAATGCCATTGCTAATTTGATAGGGATCACATTGAACCTGTAGATTGCATTTGGTAGTATAGTCATTTTCATAATATTGTTTCTTCCTACCCAGGAACATGGAATATCTCTCCACCTGTTTATGTCACCTTTGATTTCTTTCATTAATGTCTTATAATTTTCTGCGTACATTTCTTTTGCGTCCTTAGGTAAATTTGTTCCTAGATATTTAATCCTTTTTGTTGCAATGGTGAGTGGAATTGATTCCTTAATTTCTCTCTCTGACTTTTCATTGTTAGTATATAGAAATGCAAGTGATTTTGTGTATTGATTTTGTATCCTGCAACTTTGCTAAATCCACTGATTAGCTCTAATAATTTTCTGATACTATCTTTAGCATTTTCTATTTATAGTATCATGTCATCTGCAGACAGTGAGAGCTTTACATATTTTCTGATCTGGATTCCTTTGATTTCTTTTTCTCTTCTGATTACTGTAGCTAGGACTTCCAGAACTATGTTGAATAACAGTGACAAAAGTGGACACCCTTGTCTTGTTCCTGATCTTAGGCGGAATGCTTTCAGTTTTTCACCATTGAGAATAATGTTTGCTATAGGCTTATCATATATGCCCTTTACTTTGTTGATGTAGGTTTCTTCTATGCCCATTTTTTTGAAGAGTTTTAATCATAAATGGGTGCTGAATTTTGTCAAAGGTTTTTACTGCATCTATTGGGATTATCATATGGTTTTTATCTTTCAACTTGTTAATATGGTGTATCACATTGATTGATTTGTATATATTGAAGAATCCTTGCATTCCTGGGATAAAGCCAACTTTATCATGGTGTATGAGCTTTTGGACATGTTGCTAAATTGTTTGCTAAAATTTTGTTGATGATTTTTGCAACTATGTTCATCAGTGATATTGGCCTGTACTTTTCTTTTTGTGTGTTGTCTTTGTCTGGCTTGGGTATCAGGGTGATGGTGGTCACCTGGAATGAGTTTGGAAGTGTTCCTCCCTCTACAACTTTTTGAAAGAATTTTAGAAGGATAGGTATTAGCTCTTCTCTAAATGTTTGATAGAATTCTTCTGTGAAGCCGTCTGGTCCTGGACTTTTGTTTTCTGGGAGATTTTTGATCACAGCTTCAATTTCAGTGCTTGTAATTGGGTTGTTCATAATTTCTATTTCTTCCTGGTTCAGTCCTGGAAGATTGAACTTTTCTAAGAATCTGTCCATTTCTTCCATATTATCCATTTTATTGCCATATTGTTGTTCATAATAGTCTCTTATAATCCTTTGCATTTCTGCATTGTCTGTTGTAACCTCTCCTCTTTCATTTCTCATTTTGTTGATTTGATTCTTCTCTCTTTTTTTTTTTTCTTGATGAGTCTGGCTAAAGGCTTGTCAATTTCGTTTATCTTCTCAAAGAACCTGCTTTTAGTTTTATTAATCTTTACTATTGTTTCTTTCATTTCTTTTTCATTTATTTCTGCTCAGATCTTTATGATTTCTTTCCTTCTACTAATTTTGGGTTTCTTTTGGTTGTTGTTCTTCTTCTTTTTCCTGTTGTTTTAGGTGTAAAGTTAGGTTGTCTATTCGATGTTTTTCTTGTTTCTTAAGGTAGGATTGCATTGCTATAAACTTACCTCTTAGAACTGCTTTTGCTTCATCTCATAGGTTTTGAGTTGCTGTGTTTTCATTGTCATTTGTCTCTAGAAATTTTTTGATTTCCCTTTTGATTTCTTCAGTAACCTGCTGGTTATTTAGAAACATATTATTTAATCTCCATGCATTTGTGTTTCTTACCATTTTTTTTTTCTTGTAATTGATATCTAGTCTCATAGCGTTGTGGTCAGAAAAGATGCTTGATTTCAATTTTATTAAATTTACTGAGGTTTGATTTGTAACCCAAGATGTGGTCTATCTTGGTGAATGTTCCATGTGCACTTGAGAAGAAGGTGTCTTCTTCTGCATTTGGATGGAATGTCCTGAAGATATCAACGAGATCCATCTCATCTAATGTATGCTTTAAGACTTGTGTTTCCTTATTATTTTTCTGTTTTGATGATCTGTCCATTCGTGTGAGTGGGGTGTTAAAGTCTCCTACTGCTATTGTGTTTCTGTCAATTTCTCTTTTTATGTCTGTTAGTGTTTTTTTTATGCATTGAGGTGCCCCTATGTTGGGTGCATAGATATTTACAATTGTTGTGTCTTCCTCTTAGATTGACCCTTTGATCACTATGTAGTGTTCTTCTTTATCTCTTGTAATATCTATTTTAAGGTCTATTTTGTCTGATATGAGGATTGCTACTCCAGTTTTCTTTTGCTTCCCACTTGCATGGAATATATTTTTCCATCCTCTCACTTTCAGTCTATGTGTCTTTAGGTCTGAACTGGCTTTCTTGTAGACAGTTTTTGTATCCATTCAGTCAGTCTGTGTCTTTTGGTTGGAGAATTTAATCCATTTACATTTAAAGTAATTATTGATATATAAGTTCCCATTGCCATTTTCTTAATTGTTTGGGGTTGATTTTGTAGATCTTTTTTCTTCTCCTGTATTTCTTGACTACATAAGTCCTTTTAACATTTATTTTAAAGCTGGTTTGGTGGTACTGAATTCTCTTAATTTTGCTTATCTGAAAAGCTATTTCTCCATCAATGAGATCCTTGCCAGGTACTGTAATCTTGGCTGTAGATTTTTCCTTTTCAGTACTTTAAATATATCCTGCCATTCCCTTCTGGCCTGCTGAGTTTCCACTGAAAGATCAGCTATTAACCATATGGGGTTTCCCTTGTATGTTACTTGTTGTTTTTCCCTTGCTGCTTTTAATATTCTTTCTTTGTGTTTAGTCTTTGTTAGTTTGATTAGTATGTCTTGGAGTGTTTCTCCTTGTGTTTATCCTGTATGGTACTCTTTTTGCCTCTTGGAGTTGATTGACTATTTCCTTTTCCATGTTGGGTAAATTTTCAACTATAATCTCTCCAAAAATTTTCTTATGCCTTTTCTTTTTCTCTTCTTCTTCTGGGACCTCTATAATTCAAATGTTGGTGTGTTTGAAATTGTCCCAGAAGTATCTGAGACTGTCCTCAATTCTTTTCATTCTTTTTACTTTATTCTGCTCTTCAGAAGTTATTTCCACCATTTTATCTTCCAGCTCACTGATTCATTCCTCTGCTTCAGATATTCTGTTATCGATTCCTTCGAGGGTATTTTTGATTTCAGTAATTGTGTTGTTTGTATGTTTATTCTTCTAGGTCTTTGTTAACTGATTCTTGCATTTTCTCCATTTTGCTTTTGAGGGTTTTGATAATCTTTGGTATCATTATTCTGAATAATGATATAGTTTGGCTATTTCTTCTGCATTTATTTGGACTTCTGTGTTTCTAGTTTGTTCCTTCATTTGTGTAGTATTTCTCTGCCTTTTCATTTTTTTTTTAACTTATTGTGTTTGAAGTCTCCTTTTCCCAGGTTCCAAGGAAAGTTGAATTATTTCCTTGAAGAAGTTTGAATTCTTTCTTCCTTTTGGTTTCTGCCCTCCTAAGGTTGGTCCAGTGGTTTGTGTAAGCTTGCTATAGGGTGATATTTGTGCTGAGTTTCTGTTTATTTGTTTTTCCTCTGATGGGCAAGGCTGACTGAGGTGGTGATCCTGTCTGCTGATGATTGGGTTTGTATTTTTGGGTTTTTTGTTGTTGTTGTTGTTGTTGTTTAAATGAGGTGTCCTGCACAGGGTGCTACTGGTGGTCGGGTGATACCAGGTCTTGTATTCAAGTGGTTCCCTTTGTGTGAGTTCTCACTAGTTGATATTGGAGAAGGAAATGGCAACCCACTCTAGTGTTCTTGCCTGGAGAATCCCAGGGACGGGTAGCCTGGTGGGCTGTCGTCTATGGGGTCGCACAGAGTCGGACACGACTGAAGCGACTCAGCAGCAGCAGCAGCAGCAGGGTTAGTTCTCTGATAGCTTAGAGTGGAGTCAGTGCTCCCATGTCAAAGGATCAGGGCTTCATCTCTGGTCAGGAATGAAAATTCCACAAGTGGTTTGTTATGGCATGTGAGAATAAAATATCCAAAAATGAGAAACCAAAGATGAAAAAAAGACAAATGGCAGTTACAAAATTAGGCAAATAATAATTAAAATAATGGAATATACATATATACATATACACCCATGAGCAAAGTCAAAACAGTCCAACAAAAATAAAGAACAGATTGACCCAGCAAACAAAGGAAATCAGAAATTATATTTACCAGTTAAGAAGAAGACTAACTAAAGTACAAACTGGAAAACAAAACTAAAGCAAGGTGCCAAGTGGGGAATAAAGTAATGAAAACAAAACTTACAAATACATTGAGAGGAAAGGAAAGAAAGAATAGATATGCAAAATTAAATAGAGGTAGATGAAGTATATACATTAAAGATTAACTGCAAGAGAAAAGAACAGTAGGAAAGGCAAGCAAAGGAATAAATGTAGAAAAATATAGTAGGTTTAAAAAATTAAAATTATAAAAAATGATTAAAAAAATAAAACGTAAGAAGAAAGCAAAAGAGGGAAAAAAAGAAAAACTCCACAGAACTTCAAAAGCCCAACACAGAGGCAGAGGTAAATAACAACAATAAAAATGTGACTGAATTTACACATATATATATACACCCATAAGCAAAATCAAAACAGTCCAACAAAAATAAAGTACAATAGATTGACCTGGTAAACAAAGGAAACCAAAAATTATTTCTACCAGAACAAAACTAACTAAAGCACAAGCTGGAAAACAAAACTAAAGCAAGGGGCCAATTGGGAAATAAGGCAATGGTAACAAAACTAACAAATATGTTGAGAGGAAAGAAATGAAAGAAAAGAAAGAAAGGACAAGTAAAGTTAAATAGAGATAGATAAAGATTTATATGCATTAAAGATTAACTGCAAAGAGGAAAGAACAGTAGGAAAATCAAACAAAAGAATAAATGTAGAAAAAATAATAATAGGATAAACAAAATTAAAATTAAAAAAGAGAAGGGAAAAAAAAAAGGAAAACTCCACAGAACTACAAAAGTCCAACAGAGGCAGAGGTTTATAACAGCAATGTGACTAAGAAAAAGAAAGAAAAAAGCTCGAGTTTAATTAGATTTCATAGTGCCAATAAAATTGACAACTACAACAAAGGTGGGGAAAAGGCGGGGTGGGGGGCGGGGATCCAAAAGAATCTACAAAACAAATCAAAACATAAGAATAATAACTGTTTTTCTTGAGTCACTGCTGTGAGAGTCCTTTCCCTCACTGGGAGTCACAGTCCACCTTACCTCCCTAGGATGCCCTCTAACACTGTGCTAATCTCTGGATCTGCTGTGGGGGAAGATCAGATTCTAATCTGGTCCTATGTGTTCTTGCCTCCAATGTCCACAGCTATCAGAACTAGTGCATTTTCTTTTGTGGGAGCTCTCAATGACTTTTATATATTCCATAGACACAGAATCTGCCTAGTTGATCATGTGGATTTAATCTGAAGCTTGTACAGCTGGTGGGAAGGTTTTGGGTCTTCCTCCTTAGCTGCACTGCCCCTGAGTTTCAATTGTGGTTTTATTTCCACCTCTATTTGTGGGCCATCCACTGGGGTTTCCTCCTGAGGCTCCCCTGGAGGACTTGGGTTTGCCCCTGTGAGGGCCAGGTGTGGAGGTGGTGCAGCTGCTTGGGTCACAGGGGTTCTTGCAGCACCAGGTACTCAGGGGAGTTGGCAGCTAGGGCATCAGGAAATAAAGCACTCTAGAAGGGTATGGCAACCAGTATTGACCAACATACTCCAATATTTTTGCCTGGAAAACACCCCTCCCTGGCAGAGAAGCCTGGCAGGCCAGTTTCAGTTCAGTTCAACTCAGTTCAGTTCAGTCGCTCAGCCACGTCTGACTCTTTGCGACCCCATGGACCACAGCATGCCAGGCCTCCCTGTTCATCACCAATTCCTGGAGTTTACTCAAACTCATGTCCATTGAGTCGGTGATGCCATCTAACCATCTCAACCTCTGTTGTCCCTTCTCCTCTCGCCTTCAATCTTTCCCAGCATCAGGGTCTTTTCAAATGAGTCAGTTCTTCACATCAGGTGGCCAAAGTATTGAAGTTTCAGCTTCAACATCAGTCCTTCCAATAAACACCCAGGACTGGTCTCCTTTAGGATGGACTGGTTGGATCTCCTTGCAGTCCAAGGGACTCTCAAGAGTCTTCTCCAACACCACAGATCAAAAGCATCAGTTCTTCGGCACTCAACTTTCTTTACAGTCCAATTCTCCCATCCATACATGACTACTGGAAAAACCGTAGCCTTGACGAGACGGACCTTTGTTGGCAAAGTAAAGTCTCTGATTTTTAATATGACATCTAGGTTGGTCATAACTTTTCTTCCAAGGAGTATAAGCATCTTTTTATTTCATGGCTGCAGTCACCATCTGCACTGATTTTGGAGCCCCAAAAAATAAAGTCTGCCACTGTTTCCACTGTTTCTCCATCTATTTGCCATGAAGTGATGGGACTGGATGCCATGATCTTTGTTGTCTGAATATTGAGTTTTAAGCCAACTTTTTCACTCTCCTCTTTCACTTTCATCAAGAGGCTCTTTAGTTCTTTTTTTCACTTTTTGTCATAAGGGTGGTGTCATCTGCATATCTGAGGTTATACAGGGTCACAAAGAGTCAGACACTACCAAAGTGACCCTGCATGCATAGACACAGGACTTTTTTGCCTGTGGCAGCTTTGCCCCAGTGAGAGTTGAGCATGAAGTTGGCTCAGCTGCTTGGCTTGTGGGGACCCTGGCAGTGCCAAGTGTGCAGGACATGGACTACCCCCACCACAGGAGTTAGGGCTCTATCAAAGTCTTTTTTTGAGCCTCTTGTAGCTGGCAATCAGAAGGCCTCTTTGGCCAGTCTTTCTCAGTAGTTCTGCTGTTCAGGCACTTTAGAGGGCTCCCTTGCCTGGGGTCCTTCTCTGTTGTTTGGCAAGTCAGGCACATAGAGGGGTCCTACTATGTAGATGGGCACGTCAGGCACTTCAAGGCCCCCCTGAGTGGGGTCCTACTCTGTAGTTCAGTGCATCAGGTGTTTTATGGGTCAGTCTCTCTATTGTTCAGCTGCCAATGCTGGTGTGTGGGGAGAGTCTATGGTGATGGCCCTCCGTGTGACTCAGCAATATTACCTTGTTTCCATGGCTGCCGGGCTTTCCTCCACAGGCATTTCCCACCACAATCTCTTCCATCACCTCCCCTCCATCCATCTCTCCTCAGTCAACAGCAGCCCTCTCCCTGGGATTGCTCCACAATCCCTAAACTTCAGCTTCCAGCCGCTGCGCCTTCCAGGAGACCTGCATCCCTGTTTGGGATATGTATGGTTGTGGCAACGACTGTCTGATTCTTATTCCATTTAGGCTGCCACAGATCAGCAGTTAGACTCTCAGTCTTAAATGTTTCTTCTCTGACTCAGACAATTTCCCCAATGTGGGGATCGGACCCCTGCTTCTGTTCCCCCACCTGCTGAGGGCAGGTCCAGTCCTACTAAGACTCCTATTTTCCCCCCTAGTTCCTTCATCCTACCGAGTTTTGCATGGTTCTATATATTCTTTTCCTCTATTCAGGTACTCCTTTCCACTTTCAGCTGGTGTTCTGCATGCACTTCTGTGTCTGAAGATGTATTCCTGATGTATCCGTGGAGAGAGTTGTTCTCCATGTCCACCTACTCCTCCGCCATCTTGTTCTCCATGTCTCTGCTTTTTAATATGCTGTCTGGGTTTGTCATAGCTTTTCTTCCAAGGAGCAACCATCTTTTAAATTCATGACTGCAGTAACCATCTGTCTTTTATCCATTTTTAATTTAGTTGATTGACTCATTTTTAAATTTTAATTTATTTATTTTAGTTAGAGGCTAATTACTTTACAATATTGTAGTGATTTTTGCCATACATTAACATGGATCAGCCATGGGTGTACATGTGTTCCCCATCCTGAACTGCCCCCCACCCCCAGCCCCCACCTCCCTCCCCATCCCATCCCTCAGGGTCATCCCAATGCACCAGCCCTGAGCACCCCGTCTCATGCAGTGAACCTGGACTGGCGATCTATTTCACATATAATAATATACATGTTTAAATGCTATTCTCTCAAATTATCCCACCCTCACCTTCTCCCAGAGTCCAAAAGTCTGCTCTTTACATCTGTGTCTCTTTTGCTGGCTCCCATATAGGGTCATTGTTACCATCTTTCTAAATTCCATATATATGTGTTAATGTACTGTACTGGTGTTTTTCTTTCTGACTTACTTCACTCTGTGGGCTTCCCTGGTAGCTCAGATGGTAAAGTGTCTGCCTGCAATGCAGAACACCTGGGTTCAATTCCTGGGTCAGGAAGATCCCCTGTAGAAGGAAATGGCACCCCACTCCAGTACTCTTGCCTGGAAAATCCCATGGACGGAGAAGCCTGATAGGCTTCAGTCCATGGGATCGCAAAGAGTGGGACACGACTAAGCGACTTCACTTTCACTTTCACTCTGTATAATAGGCTCCAGTTTCATCCATCTCATTAGAACTGATTCAAATGTATTCTTTTTAATGGCTGAGCAATACTCCATTGTGTATATGTACCACAGCTTTCTTATCCATTCAACTGCTGATGGACATCTAGGTTGCTTCCATGTCCTGGCTATTGTAAACAGTGCTGGGATGAACACTGGGGTACACGTGTCTCTTTCAATTCTGGTTTCCTTGGTGTGTATGCCCAGCAGTGGGATTGCTGGGTTGGATGGCAGTTCTTTTTCCAGTTTTTTAAGGAATCTCCACACTATTCTCCATAGTGGCTGTACTAGTTTGCTTTCCCACCAACAGTGTAAGAGAGTTCCTTTTTCTCCGCACCCTCTCCAGCATTTATTGTTTGTAGACTTTTTGATAGCAGCCATTCTGACCAGCGTGAGATGGTACCTCATTGTGGTTTTGATTTGTATTTCTCTGATAATTAGTGATGTTGAACATCTTTTCATGTGTTTGTTAGCCATCTGTATGTCTTCTTTGGAGATATGTCTGTTTAGTTCTTTGGCCCATTTTTTGATTGGACCAGTTATTTTTCTGGAATTGAGCTGCGTGAGCTGCTTGTATATTTTTGAGATTAATTCTTTGTCAGTTGCTTTGTTTGCTATTACTTTCTCCCATTCTGAAGGCTGTCATTTCACCTAGTTTATAGTTTCCTTCGTTGTGCAAAAGCTTTTAAGTTTAATTAGGTCCCATTTGTTTATTTTTGCTTTTATTTCCATTACTCTGGGAGGTAGGTCATTGAGGATCCTGCTGTGATTTATGTCAGAGTGTTTTGCCTATGTTTTCCTCTAGGAGTTTTATAGTTTCTGGTCTTATATTTAGATCTTTAATCCATTTTGAGTTTATTTTTGTGTATGGTGTTAGAAAGTGTTCTAGTTTCATTCTTTTACATGTGGTTGACCAGTTTTCCCACCACCACTTGTTAAAGAGATTGTCTTTTCTCCATTGTATATTCTTGCCTCCTTTGTCAAAGATAGGGTGTCCATAGGTGCATGGATTTATCTCTGGGCTTTCTATTTTGTTCCATTGATCTATATTTCTGTCTTTGTGCCAGTACCATACTGTCTTGATGACTGTGGCTTTCTAGTATAGTCTGAAGTCAGGCAGGTTGATTCCTCCAGTTTTGTTCTTTTCTCAAGATTGCTTTGGCTAGTCAAGGTTTTTTTGGTATTTCCATACAAATTGTGAAATTATTTGTTCTAATTCTCTGAAAAATACCATTGGTAGCTTGATAGGATTGCGTTGAATCTATAGATGGCTTTGGGTAGTATCATTTTCACTGTATTGATTCTTCCAATCCATGAACATGGTATATTTCTCCACTTATTTATGTCATCTTTGATTTCTTTCATCAGTGTTTTATAGTTTTCTATACATAGGTCTTTTGTTTCTTTAGGTAGATTTATTCCTAAGTATTTTATTCTTTTCATCATGATGGTGAATGGAATTGTTTCCTTAATTTCTCTTTCTGTTTTCTCATTGTTAGTGTATAGGAATGCAAGGGATTTCTGTGTGCTAATTTTATATCCTGCAACTTTACTATATTCATTGATTAGTAATTTTCTGGTGGTATCTTTAGGGTTTTATATGTAGAGGATCATGTCATCTGCAAACAGTGAGGGTTTTACTTTTTCCTTTCCAATCTGGATTCCTTTTATTTCTTTTTCTTCTCTGATTGCTGTGGCTAAGACTTCCAAAACTATGTTGAATAGTACTGGTGAGAGTAGGCACCCTTTTCTTGTTCCTGACTTTAGGGGAAATGCTTTCAATTTTTCACCATTGAGGATAATGTTTGCTGTGGATTTAGCATATATGACTTTTATTATGTTGAGGTATGTTCCCTCTATGCCTGCTTTTTGGAGGGTTTTTTTCATAAATGGATGTTGAATTTTGTCAAAAACTAGTTGATTGTTTCTTTATTGCTGAGCAGGGGGCTGATATGTGAAAGTTGCTCAGTCATGTCTGACTCTTTGTGAACACATGTACTATACAGTCCATGGGATTCTCCAGGCCAGAATACTGGAGTGGGTAGTCTTTCCCTTCTCCAGGGGATCTTCCCAACCACGGGACTGAACCCAGGTCTCCCACACTGCGGGCGGATTCTTTACCATCTGAGCCACCAGGGAAGCCCTAAGAATATGAAGCCTTTGTCAAATATTTTCCCACATTTGTAGTTATTCTTTTGATATTGATTACTATGGTTTTTGCATATACAAATTTAAATTCCAGGTATTTTATCAATATTTCCCTTTGCATCTTTGTTTTCCTGTCATACTTATAAAGATCGTTCGTATGTCTTCATTAAATTATGTATATTTTTCTAGAATTTTTATCATTGTGTGTTTACATTTAAAATTTGATTCACACCAAATATTTTTAAGAATAATTTTATCATAATACTTTCATAGATAATATACAACTTAATTCAATGCTTGATTTAGAAATAATTTATACCTATATTTTGAATAGGATAGTGATTTTTTCATCCATTAAATACAGGAAAGACCACCACTTAATGTATATTTTAAATACACCAAAGATTTTGCTAGATAGTTTATGTTCTTGGTTTATATCTCATAACAACTTTATGAGTTACAAGCTTTCCATTTTATGAAGAAATAGAGGCTTAAAGCATTAAGTAATTTTGCAGAGTTGGGACAGAGGGGATTCAAATTCAAACATGTCTAGTTCCTAAACCTTTACTCTTTCTATTAAATCCCTTGGGTACTACACATGACATTTAAAGTCATATGAATGATATAAAGCGCTATGAAACAGTCCTAATATGTTACACTTTTAATGGCAATTTATAATTTTTCATAGCACACAGTCTTTCAACTTTTTATTGAACAAGTGTGATGACCACTGATAAGGCATAAAATGCAATAAGTCCCTCTGTGAGCTACACTATGTATGTTCTCACCTCCATTTTTTAGAATAGGGTTTTACATGTTTACAGGAATTACATGTTTTCAATTGCTTACATTAGCAGAGTTTAAAACTGCCAGAAAGATTTCAAACACAGGTCCTCTTACTTCCAGTATGTGATGGACACTTTTACTCAGGTACCTCAGCTCACGGTTTCTAATGTAATCCTGGAAGCTCCAAGAAGACCACTGGGAGAAATGTAAAACTACAGTAGGGCTGCAAAAGCCTTTTCAGGTGAGGGAAAAGCAACTCCAACCCTGACTGTTCTCCCTTTTCCTTAATCCCTCAGAGGATGAGATAATCTAAGAGTCTATCAATGATCCTTTCTGGTGATGTGACTCAGGTTGTCAAAAGCAAATATTTTTACCTGGTGATTTTTTTTTTTTTTTTTGGTAACAGCAATTAAAAGTAATTGCTGACTAAGCTGGTATGTTTAATAGCTTTATTGAGATATCATTCACATACCAAGTAATTCACCCATTTAAAATGTACAATTCAACAGTGTTTAGTATATTCAGACTAACACATCAATTTTAGAACATCATCATACAATATGTGGAACAATTGACATTTTTAAAAACAGAAAAGGCTATTTCACCTAGAGTCTGACAAATATCAGGTATTTTTATGACATCTGCCATCTATTAAATATCAGAAGATCATGAAGGATGCTTATAGTTAACATTTTTTACTTTCTAGTGAGTAGCTCCCTGCTTCTAATTCCTTGGTTCACTCATGCTCCGTATCTTGACTTTACAAGCTGTTTCAATGCTAAGCAAAATCTCTGTTTATTTGGACACATTTTTCCCCCCTTAGGCTGAATACCAAATTTGCTCCCATTTCTCCTTTGGTACTGTTTCCTCTACCACCCACTCCCATGGGACCTTAATTTGGGGGAATTTGAGACTGTCCCACACAACTTCCCCTTTTTAAATCTTGGTTTTGAGTAGCAGCAGGAGATGCCTTGAAGGCGGGAGAAGAGCAATTGAAAGTTGTTAACAATCCTGTTTACTGAAAGTAAGAGTGTGCAATCTCTGTTAATATAGTCTCAGTTGCTCTTCCTAAGACATCAAAGGATTCTTAAGAAGCCAGTTAGGATTCAAAAGTAGTTACATGGTTTTAGAATGCTTTGATTTCACTCAAAGGTAATCCTTGTCCATTTTTGTTTTGTTTTTCGTAAGTGAAATGTAGAAATGTACAATTCAATGAGAACTGAAGAAAATGTAAAAATGTATATAACCACAACAAAGTTGTAGACTGTTTCTTTACCCCAGTAATCTCTGCTGGGCTCCTATTCAACCACCACACCCTTCCAGTTACCCACCATGGTGATATCTACTATTACAGATTACTTTTGCCTATTCTTGAGTTTCCTATACATTGAATCATACAAATATACTCTTATGTCTGGCTTCTCTCAGTCAACACAAAGCTTTTGAGAATCATCTGAGTGGTGTCATGAAACAGTAGCTCATTCCTGTTTTTGTTTTGTTTTGTTTTTTTAACTGCTAATGAACATTTCCTTGTATAAAATATCTCATACATTGTGTGAAATACATAGAAAGTTATCTATTCATTCCTCAGGATCAAACATTTTCAGCTTTCTACACTGGGAATAATAACAAATACAACTCCTATGAGTAGTCTTGTGCAAGTCTTTCTACGGACATGTGTATTCCTTTCTTGTGAATAAATTCCTAGGATGGCTAATCTATTGTTTAAAACTTCCAGTTTTCTAAAGTGGCTGTACCATTCTCACCAACAATATATGGAAGTACCAATTGTTTCATATTCTAAATAACATTTGGATAATTTAATCTTTTTAGTTTTAGTCATTCTAAAAGATATAAAATGATATCTCATTGTGGTTTTAATATGCATTTCTCTGGTGACTAATGATATTGAGTACCTTTCTTATAGATTATTGTACATATTATTTTGCAAAGTTCCTGTTCATGTCTACCAGTGATTTCAAGTTTTTCTTATTTATTTGTATGAATTCATTATATATTCCAGACACAAGTCCTTTGTCAGACATATATATTGAGCCTATTCTCTTCCAACACATATCTTGTCTTTTCATTTTCTTCGGAAGGTGTTTTGAGAAACTGAAATTCATAGCTTCAGAATATGAACTTCAAAAGTTGAAGTTCATTTTACTGATGTTTTTCTATTATAGTTATTACTTTCTATGAACTGTCTAAAAAGCTCTTCACTCTCCCTGAAAGTGAAAGTTGCTCAGTCATGTCTGATTCTGTGACCCCATGGACTGCACAGTCCATGGAATTCTCCAGCCCAGAATACTGGAATAGGTAGCCTTTCCCTTCTCCAGGGAATATTTCGAACCCAGGTCTCCCACATTGCAAGCGGATTCTTTACCAGCTGAGACACAAGAGAAGCCCCTTTACTTTCCCTAAGTCACAGATATTCTAACTTTTCCTCCAAAAAGTTTGTTTTAGCTTTAGTATTTGTGTCCATGATCCATGTTAAATTAACTTTTGTATTATGTGAGGTATAAGTCAAAGTTCATTTTTTCCACCTGTATTTCCATGTGCATATGCAGTTATTCAAGAATCATTTAATAAAAAAGTTCCTTTTCCCATTGAATATCTTTGGCAACTATTTTTTAAAAAACCAATGAACCATTGAAATGTAGGTCTAATGATGGAATCTGTTTTGTTCCATTGACGTATTTGCACATTCTTACAGGAATATCACACTCTCTTGATACTATGTGTTTATGGTAATTCTTAAAGTCCTCATGCTTGGCTCTTTTTTCAAAATTGTTGAGCTACTCTAAATCCTTTTTTTTTTTTTTCATATCTATTTTAGTCAAGTGCCATTTTCTACAGGGAATAGTTTGTTGGAATTTTTATTTGAATTGCATTGAATTTAAATATCAGTTGAGGAGAGGTGATGTCATAACATTCTTCAGATTTCAAATTCATGAAAATGGTATTTCTTTCTTTAGGTCTTCTTTAATTTCTCTCAGCAATAATTTTCCATTTTAAGTGTGGAAGTCTTATACATCTCCTACTAACTTTAATCCTAAATCATTTTTTAAATTTATGGAGGCATGATAAATAGCACTGAGTTTTGTATTTATCAATTATTTTCTGTTAGTATAAAAATACACTTGTTTTTGTATATTGATCTTGTCCCCTGTAAGTTTTCTAACTTCACACCTTTAATGGCAATTTGTGAATTCTACATAATTATTTCATCCAAAAATATAGTTTTATTTCCTTCTTTCCAGTCTTCATGACCTTTTCTTGTCTTAATATATGAGTTTGGGCATATAATATTGGTTAAAAGTGAAGCTCAGCTGGTAAATAATCCGCCTGCAATGCAGGAGACCCGGTTTGATTTTTGGGTCAGGAAGATCCCCTGGAGAAGGGATAGGCTACCCACTCCAGTATTCTTGGGCTTCCCTGGTGGCTCAGGTGGTAATGAATCTGCCTGCAATGCGGGAGACATGGGTTTGATTTCTGGGTTGGGAAGACCCACTCCAATATTCTGGTCTGGAGAATTCCATGGAGAGAGGAGCCTGGCAGGTTACAGTACGTGGGTTCACAAAGAGTCCAACACAACTGAGAGACTTTCACTCTTACTTTCAAAAATGATAAGAGGCATCCCTGTCTTGTTTCTAATATTAAGAAGAAAGCATTCATCATTTCATCATAAATAAGATTTTATCTGATTGAGGTATTTCTCATCTATTTCTAGTTCACTGAGAGGTTATATCAACAAATGGGAGTTAACTTTTGACAAATGCTTTCCCTGCCTCTCTTATGATGATTATATGTCTTTTTATTTTCCATTAATTTTACTGGTTTTTGAATGTGAAAATAACTGTATTCTGAGAATAAGTTCCATTTGGTCATCTTGGCCTATAATTCTTATATTACTAGACTCAGTTTGCTAGTATTTTTATAAGGATGTTATAAGTGACATTTCTCTGTAATTTTATTTTCTTGAGTTTGTGTGCTACCCTGATCTCAAAAAATGAACTGGGATATATTTCTTCTTCCTCTCTTTTCTGATACAATTTATAAAGAGTGGTCTTATTTATCCTTTAAATATTTCATGAAAATCACTAGACTTCAATTTTTATTTGGGGTGGGGGGAAAGTTTGAATAATGAATTTAACTTCTTTAAGAGATTCAGGGATATTCAGATATTCTATTTCTTATGTCAATTTTAATAAGTTGATGTTTTACAAACTTTGTCCATTATATCTAAATGGCCAAATTTATAGACCTAAAATTGTTCATAATATTTCTTGCTCGTTGTTTTATTATCTATAGGATTTACAGTGATATTTACTATTTTGTTCCTGATATTGAACACGTACATAGTTTCTGTGTTTTTAATTGATCATTCTTTGCCAGATACTTATTAAATTTCATAATTTAAAGAACTAGCTTTTAGCTTTCTTAATTTTGTCTACTATTATTTTATTTTCCAGACCTATCTAATCTGTTCTTTATTTTTGAGATGGCAACTTAGAATATTGATTTTAAGCCTTTGTTCCTTTCCATACAAGCTTTAAGTGTTACTTACTTCCCTATAGGCATTCTTTTATCTGATACCCATGCATTTTGTTATGTTGTGCTCTCATTATCATACACTTAGAAATATCTTCTAATTTATCCTGTGATTTTTTTTCCTTCAGTTCAGTTCAGTCGCTCAGTCATGTCCAACTCTTTGCGATCCCATGGACTGCAGCATGCCAGGCCTCCATGTCCATCACCAACTCCCAGAGTTTAATCAAACTCATGTCCATTGAATCGGTGATGCCATCCAACCATCTCATCCTTGGTCATCACCTTCTCCTCCCTCCTTCAATCCCTCCCAGCATCAGAGTCTTTTCCAATGAGTCATTTCTTCACATCAGGTAGGCCAAAGTATTGGAGTTTCAACTTTAGCATCAGTCCTTCCAATGAATATTCAGGACTGATCTCCTTTAGGATGGACTGGTTGGATCTCCTTGAAGTCCAAGGGACTCTCAAGAGTCTTCTCCGACACCACAGTTCAAAAGCATCAATTCTTTAGTGCTCAGCTTTCTTTACAGTCCAAATCTCACATCCATACATGAATACTGGAAAAATCATAGCTTTGAAGAAATGGACGTTTGTTGGCAAAGTAATGTCTCTGCTTTTTAATATGCTGTCTAGGTTAGTCATAACTTTTCTTCCAAGGAGCAAACATCTTTTAATTTCATCTTTGGCCCTTAGTTATGTAGAAGTACATTGTTTACTTTTCAGGAGGAGCTCAAGTCACCCAACTGCCATTGTGACGGCTCTATTCATTTTCCCTTGCCTCATATCCAGTGAGCAGGAGACTAGGACAAGATCTTCAAGGGCACAGGATGAAAAAAGTCACTCAACAAAAGGGGATCACTAACCAATATTTTACTGTATTCCTTATATGTCAGGTACTGGCTTGGTTTGGGGTGGATTATTCACCAGTGTTCTCTGCAGTGTTGTGACCAGAACAGTTCTGCCACACCTGAGCCAGATCAGAGTGGCCTTGCGAATCACGAAGTCTCCATTTATGGCCATGATGTTGTGTTTTGATGATACGGAAGATGCTGTGCCAGGTGATAGCAGTACTGTTAGGGAATCAGACCAAATCCAGGAACATACAGATTTCTACCAAAAAAATGGTGGTTTGTAGAATCATAGTTTCATTATTATTTTTAAATTTATTTTTCATTGGAGAATAATTGCTTTATAATATTGTGTTGGTTTCTGCCATATATTAACATGAATTGGCCATAGGTATATGTAAGTCCCCTCCCTTTTCAACCTTCCTCCCATCTCCCACTTCATCACATTCCTCTAGGTTGTCACAGAACACTGGATTTGAGCTCCCTGCATCATACAGCAAATTTCCATTGGCTGTCTAATTTTACATATGGTAATGTATATGTTTCAATGCTACTCTCTCAATTTGTTCCACCCTCTTATTATTGTTAAAAATTGTTACTTAAGTAGAAACAATAAACCAGCAGCAGACAACTGTCTTTTCTGGTGATAAGACATCAAGTTTTTTAAAACCTTAGCTTTATTTAAAAAGAATTTGGAGATCTTGAAGTCAGACTTGAGAACAATTTGTCAGAAATACAATACCTAAAAGTCACAATTAAAGACCTGAGAAGCTCTGAATTTTTACTTGGGTTTAAGGGGTTTGCCTGTTAGCTCAGTTGGTAAAGAATTTGCCTGCAATTCAGGAGGCCCCAGTTCAATTCCTGGGTCAGGAAGATCCCCTGGAGAAGGGATAGGATACCCACTCCAGTATTCTTGGGCTTCCCTGGTGGTTCAGCTGGTAAAGAATCCACCTGCAATATGGGAGACCTGGGTTCGATCCCTGGGCTGGGACAATCCCCAGAGAAGGGAATGGCTACCCACTCCAGTATTCTGGCCTGGAGGATACCATGGACTGTATAGTCCATGAGGTTGCAAAGAGTTGGACACAACTTTCAGTAAATCACCAAAATTTATTTTCAAAGAGATAAATCTGAATACTTGTAATTTTTTGAAAATTTATTTAATTGGAAAATAATTGCTTTACAATATTGTATTGGTCTCTGCCATACATCAACATGAATAAGCTATTATATATATGCCCCCTCCCTCTTGAAACTCCCTCCCACCTCCCACCCCATCCCATCACTCTAGATCGTCACAGAGCACTGGAATGAAACCTATCCCAAGAACTGAGCCTGCTTATCTCTCTTCTTCCTAAACAGGCCAATTTTCCCCACTCATATTTTTTTCTTTACAAAAGCAATATAATAAAGCCCACTCTCCTAATGTGTTTTTCCTTTCATCCCCTCTCCTGCCTGGACTCCAATAAGCCACTTAAGAGTTCATTATAATTGATATTCCTTTAACTATATTTTTCTGGGCTTTATTTTCTGACTCCATTTCCTAGATGATAAATCAAGACTTTGTCTTTTATTTTTTCCCACACACTAAACCTTCCTTCATCCTTTCCTATTAACTGTGAGGAATTATTTTTCATGTCCCCAGGCCAGGAACCGCTCCCCATCCCTCAGTCTCTTTCTTCCATCACAAAGGTTAAATTTCCTTTTAAGGTACAACAGTACTCTGTAGTAGACCATTCAAATGAATTTAAGTTTAAGTGAACCACTTATATCTGAAGGAGATCTCAGAACAATCCTCTCATCCAATGTGTCCCAAGAAAGATCATTATCTGATTAAAGTAGGCAAGCAAAAATATACTGGGTAATGTAAGATAGGCTTGTGGTGGTGGTGGTTTAGTCGCTAAGTCGTGTCCAACTCTTGCGACCCCATGGACTATAGCTTACCAGGCTCCTCTGTCCATGGGATTCTCCAGGTGAGAATACTGGAGTGGATTGCCCGTTCCTTCTCCAAAGACAGGCTTATACATAATGAATAATTCACTCTCAAGGATTTGATGGTTTACCCTGTTTAGCATTATTTTTATTAAGACATCATAATAAAATGTTCTCCCACTTTAGCATCTTAATATCAATGTTCTCCCACAGTCTCCTTTTAATATCACTGAACAAATTCAGTTGTGTCCTATCTATAAAACTACTTCTCAAGATCATGAAGCTGAAGCTGTGAAATAACCCTCAGCTGGGCGAGGTCGGGTAAGTCACTCAGCCTTTCAGTGCCTCAGCTTCCTCATCTGTGCACTAAAGATGTTAATAGCCATCTACTTCCCAGGATTATCTTGAGGCTCAAAAGTAATGATGTTATCCCTTTCACAAACTCTGGTCCAGCCACATCAACTAGTCTGCCATTCCCAGATGAGTTATCCAATGTGCTTACCTGTACACTCTGCCTTCTCCTTCTTGGCTCAGCAATGTCCTAGACACTTGAAAAGGCCCATGTAAATGTAAACTTCTCTGGCTAAAGTTCCGTCCTTCACCCCAGAAGCAGTAGTGGCTGCCTTCTGAGCCCCCATGCATTGCATGCAAATCTCAAGTAAAGCCTGAATCACAATATGACAACTTGTTTCCATGTGTGGATCCTTCTTTGGGTTTGTTAATTCTACAAGAATAAGCAAGTGTCTCAATTCCCTTTGTATCTACCACCTCTCATGATCTTAGGGTCTATTATAGAGCTTAATAAATATTTGACACTCAATCAATATTTGTTGACTTAAAATTGCTTTTACATTCCTTGCACCAATAAATGTCTAAATGAACCTGCTAAACTGATAAAGGCATAGCTTATTGTATAAAAATCAGAACAACATAGGCACTAATTCCACCACTACAGCTTCCACTTGTCGTAGCTATCAGAAAATCAAGATGCTGTTTCAGTAGCATATGGGACTATTTCCAAACCAAGAATTTTCGACAGTCCCCATGCTTCCCTGTTGGATTGTGTTAACTTGCTGTTGACCCATTTGCATTTCAGCAACTAGATCCTCCCTTGCTAATAATTCAGCTACATTAATTTTTCCATATTCAGGGTAGTATTCTCTCTCTAACCTCACTATTTGGGGTTTGTGAAATAGGATATTCATATTAAAACCAACAAGAATTTGTGGTTACGTGGCTTTCAGTACACCAGGAATGGAGTTCACATTTTTAATATTCTCAACCCATGTTGTTTGTATACCTCTACTGGATCATGTCTGAAATAAATTTTCTGAAATCTAGGTATTCATCATAGACCATAAAGTAAAATAAATTATAATTTATTTCTGGGCAATAAAGTAAGCTGAGGATGATGTGTTCCATCTTCTGATGGAATGCAAATTTACCATTAAAAGACAAATTCTTCACTTCCAAAGTTTGAATAGGGTGGTGCTTTAAAAAGCATTCCATCTGGTTAAATTTAGGGTGCTGAAAAAAGCCCACTATAAGAATATTCTCTGGCTCTGAACCCATAACATTTTTACTTGATTATGAACTGGATTCATTTTCATTTACTTGAAGCCCTTCCACATCACTGTTTTTTTCTCTTCTGCAACAAGGCAAAGTTGTCACCATACATGTTGACTTCAGTAATATTGTCTTCTCTGAATAATGCATTTCAGATCCATTGTTGCCTGTAAAAGAAAAGCTTGTCTGTACAGGCTGACATATTTAAAGGACGTTTCTAAAGAGTTTACTTGTATTTTTTTTTTTTTAAATTTTACTCATTCACTGGCCGATTCCTTCTCAGTCTCATTCTCTTTTTCTTTCCTACCTTGCCCTCCTACCTGACCATGTGACTCCCTGAATCTTATCCTATAAAGGTTCAATCAACAACCTTTTGTATCTCAGCTATTGCAATAATAGTTGTGACCTTCATCTCAGGATTCCTACTTTTAGTGGATTCCATATGGATAAAATTAAAATGAATAAATGAACCAACAGCCCAATCCATTCTACCTGCTGATTGATAGGCAAATTGATGACATTAGTGACCCATCCACTTTATACAAATGTTCAAAGGGTCTGTGGGTAGAGACCATACATATTATAAAGGAAAAGAATAAAGTCAAAGATGAAGTAAATGAAAATGCTGAAAAAAAAAAAAATCTATCTTGCTTCATCAACAGTCTTGCCAGAAAATTCAGTAAATTTCTGAAGGTCAACCAATTAGACCATGCAAATCTGGGGGCTCTCCAACAGAAAAGAAAGAGATTCACCTAGAAAGTCAAATGTTATTGACAAGTCTGTTAAAATATAGAGAAGTAAATTCGGCCCTATTTTAGAACTGTAAGGGAGTTCAGAGATAATCCTGTCCACACGGACTGGAAGCCTATCCCATTTCAAACACCAATGTATTTCAGTAGTGAGGCAAATTTTAAAGATTTAAATGGGTTCCAAATAGCCTAGATGGATGGATATTAAGGTCTGGTATTGTTGTCAAACAACAAAAAATATCATGTCTTTTTTATTATATCCTATGGAAAAGCTGTAAGGATGACTGAAAAAAATGAAGTGATATTTGTGTTTAAGTAGCTGTTCCTATCTTCATCCATTCACCTAACAAATGGTTGCTGTGCATTTACTATATGAAGACACTGTGCTTTCTGGTGAGATTATATAATAAGGTTACAATGGTGAGCTGGGTGTAAGAGGTTCTTTTCTTACAGAGCTAATCGTGTTAAATAGTACTTAAAATGTAGTAGGTACTGCTCTAAATACTTTATATATGTATTAAGCTATTACAAGCTTCCCTGGTGGTTTGGACAGTAAAGAATCTACCTGCAATGCAGGAGACCTGGGTTAAAGTCCCTTAGTTGGGAAGATACCCTGGAGAAGGTAATGGTTACCACTCCAGTATTCTTGTCTGGAGAATTCCATGGACAGAGGAGCCTGGTGGGCTACAGTCCCTGGGGTCACAAGAAGTCAGACATGACTAAGCAACTAACACTTTAACTTTAAGCTATTAAATCCTCACTACTTTTGAGAAATAGATTAGAGTCTCCAACTTACAGTTAAGGAAACTGAGGCATGGAAAGTAACTTGTTCAATGTCAGATAGCTAGTTTAAGTGTTAGAACTGCACTTTGAACACAGGTCACTTGGCCCCATCACTCATGCTCTTCACCCTTAGTGCATTGTGAGGAGAGGCAGGTATCAATCCGACAGTTATGTAAATCAGTGTGCAATCACAAAGTGAGATAGCTACTAGAAAAGAAAGGAAACGGAGTTCAGAGAGAACACAGGATAAAGAAGTCTTACCTTGGGGTAGGGGGTGGAGGGGTTAGCTGTCAGAGAAATGTCACTTAGGCCATGAAAGCTGAGTGTAACTTAACTTGGCATCAGGGAAGAACTTTCTAGTCAGGGATCAGTGTATGAAAACTCTTTGGTAGGAGGAAGTCTGGTAAGTGTGGGGAATAAACTGAGACTGAAGTGTCTGAAAGGCAAAAAAGGAAGGAGGAGTAGTGCAAGGTGCGGATGCAGAGGTAGAAAGAAGGCCAGTTCTAATGGAGCATCAGAGAATTAAAGCCACGTTAGGGCTTCCCTGATGGCTCAGTGGTAAAGAATCTGCCTGCCATGCAGGAGACTTGGGTTCCACCTCTGGGTTGGGAAGATTACCTGGAGAAGGAAATGGCAATCTATGCCAGTATTCTTGCCTGGGAGATCCCATGGACAGAGGAGCTTGGCAGGCTACAGTCCATAGGATCACAAGAGTTGAACACGCCTTACAGTGACTAAAGCATCACCATCACCAGTTTTAATTCTAAGTACATTAAGAAGCCACTGAAAATTTTAAGCTAGCGAGTGACACACTGATTGAAAAATCATTTGGGCTGCCATTTGGAAAAAGACCCAAGTGGATATAGGGTACCAGTTATACAGCCCAACCCTTGCAGTGGTCTAAGTAAGAACTGACTAGTTTTCTCATGAAATTACAAATTACTCATATCTCTATTGGCCAGGAATAAGAAGTCTTATTTTATATATTCTCTCTCCTAACTAAGGTGGCTTGTTTTTCAACTAAGCAGCTGAGTTGAACAAATTGAAAAGGTCAATAGGAAAATTACTCTAGAAACTGGTATATTACCTATATTTGATTTTTGCCTACTACTTTCCCATTCAGTTTGATTTACAGATATGGTTGCTTAGAGAAGATATAATCTAAGACTTCAGTTTCTATCAGAGATTCTCTAGTCTTGGAGATAATTATATCAGGCAGGCCAAGAACCAAAAATTATATCCAAATATAGACTCTATGATATTATGGAAGAAGACTGGATTTTAGAACCACATAGACTCACAACTTTCTAGCTATAGGAACTTAGGCAAATTATTCAAGCTCTCTTTGCCTTAGTTTCTCTGTATATAAAATGAAAATCTTAAAATCCACCTTATAGAATATCTATAAAAATTAGACATTATATATATTACAACCTAGAATATACTAGTTGCTCAATAAACACATATTACTGGACTCATTTTTTTAAAATTGATTGGCTCTCATTCTTGTCTGGAAAATCCCATGGATGGAGAAGCCTGGTAGGCTACAGTCACAAAGAGTCGTACACAACTGAGCAACTTCACTTTCACTTTCTGGATTCATCCATTTACTTGATTTCTTGAAGTTCTACTATTGACCAAACACTATGGTAGATGCTTAGGTATAGCTAGACAATATGATATAGATTCTACCATCTAGAAATATGATAGACAGTGATGGTAGCTATTTTCTACTTCTTCATTTTGAATAAAATCCCAATTTTTTGTGGAAGAGAGAATTTATCTAACCCCAGTATGAATCATGACTATGTAAGACAATGGTTAAGAATCCCATTCCCCTTTACCAATGACTCCTGAGATAGATGTGGAATCTCATCATAGTCAATGGGATTTAAGTAGCCTTGGAAGACTTCTGGGAACAATTTTCTTCCATGATAAGAACAGCCTCTCTTCCTCCAACCTTGTTTTCTGCTCCAAAATTATGCTTGAAGCTGCAAGAGTTCATCTTGAGACTACGAGGGGAGATACTATCAACTCACTGAGTATGACAAAGCAAGAAGCTCAGATCCTTGGTGGTTTCATTGAGTTGCAAAGCAAATTTAGGCCCTTCTGCTGAAGACTTGTCATTCACTAACAAGGTGTTAAGACTACTGGGATAGAAGTCTAAAGCAAATGGTTATATCAGTAAGTAGGCAATAGAAATACTACTCATTCCTTTATTCAGTGATAAACTTTTATTAAACATGTATCCAGGCAACCTCCATAGTCAAATGAATCTATCTTTCTTTTATGGTAAAATGTGAACCAAGAGGTGTAGGAGCAAACCAAGGAGTTGCATTGCCTGAGCAAACTATTCTGTCATTCTATTCACAGTTACCACTTTGCTCCCTCAACAGGCAAAGGAGTAAAATCCTGTTGGCTAGAAGCAACACTGCCCAGTGCTTCCAGGGGGAAATTACACTCCATCCTGCAACTAAGAGGGCATTTAAAGAAAGACATAAACTGCATACTAGCCAGTATTTTTCTGGCAAAAATCTTTCTTACCACAAAAAGAAGCCTATGCCTTCAAAACATTATAGGATTCTCAAGGTTTGGCCACCGTGATAAACTTAATATTATTTCCATTCTGTTTCAGGATTTTGCTGGGACAAAATTATTTGGTGATTTAACTTGTTTGTTTGTCTTATTCTTAGATAAAGTGTAAGTGGACATCCAATAGAACTTGACAGTTTTCTTCCATGAGCGTACTATAAAAATTACAGCATTTCCATAGGAATGTGATTAATGTCAAGCATTGGAGCCAATGGCGTGGCTCTCCTGCTGCCTCTCCACCTGTCTCCTGCCAGGTGAGCATATCCAGCCACTGTTCCTCCTGACTGCCAGATGATGCTCTCCTGCTGATCTGTCCACATGTTTGGTGGTATCTTCATAAGATCTTACCACCTGTTAAGAACTGACTCCTCAATTCTTTCAAGTGTATTCTTCACTTTGAACTGGATTTTAATGTGCTGCATAGAAGTGTCATTTCTCTAAAGGAATCCTTAGGAAAATTCAATCCCATTGAGAAGAACAATCAATGATGGGATGATCAAGATTGAGTACAGAGTTTTTAGTATAGCAAATTGCTTGCTTTACCATTTCACCTTCAAAATCCTCAGTTAATCTATGAGATAAGAGAAGCAGCTACTATTGTTCTCATTCTATGAGGAATCCAAGACAATGAAAGCATAATCAATATGCTCACAACTCACTGCTAGCTAACACTACAGCCTAGTTTTTTGTTTGTTTGTTTTAACTTCCTAACCCCATGCTGTATCACTTGCCTCTAAATAAAATGACACAAGTACTTTGGGCTTCTTTAATTAGTTTGCAGGAAAGAAAATTGTTTGCCATAAATGAAATCCAGAATAGCCATAGTAAAGGAACACCCAGAGATGTCGTCTATAGAGAAAAAGAGTGGGCATAAAACATGATGGATACTTCGCGTATAAGTTCTGAGATCCAGAGTCTCACCTGAAATCAAGAGTGAGTTTGATGTTGCCCCTTCCCACCATGAAAATTGCTGCTCTGTACAAATTAGCATTTTGCCAGCCAGCTGAGATGGGGCAGAAACAATTGGTCTGCAGTCAGCCAGAAAGAAAAACAGCAGCCAAAGTGCATAGTGTTACTTTTCCCACACTGAATGAGGCATTAACTTCGAAGTCTCTGACCCTTTAAATCTGTGTGACAATAATTAATGGGAGAGAGATAACTAATATTTAGATTTGCCCTCAAAATCCTAACTAATAAGAACCCAGGTTACATAAGGAGACATGAGAGTCTCACCGTTTCCTGCATTTGTTTCCAGCAGGTGAGGTATTAATTTCTTTTTCACTATGCTTGAGCTCCTATCTATTCCAACAATGTTGTCACATGCTGGGTGGGAGCAAATGGTTGGGAATCTGAATGAAGAGAGAAAAAGTTCAGTTTTGAGGATTTACTCATTATCTGCTAGTGACTCTGGCCTCTGGTAGGAGACAAAATCTCTTTAATTGACCTTAAAAATACATCCTTTTTATGCTGTGCATTTTCCTAACCTTATTTTAGAGCACTGGCAACTCTTCGATAGTTGGGCAACACACTCTTAGAAATCAGTTCCCTTCTCTTGGTTCAAATGTCTTTGTTTAAAAAAAAAAAAAAAAGCTATGTTGAGCTAGATCATTGGTTTCCACAATCAAAATCTCCTGCATTAGAATCTTTTCAAAATACAATGCCTCTTTCACTCTCAACTCCTCAACTTACTGAATAAGGAAGTCTGAAAAGGAATCTATTTTTAAGGAGTTTCCCAAATAATTATGATGCTCAACTCAGGTTGAAAACCACTGGATTACTTAATCAATATTGTTATTTAATCTAAATTATACTATCTCTAGGCTTCCAGTGATCTCTTCATTCAACAAAAACAATGCCTGATATAGAAGCCAAAAATGGACATTGTATCACACTCTATTCAGTCCCTCCAGATAAATATCATAGGAGACATGGCTGTGGTTTGATAGGAAAATTTAAATTTATGGAGAGGATGGGTGACCATATTTTTGGAAGAATATTCTAGGCCCATAAGAAACCAAATACCAAACATGTTTAAACTTGTTGCAACAAATTAAAGATCATATGTTCTTTAACTATTCAAAAATGGTTTCTCTCTTTTCCCGTCACCTATTTTCATTTGATTTTGTAATAACGTTTTGGTGCTCTATTCAGTAAAAGTGAGAGAAAGGTAGTCTTTAAAATGTTATGTCTTTCTTCTTAATGTTTTCTAATACAAAGCAGCTTAAGTCTTTACCTTAAGCCTGACTTAGCCATATCTCCTGTTCTAGCTGATTATTCAGTAATAGAATGCTCTCTAACTTTCATTCCCCTTACCAGTCAAGTCCACTCAAAACTAATTGATAAACTGGAGAAGGTAAGAACGAAGCTGCCTTCTGATTTGCTTTTGTTTCACCTTCAAAGACACTGTATTATATTGCTTCTCCAGGTCTTCAAATAGAAAAACCCAAGATTTAACCTCAAAATTTTCTCAGTAATTTCCAACAAAGTGAAACTTAAAAACCTCACTGGTAGAAGAGAGGATAAGAATTTGTTTCAAGCTTCAAAAAGTGGCAAAGCAAGCAGCACAATCACTTCATTCAACAAGAATTTCTGGAACTGCTATATAATGTGCCTGGCACCATGCTAAGTGCTATGGATACAACAGTGAACAAGAAAGAATCTTCAAAATTTTGGCACTGCTAAAACCAAGGATTCTTTTATACAGGGTAGATATAGCTTACAAAATATTAAAATAGTGTCTTACATTTATGTAGTGCTTTATACATATGTCACCATTTGACAATTATAATACTCTCTGAGACAGGCAGAGCAGGTATTATTCTCGTTTCGTATTTACTAATGGCAATGTTAAGTTAGTAAGCACAGATACTTCCTCTATAGAGCACTATGCTAAGCATTGTAGACAAATCTTACATTAGCATGATTTTTATCCCCATTTTATATTTAGAAAACTGACATTTAAGAGAGGTCACATAGTGAGTGAAGGAACAGAGCCAGGACTTGAACTCAGGTCTGTGTTTTCAGAGTCCATATGCTTAAAAAGTTTGCTGAATTCTGAAAGATTATTTGTCCAGAGTAATCTGGCTACTAAGCACCAGTTTTGATCCATAATTTCTGATTCCATTTATAAATATCTATTGAAGATACTCTGTATAGAAAAACACAGCTTCTGTAGAGAGGAAAGATTCCATTGTTTTTAATTTCAAGTAACTCAGAATGGACTTTAGGAAGAATGTGGCCTGTTAGGGAAAGAGTCAAAAGTCTTTCCTGTCTGTTAATGAATAATATTATTTATTTGTGAACATGTAAAATGCAAATAATAATTTTTGAATTTCAAATAATTAGAAGCTCCTTGACTTTCAAGGAAACAGTCACAGAATCAAGCTATGTACAATAGAGCAGAACAAAAGTGAAGCTAATAGAATATGCACATTTAAAAAAGAAATGAATGAGTACATTGCTGGGCCCTAGATCTCTATATCCAATACTGACATTAAAAAGAGAGAACGGCCAAAATTACAGGAAAGTGCTACCAAGAGCTTCTACCAAGAACCTATGGACTGCAAAGGTAATGTGGTCTTGACATAGATTACTTTCAAAATTATAGCAACACCTCCAAGGTTTATATGGAAAATCCAGTATCTTATTTAGTACTTATGTGTTCATCAAATATGCTACAATAACCATCCTAGCTTAAAAATGTCATAGTCCAATCCTTCATTTAGAAAAATGAAAGGTAAAGTGAAGAAAAGCAGCGTAGCAATTATTCTCCATGGGAAAAATGACTATAAATTAAGAGCACCTCATAAATTATTTGCAGACATGTCTCTATTAGAATGAAATAAGATCTTTCAGAGGATAACACACCTGTGCCATGGATAATTGCCCTCATTCACAAATAATAAGTGGTCCACCAGATGTTTAGCCCCATACAGACATATGCAAGGCAAAGCAGTAGGAGAGGGTGTTTCAGTTCATACCAGAGACGATCCTTTTTTATCTTTTACAAGCTCTCATGCTGTGTCAGCAGCTTATTTAGTAAGGTAACCAAAATCAAAGAGGATTCCCACTGTTAAGTACTAACATTTTATTTTAGTTATTAAACTTACAGGTAGAGAAAACCACAGAATCATTAGAAACCTTAAGTTTATATTAGATGCCTACATTTCTTTTGTTTGCTTTTTTAATTTTGACAGATGCAAACAAAGATTTTCTTAAATTTCAAGGGTCTCATCAAAATGAAAAAGACTGCAAAGCTAAATTAAAATTCAATATATGACTAGAATCAACTTTATCAAATGAATGATTCCATTTTGGAAAATAAATATTTGGCCCCAAACTACCACTCCTGTTCTTTGCAATATTTTAATGTATCAAAAGACATTATCTTGTTATGTGGCAGCCTGGATGGGAGTGGAGTTTGGGGGAGAATGGATACATGTATATGTATGGCTGAGTCCCTTTGCTGTTTCACCTAAACTATCACACATTGTTTGTTAATCATCTATACTTCAATACAAAGTAAAATTCAAAAAAAAAAAAGACATTATCTAAAATAAAGACTGATACAGTTTTTAAAATACTGGCAGTTATTAAAATATTGTATTTATTCATTGGGTCATTTGGTGTTTAGCAGTGGCCTAGGTATAATTGACAGTGAATACAGATGACTTCACATGTTACTTTGCTACAGAAGTATATGTTCAGAACAATTGAAACCTTAACTTTAAACTATGTGCCACTATTATAAATATTATAGAACTGGTGTGTATTAAGTCTCTTCAGTTCAGTTCAGTTCAGTTCAGTCTCTCAGTCGTGTCTGACTCTTTGCGACCCCATGAATCGCAGCACGCCAGGCCTCCCTGTCTACCACCAACTCCCAGAGTTCACTCAGACTCACGTCCATTGAGTCAATGATGCCATCCAGCCATCTCATCCTCTGTTGTCCCCTTCTCCTCCTGCCCCCAGTCCCTCCCAGCATCAGAGTCCTTTCCAATGAGTTAACTCTTTGCATGAGGTGGCCAAAGTACTGGAGTTTCAGCTTTAGCATCATTCCTTCCAAAGAAATCCCAGGGCTGATCTCCTTCAGAATGGACTGGTTGGATTTCCTTGCAGTCCAGGGGACTCTCAAGAGTCTTCTCCAACACCACAGTTCAAAAGCGTCAATTCTTTGGCGCTCAGCTCTCTTCACAGTCCAACTCTCACATCCATACATGACCACAGGAAAAACCATAGCCTTGACTAGACACACCTTTGTTGGCAAAGTAATGTCTCTGCTTTTGAATATGCTATCTAGGTTGGTCATAACTTTCCTCCAAGGAGTAAGCGTCTTTTAATTTCATGGCTGCAGTCACCATCTGCAGTGATTTTGGAGCCCAAAAAAATAAAGTCTGACACTGTTTCTACTGTTTCCCCATCTATTTCCCATGAAGTGATGGGACCAGATGCCATAATCTTCGTTTTCTGAATGTTGAGCTTTAAGCCAACTTTTTCACTCTCCACTTTCAATTTCACTTTCATCAAGAGGCTTTTTAGTTCCTCTTCACTTTCGGCCATAAGGGTGGTGTCATCTGCATATCTGAGGTTATTGGTATTTCTCCCAGCAATCTTGATTCCAGCTTGTGCTTCTTCCAGCCCAGCGTTTCTCATGATGTACTCTGCATATAAGTTAAATAAGCAGAGTGACAATATAAGTCTCTTCAGTCATATCCAGTTCTTTGAAACCCCATGGACTGTAGCCTGCCAGGGTCCTCTGTCCATGGAATTTTCCAGGCAAGAATACTGGAGTGGTTTGCCCTTTCTTACTCCAGGGGATGTTCCTGACCCAGGGATCGAACCCACACCTCTTGTGCCTCCTGCATTGGCAGGGGGATTCTTCATCACTGAGCCATTGGGGGAAGCCCAATGATTACATCTAAAAAATAAATAATAATTTATTATATTTGCAACCTCATCACTTAAAGCATTTGCAAGCAGAGGTATAATAAATGTATTTTTAGTCATGCCAGTGGACTATCAAGATCAATATAACATCTCTCTCATTTACATCAAAGGAGATGTTGTGTGAAGATAACATCTCCTTCCATGATGACAAACTCAAAGGAGCGCAGTGAATCCACCCTGAAGTATCCAGGAGCTTTGTTAATAATAATACATCTATAGTATTGACATCTAGCATTCTTTCCTCTCTGAAGCTGGGAAATGCTCCCAGGCATACACCATCATATACATGCATACACAGTGTATGGGAACTTCCATACTTCTATATGACTCTACTGCTAGAGTTAAATAGCCCAGGAGAAGACACTCGATGTTAGCTAGACCAGAGTCCTTAAAAGAAAGTCAGCCTCCTGCTTTGGAAGAGCCTTTGGTAAGGGGCCAAAATCTTGGAAGAACCAAGCCTGCAGGGAGAGTGTGTGAAACCAAAAGGCAGAGGAGAAGCAGTGATGAGAGACAAAATGAGTCCTGAGGTATGTCTGGTCTCTGGTTCCAGCTGCTCCTATGACTCTGTTGAATCCCCATTCTCCCAGTTTAGTTGTGCAAATTGTACTTGGATTCCATGAAATAATAATACCTTTCTGGCCTAAAGCTAGCTTGATTTCTATAGCTTATAATCAAAGAGACCTAATAAATCGTATTAAGCATATGTAGCCTGTAAGTGAACTTTCAAGCATTTTCTTTCAAACTTCAGATGGACTTACATACAATTTAAAATTCAAGCACAATATAAGCAGTGTGTTTCTGTGTGTGTGTTAGTTGCTCAGCTGTGTCTGCCTCTTTGTGACCCCATGGATTGTAGCTCTCCAGGCTCCTCTGTCCATGGAATTCTCCAGGCAAGAATACTGGAGTGGGTTGCTTTTCCCTTCTCCAGGGTATCTTTCCAACTAAGGGATTGAACCCTGGTCTCTGGCATTATGGGCAGATTCTCTACTTTCTGAGCCACTAGGGAAGCTAAAATACAAGCAGAGTCAGAGGTAAAACTGAGCATAGTACATCTAATGGAAGAAAAGCAGCAAGTATCACCAGGGTGAACAGATTTTTGCAATGGAGATGACAAAGCAGTTTTATCAAGGATAAAAGGAAAGTAAAGCATGAAGAACACCAGAGTCCTTCAAGGGGCGGTGTTTACAGTATACACTGAAGCAAGGGAGTAATGTGGTGAAAATAACATTTTAGAAAAATTACAGGTGAAGGATTAGAAAGAAAAAGAATAGGAAATCAATGTAGGGATCTCTACAGTTGACTTATAGTGATGGGATTGAGAAGAAAGAACCAAAAGAGTTCATATTTCATAAGAATAATTGATTGGGAGGCAGTGAGGATGTGAGAAATGATGCTTATTACATTACATGTAAGTCATAAATTTCTCTCCATTTTAGAGTATAATATGGTGGCAGTTGTGGTTTAGTTGCCGTCACGTCCAACTCTTGAAACCCCATGGACTGGGGCCCACCAGGCTCTTCTGTCCATGGAAATTCCCAGGCAAGAATACTGGAGTGAGTAGCCATTTCCTTCTCCAGGGGATCTTCCCAACCCAGGGATTGAAACTGTATCTTCTGCATTGCAGGTGGATTCTTTATCCACTGAGCCACCACGGAAGCAATATCTACACACATATATGTACTTTACACATGTACATATATTTTAATCTTCACAACTACCTTACAGGGTAATACATAATCCTTATTTTAACTGAGAAAAATTAAGCTTAGAAATATTACATTAAAATTGTTTATATATATGCATATAAATATAAATACAACAAAATACAAATATATATACATATACATATATGAGAGAGACCTGAGATTCAAATCCAAACCCATTTGACCTATTTCACGATGCCTCTCAAGCCTAATTCGATTCAGAAAACAAAGGAAAGGAAGAAGCCCACATAAAATGGAAACAGCCTGAAGGCAGTTAGAAATATAAAGTAAATAATCTTTCTTAAAATACCATATAATTTCAGACTAATACAATGTGAGCTTTGAAAATGTGTGTGCATCAGAGATAAATGTGAAATGTTGTAACAAATATGTTACAACACACAATGGTTAGAACAACTGAGCTACAGCAGCGCATAATCCAATAGCAGATGACAGGGAAATAGATGACCTTATTTCAGCTTAGTGAGAGCAGGAATTACGTCCGTTTGGCTCATCCCTATAACCCCAGGATAGAGCTAAGAGCATCACATAATATTTCAATTAATATTTTTTTAAATTTTGAGTTAATTGAGAAAAACTTTGAAGACTTGATATAAGTCAAAGAGGCCTTAAAATGATAAACAGAAAGAAGAAAAACTCGACAAATTTAAGATAGTCACCTTGCAGATATGGAGTGGACAGGAAGAAGTCTGAGAAGGGTGTAAGAGTCCTACAGAGGTCCACTTACTGCTTTTATTTTGAAGAGCTCTGCAGGTTAAAGAGGAAACCAGGCCCTCATGAAAAGCTGTAGGAAGCAAACACGAAAACCATGGATTTTTCAAACTTCTTTCATGCTCATTTCTTCCCATCATATTTACACTTCGTAATTTCAGGTGCTGCCTGTTCCTGGGAAAATGCTTCTCAGATGCCAGCTTCAGGCAAACAGTGGTTGGACAAGGTTTTTGTTTATTTGGGTGTTTTGGGGTTTGACGTTTCTTTTTTTTTTTTTTTTTAGTGGATTCAGATATCACAATCTGCCACAAATGATAAGTTGATGGCTCCTCAAATTGTTTTTCCTTATCTAAGTATGTTAATAAAAGGTTCTAGGTTCTTCTGTGTTTTATCTTATTCAGCTAGACCTACAGCCAAAATCAACAGCAAAAATGTGAGAGTAACTCTGCTGGACTTAAATCATGAAGTTATAACTAACATTCAATACATTTAGCTGTTTTCAGAAAAAAATCATCCATGTTAACTTTTTCCAAATGAAATTATATACAATCATGCCCTCACCCCGCCAAGAAGAAAATAATAATAAAAATCAATGTGATATGGAGAAGATGGAGATGTCATGCATGCACCTTCAGAGATCCCAAGTCATCTCCTGAATTGTTTGGGTTCCTGGAACCTTAAATCCCAAAAAATACTAAGTAAAATATGAAGTCCTTAATCAACTGACAATGTTAAGTCACAATAAAGAATTCACTTGAATTTTCTAGTGAAAACTGAAAGTGTTAGTCATTCAGTCATGTCCGACTCTTTGCAACCCCATGGATTGTAGCCTGCCAGCCTCTCTGTCCCTGGGGATTCTCCAACCAAGAATACTGGAATGGGTTGCCATGCCCTCCTCCAGGGGACCTTCACAACCCAGGGATCGAACCCACTGCAGGCAGATTCTTCACCATCTGAGCCACCAGCAGGTAGTACTTAAAACAGTGATTCTCAAATATTGGTGTGCACCAGAAACACTTGAAGGGCTTGTTAAAATACGCATTGCCAGACCTCAGTCCCAGTTTTTGTTTTGGTAGATCTGAGGTACAACCTGAGATTTGCATATCTAACAAGTTCCCAGGTAATGTTGACGCTCCTAGCTCAGGGATCACACTTCAAGAAGTTAAGTTATAATCATTAACTGTTCCTCTAACAGGATCTATGGCAGGCAGAATAACCACCCCTTAAAGTCAAGGCTATGGTTTTTCCAGTGGTCATGTATGGATGTGAGAGTTGGACTGTGAAGAAAGCTGAGTGCCGAAGAATTGATGCTTTTGAACTGTGGTGTTGGAGAAGACTCTTGAGAGTCCCTTGGACTGCAAGGAGATCCAACCAGTCCATTCTGAAGGAGATCAGCCCTGGGATTTCTTTGGAAGGAATGATGCTAAAGCTGAAACTCCAGTACTTTGGCCACCTCATGAGAAGGGTTGACTCACTGGAAAAGACTCTGATGCTGGGAGGGATTGGGGGCAGGAGGAGAAGGGGACGACAGAGGATGAGATGGCTGGATGGCATCACCGACTTGATGGACGCGAGTTTGAGTAAACTCCGGGAGTTGGTGATAGACAGGGAGGCCTGGCGTGCTGCGATTCATGGGGTCGCAAAGAGTCAGACACAACTGAGTGACTGAACTGAACTGAACTGAACTGAAAGATGGCCACATCCTAAGATCTGAAACCTATGAATATGTTACAATACAAGTACAGGACAATTAAAGTTGCAAAAGAAATTAAAGTTGCTTGTCAACTGACCTTGAGATAAGGAGACTAGCCTGGATTATTCAGGTGGGTCCAATGTAATCACAAGGGTCCTTAAATGTGGAAGAAGGAGGCAGAGGATCATATGAGAGGTCTACCAAATTTCTACTAAGTCGAATAAAATATTTATCATTGACATAAGCCAAAAAAATTTTACTTTCAAGGTCTTAAGTCCTAGGAAGCAACTGGTAAGATCAGCTACTCCAGACCAATTAATGATCTTTCACTATAGTCACTTCGGAATTCCCAAGACACCTTAAAGAACGTTTCCTCAACTAAGTAAGTAATTCCCACACTTTTGAAAACACTGGCTTGGAAAAACAATAAAACAAACTCATAGACTTAGTCTAATGTCTAATGGCTTACTCCAAAAGTACATATATATTCCCTGAAACAATGTTATTTTTCCAATTAAAATTCATGAATCATAGTCAGTAATGAAAGGAATTTGGAGGACTTTGAGATCTAAAGTGAATAAATAAATTACATATTTTTAAGCAGTATTTATAGACTCAGGTTCATTCACATAATTATAATGAAGAACAAAGTTTCAGTCTGAAGATTAAATAGAAAATTCAAAAGAGTCTTATGTGAAAGTTAAAGCAACTTTTTCATTTTCCTTGCCTAGTCCATTTCACATCTTCAGTAGTCACTTTCCAAACACTGCCTATTAAAAAACTTCTCTGTAAATACTGGGCAGAAACCCACACATGGGAACGGCATGCAGAACTCTTTGAAAACATGCCCAAAAATTCATCCCCTGCTACTCAAACAAGTTGGAGAGGGTTCAGAGAAAATCTGGAAAATTAACTTTAGGAGGGAAACTTAAAGAAGCCCAAGTTTTTCATTTAGCAGGAGATACAAGTGAAAAGAGAATCTCAAAATCATTTTAATGCAGAGATTTGCAACTGTGGTATGGAAGCGATTTACCTTGGGCACTTGTTAACACACTCCAGCTCCACACACTCTGACTCGGTGGTTCTGAATTCAGACTCAGGAATGGATATTTCTGTTAAGCACCATGATGATGCTATTGCATGTGGTTCCTGGACCACACTTGTTGAAAAACATGTTGAGAAATGCTTACTAAATAAGTATAAGAGGAGCCCACACAGCTGTTCTGAATCTCTGCCACAAAACAAGTGAAATCCATTTAAACTGCATGAGACATGGTTCCAGAGTGAAAAAAGAACTCCCTGACTGAGTTAGTTGTTAAAGGTGGCACAACAAAGCAGTTGTGTGACAGTAACTGAGTGAGGACAACTGACTGAAAAGAGAGAAAAGAATGGTTGTTCTTAAGGAGTTTACAGCCTAAGCTAGTGGTTTTCAAAGCACAAAGATAGCTGGGAGCTTGTTAAAATAGGCAAAGTATCAGGACCCACTCCAGACCTACTGAATCAGAAACTCTAGAGTCGGGGTCCAAAATCTGATTATAATGAACAAAATGTGAGAATCACTGATTGGAGGAAAGAAAATGATAAATATTAACAAAGTTACACAAATAAGACACGTGATGTGGAAAATGGAGTGTTCTAAAAGCCTGGCTTCCTTGCTCAATAGCTTTGTGAGCTTAGGCAAGTTATTTAGTCATGTTGAGCTCCAGTTTCTTTGGTGGTTCTAACTGCTTCACTTACTTCATTAGAAAAACAAAGAGGGTCAAATGAGAGAAGGTACAGCTACATACACAAGCTCAGAGAGTGGCTAGATTGGATAGAATCATTTATTCCTCCTACAAACACAGAGCACTTACCATGTGCCAATCTTTTTTTTTTCCCCCACACTGGATACAAAAACAAATTACTTCTGCCATCCAGTAGTCCACTGTTTGAACTTGATCCTGAAAGACTTCAGTGGAGGAACAAGGCAACCAGAACTTTGAAGAGACTAAACCATTTTGGTGAAGAGCAGGACACTGTAAGCTCCACACAGTAGAATCTAAATAGCCAAGGACAAAAGCCTTGTCTTATTCAATCCTATGATGGTGAAACAGTAGAGTGAAAAAGCTGGCTTAAAACTCAACATTCAAAAATGAAGATCATGGCATCCAGTCCCATCACTTCATGGCAAATAGATGGGAAAACAATGGAATCAGTGTGAGACTTTATTTTCTTGGGCTCTGAAATCACTGTGGACAGTGATTGCAGCCATGAAATTAAAAGACGCTTGCTCCTTGGAAGAAAAGCTATGACAAACCTGCTGCTGCTGCTGCTAAGTCGCTTCAGTCGTGTCCGACTCTGTGTGACCCCATAGACGGCAGCCCACCAGGCTCCCCCGTCCCTGGGATTCTCCAGGCAAGAACACTGGAGTGGGTTGCCATTTCCTTCTCCAATGCATGAAAGTGAAAAGTGAAAGTGAAGTCACTCAGTCCTGTCTGACTCTTTGCGACCCCATGGACTGCAGCCTACCAGGCTCCTCCGTCCATGGGAGTTTCCAGGCAAGAGTACAGTATATTAAAAAGCAGAGACATTGCTTTGCCAACAAAGGTCTGTATAGTCAGAGCTATGATTTTTCCAGTAGTCATGTACAGATGTGAGAGTTGGACGATAAAGAAGCCTGAGTGCCAAAGGATTGATGCTTTCAAACTGTGGTGTTGGAGAAGACTTTTGAGAGTCCCTTGGACTGCAAGGAGATCAAACCAGTCAATCTTAAAGAAAATCATTGAATATTCATTGGAAGGACTGATGCTGAAGCTCAAGCTCCAATACTTTGGCCATCTAATGCAAAGAGCCAACTCTTTAGAAAAGACCCTGATGCTAAGAAAGATTGAAGACAGGAGAAGGGGATGACAGAGGACAAGATGGTTGGATGGCATCACCAACTTAATGGACATAAGTTTGAGCAAGCTCCGGGAGATAGTGAAGGACAGGGAAGCCTGGCATAGCATACTGCAGTTCATGGGGTTACAAAGAGTCAGATACAACTGAGTGACTGAACACCAGTAACAATCTCCCTAGCATCTAGAGCTGTGCCTGACATGTAAAAGTCACTTAAGTACTTGCGGAAGTGAGGGCTACTGGTTACATTCCAGAGGAAAGGTTTGAAAGTTGGGTGAACAGGCAAATAAATATACATGTCTAATAGAACTGATGATTCCACTAGACAGTAATGAAAAATGAAGATAATTGGGGAAGAGAAATGAAAGGGATTGAAGCACCTAATACGGAATTTGTTAAGATGTTTGAAACATCAAGAAGAACTGGTGTAATTTTTCTGAGCAACTATATCTTTAAGTTATTTCTTGGACGTCCATAACCATTGACACAGACAGTAAAGCATGGGCCTGCTTGAAGAAAAGATTACTTCTTGGGGATCCTTACAATATTAAATGCTAAAATTATCCAGTCCTTATTAATTCCACATTTACTGAATGAATAAATTCTTTAATTAATTGGTTAGAAATTCAGGGGATGGTGGTTTTTTCCTTCATCTGTGGGATGATGATAAGATAGCAATGGGCTATTCTAGACCCTTTTACTCAGCAAAATAATGATTCATCATTATTAGCATAAAACTGGGTTGCTCTTAAATTCTAAAGCAACAAACAAACAAACAAACCCTGCTTTCAATTACTCATCTGAGTTAGTGGGCCCAGATGGAAAGCCTGAAGGACAATTTTTGTTTGCCTGCATGACTGCAAATGTGGAGGCTTGAGCATGGATAAAGGGGTGTCACTTGCAAAGTTTTCCTTTTTCAAATAATGAAGTGTGTCTGTCTCTTGAGCTGATGACTGAAAACTTTCCATCCACCACTGGGTAATTAGACACACATGTAATTAGTGGTCCACATTCCAAAGAAAAGATGAAACTCATTAATAAATCATTAGGCATTGTGAATTTTTTTCCACTTCCTCCTGCCACCCACATACTGGTGGCAAAGTAGTCTCTATTATTTTTAACACAGAGACTATATATTTGGAAGATTCTGAATCCCTTTAATTGAGCAGGCATGGAAGTCTCACAGCTAAGGAATTATTAATAATGTTAATTGTGAGAAATTACTTTTTTTTCTTCCTAAAGTGGGAGTTTTGAACTAATTTACTAACTTGTCAAATAAGCTTTTTTAGCAGAATCTTTTTTTTGAAAATTTGGTTTAGAAATTCATGTTTTATATCTTAAAATTAAATAGTTCTAAATTAGAGGTAGAGCCTTATAATTGAAATGTTTATCTAAGCACCCAGCATGCTCTGGGATGGCTGGATATGGACTCCTGGAAGATGGCTTTTGGCATTTCTTTAAATTCTGAATCGCATTCCCAGCTGTCCGAAAGCAAAAAGCCAAAGAACAGAGATCAGGGCACCTCTAGCCAAGCTGCTGGATTTTGACTTGTTACTAGTTCTTCTCCATCTCCCTTCAATCAGGCTGTCTGCATGTGCTGTCTGTCATCTGCCTCTCTTTGCACACATGCCTCCCCCAACTCCCCCATACTGCAGCCTGGGTACATTTCAAGTGCCTTTTGAGAGCAGATGTCTCTCCATGCCTATCCCCCTCCCCTCAACATCTCTAACTCCAGTGAAAAGAGAATATGTGCTACTGTCCCTTGCATTAAAAGAGAATTGAAAACCCCAAGTTGTGATGGATTTCCTTTCTTGACAACTTACAAGTCCCAAAGTACTTCCTCAGTACTTCTTACTCCTGCTTTTCAGGACAATGGAATTTTTCTCTGATCAGTTTAATTTTTACCCAACCATAATATAGCTTTGCTTTATAGATATATATGGATACATGAGGACTTCCCGTGTAGCTCATCTGGTAAAGAATTCACCTGCAATGCAGGAGACCCTGGTTCAAATCCTGGGTTGGGAAGTTCCCCTGGAGAAGGGATATTCTACTCACTCCAGTATTCTTGGGCTTCCCTGGTGGCTCATATGGTAAAGAATCTGCCTGCAATGTGGGAGACCTGGGTTGGATCCCTGGGTTGGGAAGATCCCCTAGAGGAGGGAATGTCAACTCCCACTCCAGCATTCTTACCTGGAGAATTCCATGGACAGAGGATCCTAGCAGGCTATAGTCCATGGGGTCATGGTCAAACACGATTTAGCAACTAAGCACACATGGATACATGCTCAGTTCAGTTCAATTCAGTCACTCGGATGTGTCTGACTCTTTGTGACACCATGAACCGCAGCATGCCGGCCTCCCTATCCATCACCAACTACTGGAGTCTACCCAAACCTGTGTCTATTGAGTCAGTGATGCCACCCAACCATCTCATCCTCTGTAGTCCCCTTCTCCTCCTGCCCTCAATCTTTCCCAGCATCACGGTCTTTTCAAATGATCAGCTCTTCGCATCAGGTGGCCAAAGTATTGGAATTTCAGCTTCAACATCAATCCTTGAGATGAACACCCAGGACTGATCTCCTTTAGGATGGACTGGTTGGATCTCCTTGCAGTCCAAGGGACTCTCAAGAGTCTTCTCCAACACCACAGTTCAAAAGCATCAATTCTTTGGCGCTCAGCCTTCTTCACAGTCCAACTCTCACATGCATGCATGACTACTGGAAAAACCATAGCCTTGACTAGATGGACCATTGTAGACAAAGTAATATCTCTGCTTTTTAAAATGCTGTCTAGGTTGGTCATAACTTCCTTCCAAGGAGTAAGCGTCTTTTAATTTCAAGGCTGCAATCACCATCTGCAGTGATTTTGGAGCCCAAAATAATAAAGTCAGCCACTGTTTCCCCATCTATTTCCCATGAAGTGATGGGACCAGATGCCATGATCTTAGTTTTCCAAATGTTGAGCTTTAGGCCAACTTTTTCACTCTCCTCTTTCACTTTCATCAAGAGGCTCTTTAGTTCTTCTTCACTTTCTGCCGAGTGGTGTCATCTTCATATCTGAGGTTATTGATATTTCTCCCGGCAATCTTGATTCCAGCTTGTGCTTCCTCCAGACCAGCCTTTCTCATGATGCACTCTGCATATAAGTTAAATAAGCAGGGTGACGATATACAGCCTTGACGTCCTCCTTTTCCTATTTGGAACCAGTCAGTTGTTCCATGTCCAGTTTTAACTATTGCTTCCTGACCTGCATACAGGTTTCTCAAGAGGCAGGTCAGGTGGTCTGATATTCCCATCTCTTTCAGAATTTTCCACAGTTTATTGTGATCCACACAGTCAAAAGCCTTGGCATAGTCAATAAAGCAGAAATAGATGTTTTTCTGGAACTCTCCTGCTTTTTCAATGATCCAGCAGATGTTGGCAATTTGATCTCTGGTTCCTCTGCTTTTTCTAAAAGCAGCTTGAACATCTGGAAGTTCATGGTTCACGTCTTACTGAAGCCTGGCTTGGAGAATTTTGAGCATTACTTTACTAGCGTGTCAGATGAGTGCAATTGTGTGGTAGATTGAGCATTCTTTGGCATTGCCTTTCTTTGGGATTTGAATGAAAACTGACCTTTTCCAGTTCTGTGGCCACTGCTGAGTTTTCCAAATTTGCTGGCATATTGAGTGCAGCACTTTCACAGCATCATCTTTTAGGATTTGAAATAGCTCAACTGGAATTCCATCACCTCCACTAGCTTTGTTCATAGCGATGCTTTCTAAGGCCCACTTGACTTCACATTCCAGGATGTCTGGCTCTAGGTGAATGTGAGTGATCACACCATCATTATTATCTGGGTCGTGAAGATCTGTTTTGTATAGTTCTTCTGGGTATTCTTGCCACCTCTTCTTAATATCTTCTGCTTCTGTTAGGTCCATACCATTTCTGTCCTTTATTGAACCCATCTTTGCATGAAATGTTCCCTTGGTATCTCTGATTTTCTTGAAGAGATCTCTAGTCTTTCCCATTCTGTTGTTTTGCTCTATTTCTTTGCATTGATCGCTGAAGAAGGTTTTCTTATCTCTCCTTGGTAGTCCTTGGAACTCTGTATTCAAATGGGTATATCGTGTAGGACTTATTCCCAAACCTTTGAATAAGAAGTATCATAACTAGAATTTAACCTTTAATAATTTGCTGTGGTATGTAATATTGGGGTTCAAGAGAAAGTGAAGGTAAGAAAGAGGGGTTACCCTCTGCTCTAAGGGTCAACACACATTTTTAAATTTTGCAAAAATATATTCACCCCTTTGTTGAATCATTGAGGTAGAAACATACACAGAACAATTTGAGTAAGTTTACAGTGAGGTCCAATGTGCCAGCCAGCATTTACCTTGGGAACTATGGTCAGAGATGTTAATAATGCATTGCTGGAATGTGCTTGGAAACACTTGAATTCACTTCAGACTACTCTGCCTTCAGTTCTTCTATCACATCCTGTGTTCAGTTCCTTCTAGCTGCCAATGTCATTGAAGTTCATCAGATGTATACAAAGCTATCCCAAGTACTCCTCACATTCTTTTTTCTATTTTTTTGAAGCACGTATTTATTTATGTTGCATATGATTACTTTTTCTTTTGTTACTGAAGCTTGCCCATATCATTATATCTATTAAACAAGTTAATATAAAAGAAGCACATAGAATAGGGTCTGGCAAAAAGAACACTGTATACATTATTTTCTAAATTTTGATTTAAATATAACTGATCAACAGTGTTGTATTAGTGTCAGATGCATGCAAAGTGATTCAGTTATACATATATTAATATACATTGTCTTTCTTTACATTCGCTTCTATTATAATTATTATAAGATATAGAGTATAGCTCTCTGTGCTTAGAGTAGGTCCTTGTTGATTATCTATTTTATGTATAGTAGTGTGTATCTTTTCATCCCAAACTCCTAAAATAATCCCCTCCCCCTGACCCTTTGGTAGCCATGTTAGTTTCTGTGTCTCTGAGTCTATTTCTGCTTTGTAAGCAAGTCCATTTGCTTCATCTTTTTAGATTCCACATATAAGTGATATCATAATGGCTTTGTCTGTCTGACTTACCTCACCTAGGATGGTAATATCCACGTCTATCCTTATTGCTGAACATTAGCTCTTATTACCTAGATTTTCCTTTTTGGCCTTCTACTATAGTACTGAGCTCACGAAGCCTAGTGTTAGAAAAGATCATAAGAGATGTCTGGGAAAAATTATGAAAACAACACAATACAATGATTTCTTATTCCTTTTCACAACTCTCAAAGCACCATTTGAACACAAAGCTCTTTTGAAAACAGAAAAAGGTTTTCTGTGAAGGATGGGAAAATGAACATAAGAATTTAACCAAGTATTCACTCTCAAAATTGTCCTTCCTTTCTTTCTCTCTCTTCCCCTTTCTTTCATCTTTATTTTTCTTTCTTCTTTCTGTGTCTGCCACTTGGTCCTCTTTTATTACATTTTTAAAAATTTAGACATTATTTTTGCATCTTTCATTCATCAATTGTACAGTTCTGTTTTTAAAAATGATATAAATTCAAGTAGTATATCTTTTCACTTTTCCTCTAGTAAGCCATTGGTAAAACAAGAGAATGAAGCCTATGTAGAGACTTTCACATGCAATTTAAAGTGATCTAATAAATGCCTTCCTCCAAGAGAAATCTTCCAATACCACCAAAATAAATCAAATAACCAAACATTGTTTTGTAGATGAGAATTGCTCTTAGTTCTGATGTTTATAATTGGCTTCCAAATCACTTTTAAATACACCTGTCTTATTAAAATTACCAAACTGATATGGTTGTTCTACACACATTAACCAGGAAGAGGTTTTTCAAAAGTAATGACGAAAATCCATCTTTCTGGAAGAACAACAACTCTTAAATCACCCCAAACTCTTCATGGGAGATTGACCTTTCTGAGTAAATTATTTTATATTTAGCACCTCTTGCTGTCATAAATTTTTTCCAGATATTGCATAGACTTGTTATCAGGAAACTCACTAGTAATTCTGCTTCTTATACAATAAGAAAACTCTGCTAACAGCCATTTATTTTCTTTGACCCCCTTATTATTCATTATTCTTTCTTTTCATACATTTATTATTTTTCCCAAAAGTCATCACCTTTTCTCAGAGATCTAATTGATCAATTGTTAATTAATATCCCTTAGATGGGGCTTCCCTGGCAGCTCAGGCAGTGAAGAATTCGTCTGCAATGTTGAAGGCCTGGGTTCAATCCCTGGGTTGGGAAGATGTCCTGGAGGAGGGCATGGCAACCCACTCTAGTATTCTTGCCTGGAGACTCTCATAAACAGAGGAGCCTGGCAAGCTACAGTCCATGCAGTGGCAAAGACTCAGACATGACTGAGTGTCTAAACACAGCACAGCAAAGCACATCCCTTAGATGCTCTTCTGAACTGTTCCAAGGAACAATGTAATTTTCTAAATCTATACCTCTCAAGGCCCTTGGACTTTCCACATCAGTGTCATCTGGGAACTTGTTAGAAATACAGACTCTCAGGCCAACTGAATTAGAAAGTCCTTTTTCACAAGACCCTCGATGACTCATATACATACTAAAGTGGGAGACACTGGTCTGGATATCATTTAAATAACTAGAACTAAGAACTATACTATAATCATGGAATTTCCATGTTTCTATTATTATCTTTAGAAAATGTTTATGGCGTTGTCGGTAAAACACATCTAAGATTGTTGAGGCAAGATCTACTTCATTCTGTATGTGCCCTTACCTTTAAGGTTCGTTTGTTTGTCTTTAGTTTTATTATCTAGTTTTCTACAGTTTTAAATTTACCCACATTTCCAGATTTACACTATCTTAAATATCACCTATTAAATAAATTTCCTAGGATTTTTTTTTTTTTTTTTTGCCTACAATGATAAATAAGAAAGGGAATTATTCATAGTAGCATCTGTTTGAGAAATATCAGTTCAGATTTTTGTATTCCATATTTTCCTCTCTGAGGTGGGAAACATAAAACTCAAAGAACCTGCAAGTTTCTTTAAAGCCAGAATATATTGGAAGGTTCCCTTAAATATTGAGTTAAGAATAATTTCCCTGCTCACCCACTTTGTAGGTGATTAGATGAGCTCTATTTAAAGCTCTTCTTTCCTGAGGCTGGGCCCCTCTATAACTTCTTTCAACCATTTCTTCCAACCAAAAATTCTGCCCCTAAATATCTTCTTCATGTATCTTCACAGATAATTAATATAACATCAGTTTTTGAAAGAATATCAAGGTTGTTCTGGTGGCTGATAAGAAAATTGACATGAATTTATCCTACACAGATTTTTTTTTCCTTATGATGCCTTTATTTATACCAGACTTTTATAATCAAGTATAAAATTTACCTTTTTATTTTTACCTTTCATCTGTTTGGGGTCATGAATTTACAGATGCAGAACAGTTAATCATTTTGCCTGTACAGACAAATCATGCATAATAATTCACAAAAGTGATGTGTTAGGGACTCTAGGGTCTGCATCCACTCATTTGCCTACACAAACATTGGGGTATGTTTCCTTTAAGCTTCACTTAGCAGTAACATTTTTTCCCTTCTTTCAGCAGTGCATGTTGCTGATTTCTCCTGATGTGTGAAAATTTTCACAGCTGTATGCAATACACATTCATCTAATTGAAGAGGTTTTTTAGTCCCTATAGGACTGAAGTCAGAGTAAAGAAAAAGAGAGACTCAAATTTTCTTGCTTTGTTAGAACAAGTCCAGGAACTCTGTAGACTTGCTGACTACAGCTAGAAAGACCAGGTAACTTAGATGTCTGTGAGAGCTCCTTCCAAAGTCAGTAATTAAAGATGGAAAAAAATAATTATAGCTGTACAACACTCACAATTTGTAACTGATTTTTAGCTGATAAATATTATCTTGAAATAGATGTTATGAGGCTAAGCTTATTATTCTATTAGACCAATCTGGCATACAAAATAATATTAAGTCCCCTGAGAACTTTGGAATAAATGGTAGGTTAAACAGTGTACTTCTCGTAATTTCATAAATAATCATTTTCCAATACTGCCATTTATAAAATGTGTGACCCACTGAGCTTTTTCATATCACATATTCTAGTTTATTAGCCACTTAATTTCTCATAAAGTTTTATCTAAACTTTTCAGAAGTGTAATCACTCTCACATTCATATCATAATTCAAGGATTAATAAAAGCTAATAAAAATTTCTATATCCAAACAACACATAAACTCTTAATGTGCTCATTCAGAGAAATCTCTCAGGCCTACTGCATAGATGTATGTTTATGACTTTCCATCCCCCTCAAGGATGAGTCCTCTGTTAGTACTGGGCTTGCCATTGGCATTTCTGGAAATAATCTGTGCTTTTCTCAATGTGTTCATCCTAATATAACAAAATATAAATGGCTTTTTTACTAACAGAGTTAAGATGCATCACTTCAATATCCCAATAAGTGATAAGTTCTTTACTTTTTCTCTTCCAAATATTAAGTTGGAATGGTAAGAATCCCACTGCTGAAAATTGGTTAAGCAATGAGAGAAGCTTGGCCTAAGTGGAGGATGGTGGGAAGCTCTTTTAACAGAATACACTTGACTCCACTGATGAAAAGGAGAGAGAAGGAAGAAAGTCTTGGCACTGGTATAAGGACATCAAAATAATTTGTAAAGGAATTTTAAAGAAAAAAAGTGAAATGAAATAAAGTACACTCTGCTTGAGCTTCCCTGATGGCTCAGATGGTAAAGAATCTGCCCACCATGCAGGAGACCCGGCCTCGATCTCTAGGTAGGGAAGATCCCCTGAAGAAGGGAATGGCTACCCACTCCAGTATTCTTACCTGGAGAATTCCATGGACAGAGGAGTCTGGTAGGCTACAGTCAATGGGATTACAGAGTCTGACAAGACTGAGCGACTAACAACACTCCGCTTAGACACAGGATGAGACAGGATCCTGGAAATTGAGAATCAACAAGGGTAAGACTGATTCCTGGAAAAACCAAAATCCAGACTAAATTATTCAACAGATAGTTCATGATGAAATTAGGAGGATCCAGAGTGTTTGAATTATGATAACTTAATGCATACTAATATCATTCCATTGCTCACTGTAGCTTATACACAGAGACAATGGAGAAATGGCAGACAGACTTCATCTTTATTTCACCAAGGCATTTGGCCTCCATATTTACAATTTTACGTCTTTCGTTATATCCTAGACATGTAAGATAACGTGGATGCATGATTTCTGAATTTATGGCTGGTTGTGAACTTCCAGATGCTCAAGCTGGTTTTAGAAAAGGCAGAGGAACCAGAGATCAAATCACCAACATCCGCTGCATCATCGAGAAAGCAAGAAAGTTCCAGAAAAATATCTATTTCTGCTTTATTGACTATGCCAAAGCTTTTGACTGTGTGGATCACAATAAACTGTGGAAAATTCTGAAAGAGACGGAAATACCGGAACACCTGACCTGCCTCTTGAGAAACCTGTATGGAGGTCAGGAAGCAACAGTTAGAACTGGACATGAAACAACAGACTGGTTCCAAATAGGAAAAGGAGTACGTCAAGGCTGTATATTGTCACCCTGCTTATTTTATTTAATTTATATGCAGAGTACATCCTGAGAAATGCTGGGCTGGAGGAAGCACAAGCTGGAATCAAGATTGCCGGGAGAAATATCAATAACCTCAGATATGCAGATGACACCACCCTTATGGCAGAAAGTGAAGAGGAACTAAAGAGCCTCTTGATGAAAGTGAAAGAGGAGAGTGAAAAAGTTGGCTTAAAGCTCAATATTCAGAAAACAAAGATCATGGCATCTGGCCCCATCTCTTCATGGGAAATAGATGGGGAAACAGTGGAAACAGTGTCAGACTTTATTTTGGGGGACTCCAAAATCACTGCAGATGGCTATTGCAGCCATGAAATTAAAAGACGCTTACTCCTTGGAAGGAAGGTTATGACCAACCTAGATAGCATACTGAAAAGCAGAGACATTACTTTGCCAACAAAGATCTGTCTAGTCAAGGCCATGGTTTTTCCAGTGGTCATGTATGGATGTGAGAGTTGGACTGTGAAGAAAGCTGAACTCCAAAGAATTGATGCTTTTGAACTGTGGTGTTGGAGAAGACTCTTGAGAGTCCCTTGGACTGCAAGGAGATCCAACCAGTCCACCCTAAAGGAGATCAGTCCTGGGCGTTCATTGGAAGGACTGATGGTAAAGCTGAAACTCCAATACTTCGGCCACCTCATGCAAAGAGCTGACTCATTGGAAAAGACCCTGATGTTGGGAGGCATTGGGGGCAGGAGGAGAAGGGGACGACAGAGGATGAGCTGGCTGGATGGCATCACCGACTCGATGGACATGAGTTTGAGTAAAATCCAGGAGTTGATGTTGGACAGGGAGGCCTGGCATGCTGCAATTCAGGGGGTCACAAAGAGTCGGACATGACTGAGCAACTGAACTGAACTGAACTGAACACTTCACAGAGAATACTGATGGGCCTAGAAATTGTCAATACTAAGCAAAGTCTCTATTGGGGCTAAAGGTCCTACAGTGTTACTAATGGATGCTGTGGTGTACCATCCAGGTACCACACTTCAGGACCAAGATTTCTATTCCCTGAGCTGGCTGGGGCGGGTGCCTGCTTAAGTCTCATAGTTAAGGTCCTCCACAGAAATTGCCCTAGGCTGAAGGAAGGTGACACACTGAGACACTGCTCATGGTCATGCTTCATGTCTGTTCCCTCCCTGGAGCAGCCTGTATCAAATCACTGTGACAGCTCTGAAAAGCCATTCCAGCTTTTGACTCCTATGTAATCAACTAAGTCTTCTGTTGCAACTGCATCTCCGTTTGACTTCTCCTCTGCCCTTATCCTGCTTTCCAATTATTTTTATGTTAGGCCCCTTGACATTGTTCCATAACTCACTCATCTTTACATTTAATTTTTTTTTCTCTTATTTTTTGGAGAGTTCCTATTGCTCTACCTTCAAGTTTATTCATTTTTCTCTGCTATGTGTAATCTTTTCTCACTCTCATCCTGGTTATTTTTCTTCTCAAACATTGTAGTTTTCATCTTTACAAGTTTTATATGAATTTTTAAATATATTTCCATATCTATAAAAGGAATATAGTTACAATAACTTTTAATATCCTCATCTGCAAATTCTAGCATCTGTATGTCTTCTGGGTTGGATTTGATTGATTTTTCCTTTGGTGGGGATACATTTTATTGCTTCTTTGTATATACCTAATAATCTCCTTTTGGATGTCTGGTATAATGATTTTTACCTGCTGCTGCTGCTACTGCTAAGTCGCTTTAGTCGTGTCCAACTCTGTGTGACCCCATAGACAGTGCTGGATAATTTTGAATTCCTGTTAATTGTCTTGAGCTTTGTTCTGGGCTATAGTTACCTGGCAGCAGCTTGATCCTTTCAAGTATTTCTTTTATGACTTGTTAGCAGGTCCAGAGCAGTGGTCAGTCTATAACTATTCTCCACCACTAGAGCAATATTTTCTTGAATACCCAACTTAATTCCCTTGAAAACTCAACTTGAATACTCGTGAGTTTTTTTAGTCTGGCTAGGGTTAAGAAGCACTGTTCCTGGCCCCACAAGAGGACCAGACATTGTTTTCTGATACATTTCCCAGCATATGCATGCACTGCTGAGTGATCTGCTAAAGATTCAAAGAGAACCTTCTGCAGTTCTCCCCAGTTCTCTCTCTTTGATGTATTCTCCTCTTGGGTCTACTGTCCTATCAATTCTAACTGCCTTGGTCTGTCTGAACTCTTAGCTCCAAAGCTTAATCTCAGAGTTTTCAGACGTGTTTCTTAGCACCCTCTTCATGTGCAATAATCTGGAAAGGGCCTCTAGGTAGTAAATTGAAGAAATCATATGGCTTACCTATAAGCATAACTTCCCTGGTGGCTCAGACGGTAAAGTGTCTGCCTACAATGCGAGAGACCCACGTTCGATCCCTGGGTTGGGAAGATCCTCTGGAGAAGGAAATAGCAACCCATTCCAGTGCTCTTGCCTGGAAAATCCCATGGATGGAGGAGCGTGGTAGGCTACTGTCCATGGGGTCAAAAAGAGTTGGACACGACTGAGCAACTTCACTTTCACTTTCAAGCATAATTATATTTGTTTCCTATCTCTCAGAGAATCGCTGTCCTTCATTGCTTGGCATCAGTGTCTTGACAACTGTACTTTCTTGTATTTTGTTTGATAGTTTTTGTTTCATAGAGAAGTTAAATATGGCCTTTTTACTCCCTCTTGCCAGAAACAGAAGCTAGAGCAACTTTTCAAAGGTGTAGCTGAAGCTCAAGCTTGAAGATAATATCCTATAAGTTTAAAGTACCATCCTTCTGGATACAGCATACATCTAAATCAGTAGTCATCATATGGCACTTTATCTTCAATAAATAGAATAGATGAGTTTAGGAGCCAAGGTATAGAAGTAGAAGTTGCTCTGCTTAACGTTACTCTTGCTGACCCATTTGGGGAATTTTGGCCTCACCTCCTACAACCTGAGCCTGCAGGTTTAGGAGATGCAGACTCTTTCTACCAGGGTAGATCACAAAAATCTTTAAATATTTAAGCTATGGCTCCCATCCTATTATTTTGGACTCCTATATGAAACAAACATCATTCAAAGAAAGTCAACACCATCCTGGTGTTATAGGCCATGATTATCAAGAGGAGCAAGACTGCTCTTTATACAATATAGGTGTGGAAGAATTCACTTGGCAAACATTATTCATTGGGACCACTCTTGGTGGGATTCCCAGGTGGCTCAATGGTAAAGAATCTGCCTGCCAATGCAGGAGATGTGGGTTTGATCCCTGGGTTGGGAGATCCCCTGGAAGAAGAAATGGCTATTCATTCCAATATTCTTGTCAGGAAAATCCCATGGACAGATGAGCCTGGCAGATACAGTTCATGGGGTCTCAAAGAGTTGGACATGACAGAGTATGCATACATGTACTCTTGGTACTCCTCTTCCCAATATTCACAGTAAATGAAAAAATAAAATGGCAGCCATAGTCTTAGGAGAGCAAGGTTACCAGGGGCTCAAGATTCCTCAGGGATAAGAATATAGAACAATAGGAAGAAAGAAAGTGAAAGTGACTCAGTCGTGTCCAACCCTTTGCAACCCCATGAACTATACAGTTCATGGAATTCTTCAGGCCAGCAAACTGGAGTGGTTAGCCTTTCCCTTCTCCAGGAGCTATTTCCAACCCAAGGATCAAACCCAAGTCTCCCACATTGCATGCAGATTCTTTACCAGCTGAGCCACAAGGGAAGAACAATAGGATTCAGTGATTAATTGGATGTAAAGTATGAAAAGAGAAGATTTAAAGATAGTTGCAAAATTTCTGGCCTAATTATCTAGAAGAATGGAGTTATTCCCTAGGTTAGGAAGGACATTGAAAGAAATAAGTTTTTAAAAGGATAGCCAAAGCAATCTTGAGAAAGAAGAATGGAACTGGATGAACCAACCTGTCTGACTTCAGGCTCTACTACAAAGCCACAGTCATCAAGACAGTATGGTACTGGCACAAAGACAGAAATATAGATCAATGGAACAAAATAGAAAGCCCAGAGAAAAAGCCATGCACCTATGGACACCCTATCTTTGACAAAGGAGGCAAGAATATACAATGGAGAAAAGACAATCTCTTTAACAAGTGGTGCTGGGAAAACTGGTCAACCACTTGTAAAAGAATGAAACTAGAACACTTTCTAACACCATACACAAAAATAAACTCAAAATGGATTAAAGATCTAAATGTAAGACCAGAAACTATAAAACTCCTAGAGGAGAACATAGGCAAAACACTCTCTGACATAAATCACAGTAGGATCCTCTATGACCCACCTCCCAGAACACTGGAAATAAAAGCAAAAATAAACAAATGGGACCTAATTAAAATTAAAAGCTTCTGCACAACAAAGGAAACTATAAGCAAGGTGAAAAGACAGCCTTCAGAATGGGAGAAAATAATAGCAAATGAAGCAACTGACAAACAACTAATCTCAAAAATATGCAAGCAACTCCTACAGCTCAACTCCAGAAAAATAAATGACCCAATCAAAAAATGGGCCAAAGAACTAAATAGACATTTCTCCAAAGAAGACATTCAGACAGCTAACAAACACATGAAAAGATGTTCAACATCACCCATTATCAGAGAAATGCAAATCAAAACCACAATGAGGTACCATTTCACGCCAGTCAGAATGGCTGTGATCCAAAAGTCTACAAGCAATAAATGCTGGAGAGGGTGTGGAGAAAAGGGGACCCTCTTACACTGTTGGTGGGAATGCAAACTAGTACAGCCACTATGGAGAACAGTGTGGAGATTCCTTAAAAAACTGGAAATAGGACTGCCTTATGATCCAGCAATCCCACTGCTGGGCATACACATTGAGGAAACCAGAATTGAAAGAGACATGTGTACCCCAATGTTCATCACAGCACTGTTTATAATAGCCAGGACATAGAAGCAACCTAGATGTCCATCAGCAGATGAATGGATAAGAAAGCTGTGATACATATACACAATGGAGTATTACTCAGCCATTAAAAAGAATACATTTGAATCAATTCTAAAGAGGTGGATGAAACTGGAGCCTATTATACAGAGTGACGTTAAGCCAGAAAGAAAAACACCAATACAGTATACTAACGCATATATATGGAATTTAGAAAGATGGTAATGATAACCCTGTATGTGAGACAGCAAAAGAGACACAGATGTATAGAACAGTCTTTTGGACTCTGTGGGAGAGGGAGAGGGTGGGATGATTTGGGAAAATGGCATTGAAACATGTATAATATCATATATGAAATTAATCGCCGGTCCAGGTTCAATGCATGATACTGGATGCTTGGGGCTGGTGCACTGGGATGACCCAGAGGGATGGTACAGGGAGGGAGAAGGGAGGGGGGTTCAAGATGGGGAACATGTGTACACCCGTGGCAGATTCATGTTGATATATTGCAAAACCAATACAATATTGTAAAGTAATTAGCCTCCAATTAAAATGAATAAATTTATATTTAAAAAAGGAAAGAAAAAAAATAAAAGGATCAGAAGTCGAGTTTTGACTATGTTACTTTTAGGAAACCTAACTGATACCAAAATCTTTCAAATGGGCAATTGGAATGAGCACTGGAGTACAGAAGTTTGGAAGTTGCTTGATATGTCATCACAGAAATACAGGGAGATTTTCAGAGTTTTGCTTGGGTTCAGAGGATGTATCTCTCATAAGCAGCACAGGACACGCCATATTTGGGAAGCCAGAACTCATTTTCATGTGGCATCTGCCCCTTATTTGCTACATCTGCACTCATATTTTTCCCCTCACAACCTCTCCCTTTTCCCTCGCCTTCTACCACCCTCAACTTTTCAAGGAAAATATTACAAATATTCTTTCAAGCAAGTATTCTTTGCCCATTTTGGGTGTCTGCGAAGGCCTGTGGTGATGGCTTTTAGCCGAAGCATTTTTCTAAAAAATAGAACTTGGACTTCCTGGGGCATGGTGTCATTCAGCACAGAAAGAAGCTTGTTCAGAAATAAAACAGAACAAAACAACCCCCCTCCCCCAAATCCTCTCTCTTTCTAAAATGCCCCCCACCCCCTGCCATTTTTTTTTCCACGACCCATTCCTCTATAGATCTAATGGCGTCTCTTGGAAAATCTGTTGAACTACCAAGAAATTTCAATATCGAGCCGTGGTTATCTGATCTTTGCACACCAGTCCAGTCTGTTGAAGGGAAGACTGAGACCTGAACAGGATTTTACATCTCTGAGCTTCAGTTTCAGCATTTGTAAAATAAAAGATTGGACTAGATCATCTCCAAGGACTTTTCCAACTTTCCAATTCTATTAACTCTAAAATAACTTAAATGGGTCAAGAAACTTCAATGTTAATTTGAACCAAATGCAGAACTAGGTGTCATTTATATCAATCTCTAATTATAATTTTCTAAGGACTGAACTAACAACCGGAAGATTCTTGGCACTGCTGGAATCAGCAAAAAGGACCATTTAGATTTAGCAAGTAAACCGAAATGTAGTCTCTGAAAAAATAAGCAAGAAAACATTTACCTGCCTCAGAGGAGTCCTGAAAATTTTATTTGTTAATTCTTTTTAAGTGATTTGACTCCTAAAAGATTAATAGGCCATCAGTACTAGGGGGTTATTATTTAGCTTTATAAGACTGGGTTTCCATTTGATGTGCATAATGATTTCTGGGTTCTTATTGTGAAGAGTAGGCAAAGATGCTAAAAACTGACTGACTCCACACAGAGTTGCTGTTTTTTTAAATGAACATTCTAAAAATATCAATCATTGAACCAACTTTTAAAAATAAGCTAATTTCTTCCAGCAGTAAGTGGAAATTATTTTTATTAATATTAAAATAATTCTTCTCCCATGATAATAACTGTTAATATACTAAGAATAACCTCATGTTTACTTGGCACAGGAGAATTTCTGAGAAACATCAGAAAGAACCACTGGGAAGGGCTAGGAAAAAACCGAGAATAGAGTGAGAAGAATATTTAGAAAGGGTTGGTTTTCCCATGTAGAGTTAAACTAAGGATCTAAATAGTGCCATGGAACTAGAAAACCTGAGGAGAGACAACAAAGTTTAAATTAAATATCCTAGTCATTTATATCTTCACTTTGACTTTTCACTTTCATGCATTGGAGAAGGAAATGGCAACCCACTCCAGCGTTCTTGCCTGGAGAATCCCAGGGACGGGGGAGCCTGGTGGGCTGCTGTCTCTGGGGTCGCACAGAGTCAGACACGACTGAAGCGACTTAGCAGTAGCAGTCATTTATGTAAGTAATTGAAATCTAATCATTTAATATAGAAATAACCTAAGAGAATGTATTGGTTAAGTATATGATCTCATAAAATAATTTATTAAATTACTATATGGATAAAATCACAATTTCAAATAGCTGTGTTAAACATAACAAAAAATTATATAACTATTTAAAATATTTTTGTCAATAATATGCTTACTACCTGTAAAACACTGACAAAACTTTTAGTCTGATAAGGAAAGGTGTGCTTTCCAATAGAATAAATTTTCCATGTGTTTTTTTTTTTTTCCTGTAGTTTATTGTGTGAGTGCATCTTTGTGAAATTCCTTAAACAGGAAGTAAAATAAAGTTAAATAACATTAGATAACTACTCTTTCAAAAACTAATTACTGAAGCCTTCCATTTTCTATTTCTGGATTAGCAAAAAAAACAATTTCATTACATTTCTTCATAGGTAAATTGAAAAGCTAAGTTCTAGACATGAAAAAAGAGCTTTAAACCAAATGAAAAGCATTCTTTTGATCATGTGACTGGCCATTTATCTATCACCTTCTAAATTTCCATTAAATAAATAGGGTGTTATTTTATTAAGAATACATGCATAGATTATATTTATGTAACAAGGTATACATTTGATTGAAAATCAAAACAAGGAGCAGATGGTTTTGTTTTAACCCAAGAGACAACTTACTGCACCAGCTCAGAATGAAAACCTCTTTTATCCAGGATGAAAATATGATGTTTGGAATTCCTATACCAATGCCTATTTAAATATAAAAGTAGAAAAGGATGAGAAAGATGGGTCTGTGCAAATTGACATCTAACCATCACCATTACCATGATTGTCCACTTTATTTGTACTTGCTCTAGGCCAGGAGCAATGAGACGGTCAAATAATTTAATTCAGAGAAATAGTAATATATAGTGTAAGCATACTTCTCATTAGCTCTAATGACTTATTTACACCTAAAGTCTCATTCAAGCTAGTAGGCTGAAATCTTTGCCTTTTATTTTTTCAGAAGAATGTCTCCCTTTTAAGAAAAGATGCTATTTGAATCAAAACTTTCAAAATATGAGGTAATGTTTTCATATTACAAACATGGTTTTCATATAACATAAGAGATCATTTGAATGAAGTATTTACAACATAATTTTATTCTCCCAATGAAATGCCGTACTTTAACTGGCAGACTCTACCAAAGACCTACCTATTCACCAGAGAGAAGAGATGAGCTTGAAGATGTGTCCCTGACCCTTCTCTCTTAACCTTCTTGGAGTATAATTTTTACTCAGCAGTTCAATGGGAAACATATGAGTGTCAGTTCTGTTCATAATCAGTCCACAATCATTTCATGTAGTTCTATAGTCTTATGTAGACTACTCATTGCAACAAAATTTGACTACTAAGAAAAACACACTTAAATGATACAAAATTAAGTTTATTATAAAGGTAGTTAACTATTTAAAAATAATATAAATGGTGTAAGGGAAAATACACAGAGAAATATATTATCTTCTATAGGAATGCTATGTGAATGTGGTAATAAAAGCTTATAAATATATGGCAGTGTCAGTTGCTATCAGTGCTCCACCCATATTCTCCCTGATCTCTTTAAAATGCTTGTGCACAACAGCTCCCAATAGTTATAAATCAACTATACTTCAATAAAAATTAGAAAGAAAAAAAGCTCCCTACAAACAGAAGTCCAAGTCCAGACGACTTCACTGAAGTATTGCTCTTCCAAGAGACTGAAGAGGAGTGAACACTCCCAAAATCATTCTATGAAGCCACAATCATGCTGATACCAAAACCAGATGAAGACAACACCGAAACAGAAAATTACAGACCAATATCTTTAATGCATATAGATGCAAAAATTCTCAGCAAAATATTAGCAGACTGAATACAAGAACACATTGAAAAAGATCATACACACACACATAAAAAAAAAATTATACACCACAATCAAGTTGGATTCATCGTAGGGTCACAAGGATGGTTCAACATACACATATCAATGTGATACACCACATCAACAAAAGACAAAAAAAAATTCATGATTATCACAATAAATGTCAAAAAAGAATTGATAAAATTCAACACCTATTCATGATGAAACCTCTTTCCCACAGCCAACATAGTGCTCAATGGTGAAAAACTGAAAGACTTCCCACTAAAGTCTGAAACTAGATAAGGATACCTACTCTCATCACTTCCATTTAACAAACTATTGGAAATTCTAGCCTCAGAAAAGAAAAAGAAAAGGTATTAAAATTGGAAGGGAAGAGGTAAAATTGTCATTTTATACAGATTATGTGATACTTAGAAAACCTTAACTACCCACACAAAAACTACTAGAACTGATAACCAAATTCAGCAAGATAGCAGGATACAAGCTTAACATACAGAAATCTGTTGCATTTCTCTACACTCAGAAAGAAATATCAGAATGGGAAAGTTAAAAAAAAAATCCCTTTGAAAATCATAGCAAAGTAATAAAATAGTAACAAACATGACAAGGAAGTAAGAGAATTATATACTAAGAACTATAAAACATTGATAAAGGAAACTGAAGATGGTTCAAAGAATTGGAAAATACTTCATGGTCTTGGATTGGAAAAATCAATATTGTTAAAAATGGTCATACTACCCAAAGTAATCTAAAGATTTAATGTGATCCCTATCAAATTACCCACTATATTTTTCACTAAACTAGAACAAACAATCTTAAAATTTGTATGGAACCATAAATAACCCAAAATTGCCAAAGCAATTCTGAGGAGAAAGAATAAAGCTGGAGGCACAACCCTCCCAGACTTCAGACATCACTATAAAGCTATAGTAACCAAAACAGCATGGTTCTGGCACAAAAACAAACATATGGCTCAATGGAACAGAATGTAGAGCCTCAAAATAAACTCACATACCTATGGTCAACTAGGCTTCCACAGAGGAGGCAAGAATAAAGCATGGAGAAAAGACAGTCTTCAGCAGGTGATGTTCAGAAAGATGGACAGCCACATGTAAATCCATGAAGTCAGAACACACCCTCACACCATCCACAAAAATAAACTCAAAATGGCTTAAAGACTTAAATATAACACATGACACCATAAAACTCCTAGAGGAGAATGCAGGCAAAACATTCTCTGACATAAATCATACCAATGTTTTCTTAGTCAGTCTCCCAAGGCAATAGAAATAAAAGCAAAAATAAATAAATGGAACCTAATAAAACTTAGAAGCTTTTGCACAGCAAAATGGGCTGAATTTCCAAAATATGCAAACAACTCACACAACTCAATAATAGCAGTAACAACAACAAAAACCAACAACTCGGTCAAAAAATGAGCAGAAGACCTAAATAGACAGTTGTCCAGAGAAGACGTGCCAGTCAGCACATGAAAAGATGCAAAACATGGCTAATTATTAGAGAAATGCAAATCAAAACTACAAAGAGGTGCTACCTCACACAGTTTAGAATGGCCATCATTAGAAAGTATACAAATAACAAATGCTGGAGAGGGTATGGATGAAAGGGAGCCCTCCTATGCTGTTGATAGAGCGTAAATTGATGCAGCCACTAAGGAAAACAGTATGGAGGTTCCTTGAAAAATTAAGAGTTGCCCTGTGATCTCACAGTCCCACTCCTTGGCATATATCTGGCAAAGCTATATTTCCAAAAGATACATGCATGCCAATGTTCATTACAGCACTATTTACAACACCAACACATAGAAGCAGCCCAAATGTCCACTGATAGGTGAATGAATAAAAAAAATATATGGTACATACATACAATGGGGCTTCCCTGGTGGCTCAGACGGTAAAGCGTCTGCCTGCAATGCGGGAGACCCGGGTTCAATTCCTGGGTGGGGAAGATCCCCTGGAGAAGGAAATGGCAATCCACTCCCGCACTCTTGCCTGGAAAATCCCATGGACCGAGGAGCCTGATAGGCTACAGTCCTGCTACTGCTAAGTCACTACAGTCGTGTCTGACTCTGTGCAACCCCATAGACGGAAGCCCACCAGGCTACCCTGTCCCTGGGATTCTCCAGGCAAGAACACTGGAGTGGGTTGCCATTTCCTTCTCCAATGCATGAGAGTGAAAAGTGAAAGGGAAGTCGCTCAGTCATGCCCAACTCTTAGCGACCACATGGACTGCAACCTATCAGGCTCCTCCGTCCATGGGATTTTCCAGGCAAGAGTACTGGAGTGGGGTGCCATTGCCTTCTCCGAGGCTACAGTCCATGGGGTCACAAAGAGTTGGACATGACTGAGCGACTTCACTTTCACTTTCACTTCACATACATTCAATGGAATACAACTCAGCCATTTAAAATAATGAAATAATGTCATTTGCAGTGACATGGATGGGCCTAGAGATTATCAACTAAGTATGTCAAAAAGAGAGACAAATGACATATGATATCACTTTTATGTGAAATCTAAAATATGACACAAATGAATTTACTTACAAAATAGAAACAGACTCACAGATATAGAAAATAAACTTATGATTACCCAAGGGGAAAGGGGGTGTTGTTGTTAGTTGATAAGCCATGTCCAACTCTTTGCAGCCCCATGAACTGCAGCATGCCAAACTCCTCTGTCCTCACTATCTCCTGGAGTTTGCTCAAATTCATGTCCACTGAGTCAGTGCTGTTATCCAATCATCTCATCCTCTGTCACCACGTTCTCCTTTTGCTTTCAATCTTTCCCAGCATCAGGGTCTTTTCCAGTGAGTGGCCCTTTGTATCAAGCGGCAAAAGTATTAGGAGTGTCAGCTTCAGCAACAGCTCATCCAATGAATATTCACGGGTGATTTCCTTTAGGATTGACTGATTTGATCTCCTTGCAGTCCAAGAGACTCTCAAGAGTCTTCTCCAGCACCACAATTCAAAAGCTTCAATTCTTCTGTGCTCAGCCTTCTTTATGGTACAACTTCCATACCTGTACATGACTACTGAAAAAAAAAAAACAACAACAAACCTATAGCTTTAACTATACAGAGTTTTGTCAGCAAAGTGATATCCCTGATTTCTAATACAGTCTAAGTTTGTCATAGCTTTCCTTCCAAGAAGCAAGCATCTTTTAAGCTCATGGCTGCAGTCACTGTCTGCAGTGATTTTAGAGCCCAAGAAAATAAAATAATTTTTGCACAGACCCTTAAGTCAAGGTTTGCTTATAGGGAACCCAACTTGAAACATTAACTTTCTGAGTAGCTGGAGCCCAGGAAGTGGCTTCTGTGCTGAGAAATGGATAGAATTCCAGGGAGTTGGCATAGTGTAATACAGGTGAGGGTAGTTCTCTCTATGTACAGAAATAGATGCAGGAAGAGGAAGCCTGAATAAATATTGCTTAGAGTTACAGAATCTAAACAGGACACAAAGCAGGTTTTCAAAATGGTACCATAACAAAAACGTTTCAAAAGTAAATTATATAAAAGTGGCCAATATAATACCAGTTTCAATTGCAATCCAGTTAATGATTCCAATAAAAATTTTCCACTAGCAGTTTAAGCACTCAGTTTTCAACCTTCTTGTCCCTTTTCCCACTAATACACTGAATTGTTAATTTTTCAAGTTAACACTTAATAAGAATAGATTAATAAATAACAGTGAGATGGTACAAAGAAAGAAACTTTGCTTTCTTTTAACGAGTTCTATTAACCTCTGGTTTTCTCCCAGAAGCCTCAAAAATGTCAAAGGTTTCCCTTTAAAGAATGAGAGTTTAAACACCAAGGTAATGGTGTTTTATTCATACAAAAAAAAATTTTTATAGTGTCTGAATTAAAATTGTTCTTGAGAGTGTCCTACATTCATGATCATTTTCTCGCATCCATCTTGGGCTAAAGACTGGCAACCAGAGATCTTTCATAAACTATTGTTCAAAAAATGAATAGATGATCCAACAGGAATGAAGAGGAAAGAAATATGTCTGTAACAAGTATGAACGTCAATCCATAAGTTGAATTATATAAAAATGTAATTATTCTTATCTGTCTGTACCTCTTGATCTCTGTTTCAAGACCCATCCCCACTCTTCTCCCCAGGCTACTTCCATCAGGTTTTTGGAAATTGACATGTCATGTTGGTTTGGGGCTCTCCCCTTTTGCTGAGATCATACTAAGTTCTAAGAGTCTAAAATAGCACCAATACATCGATGGGAGAGTGGGAGAGGAGAGAGAGGCAGTGTTCACACCATGTCTACACACCATTTGCTGACATATTCCTCATTCCACGTGGTCCTTATTTATACGTGCTCCATGATGTTCTCATTCCCATCCCATACGCCTCTCTTCTGGTGGGATTCTCCACCATGCTCAGGCCTTTCCTGGGAGTGAGGAAATGGCAGTGCTCTTCCTATCTTTCTATGCTACACTGAGTCAGGACATTTTCTTGATGAAGCTATGTTGGGCCCCTTCTGACACACACCAGACAGACATTTTCCCCAAGCCTTTTAATACCAAAGACCTTGAACCAAAAAAACAAAAGATGATTCCTCTGCTCTTAGATGCTGCAGAATTGTTTGACCTTCATAGCGCTCAGCCTGGGAGCACAAGGACACGTCTCACATCTCTCTCCTCCCCATATGACCCTTACTTCCCCTACAAGCCTCTCTCTCTTCCCACTAATTCCACCCCGCCCCCACCCCCACCGCCACCTTCCAAGGCCCATGGAATTTTTATGGCAAATATGTTTGGGGTGGCAGAGAGGTGTTAGGGTTAGGAGACAAAGTAATCTTGGAAATCCCTTATTCTTGGAATCTAAGAGCCAAGATTCTGAAAAACGGAAACCAGGAGAAGATTCTTTTTTTCTTCTTCTATCTGTTAATACATACTTTCCCCGAAGCATAAGCACAGAATGCCCCAGATTAAGGGTGAAAGTGAGGAGCTAGGTTGGAAAATATCAGGAAGGAACATCAATTAATATTGTACAAATATTATTCCTCATCCATTAAAGTCAAACAGGAATAGCACCATCTCTGAAGGCTCCTCCCTTTTTTCCTTCTAATCAAAATTATCCCTGCTTCTTCATTCCCTTCCTTTTGTGGCACTTACCTATCATGCCTCCTGCTAAATTCTTTTGTTCCTTTATCCTCTATAGACTGGGGACTCTCAGAAGAAGGTCAAATCTTATTCATCTTTCAATTCCAAGGGCAATAAATAAATGCTTGTTGAATGAGGAACATAACATCTCATATTCCTTATGCCAGATTACTTTTGAGAGCACAGTGATTATGGGCTTCCCTCATAGCTCAGTCAGTAAAGAATCTGCCTGCAGTGCAGGAGACCCGCATTCGATTCCTGAGTCAGGAAGATCCCCTGGAGAAGAAAATGGCAACCCACTCCAGTACTCTTCCCTGGAGAATCCCATGGACAGAGGAGCCTGGTGAGCTACAGTCCATGGGGTCACAAGAGTAGGACATGACTTAGTGACTAAACCACCACCACAATGATTAGGAGGCAAAAGCATGCAGCAGTGGTCAATGGTACCTACTGGTGCTAGTATGACTTGGTGATTCTTATTGCTGACTTTGCCCCTTACTTTTGTAACGTTAGCCTGTTTGCTTCACTTTTTCCTTTCTCAAGTTCCTCATCTTTAAGAGCTGAGACACTGGAATTACACTGCTAAATTTGAATATTGCTTCTTCCATTTATGAGCTGTGTCCTATTGGTACACTATTTATCCTCTCTATACCTCTGATTTCCTATCTGTACAATCACATGATGATAGCACCTTTACATAAATTTTTGATGCAGATTACATACATTTATACTTACAAAATGTTTATAACAATAACTGGCACACGGAAAGTACCATTTAAAGCTATTGATACACAAGTAAAATGAGTAGCTTTTGTTGATGTTATTTTAATCTCAGTCTACATATTTGGAAATAGATTAGTACATCAGTTTGTGAGAGCCGAGGAGGTCAAGGAGCACTTATGTTCATTTGGAATTTAAAGGGGAAGAATGTATTTTAGGACTTCCCTGGCCATCCAGTGGTTACGGTTCTACACTTTTTACTGCCATGGCCACAGGTTCAGTCCCTGGCTGGGGAAGATCCTGCAAGCCACACAGTACAGCCAAAATATAAATATAAATATATATATATATATATTATATGTATATATATATATTTAATGAATATTTCAGATGCTAAAAAATGTATGTGCCAATAACTGAAGTTGCTATTCAGTTGCTAAGTTGTGTCCGATGCTTTGCAACCCTGCGGACTACAGCATGCCAGGCTTTCCTGTCCTTCACTATCTCCTGGAGTTTGCTCAAACTCATGTCCATTGTGTCAGTGATCCCATCCAACTATCTCTTCCTCTGTTAAGCCCTTCTCCTGCCCTCAATCTTTCCCAGCATCAGGGTCTTTTCCAATGAGTCATCTCTTTTCATCAGTTGGCCAAAGTGTTGGAGCTTCAGCATCAGTCCTTCCAATGAATATTCAGGATTGATTTCCTTTAGGATTGACTGGTTTTATCTCCTTGCTGTCCAAGAGACTCTCAAGAGTCTTCTCCAGCACCACAGTTCACAAGCATCAATTCTTCAGCACTCAACCTTCTTTATTTATTGAGATTTATTCATGGAACTTAGTAGTATACTCAGTATGGACATAGTTTCAAAAGCATCAATTGTCTAAAATGTTTATATTGGTGATCTAAGTAATGAAAGTCAAGTATGGTATGATTCACATTACTTTTAAATAAAGAACTCATCACAGTCTTATACTATCTCTAACCTTTTGCCATTCAGCATCCATATTAGATTACTTCCTAACTTACAGTGCTGGCTAGAGCATCTCAGGATTTAAGCCCAGGCTAAATGTATAAATCTGTATGTAGTATTATGCTTGGGCATTAGAAATAGAGACAATGTCAACTTTGTTTTCCCAGGAAGAGGGGTTACAACTCAGTTGCTCCCAGGGAACAGACTAATGTAGAAATGAGTATAGTAGCATGTGTCAAGTAATATTTTTAAAAAGATAAATAAATCATAGCAGAAAGATAATTAGATGTGATCAGGTGATGGTCATTGACAGTGAGATAGGCATTTCTATATAATGAATAAGTTACCTCCATAAGGAGGTATTTAAATCATCCCATCTCTATTATTGGGCTCCCCTGTTTTTTGAACCCCACAAGGCACTTCTTTCTTTGAGCTTTCATCTCATCTCATCCCATCTTTCCATCTCTTTGCCAAAAGCTGTGTTTTTAACACTTAGCTTTTATGATGCATCTTCTTCATTTAATAGCATGTGCTTTTAGGTGTAGGCTTCACTGGTGGCTCAGACGGTAAAGCATCTGCCTACAATGCAGGAAACCTGAGTTCAATCCCTGGGTCGGGAGGATCCCCTGGAGAAGGAAATGGCAACCTGCTCCAGTACTCTTGCCTGGAAAATCCCATGAATGGAGGATCCTGGTAGCCGACATACAGTCCATGGGGTTGCAAAGACTCGGACACGTCTGAGCGACTTTGCTTCAGTTTAGGTGTTGCTCCTCACTGTGGAACACCTCAGACATGTTACACAGGAAAGCCACCTGCCAAGATGGGAAGGGCTTTGGTGAGAATAATCAGGAAACTTTGGTTCCACTCCCAGTTCAGCTATTCACAAACTGTGTGACCTTGAAAAATTCCCTTCTTGTCTCCAGGCCTCAGATTCTTTCTCCACATGACCTTTTTGCTTCCACTTTAAAGTGCTATAATTTCATTATAAGATTATTATGAGTATAGTAATAATAGTGATAATAATAATAATAATGCTGCTGCTGCTGCTAAGTCGTTTCAGTCGTATCCGACTCTGTGCGACCCCATAGATGGCAGCCCACCAGGCTCCCCCATCCCTTGCATTCTCCAGGCAAGAATACTGGAGTGGATTGCCATTTCCTTCTCCAATGCATGAAAGTGAAAAGTCAAAGTGAAGTTGCTCAGTCGTGTCCAACTCTTAGCGACCCCATGGACCGCAGCCTACCAGGCTCCTCCGTCCATGGGATTTTCCAGGCAAGAGTACTGGAGTAGGGTGCCATTGCCTTATCCATAATAAGGCTATCTACCATTTTTTCAATATTTACCCATGACATACACTGTACAAGTATTCTGCACCTATTAACTAGTTCCTAATCTTCTCCAATACCCAGAGCTTCCTTGAGGCCCAGTTTCTGTGAATAACGTGTCCCAGTCACACTGCTGCTAAGTGGATGGCAGAGGATGGATTCAGATCAGTGTCTGCTGAGCTCCAAAGGAGGTACTAAGCATGCTCTCTTGGAAGGACTGATGACGACGTGAAAAAGAAAGATGTAATCTAGTTTTAAAAATTATTTTTCTTTCAAGAGGGATAACAAACTCCAACCTGAGGCTGCCAAAGAGCAATACTAGGTGAATCATTTATCGGTCAATCAACTAGTCCATCAGTAATGGAATTCAGCTATTTGGACTAGGTGCTAATAAGGTCAAAGGTGAGAGCAGAATGTGTGCATAGCCCACAGAGTCAGAGACTGTACTCCTGACGTGCTCAGCTCCATTTCAAAATCATGGCAAATGTGGGTTACATGGTCCCCACCCTGCAGAGTGCTAGCACTTTAAGTTTGTTAGTTGCTCAGTCATGTCCCACTTTTTGTGACCCCATGGATTTGTAGCCCATCAGGCCCCTCTGTCCATGGAATTCTCCAGGCAAGAATACTGGACTGGGTAGCTATTCCCTTTTCCAGGAGATTATCCCAACCGAGGGATCAAACCTGGGTCTCCTGCATTGCAGGTGGAATCTTTACCATACGAGCCATTCCATTCAGAGAATGGAATCTTTACCATCTTCCCACTCTAACTTTAGGTACCCACTACATGCTTAAGGACAAACCAGTATAAGTGAGTCCCATGCAAACCTTTATGATTCAGACACATTAGAGGATAGGAATATAGGTTCCTAAAATAAACTTGTCTTCATAAAAAATACTTATATACAACTAGGAGAAAATATACCTGTAAATATTACAAACAAAATGATCCTTCAGCAGTTGATGACACTCCAACACCATGAGCTAAACATTCAGTATTATGGGAACTGGAGTAAGTTATTACTTACTTACAAGACTTACTGTCTCTTTTTTAATTATACTTTAATATAAAAAATTCAAGGGTAAACATGTAAATGTGGGATATTTGTTTTTTATTCACTGAGTTTATAATTCTTTCCTGCATCTCTTCTCAAAATTAACATGGATTGGGTAATAGTTTCATTAACAATGTCCTTATTAGATTTTGGGGATGCCCCACCCAGAATGTGTAACTGGAGTCTGTGTATCTAAACCAATCTACACAAGAAGTCAGAAAATTATGAATTTTTTAATGTAATTAATCAGTATTTGAAAATGGCAAGGCATTCATTAGGGAACAATTAAGCTATGATGCAAGAAGATAATTAGTAAATTGGGGACAACATGGGCACATTCATTACTTTAAAACTTAAATAATGCTGTTTATCTGTTTTTCTATAACAGTGGCATTTTTAAAATTAATGTTTATATTTAAATAATCACATATTCTCTTTCTGTGCATGTCCTATGTAGCCCTCAGTTTGTCTAGGGGTAAATGTGATTGTTTTCATCTCTCCTAACCATCGACTTTCCCTCCTAAATCTTTTCATCATGTTAGGATGTTTTTCTCAGAAAGTGAAGTGTCTTAGAGTAGGTGCATGTTAAATTGTAGCTTCTACCATTGTTACTATTATTATTGTTGTTTTCGTTGTTGTATTTGACATTTTCAGCTAGCCTTTTTTTTCAGATGACTAGATCTCAGTTACGTAGCTTATCTCTTCTATTATTCTTGGACACATTTTGTGTAGCTATAAAGTATATGCTCTAAGTTGTAGAAGGCTAAGATTTTTGAAAAATCTTAGGCCCTGTAAGAAAAAAGGCAGACAGCCCAATAGAACAGTGGGCAAAAGACTTGAACAGAAACTTCAAAGAGGATATTATCCAAATAGTCAATAAATAGAGAAAAAGTTGGTCAACTTCACAAGTCATCAAGGAAATTCAATGTCATTGCACACTCACCAGCATGGCTATTCAAGAAAAATGACCGTACTAAGTGTTAATGATCATATATAGAAACTAGAGCTCCTGTATTCTGTTGGTGGTAGTATACACTGTTATAACTGCTTGGAAAATTGACAACACCTACTAAACTGAACATATTACCCTATAACACCAAATTTCAGGCATAATCCCCCAAGAACATGGACCTATGTTTACCAAAAGACATGTATGGAATGTTATCAGCAGCACTATTTACAATAGCCCCAAACTGGAAACCACCCAAACAGCCATGTACAATAGAATGGATGTTATAGCATACTGTACAATGGCATGCTCTACAGCCATGAGAATGAACAAATTGAAGCCCAACACAAATGGGTACTTATAACTAATATAATATTAAATAATTTTGAGCTAGTTTCAAAAGGTACATTATATATGTTTTTACTGACATAAACTAATAGGCAAATTAATCTACAATGTTAGAAGTCATTATAATGGTTACCCTTGGGAAGATGAGGAAGGAAGTGGCTTCTGAGGAACTAGTGATATTCTGCTTCTTGATCTAGGTGCTATTTACAATGGTGTGTTTCCTTCATGAAAATTTTATTCAGCTTAAACTTGATTTTTATATTTCCTATAATTAGGGGGCTTCCCAGGTGACGCTAGAGGTAAAGAATTCACCCGCCAATGCAGGAAACTTAATGAGACATAGGTTTAGTCCCTGAGTCAGGAAGATCCCCTGGAAGAGATCATGGCAACCCACTCCAGTATTCTTCCCTGGACCATTAAGAGAGTATCCTGACAGTCTGCAGTGCACAGGGTTGCAGAATCAGACACAACTGAAGTGACCAAGCATGCACTTCAATTCAGTTCAGTTCAGTCGCTCAGTCGTGTCCGACTCTTTGCGACCCCATGAATCCCATAATTAAATATAGTTATATCTAAAAAGACATCCAGAATTCTGCAAATAAAAAGCTCTAGATTTTGCAACTCAAAAGCCTTTTTCTCTGCTATTCTGCTATTTGGATTTCCTGGAAGATGGTGATGCTGATGTTGCTGGCTAAGGGGCCCATATTTGAGAGCTACTGTTTTCAAGTTCATCTACACTGGCTCTCAGTACTTTCTCACTTCTCTTGGCCCATACATACCATCTTCCATTCTCAATATACCACTGAAACTATGCTCTCCAATGTCCCCATGAACCAGTTTCAGTAACTCTTTCAGTTTCTCCCCTACTGTCTATGGCATTTGACATATGAAACCTCTTTGAAGCCATTCCCATAGTTCCTTTGTCCAGTCTTTCTTAGTTTTGCTCCTACTTTTCTGAGCTCTTACTTGTAGGTTTTTCTTTATCTACCACTAAATGTTGGTATTTCATAATGCTTTGTTCTAAACCACCATTATCTTCTTCCTGGTGATCTTATCCTCTTCCTTGACATTATCACCTTTGTGCTAATGACTCTAAGGCCTAAAACTTCCAGTCCACACTCTCCAAGTTCTGCCCCCATATCCATCTCTTCTGGACATTCTTCTTGGATATCCCTCACCTACCACAAACTTCCACAAAATCTCATCTTATCTCCTCTTTCTTGCTCTCTGCCCAGTCACTCAGAATAGATTACTGCCTCCTAGTCTCCTCAGCCTGCCTCACCTTCAAAGCAGCATATTTTACAATTCTGTTTCCCACCTGTCCATCCCACTACTGTGATTCATCCTCTGTTCTTGTCTTGCCTAGGCTATGGCAGTAGACTTCTCAATCAGCTCATTCCCACAGCCTATCCATCTGCAGTTTCTTTACAGTGCAGCCACAGACCCTTTCAAAACCTGAATATCATTGTTTTAATGCTTCACTTGAAATACAAGTCCTTTTTATTTATAGAGTAAATCCAAACTCTGGTATCTAACTTTGACTTACTATTGCATTCCCATTTTCAGGAACCTAGAAGCTTTTCAAACATAAAATTTCATATGAATGAAGGGTAAAGAGATCTTGTGAAAGTAGAGATTCTATCATTAAGTCTAGGATGGGACCCAAAATTCTGCATTCTAACAAGCTCCTGAGTGCTACTAGTGCTTCTAGTGGGTTAGTGCAGACTTCATTTGGAATAACAAGGCCCTACATGCCTTCTTCTCTCCAGCTACAATAATTTACTGATATTTTCCCAGTATAACTTATGGTTTCACAATGCCTTTCCTCCCCTTTCCAGCTGCCTAGTGTCACATTGTCCTTCCATCCTCTTTCTAGCTACCTACTGTCATATTGTCCTTCACCACACAACTAAAACAGAACCTCTTCAAAAAGCCTGCCTGGTTTTCCTTTCCCCAAGAAAAGCTAATTGGATGCCTACATCTTTGCTCTTGTATCAGTCAGTACCAATTTTAGACTCAGACAAGCAAGATTGCATCCCAGACCCTGCATCTCTAGGGGCTTGAAATTTAAATCTTCCCTGAAATTTTCCATATTGCCTTCCAGCACCTGGAATGAGCTAGGGCCAGGAATACCATCTAGATGTGATGGCCTGAGGCCAGACTTGGATGTGCATGGGGCTTTTTCCCTGTCGTTTTCCCTTCAGGGCACTCTCCCACCCACTGTCTGACAGGTGGGATTGACCACATCCCCCAAGTTACTCTGGAGGGCCCCATGGCTATGTTCTGATGGCAAGAAGGTGGCCTAGTGAACAAAAGGCTCCTATTCACCACTGCACTATTTCACAGGACAGCATGTAATTCAGCGACCAGAATGGTGCTGACATGCAGATTGGGGGTGACTCTCACTCACATGGAAAGTGAAAGTCACTCATTCGTGTCCAACTCTTTGCAACCCCATGGACTATACAGTCCATGGAATTCCCCAGGTCAGAATACTGGAGTGTGGTAGCCGTTCCTCTCTCAAGAGGATCTTCCCAACCCAGGAATTGAACCTAGATCTCCCACATTGCAGGCAGATTCTTTACCAGCTGACCCACAAGGGAAACCCCACTCACGTGGAATCCAAGACAAGTCTGTGAGTCTGGAATTTTGATGATCCACCACCAGTCTTTATGCTTTAGCCCTCTGTGTGGCTCTTGTTTCTGTTCCCATTCATCTAACTTCTAACCACCTGAGGGTTGCAGAGAGTGGCATCAGGCATTCTTTATTCTACACCCCCAACCCCCACTACTGGTACCTAAGGAGATCACTTCACTCCCAAAACTTTGTACCTTGTGTCAGATAGTCCCCCAGAACCCATCATCTCTGAGGGCCTTGCAGTGTAAACAGGTCCTCCTCAATGCTCTCTCATCAATGTGTCGACATCATGCTGTTTTGGGTCCTCTCAATGGGGTCACAAGAGTCAGACTAAACCACCACCACCAAGGTTTTTGAATGAGGAATAGACATGCTTTGTGCTAACTAGATCATTCTTTTACTTACCCTTGGGCCCCTCCTTTTTTATTCCAAAGATGGAGATACACAGAAGTCATGAGTCCAGCTAACATTGAAAGAGATCATATTCTAGAAAAGGAATGATGGTGGCCTAAAGAGAAGATATGTTTGGAAGATGTGTTTTTCTATGGTTACACTATGAAATCATGAACAATAAACTTAAGATCATAAAAAGAGTTATTATTCACATTTTCATGCAGATTCTTGGTAAGACTTAAATTTGTTGTTATTATCAGTCTTCATGGGTGACCTTGTAGTTGATAGACCATCATGGTTACTGTTGTAATGATTACTAAATAATTTTACAAAACTATAGAAGCCAAAAGATCTATATTGTTTTAATAGAAAAAGCCCCTAATAGCCATGGCATTGTGAGTAATAACAATGTAGCTACCCATCTTTTCCTCCTAGTAGGACAGTCAGAAATGGTACATTTGACAATTTTAAAAGATCAAGAAATAGTGCCTGAACACTGCAAAAATCCTCAAATGGACACAAAGCAAATACCAAGGTACTTCTCTTCCTACCATTCTAGATCTTCATCAGTAAGTCTAAATCCTCATCAGTAAGTCAATATACCTAGTATGGGCTCATGATATTAATATTTTTTAAATTGCAGTATAATTGTAACACTGTGTTAGTTCCAGGGTACACAACACAGTGATTCAGTGTTTCTATACATTACAAAATGATCACCATCATAATATATATTTTTCAGTCCAATTGCTTATATTGACTGGGACCCCTGAACAAATACATGCATGGGGCCTGCACACCCTGGAATAACCCTAACCAGTAGTACCCTGTGCATAATCTCTATCATAGTAAAACCACAGTGGACTGTACTGGTTCATCTGCCTGCCTCTCTCTCCCAGAAGCTGATTATGACTAGCCTAAAGACAGAGGCTATTCTGTAACCTCAGTACCTAGTACAAGATCTAGCACATAGAAAGTTCTCAGATAAAGTTTGCACTGTCCTGAAAAATAAGCATGTTAGTACCTTTTAAATAGACTGATATCAATACATCACCATTTAAATTAAGCAATCATCTTAACTACTTCATTTGTTAAAAAAAATCTACAAGCCCTTGTATATTCTGTCCCTTTTTCATACTTATGCATGCTCAATCACTTCAGTTGTATCTGACTCTATGTGACTCCATGGACTGTAGCCTGCCAGGCTCCTCTGTCCATGGGATTCTCCAGGCAAGAATAAAGGAGTGGGCTGCCATTTCCTACTCCAGGGCATCTTCCCAACCCAGGGATCGAACCCATATCTTTGGTGGCTCCTGCATTGGCAGGCAGATTCTTTACCACTGAGCCACCTGGGGAGCCACCTGGGTTTTCATACATGGGCCACGGGCCACTACAAAATACAGAATCATGGAAGAGAAAGACACTTTTATTTGGGGGGTGGCTTTTTACAAGCACATTCAATCACCTACACTTGGATTCCGTGCAATGAAATGGCAAACATTATAAAGGTAAAAAAGTGAGGAAGTGGCATAGGAAGAAAGTAGGGATGAAAAGGATATTTCACAATTTGTCAATTTGTGAATATTGGCATCCCTTCTGACAGAACCAAGTACTGCCAAGGACTCTTGTCAGAAGTAAAATGTGCTGGCTCAAGCAGGATACACAAAAAGACACAAGAAGTCCATTGAGTTTTTGTTTGTTTTAAAATACACTTTTGATTTCCCTGTACCTTTTAAAAAGAGGTTTTAAACACTTGTTTTTCTATAACATTCACTCTGATCCCTTGGATGCACAAAGTAGCAGCTACTAAAAATGAGAGATGATCCAATAGAAACTTCACAGTCATGCTTAAAGCAAGAAGAATTAGTCACTTAACACAAACTCTGGGAAGGGAAAATATATGGGAGTGTGCTGGCCTTTTGTCCTCAGTGACCATCCACATGTTTAATTTTTCCGAGTTGATGTTCATGGCAAATTTGATTTAGTGATTTTATGTACTCTTACCCACTAAAGTAATACATATTTTAAATCCACTGTCAGTAACCTTCACACTGTGAAGAGCATAAATGAAAAGGATTTAATGAAATGCTATAATATGTATATTACTGCCCCAAAATAACACCATTTCATGAGGTAGTTGCCTTGTTTTGAACGCAGAATAGGAAATTACCCTCAATAATCATTTTATGAATTTGCCTCTTAAGTGCTCCTGACCAAGGAGAGATAAAACAAGAGTTGGCAAGAGGGAAAGGGTCTTCTCTGTTGACTTTTACATAAACATTTTATGATTAAAAATCCAGGATAGAAATATGCCTGAAAATGGTAACCACCCTCACTTTGATTAATGCAGAGAAAGCTTTCTGAATTCACTATTGGGTCATCAGGTATGTATCACACACACACACCCCTTTTTTCTCAGAATAATTGTCTGGAGCAGAGGTGTTCCAGCTGCATTCATGAAGCTTGCTGATTCTTCTGAAGTACCTTAGGGTCCAGGAGAGACTCCTTGGAATTAGACTAAAAACTCAAGACTTGGCAGGCATGCTGAGCTCCAAGATTTCTGGGTACCCATCCCATCCCTGCCAGAACTCTGCCTCCAAGCTGCAGCTAGAGCACTCTGCTTTTTCTTATTTATGCATTGGGGTCCTGAGTAAGAGGGATTTTTTTGCTCCTAAATACAAAATTTTAAAACTGCCCCAGTTTGGTTGGAGAATTATCTATTTATTCATTCAATAAACATGCACAAAACATCAACTAAGTGCAAAAAACTCTGGTAATTTCTGAGGATTCAGAAAGGAAGGATAGTTGGAGGGTGTGGGGGGAGGGGAGTGGAAGGAATATTGTAGGCCCAGAGAACAGTATGTGGTGAGATCCTGTGGCAAGAAGGGAGACTGTGTGTTCAAGGAATGCAAAGACAGTCACACATAAAAAGCTAAATAGCCTACAAGAAGCAAACAACTAATCAACAGTATTAACAGTAAGAACATGGTAATGTTCAGCTGAACACAACCATTTGTTGAGAACACAAACCAATGCTCAGTTATGTGATGAAAGGTATTTAATGTCATGATAAAGAATTTGCTCTTTTGTCTGTATACAACTGAAGCCACCTCAGGTTTTTTAATAGGATTATAGAGTATGAGTTGAGATTGGGAGGATAGATGCCCCAGGTAATAAAAGGTTTTAAATGCCATGATTACTACTGTAGGCAGGAGAAGTCTTTTAGAAAAGGATTTTGAACACAATGAAACATGGATTTTACTTTTAAATAATAGCTCTAGCAGCAGTATGGGGACTATATTGTATATGAGTTTAGAATTCATTGTAAATAAAAAAGAAATGCTGCTTTAAGTTTCCTCTTAATGATAATACCAGAATTCTGATGATGGAGCAGTATCTAGTAGACTCAGTCATTGTTGATGGCTACATAAATTGCAACAACCCTTTTCAGAGCACTTGGCAATTTGCCTCAAAAGTCTTAATACTTTTTAACTTATTAATAAGTTTCAAAGCAGTCAATCTTAAATGAAATCAGTCATTGGAAGGATAGTCATTGGAAGGACTGATGCTGAAGCTGAAGCTCCAATACTTTGGCAACCTGATGTGAAGAACCAACTCATTGGAAAAGAGCCTGATGCTGGGAAGGATTGAAGGCAGGGGGAGAAAGGGACAACAGAGGATGAGATGGTCGGAGGACATCATCGATTCAACGGACATGAGTTTGAGCAAACTCCAGGAGATGGTGAAAGACAGGGAAGCCAGACGTGCTGCAGTCCATACAGTCACAGAGAGTTGAACATGACTGAAAGAATGAATGACAATAACACTAAGTGTCATAGGAATTATTCTTAAAAATAATCCCAAAGGCACAAAAGGCAATAATTACAGTGGGGTTTTTGATAATATCTATTTTTATTAAAATCAAAAGAAAATTGAACTCATGGTAAATCATTTCCATGTAATATTATTCAACTGTTAAAAGTGCCTCTTAAAAAGAATAATACCAGAGGCTGAAAAATGCTTAAGCAGGATGGAAAGACTGAGGATCAGTAGATAAACGTGGCACTGCAGGAACTCTGGCAACCTCCTCTCTGATGTGGCAGCCTCAGCAGTGTGTCAGGGATAAAATTATTAATAAGAGATGATGTTTAGCTTAGGAATTGAGGGAGTGGTGGTGTAAGCAGATTCCGGGGAAACTTAAAAGATAGAACAAACATAATAAGGGGTGTGAATATAGAGATGATAACGACAATGAAAATCCTAACGTGGTGACTGGTGTGATGATACAAGCAGAGACTTGGGAAAATGATGATGAACAGTGTTGTTTTGGACATATTGGACTTGAAGTCAATTGAAATTCCAAGTGGAGAGGTCTAACTACCTTCTGGAAATATAGGCCCAGATTCAGGAAACACGGCAGAGCTAAAAATAGATGTGTGGTGTATGGAAACGTTGAAGTTCATGAAGTCATCTCAAGAAATATTAAACACTCAATAATTAGAGATATTTTTAAAGACAGGAATGCACCCTAAGAATCTACTAAAGTAATCCTATCAAGTTCTACTAATTCACTAATATAAATGTCTTTCTCTTTATATGAGAGCCACAAACTTAGAGAAAATAAATAACAGGAAGAGTATGTGAAGAAAATTGGAAAAGAATAATGACAAAGGCATTGACTCAAAGGAAAGAGCCATTGGTATTAAGAAAATGACAAAGATGAAAGGATAGGAACTAAAAACATAAGCCAAAGCAGACATTTAGTGGAGGAAAAATGTGAAAAAGAATGAAAAGAAATAAGAGAACATGGAAATAATTTGGGGAAAATGTAAAAACTTGAAAGCTCTATGAACCTAAAAACATGTTCTTTTCATTACATAATACCTAAAAAATTGACTGATGAGGAAGGTTTCTAGCTGCCACTTAGGGTGTAGAACGCTGAAGTGTCACTCTCATTTCAACAACAAGAAAAAATTGTGTAATCTAAACAAACAATAACTTTTCTTGAATCTATAAAAGAGCCATGGTCTCAAGGTGACAAACCAGACTGAAAGTTCAGGAAAGATAGATGCCTCTGAGGCAGAGAACTGGTTACCTGAAGTTGAGCTTGGGAGGAAATGGGATGCCATAGAAGTGGATAAAAAGATTCCAGCTTAAAGTTTATGGTGAATTATTAAAGGTCCAATGTAAACTAATATGAAAGTACAAGTATAGAACTCCAGGGAGCCACATGCACAAGGGAAGTTTGTATCAAATTACAGAATCTTCTCCATAAACATCACTATGTGCTAATGAGAATGAATGGAGCCTGGACCAGAAAACTTCCCTGTGTGTATGCCTGAGAGAGAAGAGTAGCCTTCACTGCAAGAAAGGCAAAAAGTACCATCCACATCCTTTTTCCCTACTTCTCTTATGAAATATAAGTTTAAGACCCTGGGGGAAAGGCAGACATCCCTGGGACCACCAAGACACAGGTAAAGGCCCACTACAGCTCAGAGAAGGGAATAGGAGAAAAGCAAAAAACAAAAACCCAAGCCCCAGGGAAGAACACATCCTGGCTCAGGAGTAGTAGGAATTCCCTACAACTGGGAGAGTGGCAGGGAACTCTCCCCAGAAGACCCACCAAAGGTATAGGGTAAAGTGACGACACCATATGATGGAGGGGTGTGATCACTTGGAAAGTATCATACCTGAGACCCTAGGACATGGGACCTGCCTTAATCTGGGATAGAAAAAGGACAATAGGAAATTACCTTCTGCCTCAGTCCCCAACAAAGGGCTAGCAAATATCAAGTTAAAGCAGTCTGTCATTGGAGGAGGGGACAAGAGCATAGAGAGAAACCTACTACATAATGTGGGTAAACAGGAAAAAGCCAGAAGTCAGTGTAGAACACTATTGAAAAAAAAAAAAAAAAACCCTTAAGCTCCTACAAGATAGCCTTGGAGGACACTGAAGACTATAATGCAATGAGGATATCATAGCAAAAGGAAGAGCCAAGCCTTCTGACCAGGCTGACTCAACCCACCCCACTCCAAAATCAAGACCTAATAAAAGAGGATGCATGCCTATTTATCAGGTATGAGTACTATTTACCATAATCTCTACTCTCTGACCTCTAATGTCTTATTTCAATCAACTAAAAATTATAAGATATGTTTTTTAAAATCACTGTTAAGGGACAAAGAAACAACAGAACAAGACTCAGATATGACTCACTTGTTGGAACCATCAGACAAGGAATTTTAAATAACTATTATTATGTTAAAGGCTCTAGTAGAAAATGTGGACAACATGCATGAACAGATGGGGAATTTCAGCAGAGAGATGAAAACTAAAAAAAAAAATAATAATAATAAATGGAAATGGAAATGCTACAAATAAAAATTATGGTGAGATATAAAGAATGCTTTCAACCAGCCCTTCAGAAGTAGATTCAACACTGCTGAGCCCAGGAAAACCTGAGTGCACTTAAAGATGGGTCAATAGAAATTACCCAATTTGAAACATTAAAGCAAAAGAAAGAAAACACAGAGCAAAGAACCTAAGACCTGCAGAACAATATTCAGAGGTCTAATATATACGTAATTAGAATCACAGTGTAAGAAAGGATAGGATAGGAGAAATATTTTAATAAATGGTGACCAAGAATTTTCCAAAAAATAATGAAAAACATCAAAACACAGATCCAAGCTCAGAGAACACTAAACATGGTGTGCACCACCACCAGCACCCCCCAAACACCACACACCTGAACACATCATATTCAAACAGCTGGAAAAGAAAAGGATGCAGAGATCTTGAAGGCAGTCAGGAAAAAAAAAAAAAATCTATTACATATAGAAGAATAAAAATAAAAATTGCAAAGTTTCTGCTGTCAGAAACTATGCAAGCCTCATAGAATCAGTTGGAAAGTATTCCCACCTCTTGTATTTTGTGGAAAGATTTGTGTAGGAGTGGTATTACTTCTTTTAAATGTTTTTAAATGTTTGGCAGATTCACCAGTGAAGCCATCTGGGCCAGGAATGTCCTTTGTCAAAAGGTTTTCATGAATTCCATTTAAAATATATATATATATATATATATATATACACACACATACAATATATATAACTATTCGTGTTACCGATTTCTTTAAGTGAGATTCGGTAATTTGTGTCTGTCAAGAAATGAGTGTGTTGCATCTGATTTGTCCAATTTATGGCCACAATACTCCTTATAAATTTCTTTTTATCCTTTAGTGACTTTAAGGTCTGTAGTGATTCTCTGTTTTTAATTTCTGGTATTGGTAATTTGGGTCTTTTCTCTTTTTTTCATGGTCTGCCTTGTCAATTTCATGCATCTCAAAAACCAGCTTTTAGATTAACTGAGCCAGGATATGTTAGAAGGGAGGGTTGAAAAAGATAGTTTGTGTATGAGCTACAGTCCATAGGGTCTCAAAGAGTTGGACATGACTGAAGCAACTTAGCATGCACACGTACCCATGTTAGAAGGGAGGGTTGAAAAAGACAGTTTATCCTGGAGAAGTAACAATGAATCTGAGACTTTAAAGAGATGATGAGTACTGACTACAAGTATCTCAAAGTAAATAGGAGGTAGTTGAGTTCTAGGATTAACATTTTTTCTTAAAAAAAGCCAGTGTGGTTGGAGTGTGCTTAAGGGAAAAGCAGAGGTTATATAACAAAAAGCCACATAGTCATTGTAAGGATTTATATGAGACTTTATGCCAAAAACAAATGGAAGCCACTGGAGGGTATTTGGTCCCCTGGTCAATTTGTTCTGAAAAGCTCCATCTGGCTATAGTATGGAGAATAAATTGGGGTGGGGAGTAGAATCAAGAGAACAATTAGGTGGCTATTATAATAGTTCAAGTGGGAGTAGGGGCTTAGACTAGGAAATGGCAGAGAAATGGAAAGATTTTAATGATGATATATAAGGAATATCATTTCATATATATATATATACACACACACACACATATATCATCACCAGGGCTTCCCTGGTGGCTCACCTGGTAAAGAATCCACCTGCAATGCAGGAGACCTGGGTTTGATCCCTGAGTTGGGAAGATCCCCTGGAGAAGAGAAAAGGATACCCACTCCAGTATTCTGGCCTGGAGAAGACCATGGACTGCAGTCCATGGGATTGCAAAGAGCTGGACATGACTGAGTGACTTTCACTTTCATATAATGAATGATTTCAAATGACTGACTAATTTTTTATTGATGGTATAAAATTACACATTTATTTAGCACTTACTTTGGGCCAGGAGCTAGCCTAAGCATTTTAAAAGACTTAATATAAGATCACACAGCTAAGAAGAGAAAGAGCAGGGTTTAAACCAGGCAGAGCCTGTCTCTAAGTCACTGTTGTTACTGCCTCTTGGATGATAAGATTGAAGAAAAAGTAGGATACAAGGATAAGTCCTTGGTTTCTGGGCTAAACAACTGGATACTATTTACTAAAATGAAAACATTAGGGGACAACCATGTTTTAAAGAAAAATAGTAAGCTCAGCCATAAACAAAACAGAGATGAACATATTTATCACAACCTTAGGAAGAAACCCAACTATGGACGATTAAACTGAGGAAGTCCTGTTTTGGTATAATGATAAAATGCTTATGGATTTAATTATAAATTTAAATATAATATTTTGCTTAATTGCCAAGGATAATCTAAAGACATGAACTCCAAAATGTTTCTTTGGAGTTACAGTTTTGGTAGCTTATAGAAGACTAACCATTTACAGTTAACACTTATGACCTCTAGATAAGTTCTTAAAAATTTTTTTGAAGGTAATAGAGAGTAGCCAAAAGAATGTATAAATTGGAGACAGTTTGATCCTTGAAAAAAATGGAGGGAAATACATACATATTAGATTTATCATCAGGGGATAGTCTTCAGTCTATATTATATGAGGTCTAGAAATAAAGCAGAGACATTCAGGTTTTTAAATATAAAGGAGTCAAAAAAAGGTGAATGGTACTTCAAGAGCAGCTGTAAAAGAGGTAGGAAATTGTATAAATTAGCAATGCACAGAAAGGGGAAATTTTAAAATCTGCCTATAAATTTTCCTCAAATCTTGGCTGACTCCTAAACTGTGCATGCACAGTTAAAACTCCAAAGAATTTGAGAGGAAAACAGTATCTGGAAGACTGAAAGATATGAGCAGAATTTTCAGGTGCTGCCCAGCACAAGGGAGACGAAGTTTAGCTTCACACGCTTCTACGTGAGAGGGACTTGATCAACATCTCAGCCTTTCTATGGAAACCCCAGAAGGACCATGTCTTAGAAAAAAAGTCACTTCCCAAAACTAAGAGATTAATTGTAAGACTAAGAAAATACTTAAAATAGACCCACTCTAAAAAAGAAAATCCAAGCCTCCAAGGTTCAGTTCAGTTCAGTCACTCAGTCACGTCCAACGTTTTGCGACCCCATGAATCGCAGCACGCCAGGCCTCCCTGTCCATCACCATCTCCTGGAGTTCACTCAAACTCACATCCATCGAGACAGTGATGCCATCCAGCCATCTCATCCTCTGTCGTCCCCTTCTCTTCCTGCCTCCAATCCCTCCCTGCCGGGGTCCAGCTCCGGTGGATCCAGGGAATTCGAAGCAGGGACGGCGTCGGCGAGGGACAGGAAACAATTGCTTAATTAAACGCTAATTAAGGATATAAAGAGTGGTTAAATAAGGATAGCTCAGTGAGGAAATTCAGTGGAGAAAAGAGGCCGAAATAAGGATAGCTCAGTGAGGAAATTCAGTGGAGAAAAGAGGCTGAATAATTCAGCCAGAAGGTGAGAGAAAGAACGACATGGGGAGACCAAGTTTCAGTGAACAAGGCCTGCACTTTATTTTCCAAAGTAGTTTTTATACCTTAAGTTATGCATAGAGGATAATGGGGGAAGGAGTAGAGTCATGCAGTAAGCCAGGCTTTCTTCCTGCAAACTTATCATATGCAAAAGTTTAGGTGATTTGCATCATCTTCTGGCCCAGAGGCCTGTTAACATTTTAAGACCCTTTCTTCAGAAAACTTATTTTTCTCTAAAGGTGATTAGTCAGGCGCCACCCTCCAAAAGCATTAGATAAAGTTGCATTCCTACAGGGCAAAGGTGTGGTGGGCTATAACAAGAAAAAGAATTAACTCAAGGGTCCAAGATTACAATCATTAAAGCTACTACTTACACCAATTATATTAATCAATACACTGCCAGGGACACAGCAGGTAAGGGATATGGAGACTTAGCAGCAAACGTTGGCCCAACAAGTGAAAAACCCTTCACCAATACAATTTCTAATGAATCTTTTAACTGCTCAAAGGAATCTGTATTTAGACAGTTTAGAACATCTCATGCCTCTCACAGTTGGGAGGCTCTGAGCAATCACATGTGGCCGGAAAAACCTATTCAGGCAGGCTAGAGGACTTCCAAAGGAGTTTGTAGGTTGAAACACTGTCACACCCAGGAATTATTAACTGGAGCTGTAAGTTAACTCTTCTTTCAGAGAGAGGTAGTAGGGGACAGCCCCCCGTAAAGTCAGAGGTGTAGCTGAGAGCACAAAGCAGAAAGTAGGCAGACTCTGGTTTTGGGGGTAGATGCTCGAGAATTTCCAGGGGGACTTCTGAGGCTCGATCCCACCTTTACGTATGTCGAGCCTCCTTCCTCATGACCTTTGCCACAGGCGGAGCTCCTGCTCCTGGCATCTCCCCCTTTTTTATTTCTTAAAACAGCCAGATGCAGCTCAGTCACGAGCCTCTAAATGTTCTGCCAAAGAATCCTTCAAAGATGTCACGCATATCCACCGGTAATCAGCGTGGCATGACAGAGCCATTTTCACTTTTAAAGCCTGTAACTCAGTCCCAATATGCATTATTGCCTCCTCCAAGGCATCTACCCTCATCTCCAACTTTCTATCTATAGCTTCCTGTGTTGCTAGAGTTAGCGAAACATTTTTAGACATGGTATCAACATATTGGGCAGTATGCACTTGTTGAGTCAATGATATTGCTGCCGCAGTAACAGAAGTAATTGCTGCTATTAAAGCTGATATTCCTAAAATAAGTAGGCCCACAAATCGCCATTGTCGCATTAAATCTTGTAGTTGTTGTAATACAGCAAGACCAATAATTATCATATCAATAAGTGGTTACATCATAAGATAAGGTGGACATTGTAACACTACAAAGGAGCAAACATTATATTGAGGGTTTAAACAAGATGAGAGCATACATCGTTCACAAGTTACTATATTAGGTCCACCTGAATAATTCATACATACATTGAGTTTCTTAGAATCAATAGTAAAAAGAAAAACATAAGGCGAGGGTAGACAAGCTAAAACAGAATAAGTAGAATTATTTTCTGGTTGGAGTTCGAGCTGCAGCAGCCCCGTCAGTCTCGCCGGGATCTTGATGTTTATCTTGCCTCCCCTGCCGGTGGGCACCGCCCCCGCTCCCTGGCTGAACCAGCCTGGAGCTCAGCAGTGGCCAAGCGAGCGCAGACAGATGCTGACAGGGCTACTGTGCGCCGGACCCCGGCAGCCAGGCTGGTCCGGTCAGAGGCTCCCAATGCGCGGCTGTTCTGTGCAGAGGAGTGCCCCTCCTCTTTTGTGATCGAACCAATGGGGGAACCGGATGTCTGGGGGACTGCAGCATGGAGAATCAGCCTGTCCCGGATCTAAATTGGAGAATCTGCATCCTGTGGAAAAATACAAGCGCATCCTCGACCGCTAATTAATAATGGGTCAGGACCCTTCCATTGTCCTGAGAGGAGGTCCTTCTATTTGACTAATGGTTTTGCATTCAATTGCTCCAGGCACCAATGGTGAAGCATTGCAGTAGTTTCAGCTGAATCAGTATTTAAAATATTTATTACAAAAAGAGCATGTTGCAAGATTTGATGGGGAGAACTATACTTAAACTTCCCTTCTTTTAATTTTTGAATTTGGATTTTTAATGTTTGATGTGCTCTTTCTACAATGGCTTGTCCCTGTGGATTATAATGGATGCCTGTATTATGTTTAATTTGAAACTTTATACAAAATTTCTGAAAAGGCTTAGAAGTGTAAGCAGGAGCATTGTCAGTTTTCAAAGCTTTTGGCAGGTCCAAATATGAAAAACAAGTACAGAGATGTTGTATTACATCTTTAATTGATTCTCCTGTACGAGCAGTTGCAATAATAACATGAGAAAAGGTATCTACAGTTACATGAACAAAGGACAGTTTTCCAAATGAAGAAACATGAGTTACATCCATTTGCCAGAGTACGTTAGGTTTGAGACCACGAGGATTAACTCCCATAGGTAGACTATTATAAACAGGGGGGCAGTGTAAGCAAGAATGCACAATCTCTCAAGCAGTCTCTCTGGGAATTTGGAATTGATATCTTAAAGCAGTAGCATATTGATGATGAAGTGAGTGAGAGGCTCTGGCCTCCTCAATCACAGTAGCCACTGTATTTCTGGTTAACAAGTCAGCCAAATCATTAAAGGCATTTAAAGGGCCAGGCAATCCGGAATGAGCCCAAATGTGTCCAACGAAAAATTTTATTTCTTTTCCAAATTTGTTGCTGTAATTTACTTAACAAATGAAATATGGTAGTTTTATTTTCAGGCAAAACCGCAGTTTCAATGTGTGGAAATAGCCTGACAATATACTGAGAATCAGAGTAAAGTTTAAATTTTTCATTTGGAAACATAGCAAAAGCCTCTGTGACAGCTGTTATTTCAGCTCTTTGAGCTGAGGTTTCCTCACAACCTTTGCCACGGGTGGAGCTCCTGCTCCCAGCACCTCCCAGCATCAGAGTCTTTTCCAATTAGTCAACTCTTCGCATGAGGTGGCCAAAGTATTGGAGTTTCAGCTTTAGCATCATTCCTTCCAAAGAACACCCAGGGCTGATCTCCTTTAGAATGGACTGGTTGGATCTCCTTGCAGTCCAAGGGACTCTCAAGAGTCTTCTCCAACACCACAGTTCAAAAGCATCAATTCTTTGGTGCTCAGCTTTCTTCACAGTCAAACTCTCACATCCATACATGAGGTTATTTGCCAATTAATTTAACTGCATATAACACCTTAATTTAAGAGAAGATAGCAGAATACAACATCTAAATAATCCATTACCATGACTATCCAAATTAAGAATCACTTCACCAGATAATGTGACCTGTAGTCAAGGGAAAATTGGTCAAAAGAAATTTTACCAATAATGAACAAAGTTTAAATAACTTATGATATGTTAAAGAATACACAGGGTATTATATAATGAATGAAACTATAGAGAGTCTCAGGAGTGATTTGAAAGTAAAAAAACAATTATAACAAAAATGTAATATCTGAAACAAAATAATCTTGAGTGATATTAATAACCATAGAACAGAATACATAGATGAACTTGAAGACAGCACATAGAGAGAAACAAAGTAGAAAAAAAATGAACATTGAACTCTCATTCATTGCTGGTAGGAATGCAAAATGGTACCACTATTTTGGAAGACAGTTTGACCAGCACTTACAACACTAAACATACTCTTACAATATAATTCAGCAATTGTTCTCCTTAGTATTTAAAGACCTGAAAACTTATATCTGCACAAAAATGTGCACACAGATGTTGATAGCAGCATTCATTATAACAGCCAAAACTTAGAGACCACCAAAATGTCCTTCAGTAGCTGAATGGATAAATAAACTGATACAGTCAGACAACTGAATATTTTTCAGCACACACACACACACACACACACACAAAAGAGCTATCAGATCATGAAAAGACACAACAGAATCTTAGATGCATATTTCTAAGTAAAAGAAGTCAGTCTGAATAGACTACATACTGTATGAGTCCAAATATACGACATTATGGAAAAGATGAAACCATAGAGACAGTAAAAGATCATGGTCGCCAGGAACTGGAGAGGAGAGAGAAAGGAATACATAGAACACAGAGGTTATTTAGGGCAGTGAAAATACTCTGTATGATAGCATAATGACAGACACCTATCATAAACTGTCAAAATCATAGAATGTATAACACCAAGAGTGAACTCTAATGTAAATTTGGATTTTGTGTGAATATAATGTTTCAATGTAGATTCATCAGTTGTAATAACTGTACCACTTTGTTTTTTTTATTTTTCATTTTAGCCATTTTTTAATTTTTTTCACAGTCTAAATTTTATTTTATTTAACTTTACAATATTGTATTGGACAGGTATACATGTGTCCCCCATCCTGAACTCTCCTCCCTCCTCCCTCCCTATACAATCCCTCTGGGTCATCCCAGTGCACCAGCCCCAAGCATCCAGTATCGTGCATCAAACCTGGACTGGCGACTCATTTCATATATGATTTTATACATATTTCAATGCCATTCTCCCAAATCATCCCACCCTCTCCCTCTCCCACAGAGTCCAAAAGACTGTTCTATACATCAGTGTCTCTTTTGCTGTCTCGTATACAGGGTTATTGTTACCATCTTTCTAAATTCCATATATATGCGTTAGTATACTGAATTGGTGTTTTTCTTTCTGGCTTACTTCACTCTGTATAATAGGCTCCAGTTTCATCCACCTCATTAGAACTGATTCAAATGTATTCTTTTTCATGGCTGAGTAATACTCCATTGTGTATATGTACCACTGCTTTCTTATCCATTCATCTGCTGATGGACATCTAGGTTGCTTCCATGTCCTGGCTATTATAAACAGTGCTGCAATGAACATTGGGGTACACATGTCTCTTTCAATTCTGGTTTCCTCAGTGTGTATGCCCAGCAGTGGGATTGCTGGATCATAAGGCAGTCCTATTTCCAGTTTTTTAAGGAATCTCCACACTGTTCTCCATAGTGGCTGTACTAGTTTGCATTCCCACCAACAGTGTAAGAGGGTCCCCTTTTCTCCACACCCTCTCCAGCATTTATTGCTTGTAGACTTTTGGATCACAGCCATTCTGACTGGCGTGAAATGGTACCTCATAGTGGTTTTGATTTACATTTTTCTGATAATGGGTGATGTTGAACATCTTTTCATGTGTTTGTTAGCCGTCTGAATGTCTTCTTTGGAGAAATGTCTATTTAGTTCTTTGGCCCATTTTTTGATTGGGTCATTAATTTTTCTGGAATTGAGCTGTAGGAGTTGCTTGTATATTTTTGAGATTAGTTGTTTGTCAGTTGCTTCATTTGCTATTATTTTCTCCCATTCTGAAGGCTGTCTTTTCACCTTGCTTATAGTTTCCTTTGTTGTGCAGAAGCTTTTCGGTTTAACTAGGTCCCATTTGTTTATTTTTGCTTTTAACTCCAATATTCTGGGAGGTGGGTCATAGAGGATCCTGCTGTGATGTATGTCGGAGAGTGTTTTGCCTATGTTCTCCTCTATGAGTTTTATAGTTTCTGGTCTTATGTTTAGATCTTTAATCCATTTTGAGTTTATTTTTGTGAATGGTGTTAGAAAGTGTTCTAGTTTCATTCTTTTACAAGTAGTTGACCAATTTTCCCAGCACCACTTGTTAAAGAGATTGTCTTTAATCCATTGTATGTTCTTGCCTCCTTTGTCAAAGATAAGGTGTCCATATGTACATGGATTTATCTCTGGGCTTTCTATTTTGTTCCATTGATCTATATTTCTGTCTTTGTGCCAGTACCATACTGTCTTGATGACTGTGGCTTTGTAGTAGAGCCTGAAGTCAGACAGGTTGGTTCATCCAGTTCCATTCTTCTTTCTCAAGATAGCTTTGGCTATTTGAGGTTTTTTGTATTTCCATACAAATTGTGAAATTATTTGTTCTAGCTCTGTGAAGAATACCGTTGGTAGCTTGATAGGGATTGCATTGAATCTATAGATTGCTTTAGGTAGTATACTCATTTTCACTATATTGATTCTTCCAATCCATGAACATGGTATATTTCTCCATCTATTAGTGTCCTCTTTGATTTCTTTCACCAGTGTTTTATAGTTTTCTATATATAGGTCTTTAGTTTTTTTAGGTAGATATATTCCTAAGTATGTTATTCTTTTCGTTGCAATGGTGAATGGAATTGTTTCCTTAATTTCTCCTTCTATTTTCTCATTATTAGTGTATAGGAATGCAAGGGATTTCTGTGTGTTGATTTTATATCCTGCAACTTTACTATAGTCATTGATTAGTTCTAGTAATTTTCTGGTGGAGTCTTTAGGGTTTTCTATGTAGAGAATCATGTCATCTGCAAATAGTGAGAGTTTTACTTCTTCTTTTCCAATTTGGATTCCTTTTATTTCTTTTTCTGCTCTGATTGCTGTGGCCAAAACTTCCAAAACTATGTTGAATAGTAATGGTGAAAGTGGGCACCCTTGTCTTGTTCCTGACTTTAGAGGAAATGCTTTCAGTTTTTCATCATTAAGGATAATGTTTGCTGTGGGTTTGTCATATATAGCTTTTATTAAGTTGAGGTATGTTCCTTCTATTCCTGCTTTCTGGAGAGTTTTTATCATAAATGGATGTTGAATTTTGTCAAAGGCTTTCTCTGCATCTATTGAGATAATCATATGGCTTTTATTTTTCAATTTGTTAATGTGGTGTATTACATTGATTGATTTGTGGATATTGAAGAATCCTTACATCCCTGGGATAAAGCCCACTTGGTCATGGTGTATGATCTTTTTAATGTGTTGTTGGATTCTGATTGCTAGAATTTTGTTAAGGATTTTTGCATCTATGTTCATCAGGGATATTGGCCTGTAGTTTTCTTTTTTTGTGGCATCTTTGTCAGGTTTTGGTATTAGGGTGATGGTGGCCTCATACAATGAGTTTGGAAGTTTACCTTCCTCTGCAATTTTCTGGAAGAGTTTGAGTAGGATAGGTGTTAGCTCTTCTCTAAATTTTCGGTAGAATTCAGCTGTGAAGCCGTCTGGACCTGGGCTTTTGTTTGCTGGAAGATTTCTGATTATAGTTTCAATTTCCGTGCTTGTGATGAGTCTGTTAAGATTTTCTATTTCTTCCTGGTCCAGTTTTGGAAAGTTGTACTTTTCTAAGAATTTGTCCATTTCTTCCACGTTGTCCATTTTATTGGCATATAATTGTTGATAGTAGTCTCTTATGATCCTTTGTATTTCTGTGTTGTCTGTTGTGATCTCTCCATTTTCATTTCTAATTTTATTGATTTGATTTTTCTCCCTTTGTTTCTTGATGAGTCTGGCTAATGGTTTGTCAATTTTATTTATCCTTTCAAAGAACCAGCTTTTGGCTTTGTTGATTTTTGCTATGGTCTCTTTTGTTTCTTTTGCATTTATTTCTGCCTTAATTTTTAAGATTTCTTTCCTTCTACTAACCCTGGGGTTCTTCATTTCTTCCTGTTCTAGTTGCTTTAGGTGTAGAGTTAGATTATTTATTTGACTTGTTTCTTGAGGTATGCCTATATTGCCATGAACTTTCCCCTTAGGACTGCTTTTACAGTGTCCCACAGGTTTTGGGTTGTTGTGTTTTCATTTTCATTCACTTCTATGCAAATTTTTATTTCTTTTTTTATTTTTTCTGTGATTTGTTGGTTATTCAGCAGCGTATTGTTCAGCCTCCATATGTTGGAATTTGTAATAGCTTTTCTCCTGTAATTGAGATCTAATCTTACTGCACTGTGGTCAGAAAAGATGCTTGGAATGATTTCAATTTTTTTGAATTTACCAAGGCTAGATTTTCAGCCCAGGATGTGATCTATCCTGGAGAAGGTTCCGTGTGCACTTGAGAAAAAGCTGAAATTCATTGTTTTGGGATGAAATGCCCTATAGATATCAATTAGGTCTAACTGGTCTATTGTATCATTTAAAGTTTGTGTTTCCTTGTTAATTTTCTATTTAGTTGATCTATCCATAGGTGTGAGTGGGGTATTAAAGTCTCCCATTATTATTGTGTTATTGTTAATTTCTCCTTTCACACTTGTTAGCATTTGTCTTACATATTGCGGTGCTCCTATGTTGGGTGCATATATATTTATAATTGTCATATCTTCTTCTTGGATTGATCCTTTGATCATTATGTAGTGACCTTCTTTGTCTCTTTTCACAACCTTTGTTTTAAAGTCTATTTTATCTGATATGAGTATTGCTACTCCTACTTTCTTTTGGTCCCTATTTGCATGGAAAATCTTTTTCCAGCCCTTCACTTTCAGTCTGTATGTGTCCCCTGTTTTGAGGTGGGTCTCTTGTAGACAACATATGTAGGGGTCTTGTTTTTGTATCCATTCAGCCTGTCTTTGTCTTTTGGTTGGGGCATTCAACCCATTTACATTTAAGGTAATTATTGATAAGTATGTCCCGTTGCCATTTACTTTATTGTTTTGGGTTTGAATTTATACACCCTTTTTGTGTTTCCTGTCTAGAGAATATCCTTTAGTATTTGTTGTAGAGCTGGTTTGGTGGTGCTGAATTCTCTCAGCTTTTGCTTGTCTGTAAAGCTTTTGATTTCTCCTTAATATTTGAATGAGATCCTTGCTGGGTACAATAATCTGGGTTCTAGGTTATTTTCTTTCATCACTTTAAGTATGTCTTGCCATTCCCTCCTGGCTTGAAGAGTTTCTATTGAAAGATCAGCTGTTATCCTTATGGGAATTCCCTTGTGTGTTATTTGTTGTTTTTTCCCTTGCTGCTTTTAATATTTGTTCTTTGTGTTTGATCTTTGTTAATTTGATTAATATGTGTCTTGGGTTTTTTGCCTTGGGTTTATCCTGTTTGGGACTCTCTGGGTTTCTTGGACTTGAGTGATTATTCCCTTCCCCATTTTAGGAAAGTTTTCAACTATTATCTCCTCAAGTATTTTCTCATGGTCTTTCTTTTTGTCTTCTTCTTCTGGGACCCGTATGATTCGAATGTTGTAGCATTTAATATTGTCCTGGAGGTCTCTGAGATTGTCCTCATTTCTTTTAATTCGTTTTACTTTTTTCCTCTCTGATTCATTTATTTCTATCATTCTACCTTCTAATTCACTAATCCTATCTTCTGCCTCTGTTATTCTACTATTTGTTGCCTCTAGAGTGTTTTTGATCTCATTTATTGCATTATTCATTATATATTAACTCTTTTTTATTTCTTCTAGGTCCTTGTTAAACCTTTCTTGCATCTTCTCAATCCTTGTCTCCAGGCTATTTATCTATGATTCCATTTTGATTTCAAGATTTTGGATCAATTTCACTATCATTATTCGGAATTCTTTATCAGGTAGATTCCCTATCTCTTCCTCTTTTGTTTAGTTTGGTGGGCATTTATCCTGTTCCTTTACCTGCTGTGTATTCCTCTGTCTCTTCGTCTTGTTTAAATTGCTGAGTTTGGGGTGTCCTTTCTGTATTCTGGCAGTTTGTGGAGTTCTCTTTATTGTTACGTTTCCTCTCTGTGTGTGGGTTTGTACAGGTGGCTTGTCAAGGTTTCTTGGTTAGGGAAGCTTGTGTCGGTGTTCTGGTGGGTGGAGCTGGATTTCTTCTCTCTGGAGTGCAATGAACTGTCCAGTAATGAGTTATGAGATGTCTATGGTTTTGGGGTGACTTTGGGCAGCCTGTATATTGGAGCTCAGGGCTGTGTTCCTGTGTTGCTGGAGAATTTGCTTGGTATGTCTTGCCCTGGAACTTGTTGGCCCTTGTGTGGTGCTTGGTTTCAGCATAGGTTATGGAGGCATTTGATGAGCTCCTGTCAATTAATGTTCCCTGGAGTCAGGAGTTCCCTGGAGTCAGGGTTTGGACTTAAGCCTCCTGCTTCCAGTTATCAGTCTTATTTTTACAGTAGTCTCAAAACTTCTCCTTCTATACAGCACCATTGATAAAACATCTAGGTTAAAGATGAAAAGTTTCTCCACCGTGAGGGTCACCCAGAGAAGTTCACAGCATTGCATGGAGAAGAGAAGAGGGAGGAGGGAGTTAGAGGTGACCCGAATGAGATGAGGTAGAATCAATAGAGGAGAGAGCGGGCTAACCAGTAATCACTTCCTTATGTGCACTCCACAACTGGACCGCTCAGAGATGTTCACGGAGTTATATAGAGAAGAGAAGAGAGAGGAAGGAGACAGAGGTGGCCAGGAGGATAAAAGGGGGGAATGAAAAGGAGAGAGACAGATCCAGCCAGTAATCAGTTCCCTAAGTGTTCTCCACCGTCTGGAACACACAGAAATTCACAGAGTTGGGTAGAGTAGAGAGGGGCTAGGGAGGAGACACAGGCGACCTGGTGGAGAAAAAGGAGAGTCCAAAGGGGGAGAGAGCAGTCAAGCCAGTAATCTCGCTCCCTAGTAAAAAATGGGTACTGAAGATTGGGTTCTTAAAGGTACAAAATTGGTAACAAAATACCTAAAAGCAAAATTTAAAAATCTTGAGTAGAGTTTGGAATTTCAAAAATACAGTGTTAAAGAAAAGAAGAAGGAAAAGAAAGAGAGAGAGAGAGAAAAAAACAAAGTCACAAAGATTATAAAGTAAATATAGGTACAAAATTGATAACAAATACCAAAAAGCAAAAGTTAAAAATCTAGAGTAGAGTTTGGAATTTCAAAAATACAATGTTAAAGAAAAGAAGAAGAAAAAGAAAGAGAATAAACAAACAAACAAAAACAAACAAAGTCACAAAAATTATAAAGAAGATATCAGTACAAAATTGATTACAAATACCAAAAAGCATAAATTAAAAATCTAGAGTACAGTTTGGAATTTCAGAAATACAATGTTAAAGAAAAGATGAAGAGAAAGAAAGAGAGAAAAAAAAAGTCACAAAAGTTATAAAAAAAAAAAAAAAGGTGCAAAATTGATAACAAATACCAAAAAGCTAAAATTAAAAATCTAGAGCAGAGTTTGGAATTTCAAAAATACAATGTTAAAGAAAAGAAGAAAAAAGAAAGAAAGAGAGAGAAAAAAAACAAGGTCACAAAAATTATAAAAATATATATATATATGAAGTTTGCTTTTTTTTAAAAAAAGGGTCTTTTTTTTTTTGCAAAGTAATAGTAGTTTACAAAAATGAAAATTAAAGGAGTAATAGAGGACTTAAAATTTTTTTTTAATTTAAAAAAAAAAGAGAATGATCGTAAAAATAGTAAAAATATATCTAGGACTTTCTCTGGTGTTATTGTGGGTATTGTGGGGTCAGTTCATTTTCGGCTAGTTCCTTGTTCTGGCTTATATTTATCAAGATCTATAGGCCCCTTCCTATGCAGTCGGTACTAACCACGGGGTTTTAATATATTGCCTGTCGCTTCCAAGGTGGTTCCCTCTGTTGTATCTTCTTCTGTTTGCTGGTCTCTTCAGTGTCTGATTTCTGCCCTGATACAAAGGGGGCGGTGGTAGACACTTCTTGTTCAGTCGTGCTGTGGGGAGGGAGGGACACTGCAAACAAATAACACTGGCGTGTGCTTGCAGTGCCTCAGCCACACTGGGTCTGGCCCCGACTCATGGTGCATGTAGCCTCCCTGCCCACACTGCTCAGGCTCTAGGTTGCTCCGCCGGGAACCATCCAAGGCCAGCCCTGTGCTGCCTGCACCTCCCAGGTCCGAGCCGCTCAGGTTCAGGCACTCGGGTAGTCCTCAGAGGCACAGACTTGGTTGGGCCTGCATTTTGTGCCCTTCCCAGGTCCGAGCAGCTCAGGTGATGAGGTGTTTGGCGAGCATGATTGCTGCGACTTATCGCCTCCCCGCCACTCAGTTATCTGGGTGTACAACCGGCACACCTTCTCAGGCGGATGTTGACTGTCCAGAACCCCAAGAAGTTTTAGTTAACAAAGAAGCCTGCTTAAAGTTTTGTAGATAATGTCTCTCTGGGGCTGTGATTGCCCCCTTCCAGCTCTGGCTGCCTGTCACCGGAGGGGGACGGTCTGCAGCCAGCTATCTCTGTTCAGTCCTTTGTTCCATGCACAGGCCTGGCAGTGTCTTAGGTTAGGGCTGGCTTTTTGCGTGGTAGATATCCCACAGTCTGGTTTGCTAGCCCAAATTATTTCACTCAGGTAGCGCTTGGGATATTCAGGCCAGATCCTTACTCTAAACAAAGCAGCCCCTGCCACGCCTCCCTGCCCAGCCCCCACTTGCTAGTGGCGGATGCAGGTGTCTGCGCTGCTTCTCCACTGGGGGAGTTACCATAGGACTCGTAATCTGTGGGTTTTAATTGTTTATTTATTTTTCCTCCCTGTTACGTTGCCCTCTGTGCTTCCAAGGCTCGGCACAGACTCGGCAGTGAGAATGTTTCCTGGTGTTTGGAAACTTCTCTCTTTTTAAGGCTCCCTTCCCGGGATGGAGCTCTGTCCCTCCCTCTTTTGTCTCTTTTTGTCTTTTATATTTTTTCCTACCTCCTTTCGAAGACAATGGGTTGCTTTTCTGGGTGCCTGATGTCCTCTGCCAGCATTCAGAAGTTGTTTTGTGGAATTTACTCGGCGTTTAAATATTCTTTTGATGAATTTGTGGGGGAGAAAGTGTTCTCCCCATCCTATTCCTCCGCCATCTTAGCTCCTCCAATAACTGTACCACTTTGATAGGAGATGTTGATAAGGAGGAAGTCTGTGCACATACAGGGGCAGGAGTTATCTGAGAAATCTCTGTGGCTTCCCTCAATTTTGTTGTGAATCTTAAACTGCTCTAAAAAGTCTTCTTTGAAAAATCTTGTTTTTATAGAAATTGACAAAATGATTTTTTTAAATTTACATAAAAATGACTAGAATAGCCAAAACACTTGAAAAATAGAACAAAGTTGGAGGACTTATACTTACTATAAAGCTATAATATCAAGTAAGTGTGACATCAGGAGAAGAATACATAAGGAAATATGCCTAAGGAACAAACACATAAGAATACACAATGGAACAGAAAAAGTCCAGAAATAGGCTCACCCTTAAGTAGTATTGTTTTTACAAATGTACCAAAGCAATCTATTGGGCAAACACAGGAACGTCTTCTCTACAAATGATGCTGAAACAAGAGGATACCTGATGGGAAAAAATTGAACCTTAATTCCTACCTCAAACTAATACATACAAATTAACTTGAGATAAATCACTGATCCAACATAAAAGGAAAAACTGCAGCACTTCTCAAAATATATTGCAATGTATCTTCACAAACATAAGGCAGATATAAATTTTTACACGAGATTCAGAAACTATAGACCATAAAAGTAAAAAACTGATAATTATCATCAGAACTCAAACCTGCTCATCAAGCAACCACCACTAGTAATATGAAGAGGCCAACTGTGTAAAAGCATTCACAATATATATGTCTGTGAAGGACTCTATCCAGAATATTTAAAGAACTAATTTAATGGTAAGATGGATAACCAATAAAAATAGTAGAAAAAAAGACACTTCATGTAAAAAAATATAAAAATGACCAAAGTGCATCAGAAATGCTCCAAATACTCATTCAGGAAAATTCAAATTAAAGCTACCCACCCACATGCTACAGTAGCTAAAAGAAAAAAAGAGTTCCTCTAACAACTGTTGGTGATGATACGGAATACCCAATACTCTTGTATGTTGCAGGTAGAATGTGAAATGATACACAGCCATTTTGCAAAACTTTTTACTAGTTACTTGTGAAGTTAAATATATACAACTCTATAAGCCAGAAATATCACTTCTAGGTATTCACCCAAAAGAAATGAAGACTTATTTCTACAAAAGACTGTAGAAGAATGTTCATAGCAACTCTATTTACAATAGCCCTGATCCAAACTGTCTATCAGCAAGTGAATGGATAAACAAGTTGATATATTCATGCTGCGGAATATAACTTAGCAATGAAAAGAAACAAATCACAGTATGTTGACTTAAAAAAAAATGCACAACATGAACGTTACAAGTTAAGTTTTATTGGGGGCAGAATGAGGACTATAGCCCTGGAGAGAGCAGCTCAGATAGCTCTGAGAAACTGCTCCAAAGAGACAGTGGGGAAGATGGGTATAAACTAGCTTTTGGTGAAGGGGGGATATATGCAATCAAGCACATATGTTTTTGCAGAAGGTTTCTACTAGTCATGAGGAGGAGTTATCATCCTGAAAAATTTTATTGCTTTTCTAGATATGAGGGGACTTCCCAGGTGGCTCAGTGAGTAAAGAATCCACCTGCAATTCAGGAGACACAGAGGTGACATGAGTTCAATGCCTGGATCAGGAAGATCCCCTAGAGGAGAGCATGGCAACCCACTCCAGTATTCTTGCCTGGAGAATCCCATGGGCAGAGGAGCTTGGTGGGCTACAAATCCATGGGGTCACAGAGAGTTGGACATGACTGAGCAATTAACAAACTTAAAGTGCTAGCACTCTGCAGGGTGGGGACCATGTAACCCACATTTGCCATGATTTTGAAATGGAGCTGAGCACGTCAGGAGTACAGTCTCTGACTCTGTGGGCTATGCACACATTCTGTTCTCAATTTTGACTTTATTAGCACCTAGTCCAAATAGCTGAATTAGTCCAAATAGTCCAAATAGCTGACCCCCTGGAGGAGAGCATGGCAACCCACTCCAGTATTCTTGCCTGGAGAATCCCATGGGCAGAGGAGCTTGGCGGGCTACAGTCCATGGGGTTGCAAAGAGTCGGACACGAAGTGACTAAGCATGCACAGATGGGAGGAGATATAAGAACTGGGCTCATAAAATCAACTCCTGAAAATATCTAACTATCTTTAGACTTGTTCTGCCTGTTTTATTCCCCAAGCACAGAGTGACTCATTTCTGCTCTCAACTCTAAACTTCTTTCAGGGGTCTTGAAAATCAGCAGCCGCAGCAGCACATGATTTAATCCTTGTAGACGTAGACAGCAAGTACCAACGGCAAGTACCAATTTGTAGTTAACAGTAATGTAGATGAATCTCAAAATCATGTAAAAAAAAAAAAAAAAAAAGGTCAAACACAAAGTTTGACAATTCCATTTATCTAAAATTCTAAAAGAGGTAAAGCAAAAATCTGGTGATAGAATTCAGAATAATGGTTGCATGGGCTGGCTGGAAAGGAATATATAGAGTGATGGGAAAAGGTGATGGAGGAACTCACTGGGATGATGGAAAAGTTATAAGTCATAATAAGTTAGTTGCCTTACGGATATACATTTTTCAAACTATTTAAACTCTATAATTAGTACCTGTACATTTTATTGTACATAAGTTATAGCTCACAAAAATAGTAAAAAACTAGCATCTCTTTAAATGACTACAAATTGGACCATTCTAGCCATGTTTATTAAATCTGGTACCTATATCTAAATCTATCAAATTTACAAATAATATCTAGAATTTACTGAACTTATACAAGGCTCTCCCTACAGTTTCAACACAGAAAACTAATAGATGCTAGAATATAGACTGCAACCAAATAGAAGCAGCAAAACTCAAAAACAAGATCACCATGAGAAAGTGCTTCCAAGGAATTCCTTCAGTAGAAGTAAATGATGCAGGTATACTCAGGGGGAAGAAAAAAAGACTGAGACAAGGGTATCTATTAAACTATGGTATTTCTAATCAGCCTATCAATACTGTTATCACTTGTTCATAGTATTTCATGCTGTATTTAATACAGTAAGAATTAAAGTCAAATGATATGATTGGATCATTTAAATTTATAAAAGAGCCGTTTGCTGATGAACTCTAGATGATTTGGCCAAGAGATCACTCTGCCTGTAGCAAGAGCTGGTCAATCCAAAGAACCAATTACACCCTATATCCTTGGGTTTGCATAAAGCTGGGTTTATTTGCAACCCTCGTTCCCTCCTTCTGGGAGGTAAAGGCCAGGAAATGAAAGGTTATTTTCTGCTTGGAAGGTCTTGTAAGAACTTGATAGTTTCACACAGAGGTGCCCCATTCATAATCACAACACCTAACAATGAACTGGCTGTTCAGAGCTGCTTTAAATTCAAATGGGAAGACTAACGAATATCTCCAAAGCATTCCTAACCCCCAATCTCTTTTAAAAATCAATTGTTTTCAAAACCCCTCCTTATGTTTCTATAGCAAACAGCTGCACAAGATAAACAAAGTGAAAAATCATACTGTGTAGATGCTCTGTGCAGAGCCAAGATAAAGGAAGCTACAAAATGGAAGAATTCTTTCACAAACAATTCCTAACACACAATGCGGGACAAGAGATCATACCATGCGTTATAACACAAGGTCTCCTAGCTGCACGAATCATTAATTCAAGGTTCTTCCAATCTTGTGATACAGGCACTCCACCATATGACTCAAACTACCGTTGTAGTATACATTTTACACTGTGCCTCTTTGATACCTCATAGAAGGTATATCATAATGAATAGGAGGAATTTAATTTCAACCGAACATAATTGATACACAATTTCCTAATAAACCCAAATGAAGAGATAGTTTCCTGATATATTCTTTCTTTTTAAATCAGCAGTACGAGAAGTATATTCCTAATACATTCTAAATGAGGTATGTTATTACAGCTGAATTATTACGAAAGGCTTCTTTTCACGTAGTTATACTGGCTTGAAACAGCAAGGAATCTGTGGCTCACTAATAAATGCATGGTAGTCACATGTTTTCTTATTTTCTAGATGACTTCATGGATTATTTAATTTTAAATGTCCTCTACACTTAAAGGTGATTAAAAGCCAAATACTGCAGCAACTGTGGAACAATGCATTCTCTGGTTAATGCGCTGTGGTTACTTATAGTGGGATATTTTGAAATATCTGAGAAATCTAGAAAACAGGAAACCTTATTGAAACTACAACTTTTTTAGTCTTGGAATAATCAAACCACAAAACCCAGTGCTATTTGAGGTAGTACTCATAAGCTAAAATTCCCTTTCCCGTCTCTAGTCTACTTTTTTACTCTTGTTACTCTTTTCCATCTTCCACTTATTTTATTTAGATTTTTTTTTATTCATTTTTTTCTCCTTTAAAATATCTGCCAGAGAACTCCTAAGCATTATGTTCTCTCTTGTGACCACATCTCAACTAGAGAATATGGTTTATTTCAAATATGTTGATACTCTGCATCTTGATTCATTAATTCATTCTTTGATTCAACTTCTACAGCAAAATCCCACCTTGACATAGCAGTCACATATAGTGTAATATCAGGTGAATAAAATGACCTCAATAATCCTACACAACTGTCCGGAAGGTTCAAAGGTTCAACAGCTTATGGTTGGTTATCTTCTCCTCAGGTCTTCACATGGTCTTCCTTCTGTTCATCTTTAAGACAGGCTATGTGCATAATTCAACTTTGCATTCCCCATATACCTCACATGGTGCCTAGTATATAGGTGTGGCAAGCAAATTTATGTTTAATAGATTTGTATTTGTCCTGTTTGCTTTTAGTATCACAAACTCAATGAGGCCTATTAATTATTTTATCTTTCCTCTTTAAATTGTTTTGTCTTTTAATTTAAAAATCTTCAATTTGACCACATTATAATTATCAGTTTGACTTCCTTCTTTTATATTCTATATTGACAAATTAGTATCCATATCTTGCAAAGTTTGACAATTTTTTAAAACCTTTTCTTCTTGCTTTGTATACAAGTCAAATCTTTGGGTTTTTGTTGGTGCTTTTCTGTTGTTCGGTTTAGGGACTCCATTGTTTTAATTTTCACCATATGCATGTATATCTGTGTATATATATATATATATGTATGTATATTTGAAGATCAGAATACATAAATCCTTCTTTCAGCACATATTGTAAATATTTAGCAGAAAATATCCCAGTCAAAATTCTTTCATGAATTCAATAGCCACTGACCATTATAAATCCAGGAAAATTATATTGTTCTATGTGGCAGGTTGTTAGAAAAGACCTAAGAGAGCTTTAACTAAGGGGCCAGGGACATTACTATGTATTTGTCTATTTAACCTTGATTCAAGCAATAAGAGCATTGTGAGCATTTCTATGGAAGCTCAACCACCCAACATAAAGCCTTGTAGGATAATAATAAAAGTCCTCATCTACCTCTACAGGCCTCTTAACACCTGCCACCCAATGAAGATTCCTGTGGAACCCAACTCCAGACTCCCTCCTTACACACTTATTGTTACTTGTGACAAGGTCCATGAACCATTCTAAAGATGCTATCCACCTTCTAATATCCTGCACAACCCTAAGTTATGCACAGCTGAGCCATCAGCAGCTAAGGAAAAGGTTCAGAGAAATAGCTATTCATAGTACAGCCCAAGATGCAACATGAAGACCAAAGGGCATCAAAAGAATGAAGACTCAAAGAACAGAATGCTGGAACGAGACAGGGAGGCTCTTGAGAGAAAAGGAAACTTTAAGACAGCACTTTTACAAGGGATTGAGACAAGTGACCCCATTTCTCTACACAGAGCGTGGTTTCGTTTAATTAGTTATCTCAGTAGGAAGAATTTGTAATTCTAAGAACATCACAAAGGGCAGGTAATATTCAGATACACCTCTTAAGCATCCTTAAAAACTTCTAGTTGGAGTATCCAACTAGAGAAACAACTTCAAAGAAAAGAAGGAAGGAAGGAGAAGGAGGGAGGAAGAAGGAAAGAAAATCCTGACAGTTTATCAGAGACTGACCTTCTGGCTGTTTGCATTCCCTCAGATGTGCTTGAAGCACATCTAATTCATTCTTTACCACATGTAGTCTGCTTCCATATTGAATGACATGTAATGTTGTATTTCTGAAGGATACAAAGTAGGTTAATGATAATAGAATTACACTCTTCCTTCAACAAAATGTACACGCCAGGACAAAACTTGAATGCAAGTCAAGCGTAACCCTAAATTTTTATGACTTGACACACAGTCCGCCAAACACATAACTGACAATTCCAGTAGCAATAATGGGAACCCCTTCCATTTTTATCACATTATACAATTACAATTTAAAAAGCACTTTGGGAAGACAGTGAGTTTCATTTAAACAACAATGTTTGAAGAAGTTTTACAAAATTTTGTAATAATTACCTCTATTGATAAAAAAGACATGCTTTCTGTAAAAAATAATATGGAAAAATTTAAATAAGATAATAAAGAGCACTTTACTATCACACACACAACTGACAATAAAATGTTGATAAATTTCTTTTCAGGTATATTGAATAATATAAAATATACCTATTATAAAACATACAATATATACTCTGATTATTTAATAGTCCATCATAATGAGTGTTTGCTGGTGCTGCTGCTGCTAAGTCACTTCAGTCATGTCCAACTCTGTATGACCCCATAGACGGCAGCTCACCAGGGTCCCCCATCCCTGGGATTCTCCAGGCAAGAACACTGGAGTGGGTTGCCATTTCCTTCTCCAATGCATGAAAGTGAAAAGTGAAAGTGAAGTCGCTCAGTCGTGTCTGACTCTTAGCAACCCCATGGACTGCAGCCTACCAGGCTCCTCCATCAATGGGATTTTCCAGGCAAGAGTATTGGAGTGGGGTGTCATTGCCTTCTCTGAATGAGTGTTTAGACTGTTCCTAATTATTTGCTATTTAAATAATACTGGGATAAACATATACTATATATATAACTATACCTATCTCTGATTATGTCTTCAGAAGTAATTTCTAAAGATGGAAATGGGGGACTACAAGATATGAATATGTTTAAGTCTCTCCCCCATATATTGCTGAAATAGTTGCCAAGAAATAAAGTACCAATGCATGCTTTCCTCAGTAGGGTATGAGACTATTTAGCCTTATAGTTTCCTCAGTCTTATCAGTTTTTAAAATTTCTGCCAAAACAAGAAGCAAAAAAAAAAAGAAAAGAAAAAGTATATAGGTTGTGGTTTCTTTGGCCCATTTGTTAAAAATGTTACAAATGTAAAAAGTAAGTTGTATTTATAATTAATTTATGATGAGATTCTTATTCTGTCTTTTTTGGGGGGTGGTCTGTCCTCCCCTATAGCCTACCAGTCATACTCTGCCACTACTATGAGGGCAAGTCTCCATTCCTGTGCGTCTAGCACAGAGCCTGGTACATAACTAGTGGTCAAAATTATTCAGTGGGTGCATAAATGATTGTATTTTTATTAACATCCACTTTTGTTTATCAGTATTTTTGCTTGACTTGAAATGACAAAGTTTCTGTCTTTGATCAGACTCTAGTAGGCTCCTCTGAGCTCTCTTCTTGACTAGGCCTTAACACTGAGAAATGACAGACTCTCAACACAAATGAGTTTATCTATCCCCCTCTGCTAACGTTAAATTACTTAAAACAAACACTAAAATAGTTTCTAACAGTTCAGGGCTGCACCCCTAGAATGATCCCAAACCCCTTAAATTACCCGCCTAAGAAAGATGGTGACTGTAGCCATGAAATTAAAAGACGCTTACTCCTTGGAAGGAAAGTTATGACCAACCTAGATAGCATATTCAAAAACAGAGACATTACTTTGCCAACAAATGTCCGTCTAGTCAAGGCTATGGTTTTTCCTGTGGTCATGTATGGATGTGAGAGTTGGACTGTGAAGAAAGCTGAGCACCGAAGAATTGATGCTTTTGAACTGTGGTGTATGAGAAGACTCTTGAGAGTCCCTTGGACTGCAAGGAGATCCAACCAGTCCATTCTAAAGGAGATCAGCCCCGGGATTTCTTTGGAAGGAATGATGCTAAAGCTGAAACTGCAGTACTTTGGCCACCTCATGCAAAGAGTTGACTCATTGGAAAAGACTGATGCTGGAAGGGATTGGGGGCAGGAGGAGAAGGGGACGACAGAGGATGAGATGGCTGGATGGCATCACTGACTCGATAGACGTGAGTCTGAGTGAACTCTGGGAGTTGGTGATGGACAGGGAGGCCTAGCATGCTGGGATTCATGGGGTCACAAAGAGTCGGACACGACTGAGCAACTGAACTGAACTGAATGGAAGAAAGCTCAAGGCTGCCAATAGAATTGACTGTTATTTTCTAGCCAGCACCTAATAGTAGGCCCCTAACTAGATGTCCTTAGAACACTTACTGAAAAGGGTCTTACAATTGTTAATACATTCTCTATCTCTTTGAAATGTATATATTTCTCCTATAATCCAGGAGCATCTTCTCAAGGACCTGAAAGCCTTTCCTTTAAAATGTAACCTTCAGGAAGGACAGGGCCTGTGTCCTGTATATCTCAGCCACTGCAGGAGGACTGAATCCTAACTCCAATCTGTTGTTTAGTCACTCAGTGGTGTCCAACTCTTTTGCAACCCCATGGACTGTAGCCTGCCAGATTTCTCTGTCCATGGAATTCTCCAGGCAAGAATACTGGAGTGAGTTGCCATTTCCTTCTCCAGGAGATCTTCCCAACCCAGAGATAGAACCCATGCCTCCTGCATTGGCAGGCAGATCTTTTACCAATGAGCCACCATATTTGCCAGCTAATATATAGCTGGGCCAATCAGCATTTACACTGAAAAATTACTTTGTAATTTTTCACTTCTGCTATGCTTTAGAGCTCCCACTCACCCCCATCACTACTCCCTCATTCTCTCTTTAAAACACCCAGTCACTGCCATACAAGTTGAGTTCAGTTCATGCTGGACCCTTTCCTATTGTGATAGTATGTTACTGATTAAAATTGTTCCTACACTTTAACTAGGGCCTAACTACACTCACCTTTGACAGAAGCTTATCCTATCTTCTCTACCATTTTAGCTAATATTAGCAAACCAAATATTCTAACAAAATTAGTTGTAATCTGCTTCTAAAGGGTGTTTATGACCATGGTATCAAATGACTGGCATTTTCTATGTGGTTCAAAACTTTTTGCTTACATCCCACCAGAAGCATCAGGCTTATATATGGTTATAATTTGAATAACATGTTAACCAATAATATCCAAAGCACAAAATCTCATAGGCCATTAAAAGTTACAAGATCTTTTGGCATGTGCCTAAAACTTTATTATCAATCTTTTGGTTGATATATAATCCAACTTTATATATGTATATATACTTACAAAAAAGTATATCATCTGTTCCAATTGAAAAAGTACCAAATCCCATGACCACTTTTTAAAAAGCTTTCCATATTTTAAATGTTCATTGTTGTCTATATCCACCCCTGTGTTTTAGCAGTACATGAGTAAAGAGTAATAATGGCTACTATCATTGGGTGCTGACAGAGTGTCCAGCTTTGTTCAAGACATTCCATGAGAGACTCCCCAGGTAGTCCTGTGGTTAGGAATCCACCTGGCAATGCAGGGGACATGGGTTCAATCCCTGGTCTGGGAAGATTCTACATGCTGCCCATGTGCCACAACAACCAAGCCCGTGCCCATGAACTGCAACTACTGAGCCCATGCACCTCAACTACAGAACCTCAACTAAGGAATCGCACGTGCTCTAGAGCTTGTGCTCCACAACGAGAGAGTAAGCCTCTGCTTGCTGCCATCAGAGAAAGTCTGCATATATCAATGAAGACCCAGCACAGTCAAAAATAAATAAAAATAAAATCTTTGAAAAAAAAAAAGACACTCCATGCATTTCCCCTCAAATCCCACCAATAACACAGCAAGATGAGAACAGCAAGTCCTAAAGATGAGAAAACTGAGACATAAAGAGGTTCAACAAACTGACGTAAAATAAGAGCCTGTGAATAATGGAGCCACTATTTGAACCATAGACTGTTCGGCTTCAAAGTCTGTATTCTTCCTATTATATTTTACAACCAAAGCCTGTATAGTCACATACTGAAATGGGGCTTCTTCATATTTCTCATTTTTAATAACTAACATATAATCAAAACAAAAGGGAATGTGAGAGAAAATTATACTCAGAATAAATGTTGTAATTATAAAGAAAAGAAAAAGAAGGAAACAGGCTGTGGCAAAGCAAACTCAGAAGCAATCAGGAGGCTTCTAAACCTCTACTTTTCTTCAAAGGAGCTATATTCGTTTCTCTGAAAACTCCAGCTTTGGAATTGAAGGTGGCATACTGTGGGAAGACCAAAGAAATTAAACTTTTTTAATCTTATTGATTCCTATTTCTTTCATTCCATCTGCTTCCTTGGCATGGTGAAGGGGGTGACGATCAACGCAGAGTAAGTTGGCTCTGTCAGTCAGAAGAGAGGAACTGACAAACCAGACTCGGGCTTGGGAAGGCCTTCCGCGAGGGAGAGAATCTATGCCAGATGACAGGACTCACGGAGAGTCTGACAAAATGTTGCAGACAATCAGGAAGCGTCTGATCCAGATCTCACAGATAATAAGCAGGCTCTTTTCCGTGTGCATGCGCATAGATTTGAATATTTCTGGTCAAGTGCCTCATTTTTGCATAGAACAGGAAGTATATCACAGCGAAAAACAAAATGAAAGGAGGCAAGAAGGAGGGTCAAAAATAAAGGAGAAGCAAACAAGTTAGTATACAGAAGCCCTGAGAATTTGGAGTCCATAGGGTATAATATAATGTTGTAAGGGGGGAAATGCTTTATAAGTTAATATTTCTAACGTAATTCCTAGAGTGCAAATAACACTGGAATTTCAGGATTTTTCTATAGATTGGATCCTTCTTTAAAATCATACTGCACTGAGTTGTAGTATGATTTTAGAGTTCTACTGTCAAGAGCCTATTTTGCAGTTTCTATAAGGTTGTCTCTAATGTAAACTCTCAAATAGCCATAAAAAATAATAATTTTTGCACATGAAAGAATCTGAAGCAGATTACTAGCCAGTCTTGTGATTAAATTCTATTAAGAGGTATAAATTCTATATGTCCTTAATAAGAGCTTTATGCAGAAGGAGTTTCTACTTTGGCAGAGAAAAGACTAAAATGGAAAAGCAGTTCATCAAAGGAAGCTCATTTTCTTGGGAGCCAAGAGACCCATATATGGCAAAGCTGGAAAACGAATCAATTTTACCATTTCATTGCTCTCCCTACCCCACCCTACCCCCACTGCCATTAAGCTACTATCATTCAGCAAAAGGCAAAAAGTTATCTCAGTCTGTTTTCTCCTGGATTTAAAGGTACTCATCAAAATAGATGAGAAATGTCAAAAGCTGCAATCCTCTGAAAGCATAAGACTGATTTAGAAAATCCACATGTGAAAAATTTGATTGTAAAACCTTCTTGATTCAACCCTTGTAATTCAAGTTTTATGAGTTGTGTCCCTAAAAGAAAAAGAAAAAGATGGAGTCTCAACCCTGTCTCAACCCCCAGTAACTCAGCATGTATCTTCATTTGGAGATAGGGTTTTTACAGAGATGATCAAGTTTAAATGAGGTCCTAAGGATGGATCCTAATCCAGTATGACTTATAAAAAGGGGAAATTGGACAGAAAGAAGTATCACATAGAGAGGATGCCATATGAAGAGACACAGAGAGAACACGATTACCTATTGGCCAAGGATAGAGACTTTAAAGAGCTCTTTCCCTCACAGCCCTGAAAGAATCAATACAGCCAACACCTCGACTTCAGATTTCTAAACTTCAGAACCATGAGACAATAAATTTCTATTGTTCAAATCACTCAATCTGTGGCACTTTGTTATCAGAGCTCTTGAAATCAATGTAGATTTTGCTTTGAGGAAGTAGAGTACTACTATTACAAATACCTTAAAATGTATACACGCTTTGGAATAGGGTATACATGGAAGGGGGAAGAGTTCTGAGGCACACAATAGAAAGAACCTAAAATGTCTTGAAGAGAATGTTAGAAATGTGAATGTTAAAAGTGTTTTGGTGAAGTTTCAGGGGCTTTCCTCATGGCTCAGATGGTGAAGAATCTGCCCGCAATGTGGGAGACCTGAATTTGATCGCTGGGTCAGGAAGATCCCCTGGAGAAGGGAATGGCTACCCACTCCAGTAATTTTTGCCTTGAGAATTCCATAGACAGAGGAGCCTGGTAGGCTATAGTCCATGGGGTCACAACACAAAAGTTGGACACAATTGAGCAGCTAACACTTTCACTTTTTCACAGGCAGAAATGAGGAACGTGTTTTTGGAAACTGGAAGTAAGAAGGATCTTGTTATAAAGCTGTAGAAGACTTAACTGAATTGTATTCTGTGCAACAGAAAGTAGAGCTTATAAGCGATGAACCTGGATAATTAGTTGAAGAGATTGTTAAGCAAAGTGCTGAAGGCTCAGATTGGTTTCTCCTTGCTGCTTCTAATAAAACTCAAGAGGAGAAAGATAAATTGAAAAGGGAGAAGAAACCACAACTTGATTTGGAAAATACCTTCCATCCATGTTGGAAAAAAAAAAAAAATCCAGAAGGACACTCTGGAGAAAATGTCAAGGGTGTGGCTAGACAGTTCATTTCAGTTCAGTTGAGTTGTGTCCGACTCTTTGCAACCCCATGGACTGAGCACGCCAGGCCTTCCTGTTCATCACCAACTCACAGAGTTTACTCAAACTCATGTCCTTTGAGTCAGTGATGCCATCCAACCATCTCATCCTCTGTTATCTCCTTCTCCTCCCACCTTCAATCTTTCCCAGCATCAGGGTCTTTTCCAATGAGTCAGTTCTTCGCATCAGGTGACCAAGTTTTGGAGTTTCAGTTTCAGCACCAGTCCTTCCAGTGAATATTCAGGATTGATTTCCTTTAGGATGGACTGGTTGGATCTCCTTGAAGTCCAAGCCCAATACCACAGTTCAAAAGCATCAATTCTTCAATGCTCAGCTTTCTGTATAGTCCAACTCTCACATCCATACATGACTACTGGAAAAACCATAGTCATGTATGGACTAGACGGACCTTTGTTGACAAAGTAATGTCTCTGTTTTTTAATATGCTGTCTAGGTTGATCAAAACTTTTCTTCCAAGGAATAAGCGTCTTTTAATTTCATGGTTAGACAACCACTTATGGAAGAGATGAAGTATGTGACTTGTGGATCCAGGCAACCATCTCAGTAGAAACACCTCCAATCTGGACTGACAGGGACAGAACCAGGATGAAAGGAAGGAAGGCTATCAAATTTCTGGGATCTTACAAGCAAGAAATGAACTGATAGAGTGATTTGGCTGCAAACATGTCTTAGTGTTCAAGAAAGAGAAGAGTGACCTCAAAGGCTGTTCAGAGGCCCACAGGACAGGCTCATGGTAGAACTGACTTCTTAGTTCCAGAGGCAGGGCCACCTCCTCTGTTCGACATGGGAAAGCTAGCCTCCCTGTCATTCTCAGCTCCCTGCTCCCAACTTCTGTTTCTCTAGTCTCACTTCCAGTAACCCAAGTTCAAAACACAGCATCAATGACTCCTTTCCTTTTATTCATATTTAGTTAGGACCTGGTCCTGTTGATTCACTCTTCACAATCATTCTGTGGTGAAGATATGTTTTTGTCCATTTAGTACTAAAAGGCATTCTTAACTAGTTTCATGACATTGTACTAAGAACTTCATGTGGTTTTTTATTTTTAATATTTATAACAGTGCGATGAGATGGCATGCTATTCATATTCATTTTACAGGTCAGGAAATTGAGGCTCAGAGAGATATCAAATGACTGTATTTGCCCAAGGTCACATAGTGATGAAGTGTCAGGGCAGAGACTGGGACCAGATCTTCCTGAGCCCTAAACCACAGCCTTCAATGACACATTCCCTCCTTTAAAACATCTCTCATTTTTGTTTCTTCCTTTCCATTCCCACTGTTACCAACCTAAGTTTCCTAATCCCTCACCCTTTTATTACAGCAAAAGTCTTGTATTTCTCTCCAATGCTTGTCCTTCCTTCCAACATGTCTTTTTCATCTCATCTTTGAAAAAAAAAGGTCATTCCTTAGCTCACATACTTTCTGCGACTTCTCATTCCCTGTAGGATAAAGACAAAATGTTATAAACTGGCATCTCACAATATCTTTACTCATCAGTTCAGTTCAATTCAGTTCAGTTGCTCAGTCATGTCCGATCATCATACCACCTGTTAAAATCTTGGCCAATCTGAATGGCCCATCTCTTTGTGAAAGCCTGTCACACACCGATCTGAGCATTTCACTTAGAAAAATGTTGTCCATCTTTAAAATTCTAACTGATGCCAGACTTCTTAGGTCAACTAATGAGACAGAAATCTTCGTCTTGCCTCAAAACTGCCTCTCCCAGAGTTCTCTGTCCACCTGCCAACCGCTTACCATTCACTTTAAATCCTGATGCTGCCTTTGACTCCCCTTCCTTTCCAGTTATCTGCTGCTGAATTCTATTGTTCATTCTGCCACCAAAGGTCTCTCCATCTATGCCTTCCTCTCCATTGTCATTTTTCAGTTCTCATCCATGCCCTTTGGACTTGAGAACCACCATCAGATTAAGTTTCCAGTCTCCAATAAACAAAGATGGACAGGACAGAGGGGCCAGAAGAGGGAAGATTACAACAGCCTTCCTGGAAAGACCTAGGCCTAGAGAGGATGAGAGACACAAAATCCACATCAGCTGGGTATGGGGGCTGAGGAGGAGAAGTGATGGGAGGTGCTGAAAGCTTGAATATGAGGAAATTGAAGAGAAAAAAACCCAAGGTAGGAGAAAAGTGGCTGGGATTGTGACTCTGATCTGTTTAATTTCCTTTTGTAAGTAGAGCAAAGTTTGGCAATCTTTTAAAATTACATTCTGGCTGTTAACACTGCTTCACTGACAGAGCTGTCTTCTCTGAACCAAGATGGATAACTTTTCTAGCACTGCTTTCTCCACAGCTTGGCTCTCAAATGGCTACTAACCCTGCCTCTGCTTGACAGTCAAGACTCTGGACCAGTGACTCCAGCCCACTGTTTCTCAGCTGTGCTCCCTCTCTCAGGTCCCACCAGTAGCTGACTTCTCCACATGTGTCTGCCCACCCTTTTCTGCCTCTGAAACTATCTACCTTCAGCCTTTCAAAGTCCTCTCCATTCCTCAGAGTCTAAGGAAAGTGCCATTTCCCTAATTCCTACATCTGGAAGTGCTTTTGTTCCATCCTTTGAACACAGACAACACTTTTCTTTATCTTTTTAACCATTTCTTTTCTAATCCTGGCTGTCTCAAACTGGAATCTTCACCTATCTTACCTTCTCACTAGAAAATACACAGCCCTAAAAATGAGGACTAAGTTTTGGTGATCTTGATACATTTAACCAGTAGTCTTGCCCAAAGTAGATACTCTCTACATATTTACCAAAGCGAATGACACTGAATCCCAATGGCCTTCCTTATTTTTTCCCCCTTATTAGGCATTGAGGTGAGTTGTTCCCAAGATTTTTGCACGGGAAAACTTTTCATGGAAAATCTTAGCCTCTTTGTTATAGATGAAGCATCAATTCAAAAGCACAAAGTGACACAGTCTGAACTTAGAATATATCCTGGGTCCCAGACCAAAGAAAGAGACAAATTTAAAGTTGTACAAACCAACAGTGGGAGGACCGTCTATACTTAGTGACTAGTCTGTCAGAGTGAAAAACCTCAAGTGGGTTGTAAATATAGGGTTGATTCTTTGGAAGATTTTTTCTTCTATTTGCTGATTCAGCTGCTACAATCAAGAGATTTTGTTGTTGTTCAATTTTACTTAAGGCAGACTAAATCAACTGATTTCATGTTTATTCTTGATTTTTGTTTTTCTTACCTTGGCTAAACTCTGTGTTTTACAAGGCCCTTTCAGTTTCAGGGATCAGAAATACACTTTTATTCTTTTAAGCCATTTACCCCTTTGCTTATGTCTCCCTGGAAAACCAACTAATTTGTTACACAATGTGATTTTTTTTCATTTGTAGGAATCCATAGAACCTTTGCCTTTGAACATTCCAGGTGATGACACTGATGGATTTTCCGCCAGCATTCATTAGGGCCCATTGTGACTTCATGTCTGCACAGCATGGATGGAAATGGCTCACTGGTTGGTACAAAGTGGTTGTTTAACATTTTGTATTCCCAAATATACTAGTATAATTCCTTTCATGATTCTCATTCTCTAGAAACAGAAGGGAATATTGAAGGCATATCTTTCAAGGGATTGCTCATTTCAGGAAATCCAGACAATCCTGTGTTTACTTATGTATGATGACCTTAAATGGGGAAATTAGCGAGACAACAATGATTAAAGTTTCCCAAGCACTGGTTGGGGCAGAGATTTTAAAAGGCTTTCTCCCAAAGCTACATGATATGGTCATTAGGCATTTAGGGGAATAACTAAAAGATTAGACAAAGCAGACCAGCACTCATCTACCAGCCCCCCTACCTCTCACTGAAGTTCTAGGCCAAAAAAAGAACATAAAGACAAAGAGCCTTTTGGGGACCACCATGTATTCACTTCCAACAACCTATGTTCTTCTTGAACAATGGCTTACCTCCCCACCTTCTACCCATCTCTCCAAATAATGATCTTCCAAACCTATGGTGCTAGCTTTTGACAATTCATCCCCATTGCAGGCACTCACATATGTGCACACATTCACACACACACACACAGTTTTTCTTTCATATTTGTATTTACAGAAGGGTCAGAGGGAAAAGAAAGGAAAGACAAAAAAAAAAAAAAAAACCTCCAGTAAGTTTGATCTAAACAAAATGGTTATTCAAATGGGTCCCCTACTAATTTCACAAAGATGCGTGATAATATACAACATATGGCTTTAACTACATTTTTTAATATTAGAAATTGAATGCACATTTTAAGACACAAGTTTTGCTGATATGCTGTTGATAATACAGGCGAAGTATTTTCCATTTGTTTCTAATTATCTTAAAGACAGCCTGGGGATCATTTACCCACGGTTTAAGAGCACTCAGAGAAGTCCACAGATGCAACAAGCGGGCATGTGTGTCAGCTACTGCAATGGGGCTACGTGAGGGTGGCTTAGCCAAGACTATCCTCTTATGTCTGAAACCACTAGATACGGTCCCTAAGGTCAACCAATCCTGCAAAATGAAATCCTTCCTTTGTCAACATTTGTAGGGTGTGGGCTCTGGAGCCAGACTGCCTGGCTCCACTGTTTAGCTGGGTGACGTTGGGCAAGTTAGTTAACCTCTCCTTGCCTCAACTTCCTCATCTGAAAAATGGAGATATGTGTGCCATATGATCATCATGAAGATGAAAACATCCAGAATGGTGCCCAACCATCAAAACAGCTTGCTAATTGATCTGGCCCTACCTTAAACTCTCTGCTTCATCTCTCTCTGCCTCCCCACCCCTAACTCTTTTTCCCTGAATTTTGCCAGCAAAATTGCTTCCAAGTCTTCCAAAATGAGTCCTCTTACCTCTCTGGGAACATTTTCTTCTCTCCTGGCTAACTCATCCACTCCCTCCTGTCTGAGATCCATGGTCCTCACCTATGTGAGCTCCCTGGGTTTCCTATTATAGTGTACAACACACCATTTTAATATTAATTGGTGTGCCTCCACTGGACTCTAATTTCTGAAGGAAGGATTGTATCTATCTTGTTCATTATTGCAATCCCACCTTGTAAAAAAGCACTTGGCACTGGAATTAACTGGATTTTTTTTCTTCGCAAAGCAGAAAAAAAAAAATTTTTTTTTCCTCCTTCAGTGTACCCATCTAGAATAGATAATAATGCAGAGGAGGTAGGGGAGAATTATATACTTACTGGAGAGCATTTTTAAATTTTATTCCATCTTGAAATTTTATGAACTCTCTCAGTCTGAAAATTCAAGTGTTCCTGCAGCTTATGGATTTATTCATACACATGCACACATGCAGGTAATATGTATACGTGTGTGCTTAGCTGCTCAGCCATGTCTGACTCTGCAACTCCCTGGACTGTAGCCCACCAGGCTCCTCTGTCCATGGGGATTCTCCAGACAAGAATACTGGAGTGAGTTACCGTGCCCTCCTCCAAGGGTTCTTCCCGAACCTGGGTCTCCTGCCACCGTCTGAGCCACCGGGGAAGCACATATGCATATTCTACCAGTATTGCTTCATTTCTATTTCTTCTTTTTTCTCTTTGAGTAATGCTTATTATTGGTTTATTATATATCCTGGATTTGTCTTGTCTCTTATGCCATCTTTCACTCATGATTTTAATTTCTTTCACTTCATTTTTTTTCTATGTATTTAAAATCATTCCTCTATTTGAACTTACAGATCACTAATTTTGTTTTCAGTGGTAAGAATTCTCTGCTTCCCTTCCACTAATGAATTGCTTTCATTTGAAAATTATGATTTTACTCTTCTCATCATTTTCGAAAGCATTGCTAGAGCATTCTAAATTCTTTTGTTTTTCTTTCTTCATTTCATTATTCAAGTGCTCTTCTTTAACTCTTCATTCATGGCTACTCCATCTCTCTCCTTCAAGTAACTGAGTTCCCTTTGCTTCCTCCTGTCAGCTCACATCATGGGGTGGGTCCATGAGTACCAAGCAGTTCAGGCTTCTGGAGTCTGGGGCAGTGCTGACTGACTGAGCAAAAAAGTAGAAGTTTCTTCTCTTGGAGATTGGTCATGAAATGCCAACAGCCAGCTAAGGACCTCTGCACTGAGACCTCAGGCCTCATCCAACTTCTATAGCATCTGCTTTCTCCTCTCCAGGCTCCAACAGCAAGGCTCCCCTTCTACACACATGCGCGCACACGCACACACACACACAAATGCCAGTGGCAGTGGAAACATCAGCACTCAGCACCTGCAACCCCTAGACCCCCAGATCTTGACCTTAAGGATTTCAGATCTTGGAAGACTGAATTCTTTCAACCTGAGTATATCCTGCAGGGTTCTCAGAGGTAGATGGCAGTTGTGAGTGTGTGTTCAGGCTACTATTTCCCATTTTTTAATTTTAAAATTATCTGAGGGGAGGAGGGTAGAGAAGGGCTATGACAAAGGCTTTTATATAGAAAAAGTTTTGACACTCAAAAAAGTTGACATGCTCAAAGTTAAAACAACCAATTAGTGGCAATTTTCAATTTCTGAGAGAAAACTACAAAATTAAGCTTCTCTGAAGTTTAGTAAGATATCCTGTAAAGACATCCAAGTTCATATGGGAAAAATTAGCTTGAGGCTTGATGTACTCTTTGAAATATAGCATGGCTGCCCCTGAAATACTGAAGAGAGTGGCAGCATGGTGATGAAGAACATAAACTCAGGGTATGTCACTTATCCTCACTGCCTCAGCTTCATCACCCGTCAGAGGGGCTAACAATAGTAATCGCCTCATACAATCATGTGAAGTTGATATTTGAAGTGTTTAGAATAGCACTGGCATATAATAAATGCTGTAATAGTGTTTGTTAAAGTAAAATAAGATAAAACATAATAAGTCCAAGGTTAATATTTAAACCTGTGAACACTATAGGAAATGTTTGACATCTGGGACATCATTAATTTTTTTTATCTTTTAAAAATATCTGCCCCGGCAAATGGGTTCACCACTGCCTGTTCAAAAATGATTCTCTGAGAGAAGTAACCATAGCTAAGGCACAGACAGTCCTGGAATGCCTAGTTTCCAATGAGAGGAAAGTGGAAACTTCTATTTTACACTGTTTTCCTCAAGGCATATGTTTTTGCTAAGGTCATTTTCGACTTTACAGTAGGACACCAGTACATTTACTACTTAGATAATATTAGAAATGGCCTCAAGCTCACATGGTGTAGAGATCAGCATGCACTGAAGACACAGCACAGGTGCATTGTCCAGGTGCTCATTTACAAGCAGTGGCTCAGGCGGTAAAGAATCTGCATGCAATGCAGGAGACCCAGGTTCAATCCCTGGGTAGGGAAGATCCTTTGGAGAAGAAGCTACCCACTTCAGTATTCTTGCCTGGAGAATTCCATGGACAGAGGAGCCTGGTGGGCTACAGTCCATGGGGTGGCAAGGAGGTGGACACGGCTGAGTGTCCACTTTCACTTTTTCACACACATTCATGCAGTTGCTCTATTAGATTCTGACAGAAGTGTACACGCAAATGAACCACCTTGCTGTCCCGTTCTGATTCTCCAGCCACAAAGATGAGAGGAAAACATCAGAATTTGAACACTGACAGAAACACCAAGCATCCTGGTAATTAAATCATTGTCTAACAACAAAGAATAAAAGCTAATGTTTATTGAGGTGTCTTGATGAGCATGTTACATATTTAATTTTCTAATAAGTAGTGTTTAATAGTTTACTTCTCTGATTACCACTTAGCTCTTTATAGGCTTTTGGGGTAACTGTATCGATCCTATTCCTAAAAATCAGGAAACAAAGCAACTAAGTCCATTTAATTCAGTCTTCATAATTTTGATAAGCTAAATGACAGCAAGTTATGTGCTCAGTTGCTCAGTTATGTCCAACTCTTTGAGACCATTTGGACCGTAGCCCGCCAGGCTTCTCTGTCCATGGGATTCTCTGGGCAAGGATACTTGAGTGGATTGCCATGCCCTCTTCCAGGGGATCTTCCTGACTCAGGCATCAAACCTGTGTCTCCTGAATCTCCTGCACTGCAGGCAGATTCTGTGTGTGTTTTAGTCACTCAGTTGTGTCCAACTCTTTGCAACCCCATGGACTGTAGCGCACCAGGTTCCTCTGTCAATAGGATTTTCCAGGTAAGAACACTGGAGTGGGTTGCCATTTCCTTCTCCAGGGGATCTTTCTGAGCCAGGGATTGAACCCAGGTCTCCTGCAATGAAGGCAGACTCTTTAACATCTGAGTCACCAGAGAAGCCTGCACTGCCGGCGGATTCTTTATCACTGAGCTATCAGGGAAGCCCCAGATGAAAGCAAAGGTTTGGGATAAAAATGTGGTTTTGATCTGTGCTGAGGAGGGATGTTAAACAGTTCAGTATAAATGATCAACTATGAACTGCTGAACAAGCTTCAATCAGCTGTGTAATTCACACAAAACATTCAGCTTGATCCAGACAACCAAGGACAACGTAGTATTTATCCTACTTGATCTGGAGTGGAAGCACTGACTCATTACATTCACTGTCGGCCTTCTTTGTTACATAATGTCATATGGAATCCAGTTCAAAGATAGTCTTTTGGTAACATTACAAAAAAAAAAGAAAACCAGTCCAGGCTAATGCATTTGAGAGAAAATAAATGTGTCTGACATGCAGAACCAGGGAGGAGTTCGAGGCAACAGGAAATTTGGATTTTCAAATCTACACCATTGCCCAGGTCTTGACCCTAACCTTCTGTCTCCCACTGGCAAAGGGAACCAGAGCATTCTGCCTCACATAACACGAGAAGCCACTCTTCTGTGTGAAATTCCCCCATCAATTTTGCAGAGGTTTTCTGCCATTATCATAGTCCAGGTAGGCAGTTGTCATGAAGCATTAGAGCTGAAAGAGGCTGACAGCATAACTGCAGGCGAGCTCGGGGCTCAGCCCGGTCCCACACCTGCCACCTGCTCAGGCAGGAGTGGCCTCTGTCAAGACCTTGCCTGGCAAGAGGCTTCAGGAATCACTTTGTATCAGTGCCCTTCATTGACAGCACGCTGGAGGGCAGCCTGTCTAGCAAAAGAAGGACAGAAACCTTTGCCAGCCACCTGCCTGCCCCCATATGGTGGCCATTTAAAAACCTGTCACTTTCATAAAAAAGCTCTCGAATTATTCATTTATCAAGTACAGTTTTGACCGGTCCAACTGCTTCTCTGTATGATCACCTAATTCTGTGACTTGAAGAACTTCATTTTCGCAAATATTACTAAAGAAGAGATTGTTTAAATACACCTGGGTGAGCAAGCCAAGTCACTTATGCATCCCAGGCTCCCGGTGCTCTGAGGATGGTGTTCCTGGGGATCAAGAGTAATTTCACATCCACAGATTCCAAAGACTGCCTGGGAGTCTTCCTCATCACTCATGGAAGGAAGGTCTGAGCAGTCGTATAGTGTGGTACCTGGTTTTTTCACTATCCAGATTCAGAGGTAAAGAATTAACAGGATAGGAGATGGTGTAGTCTATTCAAAAGCCACACACAAAAAAAGAAAAGTACCTGAGTGTGCATCCTAGAGATCAACAGATTTCAGAAAATTTAACAATGGAAAACAAAGGCATCCAGAAATCTGTTACTACTTGCATGCATGTCAAAATTTTACCAATATTTTATTTTAAATTAGATTCATGAGATAATGTAAGTATATGGCAATGTTTCCATGGACATGCTAAAGTTTTCTTCCTTATAAATATTTCCATGTTTTCCAAATATCACCCTTAAGTATCATATAAGTTTCAAGACTGTAGGGGTCCTCATGTGTCTTATACAACACTGGAATTCCAGGGCCTGAACAGCAATTGGCATGTAAGAGATGCTCAATAAACATTTACTGGAAAACTGGACAAATAAATGCAAAAAGGAATGAATGCATGAATGACATCTACAGAAAGCACTGAATGTCTTATGACATCAATTCAGTTCAGTTCAGTCGCTGTCGTGTCCGACTCTTTGTGACCCCATAGACTGCAGCACGCCAGGCTTCCTTGTCCGTCAATGATTTTGGAGCCCAAGAAAAGAAAGTCTGTCACTATCTCCATTGTTTCCTCATTTATTTGCCATGAAGTGATGGGACCAGATGCCATGATCTTAGTTTTTGAATGTTGAGTTTTAAGCCAGCTTTTTTTTTTTAATTAGTTAATTTATTTTAATTGGAGGCTAATTACTTTACAGTGTTGTAGTTTTTGCCATACATTGACATGACTCAGCCATGGGTACATGTAACTCTCCTCTTTCACTTTCATCAAGAAGCTCTTTAGTTCCTCTTCACTTTCTGCCATAAGGGTGGTGTCATCTGTATATCTGAAGTTATTGATATTTCTCCTGGAAATCTTAATTCCAGCTTGTGCTTCATCCAGTCTGGCATTTTGCATGATATATTCTGCATGTAAGTTAAATAAGCACGGTGACAATATACAGCCTTGATGTACTCCTTTCCCAATTTGGAACCAGTACGTTGTTCCAAATCCAGTTCTAACTGTTGCTTCTTGATCTGCATAGAGATTTCTCAGGAGGCAGAAGAGGTGGTCTGGTATTCCCATCTCTTGAAGAAGTTTTCACAGTTTGTTGTGATCCACACAATCAAAGGCTTTAGCTTAGTCAATGAAGCAGAAGTAGATGTTTTTCTGGAACTCTCTTTCTTTTTCTATGATCCAAAAGATGTTGGCAATTCGATCTCTGGTTCCTCTGCCTTTTCTAAATCCAGCTTGAACATCTGGAAGTTCTCGGTTCACATACTGTTGAAGCCTACTTTGGAGAATTTTGAGCATTACTTTACTAGCGTGTGAGATGAGTGCAATTGTGTGGTAGTTTGAACATTCTTTGTCACTGCCTTTCTTTGGGATTGGAATGAAAACTGACCTTTTCCAGTCCTTTCCAGCAGTGGCCACTGCTGAGTTTTCCAAATTTGCTGGCATATTGGGTGGAACACTTTAACAGCATCCTCTTTTAGGATTTGAAATATCTCAGCTGGAATTCCATCACCTCCACTAGCTTTGTTCATAGTGATGCTTCCTAAGGCCCACTTGACTTCACATTCCAGGATGTCTGGCTCTAGGTGAGTGATCACACCATCGTGGTTACCTAGGTCATGAAGATCTTTTTTATATAGTTCTTCTGTATATTCATGCCACCTATTCTTAATACCTTCTGCTTCTGTTAGGTCCATAGTCTCTGTCCTTTATTGTGACTTATCAAATTTTTTGCGGGATTATGAAAGAAGAGATTGAGTGAAGTTGGGTGATGAGAGTAATTAAGTTTTTTTTTTTTAACTTTTAGTTTTGGTACATTTTGGTTCCAGATTTAATTTTTTTTTTTAATATTGCAATAAGAATGAATGAAACAGGCACATTTGCTGTTTGAACGCAAGGCTCATTTTACATGCCCCATCTGACAAAGAAGTGTTTTAAAGATGGCAGGTAGGTGAGAATTCACCTCCTTTCTTCTAATACTAGCTGTAAATCACAGGTTCTTTTTCCTCACTCTCTTCCTGCCAGTCTCGTCTATTCCGATTTCTTCCACTGATACCTGTGCTCAGAAGACCTTCACCCTGGGACTCTCTTGTGAGATGGGGCTCTTCTATATAACTGCTTCCTAGACCTCTAGCTCCACCTGGGGGTCCCACAGACCCTCAAATGCAACAGTCCTGAACTGAACTCCTGCACACCCACCCAAGTGAGCTCTTCCTCCCCCGCCTTCCACCCCAACGTACAAGGCACCAACATCAGCCAATCCAGAAATCTAGAGATACCCAACATCCCTCTCAGACTTCACCTCCCATACCACAACCACCAATCCCAGTGAATTCTAAACCCTTAACCTCTCTCATTCATCCTCTCCTCTTGTTTGCTATAATTACTAACTCAGTTAAGGCTTTAATTATCTTCACTGGGATTATTGCAAGTCTCTCACTGGTTTCCCTGCTTCCAGTTTTGCCTGGGTGATCTTTATAAAATGAAAATGTGCACATTACCCCACCTCTTCACACAGCTTGGCTTAAAACATCCCCACTGTCTCATGGGATAAGACTGAACTCAATCATCTCCCCCAAAGTGTTGAAATGAGAGAGGTACTCAAAGAGAGGCACTCAGACAATTTGGGATTGCTTGCTAAGAAACCTCACCTGGTACACTAACTCACAAAAGGTCTAAGTGCTTCTAAAATTTTGCCATGAGATAGTGTTGGTCAGACCCTTATGATTTCTTGCTTGAACCAGCAAAATACCTTCTGAACTGTCTTGCCTTCCGTCCTTCTCCTAATCCATTCTCCACACTACTGTCAACGAATTTCCCCAAACTCAATAGGTTCACATCAAAGCCCTACTTAAAGTCTTCAGTAGCTCCCCTTCTTCTACCTGGTTCTTGAATCTTGAATTCAAGGATTCTTCCCCCAGTGTAAGGCATGGCACAATTCACAACTTCCTGTTGGATATAAGTATTACCAAATTGCAGATCAAGATGACTAAATGTTTAATGTTTAAGGGAGAACAGACGGGTTTAAAACAGCAACAGCAAGCATCAGACTGTTGGAGGCCATCACTCAGGTGACATGGGTTTGGGGCATGTGGTGAAGGTTGCAGGCCTTGCATCTTTGCTTTCCCAAATTTAAGCAGCAGGGAGTGACTGGAAAACTATTGGCTTTGGATAGCATGGTTCAAATTCTGGCCCCACCTATATATACTGCTGCTGTTCCTGATGCTCAGTCTCTTCAGTTGTGTCTGATTCTTTGCAACCCCCATGGACTACAGTCTGCCAGACTCCTCTGTCCATGGGATTCTCCAGGCAAGAATACTAGAGTGGGTTGGCATGCCCTCCTCTAGGGGATCTTCCCGACCCAGGGATAAATCCCATGTCTCCTGCATCTCCTGCATTGGCAGGCAGACTCTTTAACACTGAGCCACAGTATGATCATGCACAAATGCCTTACTCTCTCTAAGCTTTGGTTACTTACCTATAGGTGGAGATCATAATTCCTATGTCTTAGTAATTTTGGTGATAAGGCTTCCCTAGTGACTCAGGAGGTAAAGAACACATGCAATGTAGGAGACCTAATTTCGATCCCTGGATCGGGAAGATCCCCTAAAGAAGGGAATGACAACCCACTCCAGTATTCTTGCCTAGAAAATCCCATGGACAGAGGAGCCTGGTGGGCTACAATCCATGGGATTACAAAGAGTCAGACATGACTAAAGTGACTAACACTTTTAATGCACATGCTCTTTTCAAAAGAGACCAAACTCATCTTTTCTTAGTAATACAATAAGCCGACCCATTCTGATAACTTACCTCAAATTTAAAAGAAATTATAGTTTCTTTCTACTGCAAGCTACTATTAAAATGAAACAAGTAAGCAAAAATAACAACAAAAATGTTTAGCTCTCAACTGGAGGGAAGATTTTAAGGCTTTGAAGGACAGGCTGTGTTTTTATTTGTTTGACTTCCCTTCTCTTCTAGGGATGCTGGGATGTGAGAGACAGGCTGAAATTGATGTTATAAGGAGATCATGTGACAGAAGGAGGGGACTCCAAGGGAAGGAAACACTGTTTTTAATTCTTTTAAATCCTTAAGGTCAGCTCCAAATAGGGAGCCGGAATAACTTAGCCAAATTGGCAGTGACTAGGAAGTGACCCCAGCCAGGTAGCAAATTACTAGTTAATAGAACCAAGTCACCTTTATCACAACCCCCAGCTGAGCTCCACGTTTGCTTGCCACTGAAGCATGGTAGAGAGAGTGTCCTCAGAGGAATCACCTCCCACAGTGGCTGGCTCCAGTTTAAAGTTTGGATGGAAGGTATTTAGATAAACTAATAATTGCACAGGGATGTGGTTTGCTCTGGAGAAGTCAAGACTGTGTTTAAATGTCTGAAATTCCTGGTGTCGCTAATAATTGTAACCTCTGCTTCAATAAAACACACAAATAATTTTACTGAAACATTTCCAATCACAAGGTATTATTTTTGGTTTAAAACAGATGCAGCCATTGGTACTTAAAAGGAGGATGTCTGGATGGATTTACCTCTGCTTTAAGGGAAACAAAACTCCTGGAACTTTAGCTAAGGCCCTAAACCTGAGAAGCATCTCTGGGAGCAGTGGCAGGTTACCGGTGTGAGGATGGTGCCATTCTCAGCTCAGCAAGGGAGGACTACACTGCGAGATCCACTCGAGGTGCTGGGTGGAATATGGGTCAGCAGTTCAAAGGGAAAGCACTGCTATTTTTGAACATTTAATAATTATCCGGCTGGGTATTGGCCTTCCCTGGTAGCTCAGATGGTAAATAATCTGCCTCCAGTACAGGAGACCCTGGTTCAATCCCTGGGTCAGAAAGATCCCCTGGAGAAGGGAATGGCAACCCACTCCATTATTCTTGCTTAGGAAATCCCATGGACAGAGGAGACTGATGGGCTATAGTCTATGGGGTTGCAAAGAATCGGATACAACTGAGTGACTAACATTTTCCCTCTCTCTCTCAGATACAGATGATGAAACTGAATCCCAAAAAGGTTTTAGTAAGGAACTCAAAAACCCTCACCTATTAAGTGTAGAACTGGGATTTGAACCCTGGGCAGTCTACACATAAGATGTAAAACTTTGCATTCTATCATATAACCTCCTTAGGAGATCATAAAGAGCTAACTCCAAACAAAGGGGTACCTGGAATCAACCTGTCAGGGTTCAAATATCTGCTTGATCATTCACTATCTGTGACCAAGACGGAGAAGAGTTTAGCCTTAGTTTCCTTAGAATATCACATCCCTCAGAATACAATAGGAACAAATATTAGTACCTATGAAGCAGTGTGTGTGTGTGTGTGTGTGTGTGTGTTAATTGCTCAGTCATGTCTGACTCTTTGTGACACCATGGACTGTAGCCCACGAGGCTCCTCTCTCTGTCCATGGAATTCTCCAGATAAGAATACCGGAGCAGGTAGCCATTCCCTTCTCCAGGGGATCTTCCCAACCCAGGGGTGGAACCCAAGTCTCAACCCAGGGGTGGAACCCAACCCAAGATTGAACCAGTCCCCTGCCTGGCAGGCAGATTCTTTACTATCTGAGCCACTAAGGTACTATATGTAAATGAGAAGAGGTAGTTACCATACAAGGTTCAGGGCTATGCCTCTAGCTTCATGCCCGGATCCAGACACTCAGATGTCAAGTCATCAGGCAAGCAAATTGGCCCAGACACCATTCTCTCAACCCTAACAGAGGACCCAACCCTCCACTAAATACCCTGCAGATGCTTCATCCACCTCAGATTGATAAATCACCTACCACATGTTACACTGAGTTGTCCACCTAAGCATACCCTGAAGAACACTCCTCAGAGGCTGCAAACTCTTCAGCCAGTATTAGTAACTCACATTTCTTTAGTATTTCACATCATGCTGGAGTACACCCATAAAAATTTGCTGGTACATGTGGAAAACATTAGTTATTATGTGGATTCAGGCAAAAGGTAGTATCCAAATAAATCAGATTGATGCTTTATCTAACCACCACTAAAGCAAGCTTGAATGCAACATTTTCTGGCTGCAGACAAGGCTTAGTATAAAAAAAAATCACCCCAACTGGAAAGAACTAAAGTTTTTAGGTATGGTAGTGCTTTCTTCTTAGCCAAAAATAAATGTACACTAGCATTATAGAAGTTAATATCTTGCATGGGATGTATTAAACAAAGATAAGGTACACAGCAATTGTATGGAATTATGAAAAATTAGTCAGTGGAATAAAAGAAATTCTTCCTTTTTTAAGTTAATCATTAACATTTCTCCAGGAAACAAACAACTGAGACTGTTGTCTTATTTCCAAAGGTTGCCCAGGGGTGAGCAAAAAAGCTAATTTCATTAGATGCAAAACATAATCCAAGGGTGGTCATACAATCACTGCCTGCATCTGTGCCTGCCCATAAAAATACCCCAAGGACTAGGAAGTTTCAAAGTAAATGTAAAAATAGGATACACGAGGACATTTTCACACAGTGGTTAAATATGTATATATTTCAATAAAATGCACAACTAGTGTATTCATCATTTATGAAAGCCGATTGGCTATTATTCAGTGCATGTCAGATGTCAAGAGGGTAGAAACCTACTTCCTTTTAAATGCTGTTTTTGCATTCTTAAAACAAGAAGTAGAGAAACTTTGGGAATAATACATTATACAAAATAATCAAGTAAAGCAGCAAGAGTGGGGGGAAAATCAGAATAAGTAAATCAGGATTTAAAAGGAGAGATCTTTCTATATTTTTTCTCAAAGTTACACAGTCAGTAAAGTTATGGGTTAAATGTTTCTCATTGCTAAATGTTATTAAATTCCAATAAATTTTATAACTATCAATATAGCACCTTATAATATAAGGAAAGCCCTTAGCACAGTGCCTAGTTCATGTAAGAACCTGTGATTTTTATTAACTGTTATTTCCTTTTCCTGAAATTGATTTTAACAATGGAATATGTCACAGATTTTCCTGGTCTGAATGTTTCTTTGCTGGAAAGCAAATAATAAAGGAATATAGTTGCCTCCTTGGGATAAATCCTCAAAAAAGAGATTCAAATCATGTTAAACCATGAAGACACACAACTCATACTCAGAAGCCTTGGCTACTTTTATTTGTTGAGGCTCCCAATGAAATAGAAATGCCATAACAAGATTGCAAAATTTACACAGTGAATTCTAAATGTTTATCTTTTGCAAATTTACAATTTTAACACACACAAATACAATGCAGTGTATTCGCAACATAGTGGCAAAGTTTACTTTTAAGAGATTGAAATGTATGGCACTGTAGTTGGAGAGACATTCACATTTGTCTGACGTCTGCCATACTCCCTCAATTGCCATAACTAGATCCTCAGAGACCCACTGAGTCTTAATATAAGGATCCCTGGTATCATGGTGTAAACTCTTTCCATGAAATCATTTTTAAAAAGATAAGCTAAAGCCTTAACCTTCAATACCTCAGAATGTGACCTTATTTAGAGATAGGATCTTTACAGAAATCAAGTTAAGATTCACACAGAGGGAAGACTACAGAAAGACACAGGGAAAATGTTATGTGAGGACAGAGGATTGGATGATGCATCTGCAAGTCAAGGAACACCGAAGATTGTTGGCAAGCCACCAGAAGCTAGGAAGAGGCAAGGGAGGATTCCCCGGTCAGTGTTAGAGGGAGTGTGTCCCTGCTGACACCTTGGTGTCAGAGTTCTGTTGTCTTAAGCCACTTAGTTTTGCAAGATTTGTTAGGTACCCCCTGGAAACTAAGACAACTTGGAATGGAAGATGTTACTGGCAACTATCATGGTCTTTTGCCCCTAATTCATTACTGACCTCAGGCCCCCTCCCCTTAGACACATGAGGTTGCACCTAAGAATTCCAGTCAATAGTTAACCCAATTTCAGCAACTAGACTGGAAGTTGTCTTCAGTGTAATTAATGGTTTCTCATGCTGGGCACATGAGGAGCAATAGACATCTCAAGGAACAATTTGTGTTCATTACGAAATAAAGCTCCAAAAGAAAAGCAAAGAAAGGAGGCAACATCTACTATTACATGTTGATTTTAGTTACATCAGTAATTAGCGATGACAGAGTTAGATCACTTAGGTAGGTCTTTGATCTTTCTGTGATGGTGAAACTTAACATAATTTTCTAAGATGTCAATAGTTCTTAGTTAAAAAAAAAAATGACAAATGGAGAATGTGGTCAAAATACCCGAAGCCACACATACACATCACAACCTATGCCAAATGACTGCACTAAGCTGGTTAGAGTATGTTCTCATACACATACAGCTCGGTTTTCTTCTTTCTGAATAAGTTTTAATTTCCTTTCCCCTGACCTTCCTCTGCTCTGGAAAGAGCCCCTGAATCTAATAATAATGATGATTATGACAATATAATAGCTAGTATGTACTCTATGCCACCCACTGCACCAAACTTTTTATTTCATTTAAGCCTTATATTGGTCTGTTGAGGTAGGTACTATTATTTTTGGAGATGAATAGACAAAGTCAAAAGATATAAGTCAGTTGCTCAAGGTAAGAGGTTGAGTGAGAGGGGCAGAGCTTGAGCCCTGGTTTGCAGAATCTGGAGCTCTGTACAGCTCCCCCTCTACTGGACTTTTCCACCTTTTGTGCAATTTAGGATAAGGTTAAATGATGTAACAAAGATGCCTGGATCTTTTCTGATTAGAGCGCAAGCTCCCATCCTCAACCAGGGTGCTTGAGTACTGTGGGTTGACCAGTCAGCCCACATGTATATAAATACCAACAAAAATCCTGCTCGTCATCCCATGGTGTCTATACTATCTCCATTGATTTGAAACAGTTCATTTTTCAACTTCTAGTGAGCCTGTCAGAGGTTATTTTCAGCATAATTTGATAATTTATATATACTTAGAAGCACCCAGAGAGTTGATTTTGACTTCAGGTCAACTACAGTTATTAGTCAAACTACCTTCTATGATAAAGGACTCAAAATTGAACTTACAACAAATATACAGTTGCATAACAAATATCTCACAATTCCATCTCCCCGGTGGTTTAAGACATCAAGTCAAATCTGGGTCTATTTAACTCTGTCACATAGAAATACTACATCTATTGGCAGTAAACCTTGATGAAAGATTCTTTAAATAGGAACAAATAATCCAGTGAAACAGGAACACCTGGCATTGGTTGACTGCCTACTCAAGCATCATGCCAGACCCAATACTGGACACTCTTGTGTCCAAACCTATCATAAATTCCTCATTTAATGGATGAAGAAACTGATGCTTGATGTCAGAACTTGCTGGTGGCCTCACAGCTGGTGAAAGGAAGCACTAGGATTCCAACAGAGAACAGCCCAGTCTCAACTATTTCACTGCCCTGACTCTCTAGGCACATTATCAGTGTATTGACCTGGAAGACAGCTAAGAAGAGTAGGCAGTGACTTGGGCAGAGTCTGGAGTCCTGCCTCTGACTCTATTTAAATCACTTTTTCTACCTGGAGACATTTCTTTCTGGAGAAAAAAAAGAAAGAATTACTATCCATTATGCCAACTGATTAAATAATCCTGCCTTTGGAGAATCTGCAAGTTTTAAATCCAGATTATCCAAAAAGACCAGAAAATTACTCACTTTCCATTCATCATCTCCTCTAAGCACAAAAGAGAACTATTATTTTGAGGGACGAGTAGTGTTCATCTCTTAGGTGACATATTCAGTTCAGTTTAGTTCAGTCAGTCATGTCCAACTCTGCAACCTCATGAATCGCAGCACACCAGGCCTCCCTGTCCATCACCAACTCCCAGAGTTCACTCAGACTCACGTCCATCGAGTCAGTGATGCCATCCAGCCATCTCATCCTCTGTTGTCCCCTGCTCCTCCTGCCCCCAATCCCTCCCAGCATCAGAGTCTTTTCCAATGAGTCAATTCTTCCCATGAGGTGGCCAAAGTACTGGAGTGTCAGCTTTAGCATCATTCCTTCCGAAGAGATCCCAGGACTGATCTCCTTCAGAATGGACTGGTTGGATCTCCTTACAGTCCAAGGGACTCTCAAGAGTCTTCTCCAACACCACATTTCAAAAGCATCAATTCTTCGACGCTCAGCTTTCTTCACAGTCCAACTCTCACATCCATACATGACCACTGGAAAAACCATAGCCTTGACTAGACAGACCTTTGTTGGCAAAGTAATGTCTCTGCTTTTGAATATGCTATCTAGGTTGATCATAACTTTCCTTCCAAGGAGTAAGCATCTTTTAATTTCATGGCTATAGTCACCATCTTCAGTGATTTTAGAGCCCAGAAAAAAAAAGTCCGACATTGTTTCCACTGTTTCCCCATCTATTTCCCATGAAGAGATGGGACTGAATGCCATGATCTTTATTTTCTGAATGTTGAGCTTTAAGCCAACTTTTTCACTCTCCACTTTCACTTTCATCAAGAGGCTTTTTAGTTCCTCTTCACTTTCTGCCATAAGGGTGGTGTCATCTGCATATCTGAGGTTATTGATATTTCTCCCGCCAATCTTGATTCCAGCTTGTTTCTTCCAGTCCAGCGTTTCTCATGATGTACTCTGCATATAAGTTAAATAAGCAGGGTGACAATATACAGCCTTGCCATACGCCTTTTCTTATTTGGAACCAGTCTGTTGTTCCATGTCCAGTTCCAACTGTTGCTTCCTGACCTGCATACAGATTTCTCAAGAGGCAGGTCAGGTGGTCTGGCATTCCCATCTCTTTCAGAATTTTCCACAGTTTATTGTGATCCACACAGTCAAAGGCTTTGGCATAGTCAATAAAGCAGAAATAGATGTTTTTCTGGAACTCTCTTAATATTTCGATGAGTCAAAAACAAATTTACTCTGGGTTTCCCTGGTGGTCCAGTGGTTAAGAATCTGCCTTGCAATGCCAAGGACACAGGTTTGATCCCTGGTTTGAGAAGATCCCACGTGCTGCAGAGCAACAAAGCTCATTGGCCACAGCTACTGAGCAAGGACCCTAAAGCCAGCGAGCCATAACTCTAGAAGCCTGCGTACCTAGAGCTTGAGCTCTGCAACAAGAAAAGCCATTGCAATGAGAAGCCTGAGCACCGAATCGAAGAGAAGTCCCCGCTGGCTGCAACTAGAGAGGGCCCATGCACAGCAACAAAGACCCATCACAACCCAAAAATAAAATAAATCTTTTTTAAAAGAAATCACTCCAAAGTGGTCTTCGGGGCCATAACCACATAATGCCTGCTCATGTTATTTTGTGGATTCCCCTGAACTCAGAGTCACTCAGTTATTCTCCTACCAGCTGCTACCCTGAAAAAGACCCCAAGTGCCTCTGTGCCCATCTACCAATTGGGAATACAGTGAAAACAATTTCTGCCTGTTAGAAATATCAAGCACTACACAATCTGATGCAGCTTCCCTGGTGGCTCAGACGATAAAGTGTCTGTCTGCAGTGTGGGAGACCCAGGTTCGATCCCTGAATTGGGAAGATCCCCTGGAGAAGGATATGGCAGCACACTCCATTACTCTTGCCTGGAAAGTCCCATGGACGGAGGATCCTGGTAGTCTACAGTCCACGGGATCACAGAGTCGGACATGACTGAGTGACTTCACTTCACTTCCCATCACCAAATACTAGGAAAGCTACTGTTTACACAAATATTCTCTCCCTTACTTCCATTAAGACCTCAGTTAGAAAAACTCAGGCATTGGCTTTTCTCTGGATCTTCACCCTGAACCTGTGAACAGCAGGCACAGAGCCATTCATTGATAAGATACTACCCCTTTTCCCAACTCCACCTTGTCTACCTGGTAAAAGATTGTACCTGTAATAGATAAAGGATATGTTCAAACACTGTCATTCTTATCTAGCTAAATAATATTTTTGTCCTGAATTTTCATTCATCTTCACAGCCTCCTAATTGCTTCCATTTAGTTTGACTGATATACATTCTTATCAAGAAAAAAAAAATCCAGTTGGCTTACTTACTGCTCAAGATTTATTAAGTACATTAAAATTAGTGTCTTTTTCCTTGATAGTGTCAAATCTCTCCTGAGCCTTCTCCCCCCCCCCCCCCCGCTTTCTTTTTTTTTTTTTTTTTTGTCTCTCTCTCAGATAGGAATGTAAGAAAAGCTGAATCAGTTGTTATATTCTTTTACTCATTCCTCTCAGACACAGAACAATTATTTTATTATTGACAAATGGCTGCCTAACACAGGGCTTATTAACCAGTTACTTAGAACACTTGCTCTCAAACTTGGCTGCCCACTGGCATCATTTGGAGAGCTTTAAAAATGCTAATACCCAGATCCCATCCTCAGAAATTCTGATATAATTCATCTGGATTGTGGCCTGAACACTGGGATTTTTTAAAGCTCCCTGAGGGGTTCTAAATGCAGTCAAGTTTGAAAGCTACTGATTTAGAGCTTTGAAAAGGCTAGTTTGAGTAGATTTAGCAAGTCAGGGGTAGAAAATTATAAAAAATAGAGCTAAAGATATGTTGATCTCTCTTTGGTAAAGCAGCCTTACAACTGGCAGTTCTTGGTATTCAGCCATATCCAGCTCCATATCCTATGGACTGTAGCCTGCCAGGCTCCTCTCTCCATGGGACTCTCCAGGCAAGAATACTGGAGTGGGTTGCCATTTCCTCCTCCAGGGGATCTTCCTGACCCAGAGATAGAACCCACACCTCTTATGTCTCCCACATTCATGTTCTTTACCACTAGCGCCACCTGGGAATCCAGAATGTACTGGTGCAAAGTTCAAAGGTTTAAACTCCCCCTACAGTTTCCCCAGGAGCCTCTTTTCTTTTGGCGTTTACTCCTTAGCTTTCTTTGATTATTTTTTTATTTGGAGTGGAAGCATTTTTTAAGAACACTATTGAAATTGATTATGATCTTACTTTTGCAATGCCGCAACTTTTAATAAAGAGGATCGGCTTTCAGACAAAGTTGAAACAAACAGACCCTTCTGTTTGAAGTTGCTTAGTCGGAATCCTAAACGCCAATTCCAGCAAAGAAAACAGGACAACCTGACAGAGTGGAGATCATTTCTCCCTGAGCAGAGACCAAGTCGCTGAGTGTCAAAATGACAAGCCAAGAAAACACCAGGTGAAGAAAGAATCCTGGTAACACATCAGTGTGGTTGAAAAGACAGTGTGGTCCTAAATATTTGGCCTTAATTTGGAATTTCCTTCTTTTGGTGAATTTAAATCCTTAGCCTAATGTCATGCAGTTGTTTTTGCATGGTTTATTTTCTTTTCCCTCTTTTTGTCATTTAATATTCAAAATAACGTGAAATGTACATTCCTCATCACATGAAGAATGAATTCAGCAACAACTCAAGCACATAATTCTTCTCTGCATGGAAGATGCTGGACATCTGCTCATCCCAGATCTACAGAACAATGTGGTACATTTACATGGAGTAACTGAGGGAGGAAGTCTCCTGTGAGATGCAAAAACACAAGCTTTATGAGAGGCAAGGAACCTAGAAATACCCTATTTAAGAAAAAATAATCTGTTTATTATTTGCCTGTCTGCCCCTTTGAGAATGAAGGTTCTAAGAGACCAGTACAACCTGTTCACACTGTATCCCTGAGCCTAATGCCTGGCATACAGTAGACACTCATTAAATACCTGTTAAATGAATGAAAGATCCCTCCTTCAAATAACAAGTCATGAAAATGAAGAAAAGTACAATGTATTTTCCTTCTTAGTCTCAAAGCACCGAAACAGGATTACAATGAGTGTTTTTCTCCTAAACTCCATGGACAAGTTATTATACCTGGAAGATAATGCATTCTATCCTAACCCCTTCCGCAGGTGTCACCCCCAGCCCAGGCAAGCTCTAAGTAACATCCAAGAGGCTACAGACAGGCATCCATCCACACTGGCTCCAGCTTGCTCCTCATTCCATCAGCCTGGCTCCAGCACTGCCTTGATTCCTGACTCCACATCAATAGTCCAGGACAGTCCTTTAATATTAGTGCATATCAGGATCATCTGGAGCACTTGTTAAAATAGTTTGGGGGGACTTCTCCGGTGCTCCAGTGGTTAAGACTCCACACTTCCAGTGTAAAAGATGCAGGTTCAATCCCCAGCTGAGGAACTAGGTCCCATATGCTGTGTGGTGTGGCAAAAAAAGTTTTTTAAAAATATAGTTGCTGGGACCCCACATTCGTGTCACAACAGCATATACCTGTTTAATGAAAGAGCTTCACTTCTTCTCTTTACCTAAGCCCTGAGTTTGCTCTTAGACTAGAAAAACTGGTTCCTAGCTTTGAGTCTCTGCTCCTGAGTTCTCCACTGAATAACGTACTTCCAATGTAATTGCTCCCAGAGTGGTTTTATCAAGCTACTTACTTTCTCTATGTCCTGAGCTTCAGAATTCTCATCCATGAAATGGACACATTTCTTTAAAAAAATAGATTTTTTTCAAGCATATATACAGAAAAATTGAGCAGCTATGTCTCTATACACTGTCACCCCAAAACAATTTCCCCTGTCATTAACATCTTGCATTTAGTTCAGTTCAGTTGCTCAGTCATGTCCGATTCTTTGCAACCCCATGAATCACAGCACGCCAGGCCTCCCTGTCCATCACCAACTCCCGGAGTTCACTCAGACTCACGTCCATTGAGTCAGTGATGCCATCCAGCCATCTCATCCTCTGTTGTCCCCTTCTCCTCCTGCCCCCAATCCCTCCCAGCATCAGAGTCTTTCCCAATGAGTCAACTCTTTGCATGAGGTGGCCAAAGTACTGGAGTTTCAGCATTAGCATCATTCCTTCCAAAGAAATTCCAGGGTTGATTTCCTTCAGAATGAACTGGTTGAATCTCCTTGCAGTCCAAGGGACTCTCAAGAGTCTTCTCCAACACCACAGTTCAAAAGCATCAATTCTTTGGCGCTCAGCTTTCTTCACAGTCCAACTCTCACATCCATACATGACCACTGGACAAACCACAGCCTTGACTAGACAGACCTTTGTTGGCAAAGTAATGTCTCTGCTTTTGAATATGCTATCTAGGTTGGTCATAACTTTTCTTCCAAGGAGTAAGTGTCTTTTAATTTCATGGCTGCAGTCACCATCTGCAGTGATTTTGGAGCCCCCAAAAATAAAGTCTGACACTGTTTCCACTGTTTCCCCATCTATTTCCCATGAAGAGATGGGACCAGATGTCATGATCTTCGTCTTCTGAATGTTGAGCTTTAAGCCAACTTTTTCACTCTCCAATTTCACTTTCATCAAGAGGCTTTTGAGTTCCTCTTCACTTTCTGCCATAACGGGGGTGTCATCTGCATATCTGAGGTTATTGATATTTCTCCCACCAATCTTGATTCCAGCTTGTGCTTCTTCCAGCCCAGTGTTTCTCATGATGTACTCTGCATAGAAGTTAAATAAGTAAGGTGACAATATACAGCCCTGACGTACTCCTTTTCCTATTTGGAACCAGTCTGTTGTTCCATGTCCAGTTCTAACTGTTGCTTCCTGACCTGCATATAGGTTTCTCAAGAGGCAGGTCAGGTGGTCTGGTATTAGTGAGGTACATTTGTTATAATTAAAGAATAAGTATTGATATATTATTGTGAAGTTCATAGTTTACTTTAAAGTTCATTCTTCGCATTGTACAGTTTTGTGGGGTTAGAGAAATGTTTACTGTCCTAACCCACCATTACAGTGTCAAACAAAATAGTTTTACTATGCTAAAAATGTCCACCTATTCCTTCCTACTTTCCTTCTTATGAATCCGTAACAACCACTCATCTTTTCACTGTCTTCATAGTTTTGCCTTTGTTAGGATGTCATATGGTTGGAAACTCTTTTTTTCTTCTTTGCATGTTCAATGTCCAATTTGCTGGAAAACACTGTCCTTTCTCCATTAACTTGGCTTTTCTTCTTTTTCGAAGATCAGTTGACTGTATTCATGAAAATCTGTGTCTGGGATCTGTAGTCTGTTTCCATTGATCTGTATATTCATCTATTATTTCGTCACTATCTAAGGGTGCTGATCACTGTGTGTGTGCTCAGTCACATCTGACTCTTTGCAAACTCATGGAATGGGTTTCCATTTCCTCTTCCAGGGAATCTTCCCAACCCAGGGATCAAACTCACATCTCCTGCATCACGTCACCCGAGTTGACAGGCGGGTTCTTTACCGCTGAGCCACCTGGGAAGTCTGCTTGATTACCATAGGTTTATAGTAAGCCTTGAATTCAAGTAGTGTTACTCCTCCAACTTTTGTTCTCCTCCTTCAGTGTTGTGTTGCCTATTCTGGGTCTTAGAATCAATCTGTCAATATCTACAAAATAAGTTTCTAGGATTTTGACTGGGATTGTGTTGAATCTACAGAGTAAGTGATGGAGAACGGACATCCTGACACTACTGAAACCTCCTAAGCGTGAGCATGGAACATCTTTCCACTCATTGAGATCTATTTTTTTTAATATTTTATTTAGGCATGATCGACATCCAGAAAGCTGCATATATTTAATGTGTACAACATAGTGAGTTTAGAGATAAGCAAACACCCGTGAATCTACCTGCCGATGCAGGAGACATGGGTTCAATCCCTGGGTCAGGAAGATCCCCTGCAGAAGGAAATGGCAACCCACTCCAGTATTCTTGCCTGGGAAATCCCATGGACAGAGGAGCCTGGTGGGCTATGAAGTCTTAAAGAGTTAGACACAACTTAGTGACTAAACAACAAACAACAATATACCCGTGAAACTATCACCACAATCCAGGCCAAAAATCTATCCATCACTTTCAAGTTTTCTCCCTCTGCCTCATTATTTGTAATAAGAACACATAACATAAGATCAACCCTCTTACCATCTTTTGCTGCTGCTGCTGCTAAGTCGCTTCAGTTGTGTCCGACTCTGTGCGACCCCATAGACGGCAGCTCACCAGGCTCCCCCGTCCCTGGGATTCTCCAGGCAAGAACACTGGAGTGGGTTGCCATTTCCTTCTCCAATGCATGAAAGTGAAAAGTGAAAGTGAAGTCTCTCAGTCATGTCCGACTCTTAGCGACCCCATGGACTGCAGCCCACCAGGCTCCTCTGTCCATGGGATTTTTCAGGCAAGAGTACTGGAGTGGGGTGCCATTGTCTTCTCCGCTTACCGTCTTTTAGACATACCGTATTGTTAACTATAGGCACTATCCTATGCTGTAGATGTCTAAGACATATTCATCTTGTGTAAGTGAAATTTTATACCGTTTAGCTAATATCTCCTTGATTTCCCCTCCCTCATTCCCTGGTAACAACCATTCCACTCTCTGCTTAAATGCATTTAACTGTCTTAGAATTATCATATAGGTGTTTATAGTATTTGTTTTTCTGTGTCCGGTTTATTTCGGTTAGCATAAAGCTCTCCAGTCATTGATGTTGTTTCAATGGCAAGATTTCCTTCACTCTAAAGACTGCATAATGTTCAATTGTACATATATACCCATTCTTTATCCATTCATTCATGGACATTTAGGTCGCTTTGATGTCTTGGCAATTGTAAATAATGCTGCAATGACCATAGAAGTACAGATATCTTTGTGATTATTATTTAAATTCTTTCTGATGCATGTTCCCAGAAGTGGGATTGCTATTTTTCATTTTTTAAGAAAACTTCATACTGTTATCTATAATGGTCACACCAGTTTGCTTCCCTACCACATCCTTGCCTATATATGTTATCTCTTGGGTTTTGTTTATTTTTGTTTGTTTGTTTTGGTAATAGCCATCCCAACAAGTATGAAGCAATATCTCATTATGACTTTAATTTGCATTTCTTGTTGATCTGTATTGTTGAGCTCCTTTTTATTTCCCTGTTGGCCATGTATGCCTTTGGAGAAATGTCTATTCAATTCCTTTGTCAATTTTTAAAATTGAGTTGTCTTTTTGCTATTGAGCTGTAGAAGTTTCTTATATTTTTTGGATATTAACCCTTTATCAGATATATGATTTGCAAACATTTTCTCCTATCCTATAGGTTGCCTTTTCATTTTGTTGATATGTACCTTTGCTGTGCAAATGCTATTTAGTTTGATGTAACCCCATTTGTCTTTTTCTGCTTTTGCCGCCTATGATTTTGGTGCTACATTCAAGAAATTGCCATGGCCAATATCAAGAAGTTTCTTTCTGCTTTTCTTCTAGGAGTTTTGCGTCTGGTTTCAGGTTTTATGTTTATTTAAGTCTTTAATCCATTTTAAGTTGATTCTATGTACATTGCATCATCGATGCAATGAACATGAACTAGGGCAAACTCTGGGGGATGGTGAGGGAGGGAGGCATGGCATGCTGCAGTCCATGAGGTCGCAGGGTTGGACACAACTGGTGACTGGAAAACAGCAACATGTACAGTGTAAGAAAAGGGTCCAGTTTTTCTTTTGCATGTAGATAGTCTCTTCAATAAGTAGTATTGGGAAAACTGGCTCTCTTTTCCCCATTGTGTACTATTGGCAGTCTTGTTGAAGATCAATTACTCTCAGAAATACTTTACATGTATTAATTCTCACAATAAACCTATGCTATGCTTAGTTGCTCAGTTGTATCCTACTATTTGCAACCTCATGGACTCTAGCCTACCAGGCTCCTCTGTCCGTGGGGATTCTCCAGGCAAGAGTACTGGAGTGGGTTGCCATGCCCTTATCCAGGGGATCTACCCAACCTAGGGATCAAACCCAGGTCTCCTGCATTGCAGGCAGATTCTTTACCATCTGAGCCACCAGGGAGGCCCAACAAATCTATAATATAGGCAAAATTATTATTCCCATCCTACTATTTGTGGAAAGCGAGGTATATAGAGCTTTTATACCTCAACAAGGATTCAAGCCTGAAAAGTCAAGCTTTAGGACATAGACTGGCAAAAACAACTCCCTTCCCCCAAATAAGTCCCAACACAGGCCTTGCCTTGTGCTGACCTCTTATCCAAGGGGCTGGACTCAGACATCTGTACCATCTCATGGCTGAAGTCCTGCTATTGCAGCTAGATCTCTTTGACTCTGTGCAGCTTCTCAGTTGATGGCCTTGAAGCCATTGGATTATTCTAATTCACTAGCCTTTCTAGATCTGCCTACCAAGCACATTTGGCCCCTAGTCTGCCTCACACCCTTGATTGATGCTTTAGAGTTCCCACCCTGACCTCAAGCTACAGATAGAAAATTTGAAGAAAAACATTTAAAAGATGAGTTACGAACAAACAACAACAAAAAATGTTTGCTTGTGGATTAACAGAGTCAAAGTCTGTGAATGGTTCTCAGAGATACTAACAAGGAGGGTGATCAGAGATGTGAATGCACTGTTCAATCACAACCTTCCTGGGGCCAGAAATGACAGAGTGTGAAAAAGACAAACTAGGTAATTAATTTGACCTAGAGGGCTTCCCCTGTGGCACAATCAGTAAAGAATCCACCTACAATACAGGGGACTGGAGTTTGATCCCTGGGTTGGGAAGATCCCCTGGAAAAGGGAATGGCTACCCACTCCAGTATTGTTGCCTAGAGGGCTACAATCCATGGAATCACAAAAAGTCGGACATGACTGAGCAACTAAACCACCACCACAGTGTTAAATTAAGAGTCTCAGAGTTCCTGGCTAGTTAAAGCCGATCTCCTTTCCCAGTTCAGGAGAGGCCCCAGGTGACAGTGAGAAACAAGTCCTCCTCTGGGACCAGCTGCTCAGGCCCACACATGTAGTGGCCTGAGCCATTTTGTTCCTTCTATCCTAGTGGGTGGCACAGAATTTCTATGTATCATTCTTCCATGGGAACTATAGGAATGAATGGTGTTAAGGGACTCTGTATTCACTCCAAACCTTCCTTGTCACCTCTCTCTGTGTGTGCTATATTTAGGGAGAGTCCTGACAAACCGTACCCCCTCAAACAAAGAATAAAAAGCCCTTGATTTTCCCCATTAATACCTCACCCATTGATCTAAACAGCCCTCTATAAGAGATCAATTTACATCAGGAGATCAGTATTCTACCATTGCTGTTCATTAGAATTCATTAACAGCTAAAATCAATTTCCCATTCTGTGCATTTTGCTGCCCTGAAAACATCTAGCTTTTTGACAAGTTAGGCTCAATGTAGTATCTACCACCCCAGTTTTGCACTAACGAAAAGGATCAGGGTCCAACCAATGATTTACTTGGTAAGTGTTTAACAACCAACTCCCTGTGAAAGAGAAGGTATGCTAATTTGTAGAATTTGCCAATTTGTAGGCTACAAATCACTTTCCTGCCAAGAAGAAATCAGTCTTCTGATTTCAGGGCTACAGTATGTTAAAAAGCAGAGATATCACTCTACTGACAAAGGTCCTTATAGTCAAGGCTATGATCTTCCCAGTGGTTGTATATGGTTGTGAGAGCTGGACCCTAAAGTACAACACCAAAGAATTGATGCCTTTGAACTGTGGTGCTGGAGAAGACTCCTGAAAGTCCCTTGGACACCAAGAAGATCAAAGCAGTCAATCTTAAGGGAAATCAACCATGAATATTTACTGGAAGGACTGATGCTGCAGGTGAAGTTCCAGTACTTTGGTCATCTGATGACAACAGACGACTGATTGGAAAATTCCCTGATGCTGAGAAACATTGAGGGCAGAAGAAGAAGAAGGCATCAGAGGATGAGATGGCTGGACAGCATCACCGATGCAATGAACATGATCTTGGGCAAACTCTGGGAGATGGTGAGGGATAGGGAGGTCTGGTGTGCTGCAGTCCATGGGTTCACAAAGAGTTGGACACGACAGGACACAACAGCCTTGAACAACAAGGCTACAAATACTGCCACCATGGCCAGTTTTGAGCTGTCACCAACATGATGACATCAAACATGGAGTTGGGAAGAGATGCAGAGAAGCACATAATTCTATAGTGTTTCCATCATACACAAGTGTAAATAACCTCAAGAGCAGAAATGACAGTAACTGGTTGGAAAATAACTATGTGGTGATAAGTCTGAAGTACTTGAAAATCTTCATTTTAGTATAATTCATTTAATTCTTGCTTGCTAAGTCGCTTCAGTCGTGTCTGACTCTGTGCGACCCCATAGACAGCAGCCCACCAGGCTCCCCCATCCCTGGGATTCTCCAGGCAAGAACACTGGAGTGGGTTGCCATTTCCTTCTCCAATGTGTGAAAGTGAAAAGTGAAAGTGAAATCATTCAGTCATGCCCGACTCTTAGCTACCCCATGGACTGCAGCCTACCAGGCTCCTCCATCCATGGGATTTTCCAGGCAAGAGTACTGGAGTGGGGTGCCATTGCCTTCTCCAAGTGGCTAGACTAGATAATCTCTTAAAATAGATCCTATTCAACCTGTAGGGCTCTGAATTATTGCTATTTCCATTGCTACCTCAAAGAACTCTGTTGCCTTTTGCATTTGATACTCATAGATTCCTTTCTACCCAAGGACATTAAATAAATGAATAATTTTTCAATAATAATAGCTAACACTTATTGAAAGAGATGGGAATACCAGACCACCTGACCTGCCTCTTGAGAAACCTATATGCAGGTCAGGAAGCAACAGTTAGAACTGGACATGGAACAACAGACTGGTTCCAAATAGGAAAAGGAGTACGTCAAGGCTGTATATTGTCACCCTGCTTATTTAACTTCTATGCAGAGTACATCATGAGAAACGCTCATCTGGAAGAAGCACAAGCTGGAATCAAGATTGGCGGGAGAAATATCAATAACCTCAGATATGCAGATGACACCACCCTTATGGCAGAAAGTGAAGAGCCTCTTGATGAAAGTGAAATTGGAGAGTGAAAAAGTTGGCTTAAAGCTCAACATTCAGAAAACTAAGATCATGGCATCTTGTCCCATCACTTCATGGCAAATAGATGGGGAAACAGCGGAAACAGTGTCAGACTTTATTTTTTGGGGCTCCAAAATCACTGCAGATGGTGATTGCAGCCATGAAATTAAAAGATGCTTACTCCTTGGAAGGAAAGTTATGACCAACCTAGATAGCATATTCAAAAGCAGAGACATTACTCTGCCAACAAAGGTCTGTCTAGTCAAGGCTATGGTTTTTCCAGTGGTCATGTATGGATGTGAGAGTTGGACTGTGAAGAAAGCTGAGCGCCAAAGAATTGATGCTTTTGAACTGTGGTGTTGGAGAAGACTCTTGAGAGTCCCTTGGACTGCAAGGAGATCCAACCAGTCCATTCTGAAGGAGATCAGCCCTGGGATTTCTTTGGAAGGAATGATGCTAAAGCTGAAACTCCAGTACTTTGGCCACTTCATGGGAAGAATTGACTCATTGGGAAAGACTTTGATGCTGGGAGGGATTGGGGGCAGGAGGAGAAGGGGACAACAGAGGGTGAGATGGTTGGATGGCATCACTGGCTCAATGGACGTGAGTCTGAGTGGACTCTGGGAGTTGGTGATGGACAGGGAGGCCTGGCGTGCTGCAATTCATGGGGTGGCAAAGAGTCGAACACGACTGAGCGACTGAACTGAACTGAACTGAACACTTATTGAATACATAACACTTGTCAGGAGCATATTACTTTATAAAATCCTCATTTAATGAGATTGATACTATGACTATTACCATTTCAAAGATGGGTAAGTGAATGCACTGAGAGGTTAAATTACTGACGGTCTTACATCTAGCCACCTTGTATTTAATCCTTCCACTCTAAGTGAACCATACCATTTCCATTATGGAGGAGGCATTTTTTTTTTTGGACTATTTGTGATTATGATTTCTGAAAGAAAACCTGGTAAAATTAAGTATGTCTCTGAAGCTAATATGCAAAATAAATGTCTTGTTTTTCCAGAGTAAATTTTTTTAGGATAATTTTTTAATGACTCAAATTTTGAAAAGTTTATTACAATGACACATGAGCGCTTGCCAAAGAATTGATGCTTTTGAACTGTGGTGCCAGAGACAATTCTTGAGAGTCCCTTGGACTGCAAGAATATCAAACCCATCAATCCTAAATGAAATAAACTTTGAATATTCCCTGGAAGAACTGATGCTGAAGCTGAGGCTCTGCTACTTTGGCCACCTGATGAGAAGATGTGATTGGAAAAGACACATAACTAGGAATAATTGAAGGAAAAAGGAGAAGGGGGCAGCAGAGGATGAGATGGTTATATAGCATCACTGACTCAATGGACATGAGTCTGAGCAAACTCCGGGAGATGGTAAAGGGCAGGGAAGCCTGGTGTGCTGCAGTTCATGGGGTCGCAAAGATTCAGACACGACTTAACAAATGAACAACAACAATGGTCCCTTCCTTGTAAAATCTAATATCTATGATAGTTCCTGACAAAAGAAATAGTTCATTCATTTTTAAAAATAATCCCTTACTATACAATGAGAAAGATGGGAGCATTCAGTAACACAAACTTCCACAAACAAATTAGATATTCCCTTACCCCCCAATAAAATCTTATAAGAAACCACCAATTACTGTGAGAATTATCTTCATCTTAACCATCTGTTTCTTCTGAACAGAGAATGTATGCACATGAGCCTGAGATCAAGATAGAGAACTGTTATCCTGATATATTGAAAATAATTGCTTTTAGTGTGGTTAATACTCATATCACACACAATACAACTTTAGGGCAAAATTCTTGTCTGTGTTTCATATACATAATTTGACTCCAACGTTCAACCCTTCTTATATGTACAAGACTGACTAGACATTCTAAGACTGACTTAATTTTGCAGAAAGTTTTCCAAACTAACACAATGATTAAAATTCATACACAAGAAGAAAAGGTAGTCTTTGTCCATGATGTTCATGACCATGTGATTTGAGTTTTAAAGAAAGATAATGTGTACCCAGTGTGCTGGTTATTCTCCATATGGCCCGTGAGTCTATCCTTCATCCTCCATTCCCTGCCCCATGTCCTGGAGGCTTACTCAGATGTTTTCATCACCCAAGACTCTTTGCCCTCTGGCTTCAGGTTGTTTGGGGTCAATGCGAGGAATTGACAGGAGACTGGAGAATGGAGGGAAGAAATGGTTTTATGCCCTTACCTTGCTGTGGTGTCTGAAAGACCTCAATATTCTGAGGCCACAGAGCCTCTCAGGCAGCCCCTCTTACCTTTCCATCTCCTGGCTCCTTTAGAACAGCGTGTGGTAACAGCTTTCAGTGTTGCTAATCCCTTGGGAGCTCAACATGCTTTCCAGGTTCCTTTAATGATAGCCACATCTTTATAGACAGACCCTTCATTAACTTCATTTTGGTTAAATTCTTTGCATCTGCCATCTGTTGCCTACCAGACATTCATAGAAATATCACACTTTAAAAGAATATGGATATCAAAAATGTTCTGAATGATGGGGTAGATTATTTGTTATATATGATAACTTGTCATTTCTATCTACAAACTACCTCCCCTCTATATTCTTTTAAACAGAGAGTAAGCCCTGAATTATTTGATTCAGGTAAAACTGACTTAAAGGAACTTTTTAGGAGACACACCTGTTTGCATAAATTGAGGCATCCTGGAAGTTGTCATTTGGTGTTGAAGAAATGTTTAAAGATACACGCTGATTTCTACCCATGGTTTTGGCTACTAAATAGTGAAAGCCAACAGAGTCCAGAAGAAAATAAGATCCATTCTATTCCAAGTTGAAGGGCTTTGATTTCACAGTTTTGTTTTTTCAGTCACTTCAAAGAACTTGACTCTGCTGCCTTTTGCACTGTATAGCTTCCTTCCAGTCAAACACAAATGAATCAATAATTTTCAATAGCAATAATAGCTAATATTTTGTAAGCTAAACTGCTATAAACATGGGGCATATGTATACTAAAAGTTATCTGCCGATTATCTGAAATTCAAATTTACTAGGTGTCCTGTGGCTCAACTGGTAAAGAATCCACCTGCAATGCAGAAGACCTGGGTTCAATCCCTGGGTTGAGAAGATCCCCTGGAGAAGGGAAAGGCTACCCACTCCAGTATTCTGGCTTGGAGAATCCCATTGTACTGTATAGTCCATGAGGTCTCAAAGAGTCGGACACGACTTAGTGACTTTCACTTTCACTTTTCTGTTTCTTCGAGCTTCCCAGTTGTCACTAGAGTAAAGAACTCACTGCAAATGCAGATAGATATAAGAGATGCAGGTTCGATGCCTGGATCAGGAAGATCTCCTGGAGGACAGCACAGCAACCCACTCCAGTATTCTTGCCTAGAGAACCCCATGGACTGAGGAGCCTTGTAAGCTACAGTTCCTAGGGTCGCACAGTCAGACATGAATGAAGTGGCTTAGTACCCACACTGCCTTCTTTAAATTTGGGGGCTTTGTTTTGTTTTGCTAAATGTGGCAACTCTACACATGTGTGAGGGGTTATTAGGCAACACAGATGTAGAACATTTCCATTATTGCAGAAAATTCCATTGGAGTGCTTTGTTCTAGACTATTACAAACTCAGTAGTAATAAAAATCAACAATAATGCCAGTCATCGCACTCTTGTCTAAAGGGCAACGTATTTGGATAAAAATAGGCATTTGTATGGTTGAAATTCTGAGCAATTACATTTATTTTATTTGTTTTTGAGAGAAAATAGAGATCGAGTCTTAACACCAACTTTCACATTAACATTTTAGAGAGCTGGTTAGTCATTTTTCCCTTTGAGATAGTCTTCCTTTCAATATCACAAAAGGCATTCCTTTAAAAAAAAAATCTTTTATGGCAAAATGGCATCTTCATAGATAAATGTTTAATACATATTTGGACAGTTTCAAATATAATCATAAATTGACTTCCCTGGTGGGCCTGTGGTTAAGAGACAGTGCTTTCACTGCAGGTGCTTTAGTTCGACCCCTGGTTGGAGAACTAAGATTTTGCATGCCACATGGCATGGCCAAAAAAAAAAAAAACCAAATTATATGCATGTCCCATGCACTTTAAGAAATTCTACATTCTTTTGTCATGTGTGTCAGAGGCTGATTACTTTCAAGGAATCATTTTGATTTATTTCCTCACAGTTTTCTAAATTTAGCCAGAATTTTTTTTTTTTTTTTTTTTTTTTATGTTGTGAACTCCTCTTCAATCAGCTCCTGGAAAGATTTGTAGTTATAATCCTCAATAAATTACTTAGAAAATAAAGGAATAGATTGTATGAAAGGAAGGTATTAAGAAAATTGACCTCTGTTACTCTCATAAAAATGGGCGAGACAAGATCCTTACAGCCCAATCAATGCCATTAATTGGTTATTGGAGCAAACGAATGATTCTCTCTACCTGTTCTCCTCCAGGTTTGGGGGGAATTAATCTGGTCAATTAACCTTTGGCACCATGGATTCAAAGCAATTTGGAAGAAGGCTATTTTTCATTTTCCCAAGCTATCCTGTTTGTCCCATGCACTTTAAGAGAAAACTCTACCCAAGACCTTCCAACAAATCCAGAAGGAAAAATCCTGAGTCCCCTGATGCTTGAGAAGTGAGAATCACAAGCAGGCCGTGGGCCTTTATTTCTGGAGGGAGACAGCTGGAGTGAGCCCTCTCTGTGGGGCTAAGAGCATCTTGCTCTTTATTCATCTTCTCTGATCAGGCCTTGTGTTGGGCATCAGTTTACCCACTGGTACATGCAGTTGAATAATATATACTTACCACTCCATAGTAAATGAATATTGAAGATCTTTGGCTAAAGAGGGCCATGAATATGCAAAAGCACTATGAATACAAATCAAGAATTCATGACTTAGTAAAAGCTCAATATGTTGATAAATCTTGAATTTTTGCAAATGCTGAGATGTTTCGCTTTTATTCAGAATATATAATAGTCAGGGATTGAGGTTTAGCCAGAGAGGCTTTATGCAAAGGACACATATGTAACTACATACAGTAAGAAGCTGTACATCTGGCATGTTGCAGGAAATTGGAGGCACCAATCAGTCAAAAGTTCTGACTAACAATTTTTCATTGCTTTTGGTAACTCTCTTGTTTCTTGTCTTGGCCTCTCTACTAGACTCTAGATGAGGGGGGAAAAAAGTTGGAGATTTCACTGAGGCAAAGCGCTGTTATTTCAAAGTCCACTGAAGCAGAGATGTAGCTTGACCCCACACAGTGTGATACCCAAGACAGCCTCGGAGAACATCCTGTTCAAAGATCATGAGATCCTTACTATAGGCATTCTGACACTGAAGGAGAAAATGCTGGAATGAGACACATATATGCAAATGGACTGTGCATGAGCGTGGGCAGAGGCCTACTCCACACCTTGGTGTCAACTACAGAGAAGGGCCCCTTCTCTGATCAGAAGCAGATCCCACACCAGAGCACATGATTTGGTAAGCCTCCACTCAACCCTCTACCTGCACACCTGTGCTCTAAAGAACTGCACATGTGTAGGAGGTGGCCTGAGTATGAACCCCGGGGAGCTCCTTGATTTCTTTAGAAGAATGGATTTGTCTGTATGAAGAAATTTTATTAGGTTGAAATTTTTAGTGACCTGCTACTGAAAACTCTGTACTGTCCAAACTCAGCTTTCTAGGTAATCTGATATGTCATTTCTTTCCCATTTAGAAGTACAGGATAATTCAGCAGCTATGAGTACATATTCAAATTAACACTGAGCTTCCCAGTGGCCCAGGCAAAAAAGGCAACTCAAGAAGTTCAATCATTCTCATTATCAGAAAAAGTAAATAGCATCGCCATTCCACTGGAGAGACAATGATCTTTTTTCACTTTCAACTGGAAAACAAATTTCTCAGGTGGAATTTCACACAGGAGACATTGAGAGACATTACAAGCAACAGCCGAAACAAAAAAGTAATAGCAAGTGCCACAGCAAGGTCCACATGAGTGGTTCCTTGTAACAAAACTTGATACCATAGTTGAGTCAGTTCTGAGAAGACAGAACTAGTTTTGGCTTCAGTGTTGATCTTTTGTTGCCTGATTCAATCAAAAGATAAGAGTATCTAGGAAATATATACTCAGCCTAATTCTCAGACCAGTGATTCCCAGATATCCATCTGCAATAACTTCAGGGTGGTGACAAAGTTTTCAATGCTCCCCATAAAAAGGAGAAAAAGAATAGGACACATACATTTCATCTCAGACTGGCTAACTTTTGACACATAGTCAGGAGCATACTTCATTGCAAGAGTATGTCTCCTAACTTTGGGCATGATTAAAGATCCTTTCTCTGATGTAATGATGGTAGAGCAGATGGTAATTTTAGCATTTTTATTGTCTGTTGATTGCCTTTTTTGCCAATATGAATTTGACAACACTATTAGCAACCACATCTGAAGGGGTGGCTATCCCTGTCTCTGAAACCTCAGTGTAAGGCAGTGATTACCATGGATTATCTTCCCAACATAGGATTTCCCAAACTGGCGAATTTTTGAGAGTCACACTTGGTGAAGAGGGCTGGGTGTAAGTGCACCTTTCTACACTGATGCTGAAGATTGCAAAGTCTCCCAACTATTCCCAGGGCTGGACCTCTTCAATCCCACAGACCTGGGCCTGAAGATCACCTGCAGGAAGCAACAAGGTATACTTGTAGGCATCTTGACACACAGTGATTGAAATCCTATTGTTCCACAGTTTGGGGTTTTTTTGGTCACATGGTGCAGCTGGCAGGAACCCTGGCCTGGCAGTGAAATTGCCAAGTCTTAACCACCGCACTGCCAGGGAATTCCCTCCATGATTTGAGTCTGGAAGCTTTCAAATCTGCTTCATCTGTGACCTGTCTTTGATGTAGAGAAGGTTCTTCCATGTTTTGGCCATCCTTCTGATATTAAGTACCCCAACTTGATGCTTGCCCACCATGGAACCAGTTATAAAACATATTCCCAGATAATCTAATGAGTTGACCTGCCATCAGGAAACATTTAGTAGATCCCATTGAATAAAGAAGAATTAATGGAGGTAATTTTACCTTTGACAGGAGTAAGATAGCAGGACAAAGAGTGATTTGAGTTTCTGCTAATAAAGCTGCTGCTGCTGCTGCTGCTAAGTCGCTTCAATCGTGTCTGACTCTGTGCGACCCCATAGCCCACCAGGCTCACCCATCCCTGGGATTCTCCAGGCAAGAACACTAGAGTGGGTTGCCCTTTCCTTCTCCCATGCATGAAACTGAAAAGTGAAAGTGAAGTCACTCAGTCATGTCTGACTCTTCACGACCCCATGGACTGAAGCTTACCAGGCTCCTCCGGCCATGGGATTTTCCAGGCAAGAGTACTGGAGTGAGTGGTCATTGCCTTCTCCAGCTAATAAAGCAGGCACCAGTACTTTGGACAACACTGACCTTCCCATCCACAGTGGATCTAATTTGTCCCATCTTGGGTTTTAGTATTTAGGGTTTACATGTTACTATCCACTGATATATTTTTCTTGAAGCAAAATACCATGACATCCACAAACATTGCTACATTAAAAAAAAATTTGAATACCAGGCTCCATCCTTGGTAATGGGGATATACAGACAATGAGGGTAAATTTGCATTTGTAGGCAGGCATTGTGCTTTAGAAAGGCTTCCCAAGTGTCACAGTGGTAAAGAATCTGCCTGCCAATCCAGGAGACACAGGAGATGCAAGAGACACAGGTTCAATCCCTGGGTCAGGAAAACCCTCTGGAGTAGAAAATGGCAACCCATTCCAGTATTTTTGCCTGGAAAATTCCATGGACAGAGGATCCTGGTGGTTTACAATTCATGGGGTCTCTAAAGAGCCAGACAAGACTGAGTATGCATACACACACACACACACACACTGTGCTTTAGAAGCTTTAACCATGATTCTCAAATACAAAAGCACTGCATGATAGGTATTATTTTCAACTTGTGGAAGTTGAGATCTAGGTTAAACAATAGCTCAAAGTCATAGAGAGCTAAGAAGTGGAGTAGTCAGAATTCATACTATATCTTTCTGATTTCAGACCAAACACCACGTTATTTAAATAAAACACAGTGTCTTTCCTCAAAGAGCTCACAAGTAATCCCATTGCTGCTGGCATTTGGCATGCTTTGGGTCTCTGAGTACTTCTATTTGTCCTATGTTTAGAGAATTTTCTATGCTTTCCCAACCTTCCTTGCCTATGACTTAGACTATTTCATTCAGTCACATCTGCATGAGGCGTTGTTTTAGAAGGAAATGGAATGAAGAAAAATGTGCCTCATGGATTCCATTCTGTTAAGGGCAGTAGCAGAGCCCCAGCCTTCAGAGGCAGCAGGGGTACAGGTTCTACAGGGGTATCCATGCCCTGGAGCAGGGGTCAAGTTTTGATGCCTACACCTCATGGGACAGCAGTGCAGTCTCCACTGGAGTAGTCTCAGATCATGACCCTCACCTCTAAACTTGATTTCTTGACCCTTCTCCAAATTCTCTGAGGGCTTTTAGTTAATTTCTTTTTCTGCTTAACTAACTAGAGCTAGTTCTGTTGTTGTCAGCTAACAATCCTGACTTTGTTTCCCTGACAGTGATTTCAATCCAATAAACATTTCATAAATTTGGTTTGTTGGTTGATGAATAAGAAAATTATTAAATTGAATAAATTAGAATTAAACTTTCAATGGGCTTCCCAGGTAGCACCAGTGGTAAAGGACCCACCTGCCAATTCAGGAGATGTAAGTGATGCAGGTTCAATCCCTGGGTTAGGAAGATCCCCTGGAGGAGGGCATGGCAACCCCAGTATTCTTGCCTGCAGAATCCCAAGGATAGTCCACGGGGTTGCAAAGAGTCAGATACAACTGAAGTGACTTAGCACATACATACACACAAACTTTCAAGATCCTTTACCATCCTGATCACCCTGTGTCTTCTGAATAATACTGCAGTTTACTGATACATTTCCAAAACATGTCATGAGAACTGACAGTAATGCTGTAATGTGGCCTGCTAGGTTTGAAGAGGACAAGGTGATCACTTCCTTTGACCTAAGCTGTGTCTTTCTATTCATTGAGTCTGAGTGACATAAGCTCTCTTTGTGACTGCATTGCATGGTTAGTAAAAGAAACCTAAGAACTTAGAAGATTTAGTGGTCAAAATCCAATGTGAGTTCAAACATGTGAGGTGATTACTGGAAGAGCCCATGTGGTCTTAGGTGGCATTCACAAGAGTTCAGTTCAGAGCTGACCCAAGGTGGACTGGGCTGAGTTCCAAAGCTATAAGCTCTTAGTTATGGAGGGACAAAGACTGCCTGGCCTCCAGCCAAGGACTCCTCCAACCTGAAAAGGGTTTCCTACTTTGAATAGAGGATGTGCTAGACAATAGAATCCATGATTCAGTGATTCTGTCTTCCAAGACAGACTCACAGACCATAAATTAAACAAATGTGAGCTTACAAATGTTGGCCTTGGAAGTTCCTGAGGCCTCGGGTACCTGGGTTACACACTGAAGAAATATTCAGGCAAAGTTCATCTCTAGAAAGTAATTTAAATCCTTCACCTAGGCTGAAGTTGGGAAAATTGAAAAATCTCACTAGGTGAAAACTGTTATGAAAGGTAGTTCACTTAAATATTTATTGGTTAAAAAAGAAAGAAAGAAAGAAACACAGACTTTGTGCCCTCCTGGTGTTTTCATTGGGGTAAAGGAACTGACAAGTAAATAAAAACAGGAAAAATAAGTAAATTATAGATTATGTTAGAAGCCATGGAAAAATTAAACTAGGGTAGGATAAAAGGGATCCAGAAGGCAGGGGTGGGATCTTTTTGCAATTTTAAATAAGGTGGTCAGAGTTGTCATTGAGGAGGTGACATGTGAGCAGACTGGGGGGACTTGAGGAATGAGCCTTGCAGCCTCGGGGGAAAAGCTTTCCTGGCAAAATGAAGAGGGAAAAGAATAAGGCCCTAAGGCAAGGGTGAGCCCTGCATTCCAGGGACAGCCGGGGGGTGGGGGGGGGGCCCACATGGCTGGAGCCCAGGAAGCAGGGAGAGAGTGGAAGGAAGGAGGTCAGAGAGTCAGATCAGGTAAGAGATGATTGTGCCTCTCACCAAGCTGGTGGCAGTATCAAAGGGGAGAGGTTGTCATATCGTGCATGTATTTTGAAGAACTTTACTGACAAAGAATCGAGGATTAAGTGAAGATTTTAGGTTCAAGCAACTGGAAGGCCGGAGTTGTCATCAGCTGGTGGATCAAATATGGGGAAGAAGATAAGTCGGTTGGGGACATGTTCGGTGGAGGTGGTGAGCAGGCAGTGCAACAGGACAGTTTGGAGGTCCAGAAAAGGTCCAGGCTACACGTAGAAAGGGGAGGTCGCCGGCTCAGGGGACACTTGGTGTCTTCATAGCAGATGAGGAAGGAGTATGGATCCGGGAATAGGGGGAGCAAAGAAGGTGCCTGCCACACCTGAGCGAAAAGACAGAAGCTACAGAACACACTGGGATTGAGCGAGAGTGAAGCAGGAGAAGAACAGGGGAGTGGGGTGCCATTCATGTTTAAACAGCTAATTTTGAAGACTTCAGGAGGCTAGTAACCTTTCTCTTTCATTTTCTCTCTCATTTAGAAAGAAAACCATATTATAGCTCTTGACAGGAAGAAGGAAAGAGAAGAAGGGAGAGAGGGGCAGAAAGAGATTTTAATGAGACAGAGTGGAAGAACAGAAGCGGGGGGGGGGGGTGGCGGAAGGGGCGTACAAAAGCAAAAAATAAATAGCACAGTAGCCCTTCAGGCTATAAATTATGTAAAACCATGTCTAATAACATCAGACTTAATCCTACTCTAAAACCCACCTGAAGTGTTTAAAATCATTTATAACATCTTATATCCTGCTTCTCTTTCACTTTTGGAAGTGAGAAAGAAAGGAAGGATTTCTTCTAGATGCTTCTATCTTATTTAATCATAGCAACAGATCTGAGATCTATGAATTATTAACCCCATTGTGGATAACGAAACTGAGGATCTGAAAAATAGCAAGCTGCAAAACTGGTAAGAAATAGACACTAGGATAGCTCACTGCCTTTTCACAATCAACTTGAGAGAGTAAATCTAGAATTTTCTCCTTATCTTTTTCTTGCAGTGGACGAGGAGGATTCCTAGGACTACATAGTCCAAAGTTGCTACAGAGCCTCCCAGGACTCCCTTAGTCTGTACTGTTTTGTGTTAAAACGGGATTATACTTGTTATTGGATAGTGAATAAATTATAGTTCTGTCTTTAATTAATCCACTGCTCTGCACCATTCATTACAGTGCTAATGGAATATTTTTGTAATTATTTCTTCATATATGAAGGTAACACTTTAAACCTTTTAAAATGTAACCAAAGAAACAACTTCTAGATTCTTCTGGGACAGTTTTACTAGCATAGTATGGTGTTTTAGAGAATAGGAGGATTTGTAACCACAATGGCAAGGCAGATCATCAAAAAAGCAAGAGAGTTGCAAAAAAACATCTACTTCTGCTCTATTGACTACGCCAAAGCCTTTGACTGTGTGGAACACAACAAACTGTGGAAAATTCTTAAACAGATGGGAATATCAGACCACTTGACCTGCCTCCTCCAGGAAGCAACAGTTAGAACCAGACATGGAACAACAGACTGGTTCCAAATCAGGAAAGGAGTACATCAAGTGTATATTGCCACCCTGCTTATTTAACTTATATGCAGAGTACATCATGAGAAATGCTGGACTGGAGGAAGCACAAGCTGGAATCAAGATAAATATCAATAACCTCAGCTATGCAGATGACACCACCCTTATGGTAGACAGCAAAGAAGAACTAAAGAGCCTCTTGATGAAAGTGAAAGAGGAGAGTGAAAAAGTTGGCTTAAAACTCAACATTCAGAAAACTAAGATCATGTCATCTGGTCCCATCACTTCTTGGCAAATAGATGGGGAAACAGTGAGAGACTTTATTTTCTTGGGCTCCAAAATCACTGCAGATGGTGACTAAAGCCATGAAATTAAAAGATGCTTGCTTCTTGGGAGAAAAGCTATGACAAACCTAGACAGCACATTAAAAAGCAGAGACATTACCAACAAAGGTCCATCTAGTCAAAGCTGTGGTTTTTCCAGTAGTCATGTATGGATGTGAGAGTTGGACTATAAAGAAAGCTGAGTGCCAAAGAATTAATGCTTTTGAGCTGTGGTGTTGGAGAAGACTCTTGAGAGTCCCTTGGACTATAAGGAGATCCACCCAGTCAATCCTAAAGATCAGTCCTGAATATTCATTGGAAGGACTAATCTTGAAACTGAAACTCCAATACTTTGGCCACCTGATGCAAAGAACTGACTCATTGGAAAAGACCCTGATGCTGGGAAAGATTGAAGATGGGAAGAGAAGGGGACGACAGAGGATGAGATGGTTGGATGGCATCACTGACACAATGGATGTGAGTTTGAGTGGTTCCAAGAGTTGGTGATGGATAGAGAAGGCTGGTGTGCTGCAGTCCATGGGGTTGCAAAGAGTTGGACATGACTGAGTGACTGAACTGAACTGAGTGCAGATCAGAAAGGCTTCCTGGAAGAAGTAGTACTCTAACTGATTCTTAAAGTTAACAAGGAAAAGAACACAGGATGGAAAGGAAGAAGAGGGTCAAGTTACCAGAAGTAGCAGCAGGAAAAATGTGCCTTTATATTTATCTTCCTCTTATCTATTATCTTCAACATCCTTTTTGATACCTTCTCTGGCAGAGGCCACCTAACCTGCCTCTTGAGAAACCTATATGTAGGTCAGGAAGCAACAGTTAGAACTGGACATGGAACAATAGACTGGTTCCAAATAGGAAAAGGAGTACGTCAAGGCTGTATATTGTCACCCTGCTTATTTAACTCATACACAGAGTACATCATGAGAAACGCTGGACTGGAAGAAACACAAGCTGGAATTAAGATTGCCGGGAGAAATATCAATAACCTCAGATATGCAGATGACACCACCCTTATGGCAGAAAGTGAAGAGGAACTCCAAAGCCTCTTGATGAAAGTGAAAGAGGAGAGTGAAAAAGTTGGCTTAAAGCTCAACATTCAGAAAATGAAGATCATGGCATCTGGTCCCATCACTTCATGGAAAATAGAAGGGGAAACAGTGGAAACAGTGTCAGACTTTATTTTTCTGGGCTCTAAAATCACTGCAGATGGTGACTGTAGCCATGAAATTAAAAGATGCTTACTCCTTGGAAGGAAAGTTATGACCAACCTAGATAGCATCTTAAAAAGCAGAGATATTTACTTTGTCAACAAAGGTGTGTCTAGTCAAGGCGATGGTTCTTCCAGTGGTCATGTATGGATGTGAGAGTTGGACTGTGAAGAAAGCTGAGCGCCAAAGAATTGATGCTTTTGAACTGTGGTTTTGAAGACTCTTGAGAGTCCCTTGGACTGCAAGGAGGTCCAACCAGTCCATCCTAAAGGAGATCAGTCCTGGGATTTCTTTGGAAGGACTGATGCTAAAGCTGAAACTCCAATACTTTGGCCACCTCATGCGAAGAGTTGACTCATTGGAAAAGACCTTGATGCTGGGAGGGATTGGGGGCAGGAGGAGAAGGGGAAGACAGAGGATGAGATGGCTGGATGGCATCACCGACTCAATGGACATGAGTTTGAGTGAACTCCGGGAGCTGGTGATGGACAGGGAGCCTGGCGTGCTTCAATTCATGGGGTTGCAGAGTCGGACACGACTGAGCGACTGAACTGAACTGAACTGGCAGAGGCTGTGAGTTGCTCACCAAATATCCACTCTCCCCTTCTGTCTGGAATTAATAGAACAGCTAGGAACATTTACCACTCTGCCTTGTATTTAAGCATAGGACTTGAAAACATCCCACAAAAGAAAGGGAGTATGCCATTCTTTAGTCCTTCTTCCATCCTGATGTCTGAAAGGTGGGTGTGATGGCAAGGCTCTAGCAATCATCCTGGACCATAAGGAAAAGGGAACACGGGAACATCGGGAGAAGTTGAACTGGAAGGAGTTTGAGTCCCTGACAAATTGTGAAGTCAGATTATCCCAGCAATTTCTTTTATGTAAGAAACAATATTTGTTACTTCTCCCGTTACTACTTTGTAATTTTAAAAATGATATGCAGCCAATCCTAAGGCCATTCTAGCTCACAACTAATGATAAATCTTATTCTCTAAATTATAGCACATGCTTGTACCACTCACTAAACAAATACACATCTGTCTGAGGACAACCATTGGATGACAACTTCACTTTTTATGGATTGATATACATTTCCATTAAGTTACAAGCTCTTTGAGGGGAGAGCATTAAATTATACAGTTTTCCTTGTCCCCTCAGTTATTAGCAAGTTATCTGGTTTAGAGTGTATGTTTAATAAATGTTTACTGTGATGATGCCATGCTTGCCCTTTAGAAAAAATGTGAGGACTTTTAAATCTTTATTTAAACCTTTGCAGAAAGGGAAATAACAGTGCAAAGGAAAATATGTTCTCTAAGGCGGAAAAAAAAAAACTCAACCCATAAAGTGATAGCTCTGAGATGACATGACTTAACATATAGTCAGGAAACCTCTGACTTGGTACTTTTGGAGGTAAAAGTTGCTAGCACAGACCCCCTCTAAAAGACAAAAGCCAACCCATCCTTGGACAAAGCCTCCCAGCTTTCAGTTTGTCACTCTGGATGAAGTATGACCCCCGAAAATACAACTTCATGAAGGTGGAAAGTATTTGTGCTAAAAGGCAGATTATCTCACACATGCTTTACTTCCATGTCTTCGTCCCAAAGGCAGAATTCATGTACATTTGCATAGACATTTTCATCCTCTATTGAACCTCTAATTTTTCTTTAAAATCTTTAGTGCTCTATAGTATGGGGCTGTCTGCCTTTCCATAAACCCCCAGTTTCCACAAACTGTCCTCAAAACTTATCTACACAGTTTTGAGCTACATGGCTGTCAAGAATCATGGGAAAAAAGGAAAGTGAAATCGAGGAAAAAAGGAAAGAAAAATTACATCTGTATGTCAACCATGTGCCAAAGACAAAAAGAAAGAAATAAAGAAAGGAAAAAAAGACAGGAAAAACAATTTACAGTATCAAAAGAAAAATAATCACTTTTTAATTGACTTTCTCTTTGTCAGTTCTGATGCTAAGCATTTGCTCCTTCCTTATTAACTTTGGTCTTTTGAGCAATTTTTTCCATTGTGAGCACTTTCTAAAAAATCATTTTCACACATTTCTCAGATACATCAATCCTTCCAGCATTCCTCTATGCTCACATTATGGTACCCAGCTCTAAATATAAAAGACATTTATTATGTCCATTAACCATGGACATATGTGCTCCAAAAGTTTCCTGACATGCAGTCATTTGTGGGTTTTTAATTATAAACAGAAAATATTCACTAGAAAAATAAAGAAGCAAGCCCATAAATATATCTTTATGCACTGAGTTTTGTTTGTATACCACAAAATGTTTAGGCAAATGACTCCCCCAGCTGCCAACTTCAGGATGTGAGCGTGCATACATTTACAAACACACAGAGACGCACATGCATTTTATAGGTACGATTAAATTCTTGCCTTGGTAGGACTCGAACATCTGTCATTGCAGGTACAGCTGTCTTGTAAATAAGGGAATGGAGCCTCCTCACACTCACCAGGTCTCATCCCACATGAAAACTTCAGTGGGAAAGAAGGCAATGCCCAATAAAACACTTGACAAACAAAGTCATATTTTTTGAATGCGTTTTATTTTAACAACCAAAAAATTCTAACAGCCTAACAATGCACATAAGTTAAAAATTAATTATCACTTAGTGATAACAAAGATAGTTGATTTACATGGAAAAAAGAACATTTACAATATGTTAATCCTTATTCACATTGTTGATACCGCAATAAAACACAATTTGTTTTTTCATTTCACAAAAAAAAAAAAGGGGTGGGGCAGGAAATTGTGCTTTGTCAAGAGGCACTACAAGAGAAAGTTTCTTCTTCCAAATAGATATTATATGACAGATATTGAATAAATAGACATATATGCATTGTAATTCGCAAAGATCTGGCAAGACCACAGGCTAAAATGCCCACAGATTCACTTAGAACCACTGCAAACTTGGCAGTGAAATTAAAAAATAAAAGGCAAGACTTAGCATTGAAAAATACCTAATAAATTTTTGGTTGAAGTGTAAAAGATACCAAATGCGGATGCCATCGAGAGATGAACCACCTTGTAAGAGCTTGGCAAAATCAGTTTCCATTACGTGTACAGAGTGACCTTCAGCAACAGTGTAAGAAGACAATTTGGAAAAGAGTAACTCGGAGATCAGGAAGCAGCAACCACGGACTTTCTGATTAAAGCTGCAGCATACTACAGAAATAGGAAGGATGGGCCCAGGCTTGACTGCAAACCACCATCCTTTTGCAAAGGTATATAACGCTCATGTCAAGATCATTTTTTAAACATCATTATTTGAAAAAGTACAGGAAAATGTCCCTTTAAAAACTCCAGAGGTTACTGAGCAGCTAGAATTAGCTTGTATTGCAACATGTCTTCTCCCTGTATATCGTAAGTTCTGAGTTAATATCTACAAATAGAGGTTTTTTTTTTTAACTCCGACCTTTTATACCTTTCAAATATATAAATAGTATTAACAGTTATATTACAATGTTTGTGTAGTAAACAGAAAATAACTTTCAAAGTGATATTGCATGAGGTCTTTGACAAGGTTGCATGAGAGCACAACTCTTAAAAAAAATCCAACTGTGTGGGACTGTTTGATGGCCACCTTGAATGGGTTAGGTTCGATTGGCCAGTCCTGAAGGTGAGGTCTCCTCTTGCAATGACTAGAAGTAGCAGTGGGAAGTAATGGTTTCTGATGGGAAGCTAAAGGCGGTGGGAGAACTATAGTAGATTGCAGCTTTAATGCTCATTCCCTTAAACAGCCAGTCGGCATTAGTTCTGCTTTACGTAAGGTAACTGCTATGTAGGTGACTGGGAAAATGTTTCAGTTTATGACAAGTAGGCGATTCCACTGAAATTGCTTTGCTTACTCTATTGCTTGGAGCTGCACAATGATTTAAAAACAGGTTTTCGTTAGGGCTGCTCCCATAGCAGGGAAGGGATGAGGTGCATGAGAGCAAGGACTAAAAATGTCTGGTTAAGTGGATGGAATGTATACGAAGAAGAAGACGCCCAAAGTGAAACAAAAATGAGAAACATCTCTTGGGAGCTGGAGGGACGGGGATTTATTTGAGAAGGAGCCCCTTTACCTGGGCAGCAACTTCTTTTCTAACTTAACATTACATTGAACTATTTTCTATTTAAAAAAAAAAAGAAAAGTAAAAGAAAACAGCAACAATAAACAAGTTAAAATGAGCAGGCTTATTAATTTTAAGATCTGAAGCCACGAGCAGGTAAATAAATTTCACAATAAAATGTGGCTCATACTGTGAATTCCATTTGTCTGATGTCAAAATGTCATTTTATCGAGGCTGCACTAATAAACGAGTTTTCTCTGCACTGAATTTCAGCTTCACTCGTTTGGAATTCCACAGAAATGCACCTGTTCACTACAGTAACAACAAGTTGAGTAACGGAACACATCGAGTCATTTAAGTGTGCATTGTGTCTTTAAGATTAATGTGACTGGTATCATTTTAAGGTGCCCTGATTTTTTTTCCACTTTATTCTTTCTTTCTTTTACTTTTTTTGGCAGTGTTGATTTATTTAGTTAAATACATACCTCAAAAATTACCCATCAAGCTGCCAGATAGGAAGCCATAGAATTAAAAAAAAAAAAAAATCAGGGACAAACACAGAAAATAAATAGGAATTCAAAAATAAGTCACCCCACCCTGAGAGCAGGCCGCAGTTTATCAAAAAGCCAAAGCGACTCACTGTGAAGTGGTTTGTTTTTTTTTTTAATACATAAACAAGTCTCTTCTTTAAGAACTCATTTCACAGTCTATTCTTTCGGATTGTAAAGTTCTCTGTCCCATGCAATTTAATATATATATGTAAATATATAGATATATACATATACATATACACACACACTTGTAGCTTCCTTCATTTATTTCATAGGTCTTTTCATCTGGGAACTTGCCTGGTGTCTCTTCCATAAGTGCAAGGATAATGAAGGCAGAGTCTCCTGTGATTATAATGACTACGATCCAGTCCATTGTAAAGCATAACACTTTAGTGTCTTTGCCAAGGCGATGTCTGATTCGGAAATACTGAACTTATTCAGTCTACAGGTGTATCCTGTGCAACAAAGAAATGTCAAAAAAAAAAAAAAAAAGGAAGGAGAACAAAAAGACCAAAAAAGACAAAAATAAAATAAGGCAAAAAAAAAAAAGTTTTCAGAGAAACTAAAACAGAAAATCCTTGGACCGGTGTATTGCTTTGCCTGATTGGAGTTCACATTATCTCTGGTCAATTTCAGCGGGTGCGGCCTTACTTTTTTCCGCATTCTCCTCCTCAGCCTCCACTTTGTACATCTCCTCCGAGCCTTCCTCACTGTCATTCTCTTCTGACTCCGTCAGCAGCTCCTCGTCCTTATACTCGGCCACATCTACTGCCGAGCCCAGGTGTTCCTTGAGCTTCCCATGATGTTTCACGTGGTACCGCTGGTTCTGGAAGAACTTGATGATGGTGTGTTTGGGGAGATCCAGCTGAGCAGAAAGAGTATGGATAGCTTCCTGATCAGGGTAGAGGCCCACATCATGAATGAAGCTTTGGAGGATACCAAGGGCTTCCAAAGAGATCTTTGTACGAGACCGAGGCTTTTTGGCACAACTGTCTTCGGTCGGAGGAGGTGGTGGGGGTGCTTCTTCTCTGGGAGGAGAGCTCTCCTTGGCTGGCTGAGACTGCTGTCTGTGAAGGACCTGATAATTAAAAAAAAATAAGAATAATAACATTTGATTCACTATTTCACCTTTCAAAAGCCATCATTCTTCTAAAATACATGTTGTCTGCTTAGCATTTTAGTTATGCATAGTCATTGTAAGTTCAGGTCTTCTGAAAACTTAACTGAATTTCTGGAGATTAAGAATCTCATCTACAAAACAAGAGGTTAATAATAGTAATGTTTCCATTCTGAGGCACAAAGAAGTTAAGTCACATGTTGCCCAAGGTTATTCAAATTCAAAGGGTCTGGCTCCAGGGTCTTGCTGTTAACCGGTATGATGTGCCACCTCTCTGGAGCCCAAGGACAAAGAAACTGGACCCAGAGGAAAAGTGCAGGCTCTGCAAATGAGATCACATGAATTCACGTCCCGATTCTTTCGAATAGCTGGGTGTCTCTGTGCAAGACACTAAACATCTTTAAGCCTCAATTTCATCATATATGAAAGAAGGATAAGACACTAGCTTCCTAGGGATATTGTAAGGATTAAATGACATATTGCATGTAAAGAACAGTGCCTGCCTTAAACCAGAGGTTGACAAACTTTTTCAGCAAAGGGCCAGGTAGGAAATATTTTAGCCTTAGCAGGGCCTCACCATCTCTGTTGCGATGTTTCAATTCTATTTATAATGTGAACATACACAAATGAGCATGGCTATGTTGCCATAAACTTTATTTATAAAAACAAGAGGTAGCTTGTATTTGGTTCATGGGCCAGAGTTTGTTCACCTCTGGCTTAGACCAAACATCCAATAAATGATGTCATTATTATATCAGCCTCATAAATTATTCTTGAAGTGTAACACAGGAATAGTATTTGAGTCAGAAAATTAATACTCCATTAGGAACAACTTAAATTTATTTTCTTTTAACCTTGATCTTAATCCTTAAACAATAATGGTTTTTTAATATATATATATATATAAACTTACAGCTTTTTATTAAATTATGAACTTTAGATGACTACTTTATACTCATAAATGGACCTTCTCAATATCACTAATATCAAGGAGACAGCAACGCCTGGTGTCTTGAAGGGAGACCTTGGTTTCCTGCCCAGGAACTGCACCTGGTTAGCCTGGGTGAAAACCAAGAATCCTAGCCACTAGTCCACCACTGAGGCTAGAGAACAAACTAGTCCCCCTTTGTTTTGCGGCTCACTTCCTTTTTTGTTGTTGTTGTTGTTATCCTTCATGTCAAGGCTTTCTAGTTGTAATTAATTTAAATTTCTCTTTCATTTCTACCTATTCCCCACTCAAAAATAAAACAAAACTAGTATGTAAAAAAACAATTTCTAGACCCAAGTTGGAGCCACTCCTGCCTGGTGCCACATCAGCAGACTGAACTTTCATGTGGCTGGCTGTAAATGCTCTGCTTGACCAGAATCACAGTATCCATTCGGCCCATCCCCGAATGCAACGTCAGCTCTGGGCTCTATACTTACTTCCTTGTTCTTTGATCTAAATAAAGTCAGACATGCAATCCCCACCAATCATGTCCTGTCTGCTGTGTTGCCACTTCCACTGCTCTAAAATGATGCCCCAAATCCCTCCAGAACGCTGCTCCACTGCTTGTGAGGAACTGTAGCCCCATCCATGGACTGTCTCCCTTGAATAAAGGGTATCAAACTCATCACTACATTGCATTAGTTTTGTCATTTGACACTAGCTGTGGTCAGTCACTCAGTAGTGCCTGACTCTTTGTGACCCTTTGGACTATTGCCTGGCAGGCTCCTCTGCCCATGGGATTGTCCACGCAAGAATATTGGAGTGGGTTGCCATTTCCTCCTCCAAGGGATCTTCCCAACCCAGAGATCAAACCACCTCTCCTGTGTCTCCTGCGTTGCAGGCAGATTCTTTACGGCTGAGCCATCAGGGAAGCCGCATTTGACACCAGTTGGGCAAACTTATTCTTGATCTTCGTAACTGCTTTTACAACATCCTCTCTGCATGAAATAGTTTCCCATTTTAATATTTACTTATGAACTTCTTCAATCTGACTAATCTTCACATCTTGCAACATAAGCAGCTGCTGCTGCTGATGCTGCTAAGTCGCTTCAGTCATGTCCGACTCTGTGCGCAGTGCTATGTAATTAAAAAGCTATCATGAAGGTCCCCATGACAAGTATTCTATCAATGTCAAAGGCAAACACTGTATTTCCTCCACTCAGATCAGTGTCTAACTTCCTGGATCACCCCCCGCCCCAAGACCTTTAAGAATAGTGAGTTCACTTTTTCAAAAACACATGTTTCTCTTTTACCATTCTCTCCTATTTTACATGGCCTTTTCCATGTTAGAGTAACAAATTAAACATTTTCCAGAGTTCAAGTGAACTCAGTCCAATCAATGCATAAGCAACATGTCTAGTTACACTAGAGTATCACTACCACCACCGCCACCCTCCCCACACATTACCCTAATGACCCATTTTTTAGGCTACAAAATACCAGCATCAGAGCAAGCATTTAAGAAAAAAATCTCTGCCATCTCTCTTAGTCTCAGGGACTATTTGATGAAAAACTAATTTTTCAATGATGTGAAAACATCAGTCTTTTCTATAGAATTTAATAGCTATTAGGGCAGATGAAATTGTTACTTGGGTAAAAAATAAAGAGGATGAAATTTTTAATCATTCATAAACAAATAACAATAAAAGGATAATCAAATGCACATAAGAACACCCATCATAATAGTTGATGGCCGGTGGCAGAAAGAAATCTAAAACAGAGGACCATAAAACGGTGGCACTAAAGGCCCATATAATGTTGACCAATTAAAATGAATGTTCTTGGCATTTTCTTTACCACTTTCAACTAAGAGTAAACTCATGTGGTCTGCTGTGGTGAGCTGGCATCAGCAAAAAAGTGAGAGCTCCATTACTTCAATGTCCTAATTATAGCCACAGGGAGAGGAAAGCTGCGTGGTGGGCCTGCGTGTTCAGGGCAGCTTTGACAGCAGGAAGATATTTGCTCCAAGGTTGTAATCTGGGTAGCCTGAGCACTGTAATAAATAAACCTCCATGTCAACAGGTGAGGGTTTTTTGTTTGGTTGGGGTTTTTTTTTTTTTTTTTTGGATATGAAAGAATAAGAGAGAGACTGAAATTACGCAGGGAATATGTACTCATAGAACATGTACACTCAAGCACAGGACCTCCTTTTAGAGCAATTGCGTTAATTGGAAAACAAAAGAGAATTAAAATGCCCCATTTTCTAAATTATGCTTGCCTTCTGTAGTAAAAGTCAGCATAACGGTTCCATTTAATTAAATAATTAGATTGGTTCTTTAGGGGTTTTCCATTGTGCATTGGTTAGATTTAAAGAGATTTTCCAAAACTATTCTTTGAAGTTACTCTAATCTTTCTGCATGATAGGGTTTGTTCTTCTCCTGAGGTCCCACCAATTGGCCTATTTTCCCTCCCCTTCTAACTTTGAACCTAGCAGTAGTAACGCACGAATAGAGAGAAGCCACAGATGGAATGGGAAAACAATGATCATAGTAGCTACCACTAACTGAACGCTTACTCTGTGCCAGGCATTTCTAAGAACTTTACATGGATTAACTCATTTAGTCCTCACAGTTCCTTGTGAAGGTGCTACTTGAATCAATAACAACCTGGAAACATGGAGCATTTCAAGAGCACCCTCAAAGTTGGAAACTTTAAACATAGGGAGCAGTCAGTCTAAGAAAGTAGGTTTCCAAGGAACAATGACAATGTCACTGCCCTCATAGGAGAGGAAGATCTTTTTCAGAGAAATAATAGCAATAGAAATGATCTACAAAGTGAGAGATCCTGGGTTAGTTCAATACTCTATATTGAGTTGGAAGGCATAACAGTATTTGCATGAAGGTTAAATGATATTTCTAGCATCTTTGACCAGATAGGAAAGAGTACATTGTGCATAATATCTGAGACAGAAAGAGTCCCAAGTCTCAACTATCTTTAGTCTCCTGAAATGTTCTGATTACTCCAGGCAGAGAGTCGCTTATTGTCTGTAGGTAATTTTTAGCAAAAGCACTGCCTACATTTCCTCACCAGCCACTTGTAGTAGCTCATTACTATGACAATCAGGGAGTTCCTACTGTCGCGCAGCACTTCTTCCAGTGGTGTGAATACGCTGCACAAAAGTAGAGGAGAGCCAAAAGACGGAGATGGCAGGCCAAACTCTCTTCCCAAATCCTCCCTCTAAACCGTAGGATCAAGTCACCTCTTCATAGGACTGATTTCTGAACTCCCACTTGACTAAATTTTGGTTTGTCGGTCTGAACTTTTCAGAGATATTTGAAATTCCTTGTGTGTTAACTAGAATGACTCAAGTTTGGTTCCTGTCCCCAGCCAGCACCCTGAGTAACTCTAGCCTGAGGCTGTGTCACTGATTCCTGCTGGATGGACTACACACCATCCCGTTCCTCAGATCATCCGACAATGCAGGTATATATTTCTGGCTGATTGACTTTTTGAAACCACAAAATTTACAATTATTTCAACCAAGACAGAGAATGCCCTGCCAACTAAACAGAGATATGCTCTTTCCTAACAAGTTCTTTCCAAACCCAGATGATTGTTTTCTGATATATTTTTTAAAAGGTAAGTATGATAGAGCAGCTACCCAGATAGTTACATAAATCTGCCCAAGTCTGCACATTTTCCAGCCTCATCCTTTTTCCCCTTTTTAAAAATGGGCTCAGAAGCTGACCTTTGTACTCCTAAAGTCCATCATCTCTCTTCACATGATTTTCCCAAATAACAGAATATATCATTCTGTAAAGATAGCTATCCATCCCTTTCCTCATGACCTTTGCAAACTGAAGCCTGACAATTCATCCCAGTTCATTTTGGTTCGGATTTTTCTCCATCACAATTGAGCTTAATCTGGTCAGCAATTCATTTCTGATAATTTCTACAAAAAGAGTTTTAAAAGGTTTATTTGAAAGTCTTCTTCTATTTCTTTTTTTGTATCTTGTATTGTTATTTTTTAAATATAATGATGAGGGTTCATAGCAGTGAAATATCTAGGCAGCTTCAATAATAATAATAATATTAATAATAGATGGTGGCATTAATGTAAAGTTATTATGAACCTAAACATTGGCCTAAATCTATAAATGCATTTTATTTTCACAATAACCCTAGACTAGGTATTTTTACTCCATTCATGATGAGAAAACTGGGATTCAGAGAGTATAGGTAATTTATGAGAGGTCTCATAGATTCTAATTAGCAGGACTGGGAATCTAAAACATATCTGATTTTAAATCCCATGTCTGTAAACATGCTGTTCTCCCGTCTTCTATGAGCAAGATCGCATGGGAAAACCGAGCAAAGGCTCCAGAGTAGAAGAGATAGACTGTAAATAAGATATCAGGCAGTAATAAACACTATCAGCAAAAATAGAGCACAGCATATGGAGAAGAACTGGGGGGAGATGACGTTATTTTAGATTCAGTGATTCAAGGAAGGCTCCCTAAGGAGGTGGCATTTGAGCAGAAGCCTGCAGGAAGTGAGGACCTAGCCATGAAGATGGGCATCCCAGACAGAGGAAAATAGCAAATGAACACGCTAGGAGGAAGAAGTACACTCAGTGCATTTGAAGAACATCGAGGGAGGCAGCAAGTTAAATCTGTGCCACCCAGTACAGCAGCTTACTAGCCACACACAGCTACTGACATCTAAATTCATTAAAACTGAAAGAAGAAAAAACACTTAGCTCTCTCAGGCACACGAGCCTTATTTCCAGTGCTGGATATCCACACTGTACAACACCACACTGGACAGCACAGATATTGCACATTTCCAACAGCAGCATTGTCATTGCCATCATAGGGCATGGCATCAGACAGCCCTCCACTAGACAGAAATGACAAGTGAGGGGTGGTCAGGGCCAGAGCCGGAGCAGCGGGGCCTTGGTATTCTACTATCAGGGTGAGGGAAACCCTTACTGTGATCTATAATCATATCATCTGATCTACCCCAAAACACAGTAGGACTTGAAACTACCACTATCACTAGAGAGAAGAGAAATATTCCTGCATATATATATATATAGTAAGGAAAAGCTCACATATATAACTGGACTTTCAATACAGTATCACAAATAGCAATACTATCATCAAAACAATCAGAAGGATGCATTGGCACTGCTATCCTCAAAAGAATGGTTAATTTACATTTAACTGATGACTGCCTTCTCATCAGAAGTGTTTATCATGTCTAAAAGAAATTATGTTTAAAACCATAGACCTTGGGTTAAAAAAGTAAAACAAAGAATTCATTTTTTTGGAGTGTCTATAATAACTGGACCTAGCAGTCTACAAAGCTTTCTAATAAGGAGTCCTATCTCTAACAGTCAAGTGTTGATGAATAAGTTATGAGTAGAATATAATCAAATAGAAATGTAAAAGTTTAATAAGTGTGTTCTTATTTATTCACTGAAATCTCTTTGGGCTGAAATATGACATACATATATATAAATGAACAGGAACACAGCGATGAAGAAAGAAAGGCTGTGAATATATTCAAAAGAGATATCAACTTCAAAATAAAGCCCAACACTTCCTTGCCCAGTAACAAAGCGCAATAAGGATATATGTTGTTTTTCTGCCTTAGAGATGGAAAATTTTAAAAACACAAGGACAAAATGGTACCATGACAAAGACTGACTAAGAAAGATAAAGCAGCTCTTCTTAAACTGCTCAGTGTTCAAATAGATTTTGAAGGCCTCAATGAAAACCAGCTGGGAGCCATGTGTAAAATATAATGGCTTTTGCCTGCAGGGAAGGAAGTGAGATCCTGAATGATTAAGTTTAGGAAAGTATATAATTCACTGTATCATTATGGGGTGAACTGGATTACTTATAATATGCCAAGACTTTGTGGTCTTTTTTATATAGAGAAAATGAGAAATTATTAAGGAGGTGACTATAGAGGATGGTTGATCTAGTGGGGTAATAGGTAATGGGTTAAAATGGGCTCCCAGGTGGCCGCATCCCTCTCTCTCTGACAAGCCTCACCCGCAGGAGTGAGAGTGTTGCCAGAGCTTCATGTTGTCCATGGTGGTGAACATCAATAGGAGATGACTTCTAACTGCATTTGAGTCAATAACAGAATTCTTTTTACTTGTTTAATTTTACCTCATTTAAAATAACAGAATGTTGACAAAAATAACATAAGGTAAAATAGTTTATCCAAAGAAGGAAAGCATTCTTCTACTAAAAATTCTGAGAAAGTATACTTAACAGGCAATAAGAAAAACTGGTTAGAACAACTGGAAAGCCCTCATGCATAACTCAATTAGAATTTGTTAAATGAATGAGTCAGTGCTGCTATTTTTAAAGTATACTATATATAAAAAATATAACTGAGATATTTGTCTTAAATTTCAAATTTTCCCTTTTTTTTCAAAATCAGCATCTAAGACTTTTAATTTTGGCTCAAAACTCAATGGGGGAGAATTTAGCATTAGTAATTAATAATTAATGTAACTATCATACGTCTCTCTCATCTGTTGGACTATGAGCTACACATTGGCACACCTAAGTGCTCAGTGCATCTTTCTTCTGCTGTACTAGATTAATCCATATTCTCTCTTCCTTTAATTGCAGGCCAGTTACTATTTTTGTTCTGTGCAACTTACTTTTTCTTGCTATTATTCATCTTTAGCAAAACTATGCTTTAAAGTAAAGAAACCATTACTCATTACAGGAACTTATATCTAACAATTTGTTTGTCTTTACCATTTTGTGTGTGTGTGTGTGTTAAAATCAGCTCCAGGGCACTGCATAATCCTTAAGGTTGCTTTTATATAAAAGTTGTTAGCAGGAGTTGTGAGGTTACAAAGTTCTGGTCTTGCATCCAGTCTTCATCCTAAAAAGCACATCTGCTTACTAGCTGTGCAACTCTGAACAAGTTACTTTCTCAGAACCACAGTGTTTATTAATCTATAAAATCTTCCTTGCAGTTTTATAAGGATTAAGAGAGATAACACACTTCTGTGACATACCTAAGTAAAATAGTTCTCATGAGAAAGAAGTGAAGTGAAAGTCACTCAGTAATGTCCAACTCTTTGCAACACCATGGACTGTAGTCTGCCAGGCTCCTCTGTTCATGGAATTCTCCAGACAAAAATACTGGGGTACATAGCCATTCCCTTCTCCAGGGGATCTTCCCAACCCATGGATAGAACCTGGGTGTCTTGCATTGCAGGCAGATTCTTTACTGTCTGAGCAAAGAGCATTTGTGCAACTGTGTGAGTTGAGAGCTGAACTAGCACCTTTGTAATGAAATAAATATCATTTTTATTTGAAATAACAACCAACAGGCATACCATAGTTATTCAGACTTAGGTTTGTGGCAGACATTCTCTTAAAAATGAAGTAAGCCTGTTGATTAAAAAAAAAAAATCTGTACAATTTGTTGCCAATGATTAAATTTTACCTTCCCAGCAAAAATAAAAAAATTGGAAAACTTGTAGTTTCCACTAAAAACTTAGTTCCCCTATACTTAAATACCTCCCTGGTGATACTGGTGATGATTCAAGAATTTTTTAAAAATATGTCATACAATGAAATGTGTCAATATTTAGAAGATCTGCATAACTCACTACATCAATATTTTATAAATATTGATATTATAAAATTATGAATAGGTAAAATACTTATTCAAAGTAAAAGGCAGACAAATGAATTATAATGTAAAAAAAAAGAAAGTTCACTGATATCATTTTAGATTCCACTCTGCAACTAACCTTTAAGAAATGACCACTTGTAGAGTTTTGTATCAAAAAAGAAAATCATAATTTCCCGGAAAGGCTATTAAAATATGCCTTCCTTTTCTAATTACATGTCTGTGTGAGGCTTGCTTTTCTTCAATTACTTCAACCAAACTATAAGCTACACTTTGTATCAGAATGAATACAGAAATAATTATGATAATCCAGAGGTCTTCCATTAAGTCAGACGTTAAAAATATTTGCAAAAATATATTTAAAACAATGTGACTCTTCTTATATTTTTTTTGGGGGGATACAGTGATCTTCATTAAAATATATCATTTAGACACATATTATTTATAGTTATTTTCAAAAAAATAAACATTTAAGTTTTCTCAGAACTAATTTCTAATATGATAAGTATTGATATGCACATTATTGGAGTCCTTAATAGGAATAGTGAAAGGAGATCCCAATACTTAAAAGTTTGAAAACTCTATACCACATAAATCATACTGAATATATAGCTGTGTCTTAGCCCTAATGAAAACTAAACCATTTACTAGAAAACTCAAAATGGATCTTAGAGTTAAAAACATCCTGACCTGAATTCAGTCACCTAGGAAGGTATTAGAGAACAAGTGTAGGAGAAAGTACACAGCATTATGCTTTGCCTCCTGAGTTTATCATTCAGAGACATTTTCACAGGCAAAACAGATCTGCCTAGATGTACAACTCAGCACTATTTCTAACTTCAAATGGTGTTACTTGAGTTGGTTCTTATGGTTGTAATTTCACATTCTAACATTATAAGACTTATTAAAAACTATGGTTTAGTTTTGTTGCCTTTTTTTTTTTTTTGGATTATACAGTATCCTAAGGTCAAAACTCAGGAAATCTGTTATTAAAAAAAAAAAAAAAACAGTATCCATGAAGTGATGACAAATTGCAGACTACAGGTGTTAGATTACATTTTGACTCCAGGCAGGTTTAATTTAAGTTGGTCTCCTTTTACAATTGCTCTTAGCACATACAGCTATTGAAGGGGATTTGGGGAGGGGAGGAAGGGGGAAGAGAGAGAATAAGAACTAAAAAAAAAAAAAAAAAAGAGTAGTGCTCAATAAAAGAAGACCATGTCAAGAGAAATCAATACAAACAAGCAAAATGGTAGGAAGTCTGACATGGAAATATGTGTTCAATTTCATCCAGCCTTAGTCTGAGTTCCCTTTAATATTGTAACCAAGATGGCACTGGAACATCGTGTATGTTTTTAATGCAGTTTAATAATTGTTTATCAAAATAAACACTTTGGTCAAAGATAAAAGCATAAAAACACTATGACACAATAATCTGTTAAAACAAACTTGGGGGTTTAGAGGAAGCATAGTTCTTAGAACAGCCTTTGGCTTATATCATTTCCTCTTTAGTAACAAATTGAGAACAACTATACCAACAACTTTGGTATGGTTTGGGTTAAAAAAAAATGTGTTGTAGTTCTTAATCTGACTATACTGAGTGGCCACAGTCTGCAGACTCTAGAGGTAGCTGGGCGAGCTGCTTTTCTAATACAAGGAGATGAGCTGATAGCAAGTTAAGCAGGGTCAAGATGAGGAGCTGTATTCCCATCAAATAGACTCCATGACACATAAAAAGCAAATCTCTCTCCTATTAGAATGCAAGAGAAATAAAACACAGGCATATACTGAACCTATAAGCAATGAAAACTTTTCCTTCATCAGCGTCACATGATACATAGGTTTATTTGATAATTTAGGACCTAATATGACCAAAATCATTCCACAAACTGTTCATGGGATAATTCAGGAATAGAAGATTCTTCAGGACGGTCCAGGCTACAACCCTGTGTCTTTCTTCCTAGGAGAAATCATCCCTCAGCCCATCCACCCAAGCCCCATTTGCCTGACACCCATGAGTGTTCATTTCCCCCTGTTCCCTATACTTCTACCACCGTTCACAATGTCATCTCAAAACACAAAACTCTGCCTAAAAATTAACAGGGAAGGCCTATCTTTTGAAGATCAGATTCACGTTACAGGTAACGTTAAAGTGTCTTTGAAAGTGAAAATTGCCCAGTTGTGTCCAACTGTTTGTGACCCCATGGACTTATACATTATACAGTCTGTGAAATTCTCCAGGCCAGAATACTGATTGGGTAGCCTTTCCCTTCTCCAGGGGATCTTTCCAACCCAGGGATTGAACCCAGGTCTCCTGCATTGCAGATGGATTCTTCACCAGCTGAGCCACCAGGGAAGCCTTTTGAGTGAAAATGAGTAAAGAGTAACATGACATGACCAGAGCTGACAGTGACCTATGGTATTCTGATTTCTAAATGCCTGCATGGTGTGTTCATTGGTATAGCTGAGTGACTTTTGCACCAGCATGGATGAAAGAAGAGCTCTTAAGTTAAGTTAAAGATAATGAAGAGTGTAAAATGCTAGGATGAATTGAGTACCTGGAATTCACAATGTCATTAAAAGAACCAAACTAGAAATTCATGACACATCATCAATGGCAAAAGGGCGAGAGAGAAAGATGTGCAAAGGTTCAGGATAAGAATGATCCATTAGAATTATTAAACAGTTAATCCAGTTAGCTAAATAATTCTCAAGTGAAGTAAAATGCAAATCAAATGAAAACAACCTTTTGAAAAGCCAGTGATGCCTGACCCAGTGAGCGCTGGACTTTGAGTTTTTAAAACAGATTCAAGCTTATAAGAATAGAATGCATTATTGAGCTCAGCTTTATTGCATTTCTCAGATATTACTTTTTTTTTTAAAACAAACTGAAAGTTTGTGGCAACCCCACATTTTCAGATGATGGGTAGGAATTTTTTAGCTATATTTTTAAATTAAGGTATGTACATTTTTTTAGACAAAATCCAGTGCATGCTTAATAGACTACAGTATGGTGTAAACATCATTTTCATATGCACTGGGGAACCAAACAAATTTGTGGGACTCACTTTGTTGTGACATTTGCTTTATCATGGTGGTCTGGAACTGAACTGGCAATACTTCTAAGTTATGCTTGTACAGAAACTGTTTCAGGTGAAGAAATTTCATCTAACAAGCTTAATCAGAGCAGAGTTTCAATTACTTTTAAGTGAAAACATGTTAAGTTAAAGAAGGTAGAAAATAAATATATTTTACAAGAGCAGACATCATGTAGCCAGCCAAGAGCTCTGTCAATGAAGACCTAAAATAATGATTCCTGAGGAAAAGTATTAGGGTCAAAATTCAAACCACTTTCAAATATCTTACTATTTAGAAATCTGGTGACAAAAATAACTGGAAAACACCTATTGGTAAAGAATGACTTAGAAACAAAGATGACATGGAGGAAAAGGATGTGTACACTTTAAGTTAAAGGATCTCAATAAATTATATAGGCTTCTTGAACTAAAGCATCATCCTTCCTGATTTACACAGATTGTATGATGTGACTTGGGGATCATATGATAAATTTAATTATTCAAATCCTACAGTTAGTATATATTTGAAGTGGTTCACTATCCTTTGGGCTTGTTTCTTAAAAACGATAACAAACTATTCTCACAATAACAATGGATTCTGTTGTATTTATTCATCAGATGAGAAAATGCATACACAAAATTGAACTCTGATCTACATATTACAAATCCCTGTCTAGCACATAACAAACATGGTCTTGCTGCTGTTAGCTGGAAAATACAAAAATTATTTTGTTTAAAAGCTTTGAACAAAAATTCATTTTAGCATGAATAAACATCTTCCAATTAAAATATAAAAATAACACCAGAAGTAACAGAGGGAACTATTCGGTGTTTCCAGTTTATGATTAAAAGTGAAGACAAACAAGGAACAATTATATCACGGAGAAGTTCCTCTCCCAAATGTTAATTTTTAGTAGGTAACGAACGAATTTTTACTTTTTCTATCTTTGGTTATCATTAAAAAAAAAACAATATACCCAATTCTGTCAAAATCTGCAGCAGAAGATTTTTATCCTGACAGAACTCAGCCAAGACTCAGCTTATGATGAAAATTCCCCATAATTGTAATAGCATGAGTGACACAGCAGTTATGTTGCATTCCAGCTTCTCAAAGAAGAGAGCTTAAATTATTTAAGGAAAAAAGGTGTTTAGATTAGATTCTTTACTTCAGGGCAAAAATAAAAAAGAAGGTAATCCAGGTATTTGAGGTCTCACATGGGGCTGTTTAGAATCCTATGATAGGCCGCATTTTCTGTATGATTTTTACATCTGGGGCACTCAGAAGTCAGAACAATCTGACAGTTATGGTTAGTGAAAATATTAGATGTTCACCAATAAAACACTACCTCAGCATATTTTTGCTTTCTGGATGTAACCACTTAATAACAGGACTTGAGAAAATGGCACTGTGTGAATCAAACACATAAAAGGACAAATATTCCTTTTATAGAAAGCAAATCTTAAGTAGTGCATTATAATCAACCACTCTGGTAAAAGGCAAAGTATCTAGAATTACCACACCACGGACATAGTATGGTTTATCATATCGTAACGTCCAAACGGGGTAAACAAAGTCAAATGATCAAAGAAGCGTTTTCTCCTCAGTGAGGTAAAAGCCACCGATCTAGAGAGTGTCAGCAAAGATTCCTTGTGGCTTAGCAAAGAAAAGGTGTCAAAGGAGAGCTTATCAAATATAGCCTTTAGTTTTCAACTTCACTTAATTTCATCAGAGACTGGCTTCCTTGATATTATTTTCTTTCAAGAAAAAAAAAAAAAAACACAGAAAAATTAAATCATGTGAAGTAAAACATCCAGAAGGTTAATTCTAGAGTATTCATTTAAATTTGAAACCACATTTAATTCATTATGAGGATAGTGGTTTTACATTTTCCACATTGATGATCTTAGTAACCAGGTATGGAGAAACTTCTGCTTGTAAAATTCGTGGTAAGTACACCAGGTGAGACATGGAAAGCAGACAGGGTGAGGCAGTCTTATTCTGACTGTGGTTTACTCAAGAAAATAAATCTTTGTCTCCCAGGGTACCAAGGATGGTCACTGGGAAAAGAAATCCCAGTTCCTGACTCCCTGGGGCAAAGTAACTGGATCGGCAATTCCTTTTCCCACAAGAAAGATGTCAGTTTCCAAGTTGCAGATGAACCATTATATTCCCATGAGACCAGTCATGCAGCATCCTTATCTACCCAGCTTCACAAAGCAAGTCCGATTTTGTCTCTGTGCCACGTTGCATTGGCTTTTCTAAGCATATTTGCTTATCCTGTGTAGGTCGTCCTCAGAAACTAGAACTGTAAAGTCATTATACTTCCAAATGTGAAGCTGCTTAGGGGTGGATTTAATTTAATAGCCGAAAACTCAGTGCAAAACAAACACACTTACAACTGACATTATCAGGGAATCAATCATTAACGCTCTCGACTGCTGTTCCAAGACCCTCAAATTGCCCCAGCTATGATCTGAGAGTTCTCATTGACTCCTTCCCCCGACCTGAACCTCCACATCTAGCCAATCCCACCTGCTGCTGATTATCCCTTTTAAATAGTTGCTGGGTTAATTTCCCCCTCTCCATCCTACTCTCACTGCTGTTATATAGACCTTTATATGTATAATCTCTTGCCTGAGTTAGTTTACTTCCCAACAGGCCTCCCTGCCACAGCCAACACAACGTCTTGCCAAGGTCTTCAAGGCCTCTCACGAATTCCAGACAGCTGGGTGCCCTGTCTGCAGCGTGTGCCCCAGCCCTGTCTGTGCTCCTCGACGCAGCCTTTCAGGCTGTGCTCCAATGACTCTAAAAGCTCCAGTCCTCATACTTGAACTCTAATCTCAATGCCTTTGCCTCCCCTGTCCCCTCTGTCTGGAAAGTGCCTCTAGTGAGGAATTCTGGAAGGGACCCAGAGCAGCACTACTTCCGGGAAACCTTCTGGGTCCCCCAGCCCACCAGGATTTAGGCATTGTTCTTTTCTTTCTCTGAACTTACTTACATGCTGTATTATCGTCATCTGTCCACACACCCATCTCTCCACAAATCTGAGAGTTCCTTAGATTCTGTTACATTCACACACTCTGCACTTAGCACAGGGTCAGGCACTGTGTTTTACATGAATAGTTGAAGCTTAAAATTCTTAAAATTTATCCTAAAATTTCCAGAATACATCTGTATTGGTAATAGCCATATCCAAGGTATGTGCGAGCTCAGTCATGTTCAACTCTTTGCAGCCCCGTGGACTGTAGCCCATCATGCTCCTCTATCCTTGGGATTCTCTAGGCAAGAATACTGGAGCAGGTTGCCACTTCCTTCTCCAGGGGATCTTCCAGACCCAGGGATTGAACCTGCATATCTTGCATCTCCTGCATTGGCAAGTGGATTTTTTACCACTCGCACCATCTGGGAAGCCCAATAGTCCTATTGTGTTGCACTGCGTGTTAGTCGCTCAGTCATGTCTGACTCCTTGCAACCACACGGTCCACAGCCCGCCAGGCTCCTCCATCCATGAGACTCTCCAGGCACAAATGCTGGAGTGGGTTGCCATTTCCTACTCCAACAGTCATATAACATAGACCAAAAAGTCTTCTGAGAAATTAGAACATGTCTACTAGCTGTAAGAGGGGAGAAAGTGGCCAGTTCACATAGGCACTCATTAAAAAAAATACACCTAGTACTCAGAAGGACTAAGTTATACTAGTTCATGATGATTCATTAGATTCACGGACACACACATACTTGCATAGAGCAATAACACTATTCAGTGGCTCAAGCAGTTCTCTAATTCCACCCCCCACTCTGAAATTATCTGATTGAAAATTATTGACATTTGGAGAAGTACGTTTAGGGTCTCACAGTTGTCAGGGATAAAAACTGAAATATTCATCAGCTTGCTTCCTTCTGCCCCCTCCCCAGTCTCCAGAAATATTTCTACTATCAATAGCATTCAGAAGGCCTACAATGGACAGTTTCTACGACAAGAAAAGCTGCTGGAGGTAAAACAACAAACAACAATGAGAGAATCCATATAACACAAAGAAAGGAACTTTTAAGAAAATTAAATTATAAAAACTAGATGTTTGGTTAAAAAGGGATCCTATGTATCACAATGCTGCTTATCCACACAATGCTGCTATGGAGAGCACTGCAGGTCTTTTCCAAAACAAATATTAAATGCCAAAATGATCATCCTTAGAGTAGAAAGGATGATGTTAATTTGTTTTTAAGAACCAACAAGGAAAGATAAGTAACAAAATTAATTCAAGTATTTTTGCCCGCACTTTGAGCCAATCACTGCAGCTCCAACACCACACAGTCCAAAGTGAGTGAAGTCAATGGTTTCAAGTTAGGGCCAGAAACAGCCTTGGCTGCTCCATGGCCACCTTTGTGGCTTACTTAGATTTTATTAAAACTCATTTGTTATTAATATGTGTTTTGCTTCCACGTGACTAAAACTAAATAAATCATGGAGAATAAAAAAAAAATCCATGAAAAAAAAAATCTAGAAACTAAATATAAGCCATCTCATTTATACTTATGGAAACCAAAAAAGCATTTTGGCAATAAAAAACATTTTTGTTTTAAGGTGCAGTGCTTTTAAGGTATTATATAATTACTCTTACTGAGAGCATACTTTTTAGCTTTGTCAGATTCTCTGTTGGAATTATAATTCCAGACTGAGCAAAGAATTCTATCAAAACTCTATTATCATATTAAAACACTTGATCATGTGTTCCCTCAAGATTCCCAACTTTCTATTTCTGAGAAGAGAACAGATTTAATGAGATATTTTCAAAGTAGAGCTGGTAAAGGGAGTATTTGTGAAAAGCACTGCCAAAAAGACAATTCATTTGGTAGACATAGAAAAGGCAAATTTTACCACATATACTGGAGCAATGGATATTAAATAATCATCTCTGAATAAACTCTATCAATCAATACGGTCCTTTTGGTCTAAACTGAAGACAATATTATCTAAAGGAAATCTCTAAGGTCAACCAGCAATTAACTGAAAGGTTTTCACTGAAAATCTTATTGACTGCTTTCATATCAGACAGCTTCTTGGTTATTATACTTCATGGACTAAGTAGGTGCCAAGACATTAAACTGTCAATAATCTATTAATACTGGACTGTTCTGTTCACTTTCCCTGAATCTGCAGGCAAAGGTATTCAAGCCTAGGATATGCTGAGAACTAATGCAAATTCACCAGTCTGATATGGAAATCATATCTTTATTACCTCCCAGTTTAAGTGCCTAGGAGGATTGATACATTATAAGAAAAATAGATAATAAATGTTTATTCAGATGAGTTAAATTATTTTTTTAAAGAAACTGCTGAAGGAATGGGGAATATGTCTTAGAATCTGACTTTTCTTCTAAGTCATATTTAACAGTTTCTAAATTGAATGTAATAAACACTTTACAAAGAGAAATCAGAAGTTATTTAAAGTGAACCTCATAGGTCCCTGCCACTCAGCATCTGGAAAGCAGTTATACACATTGCGGGGGGCAGGGGGGCAGAATTTTTAATGAATTTAATAGAGAAAAGCACTTTAATTAAATGCTGTCAGAGTGGATTGTATTAATGACTGTACACAGAGGAATTTAAAGCAGCCAAGTTTATTTAGCAAATAGAAGCTGGGCTTTCGAAGCCTGCAAGTATTTATGTTTCTGCCATTGCAGTACATCTAAAAGATGATGATGGTGCCAAATGAAACTGTTGAGTTATTAGATATGATTTTATTTATTGTGCATTATTAAAGTTTTCAAAGGCCTCAGGGGAATTAATTTCATTTTCAAAATGAAATACCGCATCTGATCAGAAAGGGTTAAGAAAAGTGAATACTGTCCCCCAGTTTTTCCTGGGCCCTGGAATTTTGATGCAGCTGAGTGGCTATGGGGACAACCTTCCCTAAGTTCACTGAGCCAGAATTCACATCATTGCATAGTACTGCAAACAAATCAATGACAATATTTCTTCTATGATTTCTTCCTCTGTTTCCCTCCCTACCCAGTGCTTTGCCACTAAACATAATTCACTCTCTTTCACATAGCAATAAGCTGAAAAAATGACCAAAGCTCCTAAAAATCTCCATGAAAATTTGGTTGCCATAACTTTTTAAATGAAAAACATGAGTAGCACAAACTTCTCAAAAGGAAAAGTCATCAAATGTTTGACTTGAGGAAAACAGAGAAAAATGGGTCTTCCTCAGTGTCTTCTACTCAGAGGTTGACCACAGAACAAACCTATTATTAATGATAATATTTTAAAAATAAACAAAGAATATGTGAGCCTTAATGCATGAAAGCTGTAAAAGATTGAAAAGCCGGTCTGGCTGGAAAATACTATGTGTGTGTCAAAATGATTTTCTCTACCGTTTGTAAAAATGTAATTATCCATGATATGCTATTATCCATGATAGGCTACAAGGGTGAGGGATTTCAAGTAAATCCACTGGAAGCTAAGGATTCGCCTTTGGTCTTCATCCCTGACACCACCACGTCTGTGAGATCACAAACCTCTGCCATGATTTACCACATCCTTTTTGCAGTTATATATACTCTTTCGGGCTGTCTTTAGATTTTAATTTAAAACAGGAGGAAGGGGAAGGAGGGAAACGTGAGGACTGGAGCAAAAAACAAAACATAAAATCCAGCACCTATTTCCTTTCAAGAACAGAGTAATGATCACAAATGGAGACTTTCAACTTTCTAAATAAATAACCTAATTTTTAATCCTTCCCCTCTCCCCACCCCCCATCCAAGCTATTTATTAATATCGTATGTTTGATCTGTGTCTTTGTAGTTCTGGAACTTATAAGCAACTCTGCTTTCCCCATCTGTGCCAAGATGTTGCAGACTAGTCTTTGAAATGCTGCAAATGCAGATGAATGTGACATAAAATAAAAACTGATTACAGACACGTTCTACATGTGAGTAATGGCAACACAGAGGACGTTACATGTTCATAGAGTGTACTGGACAATGCTGCTTCAAATATGCAAATACAAGAGACTACTGGAGTACAGAGTGCCATCCCTAGTATATCTGTTTCTAGGAGCTGCAAATAAACTGGTTGATATCTTGCAAGTAAAGTGACAAGAAAACTTCTCCCTTGGTACATCAGTAGTTCTAAAATACAGATATATCAAAGAATCATCAACTGATAGAACATACTGATGCATTTGATCCAGATTATGTTTTACAAGCAAAAGAATCCGTCAATTTGGTTCTCTCCTTTCATTACTAAGGAAACAACTGTATTAAAGTACTACACACACTGTTTGACTACTTTAGCTCTATCTCTTTGGGAGGCTTTCATTTCACATGAAGCACAAACTCAAATAAGGATTTCTCTCAAAAGTACTCCTAAAATTACACCTACATGGAAATGCTTGACATTTGTCGACCACAATTCCCTGTTTGCTCTTCTAGCACCACACTTATGAGTACACTGTTGACATGAATTGTCAAAAGAGCTGAAATGAGAAAAACTATATTTAAGAAACCATTTGCATGTATATATTGTACTTAAACAGTATATGCTCACTTTGGCACATTCTGTTCATTCAGATCGTAATAGAAATAGGAAGGCCTTTCCATATCCACATATATTTAAGCATTCATATCATAGATTTTTAGCTCCCTAAGTTTAGAGTACTTTAAAAAAATAATTGACTCCTCATTTTGAAGTGCACTGTGAGGGTTCACTTCATCAAATCTAAGAAAGTACTCTGTTAAAATAACTTCCCCTGTTTTCACCCAAATCTGTTGGGTGTTTGGCACCAGGGAATCCCAGACTATGAACTCATTATGTACATGGTTCTGATTCTGCAAAATGAATCTAACCAGATACTCAAGTTAGCCTTTTATACCACATACAGAAGGCAATACAAAGACAAATGCCATGAACATGAAGAAACGGATTTAAACTAAAGGAAAGCACGAAGGGGAAAGAGTAGAAACAACTACTGCTTAAGTATATAACTATTTTTGATGATTCAGACAGTAAAGAATCTGCAATGCGGGAGACCTAGGTGTGATCCCTGGGTCGAGAAGATGCCATGGAGAAGGGAACGGCTACCCACTCCAGTATCCTTGCCTGGAGAATTCCATGGACAGAGGCTACAATCCATGGGATCACAGAATCGAACACAGCTGAGGTACTAACACTTACTTTGACACCTGAGTGAACAAGTGAGCTGTAATACCAATCAGCCATTCAGTTCTGGAAACACCTAACCTTTCTTTCATACAATGGGTTTTAGCATATCTTACTTATGAAAAATAAGTACATGGATATCCACAAGGCTTTAAAAAAAAATCTAACTGGAGTCTATTCAGTGTTATGCTGGTAAATATTTAACAACTGGCTCTCTAGAGAAAAAAAGTCCCAAATGAATCATTTGCCAGTTCTTGTCGTGTGAATAATTTGACCAAGGCCAGTTCCATTCTACTAACAATGTAAAAACCAGCTTCCAAAAGTCCTAAAAACATCAATTCCTGCTCACTGTGTAAGCTTACTCCAGTATACCCTGATCTGTTATAGAAAGTGATACTCATACCTCCTAGGCTTTCCAGACTTGGTCACTGGAATTCCTTCACCTGATCCAACTTACCTGTCATTTTCCCAGCCCCAGAGTGATCAGGATGACCTTGATGTGATACACAATTCCCTAAAAGATTCTATGTCAAGAGGTGAAGGGTTATATGATTTGCAGTGAATTCGATCTAGAAATAACTTGTGAGGAAATTGAACTTGTGACCTCAGAACTGTCAAATCTATCTAGTTTTCTTGATCTCCCATTTCTAGGGTTAAACCGAGTAATAATAAAATAAATGAATTTCAGAACTTTGGCAGTTTTCCTTTCATTGAAAGTAAGTTTGTCTATCATTACAAGGGGAAGTTCCAGACTTCAACTTAATAAAAATCAGCAGTAGTTTTCAGCTACATTAGATTTCCACACTAACCAGAAACATCTGAGAAGCCACAGTAGGTAGGTTTGGCTATGATAGTTTAAAACTCAGTGGCTGGCTTTCTCTTGTAATTGTCATAACTATCAATCATAAGAAAATCAACTATATCTCTCTGAGCCCATATAAGGTGTTCATAATTTGTTATTTTGTTGCTAATTTGTTTTTCCAAAATGCACTTAAACCTTCCAGGGGTAATATGTTTTATTTTTTGTTTTTTTTTCATTTGCATTAAAATCCTCAAGTGAGGATCAGAAATAGATGAACCAATTTACAGAATCAGTGTTTCAGATGGAGATCACCTAATCCATAATCTAACAGTTTACAAAATAGTAAAAGGAAACTCTAAAGGATAAAACTCCTGTCCAAAGTCACATGATCAGCCTGGTGACTGGAGTCAAGGTCACTTCCAGGCCCTTTTCTTTACTCTATCATCTTTTTTCCCATTTGGTCAAAGGTTCATTGAAAATAGAAATAGAAGGTGGTTTCTTTCTTTACAAGATCCTCTTATTCCTGAAACAGTGAATAGAAAGGCTTGTGGGTGTGCATGCTAAGTTGCTTCAGTTGTGTCTGACCCCTGGTGACCCTATAGACTGTAGCCCTCCAGGCTCCTCTGTCCATGGGATTCTCCAGGCAAGAATACTAGAGTGGGTTGCCATGCCTTCCTCCAAGGGATCTTCCTGACCCAGGGATCAAATTCACATCTCCTACACTGCGAGGCGGGTTCTTTACTAGTGCCACCCAAGAAGACTGAATAGTAAGGCTTATGGATTCTACTAAACCGTAGTCTGAATTCTAGATTAAGGCAAGGCAAAGGGAAAATGAAGTCTGTTTAAAAATGCAATCTATGTGAGTAAAATGGAAAGCTGCTCTATATATGTATGAAATTCTGTTTTATTTACTATTATATACACAGTGCCTAGACCAATACCTGGCACACTGAGGAAGCCCAACCAATATTTGTTGAATAAATAAGTAGCACCCCTGCAGTGGAAGCATATAGCTTTAACCCCTGGACCACAGGGAAGTCCCAGTTTTATCAGTCAATTTTAATCATCTTTACCAAAAGCCAGACTTTGCTAGATGCCTATAAAAGTATAAAGAAAGGTATTCCCTTCTCACAGATGAAATATAAGGAACTTCATTAAAACAATGACACCTCAATGTCCACAAGTGTCTTCATTTAAGTTTATTGCTGTTTTTTACGGATGAGAGAGAAGGCACGATGCATGTGGAAGGCATCAACTTAGGTCTTTTTTGCTTCCCTCAACTTGCTCCACGTTGCTCATATTTAATCAGTTTTCCCCGACACAAAATTTATTAGCTAATGCCCTAAATTCTTTCAGCTTAAAAAAAAAGTGTTTCAGATTACTGAAAAAAAGAAGAGTGGAAAGAAGGAAAGAAGGAAGGAAAGAAGAAAGTAGAGAAGGAGGAAGAAAATAGCCTCACTGAGTTGGCCAATAGAACAATGGCAAGAAGATACACTAACAATTCCATAGCAATAAATTGATCCATTTTTTTAAAGACAACTAAGCTTTATGTTCAAAAATATTATGTTTAGTATCATTTTCCTATCAGAACATCAAGAAAAGGCCAAGGTGCTAAAGGTTTTATAATGTTCCTATCTTTATTTAATTTCAGCAGAAGGAAAAGAATATGACAATGTACATGAGGAGTACCCTGCTGTCCCTAAACCTTTAAAAACAGGCATAAAGAAATGTAATTTATATTAGTGATGTTAGTGGTTTCCGAGCACTGAGCAGTGCAGAAGCTTCCATCAGTGAGAAGTACTGGTCCTGATGTAAGTAACAGAGCTAATCCTGCTTCTTCCCTTTATCCACAGAGTAGCATTGGGCAAAGTGCCTTCTACTCAGTTTTAGGAGCTGAAAAACAAGGGGTCTACCAGTAACCCACAGCAGGACCTGAAGAGATTGTACTGCCTCTTGAAAATGCAATTAGACTATTATTTAAGGAACATAACAATTATGGAAGAGCAAGTTACTCAGGAAAACAGGGTTCTTTGTGCTCCCCGGGACAGGAAAAGTCTGGGAGAAGTGGAACCCAGCTGCCTGACATTTCACTTCCAACCAGTAGCTAACCCTAGATGTTTAATTTGGGAGGTGGTGTGTTGTGAAGTTTTAGTCACTCATAGGGCGAGTTCTGCTCAGCAAAAACACTGGAACAACCCCATGAAGAATGAGAAATAGAAAGCTAATTCCAACTATTAAAACAATAAACCTAACAAATCAGTGACCCTACTTTAAAGCAGTAAATAGATAGACCCAGAACAGATTACTATAAAATTTTAATTCCTATCTGGATCTATAACACAGTGCCTGAAAGCATGGACATTCAGTTTAAGTGTTAGAAAAATTGTAATGAACTATAAAGGCATTACACTTTGGATACACACAAACTTGAAATCACTCTTAGGTATTGGATTCCTACTGCTTACATGTCCACAGCACTTTATACTGAACAAGTCACATAAATCTCTTTTGGCATGAGAATTTTATATTAGACTTGTTAATCATGTCTGCTACTATCTACCATGATAGATGCAGGACTACTAAATGGCCTTAACTTTCCAGCCCAAGGATAGACCATTCACAGGTTACCTGCAGATGGTGCACAGCCAGCTAGCTTTCCATTCCCCACGCTCCTGGAGCTTATTCTAACCATGTGCCCAAAAAAGCTCTTCCTCTAAAATGCAGTGACCTCCAAATTGAGCATTCACATTACTGCTTGGGAATTAACTGTCAGGAAAGTTTGCCTTCATGGGGATAAGGTGGACCAGTCAATTTCTCTCTTATAAGAATCTAAAGTTGTAAATAAGGAATGGATAACAGAAGCTGGATTTGATAAAAGCATACAGAAAAGTTGTGAAGTAGAGCAGAGGTGGTGGGCAGGCCAAGGCTTTGGGAAGCTTGGAATTACAGTTCAGAGATGCTATGAGTAGTAAGCAGAAGTCATGTGGTAGAGAAAATATCGAGTAAAAGGTAAATAAGATGATAGAAGAAAGAAAACAATGATAGCAGGAAGAAGCTGACAATGGAAGAAGATATGTTATACCCAGGATAGCAAAGGAGAGGGTGCATCCATGAACTACACAAATTCCAAGTCCCAGGTTCAGAGAAACCTACAAATATTCACAGTGCTACAGGTGGATTTTCATCAAGTTCTATCTCCCTCAATTTCTTTTCATATATATCCAATATTTAAGCTGGAATTTCTATGTCATGTTAAAAAAAGACTTTAAGAAACTTTTAAATGTAAAAAGTAGACAAACAACTTGCTGAAATCTCTAAAGAAAGCAAAGCCACAGCTAATGTCAACTGTTTGACATCACCACATGAGAAACCTGTTCACTATACTTTGGAAGAAGCTGAACCGGAGACAGAAATGTCTATGTTTTAGAATAAAGAGTTCATTCTAAATAACCTCCAAATCTTTCTATATTCCCAGTGACAAATTTAAAAGTTTGGATGTGCTGAAAGGCTAACTAGAAACAAAGAGATGAAGAACCTCTCCAAGTTAAACAAATGCCTGCAGGATAACATTGGGTGAATATGGAAAAGGCTAGTGTGGCTCTCGACTGATGGTCAGGGACTCTCAAAGTTTACCCCACTGAGGACTTCCTTATACCCAACTGCTGTAATATTTCCTCTAAAACGGCAAGCATCTCTCTGCACATTTCCTCATGACTCAGGTAGAGTTTCAAACCTCTAGAGCCATATTCACACAGCAGGGTTTGAAGAGGAGCTTGGAACGAATCCAAGACGGGAGAGATTCTAGTAACCTGGTTAAAGAATTTGCAAACATCCTTAATTAATTAATTAGCTTATTTATTTTCTTATACACTGTCCTTCTGAAAGCAAATTCACAAATCAAAATATACCTACAGCTTGGACTTCCTTGGCAGGCCAGTGGTTAAGACTCCGTTTTCATTGCAGGGGGCATGTGTTAGCATGGTGCAGCCAAAAGATTGAAAAAATAAAAAACAAATAAAACCTACAGCTGAGGCAAAAAGGCATGATCAAATTCTCAGTGCTTAATCAGAGACTTCAAGTATCCCTAAACTTTGCAATGAGAGTCACATTCCAAAGCTATCTCAAAAATGCCAGAGAAGCTTAATGAAAAGTGAAAATTTCAGTCACATCAGTTCCTTGACATCACACCAAGGAGCACTGAATATAAAAAAGAAGCTAACAAAACCAGATGTGTTCAGTAGAATGATGGATATACATAAACAGCTTTGCCTAATACCATCCAATAGCAAGTATTTGGGAAAGGCTGGCTGCTGCATGTTTAGCAGTTCTTTCTAGCTCAGAGGAAAAAGTCAAATACCAAAGGTAGACAAATGAAGATTTAAGGTCCCACTTTGAGCAGTTACTAAACTTCTCAAAGCTTCAGTGTCTCACATGTGAAAGTAGATAACCTGCCCCTCACCCCCAACCTTGATGGGGTTTCTATACAGGTTTCTTAGCCCTAGCACTATCAACAGTGTAGAACAGATACATCTTTGTTTAGAGGGTAGGGGGAGGTTGCTGTCTGCATTATGGGACACTGGACAGCATCCCTGGCCTCCACCCAGCAGATGCCAGTAGCATCCCCAAGTTATAATAATCAAAAATGTCTCCAGACACTGCCACATATCCATGAGGGAAAAGTCAGCACTGGTTGACATTAGCACAAGGATTCAATAGCTGAGAAAATACTGAGAATCCCCTGAGTGGGCAGCAACCCAGACGAGCCGAGGTATGAGGCTAGAGTCAGCTGTCCTCCACCAGGTCTCACATTCTTACTCAGCATATGGCATGGAATTTTAAAACAAGGACTTGTCAGGAAACCACATAGCAGCAAACCCAGAATTCCTGAACTTACAAAATAACCCCTGGAAACACTGTGGTGGAAATATAATAAAACAATAAAGCACAAACTACACAGACACGAACAATTTGGCAAATGCTCTCCAATCAGCCCCACTCAGTGACCTAGTCATAACATGAGCAATGTCCTTTCTTCTCTGCTGCATTAAGGGAGAAGTGTGGTCAGAGGGAAGACTGGATGCCACAAGCGCCTGTGTTTTCATTCAGCTGGCGATTCTGGCTGCAGGCAAGGCCCTCCGTCTTTGCTCCAGTTTTTCCAATTGTAAAATAGAGTTGGTAATAATGAATACCCTGGCCTAACTAGTTTTTGATTCTAAGGTGAGGATATCCATTCCCTATAGGGCCTCGGGTTGTAATAACCACTAGGGGGAATATCACTACAACCACAAGAAATAATTTTGTCTCCAATCTTTTGGTGTGAAAAAAAAATTTATTGTGTCTTTTTCATGGAATGTTTTCGTTTGTCATACCATCTCATTTCATCTATTTTGGTCTTTGTGCTATCAATACATGAACTATAAGCATTATGTATGTTAGCATTTCACAACATTTTTCATTATTATTCCCCATAGGACCCTTTTTAGGCATTTTTTCCTAATCATCTCCCCACCGCGTCATGAAATTTTAATACCAGGTATACAGAACATCTCTTTATGTACTATGTCCCTTTGGAGAGCAATAAACAATTGTAAACTGAAGATTTTTATGCACCCCAAGAATCAATTTTTACTCCCCGGGGCAATACTGCCTCCACTGAAGGGCCATAAGTGTAGGTGAATCTAGTTTATAAAGTGTATTCAGAGACTGGAAGGTCACCTTCTAGACAGCAGGATCTTAAATGGGGGTTTCAAAAAAGAATACCAACAAGAAAACTGGAGAAATTAGATAACTCCATATGACATCAAATCTATATCACCTGGAGAGATCTGAATTTCTAAAGAAAAAAAATCTTGACCTCCCAGGACCCCCAAGTCTCTGGGGCTGACTATACCCCTCAATGGCCCCAAGCCCAACTATAACCTAGGTTCATCCCAAAAGGGAAGTTCCATCAAATATGCATTTCAAGGACTCTGAGGTGTTAGAATTAGAAAAATAAATGGCGCACAAGGGCTACTATGGAAGAACCGCAGGGCAAGGCACGTGTGGCTTTAGGACTCTTGGGGCAGGCTGGCCTCACAGGGACGCAGTGATGGGACAGGAGCAGCCTAAATGAACAAAGTGAATTGGATGTGTGTGCGTGGCAGACAGAGTGTGAGTGGTGGGGCCTGTGCAGTAGGATAGACTGCTATCCTGTGTGTGCCCAGAATGGAGACCACCAGCTCCAGCCATGTGGCCCACTGGGTCATATCTCCTAAATTTCTGGATTGTGAAATCTGGATTTCTAAGTGAAATTTCTCAATTTCTAAATGGGGGCTTGAATCTTTAAAAATCTTTCATGGGCTTAAAAAAAGAAACACATCTGCATGCAATATAAGACTACCAATTAGTAAACTATTTGCAAACAAAAGGCAAGAAAAATTTCCTCCCTTCTGGGAGGAAAGAGGCTCTGACTCTAAGGGACTTCACAGAATTCACTGAAGGGGAGGGGCTTATTCCAAGCTTCTTCTTTTATCCAATACATCTGTGGAGCCCTAATTCGACAGATTCCTCTGGTGGGTAATTATGTACAAAGGTCACTACTTCATATCTTTATAATTTAAGAAAAACTGGGGAATAGTGTACCCTAACTACTTAAAGAAATTTAAATGGCACTCTTCCATAACCACAAGTAGGGTGGATTTCTGTGTGCATTTTAATATGCTGCATAATCAGAGACTCTTAATAATCCCTGATTTCACTCATACTTAACAATTTAATAGCAGTGCATTTTCTGCCTAATTAGACAAAATGCAACATCACCTAATACTACCAATGTACAAATTTTTTAATCCCTAAAATGTGTAAGCAATTACGTTTCTCTAAAATTTTAATTGATACAAGGGCACCAGTGAATCTCAATCCTGAGTCCAATGACTTAACTTTTGGACAGTCACAGACACTTTTTAGTAGTCTGGAATCTTTCTGAATACAATCTGTCCAAAGCCATAGAAGCTGTGCTAACTTTATTCTCCAGTTTCAAGAGTTCTGTTGTCTAGTTCAAGTTCTCTTCATTTTTCCTATCATGACTGTAATAAATTACAATTTATTACAATTGTAATAAATCAAATTAATCAAATGCTTTCTATTTTGCCACAAAACATGAATGCAGCATTGAAAGCAGTGTCACTGAGAGAGAAATCACACACACACACACACACACCAATGATATATTGAAGAGTTCTACAGTTATGAGATCAAGGTCAATGGCTGAGAAAAAGTCAATGTAGAAAAAATTACCTTATTTGTAAACTCTTTAGTTAAGAGCTGAGTGATAGGAATAACTTTTTATAAAATAAGTGAATTATCTTAGTGACATCAGAAGTTAATGTTAATAGCCACAAAGTGCTTAAAACTGAAGGAAAATTACAGACTGACTCTTCAGTCATTAAATATTGTTAGCACACTCTAGTTCTGATACACTAGCATAAAAGGTAATAAAACTCACAAATAGATTGGCTGTCTGCTTCTAAGATTTACTTTACTCAGACTGGTCAGTTAAAATACAAAATATGATGCTGAACGTCCCTTCTAGCTACCTAAACACAGGGATCTCTAGAGATGAGAATTTCTGGACAGGAAGAGTACAGACAGGAATATGCAGGACCCATCACCCAAATGAAGGGAGATCCTCATTTAATGGAGAACCTTAATTTAAAGGTATTACTTTTCTTATCCCAAACTTCTCCAAATTTTCAACTTTGCCATCATCCTATGATAAAAAAGAAATGCTACTAATGTTTACAATAAATCAATTTTTCACTTCTATTCAGGAAGATCCCCTAAAGGAGGGCATGGCAACCCACTCCAGTGTTCTTGCCTGGAGAATCCCCATGGACAGAGGAGCCTTTTACCTTGCCTGGATTGACTAAGATAGACTCTGAATGAAAAGTCCACACCAAGTGAATGGTTTCCTGAAGCTGGTCATAGGTTCAACACAGAAGTTTGGATCAATTCACATTAAAATGAGAAAAATGAGGGTGATAGTGAGTTTTTCATATGATTAAATGTATACATTTGTAAGATCTTTTGCCTGAGGCTATCCTTTTCATTAAGTTGTTATTTAATGAGTATTTATTGTATAAATATATGAATAATAAATAGGAGTGTCCCTTGAATTTTTTGAATAAATTTATTTTCTAAATTAAAGGTTGGTAATTATAATGGGCCCAATTTTAATTTCAACTGAATCTCAAAATCTACAAACCACTGCTTCATGTGACTCAGCAAGCTGGAATAATCATCTCTAGGGAGGTGCCCTAGTGTTTGGACAAGGCCCCAAGCAGGAAAGGACAGTGGAGGGAAGGGAGAGGCTGGTCCTGAAAGGTAAGACTTGGGGCTCATCTCTGGGGAATGAGTCACCCACACACTAGTCCAGAGCCAGGAGAACCTGCTCTGCCACTTATTAACCAGGTAGCCCTTGTGACCACCCTTTTCTGAGTGTACTGTGGATATTAGAAGAGGTTTCTGCAGGTGCTTGTAGCTTTGTGAACTCACCAGTCTAATGATCTGGGCAACTCATTCTGTGACTTTGGAAAGTGACCAATGAGAGCACAAGAGCATTGACTGAGATGTCAATATTTGGATGACAAGGGACATAATGGCTCCAGTGGCTTTGGGCTTCTTCCCCAGGCATGTGAGGGTGGAGCAAGGGGAAAGGAGACAGGAAGCCTTAGGCAGAGCATTTCAGAACCGTGTCCTTTACCACCTCTCTTATGCTATCTGATCAAGACACCACACCCCACCCTTCCTTCACCCTCATCTTCCTTCCTTCACACACATGTGCACACATGCACGCACACCTGCCTCAATTGTCCTCTTCTTGCTACACACAAGGAGATTCAGGTGATCCTCTTTCACGGCAGTGGGGATTGAGGGCATTGAGCAGGAGGACAAATCTCACAGTCTACCAAAACACTTTGTGGCACAACTCGAAGGGGAGAAACCACAGGAACCCTCACTGATATTTCTTCCCCAAAGTAACTGATTTTAGATAACAGCAAGGCTCAGTAGCTAAACTCTGTGACTCTCAAAAAGAATATAATTTATCTCAATGAGACTAAAATCTAAGCAAACAAAACATGCAAACCCAATGGAGGTAGATTTCTAAAAGACAGGAAACCAAAGATAGCAGGAACTCACCTAAAAATACTAAGAATCTATCACAACTTCTCTCTTAGGTTCAGCTGAGTTCAGTGGTATTCCCTAGCTCATGTGGATATTTCTCTCAGCCTAATGAAACGTTTCTTGAGGAATTTTGAATCAATTCATTGGCTATTTCAGAGTTTTTTTCCTTTAGAAAGTGCACTGAAGGAAACTATGATTTCTAATTAGGAGATTTAATTCTCCACCAGTGCTCTGGCTTCACAATCCTACAAGTATCAATAAAATACTCCCAGAAAGTGTGAAATGTTATTCGATCAGTCATGTCCGACTCTTTGTGACCCCATGGAATGTAGCCCACAAGGCTCCTCTGTCCATGGAATTCTCCAGGCAAGAATACTGGAATAGGGAGCCATGCCATTCTCCAGGGGATCTTCCCAACCTGGGGATCCAACTCGGGTCTCTGGCATTGCAGGCAGATTCTTTACTGTCTGAGTCAGAGTAGCTGCCTTTGGATTTGACTTCTCAGTCACAGGTGTGTTTGTATCTGTGTGTGTGTGTGTGTGTGTGTGTGTGTGAGAGAGAGAGAGAGAGAGAACATGTGTGCACATGCACACATACACGCTATGCCCACTGGGAGAACAGGGCTCTCTGTTCTGGGGGACATGGAATGAGACACCTTCCGAGGGGAGGTGACATGGTCTGCCCCTTTGACCTTCAACAGCTGCTGGCACCGAGAGCCCTGTCCAGGTTTAGGGGAGAAGGGGACGCCCACCTGCACTGGCTCCGGGGGAAGCTGAACCACGTGCTGCATGCGCTCGCTGTGATGGTGCCTTGATTCCTCTTCATAAATCACATCCCTCTCATGCTGGGGAAGGTTCAAGAAACGACGGATGGTACAGAGGTTCTCCCAGAGAGTGCGGTTTTCTGGGCTGGGGTTCTCCTTCCAGCGGAGCAGTTCACACAGCCAGCCCTAGAAACAGAGAAGGCCACTGAATGAACCTGTAGAGTGCACAGCCACAGAGGGGGCTTGAGTGCAGCCAAGTACCATACCGGCTTATCATATTTTTACAACAAAATTGTTCCCACCAAACTGGGGAGACACTGAAACAGCCTGGAAACTCTGAAAACCAACTAATGACCACACATGTAGTTACACCAATACCTGAGAATCTTCAGTCTTGTTAATAACCTTATCCCCCTTCCTACTGAATACATTCTCAATTAATTTACAGTCTCATTGTAAAAGAAACTCTAGGACGCGTGTAGCTCTCCAATTCTCAGCAAAAGTCATTCATATTAGTCAGCTACAAATTTTAAAATTACCCACCCAGTTGGATAGTACTCCATTCCAAAAAAAAAAAATGAAAATGAACAAATATGTATTACAAAATGGCAAATTCTGAAGAGGAAATACCTAGGTAGAAATAGAAATATTTCCTCTCTAGGGAGGAAATAGTCTCACAAAGATCAATAACTTCTCCATAACACTCTTTGCTAGAATGAAAAAAGTGTATATCTGCTCAACCTCTGAATGCCTTGGGCTCCAGGCCCTTGTAACCATCACCTTCCTGCCTCAGCCACACCTGCAGGAAGGTAAGCAGTTGGACGGGTCACACCTGCAAATGTCTGCCTCCCAACTCTGGCATCCGGATGAACTGCACGAGAAAGAAAATGTAATGCAAATAATGATGGATTATATGAAAATAATACAGAGGATGCTGTCAACATCGCTCACTGACTCATGTCAAAATATTTTACCCAGTAGCTTTCTAACCCATCATTTCCAATCTACGTCGCTCATTTTAAATACAAGGACTGTCCCATATCACGCCTCCCGCAAGAGTAAGAATTTTTCTAAAAAGGTGCATAAGTAAACACACATGACTTTGTAAGAAATCTGGAAACCGCCACAAATTCTATCTCATAACTTGAAACCAATGAAAGTTCCTGACACGCATTATAAAAACCCCTCATAATATCATAAGCTGTTGTTTGTCTAACTCTCCACTGTGTCTTCTGCCTTTACCCAAAAAAAGGCAAGATTTGATTATCTCCGCTGCATCAGCCAAGACAGCAACACCAGCTGTTCTCATTGTGCAGCCTCTTCCTCGCGGCCTCCATGTTAATAACCTGATCATTCCATTTTCTCCTTCAACTGCCGGCTGCAGCACTGCGAAGAGACAAAAACCCAGACCCATCTGCAGCAGCTGTAGGCACTGAACTGTGAAGCCACTGGGGATTTATAAACTAATCTGTAACACAACACTGCCTTGTTTTTACAAGTGAGAGGCCACATTTGCGCAGACCTGATCTTTTCTTGCAATAAACTGGGAGCTGGGGAGAGTTAGAGGGCTAGGAAGAATGAAAACAAGATATCTAATCATTTGCTTGGAAATGTGCTTCCAAGTATTTTCAAAGACTTTTTTTTTTTTTTGCCGGTTGACAGACAGGTAATGGTTGATTTTCAAGGTGTAACATATATGAAAATTGAAGATGATTCAATTTTTTATCCCTATCAAAAAGTAAATTATATTTTTTAAAAACACTCCTAGTCCCAAAGTGTTTCCTCAAGGGTTTCTTTGTACAAAGCAAAAAATTCTTGAAATGGAATATAAACCATCTGTGGAAAAAAAATAAGCTCCTATTTCTCTGTCTTTTCACAGATCTGAATAAGTCTCCAACTGAACTCTTTCAAATGTTTCAAACAGGTATGTTTAACATCTCCCAGGGGAGGCTACAGCATGGAGACCAATCCTTGAACAGAAAATAAAAACAAAAATCTGCATCTGTTAAAAGATGAAGTTCTGAGATATCCAGACCTTAAGGAGGACAGCACCTGCTGTTCTGCATGAGGAGTGAACTGCATTGTGGGAAGCCACAGCTTGAAAGGAGACAGGTGACAGCTGAGTGGTATCTCCACTTACATACTCGAAATGTCTCGCACAACATTCATTGCTGCATTTGATTTATATGCGCTGTTATAATCTGCACTCATTACAATCACTTAGAACAAACTACAGGCCTCGTTATGGACTGGGTGCTGTCTGCCATCAGTCTTTAAGAAGTGTAGTGCTCAATTTGCCCACTGACAAGCAAGGTCCTGACCTTGAAGCTATTAGGGAGTGGATTAGACACAAGTGTGATCATGTGTGCAGACATAAGCAAACCAAATTAATTTCTGGCACAGGGAGGTAGCCAACAAGACCCTGTTCTTAGGGCACCGGAGAACTTCCTCAAATCCCTGATGGAGCTGAGCTAATAGCATGTTTAAGGGAACCCAGTTTTGAAGATGAAGCACATTCATGGTATTTAGAGGGTTATTAATCTAGTTTCCCCACAAAGTGTTTGCTTGGCTGATCAGATTAAGGGATGGAGCCTTCAACAGTGCACCCCCACCACAGCAGGCCCCAAGAAATCTGTGATACTTCACAGCCTTGGACATATTGCACCATGTGTACCCAGCTGCTTCAATAATTAGCTTATGAATGTATCAGCTGGTTCTGTGATTTTTATAAATAATAACTAACCTACAGAGCAGAAACATTGTCAAGAGCCTTACAGTAACACAAAACCACAAGGAGTTCCTAACTTGTTCATCTACTAAATGCCGAGATTCCCTACTAGAGGAGTTCCTGCAATGCCATCTATAAATATTTATCCTGTGTCTGAAATGGCAGTGTATTTTTGTCAGTTTTTTTCATGGCAGCCATGATTCGCTTTCCCCTCACTCTGACTCACTTGCTCGCTCCACGGATTTGGGTGCTTATCTTCCGGAAATCTATTCTTCCACCTCACTTCCCATCTCACCCTCCATCTTCCGATTCACATGATCCCTCCACCAGCGCATTTGGGAAGCTTATCTCTGTTTTCTCAAAAGGGTCTGTTATTAGTTTGTTTGGTGGCTAATGAATTTGCCAGAAAGGGCCATGCTGTTGCCTGCACACACACGTATGTATTGTGAGTGAACCCACCACAGAAGAGATAGAGTCCCACGGTGGGATTTTTTTCATTTATATAATTTTTGCATGCCATCCAAGAAAGTTTTGCAGTATCAGGCAAAAAAAAAAAAAAAAAAAAGTGTAAATGTCAAATAAAACAGTGACAGATGACAGTATTCTCTATTGAATAGCACTGTTTCTGTCGTGCATGTTCAATGGGAACTCATGAATTATTAATAAACAAATCTCCTTTTTCTGTTAAAAATCTCAAGTAGGTTTTTTGTTGTTGTTCCCTATGTGTTATGTGGAGCATTCCAGGAGAATTATTTTCATTTTATAGATGCTGATGCAGAAGTTCATCTGATTTCCAGCCCTGGCCAGCCTTGCGAGCAGGCACCAGGAACTGTGGAATATATACCTAGCTGTAATTTCTCCTTTAGCCTGGAAATAAGCTGTGATCAAAGGTTGGCTGAATATTCATAATGTCAGTTTAGCTTTTTTAAGTATGGGAAAACTGAGGCTGAATGACATGTACCTGAGCACAGCTCGGAAGCATAGAATATTCAGTTTGGAGACTGAACTGCTAGGTTCCTGCTATGACAATAAATTACTGGGTGACCTTTGGATAAGGTCTTAGATCTTCTGGAAGCTTAACTATAAAAGAAGGAGTTTACAAAAGATGATCTTTAAGTTCCCTTCCAGCTCCACAATCTGTGATCTGTTTCCTGGTTACTTGTCAGAAACAACAGATAATGATTAGCCACCAGGTCAAAGTACAAAGAATAAAAACCACCTTGGTCAAATGATCAAGGTCAGCATCACCAGTGATGACATACTCACACTGAGAATTCTGTGATATGATTCATTTCAAAGGACACAACATAGTATCTGAGGTAGGCTTGCCCAAAATGCACAATCTCAGTCAAATCATGGCAAACCCAAACTGAGAGACTTTTTTCAACAAAATAACCAATCAGTACTCTTTAAAAGTGACAAGGTCATTAAAAAAAAAGGGGGGTGGGGGGGAGACTGAGCAATGGACACAAACTTCAGAAAGCTAAGGATAATAACTAAATGTAATGTGGTTCCTGACTGGGGTCCTGGCACCAAAAAAGGTAATTAGTGGAAATACTATTAATATTTAGCATAATATTAATTTTAAAATAGTGAAATTAGAATAAAGTTTTTAGTTGGTAGTATTAAAACACTGGTAGTTTCCTACTTTTGATAACTGCACCATGGTAATCCAGTGTACATTAGGGGAAGCCAGGTGAGAAATATATGGAAAGTGTAACATTTTGCAAAGTCTCTGTGAGTCTAAAATGTGTTCAAAATAAGAAGTTTGAAAAAATATAGAGAATACCTGGAACTTACATAGGAAAATGTACATGGAACTTAAGTGTAATGATGCCAAGAAATTTACAATTTAAACACTTTTACCTTCAAACTCTGAACCCAAAGAAAGCATATAAGTTCAAAGGCTACATCGTTTTGATCAATGGTTAAAGACTTCCCAAGCATTCAGGCCATAAGCAAATAATACTTATTAACATTTCATTTTAATCACCTCATCAGCCTCTTAAACAAATATATTTCCCTCAGTAGAGAAAACAACTCTATCTTTTCCCGACTATGCAGGTGAGGTGACACTCACACCAGTCAAGAGATAGTTTATTTACAACCCACATGTTCCTAAAAAGTTGTACATCAATCTAAATTTACAAAGCAAATAAAGTTGTAAATGTATCAAGAATCCTTACTACTTGAAGAAATGTATTATTTTTCCTTTCTGAAAGATGAATAACGGCCCCACAGCTTATTCTTTAGTAAACTGATAGTTTTACTGAGGATTTACTTAAACGAGATACCTCTAGTTCACAATTTAGGAACATTAGAAGCAGCAACAATAAGAACCACAATTTGCTCTTATTTTTCCCTCATGGTCTCATCTCCCATCAATTCTCCCATGGACCTTGTGCTTTGGCCACTGTGAATTACTCACAGTCCCTGAATAGGCTTGATATATTCTCATCTTCATGCTTTTGCTCATGTTACTCCCTTTGCTGGAAAACTTTACTCAATTCTCTGTTCCCTCTATGAGAAGTTGTAATTCATTTAATTTTCATTGTTACTGTTTACTTAAAAGGTTAGTTGAGATCACCAACAGGAAAGGATATAATTCTGACCATGAAATTCAAGGAAAATGTCATTACAGATTAACAGGATTCATAATGTGGGTCTTAAAAGATAAAGATGAGTTTCACCAGGTGGGGAGAGTAAGTGACTGGAATAACATTCTAAGCAGAGAAAGCAGTATCAGCAAATGCAGGGGCTTATAAAAATAACACATTTGGTAATCAGAAGCAACTTTGTGCAGCTAAAGCACAGTCTAGAAATGGAGGTGGGCTGTAGATTATAAAGAATAACATGCAAAGAAATTTCATCATAATCATATTGGCCATGGGAGTCACTGAAGGCTTTTTAACTGATATGACAAAGAACTCTCTGATTTCTTCTTTACATTTTTTTTCTAATTTATTTTTTTTTATTGAAGGATAATTGCTTTACAGAATTTTGTTGTTTTCTGTCAAAGCTCAACATGAGTCAGCCAAAGATATACATATATCCCCTCCCTTTTGAACTTCCCTCCCATCTCCCTCCCCATCCCACTCTCTAGGTTGATATAGAGCCCCTGTTTGAGTTTCCTGAGCCATACAGCAAATTCCCATTGGCTATCTATTTTACATATGGTAATGTAAGTTTCCATGTTACTCTTTCCATACATCACACCCTCTCCTCCCATCTCCCCATGTCCGTAAGTCTATTCTCTATGTCTGTTTCTCCACTGCTGCCCTGTAAATAAATTCTTCAGTACCATTTTCCTAGAACCTATTATACAGAGTGAAGTGAGTCAGAAAGAGAAAGATAAATATCGTATTCTAACACACATATACGGAATATTCTTTCCATTTTTTATTTCCTTCCTCCATTCCTCCCTTCGTCTCTTCTTTTTTAACAAGAAGTCCTTGGAGAAAAAAACTATGATAAAGTTAAGAACTCCACTTACCTTAGCCTAGATATATTTTCTTTTTCATAGTAAAATCATGTTGCTGAGTATTAAGCAGGTCCTACAATGGCCTGCTAGTAGTAAATTACACACTGCATAGGCTTTATCCTCCAGTTTTTGTTCAATAAAAAGTGACATGTACCCTAAACACGAAACCATATCATTTAACTCTCATTATTTTAATCATTTGTGTGTATGTACACGCACATGTGTGTGTGCGCTGTTGTTGTTGATCAAATGAGAATTTTTAAAGCTCTCTCACATTGAAAATGAATGAGGAAGAACAATATCTATTATCCTTATATAAAAAGAAAGGTTTAAAATTTTCAAATATACAATAAATGTGACATACTTTTCACACTACACACCAAATGCTGAGAATATTCAAATGACCAGGGAGGTCTTTTGGAAAACAATAATACAGCCTAGTGTCTGAATTTGGAGCCTATCAGATATGGGTTTTAATCCTAGCTCCATGCCTTAGGTTTAAGTGATGGGGGAGGGGAAGGAGATGGGAAGAGTGGGGTTCTTGTCCGTGGTACTGAAATTTCACTGTGTACCAAGTTACTTGTTTTCCTACCCCAGGACACAGGTAATCACTCCAACTTCTGCCTGTTCCCACATTTTTTTCCTTAAAAAAAAAAAAAAAATCTGTGTAGGCGACACATTTCCTAGTTTTTAAAGCATTTCTAAACAAATACAAACCAGGACTTGCTAAAAAACAAATGTAAGTCCACAGACTGATTTGATTTCCAAAAAGAGATACAGCAAATAAATTTGTTCTTCTTAAGTAAGGTTGTACTCGCTTTGTAGACCAAGGTCTTGTCAGTCATTACCATTTGCCCTGAGGAACCTAGCACAGAGCTGATGAGTGAACTCCGTCTACAAGTAGTAAGAAGCCCCCACCCTCTTTGCCCATCTAGGAACTCCAATGAATGAATAAATTGACAAATGAACAGCTCTCTTCAGGAGAATGACTCAAGGCTTCTTGCAACAGACATGTAAAAGGCCATTTACTCACCCACATCTTCAATACAGAAAATGTCAGCATATGTAACCAAAAGGAAACATTTTCTGAGTGTCTCAAAAGAAAATTCATATTATTAACCACAGACAGTTCGCTTTCTAAATGGAAGCGCATAAAGTCCCCAAACAAACTTTTGTAACTGTGAAAGAATTTCTCTTCAGCTGGTTGAGACTCTTCTGAAGTGTGAAATGAGCCAGATAATATTCAGCTCTTGTTTCTTAGTCACTGAATTCTCTTTTCATGAATCCAATAAGTGTCTATTAAAATAAATAAACCCCCTAATGATTCAAGATAACCTAATCAAGAAAACTGAAATGGATAAAAGGCTAAACTGCAAGGGAGACTTGTCAAGGGCTTCAGTGAATCCCTGACGAGGAGGTCATCTAAACCTGAAAAAAGATTTGTGCTGAGCATTTGGTTACAGTTCAAGGTTAATTATTTTACACCTTGAATGTAATAAGTAAAAACGATCTGCTTCTTTTCTTATTCCTCAAAATTGTACACTAAGTTCTAAACTGTATTTTCATGGGGACTAATTTTCAGCTGTCTCTGGGCATGTGTCTCACATTTCTATGGATGTGTTTGTAAAGATTGAATCTGTAATTGAGAGTAATGAAAATTTTATTTCAGAACAACTCCTTAACCTCTGTTATAAAGGGCTCAAGTTAAGAAGGGATTTCATAAAATCTTGTTGCCTTAACATGGAACTATAGGATATGCATAGCTATATAATAGTATAGAGATTTGGGATGACTTTATACAAGTATGCACACACATACTTAGACACATACATGGGAACATGCATCTAAAAAAAAATCTATATCCGTCAAAAGGAATGAATCTGGAGTCTTCTCCACTTAGATAATAAAAACATATTAACATTACAATGTACTAGACTAAAATATCAGGAAGAAAACAACCAAAATATTTCAGACTCAAATTCCAGGATACCTTTGATGTAAGGTATATATATTATAACATATATATACCATAATATACCTATGATACATACCATATATACTTATAATACAAGGTATATATATATACACACACATATATATACACAAACACACACACACACATACATGATATAAGGTATATATATACACACACATATATATGATACAAGGTATATATATTAATATATATTATTATATACAAGGTACTATATATTAATATTATGAACACTGCCTCAAGAACTCATAAGTGTGGAGGGGGGGAAATAGACACAGCATAAAACCAGGAATAAAACTTGTTTGAAAGATTAGGACTGGGACTAAAGTGAGGCATGCAAGCAACTAATGTGCAAAAATTAAGAAATGTGACTCTGAAAGGGTGTGCCTCCTTGGACTGTACCCTAGGACCTAGTGTGTCTAATCCTAGTCTTTGGCCTGTGAAAGCAAGATGATTAAATGGTCCCTATGACAAAATAGTAGGAACTAGTCACAGCACCAACATTCTCTAACTGTAAGAACTATGGTTTAACTCAATATCATCTTCAAAAGAAGGCTGGGAGAGTTCAGAAAGATGGCTTTTAATATGTCAACCTGATTTGCTTTAAAGTCATATGCAAGTTTCTAAAAGTGTTGTGTCATGAACAGGCAAAAGAATGCAACTCAAAGGTTTCTGCAATAGATCAAGATGTGCTTAAACCCAGTACAGAAATTTTAGCAATGGGTAAAGGCACCTGACATTGTATTAACTGCGTATGAACTCTACGTATTAAGCTTCACTGATATCTAATTAAGGGTTCCCATAAAGGCTAGATTTAGGGTATGAAACATAAACATAATCAACTGTGAAGAATCCAACTCCTCACTATAGGGATGATGTAAAAATTGAGATCTTGAGGGAATTTCTGTTGATCATTTCTCAAAAGAATCTATTCCTTTGAATTATGCTGAGAGAAAAAGGAAGAAAGTGAAGGGTTTGACTTGATGCTTAGGTATCACTGTACTTACTGTTCACTTAATTTGGCATTTGAGAATACTGAGAAGCCTAATTTCTTCACTACCTGCTTAATAATTTTTTTCAAATGGCAATTATAGTGTAAATATGTTAATTTGTTTCATGTAAGCTTGGTGGACAGCACTGACATTGTAGTATACATGCCCCAGTTGACAAGAGTAGAAGCTGCTTTTTGATAGGCTGTCAAAATGTGTTCAAAAAAAATCTCCCATCAGGAAGGGGCAGGCAAGGCCACACACCTCATTTTAGTCTGCCTTATACACTGAAGACAAGATGGCAGAAGCAAAAGCACTGGGAGTGAGACGAGACCACCACCTCATTCTACACGTGGCATCATACGGCCAGTTTTTCCTGTCTCTCTTTATACCAGAGATCAGGGGAGTCAAACATTTACTTCCGATGCGGTGGTTTAGTTTCTAGGTCATATCTGACTCTTGTGACCCCATGGACTGTAACCCACCAAGTTCCTCTGTCCATGGGATTCTCCAGGTAAGAATACTGGAGTGGGTTGCCATTTCCTCCTTCAAGGGACCTTTCTGAGCCAGAGACTGAACCCAGGTCTCCTGCATTGTACACAGATTCTTTACCAACTGAGCCACCAGGGAAGCCCCAATAGCCTGAGCAATCCTAGTCCCGATAAAGCCATCTCCATAAGGAAACGTAAAAAATAAGGTAACTGTCAAACCACTTTCAGGGCAAAGTGGTAAAATTGATTCTTGTGTAATATTTTCTAAAGGCTAAGAAACCAAATAATGAGACTGAAGATACTGTACAATTCATAAACATACTCTCCCATGAGAAAAGGTGGTTTAAAAATTTACAATTTATAACTGTCTTATTACAGTATAATTCCAACCAGGATATAAACACACACGTGCAAACACGCACTTACACATTAGACTAAAAGGTTAATAGCAACTACCTCTGGATTGTGGGATTACGGGTGATTCATATTTTGCCTTTATATTTTTTTCATTTTATTTTTTAAAATGAGGATGGGGCATTGCAGGTGACATTTCAGGGGGTGTGCTATCTCTCCTTGCCACCTGACGACCCACAAGGACACACGGCCCTCATCTTGATGGGCCTTTGCAGCAATCACAGAACCTGCAGGCCCCAGCCGGGAGGTGGGCCTGAGGGGAGCACAGTAAGGCAGCATGCAGCTCTGACCCCAGATGCTACAGCAGGTGCAAGGGGACAGGACCGCTAGCTGGGGATCATATGTGGAGCCATATGCAGAGCCTGCCTGGTGGAAGAGGGAGACGTGGGAATTTCCAGTTGTTCGGGGTTTTGTTTTGCTTTTGTTAATTATAAACATTTTTTTTCTTTATTAGTATTTTTTTATTTTTATTATTATTATTTTTTTTTACTTTACAATATTGTATTGGTTTTGCCATACATCAACATGCATCCGCCACGGGTGTACATGTGTTCCCCATCCTGAATCGCCCTCCCACCTTCCTCCCCATACCATCCCTCTGGGTCATCCCAGTGCACCAGCCCCAAGCTTCCTGTATCCTGCATCAAACCTGGACTGGCGATTTGTTTCTTATATGATATTATACATGTTTTAATGCCATTCTCCCAAATCATCCCCCCCTCCCTCTTATATTGGCCAAAACTGTAGTCAGCTGAGTCATTCAAAATGCCTTAGGTGAAGGTATAGAGGCAGCGACCCTCAAGCATCGCTGGCAAGGACATCACTGGAATGTAAATCCTATCATTATTTTCAATATGGTAGGACTAGAAATGATTTACATACCCATGAAGGGAAGAGAGTCAAATTGTGGTGCATCCAGTATGACGTAGCAGCTTAAGAGAATAAGAGGACTAAGTGTCCTGATACGGAAAGATCTTTAGGATTTGTAAAGGAAAAACCGTGTGTAAAGTATGCTAGTCATTTGTGCATAGGGACAAAGAAAGCCTATAAACTTGTATTTCCAAAGATAGAGGAGAAATGTTGGCAGTGGCTCTAAGGATGGCTGAGGGCTGAGGGATGGAGGAAGACTATTCACTGTATACTCTTTTGTCCCTTTTGAAGCTTATATAATGAACATATGCTACCTATTCAAAATAAATAGCATTAAAGAAGAAAAGAAATGCCTTTGAATTCAAGAATAAAAATAAAATGAGGATGTTATTACTTAAGTAGTCATAAAATAGAAGTTATTTCTTTAAAAAGGAAATATGTACAACTAACTTGTGCCTGGGACATTTTTAAGAAGAGACATACAAAAGCAAAAATTAATATGGTAACTCATGATTGAATGAAGAAAACACGTTAGCACTATACTGAATGTGATATAAACTCCAATAGCAAAGATTAGTAAAAGGAAGGAAACAAACCGAATGATATACCAATTATTTTTCGTTATGTACAGTTGTCTATCTTTACTTTTACCTTTAAAAGGATCTGCTACAGAGTCCTGTGTATTTTAAATCATTTAACTTGTTAGTCAAATTAGATCATCTATATGGAAATATTTTATAATAAAGAATGTTAATAAAATCTGTGTTTATAATCTACATCTAAAGTTTAAGAAGCCTTCTACTTAGGATTACAGTTTGTTAAGTCAGTAAGTGAGAACATGGAATATGAATATATATATATATATATATATTTCTTTTCTTGGTGAGACAATGATAAGGAATAAAGGCCAATCAGTACACAAAATCTATTTTAATCATAGCATTCATAAAGTATACACCATGAAACCCAGTCACCACGAAGAATACATCTTCTGTGGAGGAAATTATTTCAGAATTGTGCCAGAAACTCTTTCCCCACTGTGGTGGGGTCACAGTTGTGCCTCCCTCTCTCTTCTGCAGCAGGAGTGAGGACTCCTTCATTCCTGATCCTAGCAGTAGCTCCTGCAGCCTGTGGGCCTGGAAGGCATGTAGGGCAGGAAGGACTAGTAGGGGTTTTTAAATCCTGGTGGCGATGATGAGGACATCCTACAGTGTCATCCCTTCAGAGACCCCCTACCCCTTATTCCCAGGTCACTCCCTCTTTTATACCAGCAGACTCTGGGGTTGGCTCTTTCATTACCACCAACTGAGCTTTACAACCAGGTTGTCTATTTCCCTTTTTTGCAGTGTTTCAGCTTCTCTCTACCTTCCTAATAACAGAAAGCAAGACCCTCCTGCCCCACCAAAAAAAGAGAGAGAAAAGAAAAAAAGAAAGCAAACCTAGTGCCCTTCTAACATTTTTATTCATTTGTTTTACTTGTTTAATGAAGGCAAAGTAGAACAGGAATAGGTCCATTCCCATTCCTCTACCTACTCTATTTCCACCCAAACCTAATAGGAAAAGACATATGTAGAGTTGGCTCTTTGGGTATAAAATAATAAAGTTTCACTCTCCTTTCAAAATAAAGCCAAGCTCAGATCAACCTCAGCATTCCATGAGTTGAATACTGAAAGCAATATAAAAAAGAGAAGCAGGCAGGAGAGGAGAGAAATAGTGAGTTAACATCTGGGGAAAGGGGCAGCTGATGTCACCAGAAAGAGATGTAGCTAAAGATGCTGTCACGAAGCACATGGCCATCCCTGGAGCACTGCAGTGGGGGTGCCACACAGGTCACTGTGTTTGCTCCCTGCTGGATTTCCATTTTCCAGATCACATGTGATAAACTGCACTTGGGGAGGAAGGGAGAGTGGGAGAGTAACTACAGAATCTGAGGGACTGGGACACTGAGTTCCTGTAGTCACTTAGACTGCACACTGGGGTGCTTATTCTCTGGGGGCCCTTTGTATGTAGGGCCATGCTGAAGTTGTGAGGGAAATGCCATATGCCCTTACACTATGGTTCCTACTGAGGACCCCCAACTCCTAGTTCACAGAGAACAACCATTGACCATAGTTCATCCCATCCCATGAAGACCAATAATCTGAATATTCTGCAGAAAGAAAAGAGAGTCTTCAGAACCCACATCCACATCCACACACACACACAACACCTAAAATTGATCCTAAATAGAAAATGAAACAAGTAAAAGGTGAAATGTATGTAAGCATACTTTGCCCCCTGCTTTGCTTTCTTTGGCTTCTCTCACATGAAGAAAAGGCCAAGGATCAGACCAGAGGCACTCAGTGGAATTGGATGATGGGCTGGCCTGGCCATGACAAAGGAGCCGGAGACCAATTAAATGAACAGGTGGTCTTCAACCCTACAAATGCACCCTTATGTCACCCACACACTAAGGAAACACACACTTTCCAGTAATATTGTTTCCACCAATAGGACCACAGGCATAACTGCCAATGTTTGTCACTCTTAGCTCCTTTTCTGAACCCCTCCTCCAACTATGCCTGTTTTCTAAACTCTTACAGCCCTCGAGGAACCCCTTGCCCCACCACTCTCAATCTCTAAAAACGTCCTCTCCTTTTCCTACTCTTCATTCAAAGCTTGCCTAACACACAGGCAGTGTAAGGTTACTATTTTTATTATGATGACGGCAATTCATAGCAAGGAATGAATGAGATTTAATGGAGGGTTCCTTTCTATTTTAAGACATGTAAAAAGGAAGAGGAGGGGTTAGTATGTGTGTTTGAACAGGGCCTTCTAGGCTCAAACCCACTCCAATAGGAACAAGAGTTCCTATTCAAGGTTCTTCTAATTTTACCTCCAAGAGAATGGAGTACCCTTACTTCCTCAGTCACTCCATACACACACACACACACACACACACAAAACCCTTATGGACATGTACCAAATACAAGTGCAAGGTACAACATCATGCCGTTGATTTCATTAAGGATGCTTTTTATCAAGCAAATGCCAGTAGTACTTACAAAGCAGAGCGAATATCTTACGTTAAATTGCCTTTGAAACTATCAGCTAAGTTTATTTTGTTTGACAGTGCCGTTTTTAAGACACTTAACACCTGATTTGCAAATCTCTGTCAGCTGTTTACAAATAAAGTTCCTTATTCATAAATGTGAATGAAATCACCACCCTAATGGAAAACAAACAAGAGACAAAGCATCTTATCTCCATTTAGGCTCAATCTCACCTTTTAGCACATCAGGTCCTAGAACTATATTTCACTCCAAGCTCTACAGAAACAGGGCTACTGAGTTCTGCAGGCAATAAGAATTTGGAGAGCTACATTTGTGCCAACTGGCAAACACAGTTTTCAATCAGCCACCTGAACTACTTAGGGAGGCTGGACTCAACACTCTTTTCAGAAGCAATAGTACCAAGTCAACAGGGAGATGACAGCATTCTGAATCAAGTGCTTAGACTATGGCCTTGAGTTTTTCTAGAAAGCAGCTATAAAAGGAGGACTGAGTGCAACTTTGATATTTACATCAAGTCACGACTACGGGGCAGGTTTGCAAAAGCAATTGTGTAGTTTTATACTTACTGCACATTTACCACATATGTCCTTTATTACACAGTGGAAAACCATTAAATGCACAGTAGTTTTGCCAAGTGGCATTATGCATTTAACAGCTTTATTCGTTTAACAGCTCCAACTCTCATTATATTTTGCCATGTGGTACATGGGATTTTATGCATTTAACAGTTTAAGAAGGCTCTATGGTATTTTCTTTTCATGTATTTCATACTATGATTGGACATGATATCTTAGCCAACTACATTGCAATGATTTCATTGATGAGAGAAAGAATAATCTGGAAAAATCATGACATCAAAATTGAATAGGGAAAACAAATATTTCAACCCTCTTCAAAATTGCTGAATATTCTACTGCTGTCTTTTTATTAAAATCTGAAAAAAAGTAATTTAGGTTACTGCAAAACTACAGGTAAAAAAAGTCTATTCCCCAAACCATATAATTAGTAAACATACAGCATTTAGCTATCATTTTAAAAACTTAATTTTCATTAAAAACCATGTTGCTTAAAACATATTCAGTAACTTCTTTTCTCTACAGCACAAAGCAGATCTGTTCAGGAGAGGATGGACCATTTTACCATTTACATATGTAGGGATGAAAGCATTTGTCATGCAAGCCCACAGAGGAAATCAAGCTCTGAATCAAAGGACTCTCAAAATTAAGCTTTAACTAACTTTTGTTTCCTTCACCTCGCATCTGAGTAATTGTTCAACCCAGAAATAAATAAGTAGGCACCTCAACATAACCCATTCTAGGATAGGGCAGTAGTTGTCGCTTTAAACAAATTGAAACAGATAGTACAGCCCTTCAACTGTTGCTGCTTTCAGAAATAAAAACCTAAGCATCTGTCTACTTTCTCCCTGGAGCATTCCATTCCCCACAATCGCAGCACTCTGCAAAATTGTACTGGATAAGCTTCTCTGTTTTTCTGTTAAAAGATCTCAGCACTTACTCTGCAGTCCCCGATGTGTGTTTTCTCCTGGAAAAACAACTGTATTCTCTACATAAAAGAAACACCTGACATTGCAAGGTGTCTCTGGGGCTGGGTTGAAAAGCAGTTATTATAACAAAGTCATCCATTCCCCTGGTGGGAATAAGAGAGGTGACGAGACCTGGCTAAAACTTGATCTCAGGAAGATGCTGTTCTGAACACACCAAGTTTTGCTCAAATACCCAAAAGAAAGGAAAAAAGCATACACAGCAGTATTCAGAATTGGGAGAGATATCCCTCAAGGCTGATTCTTTTTGAAAAAAATTTAAAAAACTTGAAAAAAAATCTGGGTTTTGACTTAGTCTTTATTGTGAACCCTGATGGGAATAAAAGCAAACTGTAGCGCAAAAGGCAAGAACGTGACAGGTTCCCTAGGGATTATTATTGTTATTATTATTATAGGAACAGATGTATTTTTATTGGTGGGAGGAGGAGAACAGTCTAATTCCAGCCTCACTTTTGCTCTTTAAAAATCCACTCACCTGACTTTTATTTGCAGCCACTTTGGCAAACAGGGCTTGAGACACCTTGGCCCTTTTCATCTCCTGTTGGATCTCGTCATAAATGGCAGCTGTGATGTTGACGTTGGCGCCGTCCACCTTAATGGGGAGGTCTGTTGTCGGTGTCGAGGTTTTGGCCTACCAAGAGACCATGAAAATAATAATTTAAAAAGTGCTGCATTCAGCCCAGCCATCTGTGCAGAAATTATCAAAGGATTTCAGTCAGCTGATGCCAAACCACATTAGCTACAGAGGGACACTTCCTGTCCATTATTCTAATCAGGTTAATTGTGATTGGAAATAATTGCAGTGCATTCCTATAGGACATGCAGAGTCCTGTCAACCCTGTTGTTCCCCTCACAGTAGCTGAGACGGTTCGCAGGTAGGATGGCTACTCTGGGTACCAAACTCAAGCCATCACCTAACTGCAACACAAGCATGCAGAACACACACATGGTTACTTTTTTCCTTCTGAAAACAGAACACCTTAGAGGAAGAGTCAATCTTCCAGAAAAAAAAAAAAAAAAGAGTAAATGGGTAGAGGTCTCTAAATAATAAATTATTACTCAATTTAATGCGCTCCCCTGAGTCTCTCTCATTCTTTATTAAAGCTTTACGTATGTCATTTGAGTATGTATGGCTTCCCCCCATTATCATCATTATGCTACCCAGACAGTCACCTAATTTCACCTAGGAAATCAGTGGAAATGAAACAAAATTTCATTTCATAAAACTAGGCTTCAGAATGCCTTTGAAGTGCTGTTTTCATTTTCTTAAACTCATATTCTGGTTTTATGTATTCTGCCATGCTCGTTTTAATTGAATGATTTCCCATCAGCTTCAGAGACAAATGAAGGACAATATAAAAGGTGTCTGTACTTCTTGGAGTTAGGATAACCCTAAAATGTTTGAACCTACTTGATCCAGAAAACTATGTTGTGTAAGGAGCGGGGGCTGGGCAGCCTTCTCAGAACCCAGGGCCACCAGACAAAGGAAACAGTCTGTCCCCACCCTCAGATTCCTGAGCACCGACAGCTGATTTGGTCTAAAGTGAGCTTTTTTCTTTTTGTCCCCACCCACCCTAGACCCCTAAACCACTAATTTCCCTCTCTGGATGTCCTGAGCTGTTTCCCCACTGGACTGATAGTATGCAGGGTTTAGAGACCTGGCATACAGTGTGGACACCGTGGGATCATTCTCAATGATGTCTTGAAGCCAGGGTCACGTCCTAACTTTAAAAGAAAGCTTTGGTTCCTACAAGCACTCAGTGACTTCTGCCATTCTCCTGTGACCTTCCCGTCTCATATTGTTTTCTAATTACTGAAAAGTAATAATAAGAATAACTGATACACATACTTTTTATGTGCCAGGCATTCCAGAAAGCGTTTTACTTTTGTCATCACATTTTATTCTTTATAAGAACACAGTGAGTTAAACATTATTATTTTCACTTTAGAGATGAAGACAACTGAAAATAAAAGAAGATAATTTGCTGGAAGGATATGCAGCAGCAAGTGAAATAACCATGATCTGAACTCAAGTCCCTCAGGCTCCAAAGCACAAGTTCATGGACCACTGTGCTACTCTGCCTCCAAAACCTCCAGTTTACACTGGTGCTGTTTTTATACTTTTCTTCTTGCCCTGGAGTTTCAGGTCTTCCCATAACACTCTAATCCTCTCCCATCTTTTTCAAGAAGACTCATTTTTCTTCTTAAAACTTCTAGTTAATCCAGAGTGTTTTCCCTACTGAGTGCATGTTTTTGCATACCATTTCTGCCTTTCTCAGTGCAGGTTTTTTATTAGCCTCACTGACTTAACATCATGTTAACTAACTGATCAAATCTTTTCTGGAACACTGAGAGCTAAAGTCAAAGCAGAGAAATATATGCTTAGGGACCCAGACCTTAGAATCAGAATAATCAGAACTGAAATCCTAACTCTACCAACCATTTATATTACCTTACATGAGGTATTTAACCTACCTAAACTTGAGTTTCCTTATCTGTAAAATAGGAACAACAATGCAAAATGGTGAGGATCTAAATCCATGCAAAATATTCACAATACATGATATAATAAGTGCTCAATAAATGATCATTCTTATCCTTCTCTGTTGCTTTGTTATCATTAAATGCACTGAAGAATACTGGCCTGTTGAAGGATTATTAGAAGAGACTGTAGGGGTTGAATTTGAAATTTCTTCAATTTGTTTTAAACCAGTAATAAAGTGCTATTGGGTCTGGAAAATAATCTCCATGGACCTATGCAAGACCTTGTGTGTGTGTGCCCTGGAATGCTGGCTCCAGCTCAAAGACGGAACCAGTGGCACCTCTCTGCATTTGTGTGCACAATGAAAGCCTTACAGTAATCTGTATCTACACCACGGAGACAGTTCTATAAAGAATTTTGATTAAGTAGGTAATCATGAAATGTTTTAAATATCTTTAATAATTCTCTCAGTGCTTAACCAGCAGAAAAAGAAGGATGTTCCAGACAATGTAAAACTGTCAGTGCCATGACCATGTTCTCAAATATATTTTGAGAAAAAATATTTAACATTTATTTTCAAAAATCTCCAAGCTGTGAAATTAAATGATCAATTTCCCTGTTAAACTTGCCTCTAAAGGACACCTTTATCTAGGGATTTTCTTCTGCTCAAAAAAACAAAATATTGGCCTTAACTGTGTAGCCTTGTAAGTTGGTCTGGCTCTGAAAGCTACCAGGTCTTTGAAAAGATGCCTAAGATATAATCTTGTTAGAAAAATATTATGAAGGAGTGGAAAACAAAACACACAGACATGTGTGATTTTCTAACAAGAAGGAGTGACTTTCTGAGAAAAGTTGCCCAGTTAAATGGCCATGAAGCATGGCTGGATTCTTCTGTAATAGCTTAATGGGCTTCAAAAGTGGCAAAAATGTTGGTGAATTTAATAGAAGTAAATATTAGTGCAAATTAACAACTCGCCCAACTCAATAGCTCAACATGTATGCCCCAAAATTTAAAAAAATAAAAGTAAAAAAACTTGGCTTCACTAGTCCAAAGTAAGCAGTCAAGCGTCTTAGTTTTGGTTTAACAGTAACTAAAATTCATAATTCACTAAGGTCTAAGTATCACAATTTGGCAGTTCATGATAAAAAATGATCTTCAATTAAAAATCTATTGCAGAGTGTAAAAATATAAAGAGAGTTAAGATGTGTGGGAAAAAAATAAATGTACTTGAAAAAGCTCAAATATTTCTATTAGAATAAAATTCTGCTTAATCAGTTCCTTAGACCTTGCCAGAAAACAAACTCCTAAATCCAAAACTATATGTATCTAAGCCAAAAAAAAATCACATTTTCAGCATACCCAATTTTCTGATTCGTACAAATGTACAACTGTTAAATATTTGGTTTGAAAACTATAACTCAAGAAGGAACTTGAAACCATGCCAGCAACAGTAAACGAGATGACTTTACTATAAATCCGCTGATTAGTAAAAGTTTACGGGAAACACTGCGTGTGTACATTCTTAGTCGCTAAGTCGTGTCTTACTGTGACCCCGGGATTGTAGCCCTTTAACAATGGACAGGCTTCTCTGTCCATGGGCTTTCCCAGATAAGAATACTGGAGTGGGTTGCCATCCTCTTCAAAGGGATCTATCCAACCCAGGGACTGAACACAAGTCTCTTGTGTCTCCTGCACTGGCAGGCAGATTCTTTACCACTTATCCACCTGAGAAGTCTAAGGGAAGTAGCTGTGCTGTGCTTAGTCTCCCAGTCATGTCCTATTCTTTGTGACCCCATGGACTGTAGCCCATCAGGCTCCTCTGTCCATGGGGATTCTCCAGGCAAGAATATTGGAGTGGGTTGCCATGCCCTCCTCCAGGGGATTTCCCCAACCCAGGGATCAAACACAGGACTCCTGCATTGCAGGTGGATTCTTTACCATCTGAGCCACCAGGGAAGCCCTAGAAGGGAAGTAGGGAGTGGGCTAAGAAGGAGTGCCCTCAGATCTGAGTTGGAAATGACTCTTGGCTACTTGAGAACTTGACCCTTCAGTTAAAATTTCTAAAGCACACATTACTATTAATAGATGTATGCATTTGCAGAAGGACCTGAGAACAGAATGCTTTTAAAGCATGGAGAAAAGAAGGATGGAAAGCTGAGCCAGGATCCTGTGGGAATCACTGCAGGAAAGAAAACATGAAGGTCTACCTTCCCACCATTTTCTACAGAATCACTGAATGAGCTCCCAGTCATTCTGATCTAGCCACAGCACATGCATGCTTCCATCACACACAGCTTCCTCACGGATTTCGTTTCTTTCAGGTTACATCAAGCAGAACTTGGACTGCTCTACCTGTCCCCAGCCCCCAACTACCCTATCTCCATCCAAATAAATACACAATTGGAGGAAAGCAGTATGCTTCCTATGCAAACTTAGCTTCAACACTAATCCCCTACTCCCTTCTTTGATAACCAAACAGCTGTATGCAGACATCTAGCCGTTATCCTTCCACCCACCCCCGCCATATATGGAAGAATGGAACTTTTTTAAAGGGAGAGAAATGGCATGGATGGTACAGTAAAGGATAACCACTAGTTTAGGGTCAGAGTTTCACATTCTCTAACTCACATGTTCAGCGGATTAAGAAGTCCTAGAATTATATCTCTTAGTTTTCGAGGGAAAACAGAGTATCAGTGAAGGCAAGATGTTTCTAAGGCAAAGAGTGAAAAGTCAGTGGAGGGAATATCTCACCTGAGGGGTTCGGGAGGAGCTGGGACTGCTGGAGGCTGACGAGACCATGCTCACATTGGGGTTCATGCTCCGCTCTCTCTCATCCTGGTATATGCGGTCCCGCTCCACTTCAGGCAGGTTGAGGAAATTCTGCATGGCTCTCAGGTTTACTAAAAGAGACTGAGATGCTGTCCGAGGGTCTTCTTCCTTCCGCAGAATCTCAGACAACAACCCCTGATTAAATGGAAAAAAAAAAGTAGGCCAGGTATGTGGTGCGGTTTCTGTCTGGCGCACCCCACCCCCGCACCCTTCCCCTTTGTTTGGTATAACCAGCTGGCTGTGATGTCAAGAACCTCGGTCTAATTCCTGACAGTTCTCAAGCAAGAAGATTTGGAGGGATTGTGCTTGGCTCCTGGGGGCTCTGCGTTATTTTGGACCATTCTATTCTGACACTTTATCATTACTGTAATAATCAGCAGTGTACAGAGATGCCAGCTAGCAAGGTAGGCGCTTGGGAAGAATTATGAAACTGCAATTACCACCAGGTGCCTCCTACAAGTATTTCAGGAACTGTTAGAACTCTCTCTGCTTGAAACTGGGAACACTTGGCAGTCCTGCTCAGCTTTACAAATCTGCCAAGTTTGGTAAATTTAGTTCCGACATTTAAACAGCATGGGAGATTTACATCGACTTAAAAAAAAAAAAGTTTGGCTGAATTTCTGTGTGACCGGCCACTGTTTTCAATATAGATATTACTTGTGGGGGAGAAAAAAAAAAAAGACACAAAGCAAGTGGCTCTAACTTGTGTTAACCCTCTATGAGCTTCCCAATCCACATACTTAATAGGTTTCCTTGCATGCGTACCAGAGGGCACCCAAACCTTTTTATGAGATGCCCTCATGGGGACACTCCAATTCCACCACTGAAGCGACAGAAAGTGTGGCTGCAATCTGGTGAAGGGCCACAGCACACCTCAGAGAACACCATGATAGGCTCAGATACTTTCTGACTGTGTGACCCATCCAAATGGAACGCTTTACATAGGAACTTAATGTTCTCGTGTGCTCTGCTCACAGAGAACTCACAAAGAAAAGAAAAATGCTGACAAGTCGAAAGAAAAGTAGTATGGACTCAAGAAAAAGGCTGAAGACCTGAGTTTGGACATCACAGTACTCGAGGCAAAAGCTGATCCATTCCCATCCTGCATGTGCATGTGTGCTCGGTTGCTCAGTCGTGTCTGACTCTTTGTGAACCTATGGCCTGCTGCCCACCAGGCTCCTCTGATCATGGGATTTCCCAGGCAAGAAAACCGGAGTTGCCATTTCCTTCTCTAGGGAATCTTCCTGACCTAGGGATTGAATTTAGGTCTCCTGCATTGGCAGGTGGATTCTCCACCACTGAGCCACCTGGGAAGCCCCTCCATTCTGCACACTTGTTAGATTATCACATAAAGGCATTCCCAGCTAACATCCCTTCTCAGGGCAATATGAGATCAGGCCCTAGGATGATACCTCAGAAAGAGCTAAGATGTTAACTTCTGAGTCTTACAAGAGATGAGGATAACCCCAAATTCTAAAAAGTAGATGCCAAAGATATTTCCACTTAGGGGAATGTTAATGCAAAGAAATACTATCAGATTTGTAATCTATGGCTAAATAGGCCATATTTGGCCAATAGGCCAAAAGGCATTGGATGTAAAAGAAACACACTACTACCTCTAGTTGGCCAACAATCCTCAGGGTAAGGTAGGCAAACTTTTTTTAGAAGTAATATATTATAAGATAGTAAACCAAATGTCACAGAAATATGCATCTGTGAAATAAACATAGTTATCAGCACTCCAGGAGGTAATCACCACCCAAAACACCATGTAAGACAATTTTACTATAAGAAACTTACAAAAGGTATGCCATCTGATAGTTCTGCCAATTTGGTTGTCATTACTTTGATTAGAAAAGTCTTTATAAATGGGAATATAATGTGCCACACAATGAAGCTAGAAAAAAATGTTAAGAAGTGTGTGTCTGCATGCATACATGCCCAAGGAAAGGCCAAGGTAGGGTAGGGCAGGTATATACAACTATCCTACTGGTGAAATGATTCTAAGAAAATCCTGATTTATTGTCATGTTTTCAGAAAGAAGCAACAAGTGAGACACCTGTCTTCCAGAAAATGTTATACAATCTAGGTATTAATTCTCTTTCTGAAATTAAAAGTCAGTTCTGCCTTAAGTTATCCTACTTTCCACTTGGACTAAGCAACTTGATATATTAATAATGATTTGACTTCCCTGGTGGCTCAGACGGTAAGGCGTCTGTCTACAGTTCAGGAGACCCAGGTTCGATCCCTAGGTTGGGAAGATCCCCTGGAGAAGGAAATGGCAACCCACTCCAGGATTATTGCCTGGAAAATCCCATGGAAGGAGGACTACACTCCATGGGGTCGCAAAGAGTCGGAGATGACTGAGTGACTTCACTTTCACTTTTCTTTCTTGCTTCTAAGACAAACATCTCCAAATTAATACATGCAGAAGCAAGAGGGATAACAATTTTCAACACTACTTTCCTATACACCCAATGGAATACTAATCAGTCATGAAAAAGAGTGAAATCATGCCATTTGCAGCAACACAGACGGACCTGGAGATTATCATACTAAGTGAAGTAAGTCCAACAGAGAAAGACAAATGTCATATCACGTATATGTAGAATTTAAAATATGATACAAATGAATTTATTTACAAAACAGAAACAGACTCACAGATATAGAAAACAAATTTATGGTTACCAAAGGGGAAAGGGCAAGGGAGGGCTAAATTAGGCGTTTGAGATCGGCAGATGCAAACTGCTATACATAAAACAGACAGACAACAAGGTCCTACTGTATAGCACAGTGTCTCGTAATAGGCCACGATGAGAAGGAATACAAAATACATACACACATACATACAGAAAATATGTATGCATATATATATGGATCATTTTGCTATATACCACAGACTAACACATTGTACATCAATTGTACTTCAATAAAATAAAAAATTAAAATACAACCAATACCAATTTCTAATACAAAAAGATACTAAGATTGCTATTTTCTGAGCTTTCTTTAATGATGAACTCTACACCCGGAGGACAAGCTGGCACTCACTCCCTTCTCTCTTTCTCTCTCTCTCATGGATATGTGTGTATGTATGGCTGAGTCCCTTTGTTGTTCACCTGAAACTATCACAATATTGTTAATCAGCTATACACCAATGCAAAATAAAAAGTTTTTAAAAAAAGATAAATAATAGTATAAATAATGAGATGAAAAATTAAAACTCTTTATTCTCTGACCTCGCCCCCCCAAAAAATAAGTAACTTTAGCATTTTACCAAATGTCAGACTACCAAATTTGGAAATGCTTTAGGATATGCATGGATATATTCTTTATCCTGGTTATGATGATTATATGTTAAGATCTTTCAAAGGCAAAGTTTGTAAACTTCTTCTGTGAAATTATTTTGACAAATTGTGGAGGATATTGTGGCAAAGATCTTGTGTGTAAAATACTGAAACAACAAAAAAAAATTTTGTTCTCATGGACCAGGTTCAAAACTGTAAATCTGTTTATTCCTAATCAATAAAAAACAAAATCACTCTGAAGGGCAGAGTTCTTTTATTTACTTTTTGTTCAGCGTGGTTTACCTTTTTTCCCCCACATGGAAATTGTGGAGTTCCTACCCCTGCATTTTTTACATGTTGGACAACCATACAGGGAAATGAATTCATCTCTAAGAGAAATCAAGACAAAGCATCCTTGTAAATGACTGCTCATCAGCATCATTTCCGAAGTGAATGAGACACAATATTTGTATTTTCAGGGGTTGGTGGATATACTGTTGCCTCTGTCTCATTCGCCTAATTGAAGATAAAGTCTCAAACCAACAAGGTGGCCAGTGCTGCCTCCATGAATTGCCCCAGAGAATGAGAACACTGTTCTAAATTATTTACTTCAAGTCTCATCTGTGTAGCCCTGGTCCCAAAGCAGATTCCTTTTACCTCAGACATGTTCAATAACAAGTGGCTAACTGGTGGGCACAAGAAGAGTTTTAGTAGTTTTGTTGAACCCTCTTCATTTCGGTTATGTGCTTTTAACTATTTCAACAGTGATTTTTAAAAATATAGCCAAAATTCTACAGGCATATGAATGTAAAGCATGTTTTATTTAGTTAGTTTAAAATCATCATGGGGAAAAAAAAATCAGAAGAAAATGTATGGCATGACTTAAATATACCACAAATCACTCCATCTAATTATCAAGATAAGTAAATGCTTATCATATTGAAACTGTCTTGAATAGAACATAAATTAATAATTTATCCTACATAAATATTTCTAAAGCCCTTGCCACTCAGTTGTCTGGCATTTTAATGATCAACCGGCCAGGGAGGAGGTATCACATGGACATTCCCATTATGCAGCCTGAGCTATAGAGAATATGGCGTGGTACCTGGGCATTGCAAATAAAAATATACTTTTATGAATAGAAAGGTCATGAATATTGAGAATGTGAAAACTGAGGGAAATTAATAAATTAACCAGGATATTGCTTATTAAAATTTCATATCAGTAATCTTATTAAAACATATTGTAAGTATTGAGTAAAGCGGTCATTAAGTATTTTCCTCATCATAGGCAGCAGAGCCTTCTCAGGGGAGAGATTATAAACAATTCTCTCTGTGGTGTTAGCTGAGGTTGTGTAAGACCAAGAAACATGTTGACTGAAAAGGAGTAAAACAAGCCTCTGCACAGGGGAGAAAGGCACCTTCCACCACAGCTCTTGGGTTACAGGTCACTGACAAAAGAAGGGAGTTGGGCAAAAAGAGCCTCTCACTGGCCTTCTCCCTCATCCTTTAATGGAGAGTTTTGTAAACTCCAAAATATTTCCAGCACCAGCAAACAATACATGAGGCTGGCAAAAAATTCAATAAAAGCAAAATATTTCAAAGCACAAACAAGAGATAATACAATGCCATCTAGCTTCATTGCTAATACAGGTTATCTCTAAAGGAAAAACAGAGAGCTGGGGCCAGGAATTCCCTGGTCGTCCAGTAGTTAGGACTCTAACCACTGTTAGTGCTTTCACGGTGGTGAGCACAGGATTGAGCCCTGGTTAGGGAACTAAAATCCTGCAAGCCGTGCAATGTGACCAACAACAACAACAAAAACTGGGGCTAATTTTTAAACAGAAAAATCAATATGCTTATGATTTCTAGTATTTTAATAATACTTATTTGTGATAAATTAAATGACCTTAGAGTTTTTGAATCTGCCATTTCTGTTGAAGCACTTTCTTATTTACATTATTATGACTTTCATATTCCTTCAACAATTTATATAGTTGGCTCCAAATTGCTAGTGTGCAAAATACATGCTCAGAAATATCTGGGAAACATTACCATGACTAGCTCTGTAAGATTTACTTCCAAGGTTGTACACTAGCCCTTGAAACTTTGTCTGGGACAGGTGAGAAACCGCCTTTGATGGGCCTTTACTCGTTTAAGAACAAGAAGAGAACCCAAGCCTGGGCCAGGGTTTAGGAAATCTGAGCCTGAGCCCATCAGAACTCCCAGCCACTGCAGGAGAGGACACCAAAGGTCATTACTGACTAGATTTTAACAGATACCTCTTTTTCATACCTCTCAGACATTAGAAATTCTCAACAATTAGGCTATATCTCCCAATGATTACCTAGAGAACCCCCAAATTCAATATACATATTGCCAAGGAATGACAGATCAGTCTATTAATTCATTTCTCATTTGCAACTTGGTACAAAGCTCATAAGGGAATGGGAGGATTCCCAAGACGTAGATTCTGCTGCCAAGGAGTTTACTATATGGTGGTTTATAGAAGTACAATGTAAAAGATGATGAGTGTCATAAATTTCAGATAGAACTAGTACCATTTCAGTTCAAAAGAGGGTGAACGTATTGCCAACTGCGGTATTCAGGGAAAACATTTTGGAAGAGGCGGTACTTAACTTGGCTGGGATTTGAAATGTACATAATATTAACAGGCAGCTATAGACATAGTGGTGAGGCTAGGCAAAGAGGGAGACTAAGTGAAGGATTGGACAGTATTAGAACATTTGAACAAAAAGAAAGAGCACGACTAATCCAGAATATCAAAAGAAGTTTCTGTTTCCTTAAAAGCTTAAAAAAACACAGTACAAAAATGGGTAAAGCAGTAGAAGACTTTCTGAAGTGAAAACAATACAGTCCACATTAAAAGAATTCTGAACTATTGGAGTATACACAAACTAACCAGCAAACATTACCCCCCAAATGAAGTGATATTAGGTAATCTGTTCAGCCTTTTTGTCACCTGCAACAAATTAGGCTTTCAATATGCAAAACATCTTCCTTCCAGAAAAACAAATGATCATGATTCCATTTAATTGTAATTTAATGAGGCATAATTTATTTTTTAAAGTGATATACACCAGGTGTGTGCTAAAAAAACTGGCCCAGCCAAACCCTAGTGCTTCTCTTTGGAAAAAGCCTCAAACTAGCCAGAGACTATTTTCATTTCTGTAAGCTACATTTCTGTTCACATATTTGTTATAACATAAACTTTTGAAGTAATTCAACCCCCAAAATACTCATATATCATGTCACACAGATATCATATCATAGGCACAGTATATTATAGTTTGAAAATGTTAGGTTTCAACCCAAACAAATTATGCCACAACCAACGAACAAGGTTAAAAGGCACACACACTCCCATATTACAGATTAAAGTTACAGAAAGTCAGAGGTGGAAGGGGTCTTGGGACCCATATGGGCTAACCACATATCCTGCCACCCACCATGACCCATCACATAGTTCCCTCAGAAGGTACTCTTCACATTTCACCACCCCTTTTGCATGCTTATCAGTTAGTCTTAACTAATACAATTCTGAAATGTCTGATTTCAGCTGACATGAGCCAAGAACTAGTATCTTCTTATGAAAACCAGGTGATACCAAATTCTTAGTCTAATCATACAAAGTGAATGCTTCAATTCCAGTGGTTAATGTACAGTTAGTTGAAGCTGTGAACTCAGTTACTTGGCTGAACAGAGTATTGACATCCTACCCACTGAAAGCTGACCTAACATAATTGGTTCTTTCCTAATCTCCAGTCTCATTTCCATCCAGACACTCCTGAGAGGCATTCTCCCCTTGGCTTACAAATATAAACAGGTTTCCCTAGCTCCCATATTCATAATCTACAACCCCACTACAAAGCTGACTGCTGAAATTCATTTGCCTTATGTTAAAAACTACTCACCTCCCCCATCAGCCCCTAGAGCACTGCTTAGACATGAAGGCAGAGTATTTAGTGTGATTTGAATAAAAGGTATACAGGGCACAACAATGACAATTTGATTTTTATTATTAAAAATGATGTGTTAAATCCTCAAAGAAAATGTCGTTATTGCATTAGTTTAATAAAAACCTCTCTTTTCTTATAATATTTCTTTATTAGCAAAGACAGTCTATGCATATAGCACTTTTATATGATGGGGGTGGATAGAATTGAGCATTTAGAGGGAATCAATGTACTCTGCAAATATAAGTGCATATACGAAAGTAACATTTGCAGACAAATGTTCATGCTGTAGAGATGTATTCTGCAATGCACTGAAAGACTATGCATATATCTGTATATGTATATATGCTGCAGTTGGCAATACTTTCTCCCTCCTCTGAAGGGAGATGGCACTAGTTCTATCTTATATTTACGACACTTAGCATCTTTTACATTGTGTAACTATAAAACCTCTTTCTCCCATCATATAGTCAACTCCTTGGGAGTAAAATATGTATATTTTGTGCTTAGTGGTTAGTTGGGGATATACAGACATATAGGGCTCTAAGAGAGTACCATATTTTTTTCAGTGTTCTGGAAGTGGGAGTCCCATATTTGCTAAATAGTTAGCAGCTAGCCTGATAGTGAAGTTGCTCAGTCGTGTCTGACTCTTTGAGATCCTATGGACTGTAGCCTACCAGGCTCCTCCCTCCATGGAATTTTCCAGGCAAGAATATTGGAGTGGGTTGCCATTTCCTTCTCCAGGGGATCTTCCCAACCCAGGGATTGAACCCAGGTCTCCCACATTGTAGGCAGATGCTTTACCATCTGAGCCACCAGCAAAGCCCCAGCTAGCCTGATGGACCATGTTAAAAGCCTAACTCACAACAGTCACTCAAGATCTTCTCTTTCAACCTATTAAAAACAAATAAGATAATAAATACTGAAATTTGGGGCCTTGCAAACCCCACATTAGAACAAATATTCCATGTTCCCCAAATCTACAATTTATTAAATGAAACAGTCACCTCACAGCTTTCTTTCTAGTATATGCAGTAAAACTTCATTTGTGCCACCTGCCACATCAGACGGAGAAGGCAGTGGCACCCCACTCTAGTACTCTTGTCTGGAAAATCCCATGGATGGAGGAGCCTGGTAGGCTGCAGTCCATGGGGTTGCTAAGAGTCAGACACGACTAAGCAATTTCACTTTCACTTTTCACTTTCATGCACTGGAGAAGGAAATGGCAACCCACTCCAGTATTCTTGCCTGGAGAATCCCAGGGATGGGGGAGCCTGTTGGGCTGCCGTCTATGGGGTCGCACAGAGTCGGACACAACTGAAGCGACTTAGTAGCAGCAGCAGCAGCAGCCACATCAGAATACAGTAAGCTGGCAACACAACATTGCCTGCAACGGAACATTCTTGAAACCAAAGCAGTCTGTGTTTTCTTAACTGTAACCCCCTTGTTCAAACCACACTTGAGCATGTACCATGGAGGAACTTAGCCAAAACCAGATTCCTGACAACTTGGCTACTTCCTACCTACCTCATCTATGCAATGATAGAAGCAACTAAATAAATAGTCCCATCTTATTTCCTTCCTCATCCCTTCCGCCTTTGTCTCTAGGAAGTCTTAGGAACTGAAATAGGGGCTGTGCACAATCTAAGTAAAAATTTTCTAAACACATTAGCACCAAAAAGCAAAGCAAATACAGAACTGAACAGGTTCCTTTTGGAAACATTTGCCAGTGGTGTTCTCAGCTCTGGGCACATACATGGTTTCTACTAACACCTCAAGTACCTGGCACCATGACTATTGCATTCACAAAGTGCTGGGCCCTTGTTATTCCTAGTTTCCATGAGTATTCTGTGAAACAACTGTTGGCAAACTTCCCAAAAAATTTACTAGCTTTGGCTACTTTGTCAAAACATTGGCAAAAATAGTACTTTCAAAAACAAAATAAAACAAAAACATACATTTTCCTGCATATTTATATCTCAAATGTATCAAATGCATTCAGATATAAGTAGAAAAGCAGTCTATAAACATATGAGTTGACTCTGTCCTGAAATAATTATAAAACATTATTTTTTTTCCTTGCTGAACATTTTCTGCCTTAGCTTTGATCACCTCCAGGGTTAAAAACATCTGTTCTCATACATGGAACATATCACAGGACTTATTATACCAAAGTGGGAATACCAATTTTAAAAGTCTATTTATTCTTGTATCTCCTTGAGGGTGGGTTTGTGTCTTTCATCATCTGGTCAATGGTAACAAATGATTGAGAATAAAGTGATTATGAGGATGAGTTCTGAAGTTAAAATTTCTGAGTTCAATTGGGTTTCAAGTGGACAAAGATTAATTAATCTCCCTATGGCACAGTTTCCTCACCAGCAAAATTGAGATAATAATTGCACTTCCTTCATAGGGTTCTCTAGAGAGCTTATAACTGTACTGAATACGTGTTAAATGTTCAATAAATGTTAGCCCTCATTATAACCCTAGCGTAGTCTCTGAATGCTTAATAAATCCTTGTTAAATGAATGGATAAATACAGAACTAATATCAAAGTACATTTCTTTTTTTTTTCAAAGTACATTTATTTTCCACCTGCAACATCCCATATTCAAGGCCCTCCACTTATAGATGTCTTCCTATAAAGACAGAAAATATTAAAATATTAATTAAAATAAATACAGAAATTCTAGGAAGTAGAATAATTAAAATTATTTGGGATAGAGGAGAGTGTGAAGAAAAATTTAATAATTATATAAAGCAAAATGACCATAAGGACATTTCAGGATAGCACTGAACTAATATTTATTCATACTTCAAAAAAGTAAAATCACCTTCTTTCCCCAAGTAACTTTTAAAATCAGCTTTAATCTGCATCATTGTTGAAACATGTTCATAATTATTAGTGGCTGATAAAACTAATTTAGCATATAATAGGTAGTTTATTTATAACAAAATGTAGTTAAGTAGATTAGAAATTACCACAGTGCTTCATACTCTATTGTTTCATGAAGGTTTTTTCTTTCTCTTTCATGAAGAAATATACTGGTATAGTTGGAAATAAGGTGGAGCTTAAAACAGACACACATACATGTGGCACAAATGTCTAAGTGTGTGTGACTTAGACATACTAGCTCATAATGTAAAACTTAGTTCTTACTGAGTGTGGTGACCAGAGAAGTTTGCAAGTAAATACTGCTGTCTACAGGAATAATTTTAGGCACAAAACTTGCAGATAGAATTTAAACTACCTTGTCAATTTCCAATTGACTTCAAATTGATTTAATTGTATTTTTCTCACAGAATTTTTGGCCTTCAAACTGAATTTACTTTAGTTGAACAAACAGGCACTTAACCCCAGGCCAAGTGGTCATCATTTCCATCAATGGCCATTAAAGGAACACTCCATGTATTTTTTTAATTACTTTGAATAAGCAAAGGTGAAAAGCATATAAATAATGGAACCTAAAGCTAGTGTTGCCTTGTATTTCTTCTATAAAAATCCTACTTTAAACACCATCCAGAATTTGGAGAAACTAGTTAACTAATAAAACTAGGCTTTCCCACTAAAAGTGCCGGTCTCTACTGAGACACACTCACTAGAAGTGAAATATCTTATTTCAGGTTAGAGACTCCACATCTGTGCAAAATAAGTCAACCCCTTCTTGTTAGAGAATAGTGACATTGTAAAACCATCATCGAAAGGCATGTGTTTTTTTTTTTTGTAAAAATAAAAAGCCCTGAATTTTATTTATTTAGGCCATACCCATAGCTTATGGGATCTTAGTTCCCCAACCAGGGATTGAACCCTTGCCCTTGGCAATGAGCATGCAGAGAATTCAGGGAATTCCCCTTGAATTCTCTGTAACTCAGAAGGTAAAGAGTCTGCCTGCAATGCGGGAGATCTGGGTTCAATCTCTGGGTTTGGAAGATCCCCTGGGGAAGGGAACAGATACCCTACTCCAGTATTCTGGCCTGCAGAATTGGGGTCCCAGAGCTGCTGCTGCTGCTAAGTCACTTCAGTCGTGTCTGACTCTGTGCAACCTCATAGACAGCAGCCCACCAGCTCCTCTGTTCCTGGGATTCTCCAGGCAAGAACACTGGAGTATGTTGCCATTTCCTTCTCCAATGCATGAAAGTGAAAAGTAAAAGTGAAGTCGCTGAGTCGTGTCTGACTCTTAGCGACCCCATGGACTTCAGCCTACCAGGCTCCTCCATCCATGGGATTTTCCAGGCAAGAGTACTGGAGTGGGGTGCCATTGCCTTCTCTGGGGGTCCCAGAGAGTTGGACACAATTGAGCGATTCTCACTTTCTTTCACTTTGTAACAGTTCAGTAACTATTTTTTAAGGATTTTTCACACTGATCAGGGATGAAAGGAATAGAACACTGTACTATCATATCTGTATCCTCTGATTCTTTGGTACAAGTTTTGTGAAGGAGGTGGATAAAAGGAGCCTTTATATTTTCTTTTACATGAAATGTTCTGTTTCAACTAGATTTAGGAGTGGGAATACGCTAGTATACTGAATCAAATTTCTCTTTACCCAGAGCACAAACAGACCCAGCTTATCCCCCATGCTTTTTGCCCAAAATTGCCTAAAAGGTGCTAATTAACGATAGTCTTTATATGTAAGGAGGGACTAAATTGAGACCACTATCCTGAGGGCCATCCTTAAGTCACTGAATAACTTTGAGACACTGCTGTCTTGGGAGATATTAATATTATTATAATCTTTAAATCTATGAATTCAAGCCAGTGATTCTGAAATGAAAGAGTACCTATTTTATGAAGCTTGCAGGACCCTCTTTTCCTACTTTATTAATTTAATGTTGAAATCAAAAGAGGGCATATTATTTGCTTCAAAACTCAATAACATGTTCATGCCTGATCTGTGGCATTTCATATTTACAGCCCATCTTTCAGTGGCTGGATTTCCTTTTTCTCACAGGTTCCCTAGTCATTTTATAACCAGCTCACTGGACCATGGAGTCAAGACCCCTGGACTTGCATTGTATTCTATTGCTGTATTGCTGAGTGCATATATCTTACTGAATGCTGAGAAAGAGTTTTAAATATCTTGGAGGAAAAAAAAAAAAAAATAAATATCTTGGAGGTCAAGTTTTCTACATGTACAAATGGTATGAGTAACTAAATCATGCCTACCTTGAGCTAACAATAAGTATAAATCAAACAAGAAGTTATAGAAATTTCTCCCCACGCTCAGAAAAAACTAACAGGTAACATACTAAAGCTCAGATTTCCAAATATTTTGGTTGTTCGAATTTTCATTTTGTTGCTACACATCTCTTCCTAATTGTGCCATTTCAATTTTTAACCTTAATAATGTGGGTGGGAATATACTATAAACACAGTGCCAATAAAGCATAAAAGCAAAGTCCATGTCATTTCACACAAAGACATTTACATTTCTAGCTGTTGACCTTACTGCCAATTTTTCTGATACATCACTCAGTTTAATTTTCCAATCTGTTGAAAACATTCTCCAGTTGCTGAGTGGCTTCATAAATTGTATTTATGACCCTGAACTTAAGTTTTTCAAATGATATGGCTTTAATAAATAAACAAGAGATTTTTTTTGCAAAGTCTCATAAAAAAATTAAAAGTATGCAAACTAAGGATCGATCAACCAAATGAGTTCACAAAGGATTTTAAAAATTCTCTTCTATATCAGATAAAAATAAGATGAACAGCTCTCTCAAAAAAGACCTTTGATAAAATGTTGCAAATTGTGTAACTCTGTGACTTTTTCACAAACTAAGGATACCAAATTAGAAGGGTTTCTTTCACAGAAGATTAACACATTTTGCAAAATACACATAGACTTCTAATGAAAACATGCTTCTAAGAACTGACTCAGAAGAGCTACCTGGACACAAAATGAGTCTGAACTTTCCCAGTTATGGCATATAATCTGCTAGAGAAAAAAGAAAAATAACTGCACTTCGCCAAAAGTGAATGTGGCAAAAGTTTCGTTCAAATGATACAAACTTTTTATTGCCAATTCCATGTGCATGGCTGTTTCCTGAACCCCACCTTTGAAGGGGATAGAGGGGTAAGGGGATAGAGGTGCACAGAGGGACAGAGAATAACCCTTCATTTCCCTTTGCTGGCATTCTAATGCTCCCATTCACATGTGGCAGGGCATTTGTTCCAATGGATTTAGCCTAGTTTGGATCAAAGCTTCCTCTCTACTTCATTTAACAGATTTGCTCAAATGGAAGGTCTCAAAGGAGAAACGATGCTAGTAAATGGGGGATTTCTGAACACATGAATATGTAGGTCATTGGATTTTAAATAAATTAGAGAATAGTTTATCTATTAAGGAAGATTCATTGTACATATTTCATGAAACCATTCTTATTATAGGTCAGTGGACATCCCACAACCATTCCTGGGTAATATTAAGTTGTAAAATAGTCACAAACCTTTTCATATCTTCAAAAGCCTCTTACTGATTTTCTTAAGTCCATAAAGTGACAAGGGGCAAAAGAATGCTATAGGTTAGGATTCATAACCAAATTGTCAAAATGCAAAGAGGTAAACACAGAAAATAGCCAGGCAACTTATTTCATGTCCATAGGGCTGCTAAGTGTGCCAATGCTAAAATAAATTTGGGATAGAAGCAAGGGAAAATGAATATGCAAAAAAAAATAAAACCCTACAGAGGTCCTCTTCTCAAAATTATCAGTCTAACAGAACCCATTTGCATCATTGACAGAGCACTGGAGATAGGGCAGGACAGAGAAGCAAAGCTACTTTGAAACTCAAGTAAATCACATAATGCACCTTTGAGACTCAGTAAGGATGGTTTTATGTCAAGGCTGAAAGATCTCATAGGGCCTCATATCCAATGTCTGTTTCTGTCTCATTCCTTCTCTTTCTCTCCCCTCCCTCTAACCAATCCCTCCACATTCAACATCTATAAGTAAATCTGGCTAATATCCACACCAGCCCATTGAATTCAGGGGACTCAGTTAAAAATCACAATAGTTATAATGTATTTAAGAGAAAGTAGTACAGTAAAGAAAAAAAAAAAAACCCTATATAATTCTATGCTGCTGCTGCTAAGTCGCTTCAGTCGTGTCCGACTCTCTGCGACCCCAGAGATGGCAGCCCACCAGGCTACTCTGTCCCTGGGATTCTCCAGGCAAGAACACTGGAGTGGGTTGCCATTTCCTTCTCCAACGCATGAAAGTGAAAAGTGAAAGTGAAGTCGCTCAGTTGTGTCCGACTCCTAGCGACCCCATGGACTACAGCCTACCAGGCTCAACACTGATAATATTTTTAAACCAAAGTGGTACCATAAAAACCTCTATACTATTTCCATAATAACATCTTGCCTTAGATTTCTGAAGGTAGTAGGTATAAAAGTAAAGATATGTTTTATTCAAACTACTATCCTATGGCATAACCAAATGTCAATTAGACTAGCAATGACCTTGATCTGTAATCTGAGATAAAAAGCACATCCTGAGATAAAGATTCCTACACAAGTGATTTATTTAGGAAGTGCTTCTGAGTGAAACTTGTGACAGAGTGGGAGAAGCAGGACAGAAAAGGGAAGAAGTGTAAGCAAAGCCTCAGCCTCAGCCCAGTCTGCAGACAGCTCTGGAGTGAAAGTCACAGGTCAGCACTGTCCCTGCGACAGGAGGCAAGGAGCTGGGCTTTCATCCTCCTGCACCTATCAGACACCTATTAAGCGCTTCCAGCTCTCTGTCAGTGCAAGCAAAGGAAAATCCAGTAGGCTGAGGAAAGTCCTTTGAATGAAGAGCCCACCAGCAGACACCATGACTTAGAAGTAGGATAGGAGGCGGTGCTGGAGGAGTGAAGGATGGAAACCAGAGGAGGCTTGTGATCTGCCTCAGCCTCCTCCTGTGTATCATAGCACTTTGTGACCACAGGTAACAGAAATGCTTAGTAATGTGTCATAGGATTGCCAGAATATTAATGACCAAGTCAGAAAATATCACTTTTCTCCTACTATTCTCATAGGCTCCCATTTGTCATAAAAGTCTCCAGAAGTAGGGCTAACCTTTTCTTTCAGAAGACTAGCAAAGGAAAAAGTGATGTGCTCAGAGTATATTTTATATAAGGTCAGAATGGCAAAAATAGGCTTCCACCATGTAAGATGGAGCTTCTCTGCTGGCTCAGTAGTAAAGAATCTGCCTGCAATGCAGAAGATGTGGGTTTGATCCCTGGATGGGGAAGATCCCCTGAAGGAGGAAATGGTAACCCACTCCAGTATTATTGCCTGGGAAATCTCATGGACAGAGAAGCCTGGTGGGCTACAGTCCAGGGGGTAGCAAAGAGTCAGACACAACTCAGCAGCTGAACAACAACAACAAATCATGCGTGTGGCACAGACATGATGCACCACACTGCCACTCCCTGTATCTGGAATTATATTAGTCTCATGCTCACGCTGAAGATTCAATATCCTGGTACTGCATGATCTCAAATGTGCTGTTTCCCTTGCCTGGAACATGTGACTTAATTTATGTTCTTAGTTTAGACAGTATTAACAAACTAACAGAGAAGTGTAAGAAATAATAATAAATAAAATCAGAATGGCAAAAGGTTGTCGATCTCTGACTCTGGCAGAAGTCAGGACCTTGTCAAGAAGTATGGGTAGGAGATCATTTTATCAAACAAATGTATTTTCTGTTTTTAAAAGACAAGCTGATAAGAATTACAATGTATTAAAAAGCAAGTTCTTGGAAATACGGTTCCTTCCCCCTTAATTTTGTTATTTTACATCAACAAATGATATAGTGACAATGGATCAGACATACAAAGTAATTAAGTTTTTCCTTGAAGAACTGCTTTTTCAAACGCTATTTATTATGAATTTCAGTTTTTCATCTGGAAGTCTTAAACATGAAGAACTAGGCTTTTTTTTTTAACAACTCAATTCATTTGTGAACGCTGTGCATGTGATTTTTGTTCTACATGTACACATACACACATACAAAACAGAGAAATTAATTACTAGATTTATTCTTGGTCCAATCATCAAGAACAAATCCAGGAACACAAACTATAGTGTAACAAATCAAAATGCTTTTTACTGAATTTGATAATAAGTGAATAATAGATATCATGAACTATTTATGAAAAATACTCAGTAAACTGAGAATATGCTCCAGGGATCAGTGCATCTCCTGCACTGCAAGTGGATTTTTTACCCACCGAGCCACCGAAAAAGCCCAAGCATATACTACATATCAGTAAAACAACTGAGTACAAGACTAGAACTCGTCTTAGGTGTCCATCAAAAATAAATGGTTCTGATTCTGTTTGCTTTGAAGAAAAAAAAAAAAATGTTGAGATTCATTACTGTCCACAGATTAACAACTCATTTATGTTATTATCTACAAAGTTAATTTTTATTTTTTAACAAGTTATTTTATCACTCACATATTTCTGATTCCATTCAAGAGAGCCTATTATTTGGAAAATCCATGGTTGGTTTCATGGGGCATAGTAGACCATATCTTCCATTTAACAATGTTGCTGGTGAAACCCAGCTGTCCGACCTTTGCTGTAGTGACTACAGCATATACAGCAGAAACAATCTGCCTGTTGACCTCCAGCTTAGGTTCAAACTATGTCATTCTGTCAATACCATCTACCTTGATTAGGCTGGGCTTTATACACAACAGGTTATGATCCCAGAGGGATAAAAAGCTTTCCCAAATTAAAAGCAGAAATTTAAAATGAAATACTCATACATTCCTATGCATTTTCCACTTGAAATCCTCAAGGCAGGCCCATGAACTCAAGCTCATGTTGATTGAAAGTGAATGTTTGTTTCTGAGTGTAGCCATCTTACAAATTTAATCGCAGGAAGAAAATAATAAAATGTGTTCTGTGCTTCATTTAGACCTTTTATAACTTGGCACTTGAAAGATGGCAATGGCAAAGAAAAATCATTAATTCCAAAAAAACAGACAAAAAGGACTGTGCAGGAGAAGACAGGCCTCCAGGGCCCAGGGCTTTGGCAGAGCATTTCTTCCTACCAACACGGCCTGCCTTGGTCTAGCCTCATTGGGAGTCTTTTCTCATGCTTCATGCTATTTAGTAAACTGTATACTACATACACTAATTCTAAAATCCAAAGCAATACAACCATGCTCTCAAACTTATCCTTATCCAAAGGAGGTATATAAATAACCAGCAATAAAATGTTGACTAGCCTTGAAATGCCTATTCATGCACATGAATGATAGATGAAAGAGAGCACATACACACAGAGAACTGCAAAATATAGACTTAAGTACACATCCTTCTACTTCGTGTTTTATAATAGTATGAAACAGACTTGCTCAAGAAGATAAGCACTCCTATGGGCTCAATCCAGATAACTGTGGACACATACACGCTACCCTAGTACTTTAAGCCACAACAGAATAGTGGTTTAGTGACATCTGGAACACGTGTAGCCCTCTGTGAACCTCTGAACTCATTTTCAAATGATGCAACAGGCTCTGTCAATAACAGAATGTATACGTTAGCTAAGCGTCAAGGGAGCAGGAGGTTTCACCCCTCTTGGTCTCCCGCCATACCTAATCTGTCAGCACCAAATCTCAAGCAAGCCCACTGCCTTTCTTCCCTGATCCTACTCCTGCAGTTTCACCGTGGCTGAAGACTGTTACCAAACCACAATGGTTGGTTCCATCACTCGTTCATGCTGTTTGACTTCAGCTGAGGCCCAAGCTAATTCTTCTGTCTCAAATTGACTCCCTCTCACTTTCAGAACTGTCAACCCATTTCTGGTCTCCCTTTCAACACCAAATTTTGGAAAGAGTGATTTACAGCCACTGCTTCTGTATCCTTGACAGTTAATCACTCCTTAACTCCTAAATTCTGGCTCCTTCCCTCACCACTCTAATGAAATTATACTCTAAAGCTTGCCAAGGATTTCTCCCAACCAAACACCAAATCTCATGGCATGGTTTCAGACTTCCCCTCCCTAGACTCCGTAGTTTTCCCCACATGGAAGAGTCTCCTCTGGAGACTCTCAGCCCAAATCCTCTATACTTTATCAGCATCTCCCTTTTCTTCTACCTTCACCTGCCCCACCTCTCCTGGCATTTCGTGGTCTCTTTTCCTTGGTGTTAGTAGTGCTGGTGGCTTCTCCCCTCCCTCTGCTGTCCTGTTAAATTCCAGGTTTTGTGAATAAATTTCTAATCTCTTTCTCTGACCCTAACAACTATTTTTAGCACTAAACTCTTATTTTCAATGACTGCTACACATCTTTACTTAAGGAGTCTACTAGCACTTCAAAGTCAAATAGCCCAAAGTCAAAACAGCCCAAAATAATCACTTTAACCTTACTCCAACCATCTCTTTCAATGCCCTCCTTGATTCTCTAAATAATTACGCTTCATTGGTAGTCATGAGGTTCAAAGCCTAGCGTTATCTCTACTCCAGGCAGTTGCAATTTCTGTCAACTTTACTCTCACAATGCTTTTTGACATTACCCTCCACTCCATTGCCACCAGTCTTGTTCAAAACTTCTATGCATTTCAGCCGCACACATAAGGCAGCCTCCTAAGTAAAATTCCTACCCTCTTGATGGGAAAAAAAGTATTCCTAACATCCAATTCTGATCATTTGATGAAAGAATATCCCTACATAAAACCTTCAGTGGTTTCCACTGCTCATTAAACACAGTTCAAAGTTCTTAGCACGAACCTAAGATCTTTGTGGATCTGTTCTTCTACCTTTAAGTCATATTATCTAGCTTTGCTATCAACTATCAGCTGGTCCTGACTTTTTCTGACTCAACCCTTTTCTTGTGTGTGTGTGTGTGTGTGTGTGTGTGTGTTTTAACCTAAAATACCCTTCTTCTCCATGTTTGCCCATTAAATTTTATTCATCGTTCAAGGTCTAACTATCCAGAAACCTTCATACTCAAGTCAGTTGTTCACATATGTGTTCACTCACAATTTTTTTCATCTTTGCATCTGCAGAGAGCTTTGTTTCCTGCCTTGCATTTAGTAGGGTGACTAACTTAAACCCACTGTCCTCTTAAAGACTCACTTGCTTACTCACTTATTTACTCTACTGTAAGTATGCCTAACCCCAACTCCTCACAAATACCCATTGCAGTCACTGCTCACAATTATCTTACATTATTCTCCTGACTTCACATTTTATTTATCTGAGTACATTCTACTTTTCACTACCAGATTGTTACCTCCTTAAGATTAGGCACTTTTATTTTTTGGGTACTCATACAATTGGTCCTCTGTGTCTGTGGATGCAAAATCCACAGATAGGGCGGACCAACTGTACTGCACCATTTTACATAAGGGACTTGAGCATCTATGGGTTTTGGTATTTGCAAGGGTCCTGGAACCAAATTCCTACAGACACCAAAGGGACGATGGCATAAGAGCTAGATTGGCAGTTCTCAAAATGTGACCTAAGACCAGCATCAGGACCAGCTGGGATCTTGTTAGACATGCAAATTTCTGGGTCCCACCCTAGACCTGTGAATCAGAAACTCTAGGAAGTGGGCCAGCAATCTAACAGTCTTCCAAGTAATTCTAATGCACACTCACATTTAGTACTGGTGGGAAAGAACTTCTTGATTATAAGCAGCCTTCAATAAAATAAGACATAGCTAAACCGTTCACTGTCTATCATTTAATATTATATTGGCATATAATTCTCTCAAAATATTAAAAATATGAGTCAACTACCAATTACTACGTTGTGCTAAGTCGTTTCAGTCATGTCCAACTCTGTGTAACCCTATGGACTGTAGACCTCCAGGCTCCTCTGTCCATGGGGATTCTCTGGGCAAGAATACTGGAGTGGGCTGCCAAGTCCTCCTCCAGGTAATTTTCCCAACCCAGAAATTGACCTGTCTCTCTTACGTCTCCTGCACTGACAGGCGGGTTCTTTACCACTAGCACCACTTGGGAACCCCTTTATCAATACTACTTTACCAGTATCTTAAATCTAACTTATACATTTTGAAGGGTTTATTAAAAATTATGAAAATGATAACATATAATAATATTTTTTGTAAAGTTCAAAGATACAGTAAGTTTAGAACTAGTTTTTTTAAAAATAAAAACAAGGAATGATAATCACAAAATTCAAGATCAGGGTTACATCTGGGGAAAGTAAATGGAAAAGAGGGCGGAAGGAGAAGTACATAAAGAGACCCACGTCACTAGTAACATTTCAGGTGCTGAGTTGGGTAGTGAGTTCACAGATATTCATTACGTCACTGAAATTAATCATAGCCAAGCGTAGATCAATGGTGATAGTATTTCACGAACTAAAGATTATTAATTAATATGATTCTATGTGCTCTGAGATCCACAGAAAAATTTTAAAGAGATAAACAATATTTGTCACAACGTGTCCATAGTATTAACATGATACATGATATATCATTAACATGATATAAACATTATGATGTTTAATGCTAATGGTACCTGTGTGCGATTGAATGCCACTCTTGCAAAGACAGCTTGGGACACACTGGCTCTCTTCAACTCATCTCTGACTTGCTGGTAGATATCTGGAGATACTTCCACAGAGGAGTTGGTTGGCTCTGGCTTAACTGCTCTGGGAATGGGTGGGTGGTTCAAGAACTGCTGGTTGATGGCTTGAGGATGCTGGTGAGCCAGAAGCCGGCTAACGGCAATCTGTTGGTTGATCAGATGGGCCATGGCAATTTGTTGCCTGACAAGTTGTGGACTGAGCTGGGGAGAAAGAAGACCAGGGCTCATGATGGGCTGTAATGCGGGCACTTGGTTTCGGATTGGAGTACTGTGGTGGATTTGGCTATGAGGAGACTGTTCGTTGGTTTTCCCCAGGGAGGCCAGCTGGTTCATATTTGGTAAATGCATTGGACGCTGGCCCAGAACACAATAGTCTGAAAGGTTTTCTCGTTCCACTCTTTCCACTGTTAAGAGATAAAAATGATAATTTGTCATTATCATCATTAGTATAATTTGTTGCTGATACATGTAGTTTTAAATTATATTTTTGGTATATTAATTAAAAAGATTTTTTTCATACAAAGCTGGAAGACCCAGAGTAAAAGTGAGTCATCTTTTCCTGAAAAAATGTTACAATAATAGATTTTTCCATAGGTTATGATATGAAAATAAAAATATTTGCCTTTTTTAAATTTCTAAAAGTAGGCATTCTATTAAATAGCCAAGACAGAAATGGTTATTACAAATTCTAAATCTTCTCATGTTTCCAACCTCTATCACCTCCTTCATCATCCACTGTGGTAAAAAAAAAAAAAAAAAAAAGCTGTTTTAATCTTCTGTAGTTTGTGGTTAATTGTGCAGTTCATGAGTATCATGAAATGTCAAGAACAACATCTTCTGCCAAATTAATTACTATGCAGGTCAGGAAGCAACAGTTAGAACTGGACATGGAACAACAGACTGGTTCCAAACAGGAAAAGGAGTACGTCAAGGCTGTATATTGTCACCCTGCTTATTTAACTTATATGCAGAGCACATCATGAGAAATGCTGGGATGGAAGAAGCACAAGCTGGAATCAAGATTGCTGGGAGAAATATCAATAACTTCAGATATGCAGATGACACCACCCTTATGGCAAAAAGTGAAGAGGAACTAAAAAGCCTCTTGATGAAAGTGAAAGTGGAGAGTGAAAAAGTTGGCTTAAAGCTCAACATTCAGAAAACGAAGATCATGGCATCTGGTCCCATCGCTTCATGACAAATAGATGGGGAAACAGTGGAAACAGTGTCAGACTTTATTTTGGGGGGCTCCAAAATCACTGAAGATGGTGACTGCAGCCATGAAATTAAAAGACACTTACTCCTTGGAAGGAAAGTTATGACCAACCTAGATAGCATATTGAAAAGCAGAGACATTACTTTGCCAACAAAGGTCTGTCTAGTCAAGGCTATGGTTTGTCCAGTGGTCATGTATGGATGTGAGAGTTGGACTGTGAAGAAAGCTGAGCGCCGAAGAATTGATGCTTTTGAACTGTGGTGTTGGAGAAGACTCTTGAGAGTCCCTTGGACTGCAAGGAGATCCAACCAGTCCATTCTAAAGGAGATCAGTCCTGGGTGTTCTTTGGAAGGACTGATGCTGAAGCTGAAACTCCAGTACTTTGGCTACCTCATGCAAAGAGTTGACTCATTGGAAAAGACTCTGATGCTGGGAGGACTTGGGGGCAGGAAGAAAAGGGGATGACAGCGGATGAGATGGCTGGATGGCATGACTGACTTGATGGACGTGAGTTTGAGTGAACTCCAGGAGTTGGTGATGGACAGGGAGGCCTGGTGTGCTGCGATTCATGGGGGTCGCAAAGAGTCGGACACGACTGAGCAACTGAACTGAATAAAAAATCTCACATAAATACTATTATACAACTATGGAGACATTTATATAAAAGGCCTGTCTCATAGTATACCCTTTCAACTCCTCACTTGGTATCTTTTCTATAGGAATGTATCTTTAAGACATGGATATTTTAATGATTGTGATATGCACCAGAATAAGAAAAAGTCTCACAAAATTAATAATATCACCTTGATTTGCCATTTGTTTGCTAGGACCAGTGCATTCTCTTGGAAAAACCCTGTTAGCCTTTAACCTACTTTTAAGATTGCCAAGAAAAATATCAATAACCTCAGATATGCAGATGACACCACCCTTATGATAGACAGCAAAGAAACTAAAGAGCCTCTTGATGAAAGTGAAAGACGTGAGTGAAAAAGTAAGATCATGGCATCCGGTCCCATCACTTCATGGCAAATAGATGGGGAAACAATGGGAACAGTAAGAGACTTTATTTTCTTGGGCTCCAAAATCACTGCAGATAGTGACTAAAACCATGAAATTAAAAGACACTTGCTCCTTGGAAGAAAAGCTATGACCAACCTAGATGGCATGTTAAAAAGCAGAGACACTACTTTGCCAACAAAGGTCCATCTAGTCCAAGCTATGGTTTTTCCAATTGTTATGTACGGATGTGAGAGTTGGACTATAAAGAAAGCTGAGCGCCGAAGAATTGATGCTTTTGAACTGTGGTGTTGGAGAAGACCCTTGAGAGTCCCTTGGACTGCAAGGAGATCCAACCAGTCAATTCTAAAGGAAATCAGCCCTGAATATTCATTAAAAGGACTGATGTTGAAGCTGAAATTCAAACACTTTGGCCACCTGATGCAAAGAACTGACTCACTGGAAAAGACCCTGATGCTGGGAAAGATTGAAGGCAGGAGGAGAAGGGGACGACGAGGATGAGATGGTTGGATGGCATCACCGACTCAACGGACATGAATCTGAGTAAGCTCCGGGAGTTGGTGATGGACAGGGAAGCGTGACTAAGTGACTGAACTGAAGTGAACTGATTTACTATTAAATAAAATTCTCCCTTTCTCCAGGTTATTTTTCTTATATGTTTTATTGTACTTTAGTAAAGATTTAAGGAATAACTTTGAAAGGGAGAAAAAGGAAAGTATCATATATGTTCAAACAAGAGGCAGTCTTTTCTTCCCTCAGGAATATTTCACAAGAAAGACTCACATCAAAAAAGAAAAAAAAAGTCACATCATATCAAATCAAATCCTTATCTAAATCTCTGTATTACATTATTATGTAAAGTTAAGGTTTGTTTGGGGAAAACACATTAGGCTGAATCAACCTCTATCTTTGCCAGCTTTAAATGCTTGTGGATATAATCTAACAAAAACTGTGTTATGCTGTTGTTTTTATTTTGACACTCTGCTTGTGCTATTCTGTGAATATTTCCCCAGGCCTGAACCCAGGCCCTGGCAGTGAGAGCATGTAATACCAACCACGGGGCTGCCAGGGAATTCCCCAAAAATCTGATAAAGCAAAAATTCTGCATGGAAGTAATTTTTTCTTACAATTGGAAATGTTGTATATGATTATGCAAAAGTGTATTGATATAACTTTAAAGAAAACTACTTTGAGTGATTACATGCTAGAAAGCAGAAAAGTATTCACCTGTAAGACAAATTTTTTAAATAATTGCACCTTTCAATATGCAAACAGTGCTTGTAAATTGGCACATGGCTTACAGTGATAGAGTCATAATTGATCAAAAAAGTACTGAGTCTCACATACTAAGATAACGAACATATAGCTGCCAGGGGAAAGGGGCAGTTAGGGAGTCTGGGATGATCGTGTATACACTGCTATATTTAAAATGGATAACCAGCAAGGACCTATTGCATAGCACTCTGCTAAATGTTATGTGATAGTCTGGATGGGAGAGAGGCTTGGGGGAAAATGCGTACATGAATACGTATGGCAGAGTTCCTTCATTGTTGGCCTGAAACTATCACAACACTGCTAACTTGCTATACCCTAATACAAAATAAAGTTCAAAACAAAAAGTACTGAATCTCAAAATATTTAGGCAAAAGTGATGTGTGCTGGAAAACTGGGTAAGATGACTCAAAACAGGGAATTTAGAGATGACAAAGTCACTAGAATCAAATCATACGTAAAGTATTTGAAAAAAATCAATCAAGAAAGTAATATTTCTAAATTAATATTTCATATAACGTGATTTTTAAATACATACAAGGAAGTAATATCTGCTCATTTTATTACATGTCTAAAGATTTTGTATATTTAAAACTTCTAACTGGTAAAGCACATAGACATCCATATCTTGGGAGCACCTTATATTCAGACATATACAATATTTTTTCATGATTTTTTAAAAAACTGAATGGTGCTTAACTTTCCTATGAACTCCTAAATAAGTCAAAAGTTTACTTCAAACTTCTTTAAGACTTCAATTTATAACTTAATCCTTTCGATGTAACTCATGTATTTTGTATTCACCTTTCCTTCATAAAGTTCAAGGTAAACAAATTATTTTAATCTTATCCTCTAAAGGCAAACATTTTTCAGGTATTGTAATAAGACACACTTAAAATCAAACCAAGCAAATAGTTAAGAGACTTTAAGCAAGGTAATCTAACACAGTTTTCATAGGACAGAAGTTGCTATTGTAAGTTCCTCACTGAAAGAAGTGAAGAGGGTATGGAAGAAGGTATTCCGTGCAAAGGGAAATCAAAAAAAAGCTAAAGTAGCAATGCTCATATCAGACAAATAGACTTTAAAGACTGTTAGAAGAGACAAAAAAGGACACTATACAATGATCAAGAGATCAATCCAAAAAGAAGATGTAACAGTTGTAAATATACATACAACAAACAGTAGCACCTAATATATAAGGCAAATGCTAACAGCCATAAAAGGAGAAATTAACACAATAATAGTGGGTGACTTTAACACTCCACTTTTGTCAATGGACATATCATCCAAACAGAAAATCAGTAAGGAAACAAAGGCCTTAAATGTTACATTAGACCAGATGGACTTAACTGATTTTTATAGAGCATTCTATTGAAAAATAACAAAATACACATTTTTCCCAAGTGCACATGGAATATTCTCCAGGATCAACCATGTGCTGGGACACAAAGCAAGCCTTGGTAAATTTAAGCAAATTAAAATTGTATCAGGCATCTTTTCTGACCATGTGCTATGAGATTAGAAATAAACTACAAGAAAAAAACTATTTAAAAAAAAAAAACACAAATAGGTGGAGGCTAAATAAGATGTTACTAAATAACTAATGAATCACTGAAGAAATCAAGGAGGAAATAAAGTATCTAGAAACAAATGAAAATGAAAGCACAATGATCCAAAACCTATGGAATGCAGCAAAAGCAGTTCTAACAGGAAAGTATAGCAATACAATCTTACCTCAGGAAATAAGAAAAATCTCAAATAACAACCAAACCTTACACCTAAAGCAACTAGAGAAAGAAAAACAAACAAACAAAAAACCTAAAGTTAGCAGAAAGAAAAAAAAAAAGCATAAACATCAGAGTAGAAATAAATAAAACAGAGACAAAGAAGACAATAGCAAAAATCAATGAAACTAAAAGTCGGTTCTTTGAAAAGATAAACAAAATTGATAAACCTTTAGCCAGACTCATCAAGAAAAAAAAGAGAGGACTCAAATGAATAAAGCTAGACATGAAAAAGGAAACTTTACAACTGACACCACAGAAATACAAAAGATCATAAGAGATTTCCACAAGCAACTGTATGCCAATAAAACGGACAACCGGAAAGAAATGGACAAATTCTTAGAAAGTCACAAGCTCCCAAGACTGAATTAGGAAGAAATAGAAAACATTAGCAGACCAATCACAAGCACTGACCCTCCCAACAAACAAAAGTCCCAGATGGCTACACAGGTGAATTCTATCAAACATTTAGAGAAGGGCTAACCCCCATCCTTCTGAAAAGGTTCCATAAATTGCAGAGGAAATAAAATTCCCAAACTCATTTTACAAGGCCACCATCACCCTTATACCAAAATCAGATAAAGGTGCTACAAAAAAAAAAAAAAAGATTATACGCCAAATATCACTGATGAATATAGATGCAAAAATCCTCAACAAAATACTAGCAATCTGAATTCAATCAAGTGGAATATATCCCTGGGATGCAAGGATTTTTCAATATCCACAAATTTATCAATGTGATACACCACATCAATAAATGAAGAACAAAGTTTCCAGAATAAAGTCATACTTTTCAGGCAGAAATACTTGCCCTCAGACATTCAATTCACTTTTGTTTGCTTGCTTTTTAATTCAGCCAAAATAAAGGCAAATTCAAGTTAGTATATTATGTTTTCAGGTACGTAAGAAGTAGACATTTTATTCATTTCTTTTTCTACTAAAAAAAAAAAGAAGAAGAAATATCCTGTTAATGCAAACATTCTTTGATCAAAAGCTAATTTTCCAAAATGTCACTATTTTCATTTTTCAGTACTTAATTACATTTGAGTTACTTTCTTGAGCTCTGTGAAATCTCTATGATACTGGTGCAATAAGAATCAGAATAACATCAGTCCATATTCCTTTAAGATTCAGTCAGTTCAGTTCAATTCAGTCGTTCAGTCGTGTCCGACTCTTTGAGACCCCATGGACTACAGCATGCCAGCTTCCCTGTCCATCACCAACTCCCGGAGTTTCCTCAAACTCATCTCCACTGAGTCGGTGATGCCATCCAACCATCTCATTCTCTGTCATCCCCTTTTCCTCCTGCCTTCAATCTTTCCCAGCATCAGGGTCTTACTTCTAATGAGTCAGTTCTTCACATCCTTTAAGATTATACATAATAATTCCCCTTTTCTAATGAGTTCCCAGATCCTTATAATTTCATATAGTTTAGAACAGTGACTGAGGAAGTATCTTTCTAGTGACATGTGGCCACACCATGAAGTACTAACTCATTAGTAAACCATAATGAAGGCATTGCAAATTCAAATGCCTACACAGCCAGGTAGAGCACAACAGCCAGGGAAGCCAGCCACAGAGATACTTGGAGAGAAAGTCTTCCAGTCCAAAGAGAGTAGTCACTACCTTGACTCAGCCAGTTGTCTTTCTCATATTGTCATTTCTTTAGATGTTGTTTCCAAAAATAATATTTTTTTTAAATCTGGATTTTTGCAGGATAGCTCCTAAATTTAGAAACTGGCAAATAACTCTATTTTCAAAACACAAGAAAAGCCAAACAAAATACTTCTGAAAACTAGGTTCTGCCCATACACAGGTTACCAGTGTTAAAATTTTACCTATGAGAATAAAGATACCCTCTATGTTGTTAAAGATGTTAAAGCAAACCTTATTCAGGAGCATCACAACAGGTCTAGGGACCACTGCAATGGGATATTACAGTCGGGGAAACAGACTGGGGCCAACTCCAAAAACAGCATGAGAAAGTGGGAATGTACAGCCAAGGAAGAGTCTGGGGGTCAGAGGTGGAAAATAACCAAAAGGAAACGTCATGAGTAAGAAGGATTCTAGCTAAACTGAACTAACAGGATTCTTTGCTGAAGACAGGCCAGGGTGATCAGACATCACCTAGGGGATGTTAGAGGATGAGGAACCCGATAAGAATGAGATATCGAGGCTGATCAGATATCAAGCAGGTTGTGGTTAAACTGACTTAGCAGGGTTCTCATAAAACTGGATTTTACAAGGAAGTGCACAGATGGGCCTAGGAAAAGGTTCAAGAGCTTGTCTTAAGTTTGGTCAAGGAATGAGGCTTCATCAACATTTCCCGGGCCTTGACAGCTCTATCAATAAAAGTCAAATTCTTTACTTCAAATAATAAAGAAAAAAAATCATCATCCCAACTTTAAAAATGGCTGAAAATCAAATGATCACCAACAGGCTTTATTTTTACTGAACAAGGCTGGTCATAGTTTCAGGAGTAGTTTGCATAGATTTTGTCAAATCTGAAAAACATTTTCTTCTGCTGCCACTCTTATACAAATAATATCAGAATAATATTTTAGCCTCTTATGTCACAGAAATAAGAATACAAATACTTGAAAAAAAAAAGTCAGAGGAGCATCACATTGTACCAGACTCAACCTGAAAAGTAAGCTTGAACATTCATTACTTCTTTTCTCTCTTCTTTCTGACCTTCCTCCCATCCTTCCTTTCATTCCTCTCTTCCTCCTTCCCTCTCTTCTTCCCCTGTTCTTTCTTTTTAAATTACTTGAAAATAATCATAGTGACTAAAATGTAGACATAACAGCAGTGCCTGATTTTGTATTTTGCTTTTTCACTCTGATGGAAAATATCATGTTAAGCCTGACTTAAATTAAACCAAGACCAAAGGTAAGCCCTGGTCCTAACGGTTCATCTTATCTCTACAACACTTAGCGATGGATCAGAAATCCTAAAAAACATAAAGAATAAAATGAAGTGCTGCCTCTCATAGCAAAAGCAATGCTCCCATTCATAACAGAACACATCCTCAATAAAGCCAAAATGCTTACTTATTAAAGAGACATTAAAAATACAACTGCTTCCAGAGTTTTACATCAGAGCTGCAATTTAATTCACAGTGAATTTGATTCTCAGTTCAGTTCAGTGGCTTAGTCGTGTCCGACTCTTTGCGACCCCATGAATTGCAGCACGCCAGGCCTCCCTGTCCATCACCAACTCCCAGAATTCACTCAAACTCAACGTCCATCGAGTCAGTGATGCCATCCAGCCATTTCATCCTCTGTCATCCCCTTCTCTTCCTGCCCCCAAGTCCTCCCAGCATCAGAGTCTTTTCCAATGAGTCAACTCTTCGCATGAGGTAGCCAAAGTACTGGAGTCTCAGCGTTAGCATCATTCCTTCCAAAGAAATTCTTTAGAATGGACTGGTTGGATCTCCTTGCAGTCCAAGGGGCTCTCAAGAGTCTTCTCCAACACCACAGTTCAAAAGCATCACTTCTTCGGCGCTCAGCTTTCTTCACAGTCCAACTCTCACATCCATACATGACCACTGGAAAAACCATAGCCTTGACTAGACAGACCTTTGTTGGCAAAGTAACGTCTCTGCTTTTGAATATACTATCTAGGTTGGTCATAACTTTCCTTCCAAGGAGTAAGCGTCTTTTAATTTCATGGCTGCAATCACCATCTGCAGTCATTTTGGAGCCCAAAAAAATAAAGTCTGACACTGTTTCCACTGTTTCCCCATCTATTTGCCATGAAATGATGGGACCAGATGCCATGATCTTCGTTTTCTGAATGTTGAGCTTTAAGCCAACTTTTTCACTCTGCTCTTTCACTTTCATTAAGAGGCTTTTTAGTTCCTCTTCACTTTCTGCCATTGATTCTACTGTTGCCAAAGTCCGTAAAGGTAATTTGTGGAATGAGAAGTGCCTGGGAAGGAATGATGTTCCCAGCTTAAAGTACAAGTCCCCAGCATGTGGCAAGTGGGGCTGAAACACTGCCGTGTTTAGTAGCAGAGCAGCTTTCTGTAGCTATTTTAACCTCTGGAGAAGGGTCCCAGTCCTCGGGCCTTGCAGCTGGGTAGTTCAGATCTGGAGTCTGCTCAAGTTTCTGAGAAACTCACAGTTCCTGGAGGATCTTGCTAATTCCTTTGAAGTTCCTGGGACTCAGTGAAAATAACAAAGACTGGGAACTACTATCTAACCATCCTCTGAGCTTCTGGGGTTGTATACAACTCCAAATAGATGTCCTAACCAAGAGCACCCTATGAACATTAGCTATTCAATGCCCAAGACTGCTGGCTATGATAGGTTATTCACAGTCAAGAAAGTTGTACTCCACCCCAGGGATTTATTTGCATTACAATGAAAAGGTATTTGGTTCAAAAAAAAATCTCATTTTATTTCATGCAATTTCACAGTACATCCAGGAAATCAAGTGTTTAAGAATCACAAATCCCTGACATACACATATATATTTTAGAAGGTTGCAGAAACATTTTCAATGCTCAAAAAATATATGTCTATATGTAAATCTTGTCATATTCCTATCTGGCACTTAGTTTTTTATTATAATGTCTTTATTGCAGCCTGGGGTAAATATGTTTTCAGCTATTGGGAAAGATGTATGGCATAAAAGTTAACAGCAGAGATTTCTTAGCCAGACTGCCAGGGCTTAAATCTCAGCTTGCCCATTTGGTAGATATGCGACTATGGATAGGTTACTTAACTTCCTTGTGCCTTAGGACATTCAATGTGGGTTAAAAAGTATGCCTACCTTGAAGGATTATTGTGCAGATTAAATGAATTAATATATGTCAACACTTAGAACAGTATCTGGCACTATGGAGTGTTTGTCATTACTGTTAATATCCACCTTGTTTGTGTGTCTGTGTGTGTGTGTACTGACATATGTACACACATGGATGTACATTGCACATTTCAGGTCTGTGTCAAAGACATTAAAAATACGGTCCTATGAAACAGCAAAATTTATATTTCGTGGAAACTGTTAGAAATACAAATTCAGAATCTCTTCGAGTTTTTATGTATACCAAATTTCCAATTCTTATGTAAAGTTTGAGAATCAATGCCTATATCATTTTTGCTTTTACTTACTGTCTTTCAAGGGTATACAAGATATAGCTGCCAGGTGATTTTCATGTAATCTGAAATTTGAGAATCCTGTTCTGTATTGTCCGGGCTTTATGTTGTTGTCTTTTGATGCAAGACATTTATAACTGTCATATTTCTTTTTTTTTTTTCTCTAAACCCTAATGACATTAAGGATTCAATCTTACTGAACTGTCACTATATTATTAAAGCTGGTTAAGTGGTAAGTATTAATCGTGTCTGACTCTTTGTGACCCTGTGGACTATAGCCCGCCAGGCTCCTCTGTCCATGGAATTCTCCAGACAAGAATACTGAAGTGGGTAACCATTCCCTTCTCCAGAGGATCTTCTCGATCCAGGGATCAAACCCAGGTCTCCTGCATTATAGGCAGATTCTTTACAGTCTGAACCACCAGAAAAGCCCTCACTGTATTATAAATGTATCAAAACATTTTGAATTTTCTTCTCTATGATGTATCTTTAGTTTTTGTTGATGATCATATTATACTGAAGAAGCATTGATTGGACCTGATATTAGAAAACTGCACTCAAATCTACATTCTAATTCTTACTAGCTCTGAGACCTCCTTTTGAGCAAGTTGGAGATTTCTCTGGATCTTAGTTTTACTGTAGGGAAAATATCATTATCTTAGAATTGTAAGGGTAAATTTTAGATGATCAGTATCTACATGAAAGGTCTTTGTTTAAATGTTACTGTACATTTCAGGAAATGTCTATATAATTATGATTAACAGATTAGCTTTGCCATTTCAAAATTAGGACATTCTGACCATTCTGACCTGATTAGAACATTCTAACCAGTGTCTGCTGTTTCCCAAGGGTCATCTGAGGAATTGCAACTTTTCCTTTGGTTTAAGTAACAATGGCATGTTATATCATATTGCTTTTTAAAACAAATCACTATAGCTTAAAAGAATTCATTGTCAATTTAGAATCATATGCTTCAAAGCACATGAAGGAATGTGTTAGATTTAGCTTCTCCAAATGAGGCTTAATAGTTCATATCTTGACTTTCAAATTAGGAGACAGCAGAATAGATGGGAAATAAAATGACAACCTCCCAACTTTGGAAATTAAATTTATAGGAATACTATATAAATACAGCTTTAAGTTTCAAAATTACTATAAATAAAAAATGGAAAGAAAATTTAAGGAATAAAACATGCTTTAACTATATACAAGTTACATTCACATTAAACATAAAAAAGAAGAAAAGGGTCCTACAGTATTTTTTTCTAATTGAAGAATGAAAGTGATAGTCACTCAGTCATGTCTGAGTCTTTGTGACCCCATGGACTATATAGCCCACCAGGCTTCTCTGTCCATGGGATTTTCCAGACAACACTGGAATGGGATGCCATTTCCTTCTTCAGGGGATCTTCCCAACCCAGTGATCGAACCTGGCTCTCCAGCATTGCAGGCACACTCTTTACCATCTGAGCCACCAGGGAAGCCCCAACTGAAGAACAGTTGATTTACAATATTGTATTGGTTTCAAGCATACAACAAAGTGATTCACTTATACATACATGTGTATATATCTATATTATTTTTCCAATTATTTTCCATTATAGTTAATTACATGATATTGAATATAGTTCCCTGTACTATATAGTAAATCTTTGTTGTTTTACACACAGAGAGAACTAAAAGAAACATAGGGGCTTCCTGGATGACTCAGCAGTAAAGAATTCGCCTGCAATGCAGGAGATCAGGAGATGTGGGTTTGATCCCTGGGTAGGAAGATCCCCTGGAGGAGGAAATGGCAACCCACTCAGTATTCTTGCCTGGAAAATCCCATGGATGGAGAACCCTGGCAGGCTACAATCCAAAGGGTGGCAAAGCATGCATGCAAAAGAAACACACAAACACACAAAATAGCTTTTTTTTCTTCAGCCTATTGCTTCTCTGTTAGATTCATTGTTTTTATTACTTCTATCTGCTATAGATGCTATAAAAAAGTAAATCCAGAAAAATTTCAGTACTCAAAATATACTCAAGTGACTTTATGCCCCAAAGTATACTTTCTGAAGAGGATTTATGAGCAAAGGGTGAAGCCATATACATAGAGTTAGCATACATATTAGCATTAGCATACATATCTGCTAATCAAATCAAGATGGCACAGGATAGGTGCAAAGAAGAGCAAACTGGGATTTTTAAAGCCTAAGTTCTAACTAGCTGGGGGATTTGGGGATGACCTGCAAAATGAGAAAGATTACCTGTAAACTGGTTTTAAAGCAACCTTCCAGGTTACTCATCTAATAAAGAGTATTGTTGCTAGGATTTTCAAAGCAATTCCCTGGCAATATCTGCTGTTTTTTGACTCCTTGGCAAAAATTAAGACTTAACTCATGATATCTCTCTTTGGGAAACTCCCCAATGCAACAATAGTAGTTTAGTAGTTTATACACTGGTAGTAACAGCAGTTGTAGTATTGCTCTTGCAAGTTTATCTGTCAACACTGCTTAAAAGACTGATAATTTTTTCCAGAAACATGAACCAAGTGTTTCAATGCAAACCTTAACAAAATTGCCTTTGAGAAAGAAGCCCTAGGGTTTTGTCCATAGTTATAATGAGTAGAAAGCAATGAATTGGGTAAAAGGCTTTGCAATGAGAAATTTCTGGAATTTCTGGCCTATGGATTTTTTCCTTAAACCATTAAGATGCTTATGCAAATGTAAACAGATTAGCAAGAATGAGTGCTAATGGATTCCATAATAAGCTAACACTCTAAGTATTCACCAGAACAAATCCTGGAAACCCTGGATAGAAGAGTACAGCCAAATAAAAATTTGGGTGGGAGGAGTGAAGAATAATTCATTTCTCTGTGACTCCTTCAGCCTCAGAAAGTACTCTAGAAGCAATTCTACAAGGTAAGACAAAGGCTGACCATGTGACACTCTTTGTAGAAACGTTGCCAATCAAATCAATAGTTTGGAATGGGTACTCACATCTTGAGCATAGGGAAAAGATATTCTTGAGCATACCACTGCTGTGGATTTCCAAACCTCCACCCCAAGATCCTTGCTCCCTCAACCCTAACCCCCAAACCTTGTATCCTAATTTTAAGGATAATGATCCTGTCTAATACCAGAGAAGTTAGATAACTTGTTCAAGGTCAAATAGTAGTCCAAATGTAGACAAATATTTAGCAAAAATTAAAATGATTAGAGCTACTGGCTTTGGTCTTATAAGCATAATAAACAAATCACAGGGCCAGTAAAAACTAATGTTTGTTTGTTAGTTTTTTCTCTTTTTCTGCATAACTCAAAGTGAAGTTCTCAGGGACTAAATGCTTCACAAGTACTTTTGTTGTATTTCGTTTAGAGAAAAATATTTTTATTCTTAGTGTACTGCAGATAACTTCAAGCCTTCTATCATTTATATAGTAGTTGAGGTACTGAGCTAACCCTTAACACATCACTGTCATTTAATTCTCACATAAAAATTATATCACATAGATATCATTATGCCACTTTATTGAAGAAGTTGAAGATCAGTGGAAAAAAAAAGAAAACATAAATTTATTAAATAAAGCAAGTAATAGAACTCAAACTTATGTCTTTAGGACCTTAAAGCCTCTGTCCCACTGCTTATGTTAAACTTCCCAAGTTGGGGTATGTGGCTGCTATTCATTTTAGGGTTTGAGTCAGGACTTACCAACTTTCCAACAGACAAGTCCTGCTTTCTGTTTGTACATGTGTGTGCAGGTGTGCATGCGGTCCATACATGCAGAGGTGACATGATGAGTGGATGAGTTATCTGAATGGTAGGGGCTCTCCCTGCAGGCTAAACTCTGTGCCCTGTAAACCTTCCTGATGCGACAGACTGCAGAAGCCAGTCGGTTCTGAACGGTGAGGAAATTACTGATTTTTCCCAACTGCATGAGCTAATCACTAAAATAGGATTATTCACATTTGCTTTTTAATTGTTTTAATTCATAGGATAGAATTTATTAACTACTTTGTACTTATTTATTAGTCAGCTACTATGTATCAGGTCCTTGTGAGTCCCTTGGACAGCAAGGAGATCAAACCAGTCAATCCTAAAGGAAATCAACCCTGAATATTCATTGAAGGGACTCATGCTGAAGCTGAAGCTTCAATACTTTGGCCACCTGATATGAACAGCCAACTCACTGGAAAAGACCCTGATGCTGGAAAAGACTGAAGACAAAAGGAGAAGAGGGTAGCAGAGGATAAGATGGTTGGATAGCATCACCAATTCAATGGACATGAACTTGGGGGAACTCCAGGAGCTGGTGAGGGACAGGGAGGTCTGGCATGTCACAAAGAGTCAGACATGACTTAGCGACAAACAACAACACATACCAGTTATAATGACAGCCCCTACAGATATAGTACTGAATAATACTAGCTTGAAAGAGCTCTATCTATAGATTTGCTTCAGACAGTTTAACAGCTTGGTACACAGAGATGGACCTGTAGCAACTGCCTATGATATAAGATGCATTTCTATTTGATGATAAAACATAGCTCCTTTAATCCCTATTTTGTTGTTATTAGCAATTCATTCTAGTCATCTGCAATATAAATTTGCACTCACTATATTTATTTTCATGAATCCTCCCATTCTTTTACTTTTGTTGCTGCCAAAAAGCTTTATCCCCAGATGAGTGCCATCAGTATGGATTCCCTCCTGACTGATGACACATGAATCACACAACTGAGAGCTTTTGCAAGAACTCTTTTTAAGCTCTGTAAATATGAAGTAGTCATTTGAAACAAAAAATAAAATGGGGTATGCACACTCATATAACATGGTAATAACTTGAGAACCTCAGGAAATCACAACAAATTCACATGAATGAACTACTATATGAAATTGGTGACATACAATTTTAACCTATGTAAATGGAAATTACATCTGATTCAACCTGATATTTATTTAGACTCCTCTCTCTGAACTGGACTACACATCAACAGGAAAAGCCCTACTGTCCACCCAAAGTCTTTCACTGAGTTAATTTTTTTTTAATGTAAACATAACACTAATTTTCCGGACAAACCAGAACAGCATCATGTCTGCCAATACTGAACATGGCCAATCACTGAAAATACTTCTGATTTATTCTGTCTTAGTCAATAACTGTAGGTCCAAAGTCAATTTGTTATATAAAAACTGCTTTTTTGTTAACACAAAAATAGACACAATTTCAAGAGCTAAAGCCAATATTTCATATATACCAGATATAAATCCCACACCACTGGAAATTAAAAACAAAACTATAACCAGAAGAGTTCACTAAATATAATTAAAGAAAATATTAGGAGTTTGAAAGGGCTGAAGGGCAAAAAAAAAAAAAAAAAAGCTAAGTCTTTTAGGACTATGAAACCTAAAGATTTTTTTTTTCCCTCTAAATTTGTTAAAGAGAATCTGTCTCTGGATTGAGAATTCGCTTGCAAAGTCTCTGCCTAGAGCAAGATATTCAGAGCCAACTTGTTAACTCCTAATAAAACAAGGCTTGGAAGGAAAATGCTTCCAGCCCATAAGCAAAGTGTACCAGCCAGCATTGTGATAATACCCCAAATGATTGGTTTTCTTAGGTATATTTTCCCCTTATTATCAACTTCCTCTTTCCATCATACTAAGATCCACAAAAAATATATATCTCCCATAAAGCAACTTGAATCTGAACACCTTTGTGTTTTGACAATAGAAGGTCACACAGGACCCATTATGCTCCATGGAAAAAGTGAGCACTGCCCGCCTTTACTGCATCAGAACACTACTGTCCCTTTTGGTGTCAAATGATGCTTTATCATAGTTGGATAACGCTGGTCATTTCAAATATTCCTACAGCTTTCTGAATAGGTTAAAGTTACCTATATCTAATGATATCTTGATTTTCACTCTTTGTTTTAATCTGCAACCATAATTTCAGGGGTAAATTGACATATGATTAAAAAAATCACATTTTAGAAACTCAACAGTATTGTTCAGGAGTATTCTATGTGGATTAATTCTTTTCTTTAACCTATTAAGGAAATGTTAATCAAAGAAACTATTAACCCATAATTCATTCTTTTCCATTGGCCATTCTCTTTGACTTCATAGGACTTAAATGTTTGGGGCTGTTATTTTTAGTAAACTACTCAATAAACTAGCTGGAAATACCTCCAAGGGATGTTTTTCTTAGGCTATATAAATGGTCTCTAATTTTTATTTAATAAAGGTGTTACTGTCTCTTTCAGTGGAATTAATTAACAGTTGTTAAATCTTTAGCTCAAAAAGTAATTAACAGAAAAAGAGAATGAGTTAACTGATAACTAATTTGCTAAGGATATTTGTAATATGAATTAAACAAGCAAAAATTTTCTTTTTTCTCTCAATTGAGACATCCAATAGCAAATAAGGTTAGTCACAATATAACATGTGCAAAAATAAAACTGTTCTAAGTGTGTATGTTCAAATAAATTCATCTATATTAAATTAAATTCTATTAATATTTACTAAGTATCTACAATATTCAAAGTCCTATGTTCACAGAGCTTGGAGAAGGTAACAAAATGGATAAATCCTACAGATGTTCTTTCACGGAATTTTTGGTCTAATAGGGAGACTATTCAAGAATCGAACTTACTACTAACATGGAACTTAGAAGGTGACAGCTTGAAAGGACAAATGTTAGAACTCATAGCCTGACTTGTATTCCAGATGATTCTAGATTAATGTCCATTCCTATGGGAGTTCACAAGTTCAAGGTCAGATAATCTCAAATTCTTGCACAGGGTAAGAACCAGTCAAACAGTGAGTCCAACAACTATCTACCATAGACAGTGGTGGTCCTAGCACTCTGTATGTAAGAGCTTCGTTCGAGCACCTTGCAAACCTAAGTGCTTTTCCGTTTTAACTCTGTAAATCATCTGAGGAAACACAAATAATACTTTTCATTTACTCAATCAAGAGACCAAGAGAATTCTGACTTCAACCTACTGGTTCCCCCAAAATAAGAGGATGTCACCACACTCATAACAGATTTTAAATCTGGATATTTGCTAGTCGGCATACAATAGCTCTCATTTCACAACTCTGTGGTATCTTCATCAGGCACCATCGGATCTATCTTTGTTTTAGCTTTTGTTTCTTGGCAAGACAAATGGAAATCTGAAACTATGAAAAATCTAAAGTTTGTGAAAGGAAAAGCTAACAACTAAAGAGACCAGAACCACAACCTTTAACCACATCATCCCAATTCAACTCCTTGTTTCTCTGTTTCCCAAACAAATATGGTCCAGAGCCCATTTCAGAGTTCCCCACCCAGCCATTCTCTCCCTCACTGCTAGATAATCAGGATATAATGGCCTCCTCTGGCTCCATCCTCTTTCTCCTTAGTATCAGGCTGGGGGTGGAAGTGTGTGTTGCCCTCAGGCCTGATGCTGCAGTTAGCTGCTCTTACATCCTTTCATCACTCAGTCACTATCTACGCCCTCACTTCCTTATAACCTTCCATCTCTGATGTATATAACTTCTCTTTGTATTCATGACAAGGAAACAGCTCCCTCCAATGTCATTATGGTCCCTTTTTTGCCAAAGCTAAGAGCTTCCAGGGGCTTCCTAGGTAGCTCAATGGTAAAGGATCTACCTGCCAATGCAGGAGATGCAAGAGACATAAGTTCGATCCCTGTATTGAAAAGATGTCCTGGAAAAGAAAATGGCAACCCACTCCAGTACTCTTGCCTGAAGAATTCCATGGACAGAGGAGGCTGGAGGGCTACAGTCCATGGGGGTCACAAAAGAGTTGGACACGACTAAGTGACTAAACAACAACAAGGGCTTCCAATCTCCTCTTCTCCTTCTCTTGCCCCTGTCCCCCTCAATAACATTTCTCCACTGGTAACCCACCTTCCCTTGACTTCCATGAAACCTCACTTTCTCTCTAATCATGTCTTCTAACCCCTGGCCCTTTTATGCCTCAAAGCTTCCAATCCCTGCTTGTTCTAACTTTCTCCTTCAGAGAATCCTCCTTTGGTATCACTGTAACTATTATATCCAAAAAATTGGCCACACAATCTATTCTCTAGTCCTGTCTTTTGGTAAGCTTGCTCCACACCTTGAACAGCCCAGTGGATATTTCTCACTAGTTCACCAACTCTCTGAAGCACCAGCAACTTCCTCTCAGTTTATATCAATACGTTTCTGTTAAAACCATCCAAGAGTCACTTAAGTTCACAACCTTGGACTCTACTTTGATTTTCCTTTCTCTTCCCACTCACATACTGCATCAGTCACCTCTCTTTTTCCCATTCCTGCCACCAAAGCCAAAGCCCCGCCTCCCTCACCATCTTCACTTCCATGTATTATTGAAGTAGATTCTCGCTTGCCTGTATTCTCCAGAGTGTGCACACCACCCCTCTTCCTCTCATTTGCCTCCCGTCCTGCCATACACACTCACATCCATACAATGGTTTCAGATGGCTTCTAGAAGTTTTTTTTAACTGTCATGATCATTATTTCACTTCATTGTTGAAAAACTTTCAGTGATTCTCAGAATGTCTCAACTGGGCTTTCAGAGTGCCCTAAGATGTGTTCACTAGCTTTCCAACTTTATTTTGCATTACTATAACACAAAAGCTTCTCACAGCCAAGTCCCAAACATTTTTGCTCTTTCACCAATGTTTGGTTCCACCGTCAGTCCCACATCCAGCCATGCTCTATCTTTTCCTTTTCACCAGTCAAAATCTTAGCCATTCTGGGCATGTTATATTCACAGTATCATGATAGATATACTGGACAACCACCCAATATTTCCTATTACATTATGCTCTTCTGTACCTCTGCACCTATACTGATGAACTTGCAGCTTCCTGAAAGGTTCTTCCTTCTCCTTGTCCTCTCAGAGAAAAGCTCTGTTTGTCCTAAGGTTTAACTCATGCGCTACTTCTTTTTTAATTATCCCTCACTCCCAACCAAACCTGACACCCAGCAGGTATAATTTATAGACCTTCTTCTGTGTTACCACTGCACTAGTTTATATCACTGCTATATATTTGCCAGATACACTTATAGGCTCTCCTCCCTGCTAGGATGAGGCAACACAACTAGAGGTAGAAACCATATCTTACGTGTTTCTGAATGTCTCTCTGCTTCTAGCACTGAATATGGGCTATAGTAGAGACATTCACTAAACATTTAATCAAAATTAATCATCTCATTGTGACTGTAACTTTCTTGCAAAGGAGGACTAATATATAATGATCGCTACTTAAAATCCTGCGAGGTAATTGATGTCTTTCTGAATCATAATAAAAGATGTTATATTATTAACTATTTCATAGAGAACACAGGCTTTTAAAAACCAGAAACCATGTCTTATAATTCTTTCAACCTTTCCTGGTAGCTCAGAGGTTAAAGCGTCTGCCCGCAATGCGGGAGACCTGGGTTCAATCCCTGAGTTGGGAAGATCCCCTGGAGAAGGAAATGGCAACCCACTCCAGTACCCTTGCCTAGAAAATCCCATGGCGGGAGGAGCCTGGTAGGCTACAGTCCACGGGGTCGTAAAGAGTCAGACACGACTGAGCGACTTCACTTTCACTTTCACGGATGAAAAAAATGAAGAGATTAGAAAAGTAGGTCCTTTTTCCCTTTCCATTCTTTTTTAACACATGTTTTTAAATGGCTTATGCTGTACTTGTGCTTAGTCACTCAGTCACGTCCAACTCTTTGCAACCCCATGGACTCCCCTGTCCATAGAATTCTCCAGGCAAAAATACTGGAGTGGGTTGCCATGCACTCCTCCAGGAGATCTTCCCAAACCAGGGATCAAACCCAGGCCTCCCACACTGAAGGAGGATTCTTTACCGTCTGAGCCACCAGTGGTGGCTACTACCCAAACGGCTTATAAGTAGCATAAGTGTGAGAAGATAGCAAGTTTGTTTCATCTACAAACCACATTGTTGACAAATGATTGTTTTCGTTCTTTAAACATTTATGAATAAATACATCCAGGCTAAAGAAACAGTTACCAGTACAGCTAGAATAAGCTTCTTAAATCCAATTAAGAAATGAGTCCACATCTGAGGTTAGGTTCCATGGCATTTCCCACGCGCCATTCTTCCACTTAGTGATACTACCTATAAGCTCCTAGTCTGAAGGTCAGCAAGGGTAAGGTGATCAATGAATGCACATCAGTGATTACCAGTGTAAATGCACAAGGCTCTTTCAAATGTTGGAAAACTCGTAAGATGGAAAGTGCTTATTTGTGGAAGTGATGTTTCTATGTCAGTGACTCTAATATTCATATGAAATTCAAGGATTTGATGTTGTTATTATTTTACGCAAGGTACACTATAGGCAGAGGGCAGACAAACTTCCTTGCCAAACACCTTAATTTAGATTCAAAACTGAAAGCAAATTTCTTTCATGACTCAGAAGAATTAGGTAGACGAAAGTTAAGTTACTTTGACCTCATCAGAGCTAAACAACAGCAGAGGGAGAAGTACCGGCAGTTGATTAAAGGCATTGTCCTGACCACCAAGGCTAAGCAAGGACTGCCTTGTGGAACCAGGTCAGAGGACACTCATTTCTCTATTCAACTTCGAGGCGCCACTTTGTAAATGACACAATCATTTTTGGGTACAAGAGGTGCTTTAAATGTGGTAACATTATATCATTTCAGCTATAATGATCATAATTACTTATTTCTTTTAATCACAACCCACTTAACCACTTTAGTACAGAGGACTAGTTCAAGGAGTTTAATTTCCATTCAACATCTAATCTTTGTGTTTACTGAAACCCTTCGCGGGCTTTGTTTACTGTCTGCTTGCTGGCCTGGACGTTTGATCTTGCAAGACTAGATCAGACAGGGTCAGATAAAATACTGATTACTAGAATAAACCAGGCTTGAGGAAGTAACACTGGTTTTTAAAAATCCTCATTTCTCCCAGCTTTTTAATATTTTGCAAAATAAGTTCAAATAAACAAATAAAATTAAGACAACTAGCAATCAGGGGTTCTTGAGCAATGATTGAGAAAAGGAAAGTGATGGGGATAATTTTGCTTTCTGGCCAAAGTATGGGGTTTGCTTAGGTCTGCTCATTCTAGTGGTATTATTTTATGACACAAACAATTTTGTGAGATCCACTAGATTTGTGTAAACTTTCAATGACCCCTTAATTCTTGTGACATATTAAATACTTGAGACTGACCTGACCAAAAATGATAGTTCACTTCGCTTTTGGTGCCAGATGGAAAACATTTTAAATATAAAGTTATTTTCTTTTAACTTATTAGTTTTTAATTAGGGAACATTTAAAATATATCATCCCTTCTTTGTTAACATACTTTCTTATTCTTATAAGCTCCCCTGTGAAAGCAGATTGCCAGAATAACATAATTTCTAATAGTATTGCACAAAATTGTCACTTAGCTTCATAAAAATGATGGGGCAAGTTTATGTCTAAATAGATTTAATACATAAGATGACTTAAGTTAAAAAATTAAGTGTTTTAATAAAACGTGTAGCACTTAAGAAAGAAAAATTCATAGGTAAATCTCATACAACCCCTAGAATTCTTGAGAATAATTAATGGCATGAATGCTTCTAGGTCCCTGTGGATTAATCTTGTGTCTAACACTAAGATTCCTGCATAAACAACTGTTAATATTGCTCTTTTTGTTTTGCTTTGTTTTTCCACAAAGTATACTTTTTTTTCCCTTAAACCTGGGAGTTTATATGAGCTATACATTGTAGAAACTAGGCCAGAAGCAATTATAGTATGAGATGAACAGCAATAAAAAAAAATGCCATCTAAATCAACCAACTATGCCATTCACCCACTTCATTTTCTTCAATATCAAAAACTCCTGGGGAGTAGGTTCATAGTTCTGATCTTTAAAACCATAGTATACAAACTGTCTCCCCATCTATCCTAAATTAACACTAATGTTAACTCAAATACATCTCTGTCAACTATGATTGTCTTTGAAATTAAAGGAAAAAGGTAAACAGAATGTGCTTTGCTATGATCACTGAGGAAAATAAAGTTAACATGCTAAACCAAACCAACTTAGGACGTTTTAAAGAGTAAGTGTAAACGTTTAGCTATAATAACAACAAATTCAAAAAATGCACATTAAAATGTTTACTTCAAAATTTAGACAATTCTATTTGTATATAGTCTTCACATCTGTTTTTAATGATATCAAATTATTGATTATTCATTTTTCTCATATTTATTTAAGCATTAACTATAGAATTTGCAATCTGATCTTTTTTTTTTTTTTAATCCTTTCAGTAGACTTTTATTTTTGCCAGGTTTTAGTCATATTTACTTTGATCTTTCAAAGTATATAATTATTTTACTGTTTATTTACTTCTATGAGAAGAGAAAAAAACTTTGACCTACAAGATCTATATGTGGCAATTTGTAACAGAATCACATAGCTTATGTTTAGGAAATCATGGTTTTGATTAAGAAGCAACCATTTAGTTCCCACTGTTTTATTAAAACAGACATTAGAAGATAATAGGAAACATATTTAACAATGTAGAGTGCATTTGGTTTGAGCCATCAGTAAGTTAGCATCAGATTTTCTTCTACACTGAGTATCAGCAATGACACATGGAAGCTGGTAACTATGGGGTGGAAAAAGACAGGGGTAGGGAGACAATAAAAGACAAAGAACACTGATTTCTGGGTTCTGAGGAAGAGGAGGGCATGGCAACCCACTCCAGCATTCTTGCCTGGAGAATCCCCACGGACAGAGGAGCATGGCGGGCTACAGTCCATGGGGTCACGAAAGAGTCAGACGTGGCTGAGCTACTAAGCAAAGGAAGAGTCTCAAGTAGAATTCTGGTTTTGCTACTTTATTTCCAGGCTTGAAATTCCAGGTTTGTTTTTTGTTTTGTTTTGTTTTGTTTTTTCATTTTGAAAATGGATGGACACAAATAGAAATTTCACAAACAAAATCACTGCTTTCTCATGAGTAATGGGTTCTACTAGATAGGAACCCCTACAGTGACATCTATTCATAGCATAAAGCTTCTATCAATGGAAACGTTCCTGCATAGGTCCAACACTTCCTTTTCTCTGAAGGTTGAAGGTTAATAAAATGCACTTCCCTGGAGTGTTTATTTTCTGCACACCATTCTACCTGTCATGAATTCTTTGTTTTTTCTCCCACTCCCTTGGTTGATGAATCAACACCACTTGAACTGTTTTACGGCAGCTTGTGTTTACTTCACACATACCTTAACCTTCCCTTTTCTCCTCCTACTGACACACACACATGCACACACACACTTTTCAACAGCAATGACTAGCGCCATCTCTTTGAATAGTATGTGTACATAGTGTCTGGCCACCTCTCCAGGTGTGGATCCTTGACCTCCTGAAATCAAGGTCTCAGTCTGCTTTTATGGCACTTAAAGAATTAACTGTGCATTTACTATCTTGAAGGAAAAAAACAGAGCTTGAAGAACTGAATCTCTAAGAAAGAAATGAGAAAAGTAGATGACGTAAGTGTTAATGTGTATGTGAACAGACATACACACATACCACAGACTCACACGCACACACACAGATTCTGCAGCGGCAATTCTGAGAATACTACAGTGAAATTTCCAGTCTTTCTGAATTTAGAATTATACTGCAAACTATTAAAAGAGTGCGTACATTCTCTTCCTTTTTCTTATAATAGCAAGTAAATGAGATCTAACAAATGACCTTGAAGCACTATGATTCTTTTGATTTTTTAGCCAAAGAGGATATTGTTCAAACACTTTAACAACCTGATTTTAAAGGAAAAACTTGGAGACAACACTTACAGAAAAGAAACACTTCCGAACTACACAATCATGTCTTAGAATAAGGAGTTATTCATCTTATCCTGTACAAGAGTTAATATTAGTAACATTCTAAAGCAAGTCCCCAAACCAGAAATGAGAAAGTCTAAAGAATTTTAGAATATGTTGAAAAGGAATGGATCTTAATTGAATTTTCAGTGAACTTAATTTCTACTGGGTAGTTCAACCTCTTGACTTTCCTTACAAATTATGTATTTAGCATAAAATGCTCTCATTCCTTTGAAATCAGAAATGTGCCACCAATGAGAATAAAGTTCATTTCTTCAAAAGTTAACCTTGTAAACAAACTCCCAAAAACAGCACAAAACAGGGATTACTTTGATACGGTTTCCCTAGAGAAAACTTGCAGGGTAATAAAAACAAACAAATTCTTCCTTTACTTTTACCTGTCCACCATAAATTGCCATTTAACCCTCTCCACAGGGGCAGTAAACCACTAGCAAGGCTCTGAATACCCAAATAAAGCGCAACAGAGGATGTCACAGTCACGCAAAATATGGACTAGAAGGACCCTCAAACACCAATCTGTTCTGTTCCCCCAAATTCCCCCAATTTCCTCAGGGGCTGGTAGCATTTGAATCGAATAGCCTTTGACTTGGGGTGGGAAGAAGAGAATTTTTCCAACATTGCAAATTTGCAAAGGCCAAATATGATTGATATATTTAAAGGGTTGGATGGCCTAAATAGTAGGCCATTTATTATACTGATAATAAGAGAACTGTATATTCAGTACCAGATACAATTCCATATATAATATATTACTGCTAGTAGAACTACTACTATTAATAAACAACAACTAAAATACTGTAACAATGATTAAGAGATTACTTTGTGCCGGTATTAAGGTATTTAGTCCTTGTAGCTAGTTAGAGACTTAGTTGTATTGCTTCCAGTTTTCAGGAAACTGATTCTTCATACAGTTAAATAATTTATTCAAACTCACACAGTTAGCAAACAGAAGACAAAGATCCGAATACAAATTCTCCTGACTACAGAGTCCCTTTGCTTTAACCACTATTTTGGAATTGTCTCCAAATAAACACATCAAAACTCCACTTCAGATCAAAGATTTCCTGATACCACACATTCATTTCAGTTTGTTAACTGGTACTTAAACTATAAGTGCTAATTTAACCTAGAATGACTGCTTTTAAATTACATTAATAAATTAATGAAAATGATTTATTGATTGAGTTTTTAAAATAGACATGCCTGTCTAAAACATACCACTTCAAAATATTTTTAAAGATTTCAGCCTTCACATGCATCTCTTGTGAAAACTATAAACTTCATACATTATGCTAAGAATTTAGTTTTAATGCCATCTTAGTTTTAAGGGAGCCAGTTTGGATCCCTTAATGAAAATATTAAGAGAACCCTTTCTTGTACCCCAATGCTCACAGCAGCACTATTTACAACAGCCAAGACAAGGAAACAACCTAAGTGTCCATCAGTGAATGAACAGATAAAGATATGATATTTATATACAACAGAATATTATTACTCAGTCACAAAAAAAGAATGAAATATTGCCATCTGCAGTAACATGGATGGACCTAGAGATCACCATACTGAGTGAAGTCAGAACAGAGAAAAACAAATATTATATGATATCGTTTTTTTTTGTTGAATCATAAAAAACAATAATAATACAAATGAACTTATTTACAAAACAGAAACAGACTCACAGACTTAGAAAATAAACTTATGGTTGGCAAAAGGGGAAGGGGAGATAAATTAGGAGCATGGAATTAACAGTCAGACACCACTACATATAAAATAAAGAACAAGGATTTACTATATAGTCCAGGGAACTATATTCAATATCCTTTTTCCTAATAACCTAAAATGGAAAAGAATCTGGAAAAAAACTGAATTACTTTGCTGTACACCTGAAACTAACACAATATTGTAAATCAACTATAGTTCAATTTTTAAAAAATCCTACCTTTAGAAAAAATTATATAAATTTTTTACTAAAAAGTTATATCTAAATCAGCAGAAATTTCCAAGAGTCAACAATTCCTTGACCTAAAAAACTGAAAATCAGCTTCAAAAATATAAGCCAATTTACCTTTAATTTTCTTGTACTTTTTATACCATCTCCCAAACTCCTGGCACTTGGTTGCTGACACGTTGGCATAATATGTGCTATTTACAATGGATGAAATCATACTCTGCAAAGGAAAAAAAAAAGTTATTTTTGATATGAGTATCCCTTTTTAGGGACAAGAAAGGGGACATTATAGTCTATACCAATCTCCTTTGTCTTTTAAGTTTGAAGAAGTCATTCTCCTACAAACTAAACTATTAAACACAATTACCGAAATTTACCAGCCCTTTAACTTGTAGATGACAGTGCTTTCTCCAAAAAAGCAACGGGGTGGGGGGGGTGGGGGGGGGGACAATGTCAAAGAGAGGGGACAGGACATGTAGACTGACTGCGAAGCCAAAGAACACTTGTGATTTAGGAACCCCAGCAAAAGGTGAGATCAGATGCTCCTGCATCTGTAATCCAAATAATGCCTTTCAGATATTTCTGTTCAGCTTCCAACTGCAACAAGCTTACACAGCCAAGAATCTGAGAACATCCGTGCTACACACTGCAGAACAACATTTAGGGAAATAAGTTAAATTAATATAATTTATAGAAACGTGTGATTAGCACTTGTGTGAAAATTCACCAAATGAAAAAATTAACAGTGCTATTTTAGAGCAGGGGAACTAAACATAACACTTGTACTGTGTTTCAACCAAAAATGCATCAAAATTTCTGAGTGCTAAAGTACCTGATTCCTTCTTGCTCTTCATACTCCTTTCTCTCCTCAGCTCAACCCCTTAGCTGATTTGTTTGAAATTGCAGTTAAAAGGAAAGAGAAGGGGAACATAACCTGACTCACCACTGAAAAATTAAAAATTAGAACTGCACGTGTATGCTCAGTCGCAAAGTTGTATCTGACTTTTTGTGACCCTATGGACTGTAGCCCGCCAGGCTCCTCTCTCCATGGGATTTCCCAGGCGAGAATACTGGAGTGGGTTGCCATTTCCTTCTCTAGGGAATCTTCCTGACCCAGGGATCAAACCCGTGTCTCCTACATTGTCAGGACACTTCTTTACCACTGAGCCACCAGGGAAAGCCCTATAACTGCACACCTTGAATTAAATTCCATACAGAGATACGTTTTCAGTCAATATGGCATGCTTGGACCAACATTTGTGGCAGATGTTAACTTATACCTGAATGACTGTGATAGTATATGTGTATGTTTTGCACACAGATTTTATTTCTGCAAATTCTGTCTAAAAGCAAATGGACATAAACAAGTCAGGAAATCCAAATGACCCATGTAAGGCTTTATATCCTGCCTTGAAATCTCATCTTTCTTACAAAAGGTTTCCCCAGATATGAAGCAGTTGAAGGAAATCATAGAACTTCTAATGGCATTTTGACGAAGTAGTCAAGATAAAAAGGATAACAATAAATCAAGGCATTGGCAACTTATTTACCAGAAAGTTCAAACACCAGTAGACAGTCCTGCATAGACTCCCATATAAGACAGTTTCCTCTCTGAGCTCACAGGCTCCCTCTTTTTTAATCACTACACAGTACTGATGAGGGGAGTGGGGATTCCTAATTCAATTTACAGAAATCTCTTTGGTTCTTTCTATACAGCAGATGGCTGTCCTGCCTGCAGTCGCTGATTTCTAAATGACAATTCTGTTCTCTATGGGGAGATAGTAAAGAGAACTCTCTTAATCTGAGGCTCTGAACACAGCCCTGGAAACACAGAGCTAGTATCACCTGAGTGTATCACAGAACTTCCGAGCCTTGCATGCTACCTTAGAGGATCAATGGAACCCTAATCTTCCTGAGACAGGGTTTTGCTTTGTGTCTTATTAACAAGGAGTATAGAAGTCTCTTGGCTAGCTGGGCTAGTTCCTTCCCTCTCCGGGCTGAGCTCTCCTCCCTGTCCCAGTCTGTGAGACCCTTGAGGACACTGACTAGGTCTCTTTTTTTTTTTTTGCTCCCTTGTGCCTAACGCAGCTCTGATGTGGGATATCTGAGGCACCAAAATGTAACAGATGAAAAGGGACAAAGACGAAATTTAAAAATGCCAAACTGAAATGTCATAATAATGAAAAATTTAACATGAAAGCAGTCTAATAACAGATGTACCAGCCGTTCTAGTGTATGTGAATAATTACAGATGTACTTGTCATCTTTCTTTGTGGTTTGTATGAATCTTACCCTCTGGAAAGGCATAAGTATACAGCTATGGCAGTAGTCAGAGCTAAACCTTCTATTGCAAAGTGTCCTAGAAAGCTGATTAAAATGGAAAGTGTTTTAAGTCCTGCCTGGAGCTGCCCCTCAACTCTCCCTGGCCCATAACACCAGGAAACCAACCCATATCACTCTGGTCCCAAATAATGCACATTTCTCCCACTCCTTGGCCTCCCTACTTTATTGCTATTTTAGATGCATCTTCATTAACACTGTTGTCTTACTGGCTAGTGTCAATCTATTTGGCTGAGAGGATATAACCCACGTCCAAAGTCAGGAACAGCAGCTGTGCTTTGCTGGAGCAGCCATGAAGAGATACCCCATGTCCAAGGTAAGAGAAAGCCCATTAAGACAGTAGGCGCTCAGAGAGGGCATCAAAGGGCAGACAGACTGAAACTGCAATCACAGAAAACTATAGTCAATCTGATCACATAGACCAAGCCTTGTCTAACTCAGTGAAACTAAGCCATGCCATCTAGGGCCACCCAAGATGGATAGGTCATGGTGGAGAGGTCTGACAGAATGTGGTCCACTGGAAAAGGGAATGGCAAACCACTTCAACATTCTTACCTTGAGAACCCCATGAACAGTATGAAAAGCCAAAAGATAGGACACTGAAAGATGAACTCCCCAGGTCAGTTAGGTGCCCAATATACTACTTGAGATCAGTGGAGAAATAACTCCAGAAAGAATGAAGGGACGGAGCCAAAGCAAAAACAACACCCAGTTATGGATGAGACTGGTGATAGAAGCAAGGTTCGATGCTGTAAAGAGCAATATTGCATAGGGACCTGGAATGTTAGGTCCATGAATCAAGGCAAATTGGAAGTGGTCAACAGGAGATGGCAAGAGTGAAGATCGACATTCTAGGAATCAATGAACGAAAATGGACCGGAATGGGTGAATTTAACTCAGATGACCATAATATCTACTACTGTGGGCAGGAATCCCTTAGAAGAAATGGAGTAGCCATCATGGTCAACAAAAGAGTCCAAAATGCAGTACTTGGATGCAATCTCAAAAATGACAGAATTATCTCTGTTCGTTTCCAAGGCAAACCATTCAGTATCACAGTAATCCAAGTCTGTGCCCTGACCAGTAAAGCTGAAGAAGCTCAAGTTAAACGGTTCTATGAAGACCTACAAGACCTTTTAGAACTAACACCCAAAAAAGATGCCCATGTCATTATAGGGGACTGGAATGCAAAAGTAGGAAGTCAAGAAACACCTGGAGTAACAGGCAAATTTGGCCTTGGACTACAGAATGAAGCAGGGCAAAGGCTAATAGAGTTTTGCCAAGAGAACACACTTGTCATAGCAAACACCCTCTTCCAACAACACAAGAGAAGACTCTACACGTGGACATCACCAGATGGCCAACACTGAAATTATATTGATCATATTCTTTGCAGCCAAAACTGGAGAAGCTCTACACAGTCAGCAAAAACAAGACCAGGAGCTGAATCTGGCTCAGATCATGAACTCCTTATGGCCAAATTCAGACTTAAATTGAAGAAAGTAGGGGAAAACCACTAGACCATTCAGGTATTACCTAAATCAAATCCCTTATGACTATACAGTGAAAGTGAGAAATAGATTTAAGGGACTAGATCCAATAGACAGAGCACCTGAGAAATTATGGATGGGGTTTGTGACATTGTACAGGAGACAGGGAGCAAACCATCCCCAAGAAAAAGAAATGCAAAAAAGCAAAATGGCTATCTGAGGAGGCCTTACAAATAGCTGTGAAAGAAGAGGCGCGAAAAGCAAAGGAAAAAAGGAAAGATATACCCATTTGAATGCACAGTTCCAAAGAACAGTAAGAAGAGATAAGAACGTCATCCTCAGCGATCAGTGCAAAGAATTAAGGAAAATAATAGAATGGGAAAGACTAGAGATCTCTTCAAGAAAATTAGAGATACCAAGGGAACATTTCATGCAAGGATGGGATCGATAACAGACAGAAATGGTATGGACCTAACAGAAGCAGAAGATATTCAGAAGAGGTGGCAAGAGTACACAGAAGAACTGTACAAGAAAGATCTTCATGACTCAGATAATCACGATGGTGTGATTACTCACCTAGAGCCAGACATCCTGGAATGTGAAGTCAAGTGGGCCTTAGGAAGCATCACTACGAACAAAGTTAGTGGAGGTGATGGAATTCCAGTTGAGCTATTTCAAATCCTAAAAGATGATGCTGTGAAAGTGCTGCACTCAATATGCCAGCAAATTTGGAAAACTCAGCAGTGGCCACAGGACTGGTAAAGGTCAGTTATCATTCCAATCCCAAAGAAAGGCACTGCCAACGAATGCTCAAACTACCGCACAATTGCACTCTTGTCACACGCTAGTAATGCTCAAAATTCTCCAAGCCAGGCTTCAGCAGTACATGAACTGTGAACTTCCAGATGTTCAAGCTGGCTTTAGAAAAGGCAGAGGAACCAGAGATCAAATTGCCAACACCCACTGGATCATCGAAAAAGCAAGAGAGTTCCAGAAAAACATCTATTTCTGCTTTATTGACTATGCCAAAGCCTTTGACTGTGTGGATCACAAGAAACTATGGAAAATTCTGGAAGAGATGGGAATACCAGACCACCTGACCTGCCTCTTGAGAAATCCGTACGCAGGTCAGGAAGCAACAGTTAGAACTGGACATGGAACAACAAACTGGTTCCAAATAGGAGAAGGAGTACGTCAAGGCTGTATATTGTCACCCTGTTTATTTAACTTATATGCAGAGTACATCATGAGAAACGCTGGGCTGGATGAAGCAAAAGCTGGAATCAAGATTGCCAGGAGAAATATCAATAACCTCAGATATGCAGATGACACCACCCTTATGGCAGAAAGTGAAGAGGAACTAAAGAGCCTCTTGATGAAAGTGAAAGAGGATAGTGAAAAAGCTGGCTTAAAGCTCAACATTCAGAAAACTAAGATCATGGCATCCGGTTCTATCACTTCATGGGAAATAGATGGAGAAACAGTGGTAACAGTGTCAGACTTTATTTTTTTAGGCTCCAAAATCACTGCAGATGGTGACTGCAACCATGAAATTAACAGACACTTACTCCTTGGAAGTAAAGTTATGACCAACCTAGACAGCATATTAAAAAGCACTTTGCCAACAAAAGTCCATCTAGTCAAGGCTATGGTTTTTCCAGTAGTCATGTATGGATGTGAGAGTTGGACTATAAGGAAAGTTGAGCGCTGAAGAATTGATGCTTTTGAACTGTGGTGTTGGAGAAGACTCTTGAGAGTCCCTTGGACTGCAAGGAGATCCAACCAGTCCATCCTAAAGGAGATCAGTCCTGGGTGTTCACTGGAAGGACTGATGTTGAAGATGAAACTCTAATACTTTGGCCACCTGATGTGAAGAACTGACTAATTGGAAAAGACCCTCATGCTGAGAAAAACTGAAGGTGGGAGGAGAAGGGGACAACAGAAGATGAGATGGTTGGATGGCATCAATGACTCAGTGGATATGAGTTTGGGTGAACTTCGGGAGTTGGTAATGGACAGAGAGGCCTGGTGTGCTGCAGTCCATGGGGTCACAAAGAGTTGGACACAACTAAGCTACTGAACTGAACTGATGTGGCAAGAAAATAAATATCAGGGCTTCTATTGGCTTCATCAAAGATGGTCTTATACTAGAGTTGGGCTCACACATATTTAAAAAAGAGGAGTTGGCAAATGTGGTATATAACACAGTGGAATACTACTCAGTCATAAAAAAGAATTAAATCCTCTCATTTGCAAAAACATGAATGGACCTTGCAGGTATTATGTTAAGTGAAATAAATCAGAGAAACACAAATGCTGTATGATTTCACTCATATGGAATCTAAAAATTAAAAAAAAAAAAACAAAATTAAAACAAACTCAGAGATACAGATATCAGATTAGTGGTTACCAGAGAGGAAGAGAGTTGCAGGGTGGCTGAAACTGGGGAAGGAGCTCAACTGTATGGTAATGCTTGGTAATTAGGCCTGTGGCAGTGATCACTTTGTAGAGTACACAGATGTCAAACAGTAAATTCTTCTCATCTGAAACTTATATACTAAAACAATAATAATAATTAAAAGATAATAGGAAAAAAAAAAGGAGTTGGCTACCCTGAGATTCAGTCAGGCTTGTTCTCTTCCCTGTATCATTATGAGTTTCCAGCTCTACAAAGCACAGAAAAAAACAATAGGTTTAAGCTAGGAACTGAGTAAAGGAACTGGGTAGTAAATAAAAAGTTTCCTATATAATGATAAACTTTAGTCACCAAAAAGGTCTCTTCAAATTTGTGGCACCTTTTATTCATATAAATTCTCTGCAGTTCTTTACATTTAGTTGACCCTCAAAGTAGCTCTACTGATACAAATCTTTGTAATTCAACCCAAGAGAGCTTTAAAAATAGAAGAGGTATTTCTTGCGGATATTGTAAATGAAAGATCATGTTATGTACTACTAGTCCAGTTTCAACTATAAACATTCTATAACCCTAAATTAGACTACTATATTCTCACTGCCTTTGTCTGAATCACTAGACCTCACTGGAATACTCTAAACACATACTACAAGGTCATCTTAATGTTTTTTGGTGTCAATTTATATTTAAAACATCAAAACAATTTATTATAAACAAAATTGAAAGGGGATAATGTAGAGCAAGCACATGATGACTTTTACTTTACAAGGAAGGGTGTTCTCCAGCAGCCCTGGGGCACAGACAATTTTTATTTTCCACATTTCATCATATAGTCATCCCCCGGTATCCATGGGTTCTGCATCCAAGCATCCAAACTATAGATTGAAAATATTGGGGAACAAATTCCAGAATGTTCCAAAAAGCAAAACTTGAATTTCCTGTGCATACTGCAGCACATGCAGTGTGCAACTATGAACATAGCATTTAATCTAGAGATGACTTAAAGTATATAGGAGCATGTACACTGGGTATATGCAAATACTACATTATTTTATACATGTTATTTAAAGATCTGAGAACCTGGGTATCTGCAAGGGGGTCCTAGGATACCAAGGGATGACACTACTTTAATATCACTGAAATTGGGATGCATCTTACAATCAACAGCATCTTGGACCTGATGAGATACAGTTGCTGCAAAATGGGATGAGTAATGATTAAAATCTCTCCCACCTACCACCCTGCCAAAAAACATCTAATTTCCATTCACTGCTTTAAAAATAGGTATATAATTTTGTAGTCTACATTGCTCTTTTATGTTTTCCAATCATTTGAGAGCAACCATACAATTGGACTTTTAGAATACCCAATTTTTTTTTGACAAATGAACAAGATCTGAGTCTACTTTTTCAATCCAGAATACAACCAACTTCTGAGTATTCATGTTAACATAAAGCAATACTGATATGAATAACCCAAAAGATATGTGTGCTGTTATTTTTAACACAAACTATGGGACTATGTTTTATTAAATATTAATATTTATATTATAATTAAATAGAGGGCTTTCCTAGTAACTCAGTTGGTAAAGAAAACTGCCTGCAGTGCAGAGACTACGTGCAATTCAGGAGACCCAGGCTCAGTCCTTGGGTTGGGAACATTTCCTGGCAAAAGAAACAGCAACCCACTCCACTATTCTTGCTTGGGAAATCCCATGGACAGAGAAGCATGGTGGATTACAGTCCATGGTGTCCCATGGAGTTGAACATGACTTAGCAACTAAAATCAAAATATAATTAAATATATTTAAATAGAAATATAATTAAATAGACTAATATTAAATACCCTGGAGAAGGAAACAGCAACCCACTCCAGTATTCTTGCCTGGAGAATCCCATGGACAGAGGAGCCTGGCGGGCTACAGTCCACGGGGTCACAAAGAGTCGGACACGACTGAGCGACTTCACTCACTCACTCAATATTAAATGACTAATAATAAACTGACTTTGCATTTAATAAACATGCTTCACTTTGCATAGTGGGGGATTGTGAGAAAGAAAGGAGGAAGACGTGTATGAGGGGCAACTGAAGCAGCCCCCCTCAGATGCTTACTCACAACCATAAACAGCACAGACAGTGATTGTAGACAAAGCTATTTATGAAAAACATTATGTACTGAAATAAACAGAAAGGTTTAACACATCCTCCTAACTACAGAAAAATTTTTGAAAGTTGTGGGCTTCTTTGTAACCAATCATGAAATTTTAAATATAAAGAACGTAGATAAGGGATTAAAATCCCTTATTTGCAGCCACTCTGACACCTCTGCCACTTATATTTGGAAGTTATTTTTTAATAAAATAAGAGAACTCAAAATATACCAGAATTACTTACTGCAAAGTTTGCTAACTAATTTGAAATTGCTCTAAGGCAACTGCAAGAGAACATTATGGTATTATTATTAATTCTTATTATAGCTAAGTAGAAATTATACAACTAAGAAAAACAAATTTTCTTTTAGCTTCCTTAGACAAATTTTAAACTCACTTGTTTGTTTTTGACTATCCCAGAAAAGAGATGTCACCTATCATTTTAAGTATGGTTCCATTTTTCAGACTAAGGACCCAGAAACTCAGAATAAAGAAGCAGCTTGTTCAAAGTCAAATAGCAGCAGGGAGCAGCACAGAGAGACACGACCACTAGGCCACACTATTTCTTGGGAAATCTTCACCACCATCTCCATCAGTGAACACAAGCCCAAAGTAGATACTGCAACCAATTCTTTAGACAAAGCAAGAAACAAGGTGACAAAAATGAAACAAAAAGTTTCAGGCCTTTATATGAGCTAAGGAATTAAGAATCAGAGGAAGTTAAGGGACCTAAAGGTAATTTAAAACTTAATAGGAAAAGCAAAATAGTAAACACAGGTTAAGATGATTTGTACAGTATACTGGGAAAGACAGAGATCTGAGCAACGCCTTTTCCTCCCTCCCAAAATAGAAAGATAAAATAATCGGGTATTTTTCACCACTTTCCCTTTGACTTAGTGAGATTAGTTTGAACAGCAATGTTATACTAAGAGTAGCTAAGCTGCAGATACATAATACACTCACTGTTAAAAAGACCATTTTAAAACCAAAGTGAATGGTTACATGTTCCATTGGTGAGAATGAATGCCACATCAGAGCAAGAAGTAGGGGGGAAGCTGGCATCTCAGGGCCATCCTTTCTACCTTAGCACAGAGGAAAGAGCACGATGCAGGCAATGAATGACATATGCATTCTTTGCTTGTTTTTAGCCTTGTCATTATGTTTTGTGATATGTTAAATAACTATTAAACATGCTGCTGCTGCTGCTTCGTCGCTTCAGTCGTGTCCGACTCTGTGCGACCCCATAGATGGCAGCCCACCAGGCTTCCCGTCCCTGGGATTCGCCAGGCAAGAACACTGGAGTGGGTTGCCATTTCCTTCTCCAATGCATGACAGTGAAAAGTGAAAGTGAAGTCGCTCAGTCGTGTCCGACTCTAGCGATCCCATGAACTGCAGCCTACCAGGCTCCTCTGTCCATGGGATTTTTCTAGGCAAAAGTACTGGAGTGGAGTGCCACTGCCTTCTCCGTATTAAACATGAGATCATAATAATACTTCAATTAAGGATATGAAGTGAAAGTGAAAGTGTTAGTCACTCAGTCGTGTCCAACTCTTTGCGATCTGATGAACTGTAGCCCACCAGGCTCCTCTGTCCATGGGATTCTCCAGGCAAGGATACTAGAGTGGGTTGCCATTCCCTTCTCCAGGGGATCTTCCTGACCCAGGGATTGAACCTGGGTCTCCTGTACTGCAGATAGATTCCTTACTGTCTGAGCCACCAGGAAGGTATAGTATAGGGGAAAAATGACTTGGAGGAATTATTTTATCATGAAAAATTAATGTTATTTGTCAGCCTTCTAACATCCTTTTCCATCACCATTTCTGAGTTATACTATCAAAATGGAAACTTCCTGCCATTCTAGTTGATAGAAATACTTCCTCTGGGCTGTGGAGTCTGACATGAGTCAATTCAAGAACTCCTTACCTAAAAGACCTAAAAGGCTTGCTTGTGTGACAGGGGCACCCTCATCTGTGAGAGTGAAATATGGATACTAGCCTCTGAGGCTGGAAGGATTCAGAGAGAAGATCTGTGCAGAACGCCTAGCGCACAGGATATGGAGCCAGTGAATGTCAGCTTTCTTCCCTCCATGCAGTCATTTCTCAGACATCATCCCAGTCACCCGCTGGGAACTACTTTGAAGTTGTCATTTGTGCGTGCCCATCAACAAGATTCACGAGGTTGGACGTGAACTAATACAACTTTGCATGATAATAACTGAAAGGGACAGTCAACACCTGGTTAACACAGGACATACGTGAATTTAAGATTAAATGAAATGGACAGTTGGCAACTGGTTAAGACAATACCGATGGGTCACTAGTCTATAGATGAGTGCATGATCAATTTGTTATTTTCTATTGATCCATTTGGCTATACGATTTCATTGTCTGATTATTTTGGCATATTGCAATTTAAGTTGGTCCTTTAATGACCCCTCCAATGGGCAAGACTTGCTTAGAATGACACAAATCATTATCCTACAATCTGTGTCTCTAAAAGACTACATAAACACCACCATAATACAATAACATTTTCACAGTTCAGTAACTTCTACCAGTCATCTTGTTCCTCAAATATTTGGCAATAAAACCTCAACTAGGGGCATGGGACACTGCTGCTTTAAAAACATATCTATATGCCAAGTGAAATAAACCAAGACAAAAGGACAAATATTCTATGATTCTACTTTTATGAGACATTTAGAATAAGTAAATTCATAGGGACAGAAAATAGAACAGAGGTAACCAGGGGCTGTTGGAAGAGAGAAGAATAGGCAATTATTGCTTAATACTTACAGAACTTTCATCTGGAGTGATGAAAAGTTTTGAAAATAGATGGGGGTGGGGGGTTATGATTGTACAACATGTAAATGTAGTTAGTAATACTGGATTATAAAATTATAAATTTAAAAATTGTTAAAATGATAAACTTCATATTATGTATTTTTACCACATACACGAAAAAAGTTTTAAGCATGTGTAGTGTTGCAGAGATAACGTTAGGAAGGGAGGAGGGGACATTTGCAAACTGTCCTTCCATTTGATCATCTTAATAACCTATGAGATAGTTAAGGTGGGTACTGCTAGATCTTTTTATTTTAATGGATTAAAACCCTAAGGTTCTGGGGTTTTGTCTTTTAACTTTTCCTTGAATAAAAAATTAGTAAGCCACAGAAAGACATGTTCATAATGTTTTCAAATTGGAATAGTTAGAGACCATTTAATAAGGGAGACCTAGGCCTAAGGTTGGAGAAGGCAATGGCACCCCACTCCAGTACTCTTGCCTGGAAAATCCCATGGATGGAGGAGCCTGGTAGGCTGCAGTCCATGGGGTCGCTAGGAGTCGGACACGACTTCACTTTCACTTTTCACTTTCATGCATTGGAGAAGGAAATGGCAACCCACCCCAGTGTTCTTGCCTGGAGAATCCTGGGGACGGGGGAGCCTGGTGGGCTTCCGTCTATGGGGTCGCACAGAGTCAGACAGGACTGAAGTGACTTAGCAGCAGCAGCAGCAGGCCTAAGGTACAGTAAATTAGGATGCTTGGGACAGACAATGGGGCTGATGGAAGAGGCTGGAAGTGGTGACTCAGGAGGACATCAGAGGAAAAGGAAGAAGCTGTCAGCACTTAAACATATTTTGAAAGGTGAAATCAAAAATAAATACACAGACACACAAACATAACCTATACTTTCTAAGCATCTGGCTAGACAGAGAACAGCTAAATCACGACTTCCCTGTCTTTAAATATATATTCCTCAGCCTGCAATTGTTGCCCTTTTATGGACTTTTCCACTCTTTCCTTCTGCCCTCAAGCCTGCTCTTTTGAAATATAGACCACTGGGATATTCAAGAAAACATATACTAGCCACTGAATTATTCTTTTATGCAACTGCCAAACTTAAGTGAGGAAATACTTAAAATGGATTGACGTGGGGGTAATAAGGGAGAATATTTCAAAACCAGTCTTTTACTCATGAACTGAGAATATTTTAAATAGCCCAATAATCTACCATTCTCCTGTGAAATACTATTGGGTGCTCCACTCTCTTCTTCCTAGGCTGAAAGCTTCGATTCTTTCATCTTCACCACTATACCCCCAATCCTTCGTAAAGTACCTGACTCAACTAAGACTCCACTCCAGCTGGTAAAATACATTTTTAAATTACTGTTTCACCTTCTATAAACAAAAATTCATTCTTTTTCACACTATACAGGTTGAATAAAAATATATTCACCTATTCTATGGTAACCACCAACAAAATGAGTGAGCTTATCTCCACACTGAAATCCAACCCAGCTATGCAATTTAAGTGAATAATCCAGAATGTTTCAGAGTAACAGGCATAGGATTAATGCAGACAGGTATATTATGTGCCCTTGCTGGCTGAGAAGGAGTACTCCAGTGATGTTTTCCAAAATCACACAACATACCAGAAGCCTGAATCAAATATCCCCCATATGTAAGCAATAGAAAAGAGCCCCCATTTGATTGAAAATGTTCTGGGGGCATCAACCACCAAAGTACTATATTCATTGTTTCTCATTCAAAATATTTTAGAGCTGCCAAGAACACTGTAAAAATAATAAAACTTTATATTTTATAAAACTTTCTAAAACATTTTAATTATTAAATTAATTAAAGACCTTAGAGCAGTGGCTCTCAACCAAGAATCATTTTCCTCCCTTCAAAGGACATTTGGCAATGTCAAGACATTTTGGCTGGCACTGGGTGGGGTGGGGAATGCTACTGGCATCTAGTAGGTAGAGGTCAAGGATGCTGCTAAACATCCTATAATACACAGAATCACAGCTCATTCCCCAATCACAAAGAGTATCCAACCCAAAAGCTTAGTTGGGCCAAAGTTTAAAACTCCTGCCTTACAGTAACAACTACATGCAAGATACACTTTGTGCCGAATGCTGAGAACACTGAGATAAAAGATAAGAGATGGCTTCTGCTATTGTGAGGCAGTCCATTAAGTGATGAGAACTGGCAGATAACACTGACAGCAGGTTGTGATAAGTGCTCTGACAGGGGTGTGTCCAAAAGGTTACTAAAAGCAGAAGCAACTACTTTAATCAGAAGGTCAGGGTTCTTCACCAGAAGTGACTTCCCAGCTGATATTTGAAAGATTTCATCAAGCAGAAGAGAGTAGGGCGTGCTAGCCAAGAGAAATCACACAGCACAAGCCAAGTAGTGCCACACCGAAGAACTCCAAGGTCCCCGGCGTTGTGCACAGGGGGGCGTTGTGCACCGAAGCCAGAGGTGAACATGGCACATCTCCCTTGAGGACTAGTCTCATGTAGACAGGGGAGGCTAGTGATTGAACAGGCAAAGAGGTTTCTACGGCAATTTTAAAAATATCAAAAACATAGGTGCATGGAGTAGAGGAAATGCCAAGGGTAGTACTTAGGTTGTTTCCATCCTTGGGAGTATTTTGGTGAAGTCTGAGCAATGTTAAATGTTTCAATTGCATACACTTGGAGCACTGAGTAGATGTAGGTAGAGGGAGGAAGGTGACTGATAGAAATCAGGCTAGTATCTGTCATCTTCACGGTATACACAGGGTATTCAGTCTGTTCTTCCTATAGGATGAGCAGGGGGAGCCGCTGGAGGCTTATAGACAAGGAAATGATACAATGTTAGTGTTGGAGAAGCAGGTGCCAGAAGAAAGATTATGACGCAGGATGACTTAAAATATTTCACAAGAGAGGTGATGAAAATCTAAACAAGGCAATGCCATAAAGGAGGAAGATTTTAATATGGAGGTGGTAGAACCCATAGTATCTACTATGAGAGTGACAGAAAAGAAACTTTTGAGGTTGGGCAACTCGGTGGGCAAGCAATGCAAAGAGAGAATGGGGGAGCAAAAGCATTTTTACAGCAAGGGTAAAGATGTTCTCATTCGAAGCTCAAGACAACCCTGCGAATTACATGACATATGTGGACACAATCATGCCCAGTTTACAGACGAGTTTAATGAGGCTCTGAGAGTGGACAGGCTTGTCCCAGATCACAAAAGAACCGAGATTCAAGAATTCCCTGTTGTCCAATAGGTAGGACATGGTCCTTTCACTTCCCAGGGCCCAGGTTCAATCCCACAAGCCACATGGCTCAGCCAGGGAAAAAAAGAGAGAGAGAGAGAGAGAGTAGAGCTCAGGGCTCTCAGCTCCTCATGTGGGTTCCTTCCATGCAGGCTGTATCTCTAGTCACATCTTACAGCTATAACCAAACCAAATAATCACAACTGATCAATACTGACCAAATTTCTGCAGGCCTCAAAAACCCTGGATAAAATTCCGAATTGGTGATATTAAGTTAGGAGCTTGTCTACTTCCAGGCAAAGCCCAATTTGACTTTTAAGTAAATCCAAGAGAAAATTAACTGTGACTAACTGTAAAATTTAAGACAAATGACTGAATTGTTTCTCTAAATTGTTCTTTATCCAGTCCCTATATGTGATCAGAATAATTCAAAATATATATATTTTAGAACTTCATAAGTAATCACATTGGAATAAATAAAAATTCTAGCAACAAGCTTTAATCCTATGTACATCCTCTGGAGGAGGAAATAGCAACCCACTCCAGTATTGTTGGCTGAAAAATCCCATAGACAGAGGAGCCTGGTGTGACTCCAAAAGGTCACAAAAAGTTAGACAAAACATACCAACAGGGAGGTACTGAAATGGCCTACGAAAGCTGTGAGCACAGAAGCAGGGACATGACTGATGGTCAAGAAACACTAGTGTCCCTTTCCATCTACTAGTCACTCAGGTGCACACTGTCTTGATTTTTTTGGAATCAAAGATATTAATAGCAGGCTTTGTCTCAGAGGATCTATTCCAAAACACTCTCCAAGACACATATAAAAAATATTCCGTTCACACCAACAATATCATGTCTCAATAATAACAGCTGGTACTATTTATGGAGTATCATTGTATGCCAGTACTAGGCCAAGAATTTATGTGATTTATCTCATTACTCCTCATTATATGACTCAGAGCTATTACTCTCCTGGTTTTACTTACAAAGAAATAGATAAGGTCACAGAGGCTTGTAAGCCAAGACATGAACCCAGATCTGATTGATTCTCAATGATGACTCTTAACCACTAGGCTTCCTACTTCCCCCAAAGACTGTTATCCTAGAACATAGCTCAGGACTTATCAAGTTTCCATAGTTCTTGTTATCATCCCTTGAACTCAACAGACATGCAGTCAGCCTACTGTCTTAAATCAAGTGTAGCAACTCACACCAGAAAATGGATTTCCATTCATAGCTTTAAATAATGTCAACCTGAGTTCACTTCACAGCTGTTCTAAGCCACTCCTTATAGCCACTAAAACATCTTATTAGAAAAAGTGGTGCCCTCACCCATGAACACAAACAGAAACAGAAGCTCTTCCTCTGCATTCGTCCCTTTCATCCTCTCGATCTCTTACTTTTGTGACTTGTTATAGCTTATGATCAGTTCATTAAAGAAAGAGTACCACTTTTTCTCACAGTGCATTTTTACATGCTGAACTCACCACAAAATCTCTATAGAACATAGATGATGCAAAGATCATCTCTCTCTGCTAGACCTAGAAAAGGCTCAATAAACAAACATAAACAAATTAAGATGTATTTGGCATGGTTGACCCATTTCATTGACCAAGAAATGCAATCTGGAGTCTGAACTTTGGCAAGGGAGGTCTCAACTGGAGTTGCAATTAACCAGCTGAGTAAGCTTATGCAGGTAAAGTGCCTCTGAGCCTTGTTTTCTTGATCCATAAAATAGAAATATTGATACACACCTCCTATGACATGTATGAGAAGTTAAAGAATGAGTGTAAAATGTTTTAATGTGACTCCTACTACATCGGAGCTCTAGTAAGTGATAAGTTCTCCTCTACAACAAAATTCACCACAATCTCCATAGTTTTGCCCACCTATGATGTAGTGTCATCCTCTAGGGGATCTTCCCAACCCAAGGATCAAACCCAGGTCTCCTGCATTGCAGGCAGATTTTTTTACTGTCTGAGCCACCAGGGAAGCCCAAGAATACTGGAATGGATAGCCCATCCTTTCTCAAGGGGAACTTCCTGACCCAGAAATCAAACTGGGGTCTCCTGCATTGCAGGTGGATTCTTTACCAGCTGAGCCACCAGGGACTCATTGCAAAAGTTCCTGATGCTGGGAAAGACTGAGGGCAGAAGGAAAAGAGGGCATCAGAGGATGAGAAGGCTGGACAGCACCACCGATGCAATGAACATGAACTTGGACAAACTCTGGGAGATGGAGAGGGACAGGGAGGCCTGGCATGCTGTAGTCCATGGGATCACAAAGAGTCGGACACAGCTGGGCAACTGAACAACACGATGTAGTGTGAATATAAAGACAACTGTCTGAGCGGGAGTGCCCCTCCTGCTAGACAGCACACCCATGGCTGCTTCGTTTGTTCTGAAGACACTGACCTGGGAGAGAGGGCATTCTTTGGCTAATGTGCTCTGGTTCATCTCTTTAAGCAATTCCTTTAAGGCATTGCGGACCGTGGCATGGTTCCACTGCTCTGCAGGCAAGTCTTCCAACTTTGAACAACTGGAAAACAGAGGAAGAATGAATGACATGCAAACCCTAATAGTGTAGAGTACAGCAGTCACCCCCCGTCCTGTAAAGCATAGTCAAAGAACAGGGTCGAACCTGGGCTCGAAATGAGGGAAAGGGAGTAAAACTGCTTTTCTAGGGCCTCAGCAGAGCCCATCGTGGCCTCTATCAGTTGCCCATCACACTAGCCTGAGAAAAACAGTCATTTTGCAGATAAAGAAATGCCAATTTTTAAAAATATGATTTTTCCAACCTGCTGATAGAAATGGCATGGCAGTGTGATTACAAACTTCTGCAACTTAAATTTAATTATTGGCCATTCCTAAGGTTAAATGTAACAGAAGCTTCATCAGATTTGAAGGCCTACTTTCACTTTCACCCTTAACCCTCACAGAACAATCTAGAGATGTTACTTACCTAACCAAAAAATAACTAAAGACATTAAAGTATTCCTAGACAAGGACAGGAATGGTAGGTCCCTATTAAAGTGCAAATTCTCTGAAAGGGGGTAAATTCAAAACCTATAGAGGAAAGGACAATATAAGGGATATAACTTGCAGGCACTTTACAGCACAAGGTATGGCAGAGAACCTCTAGATTCTTTAACGGTATGCTTTGTCTTGAGTGCTGTATCTGAAAAAAAGGAACCATTCCCAGAACTTCTGCAGGCTACCAAAGAGGAAAGCAAAGTCCAGTGCCAGCGCCCTCTGGGTAAGCAGGCTACTCAGGCACCCAACCCACCCCTCAAACACAAGCCTGAAACAGCAGAGGTGTTGATTCTTCAAGTATTATGTACTAAGCATTTAACCAGAGGACTCATTAAATTAGGGGCTTTGGAAAGTGCCCCTTTATGGGCTGCAGATTTTTAATGATTTATCAAGCTCCCCCTAAGTTACCACTTCACTGCTTCTGAAAACAAAACATAAAACAGTTGGAATGTGGACTATAAAGATGCCTGGTGAAGGGCCCCCTTCCCCTCCTCTTCTTTTTTTTTCTCTTTTCATTTCATCCAATGTCAAGAAATTAACAAAGGCAGGATGAGCTGATCTCTGCAGCGAGTCTATGATCGACGGAGCAGCTCCAAGAGTAAGGAAGGGTAGATGTTCAGAGACACCCACCTTTGTAATTGGATTTTCAACGTCACGACGTGATAGACATCTTGCAGCATGTCGGCCACTGTCGCGTCAGGTGCATCTGTCACGTAACTGAGGGGGAGAGGGTTCCACCTCCCCAGCTTGATTATTCCTGCACAGGGAAGAAAAACATAATAAACACATAGCTGCTATTTATTAAACCCTCCCATTGTTTGTTCAATGTTAAGCAGGTCATCCAATAGCCAACATTCAAGGCCCACTCAGATATTTGACAACCCCGTGCAATAGCCTATTTCTCTCTGGCTGACAATTGAGTTAACTATACAGGAAGATGAGAATGAAAGGATGAGGTTTAATCATGGACAATCAGTTTTTTTTATGTTTTCCTGTTTCTTAAATTACTTAGAAAACCATACGGACACTTCCTTCCCCCAAAGTCTTATTTCACAGTCTAACTTAAGACTGATGCTAAATATACCGAACTGCTGATTTCATAGACAAAAAAAAAAAAAAAAAAAGCAAGTCTTAAGTAAATATAAGATTCAGTTTTGAATTGTACAAGAAAATTCCTGTGTGTGGGCTCAGCACACACACAGTCACATCCTGGTTGTGGTGCGAACCCCAGTGTGAATAGCATTTGGAGCTGAAGAAGCAATGAGAATTCACTTCTAAATTCACGTTTCACCAGGCGGAGGGCTTGTGTTCCATAGCACAATGACTGACCACAGATCAGAAACAGCAGAGATGCCTTCAACTTCCTTTTTTTACCCCTTTGATAGTTCCTCAGCCTTTTTTACAGTGACAGTGGTACCCTTCCCCTGTGCTACATATGGTAAACACTCGTGACAATGGAGAGAATAAAAATCCTGGTCAGACGTGGACAGATTCACAGGACAGCTTCAGCAAGGCATGATGAAAATGCTAGGCTATTCACCAGATGGACCTTATCTGGAGCACAGGGCACCCATACACTGATAACAAAATATAAAGAGAAACCCATTTCACAAACAACACAGAGGAACAAACATTTTATTTGTATGCTACAAAAAAATCCAAAGGTCCCCTAGATGTCAAAAACTGCCACACATCCCACACAGCCATGCTTCAGTGATAGACGAGGAACAGCATTTTTATTTTTATTATTGGCAACACAGGTGAGTTCCAGCTACATTGTTCTTTCAAAAAATATATTTTATCATCAAAGAGAGATAACACCTGTATACCCAACTAAACCTTTAAAAGCTTCACAAGATGCTGCTTTATAGCTATGGGGCAAAATTCCAATCATAGGAAATGAACTTTCTGGTCAGGGCACGTCCTGTCCAAGATGAAATCAATGAATGCGCAATGCTTGACATAATGCTTGAAAACAGGGAATAAACAGAACAAAAATATTAAAATGATGCACTGTTTCAGTATTAAGATTTAACAATCTGGTGCTGAATATGCTGCAGTATAAATAGTGCCTGGACTCAGATCCAATAAAGTAACACAGCTCTCATTCATAGTACCGTATGTCTCCAGTTCTGGCTCCTTAAGTCATATTTCACTTGCCAAGAAAAGCTGTTTTCTTGTGGGGATAGTTTTCCTAACATTCTCTCTCATGACAATGAAAAGTGCACAGCACACAGCATGGAGTAGTCATGAAATGAACATCCAGCACCCACTGGACAGCCATCCACAGACGCCAGGTCTGCTTCCTTGCTTCCTTTACTGCTTCTGACTTTTGAAAGTACTAAAAAGATACAATGGGACATGTCTAACATATTTCCTTAAAAAAAAAAAAAAACCACTCCACAGTTTTAAATTCCCTTTAAAAATCCATTATCGTGATAGCCCATAAGTTGAGTATAACCTGTGTGTGCATGCTAAGTCGCTTCAGTTGTGTCTGACTCTTTGCAACCCTAAGGACTGGAGCCCGCCAGGTTCCTCTGTCCATGGGATTCTCCAGGCAAGAATACTGAAGTGGTTGCTGAGCCCTCCTCCAGGGAATCTTCCTGAGCCAGGGATTGAACCCACTCTCTTGCGTATTTCCCGCACTGGCCGGTGGGTTCTTTACCACTAACACCACCTGGGAAGCCTGAGTATAACCTGACCATCTCCTAAAAGTGGTATTCTATTATAAGAGATTAGAGGGAGAAAAAACAAAGCCAGCAACTCCTAAACAAGTAGAAGACAACTGTGTGGGTCATTTGGTTGCTAAGAATACAAAGGTAACATGAAGCCATCAAATTCTGTAAACTTTAACACACACCTCTAGAGGTGATTCATGCATGCTATTGTGTGCTGTTGTTCATTTCTTTTTATTGTTGTGGAGTGTTCTGCTGCAAGTTTATACCACAATGCAGCCAGACACAACAGAATATCTCCTAATGCTCTCATTTATATAAAATACAAGAACAAGCAAGACTTATCTATGAGAAGAGAGGTCAGAATGTGCTGACCTCAAGAGAGCAGAGTCATGACTGGAAAGGGACATAAAAGGGATTTCTAGTTTCGGCTGGTGGTTGCATGGGTATAAAAATTGTTAAAATCCATGTAACCAAACACCTAATATGCCTGTATTTTATTGTGTTTAATTATACCTCAATTTTTACAAAAGTAGAGGGGGAGGAATCTCTACCAGAAATGATAGACAATCACTCTATTGAAATTATTCATCTCCATTTAGATGAATTCTCTCCCTACCTTGATGAGCCGGAAGGAGACTTGTTTGGGCTGGAATTAGACCCATACAGGTGTCTTCACCACTTAATGCCTGCACAGAGAGCAGCTGCTACAGGTTGGTTTCTACATCTTGGAAGAGAGCTGTTGACACACGCTATTTTCAGGCAATGGGAAGTGGTGTGTGCTTTTTCTTTTTCACACCGTATTGACTAACCTGCACCTAGAAGTCATGCTCTTTGCTTAACTACCTGCCAGAGTTTGCAGGTGCGAGAAGTGCCAGGACCGCCATGTCCAGAAGCTGCTCTCTTCCAGCCTGGCAGGGACTTGGAGCAACTCTTCTTAACAAGCCTTTCCTCCAAACGAGGTCTTGTCTAAAGTATTAACCTTCTTGGAAATACCTTCCTGAGATACAGTCCTCCTTCCTTGGTATAAAACAAATAGAAATATTACTTGGGCTGGTATCAAGTGTTAATTGAGAAAATTGAATTGGTTTTCTTTTTCTTTAATTAACTTTTAATTGAAGGATAACTGCTTTATAGTACTGTGTTGGTTTCTACCAAACATCAATATCAATCAGCCATAGGTTTACCCATGTCCCCTCCCACTTGAACATGCCTCCCACCCCCCTTGCCTGAGGAAATCAAATTGGGAAGCAGACACCATAATGACAAAGAACTCCAGCTTCCAAGTCAAATGGCTGCTGCTCATATTCTGGCTCCTCTACCTACTAACCATGTAACCACAGCAAGTTCCATCATTTCCCCGTACCTCAATCATCTCATCTGTAAAATGCAACAATAAAAATACTGACCTCACATAAATATTGTGAGACTGAATATAGAGCCCTTAGTACAGAGCTTTGTTGTATGTGTTAGTTGCTCAGTTATGTCAAACTCATTATGACCCCATGGGCTGTAGCCTGCCAGGCTCCTCTGTCCATGGAATTCTCCAGGCACAAATACTAGAGTGGGTTGCCATTCCCTTCTCCAGGGAATCTTCCTGACCCACAGATCAAACCCATGTCTCCTGCATTGGCAGGTGGATTTTTTACCATCTGAACCACCAGAGAAGTGCCAGTACAGAGCCTGGATATCGTTAATTCCAACAATTTACAGTAATTATCTTGACACATTTATGCTTCCTAGGGTTTCCCAGGTAGAGCTAGTGGTAAAGAATTGGCCTGCAATGCAGTAGATATAAGAGACACAGGTTCAATCTCTGGGTTGGAAAGATGCCCTGGAGGAGGTAATGGCGACCCACTCCAGTATTCTTGCCATGGACAAGAATCCCATGGATAGAGGAGTCTGGCAGGCTACAGTCCATAGGGTCGCACAGAGTCAGAGACAAACTGAAGTGTCTTATCATGCATGTAATGCTCCCTAAAAGGCAAATATAATTAACTTCAAAAATATTTACTCAAGGATGACTTTAATATCATTTAATCTTTAATTCAGTCAAGTGCCTACAAAAGGCCCTCATTATTTTAAATCACAAAGGAAAAGCATGCATCAATTGTATCCCTCTTTTTATCCCTGTTCCCTTGCCCCTCCCCCCTGTTTATTCATTTCTTACAGCCTTGCTCTGCAGTGTCGCCTTCCTTTTACCCACAAGTAGGTTCAGATCTCTCCTACTTTAAAACTAACAAAATCAGTACAACAACCCTTTACCTCTCAGTGTCTCATTTTTTTGTACCATCAAATGTACTGAAAGTGAACCTCTTTAATTTCACCATCAGAACTTCACCCCAGATATCTATTTTCAGCTCCTTTCATGAGGGCTGGGTTACCTTGAGTAACTTCACTAGGAAATCAGAGATTCACTTCAAATACCCTGTGCTAATTCATCTTAGTAGCCTACAAGCCACACAGGTTCAAGTGTGAAGCACATCAGAAGAGAAGACTGGAAAGAGCTTGGTTCCAACTCTGGAAGGCCTGGATGCCCAACTCAGTAGCACACTGTATGGGTCAGAGGTCATAAGCAAGGCCTGGGGTCAGAGGTGAGTCCATGCCCAGTCCCCTCTGCTTGTCAGCTGTGAGCCTTTGGGCAAGTTGTTCAGTTAGTCTCTTCAAGACTCAGTTTCCACTGTCTGTAAGATGGGGACAGTAATAATGCCTGCTCTTTAGGGTTGCCACCAGGCTTAAAATGAGAATGAGAATGTGGCCGTCGGATGGCACAGAGTAAGTGCCTAGTAAACACGAGAATAAGGTAGATCTTTGAAAGCTCTTGGGTATAGATGTAACACCATCAAAGCAAAACTTCAGGACAATGAAGCTATACTGGGTAGAGGGATTTGTATAATTGACTTGCTTTGCTGTACACCTCAAACTAACCCCAGTGTAAATCAACTATACTCCAATAATTTAAAAAAAAAAAAAAACCTAGACTAGAATTCAGATGGACTAAAAGAAGGAAGTATTCTGTGGGGGGAAAAAAGGGCTGAAATAATCCAGATAGGTGAATCTAATTATATCATAACAGCCTTTTCCTGACTCCCTCTAAGGAGAGATACAGACCCCCAAGAAATGCTTCAGTACAGTGAAGGAGGACCAAGAAAGAAGAGAGGGTATGTACCCACAGGGGATATCTGACTCACAGTGTTGGAGAAATCTCAATATAAACAGCGTAAGTATACAAAATTCTTTCTAATGCTTATACTCCATGAATAGGTTTTAAAGCTCCAGACCAAAAAACTACACTAAGAGTCAGACATGACTGAGTGACTTCACTTTCACTTTTCCTTTCATGCGCTGGAGAAGGAAATGGCAACCCACTCCAGTGTTCTTGCCTGGAGAATCCCAGGGACGGGGGAGCCTGGGGGGCTGCCGTCTATGGGGTCGCACAGAGTCGGACACGACTGAAGTGACTTAGCAGCAGCAGCAGCAGCCATGATGATTAGATAGTACTAGACACATCCAATGGCACCCCACTCCAATACTTTCGCCTGGAAAATCCCATGGACGGAGCCTGGCAGGCTGCAGTCCATGGGGTCGCTAGAGTCGGACACGACTGAGTGACTTCACTTTCACTTTTCCCTTTGATGCATTGGAGAAGGAAATGGCAACCCACTCCAGTGTTCTTGCCTGGCGAATCCCAGGGACGGGGAAGCCTGGTGGGCTGCCGTCTCTGGGGTCGCACAGAGTTGGACACTACTGAAGTGCCTTAGCAGCAGTAGCAGCAGCAGACACATCCAGGTGGCGCTAGTGGTAAAGAATCTGCCTGCCAATGCAAGTTCGATCGCTGGGTGGGGAAGATCCCCTGGGGTAAGAAATAGCACTCCATTCCAGTATTCTTGCCTGGAAAATTCCATGGGCAGGGGAGCCTGGCAGGCTACAGTCCGTGGGGCTACAGAGAGCTGGACACAACCGAGCGACTGAGCACGCACACACACACACACACACACACAGCCACGACAGACATACACACCCAGCCAGGCACACAGTACATGCTCAATAAATGGCAATTCCCAATTCTTTTCTGAATATATATCACACTCTCACTTTGTCTGGAGTACTCATCCCATGCCTTCACTTCTGGAAATTGTATGCATTCTTCAAATTATGTACCAAGAATAATTCCAACTCTGGTCAACCCAGCCGGAAGCAACTCCTTTCTCTATGTATCTGCACAGTAAATACTCATGGTTGGTTTGTGTATCTCAGAAGGAGCTTATTTTATCACAATATCCCTTTATAGTACTTTACAGTATACAAAGTGTTTTGTTTTGTTTTTTTTCCCCCAAACCATTAGAGTTCATCCTCAGAGGAGAGCACGGGGTCAGTGTGACACCTGAAAATGAGGTGAAGAACAGAAAAGAGTGAGTTTTCAAGGCATCAGTAGATGATGGCCAGGACTACGCTCCAGGCTTCACCTGACAAGTTTTCTACCTACTGGACGAATTCCCTTCCCATTCAGCTCTGCCCGTGTATGCTGTGCCCCACCACACAGTTACACATGGGGCAAGGTCTTGACATTTAATGTTAAAAAAGGAACACATGAGACCAATAAGCAAACAGGTGTCAGGGCCTAAAAAGCCAGCTTCTCTGAGAAAAAAAATCATCTCCCTCAACAGTGCCATTTCAGACATAACCACTATTTCCCACATCATCTTTCCTATTTCCAAAGAATTTATCATCTGCACACATTTACAAAATGCCTGGTGCTGAGGACTATTACAGATGCAGTTTCAAGGTCTTTGAGTTGCAAATTATGGGCCTTTATTTGGGGGCTGAAATTCATACAGATGTTAACATGATTGACTTGAGCATAATATAAATAAAATTGTTTATATCTAGACAAATCTTTCACTAAAATGCAAAGGACCAATCCATTCTTCATATGACGCCTTTAGACCAAATAACAAAATACAATTGCAGGTAAATTTCCCATTAGTGACATAAAATTAGGTTGCGAATGGAAGCGATTTTTGTCTAAAATTAAAAACATGCAATCATGGAAACCAGTTTTTTACTCTCTCAATGCAGTGTTTCTGCCAAAGAGTGAATATATCACAAAAGAAATATCAATACTTGCTTGTGTTCATTTGTATTTGTTATTTTTCTCAGTTTATAACCTGTCTTAAAGACACCAAATACTCTTCTCAGTAAATGCATAATTCATATCACTAGTATTATTTAACTATGTGAAAACAAGCGTGGAGATAATACACATTAGAGTTAATCAATATTTGACTCAAGTTTTTAGAAAGTTGATCACTTCTGAGGATAATACAATATAATCAATAAAACATCAAAAGGGTTTATGTTAAGCACTAGTTATTCGTTCATTTAACAAATTTTTCTTTTGTGTCTCCAGCATAAGTCACTAAGATGAAAACATAACCCAATACACATTATCCCTGTAATTATGGAGCTCACAGTTGAGTAGAGTAGCTTATTATTGCTAAACACATACCTAAGTGAAACCATTCTTAAAATAAACCAAAATGACAGTTTTACCCCCTGTACCTCAAATATAAGAAATGTTTATTTCATGAACACCTGCAGCAGATCGCCTATAAAGTATAAGAGAATAATTCTCACAGTTTGCAGTGGCACAGAGATAGATGCTGATAAAACAGATATATATTGGTGTATTGAAGAATAAAGCCTACAAATCAATCGGTGAGACAGATAGAGAAACCCAGCAAGATATCAGCTGTATTCTTATAGAACAGCTTGATGAATAATTTTCTTTTATTCCAGGTACATTTTACCATTAATTTTCAAACAAAATGAAAATTCAGCCTGGGAAAAAAATGAAACATTAGCTTTAATATCTAAAGGCTAAGGTTTACATATTTCATAACTCCTTGAAAAGATCTCAGCAAAAGAGTATCAATACAAAATCCCAGCCTCAGAGTAACTAAGCCCTGGGGCTTCTGGTTGGCAGTATTCTTTCCACAATACACCAAATGCTGATGAAGCCCCTTTTAAAAATAGGAGAACTCATGACATTGACTGCATCTGTTTATCCTCCTCAGAGTGGTTGTGTCCCTGTGCTATAGCATGTAATTTTCTGTTGTTCAGCTAAGCTTTGTTAAAGAAATTAAAAACTGTCTATCCTATATAATAAGAACATAGAATTATTTATCCATAAATCAGTTCACAGGAAATCACTACCCAGCAGCATATAATAACTCAGCCTGTGTTTCTAACCTGTGGCCTGACTGTGGTATATCATCAAATTGTAGCAGCATAAAGGCATAAATTGTAGTTATTATTGTTAAACCTGTGGTAAGAATGACTTTTCAATGAGGAAGGAGAAAAAAAGGCAAAACAAAAATGGTTTTTGAAATGCACACATTTTCCTTTTGAATACATAGCTTAGCAGTACCCCAGTAAAACTTAGTGAAACTCTCCTACACTTTCAGCTTTGATTTTAAAGACTATCCATATTTCAGATGTCTTGCATTGAGGTAAAAGTAAATGGTAAATGAAATAGCATTCTTCCAGCATTTCTTACATTTTTCAAGTACCATTACAACTTACACAAATTAATGAAATCTCAGAACATACTTGTCTGGGAACCTACAATACACTTAATCCTGAATTTATAACAATACAAAAGAAAATATAGGACAAAAATAAATATTTTGGCAATTGAGAATAAATACTGAGGCTGCACTGGTTAAATGAGTTCATCTAAAAATACATACACACACAAACATACTCACAGAGAAAGCTCTGCCTGTAACAATTCAAATATTATTGACAAAAACAAACAAGGTAGGTTTTTACTCTTTAGAACATTCACTTTAATCTTAAATCATATCTGTATAAAGAGAAATGATCAGGAATATTATTAGTATTGAAAACCTGAAATATGAATTTTTAGAGCAAATTCATATTTCTGAACAAACGACAGTGATACAGAGCTGTCTGCCAATCTTTTCTTGAGCTGACTACCCCCTTACATTACAAAAATGTTCTACTTTAGAAAATACATATAGTACCATTTCGTGCCTTGTAATTCTATACATGGTTTTTACATTTTGCAGCATAAAGATTTTGTCTCATGTAATAGATGCTGCTTCACATTTGGGAAACGTTATGCTATAACCCTGACTTTTATTAGATTATTTAATATAAGCACTAAGTAACTAGACTAAATTAATAAAGACCCTATGAAAAAAAAAAAACAGAGAGAAGAAAATTATTCCGCAAATTAAATAAAACTTTCTGAAGTTGGTATTTTAGAAACCTTTATTTAATTTTCAAAATTCCGATTCTTCTGAAAAACAGCCAAAATATTGGTCAGGATATGAAAAAAATATGGTTGGTGTTTAGTAATTTATTTCATAAGAATGCCATTTAAAACTATTACGTGGGGAATAGGACAAATGAGAAAGAAAAGCGTTATGAGAAATTATTTGGGATCAGTTCTGAGCTTCTGCCACTGAATACAATTATTTCATTTGGTATATATTTTCTTATTATTGTTCTCAGTTTAATCATTATCTGAAAGAGTTCAGAATCAAATGATTAATTTTGGCAGGTAACACAAACAAACTTCTCCTCCTTTCTATTCAAAAATATATTTGCATAAAGAGATTTTTCCCTAGTGTTTGTCCTCCTAAAGTATCTTCAATAATCAAAGACACAGGGGAAAATGTATATATTCTTTTAAACATGTTTGGCTATATTCTAGCAGATGCTATTCATAAATTTTGTTTAGCTGGTGTTTCTGCATCCTCTGGGGTAAGAAGTCTATCCACTGAAGATCTAAGAATACCATTATGAACATACTCCCCATCTTAATTTATTACATGTATTCTTTTCTGATAGAAGCTCAAATGTTGCAACAAGTTTTACTGAGGACCCAGTTTTCCAGGTACCATGTCACTGAGCTCAACACCCTTGGAAATTCTATAGACTGTATGCTCCCAATTATATATTCCGGAATTGTCCTTCAGGCATATTCTGTTTCCTATAATTTAAAGTTACATAATATCTGATTTTAAGGGCAATATTATGAGGGCATATTGATTATCAAAGAAAACGTTGCCACATAATAGGAAGGCAAAAGTATACTCATTTATGTTCTACATTTATTCATGTTCCAACTAACCTGATTTCACAGTAATTTGTTAAGAAACTACAAGACATGGAAGCAAATATGGCTCTAACGATTACAAAATGGCAACTAGTTTGGAGGTTTTTTCTTTGGTTTAAATTCCTGGGGGGTTCTTTAAGAACATTTTAATAATTTTTACTTTCAGTACATCTTCACATATATTCTACTGTTAAATCTAAAAATGTACATGGCTTTCTGGTTTCAGATATTTTATATTCAAAGAAGTTCTGACGGTACCTTGATTTCCATCTTTTGGAAATGTCATACATAAAAGTGGCACACCGAACTTTTAAATATGGCACTACCATTCTAATGGCTATAACAAAGAAGTCAAAGACCTAGCACGTATGAGGTGTGCTCTCAGTAGGTAACAGTTTCTTGAATTGAATAGCAGGTAGATCTACAGTCACAACATACTTGATGAATCATGAAAATGTTCTATTTGAGCCACGTTAAATATTCAACCACATCAGAAAAATGCCATAGGAATCAACAGGCAACTGAACCATGGCAGAGATTTAGCATTTACTCCTGACAGGAAGTCTGGTTATCCCATGGTAGCTGGGCTGAACAGTTACAGATGATCTGAAGAGTAGAGGAAGACCAGAAATGGATTTTTTTTCCCTCCCCATTCCCAGAAAGTTGTAGTTTAGTAAAGATTGTGCTATTGAGAGTGGTCATATTAAGCAAATAGCTAAAGCATTCAAGATCAAGGTCATCCTGAGAGCAGCTGTGGTAGCAGCAAGCCTACCCGGGCTTGCAGAACAGAAGCTCCAGGGTAGATCTTTGTAAGCGCTGGGAATGAGCCATGTTTGGGAAGCACAGCCCAGGTGTCGGGTAAAAATAAGAAGCTAGAGCATGGAAAAGATCAAGCTACTGATCCTCCTCAAAAGAAGGGCAGGAGGCCAAGAGATTCACAGATTCCTTTTTTCCAACTCACTAGTACTCTTGCCTTGGAGAAGGCAATGGCACCCCACTACAGTACTCTTGCCTGGAAAATCCCATGGACGGAGGAGCCTGGTAGGCTGCAGTCCATGGGGTCGCGAAGAGTCGGACACTACTGAGCGACTTCACTTTCACTTTTCACTTTCATGCATTGGAGAAGGAAATGGTAACCCACTCCAGTATTCTTGCCTGGAGAATCCCAGGGACGGGGGAGCCTGGTGGGCTGCCGTCTATGGGATCGCACAGAGTCGGACATGACTGAAGCGACTTAACAGCAGCAGCAGCAGTACTCTTGCCTGGAGTATCCCATGGAGGGAGGAGCCTGGTAGGCTACAGTCCATGGGGTTGCAAAGAGTCAGACACGACTGAACGACTTCACTTCACTTCAGCAAATGTTAAAAAGAAAGGAGAAAGTGCTGGAGTGTGAGAAGGAAAATAGGGTTAGGAGTACATTTGTAATGAAGTTACAGTTCTCCTTAAGTTTGCAGGATTTGGCATGGGCTGCTGCTGCTAAGTCACTTCAGTCATGTCCAACTCTGTGCGACCCCATAGACGGCAGCCCACCAGGCTCCCCCACCCCTGGGATGAAGAGGTAATATTAACAGAAGAAAACAGTTTCCTGTATAGGCATAAACTCCAAAAACTTTTTACTTTACTTTGATTATGTGCTGCCAGAAGGCAAGGGCAGTGCCAGTTTAACTGTTTCATACAACCCCAACTACAGCCCTGTAAGCACGAGGATGCCTAAAATACAGGGTGTGCATGACAAACAAGAAAGACACTTTTCTGAGAGAGGGCAAACTGGGAATCAGGATATCCAGGTCTGGTCCTGAGCTGCCATTTGTTGGCTGTAGCTCTGCATCTATGAACAACTCACTTAACCTCTCTGGACACCTCTTTTATTCTTCTATAAAATGGGGATTTAAAAGCAAAACCAGAATAAAATCACCACCAATGAAAAATCCCTTGCCTGACTCACAAAATGGTAATTATAATAACATGAGCTAAATGGCACTGAAAATTATAAAGTGCTGTATAAACATATGCTGGCATTCATGAATTGTGAGTTACCATAAAAGAGGTAAGCATTACATTTTTTTAGAATGTTTTTACTTAAGTAAAAACGTGAATCTCCTAAAATGTCACCGGCCAATATGGCAAGTCACCTGATATAGTCAACAGCGCCTGGGCTTGGAAACTGTCCTCTCGGTGACTGAGGCAAGTCACTTAATTTCCTTGAGCCTCCATCTTACCATCTTTAAAAAAAAAAAAAAGATTACTTATTTATTCATTTGGCTGCTCAGAGCGTTATCTGTGGCATGCGGCATCCTCGATCTTTGTTGTGGCCGAAATCTGAGAGATATCAGGAACTGTATTTCACGTGCACCCTCTGCTGCAAAGCATCCCAGAGGCCCTCTGGACCTGTAAATACTTATCGTCTCTATTCCTCACTGGACTGCAAGCTCCACAATAGCACAGCTCCTGGCAGATGGTAGAGGCACAAAGATATGAGAGGGAAGGACAGAAGGAAGTGAGAAGGAAGAGGGAGGCAGGAGGAGGGAAGGAAGGACAATGGATGGGGAAGGAGGGGAGGAAAAAGGAAGAAAGCTAAATGGGGTAGGGAAAGGGAAGATGGAACAGGGTGCAGGGAGGAAGAAAAGATGGAAAGGGAGAAGGAAGGAGAGGGAAGGAAGGAAGGAAAGGGGGAGACAGGAGAATTAAGTAATTTCCTCTCCTTAAAGATGTATTTGTACATGAACTAATGGAGAAGGGAAGGAGGGGAAGGGAGGAAGGAGATGAAAGGAGAGAGGGGACTGGAAGGAGGGAACGGGGAAGGAGGGAGGGAAAGGGTAAAGGGAAGGGGCCTGCCACTGTGCCATGCCATGGGCAGAACTAGCTCACCTGTTAGGTTTAATTGATGTTTTCTACCCAGACTCCATCCCTTGGCTCTCTGTTAACCCCCAACACATAGAGAATTGAGCCCCCGTACTCTTAGCACCCTGGACAGCCAGGAAGACAAGATATTCTAGACAGCTACTGAAGCCACAGAGAAAGGCCTGAGGGGTTGAAACCCTCAAACCAAATCTTCTCAAGGAATCCATCCACTCCCAGAGACTTACTGATGGTCTCCCCCTTGCAGCTCTGACACCCTAAATCAAAATACTGCCCAAATACTTTGGAGGCCTAATAATGGTGGCTTTGATTACTGTCATTTTTAAGACACAGCAAGCCTTCAAAACTGTGAAAATAAACTCAACATTGAATTGGTGGATTGATTTTTCTTTCATTAAAATTCTACTTTTCTTTTTAAAAAAATGGCAAGCACCCAGCTTTTTGTTTCTCAGGGAGGGCTCATTTTTAAACTTTCAAAGTATAGTAAACAACTTCTAAATTCAGGATAATTGAAGGTCTGCCAGTTGGTGAGCAAAACAATGGCTTTCATATCAACCAAAAAAGGGAACATGGCTCAATCAGGATTTTTTTAACTGATTATCATTCTGCCAACTGCACTTCTTACTAAAATAACAAAAGCTGCTGCCTACAGACTCCTAATGGACTACTACCTGAATAAATATACTTGTTTTCATAATTTCCTTTACATTAAAATTATTAGCTAAGAGTGGCTTTCCCCAGGGATTCTTTTATGTGAATTAAAGACAATAACACAATTATTAGAAAAGACATGCTCAGATCAATTTCGCATCTCCATAGGACAAACAGAAGAAATATAATGCTGATATGCCTCCACAAATAAGTGATTTCCTCTTCTTAAAGATGGTTTTGTACATGAACTAAGCCCCTAGCATAAGTAAATAAACCACCTAAGTAAATAAATCTAATTCAGGAAGTATTATTCTGAAAATTAAGAGCAAGGTGCTGAAGTTTCTAAATTATCTAATTATAAATACTATGATATTTCCTAGGAATCATTGATATACAAGACCCACAAAAGGTAAATAGTTTTATTTTTATTCAGGGCATTAAAAAATAAAAGCTGGTAAGGAAGACAAGGAGAAGACAAGGATTATATGAGAGTTAGTACTGTAAATTTCTGTTGTGTTCCCTCAGAAACAAGGGACTAGGATATCAAGTGGATTTTTAATTCAATCATTCTCAAAACAACTTGAGTGGTGTTTCATTTTAATTCTAATATCAGGTCGCCATCAACTTCCCATCTCTAAAAGGAAGGAAAGTCACAAATCTTAAAAACATGGGTCACTAAGTCAAATGTGAAAAAAAAAAGATCACCGTATTTCAGTTTTTATCTATCTTATTTTGTTGTTTTAACATGCATATTCTATAATATATGGGAGGAACATAAAAAATATTCACTACAAGACTGATTTTCCTCATGTCTAATCTTGCCTATGGTTTTTTCAGTAGTCATGTATGGATGTGAGAGTTGGACTGTAAAGAAAGCTGAGTGCCAAAGAATTGATGCTTTCGAATTGTGGTGTTAGAGAAGACTCTTGAGAGACCCTTGGACTGCAAGGAGATCCAACCAGTCCATCCTAAAGGATATCAGTCCTGGGTGTTCACTGGAAGGACTGATGTTAAAGCTGAAACTCCAATACTTCGGCCACCTGATGCAAAAAGCTGACTCATGTGAAAAGACCCTGATGCTGGGAAAGATTGAGGGCAGGAGGAGAAGGGGACGACAGAGGATGAGACGGTTGGATGGCATCACTGACTCAAGGAACATGAGTTTGGGTGAACCCAGGGAGTTGGTGATGGACAGGGAGGCCTGTCATACTGCAGTCGACAGGGTCGCAAAAGTCGGACATGACTGAGCGACTGAACTGAACTGAACTGAATCTTTTACACTGATAAACAGCATGTATAGGCCCAGATTTTTATTTTATGTTCATTTTAACTTGATCAGCAGTATATTATCAGGTCTTCCCTGACACTCCAGTGGTTAAGACTCTTTGTTCCCAATGCAGGGGGCATGGATCTGATCCCTGGTCAGGGAACTAAGATCCGCTCCCCTCATCCCAAAAAAAGGAAAAACAGTGTATTGTCATATTCACTTTATAATGATTCACCAATAAACTGGACATTTATTTCATGTTTATCATGATATTGCTAGGCTGCTATACTGGAGGAAGGCAGTTAACCAAGTTATCCAATATTACATTAAAATTAATTTGCATCAGCAACAAGAATAACTTTATGTTCTGATAAAACACTTATCTATATCATTCATAGTTCATTAAATTTACTTAAGTTAAAATACCCATGGACATTTATCAATTTGTGATTTTTACACACTTGGAAACATTTCAGAACTAGCTGCAATCAATCAGTGATTATATATCTCATTTATTTGAATGCCTCACCTGATGACTGGCACTCACTACAGCCTCAAAAAAAAAAAAAAAAAAAGCTCACACAATATTACTATATTACTGACATATCATTATATCTAAGAACTATGACTCCAAAAATGATTGCAAATTTCTTCCCCAATCACATCTATGTGACTATTAATTTTAGCATTCAATTTTCATTATTCCATGTAAAATAAAGAAATTAGAAATAAGAACTTTGTAATTCTTGTTCCTGCCACTAAATTACTTGACGGTAATCACTTAATTACTCAAAATACTGGGTTCAGTGGTACACGTAATGATGCTTACAATAAACCAGAATGAGACCTTAAAAACAAAATTTTTATTCATCCATGCATGTGTGCATGCTAAGTTGCTTCAGTTGTGTCTGACTTTTTGTGATTCTATGGACTGTAGCCTGCCAGGCTCCTCTGTCCATGGGCTTCTCCAGGCAATAATACTGGAGTGGATCACCAAGCCCTGCTTCAGGGGATCTTCCTGACTCAGGGATTGAACCTGCAACTCCTAAGGCTCCCGCATTGCAGGTGGATTCTTTACCTTTGAGCCCCTGGGAAAGCCCTTATTCATCCATAAACCATCCCATGTGAAGCAAACCCATGTGAAGAACTTATTGCGGTATTTGGAACACAGCCATTTATCTCTCTGGTCTATTCATGACAATGTAGACTATGTCAACCATTTAGTATGTTTCTTGCTCCTCCACTGGCAAAAAATAATTTGTTATAAAATAACTTCAAAGGAAATATTGCTCACATTAAATATCCAGCAATTTTCAATATGGGCTTGGTTTAGACAACTGACAAAGTTGACTATTTTTTAAAACTCGTCATGCACCCAAATCTGGAGATAGGACTCCAGTTTTTTTCTTCCTGAACTTCCAGCCCCTATTTGGTCTTGCAAACCTTTTATTCTTTTCCCACAAAAATGCAATCATCAGTATCAAAATATTTTCTTAAAATCTACTCTAATAGAGTCATGAGAGATGTGTGATATTTCCATATTTGCTGTCTCTATTATCTTTTGGGAAGATAATTAATCTTTTACCCTGAGGCACTGAAAATAACTGTTGCAATAATCCCAAAACTCAATTGCCCAGAGTGAGTATCCTTAAACAAACATCCATTCTAGACAATCTAAGGCATTTGCTTTTGCAAATATAAGGGCTACAGATGTGTTTTACCAAATAATAATTTTTTAAAAGACTATAATATTTCACATTTGGAATGCAGAGGAAAATGACTTTTCAAAGTCATGACAGCACAAAAGAAACAAAGTTCCCAGGGAGTAGAAACCCAGTGGAAGTGAAGGAAACCATAAACGCCCAGGCCAGTCTGCTTCATCTACACCGAGAAACTGGCCAAGTATAACCTGACCATGGTTATGAGTGACAACATCAACTCTGCTGCTAGCTTATTCCCAGCAAATTCATTTCTATTTCAGTGGAGAAAAAGATCTGGGTTCACACTAATCAGACCCAACTAGAAGGCCATATTAACAATTTGGCAGGTGCCTGAGGGCCATACCTAATCTGCATAAAATGGAGCAGATTGCAACCGCCCTCATCTTTTTTATTTTTAAACTGGTTTTTGAAGCTGAGCATACATAAAATCTCAGAGGGAGAGACAAGGAAATGGTAGTGCATACATTTTCCTTCATGCCTTTATTTTCATTCTTTTTGTACAAACCATCTTCCTGAATGACTATTTACTAAAGCAAAGATAACAAAATAAAAGGTGCTAGGAAAAGGAGTGGGCAGGGATCACAAATGCTTAAAAAAATATGTCATATCTTGTAATAGATCTTCACATCTTACAGTATAATTTTAAATCAGTTTGAATCTGAACTTAGTGTTTTTATATTTAGTAAAGATGTGCTAAGTTGAAATATACCCTGAATGTGGCAAACAAGCTGCAGCTAGCAGAGATTCCAAGTCTAATAATTATTTGTAAACCTATGATCTAACAGAGAAAAACATTTTAGTAAGTATCACCATTATCATCTCAACACTAGCTTCTGCTGCTCATAGAATAATTTAAAGTAACAGCGCTCTTTATATGCTAAGAATTTATAATCTAAGTCATTCAGTTCAAGACTGAGTGACTCTGAAAAATAACTCAGCAATAATGAATGGTAACGTAAGCCACACAAAATCTAGAAAAGAAGAAACTCATAAAGGTAAGTGTATGAGATAATTTTTTAATGGAGTTCATGTAGACATGGGAGTCCCAAGAGAAAGCCATCATGGAAAAATTCGGTTTCTGTTTTAAAAAAACATGGAGAAAGTTGCTTAGCAGTGTACTGAGGAGCCCAAGGATGTTACAAGAAAAGTAGCTCCACCACAAAGAATTTACAACTTAAGTATATTCCATATCTCAACAAGATGGTGGAAGGATGGTCAAGAAGTAAAGAAGGACTGGTAGTTTTGAGGGAGAAGATAAGAGGGTCCTGAAGTTGCTTCACAGGGCAATAAGAAGCCACTGGACAACATCAAGAAATGATAGAGAAATACCAATCTATCAATATCAACAAAAAGCAGACACAAGCTTCCCTAGGGCTCCAAAATCTAGGTCAGAAGAGGATGCTGCATAATCCAGGGTCATACAGAACTAAACAAGACTGCTGCAGCCTAAAGGGAAAAAGAGAATGAATGCTAGCAACCTTGGAAGAAATGACAAGCTCTGAAGACAGGCAAACTACAGAAAGACAGGTGTGGTATCAAGTTAGAAGTACTGGATTAGAATCAGAAGACCAAGTCACTTACCTCTCTGTGCCTCTCTGTGCCTCTCTGTAAATAAGACCACAATGGCCTTCATCAAAGGTTGAGAGCATTAAATGAAGTAACATGAGTTCAGGTTCTCTGTAAATTCTAAACTGCTAACCACATACAAGCTGCCAATTGTTACTGAAGTTACAAAGAGTAAGTAGGTGACAAAGAGCTTTAAATGATTGATTTCTTATTTAGAAATCTGGAAGAAGGAAGACAACATTTTCTTGAATAGCGAGTGAGAGTGAAACTCCTAAAGAGCCAAGTGTTCTAACAAACTGAGTTTGAAGTGGTGATGAATAGCCAGTCTTTGAACTTTTAAAAACAAAAATATTTAAAAAAAAAAAAAAAAAAAAGGTTTAACCAAGTGAAAAAAAATCATATTTGACCAGGTAAAGACATCCAACTATGGACTCATGGGAGTGGAGGTCATCTTGCCATTTCCTGTATCTGGAGGACAAAATTCCAGGTGATTGCAAAAACCCACATATATAAGTACTTACTATGAGCTGAACACTTTCTCTCTGTATTAATTTTCACAAAAATCCTATGACATAGACATGAGAGGCTCCAATTTATAATAAGCTAAACAACTTGCTTAATATAAGACTTCCCTCATAGCTCAGTTGGTAAAGAATCCACCTGCAATGCAGGAGACCCCGGTTCAATTCCTGGATCAGGAAGATCCACTGGAGAAAGGATAGGCTACCCACTCCAGTATTCTTAGGCTTCCCTTGTGGCTCAGCTGGTTAAGAATCCACCTGCAATGCAGGAGACCTGGGTTCGATCCCAGGGTTGGGAAGATCCCCTGGAGAAGGGAAAGGCTATCCACTCCAGTATTCTGGCCTGGAGAATTTCATGGACTGTATAGTCCATGGGGGTCACAAAAAGTTGGACACGACTAGGCAACTTTCATTTTCACTTTCAAATAACTTGCCTAACATCATAAAGATGTTAAATGGCAGAGACTGGAAGCCATGTTTGCCTGACTCCATAGTTGATATTTTTTCCCTATATCATGGTGCACCTGCATGCTTTAGTCACTAAGTCATGTATGACTCCTTGCAACCCCATGGACTATACCCTACCAGGATCCTCTGTCCATGAGCTTTCCCAGGCAAGAATACTGGAGTGGGTTACCATTTTCTCCTTCAGGGGATCTTCCCAACTCAGGGATAGAATCTGTGTCTCATGCAATGGCAGGTGGATTCTTTACCACTGAGCCACCTGGGAAGCCCCCCATATCATGGCACCTCTTGCCCTTTTGGAGGACTCCTCTTTAGCCTTTAAAATCCAACTTCAACAATATCTCAAGATAGAATAGCACTTTTCCTATTACCCTCAAGATAATGAATCTCACTATGCTGGTATTTATTTATGAGGTAAATTATTAAATAATTCATGTAATATTCTCTTTCCCCACTAAACTGTAGCCTACTCCATGGAGCTTCATCTTAGTCATCCTTGTAGCTTAGCATTGAGCTAAGTACCTTGCACAAAACAGACATCCAATAAATACGTGCTAAATGAATCAATGAAATTTAAAGACTCTCAATCCCCACCAAGTAACTTAATCCCAAGTCTTTTTTTATCAACCACCTTTATTCGTTGATTGAGGGTCAATTATGAGTCAAGTAGAAATGCTCTAGATGCCTTACATCAATACATTCGTACATTATATTATTTAATCCTCAAGTTATTTCCATAAAGTAAGAAGAATTATCCCCATTTTGGGATTCCCAGATGGTGCCAGTGGTAAAGAACTCACCTGCCAATGCAGGAGACATAAGAGATGTGGGTCTGATCCTGGGGTCAGGAAGATGCCCTGGAGGAGGGCATGGCAACCCACTCCACTATTCTTGCCTGGAGAATCCCATGAAAGAGGAGCCTGGTGGGCTACAGTCCATGGGGTCCCAAAGACTCAGACATGACTGAAGTGACTTAGCATGCACACATCCTCATTTTACAGATTAAGAAATAGTAGCAGGAAAAGCGGAGAAGGCAATGGCACCCCACTCCAGTACTCTTGCCTGGAAAATCCCATGGACAGAGGAGCCTGGTGGGCTGCAGTCCATGGGGTCGCTAAGAGTCAGACACGACTGAGTGACTTCACTTTCACTTTTCACTTTCATGCACTGGAGAACGAAATGGCAGCCCACTCCATTGTTCTTGCCTGGAGAATCCCAGGGACAGGGGAGCCTGGTGGGCTGCCATCTATGGGGTCACACAGAGTCGGACACGACTGAAGTGACTTAGCAGCAGCAGCAGGAAAAGATTAAGCCATTTAAAGGCACATAGCTCCTAATAATAATGATATAATAATAATATAATGAATTAAGTGTTTATTTTGTAGAAAGCACAGGGCTAAGGTTTAACATATATTACTTCCTTCAGTCTTCTCAACGAATCAATAAAGTATATGTTATCATCACATAGGATTCCCTGGTGGCTCAGAGGGTAAAGAATCTGCCTGCAATGCAAGAGATGTGGGTTTAGTCCCTGGGTCAGGATGATCCCTTGGAGAACCCAGTCCAGTATTCTTACCTGGAGAATTCCATGGACAGAGGAACCTGGCAGGCTACAGCCTATGGGGTCACAAGTTGCATACAACTCAAGTGATTAACACTTTCATATTCACTTATCATCACATTTTGCAGATGAGAACACCAGGGGACAAAAAAGTTAAGTAGTTTCCCATGATTACTAACAAACACCATAAATACTACTTAAAGTCAAGTTTTTATGACTCCAAAGCCCACATTCTTTCCATTATATCAAGATCCCTTCCACAATATTATGTTGCCTAAATCTTTCTATTTTATGTACCCATGATAAGCACTTGAGAGAAAATAAATCTCTAATAGAGTATTTAAACTTAAATTGGTCACATTTAATAAACCAGTCAGTTAGAATTAAAAATAATATACGTATGCAAACAAAAAGAGGTAGAGGGATATAGGACTGATTCAATGAACTGAATCAGTTGTATTTCATTAGACCCAAAAAAACATATATCACTGGTGAACATTAAAAAGTTAATATTCTCTTCCAATGCAGCATTAAATTTTTTCACTTATGTGTTTAAACATTTATGGAGTGTTTACCAAAGTACTAGAACAGAAGCACAAAGCAGTCACCAAGATAGGCATAGTGCCTGCTACTGCTGCTGCTGCTAACTCACTTCAATCGTGTCCAACTCTGTGTGACCCCATAGATGGCAGCCCACCAGGCTCCCCTGTCCCTGGGATTCTCCAGGCAAGAACACTGGAGTGTGTTGCCATTTCCTTCTCCAATGCATGAAAGTGAAAAGTGAAAGTGAAGTCGCTCAGTTGTGTCCGACTCTTCGTGACCCCACGGATGGCAGCCTACCAGGCTCCTCTGTCCATGGGATTTTTCAGGCAAGAGTACTGGAGTGGGGTACCATTGCCTTCTCCGAGGCATGGTGCCTACAGTCATGAAATTTAAATCTATTAGGTCTAACCAATAAGCAAAGACAGTATTAAATATTTAACAACTGTTAAGGCTTGGCACCCCACTCCAGTACTCTTGCCTGGAAAATCCCATGGATGGAGGAGCCTGGTAGGCTGCAGTCCATGGGGTCGCTAGGAGTTGGGCACAAATGAGTGACTTCGGTTTCACTTTTCACTTTCATGCATTGGAGAAGGAAATGGCAACCCACTCCGGTGTTCTTGCCTGGAGAATCCCAGGGACGGGGGAGCCTGGTGGGCTGCCGTCTACGGGGTGGGGTCACAGAGAGTCGGACACGACTGACGCGACTTAGCAGCAGCAGCAATATGTGAACCAGGCTTCAGCAATATGTGAACCATGAACTTCCAGATGTTCAAGCTGGTTTTAGAAAAGGCAGAGGAACCAGAGATCAAATTGCCAGCATCTGCTGGATCATCGAAAAAGCAAGAGAGTTCCAGAAAAACATCTATTTCTGCTTTATTGACTATGCCAAAGCCTTTGACTGTGTGGATCACAATAAACTGTGGAAAATTCTGAAAGAGATAGGAATACCAGACCACCTGACCTGACTCTTGAGAAACCTATATGCAGGTCAGGAAGCAACAGTTAGAACTGGACATAGAACAACAGACTGGTTCCAAATAGGAAAAGGAGTACATCAAGGTTGTATATTGTCACCTTGCTTATTTAACTTCTATGCAGAGTACATCATGAGAAATTCTGGGCTGGAAGAAGCACAAGCTGGAATCAAGATTGCCAGAAGAAATATCAATAACCTCAGATATGCAGATGACACCACCCTTATGGCAGAAAGTGAAGAGGAACTAAAAAGCCTCTTGATGAAAGTGAAAGAGGAGAGTGAAAAAGTTGGCTTAAAGCTCAACATTCAGAAAACGAAGATCGTGGCATCTTGTCCCATCACTTCATGGCAAATAGATGGGGAAACAGTGGAAACAGTGTCAGACTTTATTTTGGGGGGCTCCAAAAATCACTGAAGATGGTGACTGCAGCCATGAAATTAAAAGACGCTTAGTCCTTGAAGGGAAAGTTATGACCAACTTAGATAGCATATTGAAAAGCAGAGACATTACTTTGCCAACAAAGGTCCGTCTAGTCAAGGCTATGGTTTTTCCAGTGGTCATGTATGGATGCGAGAGTTGGAATGTGAAGAAGGCTGAGAGCCGAAGAATTGATGCCTATGAACTGTGGTGTATGAGAAGACTCTTGAGAGTCCCTTGGACTGCAAGGAGATCCAACCAGTCCATTCTGAAGGAGATCAGCCCTGGGATTTCTTTGGAAGGAATGATGCTAAGGCTGAAACTCCAGTACTTTGGCCACCTCATGCGAAGAGTTGACTCATTGGAAAAGACTCTGCTGCTCTGAGGGATTGGGGGCAGGAGGAAAAGGGGACAACAGAGGATGAGATGGCTGGATGGCATCACTGACTCGATGGACGTGAGTTTGAGTGAACTCCAGGAGATGGTGATGGACAGGGAGGCCTGGTGGGCTGAGATTCATGGGGTCGCAAACAGTCAGACACGACTGAGCAACTGAACTGAACTGAACGGAAGCACAAAGTAACAGGATGGTATAAGAAATAATAATCAGATAGGGAAAATGGCTCAAGAAATAAAAGGCAAGTTTTCATCAAGGTGTGATGAAAAATAGGGTACTGAGCAAAAGTGAGGGAAAGAATGTATATGGTGATGAAGCAGGAAAGATATGGCTTAGGCTTACTTAAAGAAGGCCCATGTGGCTGGGAGCAGAAATGGGAAGAATAAGTGGTAAAGGATGGAGGCCAGGACAGATTAGACAGAGTTTTGCAGGTCACAGTGAGTATTTGAATTTTACTCTAAATTAAACAACAACAACAAAAAAAAACAGAGAACAGTTTTAGGCAGATGAATAGCATTATTCAGTTTTTGTTTTTAAGCTGTCACTTGGGCTGGGAGCGGGGGTGGAGGACTGGGGGCAGGGGAAGTGTGGGATCTTGAGCTGAAATGGATCAGAAGGGAAAGGCAAAGAAGCCAGTTTGGAGGCTGTTGCAACACGTTAGGTGAAAAGGGATGGTAGACTGGACCAGGTGAAAGCAGTGGAAATGGAAAAAATTAAATATTTACAAATCTTCTCAAACCAATACAACTGAGCTTCTTGGCACTGAAACACACACACATACACACAAATATCAATTATATTAAGAACATGAAGACGTTTCAAAGGTGCTGAGAATATTCTCTTTCCTAAGCAGTGTGGTTGTCTTATTTACTCTTTAGTGGTAAGCATATACATGACTTGTATTCTTGTGTAAGTGTGATATATTTCATAATAAAACATTTAAAGATTATGAATGTTATGTATTTTAAATGACTGCTATATCTCAGAATACTCAAATATAGCTGTCTTATAATTTCAGACATGCTTTATAAATTCTTCAGTTTGACCCTTAAATCAGTACAATAAAGCCCTTCACCAGCCCAAATTCTTCTTATGAGTATTTTCTAACTCCAGGTTAACTATAATAACAAGAAAACTCATTAAGCTTTGAGTTTAAAGTCTGAAGTTTGACAACTTAACATCTTAAGTATCAGTGAAAATTAATCATGAATATAGTTGAGAATTTTAAAAAGCATTGTCCACTACCCCAATAAGTCATAAACATAAAAGGACATCAAATACAAAGATATTTATTAAAGAGTAATCTGTAAAAATAAAACATTCTAAACAACCTAAATACCTAAAAGACATGGGATGATTAAGTAAATTATGGTATAACTCATACCATCAACCATTAGGAAATCATTAAAAATTAATGCCATGGAATATGTGTGTTACATTAAGTAGAAAAAACATGCTATATAGATATAGTCCTGTGCCTATGAGGAGGGAAGGCAAAAGAAACTAAGAGGGGTATAGAAAAGTCTTTATCAGCAAAACTTTTAAGATAAAATATATCTTGGACCACAGGTGATATCAAAAGGGAATTTTACTTCATCCTTCACATTGTTTTGTATTTTTCAAACTTCCTAAAAGGGATGGATTTATTGCTGTTAAAATGCAATGCTTTCCTTGAAAATTATTAAGCAAAACAACCTACACACGAAAGGAAGCTATTTGCATTCAGAATCTCTGTTCTTTTATGAATTCTTGACTATTTTCAGATGAGAAATCCTCCAATTTAGAAACCTTTAGATAGAAATATGAACGTTCCAATGTTGCCTAAAAGGATATTAAGCAAGAAAGCCTTGATATTCAAAGTGGCTGGATAGGAACACTGACAGATTAAATCAATCTGGTCAGTTAGCAGAAATTAACTCCTCTCCTAGACTTCATCATCTATTCAGGCAACAGCTACACAGTGCCTTCAGGGGGTCAGAGAAGTCAGAAAACAATCTTTGTCAACAAGGGACTTCTTATCACCTGGCTGGAGAAAGAGCAGGTAAGGCAGTGACACCAGGGACAATACAGCAAGTAAAGGATCCCTGAGCAGATGCCCCTGAGTGCTGGATGAGTAAGACTTCCCCTTTGGAAATATTAAAGAGGATTGCCAAACAGGACAAGCAGCCAATGCCTAGTCAGTGAAAGTGATGGTAACACCATGATAAGGAGGGAGATAAGAACTTTCACACAAAAACAACCATCCCAATGGCTAGCACTCTCCTGACTCCTGATCGGGACCTGCTTGCTCTGATTGAGCTCACTTCCTCTGTGTGCTGCCTGAAGAATGATTATTATGTTACCAGATAGAAGACAAAATATAAGTGGCAGCTCTAATTGACATAACCAATAACTCTCAGTTAATGGTTACTTACCTTAATTAAAATAGTGTACATTATTTAGAAGAAAGTTTTAAAATACCATGGTAAAGAGCAATATAGGATATAAAATGGCTCAGTACAATTTTGGGTGAAACCACAAAAGAAAAATATGTTATTTAAGCCAGAGAGTATTCATTTACCACGTATACTTAGCATAAAGAAAAGTGAAGTCGCTCAGTCATGTCTGTAGCTGTAGGCTGTAGCCTACCAGGTTCCTCTGTCCATGGGATTTTCTAGGCAAGAACGCCATTTCCTTCTCCAGGGGAACTTCCTAACCTAGGGATTAAACCCGAGTCTCCCACACTGCAAGCAGACTCTTTACCATCTGAGCCACCAGGGAAGTCCTGGCTAGCATAAAGAAAGTATACTCATTTTTAAAAATACAAACACTGTAAATAGTGCTTTAATGCTATGTGAGTCTTTTTAACCTCCACCCCCCAAATTTTAAACCACATTTATAAAACCACTGCTTTAAATTAAAAGACATTTTAAATAAAATCATGCAAATCCCAAACAAGCAAATTCTTTAAAAAAAGTAATTTGGCATTCTTAATTTTTGCCTTCAAAGTATTATATTACGTCAATTAGAATACCGGACAACCCATTTTTTTTTCCCATTTTGGTTATGCCCTTAAAATAACTGATGCTCCCATAGCTAAGAGCTTTAAACTTGTAAATAACCCCTCCCAGAAGCCTAAATCTCCATATCTTAATATCATAAAAGCTGGAACTGTAAAATAAAATCTGTTAGCAGCTGAAATCTTAATGAGGTTCTACAAAGAAGCGGCTTTTCTGCAGTGACTCAATGCATGGAAACAGTTGAGTAATTATAAATGCATGGGCTGAATATGAGTTGGCAAATATAATACCACAGAATGTACCCAGAACTAGGGTTGTCCCAGTTCAAATGAGACTCTATTCCTTTACCAGTGCAGGCACACGACTAACCTGAAATGTCTTTGGCTGAGAGATAGGTGTGAGCCCATAAAATTATGTCCCTTGACACCCCATTTACATGGTGACAATCTGTTCTGGCCCACTAGCAGCCTGTTCTTCAACAACAAAGCACTTCGGAAGGAACACTGCATAATGTTGGTTTTATCTGACATAATAGAAGCCAACGACAATTGAACTAGAGAAATGGTTCTCAAAACTTGGGGATGTGAGATCCCCCAAAAAAAATTTTTTATGAAAAGGAAGATTCTGGGGTCTGCCAGCATGGGACTGGATGTGATAGGCTGGGACGGGCCCCGGGAATCTGCTCTTATAGAAGTACCTCCCTACCAATCAGGCCTGTCAGGGAGATGCTAGAATAGATTGCCTCTCCCCAGGGAAGTGTGAGAAGGTCAGAGGGAAAATGCAAGTGACAGGCAGGAGAGGGGAGCCACATTTTTTTTAAGTACTCCACCACTATCATTTTTTCAGGGAAAATGAAAGGAGTTTCCTCAAAAGTATTCTCTGAACCTTTGCACATATAACTGCAAACTTAGAACATATTCTAGAAATATTTTAGTACAATTATTCATGGTAAAGATATCAAACTCCACATGCTTATTTCTATATATAAATATATATTCTTAAAAAGGAAAAAAAAAAAAAAAAGAAGGAGAAGAAGAAAGATCTCAGGGCCAAACACTCTCAAATTCATTCTTACTTAGGAATTCCAAAAATTTAGGAATGCTTAATTATATGAATATCGCATGGTCCATGGTACTATTATCTACTCTCTGCATACTACAGATAAAAAGCAGGCAGTCTTTACAATTAACACACCTAACAAGGTAGGATGTTAAAATGTAAACACAGTGAAACCCTATATTTTCATAATTATGTTTCCACAATTCTTACTTATTTTCCCTAAGCCCATTAAATTCCCAGTCCAACATTCTAATAACATGTTAGTTTTCACCATGTGCAGTCCTTTGTGAGAAAACCCAGGGAAATTCCAACATCTTCAGCTGACAATCTAACCCCTCGAAGAACAGAAGTATCCACAAAGCCTTCTGAGAGCTTAGTATCTGGAGAGCCGTAGGCTGCCCCCATAAGTCATCCTGCTTATGGTATTCGCCATGGAAAGCATATGGGAACACCTTTATGAAGCTGAACTACACTGGGCTTAAATCAAATGGATTAACTTGAGAGATATGGAACCATGGGAGTTTTAGAAGTACAAAAGTCTGCTTCAACAATAGTTAAGCAATGACATTCTTAGAAGAGGTATGTATTCTATAGTTTAGAAAAACAGACATCAAAAAGCTGAAAGAAAATATGGGTGTGATTCCATGGATAGCACTGCTGTAAGGGAGATGGTTTAAAAGAGATGCCAAACTACAAAAAATGCCTGTATGGTCACAAAAATGGGGAAAAAATATGAGCGGGCATCATCATGAACAATAACAGTAATAAGAAAAGCATTCATTGAATATGATGCCACTCATTGGTCATTAAAATAATCCCACTTAATCTTTAAAACTGGTCTAGCATAAGGAGCAGAGAAGGCAATGGCACCCCACTCCAGTACTCTTGCCTGGAAAATCCCATGGACGGGGGAGCCTGGTAGGCTGCAGTCCATGGGGTTGTTAAGAGTCGGACACGACTGAGAGACTTCACTTTCACTTTTCACTTTCCTGCATCGGAGAAGGAAATGGCAACCCACTCCAGTGTTCTTGCCTGGAGAATCCCAGGGAAGGGGAGCCTGGTGGGCTGCCGTCTATGAGGTCGCACAGAGTCAGACATGACTGACGCAACTTAGCAGCAGCAGCAGCGTAAGGAGGGCTCTGAGTCCATTTTACAGATGATGTGTAGAGAATTTTAGGAGCTCTCCCAAGGTCAGCTCCCCTACTAAGAAATGAGGTCAGGATCAGGACCCTACACTAAATAGCCCTTTGTGTGGCCACTTAAAAAGTTCTCCTATGAACTTAAAATTTGAAGACTACATAAAAAGCGTGGGAAGTAGAGTGGAGATATAAGCAGGAATCTCTGAAAGAATCTTAATGAAGAGGTCACCGCCAAGAAAGACCTGAACCAAGTGAAACCTGCTAACATTCACAAAGGTGTTACATAAAATCAGGGACCACATGATGATCTAGGGAAAGATACGACAGCTGTTTAAGGGAAATGATATCATGTAAAAAGATGAGAACACTGGAAGCAAAACTACCCAATTATCCATCTATCCCTATTTTATCTGCTAAAGCAAAAGAAGCTTCAAACTGGAAACGCTAGAACAATGGCTCAGAAGGCCCTGAAAGCTAATACAGGAAATAAAGCCATAAAAGAACATCAAGCTTCTATAAATGAGGATAAGTCTTCTAGCCCAGAGAACTCACATCCTAGTATATTGGAGGAATTTGTAGATGTGTTATCCGAGAGTAAAAATTTAAAAATGTTATTCATACATATATACATGAAATCATGAAGAAACAGAATTCCAGAACAAGTCAAATTGTTATGCCCAAGTTCAAAATCTAAGAAGTAAAAAAAAGTTCAGTTCACAGAAAAGGATAACCAAATTAAAATAATGTCCTTTGACCATGGTTATAAGAATGGCAGAAATACCTGAGAAAAACTTTCGTTATACCATAGTGAACCAGACAGACAGTACAGTTAGGCAGTTTGTGTCTTGTTCAGTAATAATTAGTCCCAAACTAAATGGCCATGCTTCCCAGGAGGTGCAGCCGTAAAGAATCCACCTGCCAATGCAGAGACACAAGAGACCTAGAGAAAATCCCCTGGAGTAAGAAATGGCAACCCACTCCAGTATTCTTGCCTAGAAATCCCATGGACAGAGGAGCTTGGCGGGCTAGAGTCCATCGGGTCACAAAGCGTCAGACACGACTGAGTGACTGAGCACCCAAGTAAACAGTCAGCCTCCAAGGTGGTCTTTGGGGTTATGACCCAGCACTCTGTGTTCAGCCCAGTCCATTCAACATTTTGCTAATGATTTAGATGAACATGCTTGTAAAATGTGTAAAGCCCACAAAGCCAATATAATTGATAACATAATTTAGATTAAAAATTATCTCAATGGGCCACTAACACATGAATAGATAAAGCAAAATGAAATCTATCAAGAATTAATACATTAGTGTCTAAATTTTGACCTTCCCTAAATTCTTGTGACTCAGTGGTAAAGAATCCACTTGCCAATGCAGGAGATGCAAGAGACATGGGGTTGATCCCTGGGTCAGGAAAATCTCCTGAAGAAGGGAATGGCAACCCACTCCAGTATTCTTGCCTGGAAAATCCCCATGGACAGAGGAGCCTGGCAGGCTCCTCTCTCCATCCATGGTGTCACAAAAGAGTTGGATATCACTTAGCAACTAAATAATAATAAATTCTTGTGGAAAAAAAAAAAGAATAAAAACCTTGATTACATTAAGGTGATTTAACATGAGCCACCACTGTAAACATCTGCCAAAAATAACTAATGCATTTCTAGAAAGTCAAGATAACATGTGAGGAAATGAGATGAGTGGTTTCAAAGGGCTATGGACAACTAGAGGGCAACCAAAGACAAGAGTGATACCGAGCATGAGAGGATAAGAAAAGAGACCAAACATTCACGTAGACATCTGTGGTTGTTTAGCCTACAGAAAAGAAGTCTTAGGGCACAATCGGTACTTTCCAAATATCTGAACTGTCCTATACACAAAGGAAGTAGTACTGGTACACACCATCTGAAGACTATTCCCTTTTTTCTTTTACAATTCTCAGGAAATTATAAAACTAGAGCAATATGACAAACACAGATAACCCCAAAAAGAAGTGAGTCCCCCACCCCTAGAAGCACAGGCTAGTAACACTCAACCAGAAAAGTACTGGAGGAGTGGGAAGAGATGATCTCTAACTATGTTTTGGACTCAACTACTTCCCTGGTGGCTCAGACAGTAAACAATCCACTTGCAACGTAGGAGACCTGGGTTCTAGCCATGGTTCCGGAAGATCCCCTGGAGAAAGGAATGGCAACCTACTCCAGTATTCTTGCCTGGAGAATTCTATGGACAGAGGAGCCTGGCGGGCTATAGTCCATTGGGTCACAAAGAGCCGGACACACCTGAAGTGACTGAGCACACCCACCCACACTGAGTGATTAACACTTTCACTTTTTTCACAACCCTAATAGTCCATTCCAGTTTTTCTCTTTTCACAGCCAGCCCTATACCTTGCTCAGTTGCGTTATTTTCACAGTGGTCTACACAGAAATTGGAGGAGGAGGGAATTTACAGTAAATTTACTGATGTACAAATGGCACTAAATAAAATAATAGGTAGAAAGCTGAATTCAGGTCAGGTATAAACCTCCAACATTTTATAGAGCACTATTCAGCTATAAGATACTGCATAGTTAATACCATTTCCCTGAGGAATAGCCTTTTCCATGGACAAGATGGTGAACTAACATATTTATCGTGGTTAAATTAATCTGTGCCCTACAATGCTGCCTACTTTATATTTTCAATACCTTACTTAAAAAATCAAGACTAGATTTTTCTATACCATGGTGTCATAACACCACCTGCAACAAATGTCAAGTTTTTATAAAGGAGGAATCTTTGCTTAGAATATGCCTGCTGTTTAGCATGGGTTTGTTTTTAAAGATGGGTCACAGTGTGAATACACTTTCTACTGCAGGGGGAGGGTAATATTAAGAAATTCAACTTCAAAAGAGTCTCCAGCTCATCTTCCCAATGTAATGATGCCCCTGCTCAGTCTGGATTTAATCACGGGAGTGCAAAGAATGAGAAAGAGAGGAAGTCTGTCAGCACAGCTCCCTCTCTCATCGCTGCCAACCCCCTTCACCGACTTTTCTTTTTGGTTTGTACACACTCTATAGGCCAGAGTCATTAATAACCTGTGTAAACAGACTATTTTAGAGACTGTGAGCTGCCTTTTTCTGTGTTAGTTTAGCAGTTAAGGGTATTTGACGGATTTGAAAAGTACCATAGAAGAAAATCTGTGCTGCAAACACATCAAGAGCATGTTGTCTTCCCTTCTCTCTGAAACTTAACCATGACTCCTTGAACTCTGACCTGAAAGGACACTTGGTCAGCCAAACCTAATCCCAGGCTCTGAGATTAGTTTGATGATATTTGAGGCAGCTAGGATCAACCACGCTGAATTTTGTGGCCACATTGTAAAACGAGCCATTGTTCCTTGGGCGGAACACTCTCATCTCAGTTGGTATCTGAGTTAAACTGCTATTACTGATCACCCACCCGTTCCTCAACACAAATAACCTGACATTCAGAATAGGACCCATTAATGCCTCATTTATCAGAACTCGGTATTTTCCAGTATCATCTTCCCAAAGAACTGGACAAAGAATGCTGGGGATTGTCATCTTTACCAATCTCCAACCTTGAAGTGAGATTACAACTCTGAAAAACTGACCTCCCAGCATATGTTGCTATAACTTTAACTATGGAATATTTTAGGCTGCAGTTCAAGAAGAATGAATGCTGCATTATTTTAGCCAACTGCTCAGGGTGGTCACTTTATGTTTTAATGCAATGTACTACACAAGAATGACATCATAAGGCTATCATAAAAGCAAGTGTTAAAACCTATGATGGATTTTCCTACTATAACGAAGCAGTTAATAAGTGTAAAAGTAGATCAAAACATACACTTAGGGCCTGGTAAAACATTTACATTCACCTTTGCAAATACAAAAATAAAAAGCTTTTCAAAAAGTCATAAAAGTTCTTTGTGCCTCTTACTTTTAAAGCTTTAGTAGTGATCTTAGATGTCTGGAGGCTTTTTTCTAAATAAGAAGCCCAAATGGTAATTGCTAATAAATGGCATTTACTGATCTTGTATAGTTTGGTTCTTCTTATGATAAAGGTCTCATCCTTATTGAGTAGAGTTTGTCATCCAGAAGCTCACCAAGTTGTCATATTTATGCATGACAACCCCCTTTAATTTTCCTTGCTTATAGTCACCTAAAACAAAAAGTGAAAGAGGAAACAGATAGTATTACCACCAAATATTGTTCTATTTATTAATATATCTTTTAACAAATATTCTTTTAACATGAATACCTACCATGTTCTAGGCACTAGGCTAAGAACCTTACTTGGATGTCATCTTATCCACATAACATTATAAGGGTAGGTACTATTTTTATTTAGTACCTCAGATAAATAAACTGAGGTTCATGGAGTTTTACACATTTGCTCCAAGTCACAAAGCAAGCAAGTGGTAGTCAATACACAAACTCCGGTAGTGTGACTCCAAAGTCAGTATTTCAGCAACGAGAGTGATTATAATGCACTATGCCATATAACCCACTATATGGCAAGCAGTGAGTATGGATAGTACATGGTCTCTAGACTAAAAAAACTCACAGACCAGGGGAGAAAAGATAGGTAAGCAGATAAACTATAATCCATTGTGTTAACTGCTGTTACAAAGATAAGTGCTATAAGAGCATAGAGAAGAAAGCAACTAATTAATGCTATTTGGTGGATGGACCATGGATAATCCTTCTAGTATGATAACCACAACAGTAAATGGGTCTTAAAGTGTTCCGGGTAACCTGGAGAGAAGGCAAGCATTTCAGAAAATGCATAAAGACAAAGATTCCTGAAAGAAAATGGTACATCTGAGGAACAATAAGAAATGCAATTCTGAACAGAACAGGGCAGAAAATGCAAGCAGTTCCATGATTGGAAGCGAACAAAAAGGAAGACAAGCCAGATTGTGGGGCTCCTAAATTCGGTGACTAGAAAAACACTATGTAAAAGCAATTTGAGACTGATGAGAGCTAGATTGTAAGAATGAAGTGATGCAAACTTTGAATACAATTAACAAGAATATGGTGGTTGCCTGAATCATGGAATTAATATGGAGAACCTGTTTCAATTTGGGGCAGTTTTTTTGTTGTTTTAGTTTGTTTTTTTGATGCTGCTTCTCCATTTTAGTTTATTTTATTAATTTTTATTTTTGGTCATGTTGTGCAAGGCATCCAGAATTTTGTTCCCTAACCAGGGATTGAACCCGTGCCCCTTGCAGAGAAGTGCAGATTCTTAAATCACTGGATCACCAGGGACATCCCTGGAACAGTCTTGATTGAACATTTCTGTAGACCAAGCAGAAAGGGCTTATAGCAAGGGAGAAATCGAAGCTACAAGAATTCTGAGGATAAATAATGAAGAAATGTCCCAAAAAAGGTGAGAGAGTCAGCAAGTGAGTGAGCCAAGAGAGGACCACACCCCACCCCAGCACAGAGATAGCAGCACCTGCTCCAGCACTTCATTAGCTCGTCTTATGTGCTACTCTCCATTTGTTCTATGTGTCTCTGTCTTCTCTTCCCAACTAAATAATAAATCCCTCAAGGATAGGGGCCAAGTTTTCTATTTCTTTTTATCTCCCTCCCTACTTAAAACAATGTAGACATATCTGAGCTAGGCATATGTGCCTTGTCATGGTGGGTCGGGGAAGAAATCAGGGATGGAGCAAAGAGACAACACCTCTCCTAACGGGAACAAGTCACAGATAAAAAATAGAACTGTGCATCTTTGCTTTGTATGGTACAAGCTGCCCCAGATGGAACTGTAAAATACATGGAGAATGTAATTGAGCTATTTATCAGGAAAAGACCGTGTAATAAATTGTCACATTATAAATAATCCTGTTAGAGCAGGGGCTCGGGAGTGAATCTGTTATCTCCTACTTCCCTTACAGTAACGAAATGCAAGTATAGTTGATAACAGAAAACACCAGTGCCAAGGAATATTACAGTGTTGTTTTTAAAAATCTATTTAAAATTAATACATGAAATACTTTTGCTAGCTCTTGGGTTCCTCAAATTAGCAGAAAACATTTCTAAATAAATTTATATCTTCTCATAATCCGTATGTTTATTTTTATAACTTACTCAGTGTTTAATCTGAAAATAGTATTCAAGAGCACATATGCAATCATTTCTTAGCATCACAGATTTTGGCTCACAGGTTTTGAAGTCCTCAACTTTATAGATAAGAAAACTGAGGTTCAGAGAAGTGACTTCGTAAAAAAAAATATGAATTTTTAATAATAGTGTTAGATTTAAAGCCTAGTTTTCCTAACTGATTGTCCCATCATCTTTCATTAAGCAAATCTAAAATTGAAACCAAACTCTGAAGTTATTCTCTCTGAATCTAATCAGAAATCTTTGCTGGCATGATTAGCTTTCTGCCCCTCTGCTCTCTGTCTTTCCTGATTTCCCATGATAGATTCACAAATGAGTTGTGGCCAACACTGCTACTATCTACCCAATAACCACTCTCCCTTTCTTTCTGCCAAAAGAATCCCAATTTTTTTCTGAGAGGCATTGTGTCAAATAAAAAAATTGATTTCCCAGGCTCTCTAGACCTGAAACTGAGATAAATGACAAAGTCCTAGGGGATGAAATCTCTTCCAGAATAATATAAAGCTTCATGAGGAGAGGCATTTGGCCTTTTTTCCTGCTTTCCCCACCCTCTTCCTGCATGGAATCTGCACTGGATGTCTGGAGGTACAGCAGCCATTTTGCAACCATAAGAAGAGAAGCCAGGAAGAGACCCAGAGCCTATGTCTGTGGCAGCATTGGGAAATACTGTATTATCCTGGAATGGTCACTACATAAGACAAATAAAGCCCCTATTTGGTTAACTACCTCTGCAGAGTTTCTGCTACATGTAGTCACTTGCAAACTTAACTGATTAATACCTAAACTAATATCTTACTATGCACTGACATATTCCTAACATATCACTGCCCTGCTCAAAAACCTTTCAGTGGAAGGCTCAAGCAGGAGTCCATTAAGTCAACATTAACTCTAACCTGGCATTTGCAGCTCTTTACAGTAGGTTCCTAAGTCCTCGTATCTGCCCTAAACACATCCTGCCTACCAGCTAAACAGAATTCCCTGCCAACTGTCTCTCTCACCTCATCTCTGCCCATCAAAATCCTACAGTCTTGTCAAGGCCCCTCTCACACATCACTTCCCTCAACAGTCTATATGGATCCCTCCAACCTGGTAAGAGGGATCTTACCCTCTTTTAAACTCTCAAAGTAATTTTGTTTGCCCCCTCCAAGGTTACTTCATATGACAGCCACTGCATTCTCAGGGTCTGCTAGGCAAGAGGCACCTTGAGGGCAGAACCTTGTCATTCTGGCATGGGAGCCCCACCCCCAAGCCCAGCACAGCGCCTGACACAGAGCAGATGATTAATAGCACTTCTTCAATTGAATTAATAAACACTTCCCCCTCTCCTAATGCATCTCTAACTGCTCGTGGAAAGAGTCCACGCCAACACTCTAATGACTTAGGAGGGAGCTTGTGTGACAGCAGGAGTACGCTGAGCTGCAGTTCAAACTGCGGTATTGTTTTGACACCAGCGCAAGTGATAATGGGCTGTTACTCGGTGTGTCAAAGCGCTCACTCAAGACTCCTGCGCCAGCCTCTCCTGCTTGTCACAAACCCCAGTCTGCAAAAGCCTTCCATTCGAAACACCATGTGGCTTCTGCTTGAGAAATGTGTCTAGCTGGTCACTCCTTTCCCCGTGGATCACCAAAAAAAAAAAAAAACAGAATGATTCCAGCAAGAGCAGGGTCTCAATGGGATCCGTCAGCACACACCTGTCCCCCCAGAAATGATCTCTGGCAGCAAGACAGGGGTAAAGAGTAGGACGCCACAGCCAAGGGCAGAAGAGCAGCATGTTCTGATTAAGGAAAGGCTGCAACCACGGCAATACAGAGGAAGCGAAAAGCTGGGAATCATAAAAGGAGGAAAAATCTACAGGATGAGAGGCTGTGCAATTTGAATACAATCTAAAAAACAAAATAACTCAAATAAGAATGAGAGCCATAAAATTTACATATTAAAATATGGGGCCTGAAGTGAGAAACACGCCGTCCTTCTTCATAGTACAGGATTATTTTAACTCAGTACTAGCTCCATGACTGCAAGTCTCAAAAGAAAATGTTATCTTCAGGAACAGACTAGTTAAGTTTGTCATCTGCCCAAAGACCGAGGTCTCAAATAACTGTTCGAATTAAGCTAAATCAAAGTAACTGTTTCAGACACTATTAACTGGGATAGAGACTAAGTCATCAATATTACTGTAAATCTCTAAGAAAAGTTGCTAATCTTGAGCCATATGAATCACTAATGGTGGTATGTAGAATGACGTACATTACAATTAAAAATGATATTGCTTTAACAAGCATTTAATACTAATGATGCACGCTGGTTAAAAAAATAAATAACTGAATGAACACCAATAACATGCATCAGTATCCAAATTGTGTTAAAATCTGTAAATAAGTTGTTTGATTTGATGGGAAGAGGATCCCTTCGTTCGTGAGAAATTTGATTAAACAAATTCATCCCTCACGCCCCAAATGAGACTGTGCTTGCCAGTGCCTCCCCCATAGGTCTGCGATGGCCCCGTAAACCTTTACAATTAGGAGCTAGTCCCATGGCACCTGCACTGTGTCCCTCCTGGTCTAGCCTGTCTCCTTCAGGACGTGAGGCTCCATCCTACTCTCCACAGGCTCTGCAGGCAGCCTCTGGGCCCAGCATCACTCCCTGTGAGCTATCCTTCTCTGCAAGACTGCTCCCAGCCCCACCAAGCCTGTCCGCCAACCTTTAGCATCACCGTTGCTCCCACTGCCACTGCCCACAGCCACAGGGTAAAGGGGATGCTGTCACATGCGCAGGCCTTGGCAGGGGTGAATGCTTGGGAAAGTTAAAAATAGAATGACTGGATTCAGAAGGGAGTGGGCATCAGGGCTTGGCAGGAGTCACGTCATAATATTTGGCAGAAGGAACATTATTTTCTATTTTAGTGTGTTTTAGTTATTTTGATATAGGTGTGGTTCTATTATACCAAAGTGGGTTATTTTGCCTAAAATCTAGTGGATTATACTTTGTGGGAAATTCAATGAATTTTAAAAATACACATTTTGAAAAACACTACTTTATGTATAAATCTATGAATGGATAATTATCAAATAGGAGGCTATCCCCTAATAATTATATTTGACTTTGAGGTACACCATGCAATTTTTGATACAGATTTACCTTCATAATTATACTTTTCTTAGAGTATTATTAGCTTTTAGCTGGGAATTCTAATATTAAAATAAACACACACCAAAACACAGTGGGACCACACATCTACTAGCTGGCAGGAAAAAAGTCTCCAAATGCTATGCTTCCCCACAGGTAATTCATGCTTAATTTTTTTTTTTTTTTTAATAATAGAACATTGCTCAAAAAAGGGCAGGGGGGAGACAGGAGTATTTTAAATACTGAGAAAAGGGAGAGAAATAGTGAGAATGGAAGAAGACTACAGGAGTAAGGGGAAAGAAGTTAAAAAATTAGAATAAAACTGCTACTTTGGGATTCACTGTCCGTTCATTTCTTATTGCCCTATTTACAAGTTAACAGCATTATGCAGCAACGGAACTGAATGCAGCGTAACATGACCTAATATCTCTATTTAGTTGGGCTCTCTAGTCACACAAATACCACTGTCTACTTCTTTTTTTTTTTTTTTTTTTCAAGATGTGATCATTTAGTCCAGGTAAGACGTACCAAAGTTAAGCTATGCCCTGTGAGATGCTCCAGGAAGGAGAATGAAAAGAAGGAGGAGCTGTGATTAAGGTAAATAACATTCAAATTTTCCAGGTCACAAATACCTATTGACAATGTGTCCCCAGGGAAAAAACATTTACATTCCTTCTGCTCCACACAGCCCCAGATTTGCTTTGAGGCAGTTCCATAAGTGGAACATAAGAAGAAAAGATATGAACAACTATTTTGGAAGAGGAATGAGATGGGAAATAGCCTGGTTTTCAATCCAACGGTGAGAATGCTGTGTTAAGTGATGGTTCACTGTAGTCAAGCTACATTTGTACTTAGATAACTGGATATTTGGGGAGCTTCCCAGGTGACACAGTGGTAAAGAATTTGCCTGCCAATGCAGGAGATGCCAGTTTGATCCGTGGGTCGGGAAGATCCCCTGGAGTAAGAAATGGCAACCCACTCCAGTATTCTTGCCTGGAAAATCCCACGGACAAAGGAGCCTGGTAGGCTACAGCCCACAGGGTTGCAAAGAGTCGGACATGGACATGGCAGAGCCACTGAGCATGGCACAGCACCTGGATATTTAAAACGCTATGGAAGGAGGAGATTGAATAGATACAAAGTGTGTGTCACCTGACTAAAAATGCATTTTATTACAAAACCATTAGTGAAATATAAGGCTTTTAAAATTTGTTATTAATAAAGACTATTTCATTTTTTAAAATATGCAATTTCAACCAGATGACTTGGGAGAAATTTTATTATACTATCAGCATATATAAAATATAGATTAAATTCTACTTTAAAAGTAGAGTCAATATAGAACAGAATACTTTGTCTACAGAAAAAGAAATCAATTTTTTTCCAAGTTGATGTAGAGCCATAGAATAGGATTTCGCTGATCAAAACACAATGAATATCATAGGATCTATGCTTCCTATCCAGCAAGAAAATCAAAATGATTAAGAAAATAATATTAATAATTTACATCCAATATCACAGAAGGAGGGGATATATGAACGGAGACTACAGAAAACCAAAGAAATTAACATACTGTATCTAGCTTCTGCTTTGTAAAGTATTAATAGTAACTATACTAGCAACTAACATGTACCCAGCCCTTACCCTGTGTAAAGCAGCTTATCTGGACTGTTTCATTTAATTTTCCTAACAATCCTAGGAAGGAGGTGATGAAGGGAAAGCAATTACTTCTACCGCTATTTTTTTTGCAGCAGCAGCAGTATGTGGAATCTTATATCCTGCACCCCTGCAGTGGAAGGACCGAATGTGAACCACTAGACTATCAGGAAATTCCCTTTTACCCCTACATTATAGATGAGGACGAGGGGCAGAGTCACAGAGCTGGAAAGTGGTAACAACAAGACTAAAAGCCCAGCAGTCACCCTCTTGAGTTCACAGCACCTAACACACTCTACTATCCTGTCCTCAACAAGAACAGGAGTGTAGAAAACACAGGCCTGGAGACCCAAGGTCCTGTCTCACTATGTTACATCAACTGTTCACCGTGAGCAATTCCTAACAAAGCCTTAAAGAAAAGAAACTGGGAAATCCATAAGCTTCTAACCATTTATATTCATTAATCTGGAAATTAAACTTTAAAAAAACAACTAATGGACAACTGAGAACTTCTACTTTCAAAACTTCGCCTGGTTTCCCTCTACACTGTCACAATGTTGTATAATACTATCTCTTGTTTGATTTGGTTTGTTTAATAAACTCTAGCTTCCCTGGTGGCTCAGACAGTAAATGTATCTACCTGCAATGCAGGAGACCTGAGTTTGATTTCTGGCTCAGGAAGATCTCCTGGAAACGAGAATGGCAATCTACTCTTGCCTGGAGAATCTCATGGACAGAGGAGCCTGGCGGGCTACAGTCTATGAGGTCGCAAAAAGTCAGACATGACTAACACACACACACGCAACATTTATATCAGATAGCCATTTTCAACCAACATTTTTTTACATATAATAGAAAATAAACCGTTAAAAAAAATTAAGTAAAGCGTCTAATACAAGACCCAGTGATACAGAATAACATCTTCTGCATGTCTGAATTTACCCATTGCTCTGGAATCTAATACAAAATAAACCAAGATCTGCTTTATGGAGTTCTGTTTTTGTCTTTGACCCGAACATTTAATCTCTGCCCCCGATTCCTGCCCACCCATCACAAATCAGCTGTCATGGATCACAAAAGGGACCAGGTGAGTGATTTTGGCAGACTCAATGAAAAGTCAATCATTGCCCAAAAAAATCAAGGCAATGATTAGGTGCTACCTGCAGAAGGATGGGAGAAGGCAATGTCACCCCACTCCAGTACTCCTGCCTGGAAAATCCCATGGATGGAGGAGCATGGTAGGCTGCAATCCATGGGGTCGCTGAGGGTTGGACACGACTGAACGACTTCACTTTCACTTTTCACTTCATGCATTGGAGAAGGAAATGGCAACCCACTCCAGTGTTCTTGCCTGGAGAATCCCAGGGACAGGGGAGCCTGGTGGGCTGCTGTCTATGGGGTCACACAGAGTCGGACACGACTGAAGTAACTTCGCAGCTGCAGCAGGATCATTTTATTTAATAGGGCTTCCCTGGTGGCTCAGATGGTAAAGAATCTGCCTGCAATGCAGGAGACCTGGGTTTGATTCCTGGAGCAGGAAGATCTGCTGGGGAAGGAAATGCCAACCCACTCCAGTATTCTTGCCTTGAGAATCCCATGGACAGAGGAGCCTGGCGGGCTACAGTCCATGGGATCACAAGAATCGGACATGACTTAGTGATGAAACCACCACGGCCACCAGCAATCAAGCCGTATCAATCTCTCCCACACAGAAGACAACACTTTTATTTTCCCAGATTCCCCAGTACTACAAACAGAACTATTTTGGTCCCACACATTTCAAAACCTTTTTAAAATTCAGGACAAACAAATGACTGTGGCAGCTTGGGGACACAGGTCCTTTGAGAAGTGCTTGAACGCACAACATCCACATTTTTTAGTTTTTAGCCTTTCACCACACAGAGACCTACAACACACTCTGTTTTTAGTCCAGTGGGAAGAAAAAAGAATTATTACTCAGTCTTACTATGAATAAATTACCCTCCAGAAGAAGTCAACACATACCTTCCAGGAAACTATTAAATGCACTTAAGACAGAGAATTTTCTAAATGCCACTCCCCACCCCATGCCCTGAAAATGGCCCATTCTCTGTATAGGATAAAATGACTTATTTCTGAAGAGTAAGTTAATGCTCAAGAAGGTCAGTTAGGAAGATATATCTGCATTCCATGACTTGAGAAGTTCAACCTGGGCTCTGCCTCACGCTGGTTTAAGAAAATTTTTAGTATGGGTTGTAAATTACCTCAGGAAGGCCCTGTGAAAGCAGTGCTGCCTGGGAAGAGTTGTGTCATATTGTAGCACACTCAGCTGCTCCATCCCCTCGAACGGCACTTGTAATGAAAACACTGCCATATATCTTGATTTGTCAGAGAACAAATCAGTTTTATCTGTTCATTTTGTGGTTTAGTGTCATAGGTATTTTAAAAAACATAATTTATATTTCCTCATGCAATTATATATAAAATTAAATCATCTCACTTTTCCAGAAGCATCAAAATATTTCAGATTAAGTAGAACACACTCATAATGTCTTTGAAGTTTTTGTCTCCCAATCTACTACAAGAAGAAAAGATAAATAAAGGGAAAAGAGGGGGGAAATAAGTAGCCTTTTAATGAGTTAGTCTAGTTATATTAGGCCTTGCAGAGCCTCTTATTTATATAAACAATCACAACAATGTCTGGTCATGCCATAGAGAGGCAGAGTATAGTGACTAAGTCCCTGTCTCAAGAAGCACATGCCTGGGTTGCAGCGTCTGAATCCTGGCTCCATCACTTTCTTTCTGGACGTCCTGGGGTAATTCCCTTAACCTCTCTGTGCTTAGTTTATTTAGGTGTAAAACATAGGTAATTGTACTTATGTCACACGTGGTTTGTGAGCATTAAGTGAATTACCACATGCCTGGCACACAGTAAGCTCTATGTTCCCTAGCATTATAATTAGCAACAATATGCACACCATTTTTTTTTTTAAGGACTAAACCTACATGAAAACATAACAAAATTATGTCTTACTAATACTGAGGTATACCAATGAGAGACAAGAGAAAAATATTCTATTGGTGTGATCTTTCGGGGATGATAAGTTGGTTATTTTTTGTAAACTTAAAGACAATGCAGCCAAGATCCCTTATCAAATGTTAAATGACACCTCATTCTCCTGGGAGAACACATCACACCCACAAGTATTTTAATCCCCCTAACTTACAACAGAATTGAACTTTTTTTTTTTTTTCCATTTACCTGGCTGAATTAGTTCTGCTGAGAGACTTGGACAAAATGTATAATCTTATTAGTCACAACAGGAAACTTCCTTTTAATAAGTTAAGACAGAAAAACATAACTGATTTTAATTCTGTTCGTTTAAACTGCAAATGGGTACGTTTTAATATCCACCAGGGGTTACAAGTAAAAAAAGGAAAATAGCAGCAAATTATAACATTGTATTATGTAAGATATAAGAAAACACTGGTTTCTTAACTAAACTCTTTGTTCATATGAATCGATATTTTTGGTCACATGAGTACATTTTTATAGATAAGCTGGGTTACATAAGTCCTGACCAATCTTTGCTATGCCCATTATGAAAACCCACCTAAATATTTGTTGAAAGCAAATACTTCTCTCTGAGCTTCCCAGGTGGCACAAGTGGAAGAGAAACGTAAGAGAAGCAGATTTGATCCCTTGGTTGAGAAGATGCCCTAGAGGAGGGGGTGGCAACCCACTCCAGTATTCTTGCCTGGAGAATCCCATGGACAGAGAAGCCTGGTGGGTTACAATCCATAGGGTCACAAAGAGTCAGACAAGACTGAAGTGACTTAGCACACACACATGCAAATACTTCTCTATATCCAAGGGCCACCAACATAATCACATAGGAACAGAGTGATGCCGACAGACAGACCTCAGTGTGAGCTGAATGATTCCAGAAAAGCACACAAAAGGGAGATGATGCGAACGGTACCAATGACACTGCTAGGAAAGGATGCAGGGTAGGAGGCCATCTGACTTCTAACTAGGACCATCTGACACCTGCTAAGCTAAGAGAACACTAAGAAAATAAGCCAGGTCAGTTTTAGAACTATAAAATACAGAAAGGAGACAGAGAGGTTCATCTCGTTCCCATGCCCAGTAGGATCTGAGGTCCTCTAGAAACAAACCACCAAAAAGGGATTACCACCCACTGCTCCTGCAAGCCTGGGAGCTTTCATGATTTGTCTGACAAATTCCTACCTCCAAGTGTGAGCCATGCTCAGTCAATTCAAACACAGGAAAAACCTTCCCTAAGAGTTTCCCCCAATGACTCTTTCAGAACATCTCCATCTACTGCACAGAGCAAAAACCAGAGGCTAAAAATCAGACAAACTGTCATCAGTTATTAATGCCTGGGCCAAGGGACATTGTTAACACAGGATTGTCATTGTGAAACTGGTAAGCACTCAGTAACTAACCCACACAATGCTGTGTATGTGTTTTTTAAAGAGGAGAAAGACCAAAATGTGGCAAGAACGAGACTATTATAAAAACAAAATATGCAATCAATTAACTAAGGTTTCCTGAATGACACAATGTCTTTTAACTTTTCTCCCACATTAAAAAACTTAACTCTTTACCACAAGGCAGAGGTAAGAAAGAAAGGAGGTCAATGCCAAAACACCTACAATAAACTTTTTTTTTTTTTGGCCTCATAGTACGCAGGATCTTAGCTCCCAGACCAGAATCAAACCCTCACTCCCTAAATTCAAAGGGTGGAACCTTAACCACTGGATTGCCAAGGAAGTCACTGCAATGAACTAACCTAGAAAAAAACATTCTCAAAGGGTATCTACATTGTCACATGAACAGTAGAGCTGGTCACTCTGATGGTCCAGCATGGCCTAGACACAGTATCTGTACTTAACACCTCCTAATTCACTGACCACTCCTAAATCCTTCCAGATCATAAAAAGAAAATAAATCTTTCATATTCACTTTGAAAACCAAAACTTCACTATTATATGATATTAGAAATAATAATAAAGAATATGCAAATTATATATTATAATATTAAATGAACCACAGATTAAAATATTGCATATGTGACCTCAACTATTTTAAAAAATGCCCTGCACTATAACAAAAGATCCCCTGGAGAAGGAAATGGCAACCCACTCCAGTATTCTTGCCTGGACAATCCCATGGACAGAGGAGACTGGCAGGCTACAGTCCATGGGGTTGTGAGAGTCAGACACGACTTAGCGACCAAAGAAAGATAACTAAAGAAGAGTGCCTTAAAATGTTACCTACATTTATTTCTCGGTCACTGGTCTGACATGTGGGTGGTGTCTTTTTCCTTTTTCTGTATTTTTTTAGTTTTCTATAATTAACAAGCACTAGTTTGTTATTGGGTTTGTTATTAGAAAAAGTTGTTTTTTAAATTTATAAGTTTGTAAAGAGCTTAGATATACAAAAATGGGAGTCTCACAAATAAGTTCTCATAAAATGCCATCCCAAGACAGCAAGTTCAATTTTGTTATTTAGACTCATAACAAGCTCCCTGCTCAATTTAAACATGTATATGTTCAGTTACCAATTCCAAAATGTCAATCTTTGGTTTATGCCTGTATAATAGAGTTACTATTAGTTTGAATTATAAACTAAATTGGCAGACTAGAAATATAATGCCACAGAGGGGGAAATTGGTTAAGTACACATTCTATGCAGCCAATTTTTGCCGTCAGCCATGCTACTTACCTCTTTGAATGTCAGTTTCCTCATTGGTAAATTGTGGGCAATTATATCATGTATTTCATAGGAGTTAGTATGAGGACTGAATGAAAGACTACATGTGAAGCACCTAGAATTATAGCTGGTGTATAAGAAGCATTAAATAAATATTAGTGCTTCATATCGGAGAAGGCAATGGCACCCCACTCCAGTACTCTTGCCTGGAAAATCCCATGGACGGAGGAGCCTGGTAGGCTGCAGTCCACGGGGTCATGAAGAGTTGGACGTGACTGGGCGACTTCACTTTCACTTTTCGCTTTCATGCATTGGAAAAGGAAATGGCAACCCACTCCAGTGTTCTTGCCTGGAGAATCCCAGGGACGGAGGAGCCTGGTGGGCTGCCGTCTATGGGGTCTCACAGAGTTGGACACGACTGAAGTGACTTAGCAGCAGCAGCAGTACTTCATATTAGTTAATAATTAGTTAATAATATTTTTATTAATATATTCATAGCATGTCTATTCCATACGTTTCAGTTTCCCTCACAAAAACTAAACTATGGCTTAATCTAAGCTAATTTTGATGTATTCATTTGTCCTATTCCAAACATGAATAGTCCAAATAGGTGAATTTTTCAGAAAACTGAGGCTTACCCTTTTAGGCACCTACATCATTTTATTTTTAATCCTCAAACCCCATTCAAAAGCTTCAATTCTGTTCTGGCCAAATGGCTACTTTCCACAAGTTTAAATTTGCCAAAACTTCCTTCTAGACAAGATGGGGAAAATAGGATCAACATACGCATTAATTTATTGCCAGGTCCTACTTAACATTTTTTTATATATTTATAGTTTTCTATCTCCCTTACTGGAATGTATCTTGACAGCAGAGGCATTATATGTTTGGTTCTTTGCTGTGCCCTCCACACCTAGAACAATGCCTGGCACATAATAGGCACTCAAGAAATATTTGTTAAGTGAATGAATGATACAGTCTGTGAGAGAGCCACAAAACTAAGGTATAATCTTCAAAAGTGTCTGCATTGTCTCTGAAGAAGGGAATGGCTACGCACTCCAGTATTCTTGCCTGGGAAATCCCATGGACAGAGAAGCCTGGCAGGACTACAGTCCGTGGTGTCACAGAAGAGTTGGTCATGACTGAGCAAATAAACAAAATAACAAAAATGACAATAACAACAATAAACAAAAATGTCTGCATTGTGTTCCTCTCCATAAAAGGGGCGCAGTAAAACTCAGCTACACTTCTTCCAGTCATGCTCTAAAAGACTTAAGATCTTAATAAAGTACTTCCTTTCCAAATAATTCTAATCTCTCTTTTCCCTTGCAGAGTATCTAAAGGAGACCCCCTTTCAAAGAAACTTCCCCCTTCCCTTAAGGAAGCACTGTATTCATAATAATAAAACATGACACTTGAATTTTGTATTTATTATTCTGGCTCTGGAGCAGATATTCTCAAGAACCATCACCTTAAGTCGGTAAAACTGGTCAAAGTGTTTGATAAGAACAGACTGTCCTCTTAACTTGGCTCCCAGGATGGTGGGCCCAGATTTTCACCTGGGAGATTATTAGGCCTTGTAGAGCCACATCATTGAGGACAGAGGTTTGACTGTGCTATGAGCATTCCAGCATTTCATTCTTTGATTTACAAAACTGACAGAAAAAATATGTTGGATGCATTTCTCTGACTAGCTGGAGCTGGAAGCTGAGAGAAACCTTGGGCACTGTCTATTTGCATATAGCCTGCAGCGATCTTTTCCAACCTGAGTAACTAGCTTGTAAAACAGTAGCGCAGATTTGCTCTTCTGTCCTGGGTGACATTTCTTCAAACCAAACAGGGGCAGACAGGGAAAAACCTTTGTTTCCCGCACTGACAAACAAATAATCTTGCTAGTTACTGCTTTTGAGCAAGTAGAACCTTGATGTAAGACTCTTTAGAGCTCTCAAAGCTACTATCAAAAAACTCCAAAACAACAACAAAAACACTGCTTTTCAAAGCACTGAATTTTGAATGCTCATCACAATCATGTGAAATCTATCTGGCATCTCAAAAACCAAACCAAGGAGCTCATGAGTGACCAAACGGTCAACTGCATGCTTGTTCCGCAAGCCTGCCTCCCACAACCACTGCTGAGCTCCGTCACACAGCAGACAGAAGAGGTCCCTGACACCGCAGGGCTCCTTTTCCGTGCCAAGATGTCTACATACATTACAAATAAACTTCCCACCAACTGACACTACACAATGAATGAAGAGTTTGTTGCAGAGTTTATATCCCATAAAAATTTTTAAATACAATTATATTGTATCTGAGAAAATTTGGACAAAGTATAAATGTAAAATGCATACGAATTTTAGAAGAAAAAGGAACTACAGTTCTGAAATTTCACAATTACACGAAGAATTAACTGAAATTATAAGAATTAGATGACAGAGCTCTTATCCAGATTAAAAAGGGAAAAAAGAAAGTTTTTAAAAAGTATTTGAATATTACAAAATGTCTATGGCCAAGGATTTTTTACTATCATGAATGTCAAAATAGACTTTATTAAATATGATTGGTATAGCATCAAGACTGAGAATTGTTATCAATGAAAAGCATTAAATATAAAGGATCTACACAAAAGGTACCAGCACTGTCTATTGTATCATTTATGAATGTGCTTTTTACCAAATGAGTTCCTTTCACAGAATTGCTACTGCATCTTCTTAAAGCACAAAAAGAGTGGGTCTTCAGCAAATGACTACCCTGTATTTTAAATCTATACGTTAGTAAATGACAGTTATACTTTTGAAGGGAATAGAATAAAAAATTAAACACAATATAAATTGTATCAGAGTATCACCAATTTTAGATGGTAGGTTTCCTACTCATAACTCCTCAAAAGCTATATATTTTTAATGGGACATACTTTAATTATTAAATAAAAGTTGTATATCACTGTGGGTCGATCTCTTTAACCTGGATCATTTTATATGAATGCCAAAACGCAGAACTAAGATGATCACTCCCCTCCAGGTCAAAGGCATTAATGCCCAAACTGCAAAAAGAAGGATTTTAAGCAGTTTAAAAAATACATCAAAGCTAATGGTCACCATGACCAACCGCCCCAAATAAAACATAACTGCAAACATTGCTAAACCCGTCCCTCATAATAGAGAAAATAATGAGCTAGTTTTGTCTTTAATGAATGATTTCCACTAATAATGATTTTTTCCACTGGACATTCTGGCAAAAATTTCAAGGTCAGGTGTCAAGTGAGATCAGATTTTTTTTTTTTTAATTCACTGCCCTTAACACTTTTTATCAAACACTTCCTACTTAACAGCTAGGCATTCTGCAAATCAAATTGGATAGGGTCTTCACTCTCTACAAATTTACATACACACAACAATTCCATCAGCTGATCTTTAAATGAGTCATAAATACATTTTTATGTATTTTAAATAACACTTATGACAATATAAACAAAAATTAGAAATACAGAAATATAAACACAGATATTCATTTTTAAGTATATAACAGACAAAGAAGTAAGATGAGCATTCTTCTTCCCCTAGCATTTAGTGATAAAGTAGTGCTTCAGGTTTTGCTATGTGCAGGTGAATAAATACATATGCACACACATATACATGAATACTTAATTTTACGTAGTAGAGGAGGGAAGAGCATGGGGGCTTGTTAGAGATTTGTGTCAGCCCAGCCAGTGTTTTACATTTTGGTCCATCCAGCTCTAATGAGGGTTGAAACATGGTTAACAGCAATTTGGGGTAGCTTTCTTAGCTCTTTTTTGAGAGCCACAGAATTTTGTAAAAAGCAGCTTGTTTATTAAAAGTTTGCTCCAAGGCCTAAAATTTCTAAATATGCACCTTTTTTCCAACATTGCCCTTATAAAGAAAAAACTTCTGAGAGTCTCCCAAACATGAGAGTTTAATTAAAGAAGAAAAAGTGGGAAAAAAAGAGAGAGAGTGAACCAAAGAAAGAAACTAAGACAGACAAGGCAAGAGATCATTTAAAACATTTTCAGTAGGGAGAATGTCAAACTTTCAGAGCATGAAAAACCTTTCAGCTTTAGACAACATATGTCTTTTAATCATTCTTTCTCTGTGTCTCAAAAAAGTGATTTTTCTGAATTCCTGTCCAAGGTCATGATTAAGCTTATTAATTTTTTATTTGAAATCATAATATTTACATTTATAGAATTGGGGCTTTCATTAAGTTTAGCAAAATAAAAATAATTCTGAATTAAAGCAGCAAATGTAAGTTTTAAATTTAAGAGAATGAGAAACCCATAGATTCAAAGACTTAAGATACACATCAACCAAATACAGTATGTAGATTTGTATGGCTCTAATTTGAATAAACAAACACTAAAAATATATATATAGATATAAAAAATTAGAAAAATTTGAACCTTGACTGGATATTTTACATTAAGGAATTATTATCTTTTATTTTTAGGCATCACACTTGTAGTTCTGTTTTTAAAATAGTCTTTAAAAGACAGTAAAATATTTATGGACAAAATATTACATCTAGGATTATTTCAAATAATCCAGTGGGAGAGAGAGGTAAGAATGGGTAGAAGCACAGATGAAACAAAATCGACTATAAATTGCTAATTGTTGATCCTAGATGATGAGCTCATGAGTATTTAATACACTCTCAACTCTGTATGTATTATATATGAAAGTGTATTCTATGTAAAGTTTTCCCAATATGTGGTATGTTATAGAACTAACCCACTAGAAAGTATATGATAATAAAGGAATAATATATATAAAATAACATTTATTTTATATAACATAAAATATAAAGTAATACCACTCCATTCCTTTTTATATAAATATTCTCACTGCTCTGGTTTTAAATCTTATTCTGTATATTCTTATCATTGTTTATCGTTCGTAAGCTGAAATTATTCTCCCTTCATACAATGCCTTCAAACAGATGAGGTCTACGTAAACACTGACACAATATCTCTAAGTTCTGATCAGAATAATTTAGATGCCAGCAATCCCCTAGGTACCCTTTGAATAACTACCTCTTTGAGTCTAACAGTTATGACTGGAATGTTTGGCCACACCAAGCATAGCCAAAACATCACTATGGAATGATGACATGGGATAATCTACAAACGGTAATAGCTGAACAATAAGTAGTCAAACTGGGGGCTTCCCAGGTGGCTCAGACAGTAAAAACTCTGCCTACAATGCACAAGACCCAGGTTCGATCAATGGGTTGGGAAGATCCCCTGGAGAAGGGAATGGCTACCCACTCCAGTATTCTTGCCTGGAAAATCCCATGGACTGAGGAGCCTGGTAGGCTACAGTCCCTGAATAGCAGAGTCAGGCAACTGAGCAACTAACCCATTCACACTTTCACAAGGAGTCAAATTATACTTCACTTCTGATGAAAACAGCAAGTTAATGAATGGGAACCAACTTCACACACAACTTCATATACACATAAAAATTCCTTATGAAAACAGTTTAGCAAAAATGAATCTTAATAAATGTTCAAAAAATATTTACAGCATTCCTACCAACTTCCCATTGTGCTATGTATCACTCTAAGAAAACAAAATGACTTCCAGTTCATGAGTCCAAATCTAATAATTAAAGACAGTAAACTGATACTTTTTAAGAATGCATGTTTCTCCAGGGTAATAAATATCTTCATTTGTTCACTCTTCTAACATTAACTAAATGCCTACCACTAGTGCCACCCTTGTGTTCTGAAGAAATGGGCCTGTGAGAACAGAAGAGTTTCACCAATAAAAATCAAAGCCAGGGACTTCCCCGATGACCCAGTGGTTGAGACTCCGCACTTCCACTGCAAAGGGCATGGGTTCAATTCCTGGTAGGGGAACTAAGATCCCACATACCTAGCTGTAAGGCCAAAAGAAAAGCAAAGCCAACATTAGGGCTGTTTTTTAAATGAAGACAGCAATGGACAGAAGAGACAAATAAATAGCTTTCCTTAGTAAAACCAAGTAAGGATTTCCTAGAAATTGTAACCCATATTTCCCACCTCAACGTCTATTTCCAAAAGCTAACAAGAAGAAGAGATATTCTCAAGTGTTTTTCAGGAAGAAAATAAACATTTAGTTAAAAATTAGCACCAACCAGTAAACAAATTTTATATGCATCTCTATTCTCTGAGCCTCAATATCCAATGTTTCTGAGCTCACAAGGCAAAAACTAACTAGAAATCCATATACTAAACTTTTCTTGTATAAGCTCCGTGAAAGCAAGATATTTTTTCCAGTTCTTTTCCCCCAGAACCTAGAACGACTGATACACAGTAGGTGTTTCATGCTACTAAATTAATTAATTTGAAGATGAGAATTGCTGAGAAATATGCTTTACTTGCATATCAGGAATCATTTTAGCTTCATAAGAAAGAAATGTATATTTGAATTATGTAACTTACCATGTACATGTGTGCTTAGTCGCTCAGTTGTGTCCGACTCCTTGTGACCCTGTGGACTGCAGCCCACCAGGCTCCTCTGTCCATGGGATTCTCCAGGCAAGAATACTGGAGTGGGTTGCCATGCCCTCCACCAGGGAACCTTCACGACCCCAGGGCTCAAACCCACATCTCCTGTGTCTCTTGCATTGCAGGTGGATTCTTTACTCAGCCACCTGGGAAGTCCACATACCTACTACAGGCCCTCTTTATAGTTTTAGGAGTTGGCGTCAATAAACAATTTTGTGAGGCTCTTGTTTTTAATGAAATCTGTCTCAGTTATCTTGAAGAAATATTTCTGTACATTCCATTACGGAAGTGAAATATATACAATTTATCATTATTGAATATATGTAATCGTCACAAAATAAATAAAATCATTATGTAAGAGTAATCCAAATCCAAAAGTCTTGCCTTTTAGGCCTTATGTCCAAAAAGTAAAAAAACAAGAATTACAGAAGAATGGACTCCTACCCTGACTCTACATTTCCAGTGATCAGGGCTGTCACTGGACAAACCTATGGTTGAGGCTTCTGACTCAGGAGGTATTTAACTAGGCTTCAGATTCGGCTCTTCCACCCACTAGTCCTGTGCCCCAAGGAAAGTTATTTCCCTCTCTTTACTTGCCTCAGTTTCCTCATCTATGAAATGGGAAACATTTAAGTTACTTCAAGAGCTGTTGCGAGAATTAAATAAGTGAGTACATGTAAATCTCTTAGAATAGTGTCTGGCAAACAGTAATTGCCCAATTTGTTACCTTGTACTATTAAAACTCCAAGAAACCTTTGTACATCAACTATACTTTAATAAATTTTAAAAAACCCTTATTTTATACATCACAGGGGCCCATTAATGACTTATTGCTCTTTGCTTTTTTAATCTGAAACTGAAAAAGACAATGGAAATAATGTATCTATATCATATACAAGTTTTCACACCTATGGCTAAATTAACAACTTCCCCCTTATTCAGAGAAGAATTCATAGAGGAAGTAGAATTTCATACTTACATTTTTTTCTGATTGGAAAAAGAAGAAAATCCCATGTAATCCCACAACCCACCCAATTGATATTTTCATATATTTCCTTTGTCTTTTCCTATACATATAAGTAGAATTTTATATCATTGATATTATATTTGGCACTCTGCTTGATTCAAGTTACATTAAATGCATTTTTTGTGTCACTTTTTAAAAATGTCATTTTAAACAGCCATATACATTTAATTTCCCTGTAGTAGGAAATGGCAACCCACTCTCCTTGCCTGGAAAATTCCCTGGACAGAGCCGCCTGACAGGCTACAGTATATGGAGTCACAAAGAGTTGGACACAACTGAGCAACTAAGCACACACTGCACACACATTTAACCATTCTAATACACATAAGAAAAAATGGTGACTGATACACTTCCTCTGAACTCGTAACTTTTACATACTCATGACCCACCCCCCAAAAAAACCAGCCAGAAAGGATTTTTGCTTATTTATTTTTCTGCATGTTTGTTCTTAAATAAAATTTTCTAGTCAAAAATAAATTTTATTATAAAGTTTAAAAATAAATTTTAAATAGGAAGCAGGAGAGAGAAAAGATATCCATTTACAAGTTAATCAAATGTACACAGTAAGGAATCATGTTGCCATCACTGCCACCTCCCAGAGTCCACCATCTACCGTGCAAGTGTGAATAGCTACATAATCAGTAGGATAAAGAACTCTCTTGGCCATGTGGAGAGGTCCATGGCTATTACCAAAAGCCTTGTGGAGCAAAACTGAAAGGATGAAAAGGAACAAGAAAGACCAATGAAAGGAGTGATGCTTTAGAGGGGGAGGGTTACTGCATAGCGTTCCCTAGGTTAACACTCCTCTTCCAAAAGACTGGAAGCTACTTTTGATCCACATACATTGACTCATAGTTCAGCATATAACATAAAACGTGCCGGTTGTTCTTAAGGCTACCTATTCTGGGAAAAGCAAAGAGCTTGCCATCTTTAGGCTTTTTGCATATGCAAAACAGCTGGTCAGATGAATCCTGCATCTCATATCCTTGAGAATCACAGAAAGTTAATGGCATATGTTCTGGAAACTGAAGGGTTTGGGTCAATAAAAAGCCTAATGCCCATGGTTTATGACATTATCTTGTGCTCTTATCCTCTCTTGGGTCCAAATACCTGGCTTCAAATAAAAACGGTTACCATAAAATGGGGAGGGGAAGGGTTGGATTAGAAACTCTTGAATTACATTTTAGTAGATTTTCTATCATCCTTTATAAGAAAATATTCTTTATTAAAAAAACTTCAGCTCACCTGGAGGGAATGACCTCTCAGAAAAAGTAACTGACTATGCTATGCTCACTAGAGTACTTCCCAGATGACTCAGTGGTAAAGAATCCACCTGCAATACAGGAGACACAGATTCCATCCCTGGGCCTGGAAGATCCCCTGGAGAAGGAAAGAGCAACCCACTCTAGTATTCCTGCCTGGGAAATCCCATGGACAAGGAGCCTGGTGGTCTACAGTGCATGGGGTCTCAAAGAGCTGGACACAACTGAGTGACTAAACAACAACAACACGCTTACAAGAGCATGGGTGTGCGGCCTTGTCATTGGAACATGAGTGTCACTTGAAAATAACATTGCTGATGTATTTTCTCTTTTAAAGACAATCTGAATACTATTCTAATTCAATTACTGAAGCTCTTTTCTGGCCATGTCAAAATGAAAAATCTTGTTTCAAGAGTCTAACTTTGTAAAAATAGGCTCAAGAAACCAGCTCTCCCTGCAGTTTAGTTTGGCCCAACTTCTCCAACACAGGAAGAAGAGGTTCAGAAACACTCAGTTTCTCTGCCACAAACGCACTTGCTAGGAGGTCACCCAATGACTTCTCCATCTTGAGAGAATTACCTAAACTAACAAACAAACAAAACCAGAACAAAACAGAAAACTAGACATATAAAACCTCAGGCCTTGAATAGCCAATCACATTTTGTTCTGCGTCCTTTTCTAGCTTCCTCCTGCTCTGCTGTTTCTCCAGCATGTGAATGATCTGTCTTATCATGCATTGTTTGGTCTATAATATTAATAAATGTGCCACAAACTGCACACATGTGATGATCTGAATGACAACAAGGATCTAATACATTTATTCCAAAATAAACAATTCTAAGTTTTTCCATTTGCCCAAAACAGAGCAGCAATCTAAAATAAAATAAATGAACTGTGATTTTTTTTCTCCTCTGTGAAATTATAGTACAGGACCTAGAGATAATACCTTCATTTACCTACAAAATAAATTATATCTGCAATCTAGAGCACCTTCAGGATGTTGATTAAACTTTTACAAAGTGTAATATTTAGTCCTTTTTAACCACCATTTTCAAAAACTTTGGGGAAGCCAATATTCGCTTTTGGCTTTTTTCCTCTTTAACCCTCCACTATGGACCATATTTCTTGCTAGTGGATCTCATCTCGGTGAGTAGAACTCTCAGTCCACATCACTGAATGGAACCGTGTGGCTCCCTCGTGCAAATTTCCTGAGAGCCCCTGCCCTGAGCATGTGCCAAAAATCAAATCTTTGCCACTTAGTGCTCTGTGCTCCACATGTGAGCTCACGGCGCGTTGAGCAGCCGTGCTAACTGAGATGGATGGCCCTGTCAAACAGGAAGCTGGCACACCAGGATGCAAGCAGTGGGATACAATGACCTTTACATTCAGAGAAAATATCCCTAAAATGGCATGAAAAGTTTATGGGGGGGAAGAAGGGGGGATTCTTTTCTTTCATTTGGGCACATAGCATGCAATAAAAGCAATGGTGCCCAGCGTGCAATTTGCTCGGGATCAAATCTTGAATCCCTCACACAAGAAGGAAATGAATCATCCTTTATCATGCTGCTTTGAAAGCAGTGGACTCTACGATTCAGCAGTATGTATCGCTGCACCCGGACAGGCCAAGTGGAGGGATTCAGCATGCACTTCAACTCACAATAACCCAGAGTCTTGGGAAAACATTCCTAATCTCCTGTAGATGGGTTGGTTTCAGATGGTAGAACCAAGATATAATTTGAATATTTAATTTTTAAAAAATTTTAAAAGTAATAATCTGCTTACAAAATCAGAGTCAAGAGCTTGGGGGTTTAAATCCCATGTTCTTGGTCACCATATTTGTAACTTTTTATAAACTGCTTAATCTCTCGTTTCCTTCTCTAAATAAATAGAGGATTGTACCAACAGTTCTTAGGAAGTATATGAGGAGGAATTCATCTGAAAAAGTAGCAAAAATCGATAGCACATACACAAATGTTAAGTAAGGATAGAAATTAATATATGGAATAAAACCTGGCAGTCATATGCTTCTGCCCTTTATCATAATCTATACAATTCAATCATTCCGGCACAAACATCATTCTATTGGGTCAAAAATTTGTTTTTCTATTCTTCAGGTTTGGGGATATTTTTGTTACTTGTTTTGTCAATTATTTGGCATAAAAGAACAATGGGCAACACCAGTTCACAATGAGGTCCCTAGTGCTGTACAATTCACACTGAAATAACGAAGCTAATTTAATATTTATTAAATCAGTAAAATGAATTGATCACTGAGACACTGAGCATTTTTTAAATGACTGGACCACAGAACTACAGACAGGTTTTCAAAGATACAAAGTACAATATACGAGAGGCATACATTTTTTTTTCTATTTAAAAACTGATCATAAAGTACAAAAGCTGCAGGCCCAAAGCAGTGAATAAACTTAGAAAACTGAAAGCTTATAAATCACATATTAAAGTTTGGATAAGTTAGGAGTCAAATGTCTGAGTACTCTGAGAACACTGATTTGGGGACTTAGAGAAAATAAGAGAGCTATCAATGCAAAAAACAAAAAACAAAAAAACACCCTCTATGATGACCACTTTGAAATGCAAACGGCAAAATGAAATGATTTTGGGCTCTAGAGGTGCTGGTCAAATGCTTCCCAAAGCAACCAGAGAACAAGATTCTCCATGAAACATTCTGCTGTCTACTGTTTGGGAAAGATGCTAAATGTGACCATTCTCCTCCAATCCCTGTTTGGAGAATTATTTCGGGGCACATACTCTTCCTCAAATCACGACATGCCTGAGGCACGGGGAGGAGAAGGAGATGGGAGAATACCTTGTGCTTGCGCTGCTGAGCTGTGGGAGTAGCCCAGGGCCAGGAGCGCAGTCTCCACCAGCTGGCTGAAAAGCACGTCTTTGCGAACCAGGACGAACTCAGCATGCTCTTCCCTGTTGTCATATTCAAGAGAGCCGTCCAACTGCTCCACCACACAAAAGACAGGAATCATCAAACCTGCAGGGACAAAAATCAAGAGCAAAACACAAACATTACAAAGCAAATCCCAGTCACCATCATAAGAAGGGAAGAGACAGTTATAAAAGTCACTCATCTGTGATTGACAGTGGCTTGGATTAAACAAGCCTCTTAGTTGGATAGGCCTAATGGGAAAGCTGTGGATTTTTTTCCTCTTCATTATTACCATCAGACTGCAGCACAACTGCCCCAAGCAGTGACAGAAGCCCTCAGATTCTAGTCACTAAAAAGTGGAGTGCCCCAATCAAGGTCTCCTGACCGAGAAACCTCAAGTTTATAGCCAGCACGTAAGTGAGATCAAGGAAACCTTCTGTCTCTAGCATCCTCATGTCTACGGTCTTATCATTAGCTATTAATGGGACCAGTATTTTCAGATCAGATGTGCTTTTGTCTATAAATATTGTAAGACACCTAGGAGGGAAGCATATTTGATTTGAGGCCCTAAGCTATTATGAGAATATGTACAAGAAAATGGATAGGAATCTAAAAGAAACCCCTCTTGTATCTTTTATGTTTCTAAATATTATTAAATAGGCCATCAACTACTCTGCTCACATAAGTCTTAACTGGTATTTAATTTACATCAAAGTCTGCATACAAATATGAAACTTTGTCTTTTAAAAAAAATTACTATGTTATATGTTAACACCAGTTACCACTGGAAAGGAATACCTCTGCTTATGTTTTCAAAGAAGTAAACCACCCTAAAGAGTAAAGCAAATTAATGTAGTTGAAAATCTGTTGAAATCTGTTGTCACTGAAACATTTCTCTGCTTTGTATCAATGTGTGAAAAGCTAAAAAATGTTTAATTCACTAAAGATTTTTTTATAAACTGTTTTTTATTAGAAAAAAAAGTCATACAGGCATTTAAATCTAAACACAGCCATGACAAAAGAAGATCAAAGCTTTACCAACATACAAGTAATAAACATGGACTCCGCCCCACGTAATTCACATAAATTAGTACGTTACGGAGTAAGGATCTGCAAGAAAAACTAAAAGTTATGAAGGGGGAGGTAGAAGATCAGCTGGTCATGGTGACAGCATTTCACAATAAAAATAAGACCTCTGTGTAAAATGACATATGTGAGTATGACCTCTGACACATAGAATGCATAGGAGTTTCTCTAGAAACCCCTCCCTGTTGCCTGGACACTGGAAGCTTCCTGACTCACTCTGATCTGGAAAGCAGAGGGTGGGAGCAGACATTCTGCAAACTACCAGGTCACAGATTTAGATTTTTCTTCTAAAGATAATACAATGGTGACACTGGTTCCCATGTGCTAATTATTATTATTAAAGATAATAAGTATTGGATGTAATTATTAAATGTAATCATTATTAACAATAATAATACTCATTAAGAATTGTTATCATTAAAGATCATGGTAATTATTATTAAGCCTGCACAACAGACTAACAAGTCACACCACACCATACCTGACACAACTATTAACTTAGTATTCACTCCTAAGAACAACAAAGCAGCATTATTGTCCATTGCCCATATACCATCCATGGTATCAATTTATGGAACATAGGAAATAAGGGTGGGGCAGACATTATTTTAGACAAAGAAGAGAATTTAGCCTCGCCACATGGTGCCTTACAAAATATTTTTTTTAATTATGATCAGCACTGTCATATCAAGTGCTTATTTACTTATGCCCAGTTTATTCCCAACTGCTTGTAAGACATGTAGTGAATAATATAAATGAGATTTCTTCCAAATTATCTCAGTGGTCATTCATTTATCCAACTTTTGTTCCCTGAATACCTGCTGTGTGCCAGGTATACCCCATGGCTCTAGTGATACAAGTGAAAACAAGCTTGCCCTGCTCGTACCCTCAGTGCAGTTGAAGAGTGTTGTAAAGTCTTCCTAAGCAAGCATAATGGCATGTTATAGGACCGATTCACGAGAGCCCTTACCAGCACCGAGTAGCCTCCATTTAGACCTTTTAACTCTTACATACTGGTAAATGATCTTTGTTCAAGGAAGCAGGTTGATTTCTATTTTTAATGATTTAAGTATATGCATACATAGAGCCATGTAGTCAGTGGTGCCATAAGCTACTTCATCACTAATACCTGTGTGTACATAAGTTTCAATGCTGAAAATCCATGGGCAGTTCCTAATGTCAACATCTAAGTGTCACACATCTGGAAATCACAGATAAGACCTTTAAATGAATCCAGTTGCTCCATAACCTATCATGCAGCCATTGCTTTAGCAAACATAAATCTTCCTCAAGTAGATGGTCACCTGAAAAAACTTAAGACTCCAGTAATTTTTTTATTAATATTAAGAGCTCATGAGTTAGAGATGAACTACAATACTAAAGCACAAAGATTTATACCACGTAGAGATTTATTTTTTGAAAATGTCAATGATCAAAATATTTCCTAAATATTTTATTTCAGTGACTAAAGGAAGCAAATTGTTATCTGACATGACAGCAATAACAGCTCACAACCAAAAAGCAAGTACCTGTTCCTCACAGGCATCGCCTACTTTCAAAAAAAGAAGAAAAAAAAAAAGGACATTTATAAAACAAAACAGTATTAATCAGAAGTATATGATAACAGAATCTGTTCTAAAAGCACATATACATGTAATACTAAAAGCTATCATAAACAGGTTATATTTAACCACTAGAAAAAATGTACCCTTTTAGTAGAATTAGATCAATCAAAATAATGATAAAATCTTTACACTGAAATGCAATTTTTACAAAAGAAGAGGAAGGCAGAAAAATAGATGCAGTTATTAGTGACAATGACAAGAGAAACGAAAACCAGTAAAACAGTACAACTGCGGTCAAGTGCAGGGAAGAAGAAAATTAAGGTATACATTTAAAAACAGCAAATTCCTAGGAAAGAAAACTATGAAACGATGAGTAGATATATATATCAAAAAATATATATATTTATTCATTTGATCACCCCATTTGCTCCAAGCAAAAGAGAAAAAAAAAAAGTGACAACAGATGAAAGGATAGTGAGAGCATGTGACAAGCACTTCAAAAAATAAAAATGGGAAGAATTAAAAGTCCCAATAAAATAAAAATAGCAATGTAAAACTAAGATGCATTCATAACAAAATTTAGAAATGATCAAGAAGAAAAATAAAGACACTGTTGTCCTCACCCTATACCTAAAGCTTATGGCATTATTTTTCTTTTATTATAGCACAGACCATCTCCAGATGATCAAGTAGAGAACTTTGAACCTTTTGATTATAAGCCTCGCTAAGCCTTTTATAATTGCAGGAGGTAAGCAAGTGGCTTAATCTAGAGGACAGGCACACAGCCCTAGCCGTTTGCTAGAAATTAAGGGCTCTTCTGACAAATTGGGATAAATGGCTAATTCTGTTGTCAGAGACGTAAAATAAGCAATGGGACTCTCTCTATAGAAAAATGCATTTTCCCAATTGTTCTTAGTTACGATGCTCAAATCGCCATTTTCATCATGACATGATTTCCGAGGAAGTGTGCATCATTATAAAGAGTTAACCTGATCTTCAGCACCACAGCCCTGCAAACACAGACATGTGGGGAGAAGGCTGCTGAGAGCCAGGATGGAGTGAAGTCCTGCCACTATCATTACTAACCTGTTGGAGTTATTTGTTTGACCTCTCAGCTAAATTCCTCCTAGCTAAAATGTAAATAATAATATCTACGTCCAAGAATGGTGTGAGAATTAAACAATGTAACATAGTTAAGTGGTCTGACAAATAGCCCTCCAATAATGAAATCCATTTGGTTTTCTTTTTTCAAAATCAGTATTAATACCACTTCACAGAGGAAAAAAAGAGACCAATAATTTTTTTCAGGGTCCACCATCAAGGCTCAAGATACTTCCTGAAAAGCATTTCTTCAGAATGAAAATCATACCAGTAATTACTGAATGGCTTAATTAAGATGCTTAAAGGCTTAACATGTTCACCATGCCCCACAGCAAAAGGGTGAAAGTGTTAAAAGCACCATACTTAATATGCGAAGGACTTCCCTGGTGGCTCAGCCTACAATGAGGGAGACCGGGTTCAATCCCTGGGTCGGGAAGATCTCCTGGAGAAGGAAATGGTGATCCACTCCAGTATTCTAGCCTGGAAAATCCCATGGACCGAGAAGCCTGGTAGGCTACAGGCCATAGCGTTGCAAAGAGTCGGACACGACTGAGTGACTTCACTTTCACTTTCACTTTAATATGCTAAAACTGTCTTACAGGAGCCACTAGCCACATGCGGTGATGGAGCAACTGAATGCTGACTAGTCCTGAGCTGAGATGTGCCGTGTGACACACACACACTCAGTGTCAACAATTTAATATCAAAAAATAAAAAATAATTATATTTAACTCAAAAAATTATTCTTATTAATTGAATATAGAAATAATATTTTGGATACACTGAGTTAAACAAAATGTATTATTAAAATTAATTTCATCTGTTTCTTTAACCGTTTTTTTTTTTTTTAAAGAAGCTACAAGAAATTTAAAATTATACATGCGGCTTTTATTACATTTCGATCAGACAAAGCTGCTCTAAGCAATCTGCCAAATACCAACATATACAATGGTTTTTCTGACCCAGGATAAATACACCACAACCTGATTAGCAGGACAATTGTGTCATTGTCACTTATCTCTCCTCTGTGTTCCAGATCTTAAGAGACTTGAGGACAGATGTACTCTTGGTTAAACTCCAATATCTAACGTGATATCTTCCCTGTTTCATTGAACAAATTGTAGGTTATTGTTTCACTTCTAACTATATTAGTCCAACTTCTTTAATAAAAGAAAGACTTTTTTTTGTCTTCGCTTCATTTCAGAGAACAAAATCTAAAGTGCTCAGGAAATGACAAGATACAGAGATAAATGTGAGGAAAAAGTACCGTTTAATGTGCTGGATCTAACAGTGAAAGGTGAAAGGTCCAGAGGCAGAGGTCTAGAGCAGGATTCTAGTGTCTTCTGGGACAGCTGGGACACAAAATGACACTCTCATCTGCAGGGCAACTCCTAACTCATCGCGTACTCTGACTTAAATTCTTACCTTTGTTTCTTCCCTGTTTACCCTGTGAAAGGGTTATTATTACTCTCATCTGATAAACGAAGAAGCTGAAACTATAGGAAAATTAAGAACGATGTCCAAAGAAACCAAGAGAAGCAAGAATAAAGCAGTTCCTGTTAGCCAACTTTAAATCTCAGGCACACAGCATTCCTGGGGCGGGGGGGGGGGGGGGGGGGCGGGGGGGGCGGGGGGGGGCGGGGGGCGCGGGGGGGGGGGTGTCGGTTGAGGGGGAGGTGTCAAAAAACAACACTCCAAAACCCACACCCACAGAAATATAAATGTGTGACCTTTCAGTAAAGGACCCTTCACCACTTGTGGTGTCCCAAGTGGGTAACCCATGTCATTTGTAAGTGAACAGTAACGCGTCTGCCTGCAGTGTGTGAGACCCGGATTCGATCCCTGGGTTGGGAAGATCCCCTGGAGAAGGAAATGGCAACCGACTCCAGTACTCTTGCCTGGAAAATTCCATGGACTGAGGAGCCTGGTAGGCTACAGTCCATGGTGTCGCAGAGAGTCAGACACGACTGAGAGACTTCACTTCAACTTTCAATAGCCTACTGCGTGTCAGGGTATTGACATGGGTGCAGAGGAGAAACCGAACACAGTCACTCACAAAGAAAGGCTCACAAAATGTGTCCTTCTCCAGTGTGGGTGAGCAGAGGCTCCAGGCTCCTCCTCAGCCCCTTCACCTGCTAGATCCACCCTCATTCCTAAACCTGCCCCCTGAATGACAGGAGCCAGTCTGAGATGATAGGAGGCCAGCCTTTTTCCTCCCCTCTTTCAAAGAGCTCCTGAAACCATCCTTTTCCAGAAGAAAGGCAGCCACAGGGCCTTCTCCCTTCCCTGGGGGCAGCAGTAGATCAGGTTCTATTACCTGAGAAGGCCCCTGGGCTAATTGAAGATCACAAAGGCTTTAGGGCAGAGCCTTGCATCTGTATCTGTTCCTTGTATAAAACTGAGCCAGGAGTAAAGCATCACCCTCAGCAACTACCACAATCAATAAATCACAGATCCGCAGAAACACTGAAACAAATTCTACCAGGGAAACTAACTGAACAACACAGAGGCTTCCAGAGGACTGGGAAGGCGGGTGGGAGTGGGGGCAACTATCTTTTCTTACTGCAAATTTACCAGAAACACAAAACTACTGTTTACTTGCTCTAAAACCTCATATCCTCCCCCTCTCTGTCTCTGTTTCTCACATAGGCACAAGCACACACAGTCTCGCCAATTTTAACCTCTAGATTCTTCCTTCCACCCTGAAACAATAAAGGCACGTTTGAATGCCAAGAACTGCAACCAGAAACAGAAAGGATGAGGGTGTCCTGCACCACCTTGTTGGGGTCCCAGGAAAAATTTCAAAATGGATCAAGGGTGTCTTCCCTACTCCCCTTTTTTCTGCTCCTACTCTCAACTCCCAGGGACCAACCTCCTGAGCTCTGATGGCCCCAGGCTCCACATTCCACTCCAGCTGCCCACTCCCCCAGGAGCTGAAATTCCAAAGAGATTAATAGATAAAAAGATGCAACACTTTACAGTTTGGTAGTCTCTTAATCTCCTCAGATACATTTTCATTGTTAAAGAAGTACACTGTAGCCCATATTAACTTCCAGTGGAAAGATCTTCAGGTAAGGTAATAAAGAAAAACATGTTTTCACCAGTATTGGTGTGCATGCTACGAACATGTGTGAGTGCTAAATTGCTTCAGTCATCTCTGACTCTTTGCAACGTTATGGACTGTAGCCCTCCAGGCTTCTCTGTCTATGGGATTCTTGGGGCAAGAATACTGGAGTGGGTTGCCATGCCCTCCTCCAGGGGATCTTCCAGACCCAGAAATTGAACCCACTTCTATTGCATCTCCTGCATTAGGAGGTGGATTCTTTATGACTAGTGTCACCTTGGAAACCAGTATTAGGAGGGCAAGTAAAATCATCTGGGGGCAAATGAGCCACCTATAGGTGGCACAGAGGTCCTCTAGGCTCCCCTAAACTGCTCCACTTTCCAAAGTTCCTCTCTTTTGCTTGTCAACTACAGATTCTTAGAAGGATCAATTTATTTGTTTTTGCTGTTGGTGTTGTTTTTAACACTTCCCGAAGAGGAAACAGGAGGCAAGATAGAGATGGGACAGCTGAAAGTCCTGGTCGTTCACAGGTAGAAGACCAGTCATTCCTACAATTATGGGGAAGGCAAAATAATTACTCTAAGGGCATGACCTGTTCATCCATGACCCAGTTGCTTAGAATTCAGAATTAGACCTCCAAGTAAAGTTTTACCTATAAAGCTCATTGGTGCCACTTTCTCTGTGTGGAGGTGAGGAGAAGGTAAGACTATCAAGAAGTATTTTATTTTCAGAATTCTCTCTAGTAAAACCAGATACTACTTTATAGCCCTTGGGGCAGATCTTAACTTTGGAAGATAAGAACAAAAAATAGGCCAGGGGTAGGGCTGGCCAAGTAAGCTCTGGTCCTCTCACTTATCACCTCAAAGGCTCATATTGGGTTTAAAGTGGTAGAGAAGGGAGATGAGTTTTCTGGTCTTCCAGATCTCTGATTCCAGGCCTGTCCCCAAACTGAGAGGCCACAATTCAACCTGAAATCAGATCTGAAGGCTAAAGGAAAACTCCAGGTCTCTCGATACACTTCAGTTCCAGAAATGCGGTGGCAGGATCAACTTGGCCTGGCTGTCTGCAAAACAGGACTTCATAGGCATGCAGGAGGCACAGTGTAACTGCTCATCTAAACCAAAACTTCTGAGCTCCACCTGGGAACACAGCCACAGCAAGCCTGATCCAAGGAACTAAATTCCTAGATGTCAGGAATGTCCAGTTACAGTGAACGAGAAGCTGGCCATTTCCTTCTCCAACATGGACCCGTCTTAGATAAGTCCTCACCCTCCCACTCCCTCTTCCACCCCCAGACTGACCTGCAGCAGACCCAAGAGAAATGTTTGTTCATTTTAGCAAAATGCTAATTGCACCCAAACATTAATAACCACCATTAATAGGCAGTGTCGGTTCTGGAAACCCCATGACTCCTCAGCCATCTAACTGGTCCACATCACTTTGGCCTTACTGCATGGCATTCAGCATCAGCAGACAAGGAACATTTTCTAGGAAAGGATCCACACACATGGATCCAGGAGTGAACTTACTCCATGTTTTCCAGATCACGGGGGCCTGCACGACCACTGCCGACAGAAATTGTTTTTATCACCACAAAGGCATCCCAGACTGGCACAGGACTCTGCTGGCTCACAGCACCTTGCCCTGTGACTGTACACACCCTAGAGCCCAGAGGGCATCTTATCTGCAGTCCTACCCACGTCCTGCACTGAAGGACGGCAGCATCTTTTCTAAGTGTAGTAACTACAAAGAGATAAAATGTTTACCGATCCCAGAATCAAAACAAAATTTAAGAAAAGAAAAAAAGTCAAATATGCAAGTTTGTGTATCACAGAAGAGTTCAAACATATGGCACACTGTGTGAGGACCCCCCAGCTCAAAACTAAATTCTTCAGGTTCTTTTCATACTGGGTTAGAAATGCATATACTAGTAAGTCTTGAGACTCAAGGACATGTTAAAATGACTGTGAAAATGAAAGTGAAGTTTCTCAGTCGCGTCCGACTCTTTGCGACCCCATGGACTGTAGCCTATCAGGCCCCTCCGTTCATGGGATTTTCCAGGCAAGACTGCTGGAGTGGATTGCCATTTCCTTCTCCAGGGGATCTTCCCGACCCAGGAATCGAACCCAGGTCTCCCGCATTGCAGGCAGACGCTTTACCATCTGAGCCACAACTCATTAACATCAGGATCTCCGTCCTCCATTTAGTAAAATCTTATTCTGGAGGTTTCTGGGAAGGTAATTTTTTTAAATAGTATTGAACTAGAGATGTATTTGTCGCTCCCTTCATTCTTATTATCCTCTCTGGAAAAGCTATTTGCAACTCAGAGCCCCAGGAATGAAAAAAGGAGTCAGTAAAATTTATCTTTGTTAGCAAACTAACATTTGCTTCGTCATCACAGGTTTTGAGCTCTGCCTAAATGTTATTTTATCTAATTTAACCGTTAAAAAACCCTTGATTAATTTCTCCAGTGTAGTGTTAAGGAAAGCTAACTATACTGAGGTTCTCTAGCAAGGAATTAATAAAGGAATCAAGCACTTGGCTCTCAATAAGACAAGACTACCCAGATTTCTAGCGGGAATATTCCAGAGCACAAGCATGTTTTCTTTGGGGAGTTTAACTCACCAAAATTATTAAAAATTGAGATCAAACACTAGTGCAAAGCCCCAAAGGAAATCATACTAGAGTGGAGAGATTTTTATCAAATGAAAACCTGAAAAGGTAAAGTTTTTATAGTGAGAAATAAAAGGCTTTCTCCCTTACAAGAAAAAAATCCTGCTGCCCTATATCTATGTTTAGGGTTCAAATAGCAAAACATATACAGATATTTAATAAGTGTGTAAAGATCATCACTGTGAAATGAATGCAAATTTCACAAAGCCAAGCTTAAACAGACAGGCAGCCATTACCATCCTTTCCCAACCACTAAAAGCCATTCTCATTCTTGTACCTAACAAATGCCTCCACTGAGATGTAATAGCAACCAGGTCCTTGAAATGGCTAACACTGGGAGGTAAAAAAGAAAAGAACAGGAGGGGAGAGCAAGAAAGCCAAAATCATACTGTGTATTCTGCAGTTCCCTAAGGGGACACTGAGCTCTCTAGATTGCAGTACATAGGATATTATTATTGTGACTGAAATGAAGTTAATAAAACCCAGCATACAGACTGGGGAAACTCAGGTCCCCACTGATGGAATACTTCCCACACAACGTATTTTAAGCATATATGTACCTGTGTAATTTATAGTAGTTACTTAAATAAGAAAAACAAAACAGAAAAAACTAGGATATTGTTTTTCATTTTATGATTCTAAGACATCTCTTTATAATTTACATCATTTCCCAAAGGCAATATTAAATTTGATATTATAAAACCAAAGAGACTATTTCAGCTCCTGAATGTAAATATACTGAAACTCTTAACCTCATTCTTGATGTTATCGAAAGGATATCACCCAATCATAGGAGGAATGTAATTCCATTTTTAACCATCTTTGAAAAGTGTCACAAAAGCCCAAAGTGATTTGTCTCCTGGAAAAAAAAAAAAGTCATAAACCTTTATCCTAAAGAAAATATATATGTTTCTACCTTTCTTAAAGCACAAAAACCCTGGGAGACCACTGCACTATTTTAGATTGGGGTTAATCCCAGATATGGAATATCCCAACTTCAAAAAGATTTCATTCTTTCTAGATTCCCTGAGTTCACAAGTTATTTAACTCAAGAACAATTTCTGAGCCACAACATGAAGCATATTAATGTAGTTTCTCCCTGTCCCTTGAGAGGCCACAATTTTAAAATAGTTCTCATCTCACGGGCTCAAAACAAACTACCAGAAAGACAAGTCAAAGGCTCTGTTTTGAAATCAGCCTTAAAGGAGAAAGGGGTTGTTTTGGAGGTTAATTCAGAGGTGCAGGTTTAGGTATAGGCTTGTGGGTACACTCCTCACTTGCCTGCCATACTGACAGAGACTATCTCAGCGCCACCGCTATGCAGATCTGGATAAAGATGACAAAAGAAACTCTACCTAACAGGTTCCATGAAGATGGGTTCATTTCTTTACTTTGCTAGCAGGAGTAGGATCGACAACCAGATATGTTTTCAGAGAGCAAGCCTGTGTTTATTATATACATGAGAGGCTGGCTGTGAGAAAGACGACTTCACTGACTCACATCAAAGGAAGCAAAGAGCTGCATCTCAGAAGCCTTCCTGGCTTGAAAAGAACTGTCTCCCTCTAACTCGCTTTCAAGCTATACATCAATCTTCAATATAATTATGTTTGACAGAATATAAGCTCTCGGCAGTTAACTTGTTTACAATAAATGCTTAGTTTGGGTACACGGACTGTATTTCAGTCTTAGAAATATCAAACGCAAACCTACAACAGTCCCACTATCCGGCTGAGAATTATTTTGCTATAAATCTTTTTATTGGGGGGCTGAGGGAATTACTTTGCAGTTTGTTTTCCACTAACCACTTGGAACAGTATAAAAAGAGGTACATTTATACTCTGACCCTGGGCTAATTGGAATTCTATACATTTTCACAGGAGAGCGTGCGGTATCAATCCTGAATATGAAGGTCGGCGCCTAGACAGTTTCACCATGGCGGCAAAAAAACACGTGTGCAGCAAAATGGCTCTCACTAAGGGCACAGCATTCTCCTTCAGCTCTTTTTCTCCTCCAAGTCTCTTGGGAACTAACAACCATTTGTGACGGCATTGGCAGACTTTCAATAGTAAGCTCCAGTTGAGGGGTGAGGGGTGATAAGTTAGCCGTAAAAATGTGCTGAAGGCTCAAACTCACTATATGAATGGACCTGTAAATAGAGTAAGTCATGCTGAATGTTAACTGGAGATTCATCTGAGAAGAAAAAAGAAAATCAGGATCACCTTGTTCATTGTTATCAAGTGCCTTTACTTGAGTCTTAAATGAGTAATAACTTGCCTTTCAGTGAACAATTTGCTCCTCTTATACCCCCTAAATAACAAAGGATGTTCATTCCTCTAGTACCACATCTTCCAAGGCTACAGGACAAAATCTTATCTGAATGGACCCTGGTGAGCTGAAAGCTGGCAAAGCTTCAGGAGAACTCTGGTTTAGCCTCACTCTCCTCCATGAGCTACTTCCAGGCATGCATCCTCACTAGCATTCTGAACCCTTTCTCGTTTGCAGATCATGACAAACTAATCATCGCAGTTTCCTCTCTTGTTTCTTAATTTCACAAACACCTTGTTACCAGATTTCTATGATAACTCAACTTTAACATAGTATTCGTATAATATATTAAAGAGATCATTTTAAGAAACCTAGTTGAAGTTTACTTTCCAAAATAATACTGGGGAAATGTCATTCCTTTATTACTTAACAATGAGATCCCAACTTCTTTCCTTCTAGTCAATGTTATCATTTCAGGCAACATAGAGAATTTTTTAAGTCTTTCAGCTTCTAATAAAGAAGACACGTAAGTGATTTGTAAGTTTCAAGAGTCCTCAAATATATATTTTTTTTTTAAAAACTTGTCACATGACTTCAGTATGAGAGAAAGGAAAAATATTTTCTCTGAATTATCAACCTCACAGATCTTTTTTGTTAATATCAAAAGCACTAGTTTGCAACATGAACTAATGGAAAATTGTTAAATTCACCTAAAATAATCACTTCTTTTTTTGATTTAAATAAGCCCTTTTAAAACCTTGACTATTTAACTGCTATTTACTTAGGGGAGGGGAGACATGGAGAAGGTGACTGATGAAAAAAAAAACAGTTTTTTTTTTTTTTTAATTGTACAACAAAAATTCCCTCCAAGGCAAAAAGACATTATGCCAAGTTCCACCCAGAATTAATGTTTAGGTTTAAATTATAAAGCCCAGAAAAAATGGAACCACTAATAGACCCTTAAAGCTCGTGGCATTCGTCAATGATGTTAGGTTATGTAAATGTTAAAACTGAAAAACCTTTTGCTGACAAAAGTATTTTAATGAAAGCACCATTAACTAGACTCTCTAAACTGAAATTTTTTAAAAAAGAAAAAAAAGAAGCTTTTTGAGCTATATGACATAAATTCCAGTCTGAAAGGGATTATGCTTTGGACAGTTCTGGGATTATGAGACCTCCACCAGGAAGGGTTTACTGCCTATCTTATTCCTTTCATTTTGTTACTCTCAGAAAGGTTTTTAAAGATCAAACCCAAGAAAACTCTTAGCTACAAACCAAAGAAATAGTCTCCTCTAACTCTGTCAACTGAGTCCAACCTTGGGCTCCAGCTGCTCTGATGACCAACCTCATTTGTGGTTTTAGCATCCACACGACAGGGGTTAACTCCCCTGTTTGGGCTAACTCTACTGTCATCACCCAAGTTTCCAAGCACACGCAATTCTATGAACAGAGTAAGAAATACAGCCTACAGTGAAACAACAGTAGCCACCGATTTCAGCGGCTGCCAGTCAGCTCATTCCAAGTTGCTGAAAGCACTGCCCTGGGGAATGAGGGCTCAGCAGTGTGAAGGATTATCGATTCAATGGTTCCAAAGATTGCAGACAGCAGCCAAAGCCTATGCATCTCAGAGGACAGTGTATATCACCTATGTGAATGTCAGGTGATACGTCTGTGTGGAAACTTGGGGTCCCCCCACAATGCCACATATGCCAAGAAAAAATAAGGGTGTTCATTATTCATCTTCAACTCTCTCCCCCCATCTTGGCTGTTCTTCCATCAGCCAGAGGAGGAAGAGCAGCAGGCCCAGGGACCACACCTAACCCTTACTTTGCAGGGCTTTGTAACAAGAGAAACATTCATTACTGTTTACTTCCATTTACACAGGTGAAAAAGAGGGAGGGAGAGAGAAAGAGAGAAGGCAGTTACTCCTGCAGGTAGAATATAAGAAATTGTGATTCCCCATCTTCAACTGTGTATGAAGACAAACCAATAAGCACTTTCCATGTCTCCTGAGCAACTACACCCAGGAGCTCCTCTCGGAACTTCCCAGGGCATAGTGAGAACCAAACAGTCTCTCCCCAAAACAGAATTTAGCTAGTAAACACAGCAAAGTAAGTGAAAAGCACTTCAGTTTTTCTGCATCTTCTCCAAGACTAAAAATTGGTACATTGTATGACAGGTCCACCTCATTTTTCTTAATGATGTTTTTATTATTCTTTCACTCAATTAAAGCAGAAATGGATATTGCATCTTCTGACTGTATAATTGTTATTGTAATCTGTTTTCGATCACTGCTTGGGAAATGGGTCCAAAACAACATAAACTCTCCACTGCCTCAGAAAGCAAGTCATTTTCTTTTACTACGACACTTAAAGAGACATTTATCATGCTGCTCTGTTAGCATCTTTGGGTTATGAATAAAGAAAGTTCTTGTTCTGTTAACCAAAAATAATAATAATAATAATATTTTGAAAACATTGCTATTTTAAGAGTTTTGATATGAATGTATTTTCCTAGTAAGCTATCAGTTTTTCCTTTTCTTATATGCATATACAAATAACTGGAACAAGCACAATAAAAATAAACAATTTTAATATGGGGAATAATCAGGAAATTTGAAAATCAATCTTATCCAGTTATGAAAGAACAGATACACTTGCTTTCTAGCCAAATTGTTTTTAAGAAGTAAAAAATATTTTTTAAAGAAATAAGAAGATATCTGTGCTTAATATTATGAAATTAAAATTGTTTCTATGAAAGATGCAAATCACTTCTGTCAGATCTTAGTGCTCTGAAAAACAATTTCTCTAACCAGAGTCTCTATTAATTTTGTTCATATCTGTGCAAGTCTTCAATAAAACAAAGTCACAGAGCTACTGTGCACATTTCAATAACCATGCAACCATCAGTAAGCACCAAAAAGTTACTCTGGTGTGAAATGCACCCCTTTTCATATACAGTAGCTTGCAGCATTTCTCCTTAACTTTTTAAAAATCTTTTTTGTTATGTTATGCTATAGTTGAACAGCCCACTGTGCTAAGACCGAACTTCATTCCAGTGATAAGGCAACTAGTTAAGGGTAGAAACTAATCTGTCTTACACACTAGCAAGTAGTAATAATACTGAGAGCAATCAAAATTGAACTATACATCCCCCAGACAGTTTTATTATCCTAATGTGTCCTAAACACATATAAAGAACATTCCTAGTACAATATAGAAAGTGAAGTGAAGTCACTCAGTCGTGTCTGACTCTTTGCGACCCCATGGACTGTAGTACAATATAAGACTCTCATAATTTGCTCATAACTTTATTGCAAAGTTCAAATTCTGGAAATTTCTATTAAGGATTTTTTTTCCATTTTAAGCATTTGTCAACTAATAACTATCATATTCACAAGCTTATTTTTAATATTTTTAAAGATATACACATCAATTAAGAGTGGAAAAATATAATCAAAAACCTAATCATCATAATTATACATCTACAGCACATTTACTCTATATTAGGTCATTTTTAGCTGGTTAATTAAAAATCTGAAATAATTAAAAACTGCAAATGAGAAGCAAAAGTTGCAGAAACAATTTCTGATGTAGCCTTTCACTGCCTCTTAGTTATACTGATTTCACCACAATTTTTAAATCATTTGCTATCAAACAGCACAATAACTGTGTCAATTGAAAACAAAAAAAAAATTATATGTATAGATGGAGTCCCATGACTTTGAAAACTCCATCAAAGATCATTTTTACATAAATACTTTGTAACATAAAGTCCTTGTGGGGCTTGTTTCATGTAAAAGAAGAAAATAAATGTTTGGTTGATCACTGAATTCAGAAATATAGAAAATAACACACTATAGAGGCCACATCTATACTTTTTTGGAAATGTGTGAGTCCTTAACTGGCTTTTGTTTTAACTCATACTTCACTTCCACTCAGGGGCGGTCTACTTTGACTTTGAAGCATCTATCACATTACCCGTAAGTAGTAGGATAATGAATCCTTTGTATATAAAAATCCATTTTTAACACATAGACATTTTCAAACCTCTACTGCACTTTAAAATAAAAGGAATCCACGGCTCTCCATATTGACATCCTAAATTAATGCTGGAGAGCAGTGGTGATTGGAAGTGAGAAAGCTCCAATACAATCAAAGTCAGCAGAAGGAAACCATTCAGTTTTAAGTCATTATAAAGAAAACAAAAGGCAAACTCTCTTCTTCATTTTTGAGCTAAACATAAAGGTCTCCTACTTGAAACCATTTTCAGTTCTTTCCCTCTTTCTTTTCTTTTCTCTCTTTCTCTCTCCCCACCCTCCTTCCTTTCTTTCTTTCCTTTTTTCCAAAAAATAATGAGTTAAAATGTATGGGTTAGATCCAACATTTCACTGCTGTTCTTATTCTTGGGGAGTTGGGGGGGAGGGGGAACTTGCTGCCAAAGCTTCAGAAAAGAGAGTTTGGGCTGCTAATTTTCCGTTCACAAAATCTAAATTCCCGTTATGCATCTCACACAACTCATGAAATAATATGAAACAGTATTATATCACTGCAAATTGAGACATTTTTATCAAAATAAAGAGTGATGATGCCAACATTTCATTTGTCATTTCCCACTTGTCACTTTTCACTGACAAACTGTTACACATACAACTTTTGTCAAATGCTCCATCCTTAAATATGTTCCAAAATGCCATTGTATCTCAGCATTCATGTAAGGAAGATAGTAAAACTACTATGTGACCACACATTAGTTATGCAAGTTTTTTAAAAAGCCTACTTATTAGATAAAAGTATAAATAACATTTTATTTATTTACATGCTATGTCAGATAAAGTTTGGCTTCCTGAAATAAAGCAAACTACGTACATACTTTTTGCATGTATACATATGGCTGAGTCCCTTCACTGTTCACCTGAAACTATCACAACATTGTTAATCGGCTACACTCCAATACAAAATAACAAGTTAAACAAAAAACTATGTAGATTTTTTTTTTGCACCTAATATGAGATTACTAGTTACAAGAAACTTTTTTAATGATGAGAAATTGTCATTATTATCTCAATAGAAACTTAAAAACCCTTAAAAGACCAAAGAAAATAATTTGAAATTCATCTAACTCTGTCAATTTGTGTTTTTTTATATATCATATTAACTGTCTCTGCACTAAATCATAAAAAAGAAAAAAAAAAAGAGTTTTAAATTATCAAAGTAGTACCACCAAGTTTGACTGCTTACCAGATTTGCCTTGTCAGATACACCAAATAATTATTATGTCTTGCCTGGAATAAAACTGATTTCCACATTTTAAAAATAACTCAAAATTAATTTTCTTAGATGTTTAATAAATTATAATTAGTCTGTTTCCTTCCCTACAGATAGGTAGGCAAAATATATACATACATTCACACAAGGGGAGAAGAATTAACACAGGATATGTAGTATGTACAGACTGATACTCAGTCAGAACCCCCTGGAGAAAGAGGATATTACCTATTGTCCGCAGGGGTTAAAAAACAGATGCTTTAAGGGATATCTATGCAGTTTCAATACACACACACACACATATTTCATTCAGATGATCTTGAATATATAATGGTCAGTGGGTTTCTACTAATGGAATATAAGGCTTCCAAAACTACTCGAAACATCAAATTATGCTCAGGACTTTGAGGGGCGGATACCCTATGTTCTGTTTAATGTGTATGTTTCATTGCATATATTTTTTTTTAACCAAGTATATCTTTATTTTAATAACAGCCCAAGGACAGAAAACACTTTAGAGAGGGCTATTTTTCTACCTCAGCAAAACTACAGAGGACATACAAGACTGTTGGATGAACCCAAAGCCTAAGTTCATTCTATTTAGAAGAACTTAAACCCTTAAAAAAAAAAAAAAAAAATGGAATAGAAGAGGGAAATACAATCTTTTCACTTCTAAAGTAATAACATGAGTCTTCCCCACAAGCATAATGGTGTTGTACATCCTTAGTTACAAAGAATTTAATGAGTTTTCTCCATTTTGCCTATGTTGACAATCTGTTTCAAATTTCTAAGTATTTTATACATGTCTATAAGTCGGTATCTATACTCTTTCATATCTGCACTCCTTTCAAAATGTAAAATGTCTCTCTATAAGTGCTCCTATGGTGGCTACACCTGACTTGAAGTGCATTTCTTTTAATCGAAAAGGAAATGTTCCACATGCAGATAATTAACACTGTAGACAGTGTTCAGCTCTAAATGAGGCCCTGCCCCACAATCATGATCACATTTGCTTCCCAATTTGAGTACATCAGCATGTATTGCATAATGATATTTTCCCCCTTCCAACAAGACAGTTGTGTTCTTAAAAGGGCTGACCGGTAGCAAGAAGAAAAGGTCTACTTGGGGTCCAAGAGTTATAACTTCAATAGACAATTCTTCACCAAAATTAAATGGTTGTTTTAAAAACTAATTTCCCCCCCCCAAAGCTAATTTTTTTTCAAAAAAAAAAAAAAGCAAGATATTCCTAGTGTTTAAACATTTTCCTTTGAACTCTAGAACATTTAACACCAAAACAAAACAAAAAAATCATCAAAATTCAAAGGAAAATGGAAAATATCAAAAAGATTTCTGATGTTTAATGCCTCCTATCAGCAAATACACCATCTGGTATACTCTAGCGCTGTTCATTCAGTTTAAATAAAGCTGTCTGAAAGTTCTTCTTTAAGCCAAACATTAAAAAATGAAAATGCTTGTGTTAACAATGAATGAAGCACAGTAATTTATTGCTATTAAGGCACAACTGGCCAGCGCCTTTCAGCAGTCCAGGAGGAAAGCAGAATGCCTTGCTTCCTCGGGAAACTTGATTGGCATCACTTTCATTTTATGCTGTAGGTTTCGTGGCTGAAGCATTGCATACAGCTGAACATTTTAGGTACTTATGCTAATGGTGGTAAAGGATCATCTGATTCTTATATTCACCATCCTTAATAATCTTTTCTTTTTCTAAGTCTTCAAATAGATCTGTAAGTTTTAATCAACAATTTCACGAATATAAATTTCCCCACCATTAATCACCCTTTTTCAAAATCCTTATGGAGTGAATTACTAGCTGAGAGGGGACGCCAATTCTAGTAAGTGAATGTTACCCAGCAGGGATATAAAGCTGTCAACACCGTGGTGCTCTTGCTTGCTCTAAACTCTCTCCCAGCCGTCATATGTTTTTTAAAGAGATATTAGCCTTTTTTTTCTAAGGACCTTCTATAAAAGCTGACTGTCATATATATCTGAGCACTTATATTTTATTACATACACGCTTTAAAACATACTGCTTAGATAAGAGCAAATACAGCCTAGAAAGTGTTAGAAATACAAAGCAAAATTGATCTACTTTCTTATAGTCTTCTAAAGCTAACCACACTGTAAACAACACACTTCTAAGTCCCCCTATTAAAACAGAATCCTGTGATAGTCTTTCTACCACCTCATCCAGTCAAATCCAGACACTAAAATGATCTCTCTTTTGGAAAAAAAAAAAAAATTTAGTTCTCATCAAAAAACACAGCAAACTCTCTCTCCCTCTAGAAAAGTAGTGACAGCAACAGAATTTATTATGGCAACCAACGCATTCAGAAACATTTATTTACCTATTTATCAGAAGCAGTAAGATAAACTGCCATTTTATTGAGTAGCCAATTAACTTAATGATTTCCCCTATTTTTAGGGGGAGACTATTTAAGAAAGAGAATCACTAAAGATTAACTAACACATCTTCCCAAATTTTGAGCTCTGTTTTATTATTATTATTGTTATTTATTATTACAGCCATTTTTACAACATTGACAAGACTGCAGTATATCTGAAAATGGTAATAAATGATGCAGAGCTATAAATATTTTTGTAGTTGTCTAGGGTTATTATATTGCTTCATAAAGAATATTTAAACAAGAAGAGGTAGGATAATAGAAATATAATCTACTTTATATATACTCTATGTTCCCCCGCAATCATTTCAATTATAAAAGAACTACTAAATAGAAATATTATCTTAAATATTTTTAAAATTTAGAATGTGCATTTTTAAAAACACTTTGCTTTTCTCCAATCTATATATATGATTAAAAGTTATAATGAAGTAAAATTACGTATCTCAATGTACTTTTGGAAACTATCCATATATAAACTTAAACCCACAAAATAATCATTAACATTCAATAAGAAAACTTTGCACTATTGAAATGTTATGTTCTAAGTTGTTATATTTTAAAACTTCCTAAATGAAAATTTTTCCAATCTATTATGTTCTACAGAGTAAAATCTTTAAAAAAAAAATCTTTAAAAATCCACTCTATGTAAACTATTTTATCCACTTTACTATTACATATCATAAACGGTACTTATTGAGACAAAATAATGTCATTTTTATTTTCAATTTGGGAAGCAGCAGAGATCTTTGATATTACTAAATTAAGTTAAAGCTCAGAAAAAGTGACTAAACCAGCTTATTGAAACAAATTTATTACTTCTCACCAAGGCTTCATATTTGTCTCTATCAAATTTGTAGTAAGTGGTCAAATGTGAATTATCACCTACAAAAATATGAAAAGTAACTGTTATTTTACACTGAAGGTATCCCTGGTCAACAAAATCAAGTAGTTTCTTTCACAGTTCAGTAAGATATAGGAAGGAAAGAAAAACTTGCTTTAGGAAAGTACAATTGTTAATCATTACATTCTAAAATGTTTAGAAACTTCTTTCAATTTAGGGAGTTTAGAAAGAAACCAAAATTTCAGCCCAGGCTTTTCGGGTTTTTTCCCTTATGCATAAGGCCACTTTGAGAACACATCCTCTCCAAGGATTTCCAAAAGCTTTTCAACCCAACATCACTAGCACTTATCATGTCATCTCACCTTTGGTCCCACCATGTTCACTATATATTTTTCTTTCTTGTATGCATATACTAAAAAATGGTATCAGAAGTCCGAAGTTATTCTTTCAGTCTCAAGACAGCACATTAATAAACACTATTTCTAAAAAGTGAGTCACAAAACTACGAAGTTTTCTTTTGCTTCAAGTCCCTAAAATGAAAGATACATAAGCCCACAATCTATAGCCAAATAATTTTATTAAAGCTTTAAAAATTGAGCAAATGAGTACTTTGCAAGGGAGATGATTAATATAAGGAACTAAAGCAAACCATCCTGAATGCCTACAAGAAATAGTAATAATAAAATAAGTAAAACCAAAAGCCTGTTCTTTTATAAATTGTCCATTGTCTGTTTATAAAATTTCTTTAAAAGGGACTGGATATTTCGAATTAAGTCTTTACTTGGAAATACACACAATGGCTATTTAGAGCAGGAGAACTTATCACTAACTTTCCCTAGGGTTTTGTTTCATTTCAGGCAGGCTAATGAAAGAGTAACATTAAATAGGCTAATACTGAAAATATTAGGGGGGAAAAAACTTTTAGAAGCAAAAAATTTTTAATTAGTAATTTATGTCAAACACACAAAAAAAACTGCATGCCATGTAGAACTGTGTATTTACATGTATAAAACAACTAAGGAAATGTCCTATAAACCTCAAAATATTTTAATAGTGTTTAAATTTCTTTCATATCTTTACTTCATAAAATTACTTTCCCTAACCACTTTAAAAGAAAGTGGTTGTTTAAGTAGCAAACACTGCAAAAGATTTTAAGTAATATTAAGTTCTTGGAAAGAAAAACAGCATGTAGCCAATAAGATCACTATACCATTTTTACCTGTTGTGCTATATAATTCCGTAACAAAGTTACAAATGCATATAACTTTAAACTTTATTTTTTTTAAAACGGTAGCATTAAAGTCTCTAAGGGCCTGACAGATTCGCAGGGATTCTTTATTTCCCACTTGAAATAAAGTGGCTGGAAATACTCCCTGTTGTTAATCATTTGTCTCTAAGTACTGTCCTAACTAATAAAGTAACATCAACACCCTTGCTCCTGGTCTAACCTGAGCATTCAAGATTAGTCCATAAAAGCGATCGCACCTAAACTCCATCCCTACAACAGACACTCTTGAGGCAAAGCAAAAGAGTTAGATCACTAAAAAGCTCTCTAGGAAAATCTAGAAACAGTTAGCTGGCTGTGACATAAACCTGCCAACACCTCAGCACATAGTGGCAAAGTGCCCAAAAAATGCCACCCTCCGGGTAAACCACTTTCTTGTTTTAACTCGAGATGAAGCTACCAGTTGCAGAAGAGAGGCGACGGGGGCATTATTTGGCAACCTGGAACTCACTTCCTGTAACCCTACACCGCGACAGCGCCTAATCAACCTGAACCCTGACACCCGGGCCTTGATCGCCCCGGCCGCGGGCTGCGCGCGCCTCCCCGCTCCGGGCTGTTACCTCCCACGGCCTTGGCCACGGCGCCGTTGGGCCTCCCGCGGGCTCCCATGGGGCTGCCGTTCTGCTCCAGCCGGGCCACCTTCGCCGAGGGAGGACCCTTGACGTCCGGACTGCCGCTCCGCCGGTCGGGGCTGTCCCGCAGACACGGGCTCTCGCTCCGCCGCTCCATGCTGCTCCGACTTGGAGACAAAGTTCCCACCGGCAGGTCGCAATAAAACGCGCAGGGACCTAAGGAGGGGGCGGGGGGGAAAGGGGAGGGAAAGAAAAAAAAAGAGGGAAAACCGCTCACACACGTGATAGACGTTTAGGCCAGTGGGGCAGCGCGCCGCACCAAAGCCACCCAAACTTCCTCCCACGCTGCCCGAGGGGCCCGAACATCGGTTGGCCGGGGAAACCGGACCCAACCTGACACTCGGTGGCCCACAGCAAACCCAGAACTTGGGTTGCCGCGACCCTGCTGCTCCCCAGAAGTTAGCTCTCGGTCACGAAGTCCAGCCCCTCGCCCAGGGGCGCCCAGAAGTGATCCATTCATTGGGACAGGATTGGCATGACCCATTCTCGGGTGCGACGGCCTTGCTGTCGGAGGGAGGAGGGGTCAGGGTTGCGGAAGAAATGAACTTCATAAAAAGACATCGCACGCACTCAAGGAGGGGTTGGGGTGCACACAAGTCCATAAGAAAACAAATTAACCACACGATGAAGGCGCTCTGAATCGCCCGGCAGTAGGCAAAGGCCTGGCAAAAAGACCCTTGAATCCCTGCTGTTTATCTTTCCCGAGCATGTCTTGGGACACACACACACACTTTGCACAAAATCAACCCTAATTCCACATTAATAAGCATTCCAAAACACTTGGAGATATTGATCAGAGTAATCTTCTGAATAACCTTCACCTCAAGGGCGGGGGCTACAGTCATTATTATTTTGGAACGTTATCTTCATCCGATCCTGAGTTTTGTTTTCAAAAGCTCTTCAGGATAAAATACAAAATTAAAAAGCAGTTGAATTATTAGGTGCGTGAGGGAGCAGCCTTCATCAACCCCAATTTTTAAATCTCCCAAAGTTTTCTTCTGGGTCGCTTGGCTGGCAGCGCGCTCCTCACAGAGCCCGCAGATCTCCGCACCCCTGGATTTTGAGAGGGTGGAGACGCAGGAGGAAACACCTGATGAAAAGGCACTCACATTGTCACTGACATCCCGGAGAAGCTGGAACCCGGCGCAACAAAGTGCGCTGGGAATCCTCGCGGGCGCTCAGGTTGTGAGAGAAGCCGCGTCGCCACGGCTCGAGGAGACAAGGTGGGGGTGGCGAAGGGGAGGTGAGAGGAGGGATGCGAGAGATGCGGAGGCTGAGCTCGAGGGCTGAGGGCGAAGGCTGCGCCCGCACTCCCTCCGCTGCGCTGTCCTAGAGAGCGAGAGCCGCGGGGAGGGAACCTAGCCGGACCCGGGGCTTCCCCGGACTCCCGAGCTTGGCGCGGGCGCCTTCGCCCTGAGTACTTACTGCTCACAGTCTGTCTGTAACTTGGCTGGCTGGGGCTCTGTCCATGGAGCAAAAGTAGAGAATCCAGGGTGGAAAGTTTCTGGTGATATGCTTTGCAGTGTTCTCCTAGTCTTCCTTTCTCTTTACTCTTTTCCCTTTCCTCTTTCCCAGGTCCAAACGTTTAAGGTCCTGGGTCAGGGTGTCTTCTTAGTGCGGCGATGATGGTTGTTATGATGATGATGATGATGATGGGGGGTTGGGTGGGGGGAAGAGGGAGGAGGAGTAGAGGGAAAGGAGGGCTCCTCTAAAGGGGCACCCGAGCGAGCGCGGGAGGAGGCGACGGAGGAGGGGAGAAGAGAGAAGGAGGCTGAAAAAGCCTTTTCACACCTTCGGGAAGGAGACCCTTTCTGGAAAGAAAGGGCTGAGAACTGGGAGGCGGCGGAGGCGGGTCGGGGCTGCAGCTTCGCGGGGCCGCTAGCTCGCGAGGAGGCGCGGCCGAAGAAGCCGTAGGGCCGGTGCCACTGAGAATCGAGAAGGCGCAGGGACCTGGGACCGCGCGCGGGAGCAAAAGCGGCGGCCGCCGCAGCTGTCACCTCCAGCCTCTCCCCTCTCGGCCGGCGCCGCCGCCAGCAGCCGGAGCCGGACTCACTGACGAGCCGCAGAGGGAGACACAGTGAGAGGGAGATGATTATTAGTTGCGTTGAGTCATCAGGCAAAGTGAGTCCTTTTGGGTTGTCCTCGGTTTCCGATTTCTCCCCCTCCCCCTTTCCGTCCCCAGATCTAGCGCCTTCAAAATAATAATTTGGGGTGGGGGTAGGGGAAGTCTCTGGGTTATTTCGGGATGGGGGTTGGGGGGGAGAGATCTAAACCCGAGCCAGACTGGTCCAACGCATTGAAGGAGAGTGGGGGGCGGGGAGGAGGGCCGGGGAGGTTGCGGGGGGAGGGGGGCCCCGCCTGGCAGGAAATTAAACATCAATCAATCAATCGCTGTGAGCCAGGCGACCCAACAGCAGCGGGGCTGCAGAGGAGGCTGAGGGACTGAAGAGGGGAGGGTGGAGAGCTGGGAGGAGGGAGAAGAAGGAAGAGAGAGAGAGTCGGCGGTGGGAGAGCCGTGTGGCTAGGACCGCGCGCGCGCGCGCGAGGCGGCGGAGGACCGATGGCAGGGAACCGAGTGCCGCGCGAGGCGGTGGCCGCGGCTGGTGGGTGGGTGCGCCCGGGTGAAGGCGGGCGCTGCGGCCCGGGGTCTCTTCTTCCTCCTCCTCCTCCTCCTCCTCCTCCTCGTGGCGGGTCCAGGGCGCGGCCGCCTCGCCCAGCCCAGAGGCGCACTAGTCCCGGCGCGGAGGCTGCGGCGGCGACGAGACTAGCACTGGTTGCCTGGTCTCCCGGCGAAGGCACAGACCCACGCGCAGGAGGCAACCGCGGCTGCCTCGGCTCCGGGTTCTACTAACTACGCGGAGTACTTTCGACTTTGGAGATAGGAGGGCTATCGCCTCCCCCACCCACCGCCTCCGCCCACCACCCACCGCCTCCGCCCCTCCGAACAACTTTTCCCGGTGCCTGGGAGCTCCCCCTCAGCGCGGAGCCAGCCGTCCGGGCCCGCCGCGCCGCCGCACGCGCGGGGAAGGCCGCCTCTCGCTCAGAGCTGGCACGGCCGTGGGTCCAGAACAATAGCCCGGGTGTCCCGAATGGCAGGCGCACCGGCACTGCCCGCCGGGCTGCGGGTGGCACAGGGAAGAGGGCTGCAGGGGGTGCGCGGGGCGGGGGTCATCCCTGGATGACGTCCCTGGACCTCTCGCAGCGCCGGCGACATGTCGAGCAGCGCAGCCGGGGCCGCCTGCAGGCCGTGACGCGGTGGCAGCGAGGGCGGTGGGGCTGCCAGTCTTCTGGCTGTTGGGCTGGGACTCCTGGGACCCCAAGCCGCTCGGGCCCTAGGCTGTGAGCGCAGCCCTAGAGCTGTGCGGCGAGGACCTGGCCTCCCCACCCCGGGGGAGGCCGTGCGGGGGCGTCCCCAGCAGGTCTCGCGAAAGCGTAACTGAGCCACAAACTTTTGCGGACTCCCGCGGCCGCAGTCGCCCATAGCCCGGCTCTGGCCGCGGTGTTCATTTAAGGTGGCGCCGGCACTAGCTGAGCAGGCCGGTGTCTGGCCGCGCTTTTGTCCCTAAGATCACTCTTGGACGCGGAACCTCCTTAAAGAAAGCACGTGGGCAGAAGCCGCGGCCCCCGCGAGACACTGGGGGCTCCGGCTTACACTCGCGGTCCCGACCTGCGGCGGGAAAATGTGGACGCGTCCCCTCCCGTCTTGAGGCCAGTGAAGCCTCCTGAGGTGGCGGTACCTCTTGTCCTCCCGCACACCTTGGTTCTCCTTCCTAACCCTGGGGACCCCAAGACCTCCCCCCACATCTCGTCGCCTGAGTCGCCGGTCCCCCTTAAGAAGCGCTGACTCTACGGCGGCGCCAGAGGGCCAAACTATATTCGTTTTCGGGAAACGCGCTCGGGGGGCTGTTAATGGAAATTTTGGTCTGGTGTACCCGCAGCGGGAAGCCGCTTCAACCTGGGGTACCCAGAGCTAGGTCGCCGTCCACTCTCCTCACCCAACCGGCGCGCGGTATGCACCCAGCCTCCCCTCAAAAACAGGGAACGGGAAGGTGGGAGAGACTGGAAAAGAAAGGGTCCCAGAAGTGAAACCTGCCCCCGGCCTAAGTCTCAGAGCCCAGAATCCGGAGGACCCTGCACCCAGTCGCCGCCCACCGAGTTCCAAAGGAGCCCGAGGCGACCCCGGAGGCGGTCGGAGCCGGGCGAAGAAAGGAAGCGAGATGGATAGTAAACCTTTGGGGGGCCACCGGGAGTTTTAGGCTGCGTTTTCTTTTCCCGGTTTCCTACCCCCTCCAAACCTCATCCCCCTCCCACCTCCCTAAAAGAAAGGGTTCGAGAAATCGCACAGTTCGGAACAAAGTGCTCAAGCAAACCAACTCGAGGTGGTAGGTTTGGGGCTACAAAGAAACAAAACTGTAAGTTCGATCGACAAACTTTTTTAAAAATCTGTACTATCAAGTCAGAATGGGAAGGGGGTGTTGCAAAAACCAGCTACTACCACTGTCAAAGTTTAAGACCGTTTTCAAAATGGGGAAAGGCGCATTTCTTATTAATACCTTAACAACGATAATAATGCTGTTTCTTTCCTTACCTTGGTGTTGAACTGCAGAATCCTCCTCCGGATCAATGTCCAAGAACTTAGAAGAATTGGTGATATTAGGACTTCAGTACTTCTGGAAAAAAATGCAAATCGTTTAGCCAGGATCTTTCCTGTCTGATTCGTCACTATTATTATATCTGATGATGCGAATGGTTGGAGCGATTCAATCTTAAGTCATTAATGAGCTATTTTATAAACACTACTGTCCGAAGATCTTCATTTACATTTTGCGAAGGATCACTTCGCACAGGCTTATGTCAACAGCATGATTATGGGGACTTCAGTTACACTCTTATGAACAACACAGCTGTATTGTTAATCGGTTAATATTTTATAAAGTGTAAATATTTTATTATGTTTTGAAAGGAACTATTGATTCTAAATTATTAAACCCCTGAGAAGGGCAATTTAAATAAAGTTTACAATTAAGTACAATTAAATGTACATTGTGGCTAGTTTGTTTTCAGATTCTATACTCTTTTAAACTCATTGATTTTTTCTTTGTTAGAGTTTACTCTTGACCATTTTTAATAATGAAGAAAGTTATCATTTTGGGCAAAAGAATTTTTTAAAAATTTAATTGCATTTAACATAGAAGGAAATGTCAAATACTATGAGTTATAACCAGAAATGTATTTTGAATGCTTGGAGATGGGTGTTTAGATTTTACAAATTTCTTTCCATTTAAAAGGGAAGAATTCTAGGGAATTTTGTGATATATGCCCAGAATGGGTCCCCCCCCACACCACTTGAGTTTTGTCCCTAATAAAGGCCTTTTCTGTTTCAAATTACATGAGCTTTTTACTGCACAACTTTTGTATTGACTTTATTTCAACTGAAGTAAGCGATTCTTTCCAGCATGTTTAATTTTGACAATAAGAAATTTTAAATAACGTTTTTACCTTTTGCTAGGATATTCTACTTTTAAAACAGTAAATAAATTATGATTCAAAAGTTTTGTTTGGTTTTGTTTTATATTCCTCAAGTGGTTTATTTCCAGTTTTAAAACAAAATCACACTTAAGAAAAGAATTGGTTTTAATTACTATTTTCAAAAAATAATTTGATCCCAAATGCATTTTTGCGCATTACAGAATGGCTTGCTCCAGTGCTCAAAGCATGAAGTTCACACTGAGGGACATTTTTATCCCTCAGATTGCTTCTCACTGACGTTTTCGTAGGGAATCTACTCAGATTTTTCCCCCCTTCTTCCCCCACTCCCAATTTTTTTCATATGTCATCTAGTCAAAGGTCGTCTGTCTTTCATAATCACACTGAGATTTGTTATTTTAAAAATCAACGGGTCTTTATACGCTGGACTTAAGTATGTATGTTTTTTCTCATTTCCATGTTCTCCCTCTCCCTCTCTATCTTTTGCCAGGCCTTTCTTCTCCTTTCTTTTATGGCCTGCACTTTTAATGACAACATTTCGTGATTTCTTGATTTCCGAGGGTTCTGCTGTGCTAGCCCTCCGCTCTGGCCAACCTTCCTTCCCTAGTGCCCGGGCGGGAAAGACTAGGCCCGACTGCCCGAGCGCAGGGTGCCGGTGCCGGTGCCGGGCGTGGGATTCTAGCTCCCGGTCGGGCGCCGTGGCCCCAACCATCATCCAGCATCCATCACTAGGCTGCCAGGATTTCAGGTCTGGTCACCCTAGCAAAGAAGCCCTTCCCCGCGGTGCGCCACATCTTAGAGAACACGGGAGAACTGTGCCGCGTTCTCCTTCCACTCCCGAAAGCACAGGGGGTAAATTCTATGGAAATGGCCATCGTCAACTGCCTTCGACGGCTCCTAGGAACCCACGCGGGCCTGCCTCTCCCCCACCCCCACCCCCCCTCCAGCCCGGGGCTTGCTCTGCTGGGGGCGAGAGGAGGCGGGAGGGAATCGTTCCTTTCACGTGAAGCCCACAACAGCTCTAAAGCCAGTTTCCGTCGCGGACTGTCCGAGGAGAGTTGGGCGACCAACATTTTCGCAGACTGAATTAACTGCGCGGGGCTGGGACTGAAAACTGGAAGCGCCGTGGGGAAAAGGGCCCCTGGGGCCAGAAAGCTCCACAGGGAACGCGCCTAGAAGGACCGATCGACCGGGGTGGGCTCCTGCCCTTTCTAGGCTGCCCCCGAGGCGTCTGGGGACTGGCCGGAGCGCAGGGGCGGGGGACACTTACTTCGTTATCCGCAAGCCTTGCTTGTTGGCATCAGAGCCGGACAAATCCCAAACCCGCGCCAGGCAAAGATAAATCCCTCCTGGCTCCCGCAGCGGCTCCAGGGGCCTGGGAGGGGCGGAGCGGTGAGGCGGACGTCGGGCCGCCCAAGGCAGGGGCAGTGGACGTGTGCTCCTAGCCTCACCTGAACAAGCCCCTGAGGCCTAGACTGCGAGATGCGTGCCAGGGACACGGCTGATGGGGGAAAGTTGGTGGGCTACCAGTGCGCGTTAGACGGTGAGCGGCGGGACACCCAAGATGCCAGAGGGTCTGGGCGGACGGTGGGGGGGGTGGGGGTGGGGGGTTCTGGGGAATAAACAGTGCAGAAGTCCCGAGGGCGGGAGGGGACGCGCGAGGCTTGGAACTGCTTCGGGAGAAGACGCGGAACTTTCGGCACCGGGGTCGCAGATGGAACGGAGGGGCGAGGGCGCCGGGGGGGTGGGGGTAGGAGCGCCGACTGCCCTAAGCAAGGAAAACTAGAAGACAGGTTTCGAAGCTAAGGAGAGTTGTTGGTTCGGTGTGCTTTGGCCGCGGCCGCGGGCTGGGAAGCCGGGGAGGGCGGAAGGCCTGCGGGCACCGAGCGCTCACTGCTCCGGCGACAAAGGACAGCGCCCCCGGGGCTCCCGGATCCCTTCATTCTTTTTCAGTCTAGCGCTTAATAACTGGATCTCCTTCTGCAGCCGCGCAGCGAGACAACGACTGGCCTGATAATGTAGTTTTTCTTTAAAAAAATAGAAATCGATTTTCAACCACGGGGTAACGAGGCAAAGGGGGAAAGAAAACGAAACGCCGAAGGAGTCACCGCTACGCCCCCGTGTCCCCACCCAGGGAGACTGGGATTAGAGCCCAGAGTCGCATTTTCTTTCTGTCGGGAAACACCGAGCCAGCCAAGAAAAGTTGGTCGGTCGGTCCCATCTCCGAACCCCGGTCCCGAGGTGGCGAAGAAACCCGCGGGCTCGACTCGTCGTGGCAGCCCAGTCATTCACCCCCAAGCCCGGGGTCACGGCCCGGGTCCCAGCCCCGAGCGCAGGCGTCGACTCCCGACAGCGCCACCGCGTGGGCTGCGGCCCCAACGTGCTGCGCCGGCTCCGTCCTCGGCGTCCCGGAGCCGGCCTTTCGCGATGCCCCCAAGTCCGCCTTGGGGGTTCAGGATGCGGTGGGGGGAGGGGCAGGACCCCAGACCCCGGGCACAACCGGACGACCCAACCTAAAAACGCTCTCTGGCAGACAGAACATCGGCGCGCTCAGTCTGCCCTAACCCCTTGCAATGAAAAGTACACTCGGAAAGTCTAGTCTAGTCCACGGCGGCCCACCGGCACCCCCAAATTCAGACAGGCCAGCTTGCGTCGTGAAACCCGCGCCCACTCCTAGCTGGGACAAAGCGAGCCCAGGAAGCCCAGACCCTAGGCGGCCAAGCCCCGAGCGGCTCCACGAGCGTTTTGCGGCGTGGGGTGATGTCCAACCGCGCCGGAGAGAGCCCGGGTCCCGGGCACTTACTAGAACCGAGGACCAAGCGGGTGTTGGTCTGTATGGCGGCCCAAAGCCTTCCGGAGTGGCGTGGGCCCTGGAGGGTTTTCTGCGTTGGCGACTCGCCTGTTCTCCCGGTATCACGAAGCCCAACGCAAACCCTTAGTCCCCGCAAGGCTTGACCCCCGGGGCCCAGGCGGCATAGACACAGTGTCCTGGGACTCAGTTTTTCCCCACCCCCGCGATACCTTGCCTCCGAGCCCAAGGACCAAGTCCCGCTGAACTGGGCATCACCTGGCGCTGCCTGGGCGCTGCGTCAGGACTCCAGAGCCTCCACGTCGGGCTTAGAGGATTTCAGTGGGTAGGCTGGGATTTATCTTAAAATCAGCTGTTCCTGCGGACGCGCACATACACACACATATTTTGAGAGTCAGCTATGGAAAGGGACATTGTCGCAGAAAGGTGGAAATCCACCTGGTGCCCAGCCCATTACAAAGTTTCCAGGCCCACACAAAACAGGAGCGAGCCCCGGACGCCCAAGCGGCCGCTCGCCGGGTGGCCAGAAGCCTCACCCTCGCAGGGCGCCCGGCCAGCCGCGCGGGTTTGCGCGCTTCGGCAGCGGCCGGTACCCAGCGGCGCCCTAGGGGAGCTGCGCGGTCGGCCCGCTGAGTTCCGGAGCTGGGTATCCGCCTGGCCTGCTCCTCCACGCCTTTTCACGGGCTGCGACCTGTCTCTAAATTTTAATTTCTGAATTCTAATCCCCATATGCAACGCGGAGCTGTCTTGAGTCGGCCAGGCCGGACCCCCTGCCAAGTGGCTCACCTCTGCTTGCGCCGCCTGCTTTTGCCACCGGTGCCAAGGACCGAGCGAGGGGCGGCCGGTCAGGGCGCGGACGCCGTCTGCTCTCCTCCAGGAGCCAACGGCGGGTGCCTGCGGCGTCGCTCGTCCAGCCCTGGGGCTGATTTAAATAACTAATAAGCTCAGAGAAATTTTACAAGGGGAACTTTTCCTTTTAGTATCAATAAAGCCTAGTAATTGGGTTTGTTGGTTACCTAAGCCAGAGGGTTTCCCAGTCTCGCTCGCTCGCTCCCTCTTTTTCTCCTTCTCATTCAGAAGTAATATTTTAAAAAAACCGACAACTGTGGGTGCGTTTGTGACGGGTGTGCGAGTGTGTGAAAGAAGTTGTTTGTTTCAAAAGTCCTTACCCTGGAGAACAATCATCATTGTCTCTCTATGGTGAAGAGTTTTGAAAGGTGAACTGTTGCTGTTTCACAGGCGGGAAATGTTAACAGAAATTTAAGGTTCAGGATACAAGTAAGGAGGGCGAGGGTCCTTACGGTATTTCCCTTTGCATGTGACAAGGACATTTGCAGTGCTTCCTTAATAGTTTGCATTTTAATTAAGTCTCACTACATTTTAAGTTCATCTCCTAGATTGTAATGATATCTGTTGTTTTCAGTAAAGATTTCTATACTATAATGCCGTCTAATTTTTTGTTCTGATTTTCTAATCTTTTCGAAAGCATGTTCTTAGTGCTAAGGAATTTTTCCACCTGGGAACCATGCCTCAATTTAAAAATATAAAAGACCTTTCATGAATAACTGCAAATAGCCCATTCGTTAGTGTCCACAGAGGTGTTGGCGCCTACACAAAATCTCAGAAATCTAAACGCGAACTAAGCATGTTTCTCTATAATCATGGCGATATATATTTTTTCATCTGTTTTGTATGGAAGTAAAAAAAATATTTTAAAGTACTTTCAAGAAAAGAGTTATGCTAAAATTTACCTGAATTTAAATTTCCTAATAGACACAACAGAACTAGAGCCCACCAATATCAGCCCAAACGAAATGAAGAGTATTTCTGAACCAGATTACTATAGAGGTCAAAAACTACTCATTGAAAAGCAACATGAATTCAAGTTTGCAAACCAACACGAATTCAAGTTTGCAAACCAGGAAGGGGGAAGGGGGAAATCGGCTTCCAAAGTTCCAGGAACACACCCCAACCTGTGCATTCATATCTTCAGTGTTTACATATTGCGGAGAAATTTTGCCCTCCACTTTTACTTTAAAAATTGATGAGCCTTCCTTAGCCGACTTGTTCTGGTCTGTGAGACACAAAGTCCACTGAGGGTTGCCTTCTTCCAGGTAACTTCCAGAGATCCAGAGTTATTTGGAGATAGATACAGCCTTCTGCACAGTCCCAGTGGAAAAAAGCTTCTTGCTGACATTTCTCAGAGACATCACCTCCCCCAAGCTCTCCCCTGCACCCACAGACTGAGAGCATCAGGGCACCTGACCCACTTCTACCTTCTCCAGACCATGCCCAGGTGTTGGGGCTTCTCTGCAGAGGGAGCAAACCTTGAGCCTTGGGTATATACATCCCATTCCCCAGTTTCCCAGAGAGTTACAGACGACTTTTTTTACCATCTGCTCTGGGCTACTGTCAATTCCCACCCATCCTCCCTAGGGTTGCCAACTCCAGGCTCCAATGGCCAAATGTTCAGGGCACATGCCGGACTGCTGCCCCTGTCCCCCAAGCTGACTGAACTAAATTACGGAAGAACATGTCCTCTTGGTACAGGCCTCCGAGTGACAAGAATTCAAAAGCAATGACAGGGAAAGATGGAAGGATTAGGAAGGAAAATGCAAAGCTGAATAGGGTAACTTAGAACCTCCGAAGTGGGGCTGCTCCCCCAAACTCTTCCCCAAAGCCTGGGGCCTCCCCTTCCCTTCCTGCCCTTCTACTCCAGTCCCACCTTGGGGTGCAGGTCTCTGTCAGAGCTGCTCTGTGAACTCAAGCTGTCCCTAGGCTTAAGTTCTCCTCCTCACCCACATTACCTCCCTGCCATCCTGTGTTTTGGTTCCAGTTAAGCTGTTTTCTGAGGCTGTGGAAACTCCACTTTTATTCCTTTTTCTCTTTGATTCATTCATACTCCCTTTTAAAAAAGAGCATCCCCCAAGCGAGGCTTCTGCCAGACCCCATGTGACCTCCCAGAGCTCTATGTGCAAGAGGAGAAGTGATTTGTCTGTTTATAGCAGGTTTAATTAAGATAGTTATGTGCCATGAACTCTTTGGGCCCCAATCAATGCATTTTGATTTGGAAAGTCAAATAGAATCACATCTTACACTCATAGGGCCCCTGTTGGCCACCCAGGCTGGGGACAGACTCCATTGTCTGTCTACACTGGCCTCACTGGACCTGGATGAGTCCCCTGCAGAGCTTGCCACCATGTTTGTCTCTGGTGACCTCCAACCCAGTCTTCTGGCAAGATCGAGGCCTTCCTGGTAAGGGCATGAAAAGCTGAGCTCTCAGAGCATTCCTGGTGGCCCTCAGCTAAAGGAATCAGGTGTCTGACTTCCTATCTGGCTTTCCCAATCCCTTAGTCCCCTGCCTTCCCTCATTCCAACCCTGCAGTTTTAGGGGCAGAGAAAGATGGGGAGGCCAGTGTCTCCTTTTCTAGTAACGGCTCCTCCCCCCAACTCTCAGACTGAGGTTACGCCGAAGCGTTTTTCTAATTTGTCATCATTGGAAACCTCAGACAAATGTGTAAAACTTCAAAGGCTTCCAAGGATACTCTGACTTCAGGCATTCAATGAAGGGGCAAGAATAGAATGAGGGTCAGGGAACAGGGATGCCCAGGACAGACATTCCAGCCTGCTCTCCTGGACTTTCTTCCATCCGTAACCCAGCTGCACACTCCTTTGTCCACCCTTCCCTCCTCTCTGCCCCGCCTTCGGAAGTACCCCGACACTTCTTCCATCCTCAGAAAGGAAAGAGACCGGTTGGGTCTCTCACTCTCTTCCCTCCCCCACTTAGTTCCAGGACCTAGAACCCAAGGGCCAGCTCCCTGAGGCGTCACTTCTGCTGCTCCTTTCCGTCCCAGGCCCTGGGGCCAGAGCCCACATCCCCACCACCCCACCGCATCCCTGTTCGGATCCCCGGGAAGCGGCAGACCTGCTACTAACTCCATCAGCTCCTCTCGGTTTTCAGTAACTTGGGAATTTAACAAAGGTTAACTTAATTTAGGATTTAGGGCGCTTGAAACATCTGACCTTGCCCGCAGAAGGTCTCAGGGGAACTGTCCCAGAGGCCGCAGAGACCAGCCACGTTCTTGACAAGTCAGCTCTGGGTGCTGGGTGCTATGGCTCCCGGGGGCAACCCCCCCCCCCACCCCCACCCCACCCCCACGGCCTCTTGCAACCCGGGTAGGAGGACTGGGTTGTAGAATAGGGGGAGGGGAGAGGGGCTCTTTTATTATTTTTTAATGTGTCTTTATTTCTATGGAGAACTCATCCCAGCACTAAAAGTGTGCAGCAGTTCGCCCCAAAGTGGCCTGTGACTCGCCCCTCCCCACGTGTCAGGCAGCAGGGGGTGACAGTCTGGCAGCAGCTCTAGGAACGCAATCTGGCAGGGTGTTGGGCCTCAGCATCCAACTGAGGCCCAGTCGCCTGGCTCGTGCGTGTATCTTGCCTGGGGTGTGTGCGTTCGTGTGGGCGTGGGGGCAGCTGGGCTGGTGCGGTACCCAGCTTAGCACTGCTTTTCCGCGCGGGGAAAGTACGGACGCAGCGAATGAATTCACGAATCAGCTCCACGGCGGAGAGGTCGAAGGAACAGCCAGCCGTCTCTGTTAAATGGGCTGCGGGCAGCTGCGGCCGACTGCCCCCTCCCCTCCTTTGAGCGGGAGTGAGGTGGCCCGGGAGCCCCGCCAGCAGCCCCCGCCCCTCAGGCGGAGCTCGGGCCCTGGCAATCTCTGCACTTTGTCATCACGCCCGAGTATTTGACATTCGCAATTATCTGCAAATACCCTGATCGGTTTGTATATGAAACACTTTTTTTCCTGCCTAAAGGTTGGAATCTGGTAAGTTTCAGACAAGTGGTTGCTGGGGGGAGGTGACCCGGGGGGACCACGGGGGACCGGCCCGATGAACCCTACTCGGCGACGTGGGCTACGAGAAGGTATGGGTCTGCGTGCCGCCCCCTTCTCTCCCAGCCCTGCTCAGAGGAGAGGCCGCTCGGAGGTAAAGGAGGGCCCAGGCTGCGACCCTCGGGCTCTCCTTTGGAAGTAGCGCCCCCTAATCCCTGTGAGGGGGAAGCTGAAGGGGGTGCAGAGATCCCACCAGGAGCAAGGCCCAGAGGTTAACCACCTTGATATCCAGCAAGGGCGCTGCCCTGCCTGGTTGCCATCACCAAGAGTGTCAGTCACCTGCTCTCAACCCCGCCGCAGATTTACCTGCTCAGGGAGCCATCCAGAGAGCCCTCTGCTCCGAGCTCTGCCCGGCGCGCGCAGTCCTCGTTCAAAAGAACCGGATGCTCCTTTGACCCTCCTCCTCCCCCAGGCGTTTCCTAAATCCAGGAGGGCAATGCCAGCCCCGGGATCGCTCACCACTCTTACATTGCAGCTTCGGACTACCTGCCTATTTCTCAGCCCGTCTACGAAAAGAAAAAAAAAAAAAAAAAAAAGTGGTGGGGCGAGGGGAGGCGGGGGAAGAAAACGGAGCGAGATTACTTGTCAGTTTCATCTGCTACCTTGGGAACCTGATCCTGGCCCCTGGCTGAGCCTAGGGGCCTCCAGCCCAGGGACTAGGGAGGTCAGACGGTGCTCTGGAGAGGTGCACACAGCCACCCCTCCCCATCCACCTCGGGGCTCGAGTTTTACTCGAAAACAAGCCGAGCTCCTCTGTAAGAGGGTATATATCAGCAACTTCAGAAAGAAATACCTAACCTTTAGGGAAGCCCCTTCCCTAAGCACTTAGTTTTCAGCTCGGCAACAGACACTGGACATCTTCCACACATATTACATTTTCAGAGAAAGTGGGAGGAGGAACAGGTTAGAGAAAGGGTGTGTGTGTGTGTGTTGGGAAGGTGGTGGATATTGCAACATCTTCAAGAAAAACTAGGAGGGCAAGGGAGTTTAGAAAATGAGTCTCAGTAACAGCCTTATTCTGAAAAGGAAGAGCAAAAAGAGAAGCAGGCGGGAAATGGGGGCCCTGCGCCCCGCCAACACCCTCCCAACGCCCGCAGCCTAGGTCTTCAGGGCGGAGAACTGAGAGTGTGCACTGCCGTCAGCATTCCCGGCTCAGACTCAGCCCCAGGTGGGCAAGAAAGCGCGAGCGGCTGGCGAACGGCATTACAGTATCTGCGGCACCCTTGCCCCAGGAAACCTCCCCGCCGATAAAGCACTTGAGGCGGCTTCTCCACGCAGTGGTCGAAGCCCCCTGCCTGGGACTTTCCAAGAAGCAGCCCGCAACGCCCGGAGCTTGGGCCTCCTTTCCTCAGACTCCTTGAAACTTGGTGGGCCACCGGTGGGCTCTTAGATTAGGCCCCGCCTTGGCCTCCGATGCCTAGGTGGGGGTATGGAGACCCCTGGCTGGTGGATTTTTGCCTTTGAGGGGGCAGGGAGGGGGGAAGGTCGCGACCTCAGCAATGTCTGGTGACATCCACTGCGCCTCGCGCTGCCTCCAGGAAGGCCCTGGAGAAAGAGGGACGGGCAAGATACCCCGTGGCGGGTCGTACCTTCATGCTTTTATTTCCTATCATTTTTCCCCTATGTCCCTATCTTTGTAAGATAAGTGTATGGCTGCTATGTTCCAAGGGCTTATCCTACATAAAATGCACCCCCCCCAATTGGAGGGGGAGCAAATTTGGAGAAGGACATGGCAACCCACTCCAGTATTCTTGCCTAGAGAATCCCATAGACAGATGCGCCTGGCGGGCTACAGTCCACGGGGTCACAAAGAGTCGGACACGACTGAAGCGACTTAGCACATGCACATTAGCAAATTGGACTTCCCAAGTGACCAGTCTTCAAGATTTTGTTCTCGACTCACCCATCTCTCACATGGATACCCAGGCAGCTCTAACTTGGGCAGAACTGATGGCGGTGCTAGCCCAGCGGAACGCGCATCGCTCAAATTTGCGCGCACAAAAAGTACTGTAGTCGGAGCTCCAGCACTGCCCTCCCCTAAACGAGCCGGGCCCCCGAGCACGTGCCAGCCTTCTCCCAGTTTGAAATGAGTTCGCCCCCTCGTCCTTCACTCCAAACGGCTTTGCCTTCGGGCCACTGCTAGAACCCAAGACCCGGGAGAGAAGTTCCGAGCTCTTGAGGTCTCCAGCGAGGGCTGGAGCTTGGGAACTCCCCTGCTCACCTGAACTTGAGATATTCGGAGGCCCCAATTAACTATCGGTGATACCAAGGGCCGATGAGTTCAAGGTGGCTGCGCCCGGGCGGAGGCCCTCGGTCCTGGGGTCTGGGTCTCCAAGGGCGTCAGGAGCCTGCGCGGGTTGTGCTGACTACCTGCAGCGCGCGCGGATCCCAGGCCGCAGAGTAGGTCGCCGTGTAACGGAGACGGTCGGCTACCTCTCCAGGGAGCGGCCCTGACTTGGTTAGTAACTTCAGAAGCGCTTCTGAACTCGGGGAGCGCGTGTTGGGGCACCTCCCTGCACACACGCACGCACCTCCTTCCTTGGCCTCGCATCTTTTCCCTCCACTCCTGTCTTTACCCCCACCCCTACCCCCGCCCCACCGCGGCCACACCAGTTAGAGGCGCGCGGCAGTCCCTCGGTTTACGGAGCCGTGGGTTCAGATGTTTATTCGCACTAATTGCTTAGGCAGGAAAATGCTCGTTACCCGGGCCGAACGCTTCCGCCCTGCGTTGGCCGACCCCGCCGGAGGCCGCTCGCCGATCCCACCCGCGAAGCCACGAAGGAACCGGCTTCAGGGAGGCGGCTGTGCCACCCTGCGCCGGGCCAACAGGCGCTGCTCCGGATTCCCGGTAGGGGGAGCCGCCGCAAGCGCTAGGTCCGCTCCGGTCCAGGCCTCAGGTTGGCCCAGCCGCCTGCGACAAAGGGAACGCGGATCGCGTGCGGCCTCCTCACCTGCCCTCCAGGTGTGCGCTGCCAGCAGAGAAGGGGCCACAGGGCCAGGCGCACTGATCCCCGCGTTGTTACACAGCACAGAACATAGGCGAGAGCGAAGTATATTCTTTAGATCCAGATTTAGTTAAGGAACTTCGTAGGTGACAAAATTACCACCTTTGCCCATATCCAATGAGAAATATATTCATTATATATATTCCACCTCCACCCTCCACCACTAGTGGTTAAGGACCGCTCTTAGTTCCACAAATTTTGAGACTTATTTAACAATTTTTAGGTGATCTAATCTCTTCTGCTGGGCTTCCCTGGTGTATTCAGCAGTAAAGAATCCACCTGCAGTGCAAGAGACTCCGGTTGAATCCCTGGGTCGGAAATATGCCCTGCAGAATGAAATGGCAACCCACTCCAGTATTCTTTACTGGGAAATCCCATGGGCAGAGGAACCTGGCAGGCTACAGTCCTACAGTCTTTGGGATCACTAGAGACTCGACAAGACTTAGCAACTAGGTAACATCAATCCCTTCTGTGTTTCCAAGTCCTTTATTTCCAGGAGCTTTAGATGGTCCCAGCATGAACTAGGAACTCAGAGGACAACCGCTAGCTTTGCTGTGGTAGTATCACAACAGAGTCTCTTTCTTTTTTACTCCATATGCTACTTAAGCATATGGGTTTAGAAGCTTTCATCTTAAGGTATGACCAATGTTTAGAGAGCCACCCTAATCCAGGGTCAGGAGGAAAACAGCTGGACTATGAACCCACAGACCACCCCACTGTGCCTGGGGTGACTGTACAGAGTGCTGAGGGGTCAGAGACTTCCTGGTCAATACTCCCACAGATAAAAGCCCACAAGCTCTCCTTACACAAAAATCCATCCTTCCCACAGAAACCTACAATTCAGAAAAACTCCCCTAATGCTGAGTCATCCAAGTCACTCCCACTCCAGGGACTCACAAAAGCAAGAATTTCACGCTTGGAAGGAAACATGAAGACCATCTATTCTAACAGTTGTAATTTACTGATGAGGAACTTGAGCTAAATAAAGGCAAAGTATCACATGAAAGTGAAAGTCCACTCAGTCATGTAGGACTCTTTCCTGACCCCATGGATGTAGCCCACCAGGCTCCTCTGCCCATGGGATTCTCCATTCAAGAATACTGGAGTGATTTGCCTTTTCCTTCTCCAGAGGATCTTCCTGACCCAGGGAGGGAACCAGAGGCTCCTAAACTGCAGGCAGAGTCTTTACCATCAGAGTCACAAGGGAAAGCCTGAGTGCCCAGTGGCAACTGAAACTCTTCTGACCCTCACTCCAGTACAGTTTTGATTATGGGACATTAATATGAATTTTACTGTTGTTATTATCTTTGTAATTATTATGTTCTCACAAATTTTAGGGTTCTTAGTCAGGCATACTCCTTTAATAATAGTGTAATAATAACAAAATCTGTACCATCTGTGTGAAAAGAGTATTGCTGAAAGAGAGGCTGAATTTTAAAAATGAAGTTACACATATAGATTGAAGCATTTGGGAAAAAGACTAAACAAAAGTAGTTGTATTGTTTTATCTCAATTTAAGAACATTGGATCTGTGCAAATATATATCTGAATGAACAAAACAGACAAAAATGTGGAATTCTTAGTATTATAAAGGCATTCTTTCAAGCTGTATTACTTTTCTCCAAAAATCAGAGCTAATTTAATGCATTTAAGTGTTTGCTTATAGATTTTTAAATGTTAAATTCTGGTGTCATTTTTTAGGATCAGGAGGAAAGAATATATACATTTCTAAAATCAGATTTGAAAAAAATAAAAATCTAATTTCTTAAAAGTTGATTTAGCTACAGTAGGGACATTTCTTGAATGAAATACTATCAGAAAAGTCTAGGAAACATTTCTGTTTTATAATAAACTGAGATATAAATGATTATCATCATTCTCTCCATAATTACCCTCTTATTAATTTTTGATAAGCACAAAAATAATTATTTACAAGGACACGCCACTATTCCTTTTTTAGATCTGGTTCACAAAGGCAAAGAGATACATTATCAAATGGAAATGTCCTGGTCTCTTTCCGTAGCTAATGTCTGATCTTTAGCAAATGGCACCGTGATGTCATTGAGATGGGTATTGGACAAGGTACCAATTGATTTATTGATCTCCCTTCTTCAAAGTCCTTTGGGAATTGGGGAGAAAAGGGAAAAGCATTGGTTGGCTGAGATGTGCAATACTTATTCTATCATACACATACAAAAATTATGTTTGGCTGATAAAATTGATAATTCAGAAGCATTGTTTACAGAAATTCATAATGGAATGACATTGAGGCCACTAAACTCATCAACCTGCTTCACTCCCACCAAGTCATTTTATTTGTCCTTCCAGTTTCAGCCTTTTAAAAGCCAAAAAGCTTCAAGTTTTCAGTTAGCCTACATACAACAATGGCAACAAGAGAAAAAGAGGAGGTTTGCTGAGAAGGAAACAGAAGAGACACATTTGCTTTCAAACACAACCCAGTTAGCCCTGCTCTAAGACCCTGTAAGTTCCATTGTATCCCTGAAGACTGGCACTTGCTGTGGATCTCACAAGAGGTCTCCATGGTCCGTGGGCTGGAGTAACTTCCTACCTGGGGGGTCTGAGAGCTTCCTGTGGCCTAAACCTGTGATGGTTCACAGCAGACTCATGGCAATAAAGAAAATAAGGCTGCTCTGATTGTCTTTGGTTTTGTAGGAGAGGATTTCAAAGTCAGGCTCCTTTCAGCCTCAATCACTGAACTGGCTTTTGAGGAGAAAGACTTTTAATCCGAGTCCTGTTAAAAATGCCAACTAAACCGCCTGGAGAAACTCTACATTGTAACATCTGCCTAGGAATTACCACACACAACAGTATCTACAGCAAAGCTGAAAATATATGAATAAAAACAAACCTCAGACTTCCTCTCCCTTGGCTCTCCGTATGGGTGAGCTGCATTGAATAACAGGGAAGATTTACTATAATGCATTCTAAACACAACTGCATACTAGCAACTTTGTTTTTCCTGTTCCCTCCCCTGCTCCAAGAAGAATTGAACCTCTTTGCCTTCCAGAGCTCTCTATTCATTTAGCTCAATCCTCTGGGTTTAGCACCATGGTCTGGGAAATCCCTGCTCACTAAGGTGAGCCCACTTTTCTCCACCTGTGTCTGCAGGAGTGGTGGCAGGCTGTGGTGAAGAAAGTTTCTCTCTCTCACCACCCCGAGCAGAGGAGGGTGTTTCCAGAACAGTTGATTCATTTTATCCTGCTGGTGCCCCCTCCCGCTTCCTCGAGGCTGGACTTTAGACATGCTTTCCTCCAAGAGAAATTGGAGATGCCTATGATGAAGAATCTGGAATACTGCCTGCACTTCTCTCCTCACCCAGAAGACTGATGGGGAACAAGATGTTGGGTAGGAAGTATGATGAAAAGGAAAAGCAAACTCTGACCACCTTTAAGGAGGTTATGCCAGTGTATGCTGGGAGCTGCTACAGGGAACAAGTCTCTTTTCAAAAAGATTAAATGTATTTAAACAATAGTTTCTATCTTCCTGTAATAGTAACTTTAATGACTATGAAAAATTCTTAAAATTAATGTAAATACTGGGGGAAATGAAGCATTACAGTTCAAAATTTTAAACCTATGCGTACATCAATCCCGCCATTCCCACTTAACTAGCAGTGTAAGCCTGAGGAGGTTAACTTACCTCTCGGAGCCTCATTTTTCATATCTGTCAAATGGACATGATACTAATAGCTATCTCATAACACTGAGAGGATTAAATGGAATACTCCATCTAAGTTGCTTGAAAGTTTTTGGAATATAGCAAAAACTTTGAAAATGTTCACTCTATTATTATGGTGTGGGAATTTCTAATCCAGTCATTCTCTTTTAATTCATACTGAAAAATTATTGATGGTGCGTGAATAAGGAGTTGAAAGTTAGATCACATTGTTCTCTTAGATTCATTTTTTGTTAAAAGACAAAATAACACAAAGGCCTTTGTATCACTGCATCACCAATGAGATTTTTCTGACTTGTATGTGGCCTCTGTTTTGTACTCTTTCTCCACCTATACTGGAGGCTCCTCAGCCAGGCAGGATGGGCAGAGATTAGCAGGACTATCTGCCGAGAGGTCAGTTCAGAGGACTATGTTTAGGCAGGTAGAACTTTTCATCATATGACCCCAGAGATGTGACATTATATTGGTTTAGGATATAGAAAAAGAAATGTAAGATTCTTTGATTCTTGCTACAAGGGCACAGGGTGTCATACCAAATGGTGAACTCTAGGCTTAGTCTGAGGGCTTTCCCTGGTGGCTCAGATAGTAAAGAATCCATTTGCAATGCTGGGGACCCAGGTTCCATCCCCTGGAGAAGATCCCCTGGAGAAGAGAATAGCAACCCACTCCAGTATCCTTGCCTGAAGAATACCATGGACAGAGGAGCTTGGTGGGCTACAGTCCATGGAGGTCGCAAAGAGTCAGACTCAACTGAGCAGACTTTCAGGCTTACTCTGAGAAGCATCTCTCTTGCCCTGTACATTAAGTTAATCCAGGCTACCGGTATTATCTGTTTGCTGTAGACAAATAAAATATTGCCGTTTTCCTCCTTATTACAGTCATCTGATTTTCAGGAAGAAAATGGTTGTTCCTTGTTGGGTTAGGCAGTATTCTCCATCCAGTTTATAAACTCCCATTCTATTCTCACTGTGGTCAGATTTCTAACTTGCGTTCTGTTAGCCATACTGAGACCACCAGCAGCCCCAGCAGGGGGCAGTGACAAAGCAGAGCATTCAGGAGCAGCAATACCAGATCACAATTCTCTTCACTCACCTGGAAGACCAGGCACAAAACCGATTGGGCTGTACTTGAAGCCTCAAAGGAGCAGCCTCTCCAGTCTTGCAAAAGCAGAGCAGAGTGTAGGACCTACCGTCAAAGATCCACTTCTTCTGTCCTGTAGTTTCTTGTCTCTTTTTCTGAGGATTTCTCTAAGTCCACACACTACGCCAAATCAGCTTGTGGCAAGTTGATTAGACACCTGGGCTACCAATGCCTTTAACTTCAGATGTAGGTGTTAAAAGGCAGAGTCTTGAGGCCCAGGAAGAGGCCTTTGGAAGGAAAACACCCCAGACGCTGTTCTGTATGGTTCTCTCTTTGATTCAATGTTTGGTCCTTTGTGAGCTCTGCCTAGATATTTACATCAGTTTGAAACATTCATACAATAAAATTTCAATGACCTTCTAGACGGTGTTCACTCCCACAAACCAAACACAAATTGATTGCTTTTTACCAATCAATTCTCTACTGCAGCTTAAGGGAAGACACCACTAAAACACTGGGAACCCTTATTCCAAGATGAAAACCCTCAGGCTGCTTGGGGTGGGTTGGGTTATTATAAACTAAAGCCCAACTATGGAGCCTGAAGTAGTGACTCTCCAGTCTTTCCCTCCCCTTCTGTATAACAGCCATTTGTTTTTATTGCTTTCATGTTGTTTGTATTTTCAGTCTTGCAGAAAAGAGGAGAAGCAAAAGGGGATGGATTTGGATAATAGCCACCAAACTGGATTGGCTGAAAGGCTCAGGCTTCGGCTGACATTGGGAACTTTGAAACACAGGACTCAAAACCATTTCAATTCAAAAAATATACTGAGAAGCTACTGGTTTGTACATTTCATGCTCATCTATCTCAAGGAATCATCGAAACAACTTCAAAAATAAGAGCTATGAATGTTACTAGGCACTTTACATGCATTATCTCATTTAATCCTTAAAACAATACTGTGACTAGGTACTGTTATCATTCACATTTCATTTGCAAAAGTGAATTCAGAGAAGTTATATAATTGGCACAAGGTCACACTGCTAACGGAGCTTCCCAGGTGGCATTAGTGGTAAAGAACCCCCTTGCCAATGCAAGGGACAAAAGTGTCATGGATTTGATTCCTGGGTCAGGAAGGTCTCTTGGAGGAAAGCATGACAACCCACTCCAGTATACTTGCCTGGAGAATGCCCTGGACAGAGGAGCCTGGAGAGCTGCAGTCCATAAGATTGCAGAGTCGAACAGGAGTGATGTGACTTAGCATGCACATACACTGCTAAGAGTGGTGTTTAATGAAGAGATCTGTACTGCTTAGACTTTCTGTCTGGTTCTGTCATCATCAGCCTAACAGTGAAAAGTCAGAGGTGAGCTTTTATGCAGGTGATTTTTTTTTTTTTAAAGGCATCATTTACCAATCATTGGAAAGGGTGTTTTCAAGCCAGGAAATGCCCCAGGCATGTTTAAAAATACATTCTGTACATCCTGTAAGAACTGAGAGTCTAGGACCAACTGTTAATAGAACCATACTGTGCTTGACCATGCAGATGATGGACAAAATACACAGGTAAGCAAGCACATTTTATAGCCAAAGGGACACTGAAAAAAGTTCCTGTTTTCAAGTGGCAATTGCGGAAGAGTAGCCTACTTGGACATGACTGAGCAACTAAACACAGCACAGCAGAGCCTACTCGGAAATTCAGGCCTAGAGGACTTGTGCTCACTGACAGCATATAGAACCTGCCTCTTGGAGAGAAAGGGGTACCTCAGATGCTGATGGAACTGGGACAAATGAATGGAGGTGTCCACCACAGTCCACCATCTGAGGGTCAGGAACTGAGTGTAGACAGTGAGGTTCCCAACCTGCTAAGGATCTCATCGGGACAGTGGTCAGAAGAGCAAACAGGAGTCATGTGGAGAGTGAGTGGCTGGCAAGTCAGGACAAAGGTGATGTCTTCCAAGGCCACACCGTCAGGCTGTTACTGATACCCCAAATCCCCACATTAGCTTTTTACTTCTTTGTATTCCTGATTACCATCCCTATGAAATCCTCCTTCAAATATTTTGTAGGAAGTGGTGTGACACATGTTAAATCACTTAGCTAAGGTGAATAAAGTTCTCAAAATATAATTATCAATGGATTACCTATTATGTATTCAGAATTATGCCAGGGGGTGAGAGGAAAGCAATGAATTTACAAGAGTTCACCCTTGTCCTCAAAGAACTTGGAATTCACTTAGGAGACAAAATTCATGCAGGTAAAAGTGTTGACATCAACTGTATCATCAGTTTTCTATGGAACATGATAATGACATAAATAAAATATCAAAGAAGTGATACATATATTTTAGAATTAAAATAGCCCAAGAAAGTGAAATTTTAACTACGTCTGGAAAGATGGCTAAAACTTGAGTGAGCTGAGAAGACAGGGTTTGACAAGAACAGAAGCCATGTGCCATGAGGAAAGTATAGCAGCCTAGATTTGAAGAATCGAGAGATAGTATGTTTGGTCACTAGGGTGAGACTATCTATGGAAGCCTCAAATAGTGTCCCAAAGGATACAGACTTGATGAAGAAGAAATGAGAGCCACAATGGCTCCCAGCTGCCCCTTCCCAACTTTTGAAGCATTTAAAACACATTGTCTTTTCATTGTTATAGAAATCATACAAGTTTATTGTAGAGGCTTTTAAAAGTACGTTTAAGAAAAACTCCAGCTCTAAAAAAAAAAAAAAGAAGAAGAAGAGAGAAATATAAAAGAACCCTAATAACTCCATTAGGTAAATTCTAAGGTAAAGAAGGCTAATTATGAAAAGGATTTTGGAGAATTATCATGGCAACAATATGCAGGATGGCTTTAAGGAACAATCAGCAAGTAGCAAAAGACAAGTTAAACAGGATAACAAGGGTGGTCACAGAATTCCAAGGACCAAGCTGAGAGCAGCAGCAGTGGGAGTGGGAAGGAAAGTCTGATTCTGAGAGACCTTCCAGAGGAAGTCACCAGCAGGCATTCTTCTGATAACCTAGATGGCATAGCAAATTCCCTGAGCCTATCCGAATTTCAGCTGCAGGGCATCGCCTCTGGAATCGTCACCTGATTTTCCCATCCCAATCATTTTCCTCTACAGCATCTCACAAACTGGTCTGATGCTGTTTAGATGGGATTCTCTAGGCAAGAATACTGGAGTGGATTGCCATGTCCTTCTCCAGGGGATCTTCCCTACCCAGGGATCTATCCCACATCTCCTGCACTGCAGGCCAATTCTTTACCACTGAGCTACCGGGGAAGCCCAACAAGAATGTGTGCTAGTCACTCAGTTATGTCTAGCTCTTTGCAACCCCATGGACTGTAGCCTGCCAAACTCCTCTGTCCATGGGATTCTCCAGGCAAGAATACTGGAGTGGGTTGCCATTTCCTTCTCCGGAGGATCTTCCCCACTCAAGGATCAGACATTGCAGGCAGTTTCTTTACGGTTTAAGCTACCAGGGAAGTCCCAAAGTAAATCAAGAGGATACTAAAATTCTAGAAACTATTATCTGCTTGTGAGAGATACTGGAAACTATTTTCCAGCACTTCAGAAAAATTTTCATGGATTCAGGCTCTTGGACTGGCTTCCAGAAGCCATCTCCAGACTGCGTAGATATAGATGATCTCTGGGTCAACCATGCACTGATGGGCACCCCATTCCTGGAAGGGAATGAAACCCCCAAATGGTCCAAGCAGCATCTGTATTTCATAACGCAGCACAGTACTTCCTGGTATGTTCTCTGCCACTCCATCAGGAATACCACTTGCTTCAAGACGTCCCCACTCCTTTTCCAGCTCTGTTTTGCATTAGTAATCCTCTATCACTCTTTCTAGAACCACCAGCAAACTTGCCCCTAAATTACTTTTGAATCACAAGCACAGAATCAAAAGATTTCGAAAGAAGAGAATTTTCTAGGTTCTTCTGTGAAAAGTGGGGCACGTAGATCTTCAGAAATATCAGCACTTGTATTAACAGCAATTTCTGAGGCTATAACAGTAAGGACCTTGTGAAAATTTTCAGATTTTCATCTAATACTGCTCTTTTGTTTTTCTGTCACCTGGCTGAAGCCTAAATTTCCAAGATTCCTTTGCCACTAGGTGAGACTATATGACTATGCCAAAGCCTTTGACTGTGTGGATCACAATAAACTGTGGAAAATTCTGAAAGAGATGGGAATACCAGACCACCTGACCTGCCTCTTGAGAAACCTATATGCAGGTCAGGAAGCAACAGTTAGAACTGGACATGGAACAACAGACTGGTTCCAAATAGGAAAAGGAGTATGTCAAGGCTGTATATTGTCACCCTGCTTATTTAACTTCTATGCAGAGTACATCATGAGAAACGCCGGGCTGGAAGAGAAGCACAAGCTGGAATCAAGATTGCTGGGAGAAATGTCAATAACCTCAGATACGCAGATGGCACCACCCATATGGCAGAAAGTGAAGAGGAACTAAAAAGCCTCTCGATAAAAGTGAAAGAGGAGAGTGAAAATGTTGGCTTAAAGCTCAACATTCAGAAAACGAAGATCATGGCATCCGGTCCCATCACTTCATGTGAAATAGATGGGGAAATAGTGGAAACAGGGTCAGACTTTATTTTTGGGGGCTGCAAAATCACTGCAGATGGTGACTGCAGCCATGAAATTAAAAGATGCTTACTCCTTGGAAGGAAAGTTATGACCAACCTAGACAGCATATTTGGAGAAGGAAATGGCAACCCACTCCAGCAGTCTTGCCTGGAGAATCCCAGGGACAGAGGAGCCTGGTGGGCTGCTGTCTATGGGGTCGCACAGAGTCAGACATGACTGAAGTGACTTAGCAGCAGCAGTAGACAACATATTAAAAAGCAGAGACATAACTTTGTCAACAAAGGTCCGTCTAGTCAAGGCTATAGTTTTTCCATTAGTCATGTATGGATGTGAGAGTTGGACTATAAAGAAAGCTGAGTGTTGAAGAATTGATGCTTTTGAACTGTAGTGTTGGGGAAGACTCTTGAGAGTCCCTTGGACTGCAAGGAGATCCAACCAGTCCATCCTAAAGGAAATCAGTCCTGGGTTTTCATTGGAAGGACTGATGTTGAAGCTGAAACTCCAATATTTTGGCCACCTGATGCGAACAGCTGACTCATTTGAAAAGATGCTGAGTCTTGTATTACCTATCTCTAAACTGTTACATAAAAGAAAAACAAACTCCTATTCTGCTTAAGACACTCTGTGAAGACATATTTTTGTTTTTTCAGCTATGCTCAGTCACTTCAGTTGTGTCCGACTCTTTGGATGCTGGGAAAGATTGAAGGCAGGAGAAGGGGATGACAGAGGATGAGATGGTTGGATGGCATCACCGACTCAATGGACATGAGTTTGGGTAAACTCCGGGAGTTGGTGATGGACAGGGAGGCCTGGCGTGCTGTGGTTCATGGGGTCACAAAGAGTTGGATACGACTGAGCGACTGAATTGAACTGAACTGAACTGAGACTATATGACTAAATTTGGAGCATTTAAGCGAGAGAGGGAAGGAAAGAAACCAGTGGTTACCCATGTGGAGAGGGCACAGAGGAGGAGCAAGAAAGGGGTAAGGAATTAGCAGTTACAAACTACTATGTATAAAATAGATAAACAATAAGGATATACTGCACAGTACAGGGAATTACAGCCACTGTCTTGTAATAATTTTTAGTGATACATAAACTGTAAAAAAGCTGAATCACTGTGCTGTGCACCTGAAGCTAAAAAATATTATAAATCAACTATAATTAAAAAAATAATAAATAAGAGAAATGGGTGCTATTCGTGGTCTTAATTTTGAAAACATCAGGCATGTGCCTGAGAAAATATAAGAATTGGAGCAGTCACTTTAAAGCTAAAGGTGAGATTCAAATGTTGAGGATGGCAGACTGCACAATCAGTCTTGTATTGCCTATCTCTAAACTGTTACCTAAAAGAGAAACAAACTCCTCTTCTGCTTAAGACACTCTGTGAAGACATGTTTTTGTTTTATCAGCTATGCTCAGTCGCTTCAGTTGTGTCGGACTCTTTGGACCCCATGGATTGTACCCCGCCAGGATCCTCTGTCCATAGGATTTTCCAGGCAAGAATACTGGAGTGGGCTGCTCTTCCCTTGTCCAGGGGATCTTCCTGACCCAGGGATCAAATCTGTGTCTCCTGCATGGCAGGTGGATTCTTTACTGCTGAACCACTGCTGCTGCTGCTAAGTCGTTTCAGTCGTGTCCGACTCTGTGCGACCCCATAGACGGCAGCCCACCACGCTCCCCCGTCCCTGGGATTCTCCAGGCAAGAACACTGGAGTGAGTTGCCATTTCCTTCTCCAATGCATGCATGTGAAAAGTCAAAGTGAAGTCGCTCAGTCATGTCCGACTCATATCGACCCCATGGACTGCAGCCCCCCAGGCTCCTCCATCCATGGGATTTTCCAGGCAAGAGTCCTGGAGTGGGTGCCATTGCCTTCTCCGGCTGAACCTCTGGGGGAAGCCCTTTTATCAGCTGACCTAAATGTGCTGCAGTCCATGGGACTGCAAAGAGTTGGACATGACTGAGCGACTAAACTGAACTGAAGCTGAGATAGTTTTCCCCTATATTGTATGTAAGGGAACTAAGTCAAATAACTTCTTTAATATCTTTCAAACAATCTTCCATGAAGTTATCACAGCAGAACTTATAAATAGGGAACTGTACAAGCATGTCAAAAACAGGAGGACTGGGGCAGACTGCCCTGTGTACGAGACAGCAAAAGAGACACTGATAAATAGAACAGTCTTATGGACTCTGTGGGAGAGGGAGAGGGTGGGAAGATTTGGGAGAATGGCATTGAAACATGTAAAATATCATGTATGAAATGAGATGCCAATCCAGGTTCGATGCACGATACTGGATGCTTAGGGCTAGAGCACTGGGACGACCCAGAGGGATGGTATGCGGAGGGAGGAGGGAGGAGGGTTCAGGATGGGGAACACATGTATACCTGTGGTGGATTCATTTTGATATTTGGCGAAACTAATACAATTATGTAAAGTTTAAAAATAAAATAAAATTTAAAAAAACGAAAAAAAAAAAAGAATGAATTCTGCCCTGGAAGTCAGAAAAATTGAATTGAATAATATCAGTTACTTTTTATTGAATGTTTGCAATTAGCATATACTATGAAATATTTCACACCTATTATCTCATTTGATACTTTTGAGGTAGTTTTTTTTTTTAATCTCATCTTTTAATCTCAGATGAGGAACGTAAGATTAGAAGTTATATAACTTGCCCAAATTACCGAACAAACATTTGTCAGAGCCCAGGTTGTGAAATGATTTGTGAGTATCTAAACAAGTAGCTGAAACTATTTTCCCAATATGGAGCATGTCAGTGATCACAGTGATCTCTAAAAATATCACAACGGGGCAGTCAAAACATTTCCAGATCACACCACACCCACCAGGTGAGACCTGGCCACCACTCATATCATCATTGTGATCATCGTCACCATGATCATCTTCATCTTCATCACTACTGGACAGGAAGCTCTTATAACCATTGTTTCCGGAAGCTTCCTCCTCTTCCAGAGTCCACCCTGACAAAACAGATGGTCGTCCGCCCCCGCCCCCCATCTCACCCTGAAGTGGTAAGCTCTCAGCACCCTCTGCTGGGCTTTGCCTGCAGCTCAGAAGCTCTCTCCACTGAGGGACCAGCTGGGCCTTTCCAAGAGCTACCAGGGAGGTCGCCTGAGGGAATTAAACGGAGGCACTGACTTCAAAGGCATTCCTGCTGAGAGGAAGGCGGTGCTCCAATTAGGCTCCTTCTCTGGCTCCCCAAATGGCAGTTTTCCAAATCTTGCTGTGCAGACCCTGTAAATTACTTTCCTGATCTTTAAGGGGCAGAACTGCTTGAATACAGGAAGCTGTCGACCGCTTATGCCCTGGCCCACTCAGTGATCCTCTATGCACCAGGAGAAGCCACCAAAGATCAGAAGCCAAGGTTTCCAGTGAGATCATCCATGATATATTCCTAATTCTGTCACTTAACAGCTTTCAAATCCTGGTCAAGGCAACCTTTTTTTGTAGGTTTGGTGTTTTTTTTTTTTTTGGTTTCTTAGCTATAGCATATGGATAAAAATCTATACATGCCTCGCCTGCCTCACAAGATGTTGTGATAATAAAAAGTGATAATTTGCTGAAAAGGACATTGAAAACTGTAAACCACTATGAAAAATCCAGTTATTCCTGCTTTGATATCAATGTCTATGCACTGATCCACAAAGTCAGATTAGGAAAACAGTAAAATGAGTTCTCACAGTTAAAATATATTATCAGGAAATTTTAAATCAACCAAATCAGTAGAATTATTGGTCTTCCCAAGCTTGACTAGGAATATTGAGCTCATTACTAACGTCAGTAACCTACAGTGTAGAACCTGGGACCAGAAAATGCAAGGATCACCCCAGAAACTAATCCCAAGCCAAATCTTAGAACCATAAGGATCTGTCCCTCTTCCCTACTCTCTTCCTCTGCCACAGGAGTAGCATAAGGGAAATCAGCCAACTGATCTAAAGACACTGAGATAGGAAAGGATGATGGGAGTCCCTGTGTGCTTAGCCAGGCTGCCAAACAGACCCACACTGCTACCTTGAGGCCACCCTTTACCCCCAGTGACATTTCTGCCTTTGCAGCCTCATTCCACTGGCACCTCTGCCTATGCACTGGATTTCAGCGCCCTCTAGGGTGGGATCTTTCTTCCTACCACTACAGCAATGCTGTCCAATAAGATATGTGCATGCCTGCTAAGTCACTTCAGTCCTGACTGGCTCTTTGCAACCCTATGGACTGTAGCCCCTCAGGCTCCTCTGTTCGTGGGATTCTCCAGGCAAGAATACTGGAGTGGGTTGTCATGATCTCCTCCAGGAAATAGAGATACAATGTCATATACAGAACTTAAAATTTTCTAGTAGCCATAGTTAAAAATTTTTTAAAACAAGTAGCATCAATTTTAATAATAGGTTTTATTTAGCCAGTATATCCATTTTTAAATTTCAATATGTAATGAATATAAAGAATTACTAGTGAGATTTTTTTTTTCCTTAATAAGTCTTTGAAAACTAGTGTGTATTTTATATTTATAGCACATTCCAACTTGGACCAGAATTCCAAGGGCCCAAGAGCCATGTGTGGCTGGTGGCTGCTGGGTTGGATCGTATAGCACTTAAGTGCATCATCTGGTGCTATTTCATTTTCTATATCCTCAAAGCTGAATTTCTAAGACTTCCAAAGGGCTAATGAGATAACCTGACAGAAATAGCCTATGACTTAATGGTAATGTGTGTGTGTGTGTGTTAGTCACTCAGTTGTGTCTGATTCTTTATGACCCTAAGGACTGTACCCTGCCAGGCTCCTCTATCCATTGAATTTTCCAGAAAATAATACTGAAGTGGGTTCCCTTTCCCTTCTCCAGGGGATCTTCCCAGCCCAGGGATTGAACCAGGTTCTCCCATCTTGCAGGCAGATTCTTTACCATCTGAGGGAAATGTTTCAAGCCACCAGAAACACTCTTGTTAATGGTAATAAGAGGGAACTATAAGCATCCAGCCTCTCTACTCTTCCTTTTCCCTTAATAACCACTACACATCACACATATGCATCCCTACACATTCCTGATCCAGGCAGGTTCCTCTCTCTCCTCTTGATAATGTAGGTATTTGAATGGGAACAGTGGCTTAACCTCCCGCCCCACCCACCCCAAGTGGTATTAATGTGAGAATTTCAGGTCAAGTTGTGGGGAGACAGTTGCAGACATGCTGGAAGTATGGGAAACCCTTTGAAGACTCAGAACAAAAAGATTGGAGAAGTCACCTATGTTCTTTTGAGTGCAGTGGCCAAGACAAGGAATAACTGAGGGTTCTGGAAATTTCAGGACAGCAGAGTTGGTGAATGTAATCACCTCCAGTATGTCTTGATTCTCAGTTTAGTTCAACAAGCATGTGTTGAATACTTATCAAGTATCTTGCTAGGCAGTGGAAACTCTGAAAATAGGACCATCTCTTCCTCATCTCCGTATGGTCAATGTCTCAACTGGCAAGTTTATACAATTTCAGCCAAAAGCAAAAGACATTTGATGTTTTCATTTTCCTGTGTGGCTTTACTTCAGATAACTAAACATTTGGGAGGCTTTCTCAAACATGAAATTCATTAGTGGACCCTTCACGCTTATGTGTGGTGCTCTCTTGAGTGTGTGTGGGAGGGAATTCCAGGGTGAAGACCACAACTCTATCTCCATTGTCTAACAAGGAGGCGGGGGGGAACTGAGGTCACCAGATTGTGACTGTATCTATAGAGAGTTTTATAATCAGGTCATTTTCCTGGGGAGAAGGATGGGGAGAGTATCAGGGGGAATAGTTGGGCGATTGCTAGAATTTCAATAGATCTTAGTTCACTACACCTTTAAAGACCCCAGAACTCCAGGCTGGGCTACAGAAAAGGAGTAAGAGAAAAAGAGGAAAGGAAGGCCACCAACAATCTCCAGCAGGGGATTAGAGTCTACCAGGGTTTTATAGTCCAGGTGGCCAAAGGGAATGTTTGTATTCTTAGAAATGTATCTTGAGCTTTCAAAGCATGCCAAACTCCATGGGTCATTTTGTAAACTACAAAGTCACCAGCTTAAAAAACAGCATAATTGAGCCAGGTCAGGCTACAGGGCATCTTACATCACAGTACTTACTATGTAGTCTATTGCAGAGAAACTTGAATAGAAAATCTTCCTGACCCAGGACATCTCCCAGGGAATCACAAACTGGAACACCTTGGAAAACAGAAACTTCTGGTCATCGCATATGCAGTCCACGTGAACAGTGCTCAGTCAGGAATGGATTGGCCTCCAGAGGTTCCTTTGTAAGTCCACTGTTGAAATCCCCAAAGCGTTTTCCCATAGAAATATTATAACTGATAAGGTCCCCAGCTTATCCTGCAAGGACTGTTTAGCTCACAGTGTTGCTGAGATGTGATACAGATGATGACTGCAGCCATGAAATTAAAAGATGCTTACTCCTTGGAAGGAAAGTTATGACCAACCTAGACAGCATATTCAAAAGCAGAGACATTACTTTGCCAACAAAGGTCCGTCTAGTCAAGGCTATGGTTTTTCCAGTGGTCATGTATGGATGTGAGAGTTGGACTGTGAAGAAAGCTGAGCACCGAAGAATTGATGCTTTTGAACTGTGGTGTATGAGAAGACTCTTGAGAGTCCCTTGGACTGCAAGGAGATCCAACCAGTCCATTCTGAAGGAGATCAGCCCTGGGATTTCTTTGGAAGGAATGATGCTAAAGCTGAAACTCCAATACTTTGGCCACCTCATGCAAAGAGTTGACTCGTTAGAAAAGACTCTGATGCTGGGAGGGATTGGGGGCAGGAGGAGAAGGGGATGACAGAGGATGAGATGGCTGGATGGCATCACCGACTCGATGGACATGAGTTTGGGTGAACTCCAGGAGTTGGTGATGGACCAAGAGGCCTGTCGTGTTGTGATTCATGGGGTTGCAAAGAGTCAGACACGACTGAGAGACTGAACTGAACTGAACTGAACTGAATGATGAAAAATAGTAAGGTGCAGTGTCACCGCCACACTAGGAATTAAGCACTAGAGGAAAATAAATTCATTGAAAAAGAACTTGATATTCAGAATAAAAGCTGAGGTCAGAGAGAGATCCCAACTATCACCTGCCTCTGCATCCCTACAGCAGAGAGTGTGTGACCCAGAGGCCCTGCCTTAGCCACCCAATGCTTGGGACTAGCCCCTCCAGGACCTCACTGCTTTTCATCTCCTCCCCTCCTTGCCAGAAGAATTCTCCCAGTGTTTGACATCTGACAAATGCACGTCCTTCCCTAATACTGACCCTCCTGGAGAAGGAGCTCTCTTCTCAATCTGCTATCCAAGTTAAACTTGCCTCCTTCCTAAAGAGGAACACAAAGGAATCCTTTTGGAAAGACCCTCCAAAACAGAGAAGGGAAAAAAGGAAATCTTGATGATACGTTTTGGATGATTGTCTTCCCTGAATATGGGAAGAACAAGCCAAGAAAGCTGGTGCTGTTCCCTCAAGCTAAGGAGTAGACAAGGTCAGGGCAAGAATTCAGGAGAATACCAGGTTGCTCAATAAGGAAACGTTTATGAATACTAAATGAAATAGCAATGAAGTTGACATATGCTACATTTTATAATTATTTAATAAATCTGTATTAACTTCAGTGTTCTATTTTTCTTTTCATGTGTCAAAGCAAACAATTTTTTTCAGATCTCAAATTTCAATAGGCCCCAGAAAAGCTAGACAGCCCTAAGAATTGTGCCTGCAGCCCAGCGTTCCTACTCTTCTGGAATACTGCACAAGTATCAGAGTGCTGGGTTTGTCCCTGGGTTGATGTTAGCCTCAGTAAGGATCCTGTTGTGATATAACTGACATTACAATTTCAGGAAATTTTTCTGTTTTAGTATATCTTGAAGCACTTAATAAGATAGAATAGAAAAACTGGCAGCCTCAAGCAAAATTAAAATGAAATACCTTTAGGATGGTCAACCAGTTCTGCTTCCAGGGGTCCACATTAGAGAAACATTTGCAAACATGTACAAAATAGAGTGTGCAAAGATATTCACTATCGCACTATTTTAAAATCTTGCAAAATTGGAAGTAACCCAAGTATCCACGAGAAGGGGAAGAGTCAATGACAAATATACACATCTCTGCCATGGAATACTATTCAGCAGTTTGAAAAGAAAGAAGTAGATTTATATTTACTGATGTGAAAATCTTTGAAGACAGGTAAATAAGTGAAAAAAGTTTCAAACTAATTTGAGCCCTAAGAGAACATATGAAACTATATATTGTTGCTATATGTATATATATGTGTGTGTGAAATAAAGGACCATAAAGAGACAAACCTTACTCTTAAGATGAGGAATGTACTTCTTTTCTTTTTCAAGGGGTTGCTGTGAAAGGAACTCTCAAGTCTTAGTGTACTTCTGTATTGTTTGCATTTTTTATAATGGGAAAGTATTCATGTATTAGCTGTGTAATTTAAGAATTACATAAAATAATAACAAAAGCTCAGTGATATTATACATGTAGTTTGGGAGAGTCTAGGCTTGAGTTTTAGTCTTATCCCTTTGGGACTTGGTGTGTCTGAGCCTGTCTTGCTGGGCAGAATTGATGGGAATCTATTTTCTAGATGAAGAGCCACCTGGGAGAAGTTTGTTTCGAGAGAAGAGAGAGGCAGGCACACATGTGTTACCTAATCCCCAAGGCTCAGCGGGTGGAGGGAGGAGCAGTCGTGAGGCCAGCACTACACAGTGTGCTGTGGGACCAGGGCAGGTGGGCTCCCACGAGCTGATGAAATGGTAGCAAATGGCCACCCAAGGGCTTGGAGAGGAAGAACACTGGGCAGTGTGGCCCATAACTGGTTCTCTTTCTTACTCTCCAGATGTGCATTTCCTTCTGGTTTCCCGCCCAGGATAAAGTCGTCAAATCACCCAAGGTTAAAATTCTGCCAGGCTGTTTCTCCCTTTCCAGTGTTCCCCATCTCTAGGTCACCAGGCTCGCTCCATGCTCTCTTGAAATGCACCTCCCATCCAGCACCTTCTCTCCATTCCCCTCTAGATGTTGTGCCTCACACTATCCACCACACAGAGGTCAGTAAACTTTCTGAAGCACTGAAGATGATTTCTGAGTTTTCCAGGTGGTGCAGTGGTAAAGAATCCACCTGTCAGTGCAGGAGACAGAAGAGAAGCGGGTTCTATCTGTTGGCCTAGAAGATCCCCTGAAGGAGGGCGTGGAAACTCACTCCAGTATTCTTGCCTGGAGAATCCCATGGACAGAGGAATCTGGCAGGCTACAGTCATGGGATCACAGAGTCGAACACGACTGAGCACTTATGCATGCACCATGATGATTTAACCTTCCTCAAATCCAATGGCTCTTGCAAGCTTCTTGCAAAGTCATTTCTGTCTCTGAGCTGATCAACTCACCTCTGCTACTCTCCTCTCTTATCTCCCTCTGCAGCATGTTTGCATGTCCTATTTTCCAGGTACAACAAAATGATGAGCATCCCCCTCCATGTTATGCTTTTACAGCCAGGCCTTGGTATCCACTATTTCTTTCTTCTGCTTGAGATGTCCTCTGCAGACTTCGTCATCTGGTGAATCCTTACTCATCCTTCCAGATCCAGGTAAAAAAACTCTGACTCTTCTCTCCCTAAGCAGCCAGGGACCCAGTCCTTTGTGTTCCCCAAACACTTTGCCCACATATCCGTCACAGCACAATCACATCATCTGACCATGGCTGTCTCCATGCTTCCCTTCCAATACAGATCAGAGCTACATCAGGATAGGTTTTCATTCACGTGAGCATTCATTCAACAGATGTCTATTAAGTGTTTTCTATGTGGCAGGCACTGTTTTAGGCATTGAGACGATAGCAGTTAAGATGGACAAAGCTCTTGGAATTTCACTTTAGTGGGGAGGAAAAACAACAATAAAAATAAATATTTCATGTGAAGGGCTAGGAGGACAAAAAAAATTAAGGGTAAGGGGAGAGAGTGAGGAGTTGAGAGTGTCTTCTATTTTTTGCTATGATATTTTAGGTCAGGAAAGGCCTCTCTGAGGAAGTGACATTTGAGTAGAGACTCAGATCAAGTGAATGTCTGGAGATAGGGCAAGGAGGATTCCAAGCAGAAGAAACAGTTAGTGAAAAGGACCTGAACTGAATGTGAACTAGGTGCGTTCAAAACATAATGGGCTGGAATGAGCTAGGAGCAAAGTATAGAAGATGAAGAGAGAGACAGAGGTCTTGAAGGCCATGGTTAGGAGTTGGGATTTTATTGAGTGCTGTTGGAGTGTCTGAGTGTTGTTCTCTGATTTCATTTTTAAGAAAGACATCTTGGCTGCTGTGTGGAGAATAGGCAATATTGGGGGCAGGGGGAGAAGAAAGAAGAACAATTAGGATGATCCTGCTATAGTCCATGGAAGAGAAGGTTGTGGCTTGAACGAAGAAGGCAACACGGGAGAAAGTAGGAGGCATTAAACATGTTAGGAATAATAGATTCTATAGCAGTTACCAAGAGCTTTGAAAAGGCAAGTCAAAGGGAAGGTTAGGTTTTTGGTCTCAGCAACTGAGTAATAGGAAATGAATTATCTTATTTCTTTTCATACATCCTCCTCATATGGTGCTTAATATACAGCAGGTTGTAAGCTCTGTATATGTGTGTGTGTGTGCATGTGTGTGTGTGTGTGCGTGTGTGCATTTTTATGCACACATGTGTTATTTCCACAGAGAATGTGGCCGGAAGAAAAGTCAATCTTAGCTTCAGTTGTAAATGGTATTCGATTTCCTTATGGTATTCCTGTGTTTTGAAAAGTACTTAATAAAAGGGTGATGAAGTAGGCATGGAAAGAATTCAGCAGAGCCTCTGACTGACACATCAGCCAGCCGCCCCCTCCCACCCCCCCAACCTCCCGTCCTTCTCTCGTGTTCCCTCTCTCTCTCACACACATACACACACACTCAAATTCCTGTGGGCATTATGCCAACTGAGTGCTTTACATGTCTTCAGCTAAACTTGCATAAAATTCTCTGTCATGCCACATACAAACCTATGTGCTAAATGACTAAAAATGAAACAATAATCTGAAAAAATAACTTTCCTAATTTTGCCTTGACGTTAATCTACTCTTCCTCACCAAAAATCGACTTTATTGCTGCCTTTTTGTGGCAGTTTCTGCTTGAAGATAGAGTGATGTTTGATATAATGATGTCCTTCTGCATTGGGATCAAGGAGTAAAACAAGAAACTGGGGATTCTTAGGAAATTCTGGGTCTAAGCAGAGGTCTGGAACACTCAGTGAAGACCCTAGGACTCTAAGTACACACATTTATACAAGTTTTTGCTAAATGGGGTATACGTGATACATGTATCTCTGAAAATGTTGAGCTCTGTGAAACTGTACTCAAAACAATACAGCTTGTGGATAAAATGTAACTGGCAAAAACCACTCAAAATCTCTGAAACTTGGCAATTAGAGCACCACCTAAATACATAACTAGCATAATTTAAAATGAATATACTAGACCAATTTAAAAGTGTTATAGTCAGTGTGGAATCTAAATTTTTTTTACAAGTCAAATAATTTTGATGAAAGGGGATCTAGACAGATACAAGATGGTTTCAATTTGTTTGCTGTTCCTCTCATTGAGAAGCAAAGTCTAGTTCTCTCTCCTGGAATCTGAGCTGGCCCTAGTGACTTGCTTGACCCATAGAATGCTGCAAAAGTGATGTCCTTGTACTTCTGAGGTTAAATACTAAGAAAACTTGGAGATCCTACCATGGACTTTGGAAATGCTGCTGCTGGGAGAAGTCAACTGCTCTGTAAGAAGTGCAACCACTCTGAGGTCAACATGTTATTAGGAAATCTGAACTATTCATGTGGAAAAGGAAGAGAGAGAAAAGGAGACAGAAATAGAGAAACCTAGCCACCCACCACCCAGTTCTTCCAACCTCCATTCCTCCAGTCATCTTGAGTTCACAGATACTGTAAAGCAAAGAGATATTCTTTCTAAGCCTCATTAAAATTGCCGAAACAATGGCAGATCAAACACTTATGTTGTTTTTAAACCACTAAGTTTTGAGACAGCTTGTTATACAATGTAGATAAATGAAACATAGCTGAAAGGAAGAGTTGAGGTTACTGAACTGTGGCAAAAAATGAAAAATACACAATGATGAGGAGAAGCAGCCAATCAGGTAAAACTGACCTGAGGAGAAGACTGGGGGGGATTGTATCCACTCTCAAAGCATAGCTTCTTTGATATCCACCCTAGATTCTGCATGTGTCAATAAATTCCAGAAAAACATCTGTTTATGTTTCATTGACTACATTAAAGCCTTTGACTATGTGGATCACAGCAAACTGTGGGAAATTCTTAAAGAGAAGGGAATACCAGACCACCTTCCTGCCTCCTGAGAAATCTGTACACAGGTCAAGAAGCAACAGTTAGAACCAGACATGGAACAACGGACTGGTTCTGAATTGGGAAAGCAGTACTTCAAGGCAGTAGGTTGTCATCTTGCTTATTTAACTTATATACAGAGTACATCATGCAAAATGCTAGGCCGAAAGAAGCAGAAGCTGGAATCAAGATTTCCGGGAGAAATATCAATAACCTCAGATATGCAGATGACACCACCCTTATGACAGAAAGCGAAGAGAAACCAAAGAGCCTCTTGATGAAAGTGAAAGAGGAAAGTGAAAAAGCTGGCTTAAAACTCAACATTCAGAAAACGAAGATCATGGCATCCAATTCCATCACTTCATGGCAAATAGATGGGAAACAATGGAAAGAGTGAGAGACTTTATTTTCTTGAGATCCAAAATCACTACTGGTGGTGACTGCAGCAGCCATGAAATTAAAAGATGCCTGTTTCTTGGAAGAAAAGCTATGACCAACCTAGACAGCATATTAAATAGCAGAGACTTTGCCAAAAAAGGTCCATCTAGTCAAAGCTATGGTTTTTCTAGTAGTCATGTATGGATGTGAGAGTTGAACCATAAAGAAAGCTGAGTGCTAAAGAATTGATGCTTTTAAACTGTGGTATTGGAAAAGACTCTTGAGAGTCCCTTGGACTGAAAGGAGATCAAACCTGTCAGTTCTAAAATAAATCAGTCCTGAATATTCATTAGAAGGACTGATGCTGAACCTGAAGCTCCAATACTTTGGCCACCTGATGCGAAGAGCTGACTCATTGGAAAAGACCCTGATGCTGGGAAAGATTAAGGTGGGAAGAGAAGGGGACAACAGAGTATGAGATGGCTGGATGGCATCACCAACTCAATGGACATGATTTGAGCAAGTTCCGGGAGTTGGTGATGAATAGAGAAGCCTGGCGTGCTGCAGTCCATGAGGTCACAAAGAGTCAGACATGACTGAGCAACTATACAGTAACAACAGTACTCAATAGTATGGGTTTACCACAATTTGTTTAACTATTCATCTTTTGAAGAACATTTATTTCCAGTTTTTGGAACATTTGTATATAGGTTTTGTGTAAACATAAGATTTTATTACTGATCCATATAAATTATGAGATAAATAAATGTTTGCTGTTTTGGTCACCAAATTATGGAGTAATCTTTACTAAATATATAGATAATAGATAATCTTTAATACTGTATATATAATAGATAATTGTCTTTGTTAGTATGGACTGCTATATTAGAAATACTATAGGCTGGTGGCTTAACAAATTTATTTCTTACAGTTCTGGAGGCAAGTCTGAGATTAAGATACCAGCAAATTTGCTATCTGGTGAGGGCTACCCGTGTTTCATAGATGGTCATCTTCTTGCTGTGTCCTCATGGCAGAGACAGAAAGAGAGAGCTAGCATTCTGGGCTCTTCAGTATAAGAGCATCAATACCACCACAGGAGATACACCTCCATGATCTCATCCAAACCAGTTACCTTCCATAGCTCCACATCCAAATATTGTCAAATTAAGAGTTAGGCTTCAACATACAAAGAGGAAGCACCATTCAGTACATAGCAATAATTAATGCAGATAGTTATGTATTTCCCTAATGCATGTTATATTATATAAGATAATGGCCTTTTCCAGTTGGAGTTATATTAGAGAATTAAGCAGAAAATGACATAAGTGACTGTTCTCCTAAAGTCACTAATGTACACTATGGACTTAGGACGGTACATAGCTATTACTGTTTTAGGTGCTTACCTGAGGAGGTGATTCATTACACACAATGGATGCCCCGGAGCACTAGCTTGATTTTCTCTGTGCAGTCTGGTAGAGAAGAGCTGGAGAGGGCTTAACAGTGTAGACATTGAAGCTAGATTATATAGGTTCAGATCCAGACTTTACCTTTAACTTCCTAAACAAGCCAGGACAAATCTTTTGAACTTCCTGTGCCTTGGTCTCCTCATCTGTAACAGGGGGCAATAATATTAGCTACCCTCTCCCTAGAACTGATATGAGGACTAAATGAGTTAATAGAGATTAAGGCATAATATCTAGCACATAGTAAATACTATTTAAATGCAAGTTACTAGATTGTAAACAATTAACTATTAAAATGATCAGTGTTCGTTAATGTCCACGTAAAATCATCTTGCAGTACATGATGATGGCATCATCGACTCAGTGAACATGAGTTTGAGGAAACTCTGAGAGATGGTGAATAACAGGGAACCTGGCATGTTGCAGTCCATGGGGTCATGAAAAGTCGGACACAACTTTGGGACTGAACAACAACAAATATTCCACATTAACACAGGTGATAAATGACTCCCTTCCCCATACTTCTCCTTTTGAAGACTGAGATTCTTCAAAAAGTTGTGCTAGGGACTTTCCGTGGTGGTCTATTGGTTAAGAGTCTGCGCTCCCAATGCAAGAGGCCCAGGTTCGAGCCCTAATCAGGGAACTAGATCCTACATGCCGCAACTAAAGATTTTGCATTCCGCAGCTAAGAGCCTGCACATGGCAACTAAGACTCAGTGCAGCCAAAAAATAAAAAGCTGCATTAGATTTTTAAGCTGCTAGAACACAATTCAGTTAGAAACTTCTCTTGCCGAGGAAGCTCAGCACTGCTGTCCCCAAGCCTGCAGGGGTGAGTGGGGAGAATCATGGGTTTACAATATGCAGTAAGGAGCAGAGAGAGAAAGAGAACCTGATGCTTGGAATTTCTCACTGGCCCAAGAGAGCTCTCAGGAAAAAAAAAATAAGCATAAAATGTCTACCTCTTTTTGTGTTCATTTCTCTTTAGCACTACTTCTAAAACTTAAATAGAAGTTAAACTCCAAACTGAATTGACTTTCTAAACATCAAGTTTAGAGCACAGGTTCATGATAATCTTGAAAGAGATACTGGTGCACTGCTGAGAACCTGACTCCTGAAGGGCAATTTTATACAGAGAGAGTCTGGCCCAGGGTCTTAATATAATAACTATTACACATTAAGTGTACCTAGTTATCTGTAACGTAAGAATAATCCTATGATTTAACTGCTGATAATACTTGTTTTGTGTATGAGAGCCATGTTACAACTGCGTTTGAAAAGAATTTTAAATGAACCCTACTGTGGGCAGGGCCCTTGGTGGGCGCTTGAGTGCTGGTTTGAAGGGAAAAAATGTGTATAAGAAGCATGTGATGTTTTTGCAGTGGTTTGAGGGCTGGGTTTGGTAATTATACTCTCGAATGCGAAAATCCAATGTGGCCTAATGAAAAACACACCTCTGTTCTGCTTCCAAAACTCATTCCACACACAGGACAGTGTTTGCCCAGGCCGATTGTGTTCTGTAAAGGGTGCGTTCACTCCACTTCTGTCTGTAAGTGCACCAGGGCAAAAATAAGATGCCATAAAAATGCGTACTGCCTCCTCCCTTTGGTTCCAGTTAACTCTTCCTCTAAGGTACCTTCTCCATCACTCTTATTGCCCAGTCGACTTATTTGAAAACACAGACAAAACCACTCTTGACAGAAGGAAAAGTGGTCATGTGGGTAACAAATCAACTGTGTAGTTCACATCATCATCACAATAAAATATTGTTGAGTAAGTACCCCACAGAGTTATAAAAAGGATAGTTTGTATGGGTAGGAATAAAAATCCAGCAAGGAATTACGCAGTCTAATGTGAAAGTCCTTTTTTACTACAGAATTCCTATCTACGCCCGCCCTGCAATGTTGAACATTTGACTACAAGAATTCGAAGGAACCAAAACTTACCTCATGGATTTTGAACTGAATCTTGAGAACATGCGTAACATCTTTCTTCCTTATCTAGTAGAATTTGCTAATCAAGAAAGGGGAGACCTTTACAATCCTTTTTGTACGAGAAACACTCTATGTAAAAATACCAAGGACTGCTCTTAGTTGCCCACATGCAGGCTTGTATTGTTGACTGTTTGTATGTTGCTGAGGGCCTTTCAACTAGGTCATGGGGCATTGTTCTCTTTATGTTACTCAATGGAGAAATTTCTCTTAGAACTCAGTATCAGGAGTGATTATAATTTTCATGAACAACTTTCGCGAAAAGGCTCCACTCTTTTTGCTCTCTTTACTAAGAAGCTAACATTCCTACTCTTATTTCACAACTTGTACTGAACCTTTAGGTATGCATTTTGTGTAATAATGTTATCTCTGGCTTTATCTTATTTATCCTACTTTAATGTTTCCCTTTCCATAATTTCTTCATCTACTCTTTTAATCTTGCACTATATTTTTTTGCATATAAGCAATCTCAAGTCCACTTTTGGATAAGGCATGGTTTAAATTTCTAAATAAAGTGTCTAGAAAAAGAAGTGACTGTATTTCTTCAGCAGTTATGCTGACCAGAGAAGAACCTTTGCTTTCCTCACCATATGGTACACTGCAGTCAATATCAGCCTGGTTGTCTGAAATTCCCACTAACGCTAGGTGGTCACCATGGCCGTCAGGCTGCCACATCTGCTTCCTGACACAGGCCCCAGGATCTCACTTACAATTATTGGAACCTAGCCTGACTTCAGTGCCTAGCAAGAACATCACATGGTACAGGTGGAAAGAGAGGGGTTACAATCAAAACTACATCCTGGATATATTTTGGTTTATCTTTTCTCTTTTTCTATCTTAACAACTGTTACCATTTATTGAATTCTTACTGTGGTCCAAATGCTTTCTTCCCCCCAAATATGGAATGCTTCACGAATTTACACGTCATCCTTGAACAGGGGCCATGCTAATCTTCTCTGCATCATTCCAATTTTAGTATATACGCTGCTGAAGCGAGCACTATTTTGATTTATCTTAAACATTCCAAGTAGGTTCTAACATCAAAAATTTGTTTTGCAAATACAATTCCTTTTGGTTTGGTTGGTTACTTTCTTCCCTGATACATCTTGATAGGATTAATGTTCCTCTTAACCTTAGTCCTCCTCACTTATATTTCTCTTACCTCTAAACATATAATTGAATTAGAAAGGTTTTTTTGGCTCTTCTTGCATATTACCTCAAAACCAAAACCATAAAAAGGCAGCTAGATACAAATTAAAAAAAAAAAATTTTTTAAGGAAACAAAAAGACAGCCATAAGCCCAAACCAATCAAACAACAAAAAAACAAAACAAACTTGGAATCGCCACCAGCAGCACCATAATAAAGTTAGAAAACAAAATCAAATGAGAAAAAATATCTGCAATATATGAACACAGGTCAATTTTGTTAATATATGAAGCTTTCTTAAGAGTCAATGAAAAAAAAAAATCCCAGAAGAAAAATGAATTAAAGGCATGAACAAGCAATTAACTAATATGAATATAAATGAACAAAAAATATGAAAAAATATTTAATCTTACTAGTGATTTAAAATTTTTTTTATTTTTTAGCTTATTTTTATCTAAATAGATAGCTAGTGAGAACCTGCTATAAATCACATGAAGCTCGGCTCAGTGCTTTGGGACTACATAGATGGGTGGGTATGGGAGGTGGTAGGTGGGTGGGTGGTCCAAGAGGGAGGGGATTTATGTATACATAGCTGATTCAAGCTATGGCAAACCTAGACAGCATATTAAAAAACAAAGCCATCAATTTGCCAATGAAGGTCTGTCTAGTCAAAGCTTTTCCAGTAGCCATGTACAGATGTGAGAGTAGGACCATAAAGAAAGCTGAGTGCCAAAGAATTGACACTTTCAAACTGTGGTGCTAGAGAAGACTCTTGAGAGCCCCTTGGACAGCAGGGAGATCAAACCAGTCCATCCTAAAGGAAATCAACCCTGAATATTCATTGGAAGGACTGATGCTGAAGCTCCAATACTTTGGCCATCTGATGCAAAGAACTGACTTATTGGAAAAGACCCAGATGCTGGGAAAGATTGAGGGCAGGAGGAGAAGGGGGCCACAGAGGATGAGATGGTTGGATAGCATCACAGACACAATGGACATGAGTTTGAGCAAACTCCGGGAGATAGTGATAGGGAAGCCTGGAGCGCTACAGTCCATGAAGTCACAAAGAGTGAGACACGACTTAGCAACCGAACACAACAAAAATATAGCAGAAATCAACACAACATTGTGAAGCAATTGTACTCCAATACAAATTATTAGATGAAGTCAAATGCACATTAAGATATGTTGAGAATTTTTTTGCTTATCAGATTGAAGAAAAAATACAAAAGAATTATAAAAGCTGATGGGAATGTGACTGAATCTTCCTGGGAAAAAATATTGATGATAAAGACAAAAGGCTGTACAATGTGCTTCATTACTCTCCTGCAGATCCATGAGGAAACTAGTACAGTTGTGGTAGCGAAGAGTGGGAAGCAACGTGGAGGCCCGTCATTAGTGTAACGAAGTAAAACGCATGCATACAGTGGAATGTCATACAGCGATTATAATAAATTAGCTATATTTTCATATTACATGATCATATCTCAGATTCACAGTATTGAAGTCTAACACGTAAAAATCAAAATGAGATTTTTAGCACAGCATCACTTACATATCTTAAAAGCACGTACACACATCACCACAATTTTCAAAGATACACATATTTCTACACAGAAAACTGGACAGTGAATTTAAAGGAAAGATATTAAATACACTAGGGAGGGGATCTGGGAGAGAGAAAGATGGGGGTAGAGAGAATAACAATAACATGAAATAACATATAAGAGATGTCTTACTTGCACTACTAAGCCATGAACTGAAGTGTGTGAGAAATTCAACTTGGGGCAGCTGAGATGCCTGTCTCCAGAACCAGAAATTGTACTTCTGCTAGAATTTATTCTAATTGACAGTATACTTTTTAAAAAGCTGAAGTAAAACATATTTCACAGTCAAAAATCATAAATGCAAAGCTTGATGATTTTTCACACAGTGAACACACTCATGTAATCACCTCTCAAATTAAAAAATAGAACATTTTCAACTCCTAGAAGTTTTTTGAACCATTAGTGTCCTCCATCAAAGGTAACCACTGGACCCCCCCTGGTGGTTTAGGGGTTAAGTCTCTGCACTTCCAATGCAAGGGTTGTGGGTTTCATCCTTGGTCTAGGAACTGAGATCCCATATGCTGCACAGCATGGTCAAAGAAACAAACAAAAAACAAGAAAATGTAACCACTATTCTGATGCCCACACCACAGATTAGTTTCATCTGTTTTACCTTCCTATAAATGGTACTTCTTTTGTACCATTTTTGTACCATAAAATGACTTTTTAATGGCAAAATTTACTCATCAGAAGAAATTGAATAGTAATCTTGTACTATTTATATTAAAAAAGCAACCCTCTGCTGTTCAGGCACTGAGGCACTACAGATGGCTGTACTGTGGTCAGTTGATAACTAGAAAGACACACAGTATAATATTTAAATATATTAACACCACAAGTTATTCCTTCTACTATTGATGAACTTCAAGTTGCTCTCTGTTTTTTATTATTATGAAGAAAGCTGCTGTGAACATTCTTGACTGTGTCTTTTTGGACAAATCATGCTTTCTCTTTGGGGAAGAGGAGGACCAAGGAGAAGAGTTGGGTCATAACATTTGTATATGATAAGCTGTAGTGGACACTGCTGACCAGTTTTACTCCACCAGAAGTCTATGAGAGTTTCATTTGTTCCACATCCTCACCATGCCAGTCTTTTTAATTAAAACTACTGTGGTAGATGTCTTATTGTCACTATTTAAAATTTAAATCAGCTCCTGGATTTAATTTCTCTTAAAATTCAGATTAGATTTCACAGTCTAACACTTCCATTTGTCTCTTGATAGTCCCAAGACCCAGTGTCATCTTATCCCTACTTATTGGTCGAATCTCAGGTGCAGAGCAATCATTTTGCCTTCTACTTCACCTATTATTTACCCCTGAAGGGAATTCTGTAGTGGTACAGATTCGTACCTTTGTATATAGAGGGCCAACCTTAGGTGGGCTCTCTCTCCATGCCCATTGCTACTCTCCTAGTCCAGCCCATCATGATGTCTTCTGCATGACTGCAGTAGCCACCTAAGCAATCTCTCAGCTCTTCTTTCATCTTTCTCTAGAAGGATCTTTACAAAGCACAAATGTGATCACAATATTCTCTGAATTACTCTTTAATGGCTCCCACTGTCTCTAGGATGAAGTAAGATTTATTTCAGATCTCATCTTTAACACTTCTTATGGTGTCTCCCCTATACATTTCTAACATTATAGTTCAGTGTTTCTCAAATATTTTTGACTTGGTTCCCACACATAATGAAACAAAAAATTTTAAAACAAGATTTAACCTTTTTACAGTTATACACTCTGGTATTCCCCATTCTGTTTATTCTCTCTCACTTTACATGAAATTTTGGTAATGGCTAAAGAAATTGGTTTCATAACCAGTGGGTTGCAACCAGCAGTTTGTAAAACATATTATCTCTACTGTAGCCTCTTTCAGTTTCTGTCAGTCAGTTCAGTCTCTCACTCACGTCTGACTCTTTGCAACCCCATGGATCGCAGCACCAGGCCTCCCTGCCCATCACCAACTCCTGGAGTTTACCCAAACTCATGTCCATTGAGTCGGTGACTCCATCCAACCACCTCATCCTCTGTCGTCCCCTTCTCCTCCTGCCTTCAATCTTTCCCAGCATCAGGGTCTTTTCAAATGAGTCAGCTCTTCGCATCAGGTGGCCAAAGTATTGGAGTTTCAGTTTCAACATCAGTCCTTCCAATGAACACTCAGGACTGATCTCCTTTAGGATGGACTAGTTGGATCTCCTTGAAGTCCAAAGGACTCTCAAGAGTCTTCTCCAACACCACAGTTCAAAAGCATCAATTCTTTGGTGCTCAGCTTTCTTTATAGTCCAACTCTCACATCCACACATGACTACTGGAAAAACCATAGCCTTGACTAGATGGACCTTTGTTGGCAAAGTAATGTCTCTGCTTTTGAATATGCTATCTAGGTTGGTCATAACTTTCCTTCCAAGGAGAGTGTCTTTTAATTTCATGGCTGCAATCACCATCTGCAGCGATTTTAGAGCCCCCCAAAATAAAGTCTGTCACTGTTTCCACTGTTTCCCCACTTATTTGCCATAAAGTGGTGGGACATGATACCATGATCTTAGTTTTCTGAATGTTGAGCTTTAAGCTTAACTTTTTCACTCTCCTCTTTCACTTTCATCAAGAGGTTCTTTAGTTCCTCTTCACTTTCTGCCATAAGGGTGGTGTCATCTGCATATCTGAGGTTATTGATATTTCTCCTGGCAAACTTGACTCCAGCTTGTGCTTCCTCCAGCCCAGCGTTTCTCATGATGTACTCTGCATAGAAGTTAAATAAGCAGGGTGACAATATACAGCCTTGACGTACTCTTTTTCCTATTTGGAACCTCTCTGTTGTTCATGTCCAGTTCCAACTGTAGCTTCTGTAAAACCCTTTATTTCTCCTCTGCAGGAAGCTTTTGCCATAAATCTCTATCAGTAGTTTCTCGTCTTTCAGGGATCCAATCCAGAAGGGCTTCTTGATCATCCCTTTTTTGTACTCCAATTATCCACATACTTTGTTATATATTGTCTGTTTACTTAAACTTTCCAATGCACTATAAGGTCTTGATGCCAGGAGATAGGATTTTTTTGATCATCATAACTGTAATGCTTGGCACATAGCAGGTACATAAATATTTACTGAATGAATGAACTATGTGTGTATATATATATACACACTTATATATTTATTATGGCATTGTTTTTATATCTATATATACACACAAAAACACATATATGAATCAATATTTATTCTTCTAACACTATAATATTGGAAACAGATTAACTAGTCAACATTTGGATATTTAAGAATGATGGAATATTGTTGTGATACACTGTAGGAAATGATTTAGATGAATACTTATTGCTATGAAACAATGTAATTGGTCTACTGGGAAGATTAAATGAAATAGAGCAGACAAAGTGGTCTTGGCACTTTGCAAGCACTCATCTAATATTCAATAGCCACTTTGTTGTGAATTAATGAGATGCATTCATAGCTGACAGGAAATAGGATAAAAGAAAAGTTGGCAGTAAAGAAAGGAAGTCAGCTCCAAGAGTCCAGAGAAGAAAGAGGAAGGAGGGAGAGTCAACATCTCTGGAAGATGTCTTTGTGATTTTAGCTTTACATGCCCATTCTACAGATAGAAAAGAGAGTCCAGAAAGCATAGAGAGTCTGTCTTTGGACATATGACTGAAACCTAGGTCCTGACTTCCAGTCCGAGACTCATTAAAACACCAAACAGAGGGGTACCTGTGAACATATCTTTTAAACAAAAATTATTTCTGAAAGTGCTTGAGAGAACTGAGAGGAACCTCCTAGGAGGGCTTTGCAGAAATTTCATCTTTATAAAAATACAGAGATTTGCAAGATTCAGTGCATTAATATACCATATTACCTTACTTGTACTCAGATAGAATACAATGCAATTATTTTGACCCAAGCTTTCTTGATTACAACTGCACTTTAGTCCTGCCTTATTGGAGGGCCCTTTGATTATGTTTTACATGCTCTTTTTAAGAAACTAATTAATCTCTTTAATTTTTTTGGCCATGCCATGCAGAATGTGGGATCTTAGTTGCCCTCCCAGGGATTGAATCCATGCCTCCTTCAATGGAATTGTGGAGTTTTAACCACTGGACTGCCAGAGAAGTCTCTGCATGCTCTTTTTAGTATTATTATCTAAAATAACTTTATTTACTCATTTTGGGATGTGCTGGGTCTTTGTTGCTCCACGGGCTTTTCTCTAGCAGCAGCGAGAGGGGGTTAGCTAGCCTCTAGTTGCGGTGTACAGGCCTCTCTTGCTGGGGAGCATGGGCTCTAGGGCACACCCACTTCACTACTTGTAGCACATGGGCTCAGTAGTTGCAGCTCCCAGGCTCTAGAGCTCAGGCTCAACAGTTGTGGTGCATGGGCTTAGTTGCCCCATGGCATGTGGGATCCTCCCAGACCGGGGATCGAACCTGTGTCTCCTACATTGGCAGGCAGGTTTGTTACCACTGAGCCACCAAGGGAAGCCCCTCTGCATGCTTTTTTAATCACATACTTACTGACTTCCATTGGGACTGGGTTATCAATGACTCAGCTTACCTTTTATAATTTGATCCTTTCTAATTTCAATCTGAAAGTGTTTTTATTCTTAATTTCAATTTGTAATTACTTTGCCAATGCCCCATTTATAATACAAACTCTATAGTATAATATTACTAGTGTTGTTTTTACACAAAGCTTGATAAATGACAAAGATTATATCATTCTATTGACACGTGCATATTAGACATTTGTATTTCTGAGCCTAGAAATGTAATTAGATCCACGAACATAATGTGTGAAATATTTAAGTTGGGTATTTTAGTTTAGTACGGTTTTTTGTTTTTAATGTTGGCAGGACCTATAACACTGGTTTACATAGCTTTTAAAATCCAATCTGCAACTGAAAGCAACAGCATTCAGAAAATGTAGGAAAGTTTAAAATTAGCTTTAAAAATGATTTAAGTTCTGACTATTTTTTATATTATTACAGTAATATAATAGGAGCAAACTGTAGTCATATGAAAGGAGTAAGGTCAAATGCAATAACTATTTAATTTCAGTGGATGCATATAGTGTAGGCTCTGAGGACACTTTCTCTTGCTACTCATAATCCAGGACTGGTTTGTTTCAGTATCTCCTCCTTGCCTCCCTTTCCTTGTCCTCATCTCCTTTGTTTCCGCACTGCCCCTGCATCCATTCCTTCACTTCTTGTTTTGTCTCTCTTTGTATTTTTTTTCTTGTTTCCTCTTGATTTCTTAAATTTCCCTTCCTCTTCCTTTTGTCCTCTTTTTCACTTGTTCTGCCCCTCATCTCCCTCCTGACCTCCTTTTCCCTTGGTGATTTTTGGCAGAGTCCTTCAGCTTGATCCTTAATACAACCCTAACCAAACCCTGGGCTCTTATCTCAAGTTCTTTTTTTTTTTTTTTTTTTTAATTTTAAAATTGTTTATTTTCCAGTTTTTTTTTTTTTTAAATTAAAAAAAATTTCAGGTATACACGTGCTCCCCATCCTCAAGTTCTGAGCCGCCTCCCCTTACCTCCCCCCGACCCCCTCCACCAGCAATCCACTTTCCTTTTTCAGATATAAAGACAGGTGGTTTTTCCCTTACAAGAAGACTTCTTGACACTGCAGGATGAAGCAGTTTGGCAGACAACCTTTTCAGTCTCCATGTGGGTATTGTGAATGTGGATGAAAAAGCAGTTTAAGCACTCAGGCATGTGCCCTGGGGCTAAGGCAGGACGGTTCATTGCTCATTGCCTTTCTCTCTTAGGTTCCTGGCTGAAACTGCTATATTTAAAATAAGAACTATTTTTTGAATGAATGATTTTATATAAATGATTCTGTATAGAATTGATTCATTTACTTAAGTAGCCAGCCAAATCAGTTTAGCCAGTCAATATCATTGATTTTGTGAAAAGTGAAAGAAGTGTTAGTCTCTCAGTTATGTCCTGAGATCCCATGGACTGTAGCCATGCTCCCCCCGCCCTCCCCGCCCCCCCAGCTCCTTTGTTCCTGGAATTCTCCAGGCAAGAACTGGAGCTGGTAACCATTCCTTTCTACAGGGGATCTTCCTGGTCCAGGGATCAAAATCAGGTCTCCTGTATGGCAGGCAGATTCTTTACTGTCTGAGCCACCAGGGAAGCCCTGCTGGTTTATTTAAATATAATCTATGAAGTGGAAAGTCAAAATGAGGGAGGAGATAAAAAAATTTTCATTATTATACTATAGTGAAAAGGTAAAAACTTTCAATTCTATGAAGAAAATTCTTTCTAAACTTTTGAATCCCTGAATAGCGGGAAGAGGGGTGGGTAGAAACTTCGAAGACAATAAAAAACAGAAAACAAAGTAGTCCTTTAATTATAGCATAATCACCAGATTTCATACTGTGAATTCACTTTTGCTTTGGTCTTTTAAATAAATTATGCATGTTTTCCATATGGGGCCCCTCACCAAAACTCCTTTTTAATCTGGGAAAAAATTTTCAAAATCCAAGTTAGTATCCAAGTTCTGGGATATTAATTTGATTTTGGATTCTTCCATAAACTTTCCATGTTTAGCAATCTTTTTGAACTGCCCCTTGGGATACATATGTTTGTATTACACATATTCTATGTCTTTTAATAGTAACATTTAGAAATTCGGTAGGAAAAAATCATGTCCTTGTAAATTTGATCTTTTTCAAACATCAGAACATGAAGTGCTCATTGGCTTACCCCCCACTAAGTTACATTAATAAGCCATCTATCGTAAGCTCAACCATCCAATTGCAAAGAAACTTCCAACTTCATTATTATATGCTGTTTAATTGTTGTACATTTGACAAAGGATTAAGGCATAACTCATTTTTAATAAACTAAAATATTAATGGCAAAAAGCTTTTAAGAGAAAGTTGAAGAATTACTCATTATAAGCATGGTTTCAATAGAATTTGTTTATAAAGCTTACAGAAAAGGGAATGAATAATTAAAACTTAAAAAAAATGTTTTCCTTTTATATGAAATAGTTAACTCATAGATAACAGCAAGGATACTCCTGACGGTGATGTACTAACTTCCAAGCACTGAGATTTTTTACTTTTCCCCAAGTTTTTGCGAAACAGCTTGTATTAAACATGTACAGCCTAGACTGTGTTTAGCCAACCAGACTCCTTAATGGGCCACACTCCACCATCACAAATGCCTTTCTTAGTAGCCACTACGAATCCTGAAACTGCAGCTAATGAGCTGATGAAGAGTAACTGAATGTGAACCAGAGCATTGATCAATTCAGTACTATCCTATTCTTAACTCTACTGTTTACACTACACAAAGTAAGGTCAAGATTTTATCCTTTGTTGTTGATAGCATTTTAATACTGGCAATGGACTAATTTTCATAGCTTTGAAGAATTTGAAGCCAATTAATCCAATTAGAGTTATATTTGCCTAATTTAATAGAAATCGACCAACAGTGGCTTAGCAATAAAGCTTTGTTTCTCATATAAATTAGAAGTCCAGAAGGAAGCACTCTAGGCATTAAAGGAATCACTGAAGGCTGAGGCTCCTTCTAGTTTTCTGCTTCATCTTCCATGGTGTTTGATTCCCATGATAACAAGATGGTGGCTCCCTTTCTAGGCATCATATCTGTGGTCTTAGCTGGAAGAAGTGCATGCATGGGAGCTGAGTTTGTTCATTTTTAACAAGGAAAACATACCATTCCTAGAAGCTTTACCAGTAGAATTTTGCTTATATCTCAGTGTCCAGAATTGCCTCACATGGGCTACCGCCAGTGGAAAGGGTAGCTTGAAAAATCAACTTCATTTATGCTGAGTACTTTTGCTTCCCCCAATAAAATGAGCTTTTCACTGATAAGGATGAAGGGAGGGAAAAAGACACTGAGTCGACAAGTAAGAGTGCTCGAAGACAGGAGTGCTTGATGTGGCTTACTATGTTGGCCAAATAAATGACCCATTTTCTACCTTACTTCATGTTGTATAGATTCAGCCTCAAATATATTCTCTTAAAATCAGAAGACCCAAAATACTATTTATATCACAACAACACCTTTGGCTCTCAAATCCTCTATTCTTTCTCATAAGCCTAGCCACAGCCTCAGGCACTTCCCAGGTGTTTGCAAGGCTCAGACAGTAAAGCCTCTGCCTACAATGCAGGAGACCCAGGTTAGATCCCTGGGTCAGGAAGATCCTCTGGAGAAGGAAATGGCAACCCACTCCAGTACTCTTGCCTAGAAAATCCCAAGGATGGAGGAGCGTGGTAGACTACAGTCCATGGGGTCGCAAAGAATCAGACACGACTGACCGTCTTCACTTGGTCTTGATCTTTGCAATAAAGGCAGAGCTTGTCAGAATGGGTCAAAAAGATGGTTTTGGCTCTTTTGTCTTAGTCATTTTTACTCTATAGCCTGAATCCCATCTCATTTGGTGCACCATATGGAAACTTGATAACAACACACTCCTAATTTCTGGCCTACATATGTTTCTGCATTTACTAGAAAACCTTCTTTATCCCTCAGTGCTTCTACATCAGGTACATCCACAATATTCTTGTGGCAATGAAAGACCTAGACAGATTAAGGGTCTGCAAATTAGAGTCCAGAGTTAAATCTGGCCAGTTGCATTTTTGTAAATAGTTTTCGTAGAACATAGCTGTGCCCATTCCTTTCTGGTTTGCAGATGGCTGCTTTCATACTGCCAGAGCAGAGCTGAGTACCTGCAACAGAGACCATCTGGTTTGCAAAGCCCAAAATATTTACTATGTGGCACTTTACTGAAAGAGTTTGCTGACTCTTGATCTAGATAGCCAACCTATCAGTTCAGTTCAGTCTTTCAGTCATGTCCAACTCTTTGTGACCCCATGGAGCGGGCTTCCCTACCAATCACCAACTCCAGGAGCTTGCTCAAAATCATGTCCATAGAGTCGGTGATGCCATCCAACCATCTAATCCTCTGTCATCCTCTTCTCCTCTTGCCTTCAATCTTTCCCAGGATCAGGGTCTTTTCCAATGAGTCAATTCTTCGCATCAGGTAGCCAAAGTATTAGAGCTTCAGCTTCAGCATCAGTCCTTCCAATGAATATTCAGGGTTGATTTCCTTTAGGATCGACTGGTTTGATCTCCTTGCAGTTCAAGAGACTCTCGAGAGTCTTCTCCAATGCCACAATTCAAAAGCATCAGTTCTTCAGCACTCAGCTTTCTTTTATGGTCCAACTTTCACATCCATACACAACTACTGGAAAAACCATAGCTTTGACTATACAGACCTTTGTCAGGAAAGTAATGTCTCTGCTTTTTAACATGCTATCTTGGTTTGTCATAGCTTTCCTTCCAAGGAGCAAGTGTTTTTTAATTTCATGGCTGCAAGTCACCATCTGCAGTGATTTTGGAACCCAAGAAAATAAAGTCTGTCACTGTTTCCATTGTTTCCCCATCTATTTGCCATGAAGTGATGGGGTTGGATGCCATCATCTTAGTTTTCTGAATGTTGAGTTTTAAGCCAGCTTTTTCACTCTCCTCTTTCACCTTCATCAAGAGGCTCTTCAGTTCCTCTTCACTTTCTATCATAAGGGTGGTGATTAAACAAAACAAAACACAACTCCTCAGTAGTCTACTGCCTCCTTTAATGAACTAGTGGGAGAAACAGATATCAAGACAAATTGTTACAGTATAATCTACCAAAGTCTTCTAGGAGCCCAAGGAAGAAAATGCTTAAATCTTCTTAGTCAGCCTATAAAAATAAGCAAATATTTGTATTGTGTAAGGATCACATCCTTCTAAACATGTGACAAATACTTTTTTCTTCCTGTTTTCTCCCCTACCCACTACCAAGGAACAGAAGCAAAGGATTGTGATGCAGCAATTGACAAAAATATTGGGAAGTGAAGCATGGAAATTAATTAGCTAGAGAGTTTTGAATGGATGAATCAATGAAGTGAGAAGTTTTGAACAGTTGAGACTACCCATTTCAATCACTGGAGTATTATGGTCAGTCCTTATCTACAGATTAGGAATATAATTAAGAGTTAAGCCATTTTGCAAAACACAAAGAGTGAATTTCCAAGATTATAACTTCAAAATACAATTCTCCCAAGAGGAAATAATTTAGCTTTTCCCTGCAATTCCAAGCAAATTTAAGCGTTTTCTTCCTTGGGATCCTAGAAGACTTTGGTAGATTATACTGCAACAACTTGTCTTGACATCTGTTTCTCCCACTAGTTCATTAAGGGAGGCAGTAGACTAGTGAGGTTGTTTTTTTTTTTTAAGCTCCATGACCCATCAGGGTGCATGGGTCATAGTAAGTGCCAAAAACATAATTTTTATCAGAATTAACTATTTATTAAGCAATTTTAGATTCGAAGTCTTATTTTACTGATTTATGGATAGTGCAAAAGAGATTTCGTTATCAATAGTCTGTAGTAAGGGATTAACTTTGTCCTAAGAGAGGTTTGGCCTTTGTACGCAGCTCTTGGGAAGCAGCCTCTAGCCTTGGAATGTCCTGCTTGATGAGTGTTTTTGTTTATTTGGTCCCTTGAGCCACAACAGTCTCTGCTAACAAAGTAATTTATGATTGGGGGCCCCTTAGCCAGGCAGTATCAGCTCAACCTCTGAAAAGGCTAGAGGTTAAGGTCAGTGATGGAGCCAATCAACCATGTTTATGTGACTGATTCCTAATAAAATCTGTGGACATCAAAGCTCAACTGAGATTCTTTGGTTGGCAATTATTCTATGTGTATTTCCATATATGCAGAAGGAGAAGAGGGCATCAGAAGGTGAGTGGCATCACCGATGCAATGGACATGAACTTGGGCAGACTCCGGGAGACGTGAGGGACGGGGAGGCCTGGAGTGCTGCCATCCATGGGGTCACGAAAAGTTGGACATGACTGGGCAACTGAACAACAACAATTGCCATATATAGTTGCTACAAGAAATAGGTACTGTTGTATAACTCCACTGGGAGAGGACAACTGGAACCCTTACCCTGGACTCTCCTTGATCCTAAGTTATGCATCTCTTCCTTTGTCTGACTTTAATCTGTATGCTTCACTGTAATAAACTGTGAGTATAACATCTTTTCTGAGTTCTGTGAGTCCATCTAGTGAATTATTGAACATAAAGGTAGTCCTAGGGATGCTCAAACTTGCAATTGGTGTTGAAAATGAGAATGTCTTGGGAACTCCTGAACTTTCTAAATGATAATAGCAAAGACTTGATAGCTACTTTCTATATGCAAAAGATGGAAACTCAAATTGCTTCATTGATTTCATAGACTAAATTTACAAGTTTGACCATTTGACCCTGTTTTTAATGCCCGTTTTATAGATAGGAAAATTGAGGCTTAAAGATCAAATACCAAATCCAAAGTCTGAGGAAGTAGAGATGGTGCCAAGGTCAGGCTCTCTGACTCAAAAGCAAGTCACTCATCCACTGTGCCAAGACTGTGCTTCTTCCTTCATGATACAGAGAAGGGAAGCCAGAGTTAACCTTCAGTTAGGTCTCCATACCTTCTGCACATGGATGGGAACCGCAGTGGAGATTACAGTGAAGGCCATTGGCTTCAGAGCAAGAAATGCTCTTTGGTTTTTTGTGGGTTTTTTTGGTGGTGGTTCTGGTGGTTTGATTTGTTTTTTTGGTTTGTTTGGTTTCTTAGGTGTTTTTTTTTTTAATTGAATCATAGCTGTTTTACAACATTGTATTAGTTTTAGGTATACAGTAAAGTAATTCAGTTATATATATATTTTCAGATTATACTCCACTTTAGGCTATTATAAGATATTGAAAATAATTCCCTGTACTATAAATACTTGTTGCTTATCTATTTTATGTATGGTAGTTTGTATCTGTTAGCACCATACTTTAATTTGTTCCTCTTTCCTTCCCTTTCCCCCATGGTAACTGTAAATTTGTTTTCTATGTCTGTGGACCTATTTCTCTTTTGTACATAGATTCATGTATTATTTTTTAGATTCCACAAAAAAGTGATATCATATAGAATTTGTCTTTCTCTGTCTGACTTACTAAGTCTAATATTGTCTAGATCCATCCATGTTGCTGCAAATGGCACTGTTTCATTATTTTTTACGATTAAGTAATAGTCCAGTGTCCAAACTGCTTTTGATTTTTGACAGCTCAGTTTCTCTCTTTGACCCTAAGATCACCTATGACAATTGGTTAATAATTCACCCTAATCAATTGTCTCTTTTGTAGAAAAAATGTTTCTCCTTTGTAGAAAAATAATAGCCATTTGAGAAGCTGGTCTTATTCTTGCTGAATGAACATCCCAACAGTCCAAGGTGGAAGGTGAAGAATTTGCCTCTCCAGGCTGGGAAACTTGGGACACCAGCAGTCATAAAGTGGGGGCTTGATGAGGGTGCACAATTATTTTCTTTTCCCTTTGGTAACTTCAAGATCACAGTGACTGAAGAGGAAACAGGACTAGACTCCACTGACCTGACCCTCAGTGCAGCACTGTAGACATAGGGCTGGCCATTGAGCCAACTAGAACATATCAGCCAAGGATGCCCAAAACTCTGCTCTCAAAGACTACCAGCTTAGATTTACAACGGGTAACAGGCACAGGCACTGGCTCTGCTATATGTGTGCTGCTAGGAGAGTAGTTAACTTTCCCATTCTTACCCTGGGAATCCAGAGATTTCTGGCTCAGCATGTGAGTCAGAGGCAAGCCCACATGACCCAGAGTCCGAATAGATCACAGGTACATGAAAACAGCTCTTTGAAGAGTAAATTTCAATAGCACTTGTACTCTAATAAAATAATTGCTCCATAAATCTTTAGGTTGAAATACTAAGATTTACTCCAATTCTTTCCTCCACTTATATTGAGCACAACGAATCTTATGCCACCCAAGACTAACAGACAAATTCAAAACAAGAGAACATAATAACTGCTATTCAGGTAGTCTAAAAAGCAAAATTTGGGACCTTGATTTTCATATCCATTTGTGGATATAATTCACTCTTAGACCAAATGGATTTCTCCTCTGTTGTTACATTGAAATTCAAATATTGGCCATTTGGAGTATAAACCCAAGTGGCAAATTTCCAGTGTCAATATGCCTGAGTAGAAATTTGATCATCACCTTTTCCTGAATGAATCTTTTCTAGCTATCCAGGAAGAAAGGTCTTTGATTTATTAGGATTGAGTCAGCCACATAAGGCCCAGCAACCATGACAGACACAGGCCCAATGGATTCATATTTGAGATGGTTCCAAGGCTGAGGAGTTCAGAAGCTGTCATCAGATTGGCATCCTTCGGACAAACTTTGCCTTGAGTCATCCTTCAAAATATTTATAAGGGCTTCTTCAGTCTTGTCTTTGTGCCCCTGAGAACTATTTTATTCAGTTTCATCTGTCCAGAGCTATGGGTTTGTCAACCTCACCACTAGTGATGGCTTTGTTTACATTCCAGAAACCTGAGATTGTAGAAACACCATTCTCACTGACTCTTGCAGTGCACATAGGGTGGTCTCCATCTAAGTCATTGGTCGTTTTGGGTCAAATGTCTGACTTAATATTTTTTGAATTACGTTTCTAACTCATGTATGTTTTTTAAGATGGCATAATTTAATCAAAGATAACTTGTACTTACAGTGGCCACATTGAAGAACTTTGGACATGAACCGAAAAGGAAACAAAATCTTAACTACCTATGGGTCTTTATTTTTTTAATTGACATAGGAAAACTTACAAATGCAATTAGGATTCTAAAGTTGTCTCTCAAGGATTTTCCAATAGCCAAAATTTTAAAGGAAAAGTTTACTTAAAAGTTTAGACGTATCACGGATACATTTTAAAGCTGCTCTGAACTCTACAGAAGAGAAAAAGGAACTTGAAACTTCTCTGGGAAAATAAAGAGGCTTCAAGCAAGACCAGCACCCAATATCCCAAGGAATCCCTTAAACCAGGAAGGAGAATTATCTCTAATGATAGGAGAATAGAAACAAATCTTTTTAGTAGATTCAGGCACTGCGCTTTCAACTAGAAGTCCTGGAGTGATGTCTATACCTGTAACCTCAACTTGTATACTTAGCTAATGTGGTTTTTTGTTGTTGTTTGATTGCTAAGTCGTGTCTGACTATTTGTGACCCCATAAACTATAGCTTGCCATTCTCCTCTGTCCATGGAATTTTTCAGGCAAGAATACTGGAATGGGTTGCTAAAGTTGATCTTCCCAACCCAGGGATTGAACCTGTGTCTCTTGCATCTCCTGCAGGCGGATTCTTTACCACTGTGCCACTTGGGAAGCCGTACTTAGGTAATAGGGACTTTTAAACCATTCAGACCCTTCCTTTCAATACTATGATTTCTGCCATATTTGTCTGTAGCTGGCTCTCTCTCATTTATTTTTTTGCCTGTCTCCTTGGAAACTTTAAACATTAATTACTTTTAGAAATTGTCATTATGTGTCACTCTAGGAATATTTACTTTAAATGGATCTAATCAAAAGGGAAAGATTTTAGAAATTAGGTTTAATGGACCAAGTTCTTATTGACTTTTAAAAACAATATTGATATATTTAGGTTTTGAAAAAAATCCCAAACTGCGTGGCCTTAGCTTCTGGGTAACAAGAAGGAAAGCAAAATGCCAAGAGCATTTAACTATGATTTATAATATTCAAATTTTTGGCTATAAGTTCACATTTGTAAATTATAATTTAAAATTTCATATAATATTCCTATGAAATTATTCCTTCAGCGAATAGTTGATTTAATAATTTCAGGTTTAAAAACTGCTTTATGTTTTCCCCCAATCTCATTAAAAACAACATTAGAAAAATATTCTAGTTTATACTAGACTTTATTTTTCATAAAAAAGTCTAATATGAGGGACTTTCCTGGTGGTCCAGTGCTCTATGCTTCCAAAGCAGGGGGCCCAGTTTTGATCCCTGGTCAGGGAACTATATCCCAAATGCCACAACTAAAAAATTCCATGTGCTGCAACTAAGACCCATCACAGCCAAAAAATAAAGTCTAATTTAAATTTCCTAAATTTCCTTTATTGGTTTTGCTAGTTAGTCCTTTGAGATTATAAAATTGAATATTGTGTATTTAAGTACATTGTATCATAATAGGAAGAGGCTTTATGAAAAGAGATAAATTTACATAAAGCTACAAATCATAAGATTTCTTGAGACTCTTGGTTTAAATCCTTAATATTACTTTGATTTTACTGAGAAATAAACTTTATATACTTAAGCACATAATTTTGATATATTTGTGTTATTATTTAATACATGCAGAGCAGTCTTCAATTAAAAGTTTAAAAAAGATGCACAAATATGTTTGATTTATTTTGACATACATGTTTTTGTTTTAAAATAAAAGTATGTGATGGTGGAGGATGCTTCCACAGAGTAATGGATACATTTTAGTTTACTGTTTTTTAAAAAAAGAAATAATTTTGCTCTAAAGTAAAAAATATCTGGTTACGTCAGAATAAAAAAATAATAAAATACAGATTTTTAAGTATATTTTAAAAGTGTAGAAAATCTCTCTTGAAGAGTAAACTCTATGTGCTTGGGATTAGAATATCTATAAATACGGAGTCAGAAAAAAAGTGCTAAAAATTTTGACCAAGCTCTTTAAACTGATAGGTTTATTCAAAAGAGAAAATTATTTACAGATCTTTATCTGATCATGGATGATATTTTTAAAAGACCAAACTAGAATGGATTTTCTTTCTGTTAAAAATGTCTAAATTATTCTGTGCCTAGTCAAAAGTCCATCTAGTCAAAGCTATGGTTTTTCCAGTGGTTATGTGTGAATGTGAGAGTTGAACCATAAAGAAAGCTGAGTGCCAAAGAATTGATGCTTTTGAATGGTGGCATTGGAGAAGACTCTTGAGAGTCCCTTGGACTGAAAGGAGATAACACCAGTCAATCCTAAAGGAAATCGTTCCTGAATATTCATTGGAAGGGCTCATGCTGAAGCTGAAACTCCAATACTTTGGCCATCTAATGTGAAGAACTGACTCATTGGAAAAGACCCTGATGCTGGGAAAGATTGAAGGCAGGAGGAGAAAGGGGATGACAGAGGGTAAGATGGTTGGATGGCATCACTGACTCAACGGACATGATTTTGAGCAAGCCCCGGGAGTTGGTGATGGACAGGGAGGCCTGGTGTGCTGCAGTCCATGGGGTAGCAAAGTCGGACACAACTCAGCGATAGAACTGAGCTGAACTCTTTTTGCACTTGATATATTTTAAATAAAAGCTTTTGGGGCTTCCCTGGTGGGGCTTCCCTGGTGGGGCTTCCCTGGTGGTCTAGTGGTTAAAACTCTGTCTTGCAATGCAGGGGACACAGGTTTGATCCCTGGTGGGGGAACTAAGATCTCATACACTGTGGAGCAACTAAGCCTGTGCCACAGCTAGAGAGTCTATGTGCCGTAATTAAAGATCCCACATGATGGAAGGTCCTGTGTGCTAAAACTAAGAACTGACAAAACCAAATTAATTTTATGTATATTATATATAAAACATTTTATTTTTGAAAAAGTTTAAGTTCTTAATGATGACCTTCACTAATCACTGTTTTAAACTTATTGCTTGTAACTATTACTTGCCTTAGGCATATCTTGTCTCCTATGACAACTCATTTTGATTTTGTCTTTTTCAAATTTAGGCACCAAATTAGAATAATAAAAATATCATGATAGCTTTTACCCCTGAAATGTCTTTGTATTTCCTAAATAGATACAGGTAACATAAAGATTTTCTCCTTTAAAAAAGTAAGGATAATAGGAACGACTCCATTTGTTTGCCAGTTTTAATTAACTCAAGATTATTGAGAGCTTTTTTCTTTCTTAAAGTGAAAGTGAAAGTTGCTCAGTCGTATCTGGCTCTTTTCTGGAGTGGGTAGCCTTTCCCTTCTCCAGGGGATCTTCCCAACCCAGGGATCGAACCCAGGTCTCCCACATTGCAGGCATATTGTTTACCAGCTGAGCCACAAGGGAAGCCCTTTCTTTCTTAAAACTAGGGCAAATTTCTTTTAAGTTGACTAATTCAAAGGTTCAGCATTTCTATGTTATGTATAAATAAAATTGTTCTAAATATGTATCAATTATGGTGTACTTTTCACATTAAAAAACATATAGATACAGTATAAATGTATGTATCCATAGATACACATAGATACAATAACAGCCCACACAAAGATTTTGTCAGATTTACACAGGAAATGTAAATTGGTGATTTTCATACTATATACTTTGGGTTTCCCTGGTGGCTCAGCTGGTACAGAATCCACCTGCAAAACGGGAGACCTGGGTTCAATCCCTGGGTTGGGACGATCCAGTGGAAAAGAGAACAGCTACCCACACCAGTATTCTGGCCTGGAGAATTCCATGGGCTACAGTCCATGGGGTTGCAGAGACAAAACTGAACGACTTTCACTTTAAAACAACTGGACATTTATCACTGTCATATGTTCTTCTTCCTAGGAAGAAGACTAAATCTCTATAGGCTAATTTTATGTACTATCTCAAACAAGAATTCTACTCTCCTCCATTTAAATACTGTAGTGTATGAAAAATTACTGTGTACTTTTCATTCTTATCACCAAAAGATATCACCAGGCTTCCTTGCCAGCTACCTAATCAGCTTCAACATATTAGATAAGGTGATTAGGTATCTTTGGAAATACCATCAGATAACGACTTCACTTAAACTTCATCAGAAAAGAATTTATCATGTACTATTAACATCTAACACAGCATTAAGATTCCAATGATAGATTTTCCAGATGAAACAACATTATCCATTCTCCAGCATTAAGAATTTTAAAAACTACACTTAATGGAAACATAAAGCTGAAGAATCTCTGAAAGCAGATGGTTTGTGAGAACAGCTAGCTAGATCAAGATTTCTAGAAAAAGCATATTTGATTCAAAACCATTCCTTCCCACCAAACCAGGGGCCACAAGCCACTAGTACTGTGTTTCTTTACACATTCATTCTTTACTTACCCTTGGGGGTTCCCTTGTGTCTCAGCTAGTAAAGAATCCACCTGAAATGCGGAAGACCTGGGTTCAATCCCTGGGTTGGGAAGAGCCCCTGGAGAAGGGAAAGGCTACCCACTCCAGTATTCTGGCCTGGAGAATTCCAATGGACAGTCCATGGGGTCACAAAGAGTCGGACACAACTGAGCGACTTTCACTTTCACTTTTTCACTTTCGTTACCCTCTAAGCCATTTCCTTCTCCCTTGCCGGTTCTACTCCCTTATTCGGGCCAACAACCTTATCCTTGATAATTTCCAGATACTGGACCACTTCTTCAGTTACTGGAAAAACTAAGCAACCCATATTCAAATTAAAGAGAAAAAAAACCCCAAAACACTTGATCATCTAAGGAAGATCCAAATAGTTTGTGGGACATTTGAGACATATTTCAACCATTAATAATAATCCTTGTGTCCATGTTTCTCTCTGTTATAGTTGCCAAGTGCATAATCTCCAGAGTCTCAAATACTGCTGCATAGTCACTGTCATGCCAGATGATTCAATAAACAATTAGCCAACAAAAAGTAACTAGGGGGTATAATGCCTACAGTTTTCCAAACAACTGCCATTACAAATATTCAATCCTTTTTAATAGATTCAGATATTATTTTTTAATTTTAAATTATTTTTTAATTTAAATTATTTTTTGTCATCCTTTCTTTAAAAATTGAGATATAATTGAAAAAATTATATATGTTTAAAATGTACAGTGTGATGATTTGTTGTGTATATACATTGTGAATTGATTGCTACAATCACTTCATGGCAAATAGAAGGTGAAAAAGTGGAAGCAGTAATAGATTTTATTTTCTTGGGCTCCAAAATCACTGTAGACAGTAACTGAGCCATAAAATGAAAAGACATTTGCTCCTTGGAAGGAAAGCTATAACAAACCTAGCCAGCATAATAAAAAGCAGAGACATCACTTTGCCGACAAAGATCCATATAGTCAAAGATACAATTTTTCCTGTAGCCGTGCCGTGTACAGTTGTGAGAGTTGGCCCGTAAAGAAGGCTAAGCACTGAAGAATTGATGGTTCTGAATGGTGGTGCTGGAGAAGACTCTTGAGAGTCCCTTGGACAGAAAGGAGATCAAACCAGTCAATCCTAAAGGAAATCAACCCTGAATATTCATTGGAAGGACTGATGCTGAACCTGAAACTCCAATACATTGGCCACCTGATGCAAAGCACCTATTCATTGGAAAAGATCCTGATGCTGGGAAAGATTGTGAAGACAAAAGGAGAAGGAGGCAGCAGAGAATGAGATAGTTAGATAGCATCACCCACTCAATGTACAATAGTATGAGTAAATTCCAGGAGATAGTGAAGGACAGAGAAGCCTAGCATGCTGCAATCCATGGGGTCACAAAGAGTTGGACATGACTTATCAACTGAACAATCACATACCACAATCAAGTTAATTACAGACATCACAGTTTTGTTTTGTTTTTTGGAGAAAACTTGAGATCTATCTACTCTCAGTCTCTTAGCAAATTTCATTTCTCCTTTTTTTTCTTTTGAAACATAGTTGATTTATTTATTATTTTTTTTAAGCAAATTTCCAATATACTATACAGTGTTATTAACTATAGCCAACATGCTGTACATTAGATCCTCAAAACTCATTCATCATTTAGAAAGAGTTTGTTAGATACTATACTTTCAAGAGAGGTGCAGGACTAAATTGATCATATTTCCAAAAGAAAATGATCTATCACCAAGAAAATGAAAAATGTCCTTACTGGTAGTTAGGCTGCACTAGAGGGAGGAAGATACTGAGAACTGAGACAGAAGGTACAGCTTTCAAAACTGCAAAACAAATAAGCTGCACCAAATCATCTTGTACATCACAGAGTATCTAGGCTCAAACTTTCTTACCACAAGGTCATTCAGACCCATACAATCTGAGATAAGATCATGGACAGACTCATCCAGCAGTAGCTTCTCACAGACTCATGGGTTTAAAGACCATGGACTGTTTCAGCCACTTTGTCAAAGCCATCTTTTGATTAATTCACCCCCCACCACACACATTTCAGGTACCCTTCTTTAATTTCTCCCTCCTGAAGTACCCTGGGTTTCCTCTGAAGTACATCTTCTATATGTACCAAGCTCAACAAACATTGGCTTCAAATATGTTCCTGATGGTCTTTGCTTGGTAGGCTTTAAAAAATCTTATGAAATTGGTATTATTACTATTCCATATTTCATATTTTATTGAAGGATTTTATCTTAGAGTAGCACTTCCAAGAGAACTTTCTCTGATGATAGAGATGGTTTATAATTTGCACAGCCAAGCACAGTAGCTACTAGTCACATGTAACCATTGGGTACTGGAAATATGGCTAGTATGACTAAGGAAATAAAGTTTTAACTTTGTATACTTTTTCTTCACTTAAATCGAAGCATTCACATGTGACTAGAGGTCAGCATACTGGGCATTGCAGTCTTAAACACACACCATTTCTTGACCTTGTTAGGATACTTCATCAAAGGGACATTCCTCTCAGAGAGTGATGCACCCTAATCACTCCCCAACCTGTTTTGTTTTGTTTTGTTTTCCCCCTCAAAAACCATGTAATGGTCTCTGAATGGGCATAGTGTGATGCACTGATGCTGGTTATGGTTGTTGTGTAGCCGCTAAGTAATGTCCAACCCTTCTGGGACCTCCACGGACTGAAGCCCACAGACTTCTTTGTCCTTTGATTTTTCCAGGCAAGAATACTGGAGTGGGTTGTCATTTCCTTCTCCAGGAGATCTTCCCAACTCTATCTAACCCACGTCTCCTGTATTGGCAAGTGGATTCTTCACCACTGAGCAACCTGGAAAACCCAGGAGGGGTGGTAAAATTTAGCTTTGTCTTTTAAAGGAAACTTTTTGGTTGTAAAAAAAGTAGTCTTTGCCTTATTTTCTGATAGAACTAGCTTCTGCATCACTGAAGAGAGATTAACAATAGCATTCTTCTACCTATTCAATGGGGCTTCCCAGATGGCTCAGTGGTGAAAAAAAAATATGCCTGCCAACATGTTTTCTCTCCCTAGCTCAGGAAGATCCCATGGAATAGGAACTGGTAACCCACTCCAATACTTCCAGTATTCTTGCCTGGAAAATTCCATGGACAGAGGAGCCTGGTAGGCTACTATCCATGGGGTTGCAAAGAGTCAGACATGACTGAGCATGCACACAACACACCTATTCAATAGCCAAAGGTGTTATTGTAACTCAAAAGTGGGACAGAGTGGGAAAGCCATGATGTTTGTGAATTCAGCTCCATAGCACTCTTACTTATGAAAATTTCATGCAGATTCTGGCATGTGGTAAAGCTTTTGAGTTTATTTTTCTTTGTAGTATGAGTTTTCATAATTTTAGTTGTCTTAATATGTATTTCAAATGGACAGTTTGTGGACTGTGAACCTGAAGCTACTTAGGTTGGCACCATCTTAAACCAGAAGTCCCAGTGTCACTAAAATATTGATTTGTAATGTTTGATGGTATATAAGAATATCTATTGCTGAGGTGAGTTATTTCACTGTATTTTTTCCAGCCTTGTTGAGATATAATTGACATGAAACATTGTGTAAGTTTAAGGTATTCAGTGTGAAGATTTGGTACAAATATATATTGTAAAATGATTACCACAAGAGGGTTAGCTAACACCTCCATCACCTCATGTAATTTTCTTTTTGTGAGAATGGTGAGAGTGTTGAAGATCTGCTTTCCTAGAAACTTGCAGGTATATCATGTGGTACTGATAACTGTAGTTACCATGCTGTACATTAGTTCTCCAGAACTTATTTATCTTATCTGAAATTTTGTATCCTTTAACCAACATCTCTCCACTTCCCCTATCCCCAGCCCTTGGCAACTACCATTCTACTTTCTGTTGCTATGAGGTTGACTTTTTCAGATTTCACCTAAAAGTGAGATCACACGCCATTTGTCTTTTCTCTGTGTTACTTATTTCACAGTATAATATCCTCAAGGGTAATCCATGTTGTCCTAAACATCAGGATTTCCATCTTTTTCATATGCATAATATCATATATATCACATCTTTCTTCATTCACCTGCAGGTGAACATGTAGGTTGTTTGCATATCTTGGCTGTTGTGAATAAAGTTGCAAGAACAAGGGGGCACATTTATCTCTTTGGGATCTTGATTTCACTTCCATTGAATACATATCCGAATAGGAATAATGTGGTTTTAATACTTTACTTTTTTTCATAGCAGTTGTACAAAGCTGCATTCCCCCAAAAATTTGCAAGGTTTCCCTTTTCTCCATATCCTCTGCAACACTTTTTTTTTTTTTAATTTCCAAAGTTTATAAACCCATATGCTGCTTCTGCTGCTGCTGCTAAGTCACTTCAGTCGCGTCCGACTCTGTGTGACCCCATACACGGCAGCCCACCAGGCTCCCCCGTCCCTGGGATTCTCGAGGCAAGAACACTGGAGTGGGTTGCCATTTCCTTCTCCAATGCATGAAAGTGAAAGGTGAGAGTGAAGTTGCTCAGTTGTGTCCAACTCTTAGCGACCCCATGGACCGCAGCGCACCAGGCTCCTCCTCCCATGGGATTTTCCAGGCAAGAGTACTGGAGTGGGTTGCCATTGCCGTCTCCATAAATCCATATAGAGGAGTACAAATATTGAAACTATAATCACCATAAGAAATAAAAACAAATTATTAAAAATAATTGCCAGTGGGTAACGAGATAATCATTTGAAGGGAGATGTTTTTATTGGCTAATAAGCTGCTCTAGTCTATTTTGTTTTTAAATATGTACACATATTCCTTTGAAAAAATGAAAATAATACAATTGTGTATATTCATATCTATTAAGCTAGGCGCTATTCATTTCATAATTTACCTTCATTATGGCCTTGTCACTACAGGTTTCTTTTTTAAATTTCTTCTCTTTTTGATTTACAGCCATTCTAACAGGTTATGAGGAGGGTGGTATCTCATTGTGACTTTGATTACATTTCCCTGACAATTAGTGATGTTGAGCATCTTTTTGTGTACCTGTTGGCCATTTGTAGGTCTTTCTTAGAAAAATGTCTATTATTTATTTATTTTTGCACTATTGAGTTGCATGACTTCCTTATATATTTTGGATATTAACCCCCTTTATAGATAAAGTGAAAGTGAAGTCGCTCAGTGTGTCCCACTCATTGTGACCCCCTGGACTGTAGCCTACCAGGCTTCTCCATCCATGGGATTCTCCAGGCAAGAATACTCAAGTGAGTTACCATTTCCTTCTCCAGGGGATCTTCCCAACTCAGGGACAGAACCCGGGTCTCCCGCATTGTGGGCAGACGCTTTAACCTCTGAGCCATCTTTAGATAAATGGTTTACAAATATTTTCTCTTAGTCCAAAGGTTGCTTTTTCATTTCTTAGGCCATTTCTTTTTTCTGCACAAAAGCTTCTCAGTTTGACGTAGTCTCACTTATTTATTTTTGTTTTTCTTGCCTGTTCAGTTCAGTTCAGTTCGGTGGCTCAGTCATGTCCTACTCTTTGCGACCCCATGAACTGCAGCACGCCAGGCCTCCCTGTCCATCACCAACACCCGGAGTCCACCCAAACCCATGTCCATCGAGTCAGTGATGCCATCCAGCCATCTCATCCTCTGTTGTCCCCTTTTCCTCCTGCCCTCAATCTTTTCCAGTTTCAGGGTCTTTTCAAATGAGTCAGCTCTTCACATCAGGTGGCCAAAGTGTTGGAGTTTCAGCTTCAACATCAGTCCTTCCAATGAATAATCAGGACTGATCTCCTTTAGAATGGACTGGTTTGATCTCCTTGCAGTCCAAGGGACTCTCAAGAGTCTTCTCCAACACCACAGTTCAAAAGCATCAATTCTTCGGTGCTCAGCCTTCTTCGCAGTCCAACTCTCACATCATACATGACCACTAGAAAAACTGTAGCCTTGACTAGATGGACCTTTGTGGACAAAGTAATGTCTCTGCTTTTGAATATGCTGTCTAGGTTGCTCATAACTTTCCTTCCAAGGAGTAAGCATCTTTTAATTTCATGGCTGCAATCACCATCTGCAATGATTTTGAAGCCCAAAAAATAAAGCCAGCCACTGTTTCCACTGTTCCCCCATCTATTTGCCATGAAGTGATGGGACTGGATGCCATGACCTTAGTTTTCTGAATGTTGAACTTTAAGACAACTTTTTCATTCTCCTCTTTCACTTTCATCAAGAGGCTCTTTAGTTCTTCTTCACTTTCTGCCATAAGGGTGGTGTTATCTGCATATCTGAGGTTATTGATATTTTTCCCGGCAATCTTGATTCCAGCTTGTGCTTCCTCCAGCCCAGCATTTCTCATGATGTACTCTGCATAGAAGTTAAATAAGCAGGGTGACAATATACAGCCTCGACGCACTCGTTTTCCTATTTGGAACCAGTCTGTTGTTCCATGTCCAGTTCTAACTGTTGCTTCCTGACCTACCATACAGGTTTCTCAAGAGGCAGGTCAGGTGTTCTGGTATTCACATCTCTTTCAGAATTTTCCACAGTTTATTGTGATCCACACAGTCAAAGGCTTTGGCATAGTCAATAAAGCAAAAATAGATGTTTTTCTGAAACTCTCTTGCTTTTTCAATGATCCAGTGAATGTTGGCAATTTGATCTCTGGTTCCTCTGCCTTTTCTAAAACCAGCTTGAACATCTGGGAGTTCATGGTTCTCATATTGCTGAAGCCTAGCTTGGAGAATTTTGAGGATTACTTTACTAGTGTGTGAGATGAGTGCAATTGTGCGGTAGTTTGAGCATTCTTTGGCATTGCTTTTATTTGGGATTGGAGTGAAAACTGACCTTTTCCAGTCCTGTGGCCACTGCTGAGTTTTCCAAATTTGCTGGCATATTGAGTGCAGCACTTTCACAGCATCATCTTTCAGGATTTGGAATAGCTCAACTGGAATTCCATCATCTCCACTAGCTTTGTTCACAGTGATGCTTCCTAAGGCCCACTTGACTTCACATTCCAGGATGTCTGGCTCTAGGTGAGTGTGAGTGATCACACCATCATGATTACCTGGGTTGTGAAGATCTTTTTTGTATAATTCTTCTGTGTATTCTTGCCACCTCTTCTTAATATCTTCTGCTTCTGTTAAGTCCATACAATTTCTGCCCTTTATTGAGCCCATCTTTGCATGAAATGCTCCCTTGGTATCTCTCATTTTCTTGAAGAGATCTCTAGTCTTTCCCTTCTATTGTTTTCCTCTATTTCTGTGCATTGATTGCTGAGAAAAGCTTTCTTCTCTCTTCTTGCTATTCTTTGGAACTCTACATTCAAATGGGTATATCTTTCCTTCTCTCCTTTGCTTTCCACTTCTCTTCTTTTCACAGCTATTTGTAAGGCCTCCTCAGACAGCCATTTTGCTTTTTTGCATTTCTTTTTCTTGGGGATGGTCTTGATCCCTGTCTCCTGTACAATGTCATGAACCTCCGTCCATAGTTCATCAGGCACTCTGTCTATCAGATCTAGTCCCTTAAATCTATTTCTCACTGCTACTGTATAGTCATAAGGTATTTGATTTAGGTCATACCTGAATGGTCTAGTGGTTTTCCCTACTTTATTCAATTAAGTCTGAATTTGGCAATAAGGAGTTCATGAACTGAGCCACAGTCAGCTCCTGGTCTTGTTTTTGCTGACTTTATAGAGCTTCTCCATCTTTGGCTGCAAAGAATATAATCAATCTGATTTCAGTGTTGACCATCTGGTGATGTCTATGTGTAGAGTCTTCTCTTGTGTTGTTGGAAGAGGGTGTTTGCTATGACCAGTGCGTTCTCTTGGCAGAACTCTATTAGCCTTTGCTCTGCTTCATTCTGTACTCCAAGGCCAAATTTACCTGTTACTCCAGGTGTTTCTTGACTTACTTCCTTTGCATTCCAGTCCCCTATAATGAAAAGGACATCTTTTTTGGGTGTTAGTTCTAGAAGGTTTGTTGCCTGTGCTTTAGTGTTTTATGCAGGGAATCGCGGTCAAGGCCAATGTCAAGGAGCTTTTATCTGTATTTTCTTCTAGGAATTTTACATTTTCAGCTCTTATGTTCAAGTCGAATTCATTTTGAGTTTATTTTTGTGAATGGTGTAAGACTGGGATTCAGCGTCATTTTTCTGCATGTGGAGGTCCAGTTTTCCCAACATCATTTATGGAAGGGCTATCCTTTCTCCACTGAGTATTCTTGGCTATGTACCATGTATTAGATCTGCACCAATGCCAGATATATTTGAGGAACAATTTTTATCTTGTGTTTTTATAAGACATTTTGCTCTGTTTTGCAATTTAGCTTCATATGACACATGTTAGGGACCTCCCCTCCATGGCTCAGTGGTAAAAATTTGGCTGTGATGTAGGAGACAGGGGAGGCATGGGTTTAATGCCTGGGTCAAGAAGATCCACTGGAGGAGGGCATGGCAACCCACTTGCATATTCTTGCCTGGAGAATCCCATGGACAGAGGAGCCTGATGGGCTACAGTCCATGGAGTTGCAAAGAGTGGGACAAGACTGAAGTGGCTTAGCGTGCACACAGGGACCTTGAAACTGTCTCAAGATTAACCAAAATGATGAGATTTGGAGTCTGAGGGTGGGGGGAAAGTTGCCATTTGTAAATCATCAGTATCCTTGGATGTTTAAGCAAACATATCTGTATAGAATAGGAGTTAAGAACAGTGACATTAAGCCCCGACTTGAAAGTCAAACTGCAAGCGTTCAAACCCTAGTTCTCCCATCTGAGAGACTTTGGGGAAACTACTTAAAACTTATTGTGCCTCAGTTTTCTCAACTGCTAAAGGAGATCGTGATATTAAGAGCACCCTTATCTGATAAGGTTGTGAAGTTTAATCCTCCTACCAATGCAGAATCCTCCTGCCAATGTAGGAGATGCAAGAGATGCAGGTTCAATCCCTGGGTAGGGAAGATCCCCTGGAAGAGGAAATGGCAACCCACTCCAGTATTCTTGCCTGGAAAATCCCATGGACAGAGGAGCCTGGTGGGCTACAGTCCATGGGATCGCAAAGAGTCAGATATGACCAAGCAACTAAGCACACATATATGTATTACTGAGATCAGTGATTGGTAGAAAGCATTTGTTATCATTATGCTCCAGGCTTCAACTTTAAAAAGCCTCATATAGCTTCTTTGCATATAAGAGTTTAGAAAAAGAATCTGAACACTTATTTGCATTATACCCTGTTGAGCATCATGTCCATGAAAGACTGTTGAACTAATAACTTTTGATAATTAAACATTCTAAGTCTTGAGAAATCTGTATGCAGTTCAGGAAGCAACAGTTAGAACTGGACATGGAACAGCAGACTGGTTCCAAATAGGAAAAGGAGTACATCAAGGCTGTATATTGTCTCCCTGCTTATTTAACTTCTATGCAGAGTACATCATGAGAAACGCTGGACTAGAAGAAACACAAGCTGGAATCAAGATTGCTGGGAGAAATATCAATAACCTCAGATATGCAGATGACACCACCCTTATGGCAGAAAGTGAAGAGGAACTAAAAAGCCTCTTGATGAAAGTGAAAGTGGAGAGTGAAAAAGTTGGCTTAAAGTTCAACATTCAGAAAACGAAGATCGTGGTATCCGGTCCTATCACTTCATGGCAAATAGATGGGGAAACAGTGGAAACAGTGTCAGACTTTATTTTTTGGGCTCCAAAATCACTGCAGATGGTGACTGCAGCCATAAAATTAAAAGACGCTTACTCCTTGGAAGGAAAGTTATGACCAACCTAGACAGCATATTCAAAAGCAGAGACATTACTTTGCCAACAAAGGTCTGTCTAGTCAAGGCTATGGTTTTTCCAGTGGTCATGTGTGGATGTGAGAGTTGGACTGCAAAGAAGGCTGAGCGCCGAAGAATTGATGCTTTTGAACTGTGGTGTTGGAGAAGACTCTTGAGAGTCCCTTGGACTGCAAGGAGATCCAACCAGTCCATTCTGAAGGAGATCAGCCCTGGGATTTCTTTGGAGGGAATGATGCTGAAGCTGAAACTCCAGTACTTTGGCCACCTCATGCGAAGAGTTGACTCATTGGAAAAGACTCTGATGCTGGGAGGGATTGGGGGCAGGAGGAAAAGGGGACAACAGAGGATGAGATGGCTGGATGGCATCACTGACTCGATGGACGTGAGTCTTAGTGAACTCTGGGAGTTTGTGACGGACAGGGAGGCCTGGAGTGCTGCGATTCATGGGGTCGCAAAGAGTCGGACACGACTGAGTGACTGAACTGAACTGAAGACTTTACAGAATGTTTTTTATAGACTTTACAGTCACAGAGTGCTGACGATAAATATCATAAGGCACCTTGGAAGGTATTTTTGCTCCTCTTCTCAGGGCAGCTGTATATTCTGAGATCTTATTCATTCAAGGTGGATCCAAGCATCTATACAGAAGACATGGAACTCTGTGTATCTCTCTGTGGGTAATATTGACAGGAAACAGAAGAAGCATGTTCCAGGCTGTTTAAAGGATGGAATGTTTGGCAGAATGGGTGGAGGATTTAGGCATTTATGAGCCACTTTATTTGACAATGAGCCCCTTGGAGTAGAAGCACTAGGGATTTGAAGAATTCTTAATTATTTTAAGAAAGATCTCCAGCAATCTGTTTCCCCTTTCAACCACACAATCGTACATTTGTGTAAAACGTTAAAGTTTTTAAAGTAAAAGATCCATTGGCATCATGATCTTTCCTTGTTCCTAACTGTCTTCTTCCCCTTCCCTACTCTAGAGAAGTTTGAGGAAAAGAATATAATAACGAGAATGATAAAAGGTCAACTCCAGCTATAGGTGAATAGGCAGAGCTCTAAGAAAGCAAAACTTCCATCCATAAAACATGAGTGAAATTGAGCACATTTTGTGGAGATTTAAATTACTCGTGTCCTAAAGAGTTTCTGAGGCCGACAGAATTCCAGCTTCTAAAGGTTTAGCTAATTTAAAGAGTATATATTCCCTTGTTGAGGGAAACTTTGAAAAAGGACAAGGAATATGTCTATCATTTTAAAACTTCCCTTTTGCAACTGGGTTGACTTGGCCTAATATATAAATCCCTCCATGTGAGGCTAGATCATGGTATATTGTGAACTATGAATTGCAAAAAACAGACCCATGGGGCTGCCTACAGACTCTTTAGTGGGGCTAATCTGAAGGCCTGAGGCTTTACGTTTGCTATTCATTACAAAACTTCAAAGGTCGGCATTTCTTTGCTATTGCTATGTTATTCTGGTGAAGTTTCTTTTTCCTTTTTATACATCAACATTCAAAATACATACATTGAGATTTTACTCTATTTGAAGTTTTATGGGACTTCTCTTTGGAGAATGCTTTAACAGTTCAAAGTTTGATTATAGCTTTTTTAGGGTCATAAGAAGAATATCATTTCCTAGTTTGGATTTCTCTTGACTGCTGTGATGGCCTTTTACTTGTTTCCTGGCCTTGGATCCTGTCTATCCATGTCATCATCTTTCATTCTGTTGTCAGAGTTCTAAAGGGCAGACTTCATCACATCGCTGTTTTATTTCGTGTCTCCCTGCGGGCCTATAGGATGAAACCCTCATTCCTTAGGAAGATATCCAAGGCCCTTTGTCCTCTCACTTTCCTCCAGGAAGACTTCCATTGTCTGTGCTCCATGCAAGCAAGAAACACGGCCATTTTGTTCAGCGTTTACCCTAGACAACAACAGGTTCAGAGGTGGCCAGGTACATAACAGGAAGGAGAGGAGAGCAGGATGGGATGGAGAGAGTAAGGGGAAGGGAGGTGGGGGGAGGGGGAGGTGAACTGGCAAGCTCGTGCCTCTTTCACAGAGGGAGGAGGCCTGGGAGCTGCTACTCAGCTCCAGTCATTTGTTGCCATGTGGGAATGTGGGCCCAGTGTTGCCAGATCTTCTAATTTTTTTTTTCCCAGAGAAGCCAGAAATCTGGAATTTTATGAGAAATCTTCCAATTTTTAAATCTTGGCAACTAATTCAAAATATTTTTAAAACACTGTGTGGGCCAAAAGAGGAAAAAAAAAAAAAATCTCTGCCAGCTAAGACTGTGACCTCTTTGGGAAGAGCCAGAAAGTGTTAGCTTCCTAGCCTTTTGCTCCACACACATGACACTTCCTGCCATTCCCCCAAATGTGTCATGTGCTTCGTACCCCTCTTCAGTGTTGATCTTGCTGCCAGCAATGCCCTCCTCATTCTTCTCTTGTAAACTCCTACTCATCCTTCAGGACCCAGCCCCAATGTCACTCGTCCCTAGGGACGTTCACCTTGCCTGAGGAGGTGCAATCAGACGCTGCCCAGACTCTATGGTAACACATACCAGGCATAAGGCTATCCTTACAGACCGGAAGAGGCTCTCTTAGGACTCTTCTCTGGCACACAGAACAGGGCCTGGCACATAGTAGGCTCTCAGTAAATGTTTGTTGAATGGATGTGTTCCCATCAGAGTGAATATATGTGATTTCCTGAGGAAATAAACACTTTTCATTTCCTCTCCTCTTTGCCATGTTGATTGCAATGTGGTAGGCAAACCCATCTGTGGATGCCGGTGTCCTTTTTCAGTTCTACACTATGTGCAGACTGTACTCTTTTTGGAGCTCTCCACTGTTACCATGCTCATTGGCTTAGGGTTAAAGCGTATGTAGGCAGATGGCTATACAACTATTTGTCTGAAATGGGCTAAATTATTCACACTGGTTTTCAAGAACTTAAGGTATAGAAGAATTGTTCTTTAATGACCTGGGGGTCAGTTTTCTAGACATAAAATTATTACATGCTGGGTCAGGTAGTTTCAATTTAAAAAGAATACACACACTCATGTAGTTTTGTAAGCTTACCTTCTTTGTGAGAATTTCATTCCTTAAAACTGTTTTTAATTCATGTTTGATGTATATTATGAGACTAATGCCAGCTTAAATGATTTCATATGAAAATTGAAAGCCACTTCGATCCATCCTTACCTCTGTTAAAGTAAAACCATAAGGGCTTCTGATTCCTAATTTCCTGTATACACCCCATACTTCCCCACAAACAAACCCATCCACATAATTTGACCACATATCCACCCACACAAAAAAGCCCACAGAGTCCATACACATACATGCATATAAACAGAAAAATATACCAAGCAATTTACATATGATCATTCAATCTACACAATAATATTCAAAGTAGACTTTCCTCTCTGGAATTTGATGCTCTCAAATGTTGATTAAGAAATTGCATTCTCCTGTCTCCATAAATCCATACACTTGTTATTTTATTTTTCTGAAATGTCTACTTATTCCAGAATTCAGACATAACTTGTCTGAAAATGTGAAAAGGTTGTGGACAAAGGATAAAATGTTTTTCTAAACTTACCAACAAAAATGTACTCTCTTATTCAGGAGCTGACTAATTAGCCGAATCAGATAAGGTTTGAAAGGATATGTCCTTACCATGACTACTATCGTTCCTGTAAGAGCTCAAAGATAGTAGAAAATTAGTTTCTAAAAAAAAAGACAAAATATTTAAAAAAAAAATAAAGACAGTTCAAATCTAACATGATCCAAAGGATGACTAAAATTCATGAAGTAGAAAATTCCAAATAGCAAAACATGAAAAGAATAAAACTTTCAAATGATTTGTTTTCCAAGTCAGTATGATATATCATTTTTACACAATGATTGACAATAGATTATTATAATATTAAGTTTACTCTACAAGATTACGGAGAAGGAAATGGCAACCCACTCCAGTACTCTTGCCTGGAAAATCCCATGAATGGAGGAGCCTGGTAGGCTACAGTCCACGGGGTCGTGAAGAGTCGGACACGACTGAGTGACTTCACTTTGACTTTTCACTCGCATGCATTGGAGAAGGAAATGGCAACCCACTCCAGTATTATTGCCTGGAGAATCCCAGGGACAGAGGAGACTGGTGGGCTGCTGTCTATGGGGTCGCACAGGGTCGGACATGACTGAAGCAACTTAGCAGCAGCAGCAGCACATGGTTATGAAACAGTATTTGTTTTTTCCTGTACTATATTTTCTCCTAAAAGACACCACTAATAGGATTACTCAATTAGGGTCTTGAGAACTCCAGACAAAGGTCAGGGTAACACACAATGCTATGCTTGGCAGTGAGGCCCAACCACAATCCCAGTCTGCCTCCTCTGCCCTCACATGCAAAACTCCAGAGGCTAAAAATATGCCAAGTCATCAATTAACTTAAATGGCCTCCACAACAGTAGGAATTCAAATGTAGGAGGAAATGGAAGCACTAGGCAATGAACTCAAAAGTCAGAAGTTTGAACTTCAAAACTGATGAGACCTCAGTCACTGGCTAGCGTTAAGCGTCAATTGCCCTACCCACTTGTTTGTTCTCTCATAGTCTCTGTGGGTGCAAACATGATGAAGATGTAGGCTCTCGGAGCTCAGGGCTCCTAATCTGAAGAAGAGCATTTTTAGGAATCATTGAGACGGCAAAAACATCACTAATGTCTACCGTGTCAAAGAGGAAATATAATATTGTACCTGCAAGTCAAATGTTAAAAGGAACAAAGATGTAGTGGAGTTAGGATGAGCTTAGCTATCAGTGAAAAAGGAAAAGTCCTTTAACTAGGAATCTTGTGCTCTCATTTAATTGGTGCTTGTCCATAGTTTTAATTTGCAGAGAAAATAGGGGAATACCGACAATGAAGGCAGTTAGAATTTCCAGATGGGAAACTATAGCAGGTCATTTTTAGACTAAAAAACCTTGCATCTTTCCTTTTAAGGAAAAATCTTTTGATACAGTGCAGTGGTAGACATGGCTTGCCATTAGGTTATAAATTTTTAAAACCTTATTAGGATCCCCAATCCAGGAATATAAAAGTACAGTTTATTCCTTTCCCCCTACAAACATATTTATTGGCATCTACAACCAAAAAAAAAAAAAAAAAAGACTTCTAAAAGTCCCAAATGTATCTAAATAAGCAGTTAAGAATACACAATGTGCATATGCCACATCAAAAGAGGTATTGTAATTTAAGGACTGTAGGGTAAAAATAAAACCCAAATCTGCCACAGTTGCATAGAAATGTGTTTAATCCTCTGTCTGAGTTATTTGGTAGGAAACATTACTCCACCCCAACAAACCTTGACACAGACTTCTGTGGAAAGTTAGCCAGGCCACTGGTTCCCGCAGGCTCTGTGGTAGGGTTGGCCAGTCTACTCACCCCTCCCAGGGCTACCATGCTTTAAATAAACTCATCTGACTTTAAAGGAATGTTATGCAGACAGACAGATTGTTTGTTTTCCCTTGTATTTCTGAAATGGAGATGCTTCCTCTCATCTTAATATCGCAGCAAGACACTTCACTGCAAAGAACAGTCAGGGAAATCTCATCTGTAGCTGGTAAAGAGCACCCTGTGAGTCCCCATCATACGGCTCCTTTTCTTTGCACCTACAGTTGTCCTTTAGCTCAGTCAGGAACTCTGGGCCCATGAGGCCTCCACATGGTACTCAAAGAAATTAGAGGCATTTCCTGCAAAATTGTATTAGTCATGCTTTGGTGCCAAACGAGTGATTTTTAAGTCCCAACTGCACATGCATATAATGATCATAATGCTAAGAAAAAATTATTAACATAGCGCTAGAGCTAAAATTGGTCTTTTCCACACTGTCACGTGTTTATTAAACATCTACTTCAGGCCAGGCTTTGTTGCATGCTCAGTTACTCACTCGTGTCTGACTCTTTGTGAGCCTATAGACTATAGCCCACCAGGCTCCTCTGTTCATGAAATGTTCCAGTCAAGAATACTGGACTGGGTTGCCGTTTCCTCCTCTAGGGGATCTTCCCGACCCAGGGGTTGAACCCACATCTCCTGTGTCTCCTTCTTTGGCAGGCAGATCCTTTATCTCTGATCCACCTAGGAAGCCCAGGCCTTGTATCGACTCAAACAGAAACCTGAAAAGAGCCTGCACACAGGGCACTAAATAATTCACAAAGTTCTAGACAGTGAATGTCGGAAGGGAATGGCAAATCACAAGGAGGTGACTCAGAAGAATCGCAAGAGAATCTCAGCCTAGCCCAAAGTCAAGTGTCTAAGTCTGAGAGCCAGAAAGCAAGGCAAAAATCTCAATAGATTTCATCATCTTTGAGGTCTTTTATAAAGGTGCCATGCTGGTGCCCACGTGCCATCTCTCAATAAATCATTCTAGACATAAAATCCATAAATTCATAGAGGTGGCTGTTTTTCCTATTGAGCACCTAGTGAAAAAAGTAGCTTACATTTTGAATTAACATCACACAAGAAATATATATATTTAAACAAAGACTCTGATGCTGGGAGGGATTGGGGGTAAGAGGAGAAGGGGACGACAGAGGATGAGATGGCTGGATGGCATCACTGACTCGATGGACATGAGTCTGAGTGAACTCCGGGAGTTTGTGATGGACAGGGAGGCCTGGCGTGCTGCGATTTATGGGGTCGCAAAGAGTCGGACACAACTGAGCAACTGATCTGATCTGATCTGATCTGAAACATTCTCATTCCATTTAGTGTGGTGAGATGCCCATCCCATGAAAGCAGGAAGAAACCCTCAAGTGAAGGAAGAAAAGAGTCATACCTCCTCTCTCACTCACTCTGGAACCTGGTATCATTTGGTGAAATGGAACCCAAGTTCCGTCTGCAGCATTTCAGTATTTAAATTGTAATTTCTATCATCCTCGACTTTTCTATCAGGTACTAACGGTTGATGTCTAGAAAATTAAAGGTGCGTGTGTGACCATTATTACTTGGCTAAGAGTCATTAAAGGTGTTTAGCATGATCAGATTAGTGTGGTTTAGTGTGGTGGGTAGTAGCTTAGAAGAGGTATCTGAGGAAAAGATATAGAAGATATGTGTGGATACTGTTGCAAAGGCAACATGAAAAAGGCAGAGGTAATGGAGATGAAAAGGAGAGATTTCAGAGAGAAGATGTCGGTGGTAGAATTGACAGGGGCTGGTGATTACTAAGATAAAAAGGATAAAAAGTAGGAATTATAATAAGATTGATTTTTGAGAGGGTATGCAATAAAAATCTGAGGGCTTCCCAGGTGGTGTTAGTGGTAAAAAACCTGCCTACCACTGCTGGAGACTTAAGAGGCTTGGGTTTGATCCCTGGGTCGGGACGATCCCCTGGAGGAGGAAATAGCAATCCACTCCCGTATTCTTGCCTGGGAAGATCCCGTGGACAGAGGAGCCTGGCAAGCTACAGTCCATAGGGTCACAAAGAGTTGGACACAACTGAAGCAACCTAGCACAAATATCTGATGTCATTTCTATAAACAATTTATAACATGGGCTAATAACCCAATATGCATGTGTAATCAACCATTCAGTCATGTCTGATTCTTTGTGACCCCCACAGACTATAACCTTCCAGAGGCACACATAAAAACTTCACATCTATCGTGTGGACTGTGCAAGGTTTTCCCTAATATCTCTTCTGTAACATTAATATAAATGGAGATTTCCTGATTTGTATCCCAAATTTTTTATGTTGCTGTTACCAAAAGCTATGAAATGATTTTTTTTAAAGAGACAGATTAATATTGATAACAAAATATCAAGCTGTTTCATGGAGGTACAGTGCTGGTGACTAAACATGTTTCCCATGCAAGCCTGCCATTGACAAATCAGGGAAGTATGGATTCCACCAGGGACAACAGAATACTGTTATGAGCAAGAAGTAATTAGGGTCAAAGGTCTTAGATGGTCATTTTAATACAGCACTTTTCATAAAAGCAAAAATGTCAGCTATGACTCTAATTTAAGGAGACATGCCGTTACAGAGGTTTTCTTTTACTTGTGGTTTATTTCTAGCATGATACTGAATCCTTTTGGATTAGGATCTGGTATTTGTACTTGTGATTACAACATGCAGAGAATTTTAAAAAATCAATAAAATTCTATCTCAACGTTCTGACCAGTTAAACTTAATATATTACCCATATTATTATACTATATCATATTGATGGGAACTATCTCCTCATTCCTCCTATATATGAGCCCATTTAGGAGAGAGTGTGTGTGAGTGTTTGTGACATTAACCACTACAGTCAAAGTGGAATTAATTTTGTTTGTTCAACTTATTTCTAGGTCTTCAGTGATTTTAGCTAAAGAGACATGAATGACTACATCTTACATTAAGCAATAATGGTGCGTGGCATTGCTGAAATATTCAGGTTCTTGTCAGATTTCCTTTCACAGAATTTTGTCTGAGGCATTCTACAATTTCCCTAAGGTAAAACTTGCCATGTATTTACCCTTCTGATTATTATAATACTTCATATGGCCTCATATTTTAAATTCCAAGACTCAGATCTTTTTAGAATTGAGTGACACTTACTATCAAATCCTGCTACAAAAACTCTTTTAAAAAAATACTTCATCTACATGGTGGTTATAATATTAGGTAACATTATTCCCTAAATTAATCAAAAAAGGCTAAAATTTAGGAACAATAGCAACAAAAACAGCAACAAAAAAAACCTTAACCATTGAGGAATATTAAGAGCTGAAATAACTGCATCTGTTATTTTGATGTACCAAACTGTTTTCTCTTCATGAAGGCATGAATATATTGAAATTTATTTAACACAATGGAAAAAAAAATCTGTTTGGCTTTAGTAAATATACTATATTCACAACCCAATCAAAGAAGACCTAAATAGACATTTCCCCAAAGAAGACATACAGATGGCCAATAGGCACATGAAAAGATAATCAACATTGCTAGTTAGTAGGGAAAAGGAAGTCAGAATTACAATAAAGTGCCACCTCACACAGGGCTGGATGGCCATCATTAAAAAGTCTCAAATAACAAATGTTGGAGAGGGTGTGGAGAAAAGGGAAACCTCCCACAGTGTTGTTTTGGGAATGTAAATTGGTGCAGCCACTGTGGAAAACAGTATGAAGATTTCTTATAAAACTAAAAATAGACTTGCCATATGATTCAGCAATCCCACTCCTGGGCATATACCCAGAGAAAACTATAATTCCAAAAGATACATGCTCCCCAATATTCATAGGACACTGTTTGCAACAGGCAAGACACTGAAGGAAACTAAATGTCCATCAACAGATGAATGGATATAAATATATCCAATGGAACACTGCTCAGCGATAAAAAGAATGAAATAATGCTATTTGCAGCAACAGAGATGGACCTAGAGATTATCAAACTTAGTGAAGTAAGTCAGAGAAAGATAAATATATGCTATCACTTATATGTGGAATCTAAAATACGACACAAATCAACTTATTTACCAAGCAGAAATAGACTCACAGACATAGAAAACAAATTTAGGGTTACCAAAGGGGAAGGGGTGGGGGAGGGATAAATTAGGAGTTTGGGATTAGCAGATATATATAAAATAAACAACTATATATAAAATAAAATATATACTATATATATAAATACTATATATAAAATTAACAACAAGGTCTTATTGTATAACACAAAGGAACTATATTCAATATCCTGTAATAAGCCATAGTGGAAACTAGTTTTTAAAAAAGGATATATATATATATATATATATATAAAACTGAATCACTTGCTATATGAAACTAACACAACATTGTATATCAACTATAGTTCAAATAAAAACCAACAAACAAAGAAACCTAGTTGTGAACAACATGTGAATGAGAGCATGGCTGACAAAAAAACCACACTGCATTCAAATAAACATTCTCTTTCTATGATAGAAAATGACATTGTCTTAACTCCATAATGGATGCCAAATTAAAATATTGTATATACTATATATGCAGTTATTCTCAGGTACAATCAATTTTTATTTTTACTTTTTAGAAAGAATATGTCCCATGTCTGAAATATTGAATAAAACCATCTCCAGGAAAAAAAAAATGTGTTTTTGGAGCATTTAAGTTTGGTAGGAGAGCTGGAGAAATGTCTAGAATCTGCTCAATAGTGGCACACCCAAAAAGAGGAATCTTAGTTTTGACTAAGCCCTTTTTATGAAACACACACACACACACACACGCACATATGTAAGGAAAGAAACAAGCTAGAAACATGGCAATATAACTGAAAAGTTTTCCCTGTGTGTCTGGCTCCTGGCCGTGCAACCACTGAACCCACTTTAGAGGGTGCAGAGAAGCGTCCCAAGAACAGGGCACAAGGCCCCATTTCTCCTGGACTTCGGCAGGTCGTGTGTTTTCCCTGAAAACCTGGGCCCAACTCTCAGTTTGCTCCTCTGAGGATTCCATGCCCTAAGTTTTCTCTGTAATGCTAGAAGTTGGCCTGGATTTCCAACATTTCAGCATTCCTAATTAAAGGAGGATTGTCTTTATTGGGCTGGCAGATGGTGTTCAGCAGTCTGCTAAAACAGAAACGTGTTTATGAGGCCTTCTCTGTCGAGTTTTATCAGGAGAAGCAAATGCACCAGGCGTACCTTGCCTGTGAGTAACTGGGTGAGTAGACGGGTCCTGAAAGTGGGAGAGAGAGAGAGAGAGAGAGGGAGAGGAACAAGGTGCAGACAGAGAGATGGGGATAAACATAGGACTGGTATTACAACTTCAAGGTCTTTCCAACCTGGATCCCTCTTACCATTCCCTGCAGGAGCCAGTTGAAGGTAGGAACTAATATCAGAGACCTGAAATCCAACAGACTGTACCTTGAATCCTTGGTCGGCCACTTACAGAAGGGCAAGGTCTTTAACTTCTCCACACGTCCGTTTTCTGATGCATACAATGGGGACAAGGCAACTCCCCCAGAGGGATGTGGTCAGGACCACGCGAGGTACTGTATATGAGGAGGTTATTTTACAACTGATGTTGATACTATGAAAAACTTTATACCGTTAAATGTAAGTTAATTGAGTTTACCTCTATCTCAGATATTGGGGGTGTAAATTAACTTATTTTTATAGAGTTTTGGCCCAAATATTGATTTTGTTAGAAACAGAGATGTGGCTTACCAGAATGTGCTGTTAACATAGCATAAAAATACTGGATTAATTGCTTTCTGTCTGGGGTATAGCCTTAATTTTTTCCCTTGCAGTTTTATTGAAATAAAATTGACTACAGTACTATATAAGGTTATAGTATACAGAATAATGATTTGATTTACCTACATGAGATGTGATTACCACAAGTTTGGTGAACATTTATCATCTCACAGAAATATAAAATTAAATAGAAAAACTTTTTCTTGTGATGAGAACTTTAGAATTTTCTCTTAACAACTTTCATATATAACATCCCCCTGCTGCTGCTGCTGCTAAGTCGCTTCAGTCGTGTCCGACTCTGTGTGACCCCATAGACGGCAGCCCACCAGGCTCCCCCACCCCTGGGATTCTCCAGGCAAGAACACTGGAATGGGTTGCCATTTCCTTCTCCAACGCAGGAAAGTGAAAAGTGAAAGTGAAGTCGCTGAGTCTTGTCCGACTCTTAGCGACCCCATGGACTGCGACCCACCAGGCTCCTCCGTCCATGGGATTTTTCAGGCAAGAGTACTGGAGTGGGGTGCCATTGCCTTCTCCATAACATCCTGCAGTGTTAATTATATTTATCATGTTGTACATTACATTCCTAGTACTCATTTATCTTATAACTGAAAGTTTATACCTTTTGACCACCTTCCTCCACTTTCCTCCTTTGGTAACCAAAAATCTGATCTCTTTTTCTACGAGTCTGTTTTTGAAGTATAATTAACCTACACCACTGTGTTCATTCCTGATAAGAAACATCAGTTCAGTTCAGTCGCTCAGTCGTGTCTGACTCTTTGCGACCCCATGAATCGCAGCACACCAGGCCTCCCTGTCCATCACAAACTCTCAGAGTTCACTCAAACTCACGTCCATCGAGTCAGTGATGCCATCCAGCCATCTCATCCTCTGTTGTCCCCTTCTCCTCCTGCCCCCAATCCCTCCCAGCATCAGAGTCTTTTCCAATGAGTCAACTCTTCGGATGAGGTAGCCAAAGTACTGGAGTTTCAGCTTTAGCACCATTCCCTCCAAAGAAATCCCAGGGCTGATCTCCTTCAGAATGAACTGGTTGGATCACCTTGCAGTCCAAGGGACTCTCAAGAGTCTTCTCCAACACCGCAGTTCAAAAGCATCAATTCTTCAGTGCTCAGCTTTCTTCACAGTCCAACTCTCACATTCATACATTGATTTGATATTTCTATATACTTCAAACCAATCACCACAGTAAGTCTAGTTACAGTGTTACGATAAAAAGATTTTGCAGTTACTGACTATATCCCCCATGCTCTGTGTTTCATACCCATGACTCATTTATTTTGCAACTGGAAATCTGTACCTCTTAATTTCCCTCACCTTGTTTCTTTCCTCCTCTCACCTCCCTCCTCTCTGGCAACCACCTGATTCTGTCTTCTTCCGTATAACCTTACTTTTGGACCTAGCAGCTGAATGTTCTGTTTTCAGGAAAATTCACTCTGCTTTTAAAAGATTGATTTCAAGTCTAAGTTCTCTAACAGTCTGTCTTCTTTCTGGCCTTAGCACACCTTCATAGGCCAAGTAAACATTCTAGGAAAAAATAAGCTATAAAACGTTGAGGCCACAGACTGGCAGTTAGCCCAAGAGTGAGATGATGGTGTTCTTCTACAGCCCTACTCCTGACATCTTTTCTGTGCTTCTCTTTGGAATTAAAATCAAGTTCTCAACCATCAAGTCATTCCTAAACTGTCATCTATGGTGGAAGTGAAAAAATAGGTTTTTGTTTTTCAATGGAATCATCCTGAAGAGCCAAAGACTTCAGGAGGCAATGGAGGTCATCTTCATTGGCAGCAAACCTAGATTAGATGACTATAGTAGAATAGTAGACTGCAGTAGAATTGAGGGTCCTAAAAAGGCAGTGCCTCAAGGTATGTGACTGCTACTACTATGGTAATCCACCTACGGATGGCAATACTGGTACAAATGGAAAGCCTGAAAAGTCTCAGGGACACTTAAAGATATAAAAGAAACAGGGGACCAAATCCTCTTCTTTCCTGACCTTCCAGTTCTTATACACATAGAAGAAAAGTAACTAAACTCATTTCTTAAGAAAGGCATTATTAGTGGCAAGTGTTGACAAAGATACAGAGCAATAGGAACTCTCATATACGGGTGGTAGAGATATAAATTGGCACAGTCATTTGGAAAATTGTTGGGCATTTTCTGCTAAAACTAGACTACACATACCTTATGACCCAATAATTCTACTCCAACAGTAAGGCACACGTGCTGCTCTTGCTGTTTAGTTGCTAAGTCATGTCCAACTCTTTGCGATGCCCCAGACTGTAGCCCTGCCAGGCTCTTCTGTCCATGGGATTTTTCAGGAAAGAATACTGGGGTGGATTGCTATTTCCTTCTCCAGGGGATCTTCCCCATCCAGGGACTGAAACCACATCTCCTGCTTCTGCCTTGGCAGGTGGATTCTTTACCACTGAGCCACCCGGGAAGCCCTAAGGTATACATCTGCCCACCAGAAACACATACAGAAAAGTTCCCTTTATGCATAATAGATAAAAAAGGAAAGTAATTTAGATGTCCGTCAACAGTAGAATGAATAAATTGTGGTATTCATAAAATGAAATACTGCATGCCCCCAAAAGTATTGCTATGTACAACACGATAAATGAATTTCATGAACATAAGTGAGTGAAAGAAGTCAGAAACTAGACAGCACACACGTCATCTGACTCATCTTCTCTGAAGTTCAAAACCAGGCAAGACTAATTTATGGTGCCAGAAGCCAGACGCCAGAAGGGTGGTCTCTCTTAGTATAATAATGACCAGAAAGGGACCCAAGGCAGATGAGGGCTTGGTAATATTTTGTTTCTTAACCTGGGTATTTGATTATATAGGTCATGCAGGGTCACCTTATGTGAAAATGCATCAAGTGTACACTTATTTTTGTGTACATTTATGTTATATTTTGGGCTTCCTTGGTGGCTTAGATGGTAAAGAATCTGCCTCCAGTGCGGAAGACCTAGGTTCAATCCCTGGGTTGGGAGGATCCCCTAGAGAAGGGCATGACAATCCACTCCAGTATTCTTGCTCTGAAGAATCCCCATGGACTTAGGACCCTGTTGGGCAATAGTCCTTGGGGTCGCAAAGACTCAGACATGACTGAGCAGCTAAGCACACATACACACATGTTGTATCTCAATAAAATGTGTGTAACAAAACAAAACAGACTCTTGTACAAAAAAGGTGGTCTACAGTTTGGAGAGATACTTTGCTAATTCTGCTGGTATTCTGAGTAAGAACATGAGAAGTAGGGTCAACAGACCGGAGTTCCATCAAAAGATTTGAATCAATTGTCGTTCCTCTTTTGACCTCACTTTCCTCTTCTGAAAGAGAGAGGATGTCACCAGAGGCCCCTAAGATTTCTCTTGGCTCTAACAAAAGCAGTGACCTTCAAGCCAGTGTACTTCCCACCAAATCTGTTGCCTGTCTAGACAGGATAAGAGGCAGAACCCAGTTTCTAAAGTGTTCCCAGAGGTGAAGTTTGCCTCTTCCTCAAATAGATTCTTAGGCAGTTTGGGGAAAACTACACTAGAACAAATCTGTAGAAAAAGATGTTTTGTTGCACCCCGACCCAGTAGCCTGTATTCTGTCAGTATTGGGTTTCATCAAAAAATAATCCTCAAAAAAAGAATTTATCCTTAATCCTAATAGAAGTGAAAGTGTTAGTTGCTCAGTTATGTCTGACCCTTTACAACACCATGGACTGTAGCCTGCCACGGTCCTCTGTCCGTGGGGATTCTCCAAGCAAGAATACTGGAATGGATTGCCATTCCCTTCTCCAGGGCATCTTCCTGACCCAGGGATCAAACCTGGGTCTCCTGCATTGCAGGCAGGTTCTTTATAGTCTGAGCCACCAGGGAAGCCCTAATAGAAGTAAGAAAGGTCAAAGCAAAAATTAGAGTTGGGTGGCTCTGGTGGTAAAGTATCTGCCTGCCAATGCAGGAGACACAAGAGATACAGGTTCAACTCCTGGGTCAAGAAGATCCTCTGGAGAAGGCAATGGCAACCCACTCCAGTATTCTTGCCTGGAAAATTCCATGACAGAGGAGCCTGGTAGGCTCCAGTTCGTGGAGTTCAAAGAGTCACAACTGAGCAAGTGAGCAATCAACCTAAAAGACCTTACTAGGCTGTTCTGAGGCGGGTTATGTTCTTGAAGCTGCCAAACACAGCATTTGATTTTCGATTACCTACTGCATCTGACCTCCTAATAAACCGGGGTTGTCAACCATCCTTTGCCAACTAAATTCTAATGAGGAGCTCTGAACAGAAATTAAATGCAGATAGTTTCAATGGGGTTTGCTTTATTATGCTACCCTTTATTATGCATACCCTTCACTGGGCCAAAAGCTCCCCTAAGCTGAGATCCTTGCTTTGTGATGGCATTTCCCCAGCACCAGTGAGGGGAGAGGGGAGAGGCCTGGTTCATCAGATCCCTTCCCCCCAGGGCCCTCTTCTCCTACCTTGAGACAATCTAGAAAAGTTATTGAGATGGAAAATGTTTAGCTGAATTTTTTTTTTTTTTGCCTATCATTTCCGAGAATTTTCCAAAATAGCAAAGGGATGCTGACTTCCCACTAGGACTCAATAGACTGTAGCAAATCAAACAATTTTCCAAAGGCATTTTCCTACCACTCATCTGACCACATTTCCCACCCAACCAGAGAAGCACTGTGGCTGCAAGGGGAATTCTGTCTGAGGTCCTCAGAGTGAAATAGGTGTATTTGCACATCTTGGAGGGAGAATGGAGCAGGGAAGAATCTCAGTACTGAAGATTTTTGAGTAAGGTGGGAGTAGATGACAAAGAAAAGACAGAAGTGTAATCAGAAAAAGAAACAAATTCACTTACTTTCTGTAACTGAGCAGAGGTAGAGACGTCGGCGCCCTGAAGAGCGTGGAGAGTTGCTTCTTGAGCAACACAGAGAACAGTTTCAGATTCTGCTCCCAGTGATCTGCGGGTCTCGTCTAATCAGGGAAACTTTATTTTTCATCATTCCTTGCTGAGCTGTGACACATGAAAATAATTACTGAGGTTAGGGATGGAAAATATTTATTAGGTCAGCTTGACCATCCTTTCCACTATGTAGGCCGGCTCCCTGCTGGGCCTGTAAGACAGAGCTATGACAATAACCTGGCATGTCCCTGTCTCCCAGCACCTGAAAAGCGGGTTATCTGTCCCATCTTGATCTCTGCTGGGTCTACGAATGCCAAGGAGGAGAGAAAAGAAGACAACAAGATGTACTACGGCAACAGAAAGGCCTATGTCCAAGCCACTGACCAACTATTAACCTGGGGAGTTGTCGTTTTTCTTCAAAAGGTTGAAATCCAACTCCTCCTTGAAGAGTCCTTTGCTGTTTGTTCACAATAGATGCACAGGCCACCTTGAAGGCTGGGACATTTTCTTCTCATGGGTCACATCCTATGCTCAACGCTTCTCCTGGGTAAGACCTGGCTCCTCAGAGCTGAAGCTCAGCAGATCTTTGCAAGGGGCCTGCATGCCCCACTGGCTGTTACTGAGCCAAGGCAGAGAGGCCGGTCTCCTCTCAGCTGGCCTAGTCAAGGCACTCCCCCTGAGCCTTCTTCCTTTCTGCTGTTTTTCTTCTGCATGACTTCCAGCTTGCTAACGTTGAACCTGTCCTAAAGAGACCAAGGCTGGGCTCAGCAGCCTAAAGGTGGTCTCCTCAGAGCCGTAGAGACAGGGCTACCACCGGTGCTAAGCCCCCCAGATAAACGGCCCTCCTCAACCCCCCACCAGCTTCAGTCTATGCGCCCTTATTTCGTGCGGAAGTCAGGGGCTGGTTCTCTACAGGACTCAGTGCACAGAGGCACTTAATATGTGTAGAATAGTGCTTTCTGCCACACCCCCGATCCCCCACCACCAAGCGACCAGGTAGCGTGAGGACCAAGGGGGCTTCCATCGCCTCACACACCAACAAGCAGCTCAAGGGCCCCACACAGAACAGGTTTCAGGAAAGAGCCCAAAAGAATTGATTCAAATTCCTATTCACTTTCCTATTCAAGTCCCAGAACATCTAAGGGGCAAAATGGAGCAAAGCTTGCTATAAAATCAAGGAAGTGACTGAGGAAAAGGTTATAATGATTGAAGATATTCACACTGAGGGCTAGGGTTGCTTGTACAGGTGGTGTAGAGTGGGAGTAAGCATACACGGAAAGACAAATGATCCATACAGTCTACTTGTTCACGTACAAGAAGGGCCTATACGGGATGTTTTTAAGGTAACTGAAAACCATCCACAGTTCTCCTGGGCAATTCCCTAGGTCTGTGGACAGGGAGATCTTTTCCTAGCACTAGATAGGGCCCTAGTATTAACACAAGCTGTTTACATCTTTCACGTCTGCCCAGCAGGAGCCGTGATAATTGAGCCCTCAGCTCTGCACTAAGACGCTGTGTTTCGTGGTGAGTAGGGTTTTGCTGAACAGATTTTCTCACAGAACTTGTAATATGCTGAATTTTAATCAAGTCATGTCACTGGCCTCCTCACTCACTCGTCCCACATTGACTGCACAAACACAATTCACCCAGAAGCCTTAGAGTCCTGTTCATACTTCAGCCGGGAATGCAGCATCCTCAGAGGAATGTTCTCCTGACCAGAGAACTGAGTCAGGGGTGTTGAAGGTTGTGTCTACCTTTATCAGAAAGACTGATTGATTTAGCTCTAGAAAGTGACGGAGATCTTCTTTGCTATTAAAAAAGCAATTTATTATTTTTACTGCACTGATTAGTTAAGATTGTTAGTAGGTATTATGATCATGTAGACATCCCGAGAAAAGCATAAATATGAGTAAGATGCCAAAAGTGATTGGATAACGTGTAATTAAAGGTAACAGTTTTAAACAGTTTCTCAGATTACAAAAATAATTTAAAATTTAATGGTATTTCAAGACTCTTCAACTTTGTGTCAGAGTTGAATCATATTTCTTTGGTTTTACCTTTAAAGTCTTTTTTTTTTTTTTTTTCATTGCTCCATATAAAATATGGGGAATATGGTATGGGACTTGCTAGCCTCGTTTCAATATATTTTTCTTATTCATTTTAATATCCATAAACACTTCAATTTCCTTCCCTATTCCACTGGAAAAAAATTCATGCTTTTTACTTTTTGGAAAATAAATTAACCAAAATGTAATATGATATTTAAGTGAAGAGTGCCAGTGACATTCAATGGTCCATGTGGCATTACGTTATGTTTTCTGTTTTATTCTATGCATCTTTCTAATACAGGCTAACACTGATGTTCATGTAAATTGCTCTGATTTTATAGAAGAGAAGGCTGCATTCTTTTTGAAACCCAGGGCTTTCGTGCAGTAATAGAAAAAAAAGGCAGAAACAAAATAATGGGCACTGGCAATCAAACTATCATTATAGGTACATTATGTGCAGGGTGCTAAATTGGTCGAAGTCCTTTATTTTTAATTTCTGCTCATCTGTTCACCATTATTAAGTGAGCTTACACACCAGAGGAGATTTAAGAGTGACAGAGGGTAATTATACACTTTAAAAAAAGATATTTTTCATCACAGGGTTAGAACCACACCAAGAGAGAAAGCTCCTTCAGAATTTCACACAGAGCCCCAATGTACTTTATTTTATTTTTGGACAGGTACATAATTTTCACTTTATATTCTAGGCTGAATTCCACATACTGCTAGTCCTATTAGATTTTTATAGTATGGCTATATATTATTTTATATTTGTTTTTGAAAGACATTTTAAAATAAATAATTGTTTATTTGTACTCTGTACTTAAAAATAATTCACAGTGCAGTTAATGACTTTTCAGTTTTCCACTTATGGTTAGTGTCATTAAGATGAAAATGTGAGCATTTGAAACATGATTGGAGGCTTTGGTTGAATGATTAAGGGCACAAAGTCATAGGAACTATATAAAATTTTTTAGTGATTTCATGATGTATAACTGACATAATAAACAGCATTTATTTAAACTGCACACGTTTATAAGTTTCAGTTCAGTTCAGTTCAGTTCAGTCGCTCAGTCGTGTCCGACTCTTTGCAACCCCATAAACTGTAGCACACCAGGCCTCCCTGTCCATCACCAACTCCCTGAGCTCACCCAAACCCATGTCCACTGAGTCGGTGATGCCATCCAACCATCTCATCCTCTGTCGTCCCCTTCTCCTCCTGCCCTCAATCTTTCCCAGCATCAGGGTCTTTTCAAATGAGTCAGCTCTTAGCATTAGGTGGTCAAAGTACTGGAGTTTCAGCTTCAACATCAGTCCTACCAATGAACACCCAGGACTGATCTCCTTCGGGATGGACTAGTTGGATCTCCTTGCAGTCCAAGGGACTCTCAAGAGTCTTCTCCAACACCACAGCTCAAAAGCATCAATTCTTCAGCACTCAGCTTTCTTTATAGTCCAACTCTCACATCCATACATGACCACTGGAAAAACCATAGCCTTGACTAGACGGACCTTTGTGGACAAAGTAATGTCTCTGCTTTTCAGTTTGGGTATATATATTTGATAAATAAATGATATATACATAAATACATCATAGTGAAACCATCACCATAAACACAATCAAAATAGTGGATGTAGTTATAACTCCCCAATTTTTCTTCTGCTTCTTTCTTGGAATCCCTCTTTTGCATCCCTCCCTAACACTCTGCCTGAGGTAACAACTTATCAGCTGTCACTATAGATTAGTTTTCATTTTCCACAGTTTTACTTAAATGGAATCAAATCACACATTATGTACTCTTTTTCTGGCTTCAAACATTCAGCATAGTTATTCTGAGATACATCCATGTTGTTTCATGTATTAATAGCTCATCCCTTTTTGTTGCTATTCCATTGTATGTATATACCACAGTAAGTATATTTTTTCACCTCTTACTGGACATACGGATTATTTCCAGTTTGGGGCTGTTACAAATAAAGCTGCTTGAGACAGCCATGCACAAATCACTATATGGATATATGCTTTATTTTCTCTGGGGTAAATAGTTAGGAATATCATAGATGATTCATATGGTAGGTGGCTGCTTAAATTTTTAAGAAATCGGCCAGCCATTTTCCAAATAGTTGTACTATCTTATGTTGCTACCACGGTCCATGAGAGTTCAAGCTGCTCCTCATTCTCAGCACTTGGTATGGTTACTCTTCTAAATTTTGGACATTTTATTGGTGTATGGTGATATCTCATTCTGGTTTTAATTTACATTTCCTTAATGGCTAATGATGTTGGGTGTCTTCTCACATGATTATTTGCCATCCATATGTTTTTTTTTTTTTGATGACTGGCTGATTGATACTTTTGTCCATTTTTAAAAAAGCGTTGCTTGTTCTCTTACTATTAAGCTTTGAGAATGTTTTTCATTAAATGTTCTGGACACAAGTCCTTTGTCAGATGTATCCTTTGCAAATATTTTCTGAGGTTTGTCTTTTCATTCTTTTAATAGTGTTATTCAAAAGGAAGTACTTTGGCTTCTTGATGGCTCAGTGGTAAAGAATCCCCCTGCCAATGCAAGAGACATGGGTTTGATTCCTGGTCCAGGAAAATCCCACATGCTGTGGGGCAACTGAGCCTGTGCAACACTATTGAGCCTGTGCTCTAGATCCTGGTAGCCCCAACTACTGATGCCTGTCTCTTATTTCTTCTATAGATCATGCTTTGGGTGTTATACCTAAGAAATCTTTGACTAATTCATGGTCAAAGGTGAAATCTTTTCAAGGTAAAAATTCAAAAAAATTTTAATGTTATTTTTTTAGAAGTTTTTATAATTTTGTGCTTTACATTTAGTGGTCTGAGGTCCATCTTCAATTAATTTTTGTATATACTATGAGTTTGGATGCAAATTTGTTATTTTGCATATAAATTTTCAATTGTTTTAGCATGATTTGTTGAAAAAAACTACATTTTCCCTGCTGAAAGCATTCAGTTTAGTTCAGTTCACTCAGTCGTGTCTGACTCTTTGCGACGCCATGAACCTCAGCACACCAGGCCTTCCTGTCCATCACCAACTCCTGGAGTCCACCCAAACCCATGTCCACCGAGTCAGTGATGCCATCCAACCATCTCATCCTCTGTCGTCCCCTTCTCCTCCTGCCCTCAATCTTTCCCAGCATCAGGGTCTTTTCAAATGAGTCAGCTCTTTGCATGAGGTGGCCAAAGTACTGGAGTTTCAGCTTCAACATCAGTCCTTCCAATGAACACCCAGGACTGAGCTCCTTTGGATGGACTGGTTGGATCTCCTTGCAGCCCAAGGGACTCTCAAGAGTCTTCTCCAACACCACAGCTCAAAAGCATCAATTCTTTGGCGCTCAGCTTTCTTGATACTCCAACTCTCACATCATACATGACCACTGGAAAAACCATAGCCTTGACTAGACGGACCTTTGTGAAAAAAGTAAGGTCTCTGCTTTTTAATATGCTGTCTAGGTTGGTCATAACTTTCCTTCCAAGGAGTAAGTGTCTTTTAATTTCATGGCTGCAATCATCATCTGCAGTGATTTTGGAGCCCCCCAAAATAAAGTCAGACACTGTTTCCACTGTTTCCCCATCTATTTGCCATGAAGTCATGGGACTGGATGCCATGACCTTAGTTTTCAGAATGTTGAGCTTTAAGCCAACTTTTTCACTCTCCTCTTTCACTTTCATCAAGAGTTTCTTTAGTTCCTCCTTACTCTCTGCCATAAGGGTGGTGTCATCTGCATATCTGAGGTTATTGATATTTCTCCCAGCAATCTTGATTTCAGCTTGTGCTTCCTCCAGCCCAGCATTTCTCATGATGTACTCTGCATATAAGTTAAATAAGCAGGGTGACAATATACAACCTTGACATATTCCTTTACCTATTTGGAACCAGTCTGTTCCATGTCCAGTTCTAACTGTTGCTTCCTGACCTGCATATAGGTTTCTCAAGAGGCAGGTCAGGTGGTCTGGTATTCCCAAATCTTTCAGAATTTTCCACAGTTTGTTGTGATCCACACAGTCAAAGGCTTTGGCGTAGTCAATGAAGCAGAAATAGACATTTTTCTGGAACTCTCTTGCTTTTTTGATGATCCAGCAGATGTTGGCAATTTGATCTCTGGTTCCTCTGCCTTTTCTGAAACCAGCTTGAACATCTGGAAGTTCACGGTTCACTTATTTCTGAAGCATGGCTTGGAGAATTTTGAGGATTACTTTACTAGCGTGTGAGATGAGTGCAACTGTGTGGTAGTTTGAGCATTCTTTGGCATTGCCTTTCTTTGGGATTGGAATGATAACTGACCTTTTCCAGTCCTGTGGCCACTGCTGAGTTTTCCAAATTTGCTGGCATACTGAGTGCAGCACTGTCACAGCATCATCTTTCAGGATTTGAAATAGCTCAACTGGAATTCCATCATCTCCACTAGCTTTGTTGGTAGTGATGCTTCCTAAGTCCCACTTGACCTCACATTCCAGGATGTCTGGCTCTAGGTAAGTGACAGTGATCACACCATTGTGTTTATCTGGGTCATGAAGATCTTTTTTGTACAGTTCTTCTGTGTATTCTTGCCACCTCTTCTTAATACCTTCTGCTTCTGTTAGGTCCATACCATTTCTGTCCTTTATTGAGACCATCTTTGCATGAAATGTTCTCTTGGTATCTCTAATTTGCGTTGTGGTTTAAAAAAGTTAATTGTTCATACATGTGTGCATCTATTCCTGAGCTCTCTCTTCTGTTTTAAACATCTGTTTATCTTTACAGCAACACTGAGTCTTTGACCCCATGAATATGGTTTATCTCTTCATTTATTTAGATCATCTTTAATTTCACTCAGCAATGTTGTGCAGTTTTACTGTGCAGGTCTTTCAAATCTGTTGTCAAATTTTTTTTCTAAGTATTTCATGTTTTGGATGTTATTGTAAGTAGTATTGCTATTTAGTTTCAAGTTCTGGTTGGTTGTTGTTAATATATAGAAATGCAATTTATTTTAACAAACCACCTTACTGAATTTGCAGTGACCACAGAACTGGAAAAGGTCAGTGTTCATTCCAATCCCAAAGAAAGGCAATGCCAAAGAATGCTGAAACTACCACACAATTGCACTCATCTCACACGCTGGTAAAGTAATGCTCAAAATCCTTCAAGCCAGGCTTCAACAGCACATGAACTGTGAACTTTCAGATGTTCAAGCTGGATTTAGAAAAGGCAGAGGAACCAGAGATCAAATTGCCAACATCTGCTGGATCATCGAAAAAGCAAGAGAATTCCGGATAAAAACTTCTTCTTCTGCTTCATTGACTACGCTAAAGCCTTTGACTGTGTGGATCACAACAAACTATGGAAAATTCTTAAAGAGATGGGACTACCATACCACCTTACCTGCCTCCTGAGAAAACTGTATGCAGGTCAAGAAGCAACAGTTAGAACTGGACATGGAACAATGGACTGGTTCCAAATCGGGAAAGGAGTACGTCAAGGCTGTATACTCTCATCTTGGTTATTTAACTTATATGCAGAATACATCATGCAAAATGCCAGGCTGCATGAAGCACAAGCTGGAATCAAGATTGCTGGAAGAAATGTCAATAACCTCAGATACACACATGACACCACCCTATGGCAGAAAGGGAGGAGAAACTAAAGACCCTCTTGATGAAAGTGAAAGAGGAGAGTGAAAAAGTTGGCTTAAAGCTCAGCATTCAAAGAACTAAGATCATGGCATCCAGTCCCTTTCAGTTTGGTTCAGTTCAGTTCAGTCGCTCAGTTGTGTCTGACTCTTTGCGACCCCACGAATCGCAGCATGCCAGGCCTCCCTGTCCATCACCATCTCCCGGAGTTCACTCAAACTCATGTCCATCGAGTGGGTGATGCCATCCAGCCATCTCATCCTCTGTCATCCCCTTTTCCTCCTGCCCCCAATCCCTCCCAGTATCAGAGTCTTTTCCAATGAATCAACTCTTCACATGAGGTGGCCAAAGTACTGGAGTTTCAGCTTTAGCACCATTCCTTCCAAAGAACACCCAGGGCTGATCTCCTTTAGAATGGACTGGTTGGATCTCCTTGCAGTCCAAGGGACTCTCAAGAGTCTTCTGCAACACCACAGTTCAAAAGCATCCATTCTTCGGCGCTCAGCCTTCTTCACAGTACAACTCTCACATCCATACATGACCACTGGAAAAACCATAGCTTTGACTAGACGGACCTTTGTTGCCAAAGTAATGTCTCTACTTTTCAATATGCTATATAGATTGGTCATAACTTTTCTTCCAAGGAGTAAGCGTCTTTTAATTTCGTGGCTGCAATCACCATCTGCAGTGATTTTGCAGCCCCCAAAAATAAAGTCTGACACTGTTTCCACTCTTTCCCCATCTATTTCCCATGAAGTGATGGGACCAGATGCCATGATCTTCGTTTTCTGAATGTTGAGTTTTAAGCCAACTTTTTCACTCTCCTCTTTCACTTTCATCAAGAGCCTCTTTAGTTCGTCCTCACTTTCTGCCATAAGGGTTGTGTCATCTGCATATCTGAGGTTATTGATATTTCTCCCGGCAATCTTGATTCCAGCTTGTGCTTCTTCCAGTCCAGCGTGTCTCACAATGTACTCTGCATAGAAGTTAAATACGCAGGGTGACAATATACAGCCTTGATGTACTTCCAGTCCCTTTACTTTGTGGCAAATAGATGGGGAAACAATGGAAACAGTAGAGACTATATTTTCTTGGGTTCCAAAAATCACTGCAGATGGTGACAGCAGCCATGAGATTAAAAGATGCTTGCTTCTTGGAAAAAAAGCTATGACCAACCTAGACAGCATATTGAAAAGCAGAAACATTGCTTTGCCAACAAAGGTCTGTCTAGTCAAAGCTATGGTTTTTCCAGTAGTCATGTATGGATGTATGGATACAGAAAGCTGAGTGCCAGACAATTGTTGCTTTTGAACTGTGGTGTTGGAGAAGACTCTTGAGAGTCTCATGGACTGCAAGGAGATAAAGAGATTAAACCAATCAATTTTAAAGGAAATCAGTCTTGAATATTCATTGGAAAAACTGATGCTGAGGCAGAATCTCTAATACTTTGGCCACCTAATGTGAAGAACTGACACATTGGAAAAGACCCTGATGCTGGAAAAGATTGAGGGCAGTAGAACAGGATGACAGATGACAAGATGGTTGGATGGTGTCATGGACTCCATGGACATGAGTTTAAGCAAGCTCCAAGAGTTGGTGATGGACAGGGAACCCTGCTGTGCTTCAGTCCATGGTGTTGCAAACAGCTGGACACTGACTGAGCAACTGAACTGACTGAACTGAATGTAATTCAGTTATAACAAATACACCTCTCTGGTGGAGAATGTTGATAATGGTCAAGCTTGCATGTTTGGGACTAGGGAGTTTAGGGCTATCTCTGTATCTTCCACTCAATTTTACTGTGTACCTAAAACTGCTCTAAAATATAAACTCTGTTTTTTAAAAACAGTTTCAGAGGCAGATAGTTGTGCAACAGTGTGAATATACTTCATACCACTGAATTGCAAATGTACTTAAAAATGGTTAAAATGCTAAATTTTAAGAATACATATAGTTTACCACAATAAAAAATTATTATAAGGTGTTTTATGCATATAAAAGAATATACCATATTTTATGTAGAAATAAAAACCAATACCCATGTACCCATCACTAGATTAGGAAAGAAATCTTTATACTTAAATCTTAGGCACCCCTCTGAATGATACCATCTTCCTCCCAAGGATAACCACTCCTCTGATTTTGTGTTTACCATTCTTTTGCTTTTTAATCTTGATATCCTTAGATAATATATTGATTATTATATGTTTCTAAACTTTGTATAAGTGATATTTGGTATTCTTGAAGTACTCCTTACTCAAAGCTATGATAATTAGATTTATCCACAGTGATACAATGTATGGAGGTGTAGTTCATTCATTTTCATTATCCTTGTAATGCATTAAGCAAATATATAACATTTTACTTACCAAAAATATAACTGTTACTTTAAATGATGTGATGTTATTTTGTTAAAATGCACTATCTTAAAATTTATGCCTTGGTTAACTCTCAAATGTTTTAGAATGCAATAATCTATAGGATCCATAGAATTTTTCAAGAAAAAAATTTGTTTTTAAAATAAAAGCTAGTTTTGAACTCCTGAAACATTTATTGTATGTGATACACTATTTAGGTAATTGTACAGTGTATGTATTTTTTTTTTTTACTTTTTTTTGGGGGGTAACTCTTTATTTTAACATAATTGTAAGCTTATAGAAAGTTAGCAGAATAGTACAAGGGATTTCTGTAAACTATCCAGATTTGTAAAATGTTTGCTTCATTTTTTAATAATTTCTTCTTCTCCCCCCATCCCAACTCCATAAGCATACATACATATATGTTGTGTTTGTATTGTTTTTCAATTACAGAATTTATTTAGCATTTCTCCCCCAATTAAATGATACATCTTTCAGCAGGAGTCACACTTAACCTAGCTTTTGTGCTTCTCTCAGCACCCAGCACAATTCATGGCTACCAGGACCCAGAAACTCAACAGCAGATAACTCAATAAAGACACTCACTGATCGAAATGGAATGACTGAATAAGCCAATTCCTGTTTCTCAGTGTCCCTCAGCATTGATGATTTCAGGGTTGGACTTTGGAGAGTAATGAGAAGAAGACAAAAAACTTCTTTACCTTTTCCACATCCAAGTCTTTTGTCTCCATGCCTAAAAAATAGCCAGGGGAAAATGAGTGGGAGCAGCTGAAAAGTCAGAGATGGGGACAAGTGGAGTGGGCTCTAGGAACCCCTGCCACTGACTGATTGCTCTTGAGATTCAGATCACATGTAGAGAACCAGGTATCATATATGAACATTAGTGTGGCATTTGCAAGATTAGATCACTGTTGTTAGTCTATGTCTATTGAATTCATACTCATGGTTGAAAAGTAACAGTTAAGAACTGATGGCATCTGAAAACTTCTTTTCTTGGGTACTGAATAGGAGTCTAGAAGTCTGGAAGAGGCAGGATATCTTATGTATGTTCTGTGCTAAGTAATTTCAGTCCTGTCTGACTCTTCGTGACCCTATGGACCAGTAGCCCGCCACTCCTCTCAGCCCGTGGAACTCTCCAGGCAAGAATTCTGGAGTGGGTTCCCATGTGCTCCTCCAGGGGATCTTCCCAACCCAGGTGGACCCAGAGATCAAACCCGTCTCTTGTGTCTACTGCATTGGCACCTGGGAAGTGCCTCCACTACTGCCACCTGGGAAGCGCATATCTTATGTAAAGTACAGTCCTACCTGTACAGGATTACTCTACTTCTTCTGTTCTTTTGTTCTTATTGAAAGTGAAGGTGTTAGTCCCTCAGTCACATCCAACTCTTTGTGACTCCATGGACTGTAGCCCACCAGGCTCCTCTGTCCATGAGATTCTCCAAGCAAGCATATGGAGTGGGTTGCCATTTCCTTCTCTGGGGAATGATCCTGACCCAGGGATCCAAGCTCCACCTCCTGAAACTCCTGCATTGCAAGTGGATTCTTCACCACTGAGCCATGCCCTTGGGCAGGGAGGGGGCAATTATAATAATAAGCATAATTTATTCTTTTACAATTCAAAAGATTTTTCAGTCGTAACAATGACAAAAAGTCATTTTAGTGAGTAGAAATTCACACTAAATGTATCCTAGTTATAGGATACTGGATGAAATCTTAGGACAATCTGCTTTGTATTAAAATACTTCCTTGTATTTGTATAATATTATTTCCTTAAAATATGTGATTATGAAGCATGATACATATAAAATACATAACATATATGAATGGCTAAAATAATAATAAAAACATCTGTGCACCTACTATCAATGCTTTGAAATCCTGTGTAGCTTTCCCAAATTATATTCCCCTTTCTTTCTCCTGAATTTTGTGTATAGGGTTCCCTCAAGTCTCCGCAAATAGGAATGTTCCTGAATCTTATCCTTTTTGGCTTGTGTGGTTTTGAATGTTTTATAAATTGAATTATTATGTCCTTTTTAAAACTCTATGTTGTGATGTTTGGCTCTGCTGATACACTGTCATGTCTCTTACCCACAGGGTATACTTCCAAGGCTATCAGTGAAAGCCTTTAAACCTCAGATAGGACTCCACCTGATACTTCCTGTATTTTTCCTAACATACATATTCATGCTAAAGTTTAATTTATAAATTCGGTACAGTAAGAGAGTAACAATAACTGGTAATAAAATAGTACAATTATAACAATATATTTTCATAAGAGTTATATGAATGTGGTCTCTCTCAGAATATCTTATTGTATAAGCTTAATGTCTTTTCCATCTTAACTAAGCCCTGATTATGCACTGTGGCTGTAACTTTTGCAGTCTGAGGGGCGACGGCAGACAGCAAAACTAGCAATTCCTTTTTCCTTCACAATATCATGGCTAGAAGATTTGTTCTTACCATAGATCTTAGCAACCTCTGTGCACGATGTTTTTTCTTTCCTTATTAAGTGGAGTACTTTCACCTTTTCACTTAATGATGTCTCTTCGGCTCTCAGAATTGCCTGCGTCACAGCTCTTGTGCTTTGGGGCCATTATTGTTAAAGCAAAATAAAGGTGACTTGAACAGAAGCACTGTAATTCCCTGGTGGTCATCTGAGCTCTCAGAACCCAGACAGATGGCTGCTAAGTGACAAGCAGGAGGGACAGACAGGAGCATTCTCGACCAAGGCAGGACCTTGTGAGATTTCACCATGCTGCTCAGAGCAGGGTGCAGTTTAAAACTTGTGAATTTTTAGTTTACTCCTGGAATTTTCCATTTAACATTTTTGAACCGAGGAAAGCTGAATGGCAGATGAGAAGGGGACAACTGTAGTTAACTGCGGTTCGTTCATTTTTCACTGCTATTCATTTTGCACTTCATTATTAAATATACCACAAGAGGCAGTTTGGAAATAAAGTCATGTTTAAAAAATTTTTTCTTTTGATTATTGCTTCTTTATTGTGTTCAAGTTAGAATGCTTCAAATCCCCCAACCATTTCCTTCTTGAGAAACAGAACCGGGTATGTGGTGAAGAGCCACTTCCAAGGCTTTACCAGCGTGACTTTGGATTGATTATTTAACCTCTCTGAGCCTCAGCATCCTCACCTGTATCATGAGGATAACAATAGTATCTGTCTCATAGAGAGGTTACAATAATTAAATGAGCAAATATATGTAAAGTATTTGGAACAGGGCTGGTTCCTATTTAAGTGCTCAGTAAACATTATCCACCATAGGAGGCAGAGATTTGGAACAAAGTCTAGATGTTTTTGCAGATTTAAGTGTGTAAGGGAAACTGTTTTAAGACTTTTCAATTAATGAGCTAATGAGAAAAGCACCGTTTCTAAAATTCCTGAAGAAAAGATGACAGCTCTCATTTCTTTCTCGTACTGTCTGTGCTGTTAAAGATAATATTAAAAGGACCAAAAAGAAAGGAAAAAAGATGAGCTTCAAGTAAAATTATTTTACTGTGATCCAGCTCTTAAGTAGAAGAGATGAGTATCTCTTATCTACATTGTAATCATAGACTTTGTGTAGCCAGTCCACTAAGATAAATGTATGATTTTCTTTAAAGAAAAGTTATCATCATGAAGACCTCTAAGTGAATTGAAAGCTCAGTGAGTAATTGGAGATTAAATCATCATCTATGGAACGAGGCCAATTTACAACTAAAAGGATACAGCCCTCTTTACCCTTACCCTGGAGAAAAAACAAACAGAAGGAGGGGTGTGAGGTAACTTTTGACTACAGGAAACATTCGTCTGACATTTGAGCAGGAAAAGTGAATATTCTTAGCTGTTCCACGTTGGGAAATAAAATTTAGGATTTTGAAAGGAGACTCTTTTTTTAAGTTACTAGTTATAATTTTATTTTGAGCGCAGAAATAAGCCTCACAAGTAAATATTCTTCTTTATTTTTCAAAATCTGTTATTCTTGCTGTTCAATAGAAGGTAATAGAACTACAGAAATGGCAGTGATCCCATGGGCGGGGCATTAATTAATATATTGTACTACTAGCCACTTGGAGACTGCGAGTGACCTGATTCCAGGGACACTAACTGCCTTGGCCCTACTGTAGCTCCAGGTCGAGCAGAGTGCCTGATGCATCGGTACCTGGATGATGCTCAGTGAGTAACAGTGGAATAAATAAATGAACAAGCTCCTGTGTCACCTTGAAACAATAATGGTCTCAATTATTTAATTGGTGTAGCAAAGTAACTCGGAGATAAAGCATCTGCCTGCCAATGCAGGAGGTGCAAGAAATTCAGGTTTGATCCCTGGATTGGGAAGATCCCCTGGAGGAGGGCATGGCAACCCACTCCAGTATTCTTGCCTGGGAAATCCCACAGACAGAGGAGTCTGGCAGCCTACTGTCCACGGGGTTTCAAAGGATCAGACATAACTCAGAGACTAAACGGCAAACAGCAGCAGCAAATTATGTTACAATGTTTGCCAGTTAATGATTCTTATTGCTAAGAAATTCATTTTGTGCCACACTCACATTCCAGTGCTGTATTCAAAATCAGTGGTTCTCAATCCTTTCAAAGACAAAGGCCACCTCTCAACAGCAAACATTTCCCACCATAAAAAAATCATCATATTTTTATACTTAGTATTTAATAAAATAAAATAAATTCGAGAGTCTTTAAAAATAATTTGGTAGTAACCTCCCCCTCCTCTTTCCCACCAGTTCTTTTTGAAGTCCACAAATTGGAAATCAAAGTTCATTCTGAACAGAAAGAGAAAATAACTGTTTTGTATCTTCTGCATAAAAAAGTCTTCTATGTGATCACTAATCACAGCATCAGTCACCCTTAAGCTTTTTTAAAACTCAGCAAAAATAAATCCCTTTACTCTTTGCCTCTCAGGCTTTATTTTTCTAGTACTTTTATTTTTCAGAGTCTCTTCTGAACCTTCTTCAACCTTGCCACATTTTCAAGCTGCAGAACCCACAAGTGGTCACAGCACTCTGCTAGCACTCATTTAATAAGTAAGTGTAACAGAGTGACAGGCTATTTAGAAAGATGCACTTTTATATATAGGAAACAATGAATAAAAACCCAAATCAAAAAATAAATATCAGTGAACAGTTCGGGCCCATGATATTTAGTGAAAATGATATCACAATATAATCCACAGTTACTGTATTTTTTGGACCTTATCTCCCCCATACTGGTGCTACTCTGCTGTGTAATGGGATACACAATTCATGTCTCTAACCCATAAAAATGCAGGAATGAGTCCCATATGTACCTTTGCCTAGTCTTTATGATGTAGATGCTGATTAGCCTCCGGGCCACACAAGTTGAGTTAACGTGTCTTTCCAAACAATTCTGTTATATTTCACTGCTTGACTCCTGTTGGCAGGCTGATGAATCGAACAGTTGTTGTTCTCCTAACCTCCCCATTCCAACTACAGGAACTTGGACTATGTTCCTGGGACCTAAACTATCACTCCCATGCTTAGTCTTTTAAAGCATTAATAAAACACAAATCACATCTTTTTCTAAAAAAATCAGTGTAGGTGGGAATAATGAGCTAACTAGAGATTTCTCCAAATCCTGAGTTGGCTGCAAATTGATGTGGTGATTTATCAAAACCTGAAAGCTGCTGCACTGTGGAAGAAGTGGGGCATATGTGTTCTTGGGTTTTTAGTTCACATTAAGGCTGGGAGTCCCAGGGGACAGACATGTTAATCCTGAGCTGGCAGCTTCCCTGGGCTCCCAGGTGGCTCAGTGGTAAAGAATCTGTCTGCCAGTGCAGGAGACATGGGTGTGATCCCCGAGTTGGGAAGATCCCTTGGAGTAGGAAATGGCAACCCACTCCAGTATTGTTGCCTGGAGAATTCCATGGACAGAGGAGCCTGGAGGGCTATATATAATCCATGGGGTCACAAAGAGTCAGATACGACTGAGCACGCAAGCATGCACGCAGCATTTTCCTCCGCCTGCGTTTATTTCTACCAATGCTTTCTCTGACTCAATCTGAGTTTAACAGAAAGAGCAACAGACTTGAATCACAAGATGCATTCATTTCTGGCTTCCCCCCTCATCATCTGTGTATTTTGGGGCAAGTCACTACTCCTCTGAACTTATTTTCTTTTCTCTAATATAGGAATAATGACATTTGCCGTAAGCATTATTTTGAGGATCAAATGGGACAAAGTCCAAGGATAATACTGGGTAAACCATAAAACAATAAAAATGGAAAGTATGATTGTAGTTATCCTCAGCAGCATCTCACACTCTGATGGTTTATGAGTGACTTTATCTTCCAATGATTCCATAAAGGCATTGGCAGAGTAAGTCCAGTGGGCCAAATCCAACCCATGGCCTGTTTTGGATCAGTCCGTGAGCTGAGAGTCATTTTTACATTTTTAAAGAGTTGTAAAAATAAAACAAAACAAAAGCAACATGAAGAAGCAGCAGCGACAGAGACCAATGTCATCCACAAAATCTAAAATAATTTACTATCTGGCCGTTTACAAAAAGTTTGCCAGCCCCTAAGATAGTAGAAATATCAGTCTACATCCCACAATGTCCCTGCCAAATCCTGAATATACCACCCTCTGCTGCTGCTTCCGCGTCATCTCTTACTTCAAAATCTCTCCCAATTCTATACTGAAGGATATCTATCCATAAGCATGAACAGTCCATGATTGTGTTGTTGATAGATACACACAGAGATTCTTCAATGACAAATGAAAAATTGAAAATAATTCTCAGATCTCATGGTTTAAAAGCCAACAACTCTATTTACTCAAAATGAGCTGTGGGCACAAATTATTTTAGAAAAGACCAAAGGATTTCACATTTCATATTTTTGTCCCCCTCCCCCTCAATAATCCACTGCAAATAGAATTATCTCATCTATCTTTTTTTCCTCCTATCACCACAATCTTCAAAACCTCTCAATCCAAATTGATACTGATGGCAGAGATCCTCTGACATAATTAAATTGAACCATATGGATTCTGGATCAAGATTAAGAAAAAATTAAAGTGTTTATTGTGTTGAAATTTCTTATGCCAATTTTCTGCTAAAAAGGAAGATTCAAAAGGTCAGGGATTTTGCAGCACAGACTTAGTGGTATATTAGTTACAGTAATTCAGCCTGAAAATTCCAGCCGAAATAAATACAATGGAATGCCATGAATTACAAGAGACCACAACTTTAATCAGCTCATGGGAAAAGAAAAACATGCATTTGCCTATTGACAGTTGATAAACTGAATCCCAAAACTTCTTTGGAGGCCAAGGAACACCAAGGATTGTAATGTTGAAGCAAACTTTTGAATTTCCATTTTTTCCCCCCTGCTGGTTGTGATATAAAGACACAGATAGAATCTTATCTGCATTATTCTCAGAGTTATTGATTATACACATTTAGTAAGTGTTCTCTGAGTTAGATGGAGCTTTCCTGGTGGTTCAGATTGTAAAGAACCTGCCTGCAATGAGGGAGATCCAGGTTCAATTTCTGGGTCAGGAAGATGTTCTGGCGAAGGAAATGGCAACCCACTCCAGTATTCTTGCCTGGAGCATTCCATGGACAGAGAAGCCTGGTGGGTTACAGTCCATGGGGTTGCAAAGAGTCAGACACAACTGCGCAACTAACGCTTTCACTTTCAGTTGCAAAACCACTTTAAAAATCCTCAGGGAGGTAGGCCCTTCCCTGGGGATAGGGCCAGGAAAACTATGGACTGAAAAATCAGCTTAGAATGTATGTGTCTGCATATGCACATACATTTTGTGCTTTCTTTTTATAAAAGTAAGACATGCCCTTCACATTTGACAAATACGAAAGGACATAAGAAAGGTTCACAACAAAACAAAATCTATATGAACTCTCATAGAAATATACCTAAGATTTTTTAAGTGAGAAAAGCAGATTACAGAGCAGGATGTGTATTGTGACCACATTAAAGTACAAGTAAGGAAGGATTTTCAACGAAAAGAAGAGAAAATAAGAGAGACCAGACGGAGACGTAAATCATCTTTAGGAAGAAGATTGTAGGTATTTTCCCCTACTAGCTTCTTTTCTTTTTCTTAGTTTGAAATCTATCTTGTTTCTGTAATAATAAAAAGCAGAAACATCATTTTTTATTTAAAATAGAATATTTTAACACATAATGAAGGTATCTATCAACATGCTTGGCACACAGTAGGTCTTCATTAACTGTTTTGGCTTATTTGTTTAGAAGTGTGTGTATGTGTGTGTGTGTATGTGTGTGTGTGTGCTCAGTTGCTAACTCGTGTCAGACTCTAGAGACCCTACGGACTGTAGCCCACCAGGCTCCTCTATCCATGGGATCCTCCAGGCAAGAATACTGGAGTAGGGTGCTATTTCTTCTTTCAGGGGATCTTCCCTATCCAAGGACGGGACCTGTGTCTCCTGTGTCTCCTGCACTGGCAAGCAGATTCTTTACCACTGGGACAGAGATACCCTTAAATGTTATATCATCAGAAAAGCTCAGGCTTCAATTCTATCTCATGCCTCTCTGTTTATCTCTCAATTGTGAAATGGGAATGATATTATTAGCTAAACTATTGGGTAGCTGCAAAGATTGAGAAAATAAGTTTCCATAAGTATAAAGTTTTACCTAGTTCCTTCTTTAAATGAGTAACAATTGTAAAATTAATAAATGACAAGCTTTCTCATTATACACCACTGCTGTCCAGGGGCTTCCAGTAACTCAGGCCAAATTTTCATTATTTTAAATGGGAAACATCTTCAGAAAAGACTGAAATGTTGGCATAAGAATCATTTTTCAACATGTTCCTTGTTGGGTAAATTACTTTGTGAAAGAATTAATAATTGGCTCCCTGTCTGGAGTCCTGAAAGAAGGGCTGTATATAGCCTGCAGTGAAATCTACAATGCTAATGCTTGTTTATGCAGTTAATAAAACGTACATGCTTGTTATCCAATAGCCCATTAGTGCTCCTTTAGAGCCACCACTGTCGCTTTTGAATCTGCAGAAGCCTGAACCGTAAATATGTTTTGTTTCTTTACAGAACAGAGTGAGTTTTGAATTGCTACAGAATGTTATTTAAATTTCTACCTAGGCTACTCAAAAAATGGACATCTGGCTAAAAGGAAGTAATAGTTTTTCTGTTCTATTGTGTAAATATAGGTATTGGCACCTCTCTGATACCACAAATGAGCAGCCAAACATCACATTAAATGGTATCACAGAGCCTGTACTATGGAAACTCAGTCCAGATAGTGATTCTCCTTGGCCACAAAAATTATAACCTGACCTGACCTCATTTGAAACCATAAAGTTTATTTTGGTTCAGTGTCAGAATATTTTGGTCCCTCATCATGTTACCAATAATTAAATACCTCTTTGTTTAAGGTATCTTTTTTGAAGCCTTACCCTCTCTCCAATTCAAAAGTACTTCCATTCTCTGCCTGTGCAGCATTTCTTCACCATGTTTGGGAGTGAGGGCGTTAAGAAGGTGGTGTGTTTTTTGTTTCAGCTACAAAAATAAGTGTATGCACCAGCAATCCCTGGACTTCTTAGGAATTAACTGGTGTTACCCAAGGAAGGAAATGATGAGGAGGGGGGAAAGACTCAATATCCATCTTCTTAGGAGACTGAAGGTGGGTTTGCAGGTAATATCAAATGGAAAATGGACATTACACTGGGGAGATTCCAGAACTACCTATTGGAACAGAGAACAAGCACAAATGAAGCAAGGCCACAAGAATAATCTTTGTCAAGTTGAGTAAACAAAGAGGAAGGAGAAGGAGATGGAGGAGGAGCAGGAGGTGAAGAGAAAGGAGGAAGAAGAAACTGTGATCTTTTCTCTCTTTCCCAGTGTGGAGGCAAAACAAAGAATTTTCTTTTACACGAGATGTGCTGTAAATTTTCTAAGCAAGAGATACTGCCATTATTCAACCCCATTTATTGAGCATCCATTTTCCATCCTCTTTAAAGTTGTACAAAGTCATCAGCCTCAGGTACGGTCAAATACTCAAACTCTATCAGGTGCAGAATTCAGATATTTAAAAAGTTTGACATCTCATCACCAAGGACGGGAATATAATAAATGAATTCTGTAAAAATTCATGGTAGAAAGCAGGTTTCAAAGCTGTTTACTCAAGGGACTTCCCTGGTGGCCCTGTGGTTAACAATTCACCTGCCAGTGTAGGGGATATTGGTTCAATACCTGGTCTGGGAGGATCCCACAAGCTGTGGTACAACAAAGCCCAGTGCCACAACTACTGAAGCCCACATGCCCTGAACCCATGCTCCACAGCAAGAGAAGCCCCACAATGAGAAGTCCTTGCACCAAAATTAGAGAGTGACCTCCACTCACCAACTAGAGAAAGCCCACATGCAGCAACAAAGACCTACTGCGGTTCCCCTCCCCCCTCAAAAAAAGTTTTAAAAAAGCTGCTTACTCAAGACATGATTGGGTAGTTGAGGAGTCATGACCATGTATTATGTATTAGTTTCTTCCAAAGTGTCCCTCTTGATCTTGCTTGCTACTGATCAGGAGCCTGTAATCTTCCGCTTTAAACTCTGCCTTTCAGAATCTGCATTGTTGCTTAGCCAGTTCCTCCTTTCCTGTACTGAGCCCTTGCTGTGTGAAGCCCTGGTGGTAAGTGCTAGTGTATCTACAAAGCAGAATGAAGCAGAGCTCTTATCTTAAAGTGCTCACATTTTAATGGGGAAAACAAGCTCATAAATAGGTTAAGTTCAATCTCTGTGATAGCTGCCATCAGAGCATAGAAGGTCTTTTTCACCATTCATTCTTTAAGATCTAGTTTCAAAGCAGTCATCTCCTAAAACCCTTGAAAAGCTTCTCAGATACAGGTGGAATTACCCACTTCCACACTCTTTTTCTTTCCATAGTACTTTATCCTGTTTCTAGCAGAACACAGATTTCATATTATGGTTAATGATATACATACAAGAATTCTGGGTAGACAGTGGGCAATCTGAGATCAGACAAGGGCCAGGTAGCATGCGCTCTATACCCAGATGCTAGGACAGCCTGCCACAGACACTCAATAGATGCTCCCTAACGCTAGTAAAGTAATGCTTAAAATTCTCCAAGCCAGGCTTCAGCAATACTTGAACCATGAACTTCCAGATGTTCAAGCTGGTTTTAGAAAAGGCAGAGGAACCAGAGACCAAATTGCCAACATCCTCTGGATCATCAAAAAAGCAAAAGAGTTCCAGAAAAACATCTATTTTTTCTTTATTGACTATGCCAAAGCCTTTGACTGTGTGGATCACAATAAACTGGAAAATTCTGAAAGAGATGGGAATACCAGACCACCTGATCTGCCTTTTGAGAAATTTGTATGCAGGTCAGGAAGCAACAGTTAGAACTGGACATGGAACAACAGACTGGTTCCATTTAGGAAAAGGAGTACGTAAAGGCTGTATATTGTCACCCTGCTTATTTAACTTATATGCAGAGTACATCATGAGAAACGCTGGGCTGGAAGAAGCACAAGCTGGAATCAAGATTGCCGAGAGAAATATCAATAACCTCAGATATGCAGATGACACCACCCTTATGGCAGAAAGTGAAGAGGAACTAAAAAGCCTCTTGATGAAGGTGGAAGAGGAGAGTGAAAAAGTTGGCTTAAAACTCAACATTCAGAAAACGAAGATCATAGCATCTGGTCCATCACTTCATGGCAAATAGATGGGGAAACAGTGGAAACAGTGTCAGACTTTATTTTTGGGGGCTCCAAAATCACTGCAGATGCTGACTGCAACCATGAAATTAATTAAAAGACGCTTACTCCTTGGAAGGAAAGTTATGACCAATCTAGATAGCATATTCAAAAGCAGAGACATTAGTTTGCCAACAAAGGTCCATCTAGTCAAGGCTATGGTTTTTCCAGTAGTCATGTATGGATGTGAGAGTTGGACTGTGAAGAAGGCTGGGTGCTGAAGAATTGATGCTTTTGAACTGTGGTGTTGGAGAAGACTCTTGAGAGTCCCTTGGACTGCAAGATCCAACCAGTCCATTCTGAAGGAGATCAGCCCTGGGATTTCTTTGGAAGGAATGATGCTAAAGCTGAAACTGCAGTACTTTGGCCACCTCATGCGAAGAGTTGACTCATTGGAGAAGACTCTGATGCTGGGAGGAATTGGGGGCAAGAGGAGAAGGGGACGACAGAGGATGAGATGGCTGGATGGCATCACTGACTCAATGGACATGAGTCTGAGTGAACTCTGGGAGTTGGTGATGGACAGGGAGGCCTGGTGTGCTGCAATTCATGGGGTCGCAAAGAGTTGGACATGACTGAGTGACTGAACTGAACTGCACTGAAATTGAACCCAAGTCCAGTGTCATTTATTTCCCAGTGTACTGGGTCATTGATTTGACTATGTGTTCCCATCAAAGCTGCCATACAGATTTACAATGACCCCAAAAGGCTGGAAGACAAAAAAATGAATCCTTGAGGGAAAAAAAAAAAATCTGTGGTCAACAGTCTGTCAACAAATTGAAGTTGCTGTCATAGCTCTAATACTCTCTTCCTTTTGGTTAATGATGAGCAGGCCTTCATGGTAGGGAGGGTGAAAGTGGTCACTGAGAATTAAGGGTGCTGATGTTTCCCAGTTATGGCTTTAATCAAATGTAAAACATTTTCTCATGGTGCTTTAGCTTACTATTTTAGGAGTCATGTTCAATTTTCTTAAAATTGTTGTTTTATGAAAGAGTTACTGTTTCCAAGTGAAAATTTTTAAAAAAATAATGTGAAAGTTTTAGATAATTCTTTTAAAAAGCAAATCATATTGAGAATGTACTAATATTGATGCTTGTTTTATGTAGTACTTTTAGAAATAGTGTCTTACATAGAACTACTGATAAAAAATAAAAAGTCTAATAAGAAGTAGCCAATGCTAGGACGTCTGGTTTTCACTGATAGTCTGTTCTGACAGCTCTATAACTTCTGGCTTCTTGTTGTTACCAAGCATAGTTACCAAACAAAACAAATTTGGGGAGTTAAGCATAGGTTTTTTTCCTTTTATTTTATCAAATAAGAGCTTTAAAAAATAAAAGTCAACAATTACTATTTGTTATCACATTATTCATAAAAGAAAGGACTTGTCACATACAAAATATAGAAGATTCTAATTTCCAAAGTCAGAATTTAAATTGAGTAAATGTAGCTTTCAAAAAACCCATTTCATATCTTTGCTCTTCTCATTTTGCTGTCAGTTGGTGAAAATTTTGGCATGAATTTGCAGGCTTCACTGTTAAATCTTTGAAGTTTCTGTTTCTTATTCTTCTCTATAATTCATACCTACAACATTCCATCATCCAGCAAAGCCAATCAAGGCCCTCACACATGCCAGAAGCCATGGTTAGAACATTCATCTTTTGTGTTCCTATAGCATAATTGGAGCAATCTACTCCAATCAATTAGGACTCAATAAGCTATAGTTCTATTTCATGGAATCAAACTGGATAACTATCCCCAAAAAACCTAATCATTTTAACAAAAATTTCACACCAGAATTAAACCCACAGCATTATCAGTTTGCTTAATGTGGAAAAAGTTGACAGAATTTTTTTGGAGTATAAGTTAAAGAAATGCCATTGTGCCTATATGATAGCAGTGGCATATTCTAGAAGAATTAAAATAATAGAACATATCTTACTGAAGAGATTTAATTTTTAAAATCAACTAGTGTTAGAGGCAATATCTGTAATTTGCACATTGAAAAAATATTCAAGTAGTATGAAAGAGCATATGGTGAAAAGTCTCTCTCCTTCTTCTGAACCCCAGTTTCTCAGATCCCCTCCCCAGAGAAAACTACGGCAACTATGGTTACCAGATTTTTGTGTATTTCTCCATAGATAGTCTATGATTATGCAAACACATATATACTCATTTTTTCCCTTCTTTGCAAAACCGCTAGGACACCACACATACTATTTTCCATCTCACTTTTTTTAATTTTATTTTTTAACTTTTTACTTTGCATTGGTGTATAGCTGATTAACAGTGTTGTGATAGTTTCAGGTGAACAGCAAAGGGACTCAGCCATACATATGCATGTATTCATTCTCCCGCAAACTCCCCTCCCATCCAGGCTGCCACATAACTCTGAGCAGAGTTTCATGTGCTATACAATAGGTCCTTGCTGCTTATCTATTTTTAATACAGCAGTGTCCATCCCAAACTCTGTAACTATCCCTGCCCCCCACATCCTTCACCCGGGCAACCATAAGATCGTTCTCTAAGTATGTGAGCATCTTTCTGTTTTGTAAGTAAATTCATTTGTATCATTTCTTTTTAGATTCCATATATAAGGGATGTCATCTATCTCACTTTTTTAAATTAATAGTTTTCTCTTAAGGCCGGTCCACATTAGCAATGACAGATCTGCCTCATTCTTCTTAATCTTTTGTAGTATTTCATTGTGTGGTTATGCATAATCTGTTTAACCAATTGCTTTTTAAGGTTATTTACAGTCAGTTCAGTCCCTCAGTCATGTCTAACTCTTTGTGACACCATGAACTGCAGCATGCCAGGCTTCCCTGTGCATCACCAACTTCCACAGCTTAGTCAAACTCATATCCATAGAGTCGGTGATGCCATCCAACTATCTCATCCTCCGTGATCCCCTTCTCCTTCTGCCTTCAATCTTTCCAAGCATCAGGGTCTTTTCCAATGAGTCAGCTCTTTGCATCAGGTGGCCGAACTATTGGAGCTTCACCTTCAGCATCAGTCCTTCCAACGAATATTCAGCACTCCTTTAGGATGGACTGGCTGGATCTCCTTGCAGTCCAAGGAACTCTCAAGAGTCTTCTCCAACACCACAGTTCAAAAGCATCAATTCTTTGGCACTCAGCCTTCTTTATAGTCCAACTCTCACATCCATACATGACTACTGGAAAAATTACAGCTTTGACAAGACAGACCTTGGTTGGTAAAGTAATGTCTCTGCTTTTCAATATGCTGTCTAGGTTGGTCATAGCTTTTCTTCCAAGGAGCAAGCATCTTTTAATTTCATGGCTGCAATCACCATCTGCAGTGATTTTGGAGCCCAAGAATATAAAGTCTGTCACTGTTTCCATTGTTTCCCCTTTTTGCCATGAAGTGATGAGACCAGTTGCCATGATCGTAGTGTTCTGAATGTTGAGCTTAAGCCAACTTTTTCACTCTCCTCTTTCACTTTCATCAAGAGACTCTTTATTTCCTCTTCACTTTCTGTCATAAGGGTGGTATCATCTGCATATCTGAGCTCATTGACATCTCTTCCAGCAATCTTAATTCCAGCTTGTGCTTCATCCAGCCCAGCATTTCGCATCATGTGCTCTGCATATAAGTTAAATAAGCAGGGTGACAATATACAGCCTTGACATACTCCTTTTCCTATTTGGAATCAGCCTGTTGTTCCATGTCCAATTCAAACTGTTGCTTCCTGACCTGCATACAGATTTCTCAGGAGTCAGTTCAGGTGGTCTGGTATTCCTACCTCTTTCAGAAATTTCCACAGTTTGTTGTGATCCACACAGTCAAAGGCTTTGGTATAGTCAGTAAAGCAGAAATAGATGTTTTTCTGGAACTCTCTTGCTTTTTCAATGATCCAGTGGATGTTGGCAATTTGATCTCTGGTTCTTCTGCCTTTTCTAAATCCAGCTGGAACATCTGGAAGTTTACAGTTCATGTACTGTGGAAGCCTGGCTTGAAGAATTTTGACCATTACTTTGCTAGCCTGTGAGATGAGTGCAATTGTGCGGTAGTATGAGCATTCTTTGGCATTGCCTTTCTTTGGTATTGGAATGAACACTGACCTTTTCCAGCCCTGTGGCCACTGTTGAGTTTTCCAAATTTGCTGGCCTATTGAATGCAGCACTTTCAAAGCATCATATTTTAGGATTTGAAATAGCTCAGCTGGAATTCCATCACCTCCACTAGCTTTGTTCCTAGTGACACTTCTGAAGGCCCACTTGACTTAGCATTCCAGGATGTCTGGCTCTAGGTGACTGATCACATCATCGTGGTTATCTGGGTCATGAAGATCTTTTTTATATAATTCTTCTGTGTATTCTTGCCTCCTCTTCTTAATATCTTCTGCTTCTGTTGGGTCCATACCACTTCTGTCCTCTATTGTGCCCATCTTTGCATGAAATGTTCCCTTGGTATCTCTAATTTTCTTGAAGAGATCTCTAGTCTTTCCCATTCTATTGTTTTCCTCTATTTCTTTGCATTGATCACTGAGGAAGGCTTTCTTATCTCTCCTTGATATTCTTTGGAACTCTGCATTCAAATGTTACCTTTTCTTCTTTGCCTTTAGCTTCTCTTCTTTTTTCAGATGTGTGTAAGGCCTCCTCAGACAACCATTTTGCCTTTTTGCATTTCTTTTTCTTGGGGATGGTCTTGATCATTGCCTCCTGTACAATGTCATAAACCTCCATCCATAGTTCTTCAGGCACTCTATCAGATCTAATCCCTTGAATCTTTTTCTCACTTCCACTGTATAATCATAAGGGATTTGATTTAGGTCATAACTGAATAGTCTAGTGGTTTCCCCCACTTTCTTCAATTTAAGTTTGAATTTGGCAATAAGGAGTTCATGAACTGAGCCACAGTCAGCTCCTGGTCTTGTTTTTGCCGATTGTATAGAGCTTCTCCATCTTTAGCTGCAAAGAATATAATCAATCTCATTTCAGTATTGACCATCTGGTGATGTCCATGTGTAGAGTCTTCTCCTGTGTTGTTGAAAGAGAGTGTTTGCTATAACCAGTGCAATCTCTTGTCAAAATGCTATTAGCCTTTGCCCTGCTTCATTCTATAATCCAAGGCCAAATTTGCCTATTACTCCAGGTATCTTTTGACTTCCTACTTTTGCATTCCAGTCCCCTATAATGAAAAGGACATCTTTTTTGGGTGTTAGTTCTAGAAGGTCTTGTAGGTCTTCATAGACCCATTCAACTTCAGCTTCTTCAGCATTACTAGTCAGAGTATAGACTTGGATTAATGTGATATTGAATGGTTTGTCTTGGAAACGGACACAGATCATTCTGTCATTTTAGAGATTGCATCAAAGAACTGCATTTTTGATTCTTTTGTTGACCATGATGGCTACTTCATTTCTTCTAAGGGATTCCTGCCCATAGTAGTAGATATAATGGTCATCTGAGTTAAATTCACCCATTCCAGTCCATTTTAGTTCGCTGATTCCTAAAATGCCAATGTTCACTCTTGCCATCTCTTGTTTAACCACTTCCAATTTGCCTTGATTCATGACCTTAAGTTCCAGGTTCCTGTGGAATATTGCTCTTTGCAGCATCGGAATTTACTTCCAATACTGAAGTAATCCAATACTGGCTGTTGTTTTTGCTTTGGCTCCATCTCTTCATTCTTTCTGGAGTTATTTCTTAACTGATCTTCAGTAGCAAGGGCACCTACCAACTTTGGGAGTTCATCTTTCAGAGTCCCATCTTTTTGTCTTTTCATGCTGTTCATGGGGGTTCTTAAGGCAAGAATACTGAAGTGGTTTGCCATTCTCTTCTCCAGTGGACCATGTTTTGTCAGAACTCTCCATCATGACTCCTCCGTCTTGGGTGGCCCTACATAGCATTGCTCACAGCATCATAGAGTTAGACAAGGCTGTGATCCATGTGATCAGATTGGTTAGTTTTTCTGTGATGGTGGTTTTCATTCTGTCTTCCCTCTGATGGAGAAGGATAAGAGGCTTGTGGAAGCTTCCTGATGGGAGAGATTGACTGAGGGGAAAACTGGGTCTTGTTCTGATGGGTGGGGCCATGCTCAGTAAATCTTTAATCCAATTTTCTATTGATGGGGAGGGCTGTGTTCCCTCCCTGTTGTTTGACCTGAGGCCAAACTATGGTGGAGGTAATGAAGATAATGGTGACCTCCTTCAAAAGGTCCCATGCAGTCACTGCTGCACTCAGTGCCCCCTAGCCTACAGCAGGCCACCACCAACCCACATGTCTGCTGGAGACTTTTGGACATTCATGGGCAAGTCTGGGTCAGTCTCTTCTTGGTCACTGCTCCTTCCTCCTGGGTGCTGGGGTGCACAAGGTTCTGTTTGTGCCCTCCAAGCCTCTCTATCCCCAGTCTTGTGTAAGTTCTGGCAGCTCTATGGTGGGGTTAATGGCAACCTCCTCCAAGAGGGCTTATGATATGCCCAGGTCTATTGCATCCAGGGCCCCTGCCCCTGCAGCAGCCCACTGCTGACCTGTAACTGTGCAGGAGACACAGTTCTGTCTCAGTCTCTGTGGGGTCTCTGGGTCCTGGTGTGCACAATGTTTGTTTGAGCCCTTCAAGCATCTCTGGTGGGTATGGGGTTTGATTCTAAACGTGACTTCACCCCTCCTACCATCTTATTGGGACTTCTCCCTTGCTGTTGGATATGGGGTATCATTTTTGTAGGATCCAACATTCTCCTGCCAATGTTCGTTCAGCAGCAAGTTGTAATTTTGGAGTTCTTGCAGAAGAAGATGAGCACAGGTCTTTCTACTCCACCATCTTGGAGTCAAAAATTTCACTATTGCAGCTAGTCCTACGACCAGTATTCTGGCACCCACATAGGTAAGTACTCCTGTAGGATGTCTTGTCAGAAATAGGGCTCTGAGTTCAAGGCTGCTTACATGTCTGGTACTCTCCCTGCCTTTCAACAACAATTTAGAGATTTTAAAAGATGCATCCTTCTCACCCTCTTGTCATTGGCTCTTCTCCAGATTTGCTGACCCCAAATGGCACCCTACTCCAGTACTCTTGCCTGAAAATCCCATGGACGGAGGAGCCTGGTAGGCTGCAGTCCATGGGGTCGCTGAGGGTCAGACATGACTGAGTGACTTCACTTTCACTTTTCACTTTCCTGCATTGGAGAAGGAAATGGCAACCCACTCCAGTGTTCTTGCCTGGAGAATCCCAGGGATGGGGGAGCCTGGTGGGCTGCCGTCTATGGGGTTGCACCGAGTCGGACACGACTGAAGCGACTTAGCAGCAGCAGAGATTCTTAACCCTGCTGCACATCATCATCTTCATCATGGGGCTTTTGAAAATACCAGTCTCAGAGATTCTGTTCTAATGGGTGATTCTAACATGTAACCGATGAGGTCTATATCTCAGTCTTACTACTCCTTTTTAGGGCACCCTTCAGTTTGTCCTAGGCAGAAAGTAACACTAAATGATGAAGAAAGCACTGTTGAATTGTGGATTATTTATATGATAAATATATAAATTATTTATATTCCTTCAGACAGAATAGAGGTTCCTCTTTCTTTCTCCTTGCTCTTAGCTCCCTCTTTTGCCTTTTAACTGGTTCACCTTGAATAGCCCTAGAGATATTTCCAAGTCTTCTGCTGCCTTATTAAATATGAGCCAAAGATCAGTTTTAGTTGAAATGAGGAGCAAATCAAGAGTGGAGGACAAGAGTCCATTAATCTGAACTCCTTGCTACATAACTGTTAGAGATCCTTGGTTTTTCTCCTTTTTACACATACACACACACACACACATTTTTCATTCTATCTTGCCTTCCTTCTCTTCTTATCCTTTTTTTTTTTTTTCTTGCTTCTGTTTGTCACCAATATAGAAGCTTATTGCTATGAAGATCAGATTGTGGCCGATAGTACCCAGTCTCAATAATTCCCTAATGTTTGTGTCTAATGGGGTGAAGTCATTATGTAAACTTCCCTGTGCTTAATGTTGCAAAGCACCTTTCGTTATTCTTTGACAGTCATTCATGGTTAGAAACTCGTTGGCTCCAGAGGAAAGCTGGTGAAATACGTAACCCTTTGCTTTAGCTGTTCATTTACAGATGCTGGAAGCTCCGGTCGGGGTGCCTTTATAAAGCTGCTCTATAACAATTAAGCTAGCTGTGGTAGGAAATTAGTTCCAGCGTGTTTTATGGGTAGCTACAGTTTTGGTTCAAAGGAAGGAGTGGGTAATCTCAGCAATTCCAAAAGAGTAATATTATAGGCAAATTCCGACACATTTCCATCTCATGGCTGTTTCTGAGGCCACTGAGTCCTCACATCCCTGTGCTTCTTCGTATGTACTAAGTTAATAGGTTGACAATAATGGATGAACTGGGGAAGGGATGGGGGCGGAAGCTGTTCTCTGCTGGGAGTGGAACAATGTGCCCTTAGTATGATAAGCTGATTCCATTCCATTAAATCACAAATCTGTCTCCTCTCTGTGCATCCCACATGAACGGTTGGAGAAAAATTGTGGAATTGCTAACACTCGCTGCAGCTGTCAGGAAATGATACTAATTAGTTTAATTTGCAATAACACAAGCACTTAACTCTCCAAATAATCTAAGTTAGTGAGTCAGTTTTTATATTATGACAATGACATGTTTAAGAGACTCCAGAGCACTGCTTTTTTGACCTTTGACACACATTTCTGATAAAGGAGCACATCAAAGATGTTTCGTTTTCCTTCTGCGTGATTCTTTCATCTGTTTCGGTGCCAATTATTTGATCAGTGAGACGGTTTGGTAGCCTTCCATAACAGAAAAGCATCTGAGACTGATATCTTAAGAGGCATACATTAGCCAAAGGATTATATTTGCAAAAAGAAACTATTACTATTCCAAGCGGGTGACTCTTCTTAGATCACTAAATCCCTTAGAATTCGTGTGTTCACATTTAATTTTATCGATTTCCTCCCCTTTGCCCTCTTTTGGGGCTTGTCTGCTTGGGAGAGGTGAGCTCAGCTGGTGAGTTTCACTTTTTTCTCTTATTCCATCTCTTCTCTGTTCCCAGGCTCTGCGGCTACTACCATTTCTGCCCCTTCCCCTGACAGACAAATGTTTAATGTCTCTCTCTCCTTTCCCTTTCCCCTACATTTGGTAGCAACATCCCTTTCAGAAGCCTGAGAGGGAAAGGCTCTCAAAAACATTCTCCTCCCTGTTAAATTATCTTCATCTGGGGTGTCCCCGGTCCCTCCAGCTTGGGAGTTGGACATCCTTTCGTGTTTCTCTGGAGTTGTTCCTTCCTTTGTGTCCTATTCATTTTCATTTCACACAAGACCAGGGGTTTGTGAAGCACAGGAACAATTCCAGACCTGAATGGAATCCTCGCCTGATTATCTGTTTAGATCAGGAGAGGCAATCTGGATGAACTGAAATTCCTGCTCTTGGGCCCCTGGGCTACAAATGGCTTTATATAAGGGCTTGCTATTTTCATCAGAGCCTCAATTTCTCAGTCATGTTCTTTTTTTAAAAAATTTCATTATAAAGCTTAACCCTGGTCTGTGAAGTCTGTTAAGACTTCAGAAAGAAAAGTACTAGGAATTTCTGCTTTTATTCAAATGGGAGAAAACTTGTCTGGCCTCTTGGAGAAATTTTATTCATAGCCACCCAGGTTTGAACTCAAGATAGCGATTTTCAAAGGAAGGGTTAGATTTAAGTTCCCCTTTCCCCCGCAATTGTGGTTCTGAGGTAAAAGCAAAATGTTACTCTCTTCTGGAAGATTTAATCCTAGTCAATGAGAGCTAAATTTAAGATCAAACATCGAATGGCTGCTAAGTCTTGTTTTTTAAATCAATTACTGGAGAAATAAGCACACGTTTTACAAGTTTAAAAAATCTGCAACATTCAAGTTTTTTTTCCAAGAGATGTATAAAGTTGATGTCAAATCTAAGAATTCATCCCAGAAATGGATTGGATACTCTTGAAATGGAGAGTGGTTGGTGAGGCAGGGAAGGTTATTAAAATGGATACTAAAGAGTTTCAGCATTTCCCAGTTTGGAAATTCTACCTCATTGGCGTATGTATCACTGAAGCCACTAGAGTTAACATTCTGTCAATGTTTCCATCATAAATAAGCCTCAGTGTTGAAAGTTTTATAATTTGGTTATAAAAATTTGCTTTCTACTAAAATTTGACAGGATACACAAGATCCAATTGTCCCAGAGAGAGATTGTTTTAAAAACATTTGGGAGGAATAAATAAAGAAAGATTAACATATTGTGAAATGAGATTCAGAAGTTTCTACCGTATTTTTTTAGTGGTCTAAACAGTGACATATTTAGATAAATCTTGGCCTCAAAGTAAAATTTGAGAAAGAATTCACTTTATTCACTGGTAATGGCTGGATAAACATGTCTCCAGTGTCCCCTGCCCCCAACATTCAAGGGCATCCTTAGGTGGTTTTTACTGATATAGAGAAACAGAGATTATGTATTTATAGACTAATATATTTGGGCTATGGGGGGAAAGCTGCAAAGGCTTTCTTCTCCCTTGCTCTAACTTTTGTTTTCCATTGTCTATTTTATTTTATTTTCCTCAAACATTTTAGGTAACTAATACCAAGGATCTAGGTTACTAATTGTCATTCAGTCTAAGGATAACTCCCCTAGGTTTACTAGATTTAGCTAAAATAATGGTAATGTAGAAAAGATTTTTTAAACAAATAATAGGATAACAGGGCATCAGGAACCCAGGAATCTGACCAGGGTCCTGCTGCCAACTGGTCGTGTGACCTTAGTCATCTCATCTAATCTCTGTGAAGACTTTAGTTTTCTCAACTGTAAAATGTGAATGTTGACTTTCTAGTTCTTTGCTCCTATCAGCACAATTTTGTCATTTTATACGGAAAGGGGATGGTTTGTGAATGCTCAAAATTCTGTCAGAACACCTTGCAAATACCTCATATTGAATTAGTACAGCTGGTGACTTCCCAAATGATTTGAGGAGGTCTTGAAATGGCAACCCACTCCAGTACTCTTGCCTGGAAAATCCCACGGACGGAAGAGCCTGGTAGGATACAGTCCGTGGGGTCGCAAAGAATCTGGACACGACTGAGCGACTTCCTCATATTGAATTAGTACAGTCGGTGACTTCCCAAATGATATGAGGAGGTCTTGAAATGGCAACCCAGTCCAGTACTCTTGCCTGGAAAACCCCATGGACAAAAGAGCCTGGTAGGCTACAGTCCATGGGGTCACAAAGAGTCCGGACATGACTGAGCGACTTCACTTTTCTCTCACAAACCCCCCAAGCTTTCTAGAGAATGCTTCAGTTTTAGCTATACACAGTTAGCTATACATATGGCTGTGATGATTGGATAATAACAATGTCTGGGTAAATTGTATGTTTATAAAACATTTTTGAGTATTTAGTCTTTCTTAATTCTCACAAAGCGCCTAGAACCTATGTATTATCTCCATTTTATAGACAGGAAAACTGAGATCAACCAGATTCAATTATGTGGCCAAAGTGGTAAGTGGTAACTGAAACTAAATTTGGTCCTCTTGCTGCCCACTGCTCCCAGCTGTAATTTCTAGGAGAATGTTCATTTAGTAGAACTTATTTTTCTTTAAAAACATGTGAGGACATGTCTCTATGCGTACGCATGTTCTTGTGTGAACGGGTGCCTTTGTCCCAGGGCTCTGATATTCTTTAAAGAGGCACCAAGATACCCTTGTGCTTCACATCTGGGGCTCAGCCTTAGTTAACATTTGGGTATTGGGATTAATGTTGAGCTACAGCCCCTACAGTGGCTCAGTTGGTAAAGAATCTGCCTGCAATGCAGGAGACCCAGTTTTGATTCCTGAGTCAGAAAGATCCCCTGGAGAAGGAAATGCAACCCACTCCAGTATTCTTGCCTGGAGAATCCCAAGGACAGAGGAGTCTGGTGGGCTACAGTCCATGGGGTTGCAAACAGCTGGACATGATCCCAAGGACAGAGGAGTCTGGTGGGCTACAGTCCATGGGGTTGCAAACAGCTGGACATGACTAAGCAACTAACACACACACGAGCTTGCTTCATTTTAGCTGCCAGGAGGCTCTTCCTCTGGCTTATTCAGCCACTTCAAGGTAGCCAAGAAACACAGAAGATTTTAGAGCTAAGTGAGCTTTAACATTATTTAGGCCCATAATCTTATTTTTCCAGAAGAAGAAACAAAAGCTCCAAAGACCTGAGACTTCATCCAGCTGGCTGGTAGAAGGTCGGCGATCAGAAGGTCATCTCTAGTGTCAGTCACTGTGTCATTCCCACGACTCATGGCAGCCTCTCTATCTTCACTTAGTCTATCAGACCTTTGCAGAAAAAAGGTCACACAGTCCTATTTAAACGAGTGGATTGAATTACTTACTTAAGGTCTAGCAAGGGCACCTAAGACAGGCAGGTTTGGCTGTGGTTTATGATGCTATCTCTGCCCCTCAGTTCTTCACACATTATATGCATTCATTCCTCACAAGCACCCCTCCGTCTTCCTCAGTATCATTCCCCTTCTTCCCCACATTCTACACTTTTCCCTGTTTCCTTCCATCCCACTCACAACATATACACGTATGTGACATAACAACCACTTACCAACATGTGCAAATCTTACTTAGTTCTTTAAGCATATTTATATATGAATTCTCAATGCTCTGATCTCTAAAACATGAAAGAAATTCAACCAATTCAAAACAGCTGATTAAGGGTTCTTCGTGTTCAGAACAAACAAAAAAAGCCCTCTCTGCCTTCAACTATGATACCCAAACTGACAAAAAAGATGAGTTCTATGACTTGCTCAGATTACTGTAGGATGGGAGAATGGAGTAGAAGAATAAAGTAAAGGGAATGGAGGCCAAAGAGCCCTCTTTTCAGAGTGAATGAAGCAGCAATACTATCATCTAGAATGCAAGACGGGCCTTAGTATTTCTGGTCATATACTCAGAGTCTCAGCTTCAGAAAGAAATGAAAAAAGAACAATGCATTCCCTTACCAGAAATATTCAGCAGTTTTGCATCATAAATCAGTTGTTTGAAACCAAGAAAACCTAGCTATTATCCTCTCTTATTACAACAGTGACCACAATAGTGCCGTGAAACTGACATTTTTGTCTTCTATAGGAGGCAGGGCCAGACCTGCTGGGAATGGCACCCACAGTGGACAACATTCTGGTTTTGCTTCTTAAATCCATTATTATTCAAAACCTGCTGTAATCTGGATACCATCCCTTGTTTCTAAGAGATATCACTCGCCTTTGTGATTTTGTCTACACATCAATAAACAGAATTCAGGAATTCTGAAGAATTAAGAAGGTCTTGGAATCAGCAAGTAAATTGAAGAAAATAAGCGAAGCGTTGATTATATAGTGTCATTCAAAATGCAAGGCTATTAGGCAGCACGCATAGAACATACAAAATATCCTTCTGACAGAGGAATCTCAGTGTAACTTTAATACCCTTGAGTCCTCTAGTTGCATTGAATTTGCTAAGTTCTCTCTCGAAAACAATACGGATATGGTGAATATTTGAAGGGACAGAGTTCTTTTCTCACCTTTACTTTAGAATTTATATCATTCCCTCAAGATTCACTATAGTGGAGCCTCTGGCAGTTGGGACCATATCGACTCCTATACTCTGAACTTTAGGGGGATTTCCAGGTAGCTCTAGTCATAAAGAATCTGCCTGCCAATGCAGGAGACACAGGAGATACAGGTTCAATCCCTGGGTCAGGAAGAGTCCCTGGACACACTGACCTTTAGGGCAGAAAAATGAACTAGAAAATATAAGGGATGGTTTCTGTTGGCCCGTGGGGCTTTGGTAAAAGTATGCTGTCTGTCTGTCTCTAGGAGATGAAAACTCAGTTTGAGGTCCATGATTATTCCTGACATGTACCCCAGAGGGTCTTTAATATTTGCAACTGATTAGCTTAACGGGGCCTACTTCTTCCAAAGCAGAAGCCACTTTGCATAGTGAAATACATAGGTGATCTCTATCTGTTACTCTCCCCCTTTAACAGAGACCAACTTTAAGGCTTAATGTGTTTGTTCTAAACGCCTCCTCCCCCCAAGTCACCAGGGCTGCTCACTGTAACCAGTAATTTAGAAACAATAAGAACACTTTTCAGTAGAATTATAATGTGGTTGTCTGATACCCAGAATGCCCTCTCGTCAAAGCTTCACTTATAATCAACATTGAGAAATGCGAGGTTAGCCGGCAGCAGCCTTGGAGAAAAGAGTAGGTGGAAGTGGGAGCTTGTGCCACACCAGTGCCTGTCTGATGGAACTGCATTTTTCCCCCTTGAACACACGAGTATAGAGCTATTCCAGTCTGGGCACCACCACCCTTCAGTGTGGATGGCTATCACCTTTCCTGGCACAAGAAACCAACACTACATGTGCCAGGCCTTGAGTGAGAAAACAGAGATCACTGGGGACTTTGTAAAATGCTCAAAATTTATCCTAGAGTTTGCACACAATGAAATTAAACTCTGTCAGGATTCATGCTTCAACGAAGTCTAACAGTTTGGAAAATTCTCCCTTTTGGTTTCAATAGTAAAAATTTCAAATATCCCTGAAATAATGTATAATAGCTAGATTTTCTCTATCTCTCATGTTACTAATTAAAAATTATAGTACTGATTAATTATTGTCTATTTCAATGGAGTTTATATTAAGATGAGACAAAGGCATTCAAATTTTTCATGTACAGAGATCTGAAGGTTATTGTGTTTTTTAAGTGTCTTTCCTTAGAAGCAAGTCTGACCTTACTTAGATGATAAGGAACCAAGCATTGGGAAGAACTGGAAGCTGTCAGCAGGTATTAGGTTACTCTGTACAACACGGCTTATTTCCAAACCTGTACCCCAATGCAGTTCTGGTCACTGTATCTCAAGAAACACAAAACCTACTGTAAATTTATCCATAGAGGGATATGGAAAAGAATCCTGGATTTTAAGGGATTTCTCTGCTGAGATTAGTCTGTAAAGTAGCACATTTCTCTCTAGGAAGATGAAAGCTGATCAAAGTTAAATCATGAAAGGTGTCAATACCCATTTATCTAAGCTCAGATTACCAGATCTATGAAAAGCATAATTTTAGATTAAGTAAAAAGAAGTTCAAGTTTCAGAGTATTCTTAAAAGTCTCATTATCTCAAATATTTGAGAAGTTAGTTTATTCAGAGCTTAGATGGAATCACAGAAGTCAGTTTCTAATCAGCAGTGTCAGGAAGATGGGGTTTATGGAGAATCTCTTTGTAATTTTCTTGTGAGGATGACAGTAGCCCCTGACACATCTATCTATCAGCTATACACAGATCTGATGCAGGATCCCCGTAACTTTGAGAAGGAAAAAGGAAGAGTCATATAATTTCATTGAGCTTGCCGGCTACACTAGTGTGGAAACAAGAGCCGGGAGGTCTTAAGGGTTAACTTTTTCTAGAAGGAATAGAAACAGTCCACAATACATCATTTATCATGGTATTGTTACAATTATAAATGTACAATAAGGGTATTATTATTTCCCTTACAAAAAAGGAATGATGTTCAGGTCTGAAAGATCTTGCCAGTAACTTCTACATAAACACAAAAATTGTTAAGAAAACGCATTTTGCTGAATGCAGAAATAAAAGCTTTGGTGCCATTTTCTTTGCCTTAGTCACCGGCAGCCTATGGATCATCAATGCAAATTAAAAACAGCAATGGCTAAAAGTGTGTTGAAAGGCATATTCAAGGATAACATAGCCTTGCTCTTCAGATGCCTCTTAGGGTGTTTCATCACGGGCCCCTGCAGACGTGTCCTGGGGACTGAGAGCCAGAAATTCCGAATGTCTCCACTAGGGGCTGCCTTGACTGAGGGCCAAGACCCCAGTGGGAGCAGTGGACAGTGCTGCCAGGGGACTGCCTGCCCTCTCCCCCCAACCCCTTCCTCCCCAGCTCTCCAGCCAGTGCCCGGACCTCTGGGGACTTGGAATATGGAGCACACAATTTCCCCATGGGCTCCTCTTCATGAGGTCCCACTGGTGTATGATGCGAAGATAGACCCAGGACAGGTCACTGTCACGTTAGCCCCTCAGCTGCAGGTATTCGGGCTCACAGGCAGAGGGGGAACAAAAGGGAAAAACAAAAACATCTTAATGACCTTCTAGTTCTTGAAGGAGCCTGATGTCCACCTCTTCCCTTGAAAGAAAGAGGCTCTTTACAACACACTATGAGTAAATGAGAAGGAAAACAGAAAAGCGGCTGGAAATTACAAAGTCAAGCAATATGTCCCCCCTTTCCCTTACCATCCCATAGGGGAAATGGAGTATCATTCAAACCAGTGAAGCCTAAAAAGTACTTTATCTTTTTCCTCCGGATTTGAACTTTGAGATGTTATCATTTGGGGTATAAGAACCGATACCCTGGGCCTCACTGTATTAAGGACTTTAATCTGCGAAGATGTTGGTAATGGCTCTGAATGTCTTATTTTAGGAAAGTTATGAGTTGGTTTCTGCAGTACTAGGACCCTGGGGTCCCTCTGACCCTCAGACTCCTGACTTAATTCACATCATTTATTCCAGGGGGTAAGGTAGGGGGGACGACCTCTCCAGTTATATGGTGTTGGAAAGCTAAGCCTCTTTTGACAATTGCTAAGAGCCAGCAGGGGGAAATAGTCCATAAAGTGATTTTTTTTTTTCTTAAATGTTAACTGAAAGTACCTTCTCTCTTCCTCTGCCCCTAACTACCTCACTAATTCTGGTAGCAAAGTCATGCTGTTAAGGAAATAGCTGATTTAAACAAAGCGGGAGTATTTTTAGAACAATAAAAAAAAAAAGAAAGAAACCCCTATTCATGATATCTAATTATGCAAACTGTGAACAAGAAGATGCTAGTCTTGCATTAGCTGAGACTTGACTCCTGTTATAATTTGCTCTTTTTTCGCAGCAGAAAGCGGTTCTTTTCTGTCGCCTTCCTGCCTTCACGCGGCTCCGCGCTTTTGGCAGACGCGGTTCAGGTCACCGCAAAGTGTTTTCTGTTGCCGCGGTAGGCTGCAGTTAGGGAGCTTGCCGGATAATGTATTATAATGCAGATTACGGTGGTTTGCTGCTGCGTGATTCACAGATATGATTGCATCTAATTTCAGAAATAAGTGGAACCGTCTGCTCTTTTGTGTTAGCTGAAAAGCCGTTCGACGGCATTCAAATGACTGCTGCCTTTGCCACCTAGAAAGAGAGAAAAGAAACCCACCCATAGCACAGCGGTAACTTTCCCCACTGTACCCCTCAAATGCAGCACCATATTGGTTTTGATAAGAATCGTCGTTCTCTTTCTCTTTCCTCCGAAAAACAGTGTGGCTCGATGTTTGGGGGAGCGGGTATATTTTGTTTTATTAAATTTTCTCAGCCTCTTCCTCTTGGAGAGGGACCCTGCTATATGTTCAGTTTTCTCACTCTCTCCCGCGGTTCTGTAACAACCACTCTTCCGGAAAAAAAAAAAAAAACTCCGTGTAAACCCTTCAGTGTAAAGTTCCTAAGGAATGATTTGCTCTTTGCTTCTTGCTCTTTGGTCACTTTTGTGAGGCCTGTGGATAACGAGAGACTTTGTAACAGGGAAATAATTACATCTTTGATTATTAATCAGATCCATTTAGGTTGTTGACTTTTTTTTCTTTTTATCAATTTGTAAGGTTTTGTTTAACTTTCTGGCTCCCTGGACTCCACTTCTAAGGGAGGCTGTTCTCCCAAAGCAGAGGAGTCATGCACACTTTTCCTCCTCTCTGACCACACACACAGTCCTGTCCCCTTTATGAAATCAGCCTCCCCAGTTTGAGTTCGCATCCCCTTAATTATGTGCTTTCTTAAATGTTTGTTTTCCGTTGCTCTAACTTTGGTTTTGCATATCGCTCTAAAAAAGCCCACAGAAACAAGTTAACTATACTTTTCATTCCAAACAGAAATTAAACCTAGGTAACAAACCCTTTGGCAGGAAAACAGTGGGATTTCCCAATGAGCCACATGAACGCAGGAGCTGTTGGAAGCCAGCAGAGTGACTTAGGACCCGCAGAGGTTATGGTGAGAGGACATCTATCAAAGGTCTGTGAAGATGCAATCCACGATTTCACAGTGACACTTAATTGTGTGCAGACTCTTATATGTGATAAAAACCAATTACAGGCATTTTTCTTTTCCTTATTTAACACAGAAAAATTCAAAGTTGCGTGAAAGCACAAGATTAAGGATGAGCAACCAGAAGAGAATTTTTTAAACAGATTCACCTCCTTCAGCCTGACTGACTCTTCATAGCGGTTCACCCTGGTTCCCCAAGCTGGAGGTTTTATGATGGTCAGCCCTTATTGGAACTACATTAAGTATGAATCTGTGCAACCATGAGCTCTCAGTGGAGCTGTTATATGACTCTGTTTTCTGGTCTAATCTTTAGACATTATCCTGTATTTGGTCTTCAGGGTTAATTCAAATGATACTTCACTTGGGTGGATGAGAGTATGAGTATTAGTTGCTCAGTCATGTCCAACTCTTTGTGATCCCATGGACTGCAGCCCACCAGGCTACCCTGTCCATAGGATTCTCCAGGCAAGAACACTGGAGTGGGTTGCCATGCCTTCCTCCAGGAGCAATCTTTCTGACCCAGGGATCGAACCTGGGTCTCCTGCATTGCAGGCGGATTCCTTACCATCAGGAAAGGAGTGACCAGGAAAGCCCAGATGAGAGTGTAAGATTATAATTTACTTAAAATTCTACCAGTATATATATATATATTAGATGCAATTGTTGACATTGTAAACTCCAAAACTCTCTGATGCCTGGGGTCATATGTATAACAGTCTTCACCGATTTTCACCGAAAAAGAGGAGTAGGATTGTTGGACTATAGCCAAAGATACAGCTTATCTTACCAAAGACGTCAAAGGAGATTTCCTCTCCAGCACAACGATTATCAGAAAGCACCTGAAGGGCATCCTGTGTCTCCCAGATGGAAGGCCCCAGCAACCCTCTGTGCCCACACACTGAAGACTCTCCTGAGGGGCTGAGGAAGGGGGCGCGGTACATAATTATCCCATTGATGTGGAACTCTAGGTGAGAGAAGAAGCTCACTAGGAAACAATCTTTTCAAAGAAGGGAGAAATTGGTTCTGTTTATATTTCTAAACTAATCATGCTAATTAAATATCCATTCCTCTTATTCTAAGTACTAACAGTCTATTTCAAAGGAAAACACTACAAGCTAAAAGTATTTGGAGGAAGGTGTAACTCCCATAGAACACCTTCTCTCCCCTTCACTTTGAAAATAAACTTACTTTGAGACACAGAGCCAGGAGAAAAGGAATATGACCAGGAGTGGGGACCAGGAATCAGCTTCTAAATTTCAAATCCTAAATTCCATGAAAAAAGAAAACATAAGGTAAACTCTTTCTGAGTGAGTGAGCATTAGTCGCTCAGTCATGTCCGATTCTTCGCGACCCCATGGACTATAGCCCACCAGGCTCCTCTGTCTATGAAAATCTCTAGGCAAGAATACTGGAATGGGTTGCCATTTCCTTCTCCAGGGGATCTTCTCAACCCAGGCATCCAACCTGAGTCTCCTGCATTGCAAGCAGATTCTTTACCGTCTGAGCCTCGTGTCCCAGAAACTTTCTGGGACACATTAAAGAAAAAAGTGTCCTTTATTTACCCAATAATATAGCCTTACTGTAATGCTGAGATGAAGTCAAGAAAGTAAATGGGAAAACAGATCAAATTTACAAAAACAACAATGCACTGAATTGGGAGCTAAGGAATTTAGGTTCCCTCCTGGCATCAGTTACTAGTGTGAGCATGCCAGCTCCCCAGTGGCTCAATGGTAAAGAATCTACCCGCAATGCAGGAGATGCAGGAGACATAGGTTTGATCCCTGGGTAGGGAAGATCCCCTGGGGGAGGGCATGGCAACCCACTCCAGTATTTTTCCTGGAGAATCCCATGAATGGGAGAATCTGGTGGGCTACAGTCCTTGGGGTTGCAAAGAGTTGGACACTAATGAAGCAACTGAGCACACTCGTACCCTCACACACCATGGGGCCCAGCACACGCAACTGGAATTTAACAGTGGAAAGGGGCACCAGCAAGGTGACGTTAGGAAGACAGAGGTCTGCAAATTCCACAGCAACCATCAGAGGGATGATAACAACATTATTAATTATGCCTGGGGCAGTGCACTTCATCACTGACCGGAAAGAAGATTGTCCACATTACAGAGGTTGTTGCCTGTGGAAAATCTAGAACAGGAGAATGGACAGGTGAGTCATGGTCTATTTCCTTGCTTCAGGTAAGGGTAGCCTTCTTATCAGCACAGTCAGGCCTGAGCTTGCCTGTGTCAGAGCATTGTTGTGAGGAAGAGACATCATCCTCTGACTCAGGAGAACAGCTTGACCCTCAAACAAGCCTTAAGTCCACGCACAGCATTACTAACCAGTCTACAGAAGCCTCCTGAGTGGACACTTTCCTGTCTCTTCCTGTGCCTGACTTAGACCACATGCCAGCGTTACTTAGGGGAAAAAGACACCGATTCCCTGTCATTGTTTTTGAGTAATGAATGGGCAATTACCAAACTCTTCTGGAAACTCCTGTCTTCTCTGGGCCCTAATGGAGCATTTGATTCCGAGTGTTGGGAACATAAATAGCAGTGAGGGCGCCCGCATATTTCAAAGGCTGTAGAAATTATATTGCACAACTTAAACCACCAGAAGTTAAATGGCTTTCTGAAAGGATACTGCTGGGATATTTTTCATCACTTTTATAATATTTTTTTCCTTGCTGTCATTTAAAATAGATCTTTGGAAACTTGAAACTTAAATCTGTTTCCTTACCAAAAGTTTTCTTTTCAGTATGCACACACACACACACATATAACTGCTTTGTTATTTTAGGATCACTCATGGACTGGTGGCACTGATTTTTTTTTAATCAAAAAAACACATAAAAGCTTTCTCTCCACATATTTCCCCCAACACACTGCATCTCACAATGGTAAATTAAAGCCACGTAGACAAAAAAAATAAAGTCGAGAAAGAGATCCTTACTGTATAGAAGGAAGGGCGACAAGCACCCATCTCTTTCTAGATACGTATTCATTATGATTTTTTTTAATATTTCTTTTAAGATTTAATTTTATAAACCAAACATATGAAAAATAGTTGTATTAGGTGTAAGGTTTATTTCATGTTTACAGCCAGAGTTCACAGCAAAAACAATCTTCACACTCCATATTCTTTGTATAAGAAGGCCAGGCAGTAAATCTGATTTTCATAATAGTTGAATTCACATACATTGTTGGTGAAAGTCTATGAAAATATGCTTTGTATTAGCTCTGTTAACTTTATATTCAGTTTTTCTTTGAAAAACTTAATTGCATTTCCCATTGTTTCTATTGCATTCTTATACAATTTGTGTTCCCTTTGGTAGCTAAAATTACACCTGTAACTGTCCAAAACTATTAGTAAAGTCAGCTTAGCCTGTGGGATAAAGTATCTGTCTTGTATTTCAGACAGATTGTGTTCCAACACCATTGTGGTCAGATTTTTATTAAAAATTCTTCATATTTCTTTTCTCTCTGTGCCAAACAGATCGCTACATTTTCAACACTTAATCATCTTCATCATCTAAAAATATTTCCACATTAAATGAAAATATTTAAACTTCTTTTTGATGCAGCAAAACTTAGAACACTGTACAAAGTCTGGTTTTCATAAAGTTTTGCGAAAGGATAGTGTTCCTATAGAAGCGACTCCACTGAAAATAGCTGTCAAGGTCAACTCTGGGAGCAACGCAACTGTTAACAACTGGAAGGTTCTTCCACTGAGTTTTTGAATAGGCTGCTTCAACAGGAAACTTTATTCCCTTTTTCCAAGATTTGTTGTTCAGTCACCCGGTCATGTCCAACTCTTTGCGACCCGATGGACAGCAGCACTCCAGGCTTCCCTGTCTTTCACTATCTCCTGGAATTTGCTCAAACTCATGTCCATTGAGTCAATGATGCCAACCATCCCTCTTATGTTCTGTCATCCCCTTCTCCTCCTGCCCTCAATCTTTCCCAGCATCAGGGTCTTTTCCAAGATAGGTCTTTGGGAAGATAGCCCTGCCAGTGTAAAATTATGGCTTCCCTCAATGGAAAGACTTCCTTCAGGGTCACAGGCCCTTTCAAGCTGGTTCAAAGGAGGAGGTACACGCAGGATTTGACCCCTTTCCCAAATGGCCACAGGCAAAATCCTTAATTACTTGTTGTTGTAACAGCTAGGGTCCAGTCAATGAAACAGAAACCTTTCTTAGCACTTATTTTTTTCAAAAGTATTTGTTTGGCTGTGTTGGGTCTTAGTCGCAGCACATACAACCTTTCGTTGCAGTGCATGGACTCTGTAGTTGTGGCACGCAGGCTCCAGAGTGCACAGGCTTCAGTAGTTGTGGCTCACTAGCTCTAAAATGTCCAGGCTCAGTGGTTGCAACATGGGGCCTCTCTAGTTGAGGCACGTGGGCTTAGTTTCTCAGAGGCACATGGGATCTTAGTTGCCCGACCAGGGATCAAACTTGCATCCTCTGCATTGCAAGGCAGATTCTTAACCACTGGACCACCAGGGAAGTCCCTCTCTGAGTACTTAAAAAACAAGATTTTAATACAGGGAATTGGTTACACTGGAGCTGCAAGAGGGCTTTCAGCCAACAAGAGACATCTAGGAAATCCAGAGATTAACAAGAGCAGGTGTGGGGACTTTCCTGGGCTGAAAGGAGCAGGGGATGGGGTGATGCCAGCTAGAGTCTAGCAGGAGACAGTCACTGGCTGAGGCAGAAGAGAAAGGGAGAGCACAGCCCCCAGGCCAGAGCTAGAAGGGCCCACACAAGCGTCTGCACACGAGCACCTTAGAGCCACTGCAGCCGCCTCCAGCGGTGAGCTCTCCACTCTGGCCCTGGAGGCAGGAGTGGGTGGGGTACAGAGAATTCACCTATGGCCTCAAAACCTGCGTACCTGCTTCAAACCATGCTAGACTCTTTGTCCTGATGACCTGAGCCTAACCCCAGGGACCAGGCAGGCCTCTGGCCCCCACCTGCCCTGGCCCCCACATCCAGTGAGCTCTCTAGCAGGCCAAGGGCCTGGGGCAACCAAGCACAACTATTTGGAGTAAAGGGGATGGAGTTTGGACTTTTGGACAGGGACATAATAATTAAATATAAATGGAAAATATAAATAATCAATGACGGTATCAGCTCTGGGAAACAAATGGTATAGTTGTCAAGATTAAAACTAAGCTGTACTTCAGCCTGGGTTCTGTGCCTGTATGTGTATGTATGTGCCTATGACTGTATGTATGTGCCTGTGACTGTATGACTATGCAAATGTATTTAACATCTCTGTGCCTCAGTCATCTGTAAAATGGGGTGGTGATACAAATCTTGTGGGGCTGTAGGGAAGTCACGTGAAGTAAGTATGTGTGCATCAAAGGTGACACGGAGCAAGCAGCAGGCCAGAGGCCATGACAAAGAGGGGCCTGGGTGAGGGTGGGGACAGGGATCAGGGCCACTCTTCCTGTGTCACCATGTCCAGGCATGGGACGTCTGGAGTTCATCTAGCCTTCAGAGTTGATAGGCAAGCATAGTTGATGAGATCGAAGGACAGAGTATGCTTTATTTAATAATTTGTTGGCTTGCTTTGTAACTCTTAAATATTTAGGTATATGGACAAATGTTATGGGGGCCTCCACTTGACCTTTTACCTTGGACTCTATAAGTGTTCATGATGGACCTGGGGAGGGGAGAGGCACCTTTGGCTTCTTTCCTCTCATCTTGCAATCTCCCACCAATGTTGTGTCACTGCCGAACCTGAGGATACGGGCTCACTGTGACCCAGAGCAGAGCAGGGGAGGGTGAGAAGGGAACCCAAGCAGCAACAGGCTACTCATACAGATAGCTCATCCAAGGTAGTCTGCATAAAAGACTCAGAAAATGAGCCTTAGAAGAGGGGAAACTCAGTTTCTTTTATTTTAAACCTCTAAACCTGGGAACAAATTAAGGCTGCCAAGAGAAACGCCTGCAGTATAAGACCTAATGTTACAGGAATTTCCCTGAATTCAGGTGTGCAAGAAAAACTTGGATATTCTCTGATAACAAAAGTCAGTTGTAGGGGATTTAGGATAAAGTCCAACTTTCTTTTCCCAGTGGATAATTTTGGGCAAGAAGGTCTTCTACCTTCCTATGGATTCTCTTTATGGAAGGATAAAGGGGCAGTGAGGAGCAGGAGACTGGCAGGCAACCTGAAGGACAGGGAGCCCAGAAGGCTGCTTCCCCACTTTGGCTGACATAATATTGCACGTATTTTGTGATAGGAGGTCAATCAGTTTTTATAGAGTTGATATTTCCTCTTATTTTATTCTTGTTTGGAATTTAAAGTTTCTTATCTTTAATATCCATCCAGCAGTCACTTATCAAACACCCACTCTGAGCCCTGTGCTGGGCAAAGCACAGGGAGACAGAGGTGGATGACAAAAGAAATAGTGTGAAGAGAAAGTGTGTGTCCAGGGAAAGAGGCAGATGAGTAATAGGAAATTACAATAAAATGCGATGTGAACTGGAATTCTACAAATGGACAGAGTGCTCACATAGCTAATTCAGTAAAGTCAGGCAATAATTCTAAGTGGAAAGGCTTTATCCGTGATTTGAAGGATGAATGAAAATTTACTAAGTAAAAAATGCTGAGAAGAAAACATGCAAAGTAACAAAGTCTCAAAGGGTATGATGTGTTCAGGAATCAGATAATTAGAGGTGAGTTGAGGAGGGAGAGATGATAAAAAGGGAACGTTATGAACAGAAAGAGTCAGATTATGAAAAGTCTTCAATGCCATACCACAGAGGGTAGATAGTGAAGTAGAAATAGAAGAGGCTGAAGAGTAGATGGATTTATGTCTGACTCTTGAATCGGATTTTTGCCACTTATGTGTTGTGTGATATTGGGTAAATTTTTAAACTTCAGTTTCCTCATTAAATAAAAGACATATGGCCAATAAGCATGGAGAGATGCTCCTCCATGAAAATGCAATTTAAACAATGAGATTTCTCTCCCCTGCCCACTGACACATTGGGTAGACAAAAATTTAAATGATTGAAAACGTTATATGCTGGCAGGAATAAGGGGAAATGGTTACTCTTCAACATTATTGGGAGGACTATAAATCATAGTAACTTATTGGGGAAATATCTAGACTTTAAAAACATTCCCCTAGGTTTCTGACCTTCTCTCCTAGTTACCTCACTCTTTCGTGGTTTCCTTTCCTATACCCACACCTCTGATAAACTCTCCTTCCTTTACCTAATTTGAGCATGCTGTCTCGTCTCTGTTAAGACACAGATCAGATCAGATCAGATCAGTCGCTCAGTCGCGTCCGACTCTTTGCGACCCCATGAATCGCAGCACAGCAGGCCTCCCTGTCCATCACCAACTCCAGGAGTTTACTCAGACTCACGTCCATCGAGTCAGTGATGCCATCCAGCCATCTCATCCTCTGTCGTCCCCTTCTCCTCTTGCCCCCAATCCCTCCTAGCATCAGAGTCTTTTCCAATGAGTCAACTCTTCTCATGAGGTGGCCAAAGTACTGGAGTTTCAGCTTTAGCATCATTCCTTCCAAAGAAATCCCAGGGCTGATCTCCTTCAGAATGGACTGGTTGGATCTCCTTGCAGTCCAAGGGACTCTCAAGAGTCTTCTCCAACACCACAGTTCAAAAGCATCAATTCTTCGGCGCTCAGCCTTCTTCACAGTCCAGCTCTCACAACCATACATGACCACAGGGAAAACCATAGCCTTGACTAGACAGACCTTTGTTGGCAAAGTAATGTCTCTGCTTTTCAATATGCTATCTAGGTTGGTCATAACTTTCCTTCCAAGGAGTAAGCATCTTTTAATTTCATGGCTGCAGTCACCATCTGCAGTGATTTTGGAGCCCAGAAAAATAAAGTGTGACACTGTTTCCACTGTTTCCCCATCTATTTCCCATGAAGTGATGGGACCAGATGCCATGATCTTCGTTTTCTGAATGTTGAGCTTTAAGCCAACTTTTTCACTCTCCGCTTTCACTTTCATCAAGAGGCTTTTTAGTTCCTCTTCAGCATTTGGCCGCATGATGGGTTCTCAGTACATATAGATCCTTTCTCTCTTTCCTTTAAGAATCTTGGGCTGCATTTTGAATGTTATTAAGAACTCTTGAGTTTCTTCATACAAAGAATGGCTTGATCTGCTTTGTTCTCTAGAAAGATGAATATGTTGTCATGTAAAAAAGGGCTTTTAAATGGGAGAAGGAGAAGAGAGTGACTTGACCATGGGGTCCCACTCTGCAGATCTTTATAGGGGAGATTCCTAGGATATAACGGGTGGTTGGTTATGGTGTGGAATAGTCAGAGGTGTCTACTGGTTCTGTGGCCTGAAAGAATTGTAGATAACTTACTGTTAGTTGAAAACGGAAAACAGGAAGATGAGGAAGAATGAAGAAGTACAAGGGCAGGAATCTGAAGAAGCAGATAAAGCGTCACTTCCCCTCTCTATCTTTTACTACTTTGTGAGAAAGGAAAACAAGGGGAAGGGTGTGGGAAGGAAACGAGTAGAAAACAGCAGACTCAGAGAATGGCTGTGCAGGAATGCAGACAGAAAGACAGACCAGGGGTACAGCCTCCTTTCTCTGCATATGAGTGACTCCTCCTATTTTTAGGTGCTAAAGATGATTAATCTCTGAACCAGCCCAGTCTTTCTCCTCTTCTGACATTCTGCTACATACGCAACGTATCCACTTCAATGTCTCAAAGGAAACTCAAAGTCAAAATGTCCCATCCTGAGTTGGTCACATATCCCAAATTTAGTCCACCTTCTCTATTCTCGGGACTTCCCTGGTGGCTCAGATGGTAAAGCATCTGCCTACAATGCGGGAGACCCAGGTTCGATCCCTGGATTGGGAAAATCCTCTGGAGAAGCCCATGGCACCCCACTCCAGTACTTTTGCCTGGAAAATCCCATGGACGGAGGAGCGTGGTAGGCTACAGTCCATGGGATCGCAAAGAGTCAGACACTCAGCCTGGGCAACAGCACCCACATCTATCCCAGAGTTCTTTTTGACCCTTCCCCACCCCGTGCCTTCCAGTCAATTACTAAATCGTCTTTGTTCTATCTCCTGAATATCTTTTAAAGCTCTCTTTTCTCCCCATTCTGCCTTTTATATCTATCTTAGTTTGACCTCAAGAATCTCTCCACTGGGCCATTGCAATAGCACCTAATCAATATCTTTATTTTGTTCCTTTTGAGTCCATTTTCCACACTGGTATCACAACAATCCATCTAAAAGATATATGGGAGTATCTCATTCCTCAGTTGAATGCTTCACTGGCTTCCCTTTAACCTAGTCTAAGATGAAACTAAGTGCTGATCGTCATCCCTCTCTGCCCTTCTTAAGCAATTAAAAGTTGAGAGCCTACTGCCAGGATGCTGGTTTTGAGTCCTGGCTCTGTACTTCCTAGATATGTGATCCTGTGACCCTGATTTTCTTATCTCTAAAGTGGAGATAATAATAGCAGCTGCTTCACAGGGTTGTATGGAGATGCTGGCCCAGGCTGTAAATTCAGTGCTAGCTGTTAGGTCTCCAGCTTCTTTTCTCTCCACCCTGCTTCCCTCTGCACAAGTCACACTGAGCTCTTGTCAACTTTCTCAGTTGAAAGCATACAGTTTCCTCTACCTACACACCCACTGCTTCCACCTAGTTTTTTATTCTTCATTTAGAGCTTATGTGGCTTTCACATTCCCTCCCAGACTAAGACCTCTACTAGAAGGTTTCCCTTTTCCTTTCTAGTACACATTAAAGCATGTTAGTCACTGAGTTGTGTCCGACTCTTTGTGATCTCATGGACTATATATAGCCCTCAAGGCTCCTCTCTCCATGCAGTTCTCCAGGCAAGAATACTGGAGAATACTGGGTAGCCATTCCCTTCTCCAAGGGATCTTCCTGACCCAGGAATTGAACCCAGGTCTGCTGCATTACAAGCAGATTCTTTACCATCTGAGCCACTAGGGAAGACCTCTAGTACATATTAGGTGTGTATTAATTAATCAGTGATGGGATAAATGAATATTATTTTCCACACTTTGTGGAAATTGCTTTTTTCATACTTTCCCCACTGTAGGACACAACGTGTGTGAATGTTATCTTGTTCAGTGTTGAATCCTGGTATCCAGTAAGGAGAGCAACACATGAGTGCATGCTAAGTCGCTTTAGTTGTGCCCGACTCTCTGCGACCCTATGGAGTGCAGCCCGCCAAGCTCCTCAGTCCAGATTCTCCAGGCAAGAATACTGGAGTGGGTCACCATGCCCTCCTCCAAGAGTGACACATGCTGCTGCTGCTGCTAAGTCGCGTCAGTCGTGTCCGACTCTGTGACCCCATAGATGGCGGCCCACCAGGCTCCCCCGTCCCTGGGATTCTCCAGGCAAGAACACATAGTAGGGGGTTAAATAAATGTATTGAAAGAATGAATACATTTGCCATACTAGATGAGTACTGATTTTTGAAATTTATTTATACACTCAAATGGATCTATCATGAATCATAAAATTCTGCAAATTTTGCCAATTTATGTTAGAGTTCTTTTTTTTTTTTTTAATTGCATGTTCTCTCCAAGCTTCTCACTCTTCCAACACTCATCCTTAAATTATCATATGTGTTGGATGATTTTGAACTTCATGTGGCAAAATGTTTTTTGTGAACTTTAAACCTTCTCTCTGATCTTGCTAATTCAGTAAGACTGTACCAGGTTTTTATGGGTATGCAAAAAGTTACAAGCTAAAAACAAGCCACTAGTCCAACCTTTAATATATAATTCAAGTAAACAAAACTATTTCAAGTATTCGTTTTGTTCTTCAGTAACTTTTTTTTTATGAATATTAGTGAAACTGCTTTCCAGGTAAAGACCATCTTTACCTTATAGAGAGTATGATATAACATACTTCTTTTATTGAAGGATATTAGAACACTGATTAACCATAATCTAACTATCCATCATCCAGGGTTTACTTTTCTTTTATACTTGAGGAAAAGAGTCCAAAGACAATGAAACAAGTCAGCTTTACCTAAAACAACAACAAAACATTTGGAGCATACATTTTGTGGCAGGTGCTTATTAATGTATTAAAATGAACATGAGTTTTTTTAAGAGTGTTGATTTACCAATATGCCAAGTCACCAAAGATTCGATTCTTTTCCTGCATTCTCTCCAAAAAGGAGAAGAATGAAATTATCTATTTAGATTTTTCTGTAAACACTGAAGCAAAAAGAGTTGTAACTTTCATCCTCAGTTAAAAACAAAACTTAATTAACCTTAACTCTATGTATTTTGGTCAATTGTGCTTTATTATATTTTTTTCTATTACTTTGAATGACCTCTTAATGAAGAAATGCATTTGATTTGCTCCAAGATACCTCTCACAGAAGAAGCACTCATTACGCACTGAATAAATAAATGAATGAACAAAAACTGTATATGATGTTAGATCTGGCCCCTTAGTAAGACATTTGTTTGAGTCAACCGAATTCTGTAAATATCATAAATGATAATCAAATAGGTGACAGGAAATCAAGATGTTTGGAAGACTGATGGAGAGGGAAACAACTCGAAACCTTGAAAACAAAGCTGTTAAATATTACAAGCACAGCCATTCCTTGCTAAACTCATTTTTTCAGGACAGAAAAGCAGATTGTGGAATTATTCACGCCAAAAGTAATCCTTGCTTAATTTAATCATCAAACTAAGTTTCCTAATATGGATATTTCTTAGACTTCAATTTGTTACATAGCTAACTTATTTTCTAATAGACTGTGTTGGTAATAAGAAAATGAATTACATGCTCTTGGCAGAGAGATGACAAGTTAGACCTGAATTTATCCCACACAAACTTTGTGCCCCCTTTTAAATTCAATAAGCTTGGGATACCTCTATAATGGATCAAATCTGAATGCCAATTATAAACAGATGGTACGCCTCTGAGCCTGGTGTGCTGTGGCGAGTACAAGCCACACTGTACTTTTATGGGGTACTGTCCACAGACATCATCAGGAAGAAACATGGGCCAGCAAGTTTTGAACAGAGACCACTCAGCTTCCTATTTTAGGGCCTTCTAAATGCATAAATCCAGTTGGCTCAGCACAAGCAGAACTTACCCCAGTAAATTTAACACTCCATCCAAGAGAGGACCGTGCCCCTCCCAAGGAACCAACATGTAACTCTGAGGCCCTGAATGATGAAATAGGAAAACAATTAAATGAGGTGTCTGATTCTTGAAAGATCATTGGTCTTTCATTATCCACTGTCTCCAAACATGAACCCGGGGCTGGGGGGGAGGATTTCAACTCAAGGAAAGTTACTATTTCATCAACTCTCCCTTCACAGCAGGGAGTTATTCAAAAATAATAATGCCTTTCTAGGATAGGAAACCTAATTATTAAGAGCATTAAACACTGAAAGATCACCACCCTTCACACCAGCTGCAGATCGTTGGTCTCACTTGTCAAACATAAGTTCATTTTTGACACTGATTTCTTAAATTTCCGCTGACTTGGCAATCCACAGCCACTTCTCACGAGCTCTGTAATATCTTAAAGACTTCACAGCTAAGCAGTTAGAAAGGATTTGGGGTTTAATTCAGCTCACCGACCTGTTGAAGAGAATCACGGAAATAAAACAATTTTCAGCAAAAGGCCTGAGAAGGCCTCTCTCCTTCTCAAAGACTCTTTGTATGGATGCCATGAATCAAATGGTTTGTCTAAGTGGTTATTCTGTACCACCAGTGAAGGCCCAGCAATGTGGCAGTGAATCACATTTAATAACTTGTGGTTAGCTGTCATGAACACTTAATTTGATGCTGAACACAAACCCTGCAGGAGCAGAAGGGGGCTGGGGAGGGGAGAGGTGGGTTAGGAGATGGGGGCTGGAGGGGCGGTGAGAGAAAATTAAGATCCACTGAGATACCCAGGCTCCTTTCTCCCCTGAATAAGAGAGGAGCAGAGGCGTGTCCTGCCTGCCAGGGTTTCTGATGCTGCTTTGCAAGACAGCAGGAGAGGGGCTCTGCTTTTCTGGCATTTACTGTCCCTTTCAAGTTCTCCCTGGGGCCTGTCCACGCCCCAGAAGGCCGGCTCTCCTGGCCCTACAGGAACATTGCAGTCTTTTCCAGAGTGCGATTGGAGGGCTGTCAGGCTGGCTAGAAGAATTCAAAGCGTTCCCCGGAACCCACAAAAGATTTCTTGCAGCCTTTAAGCTGTCTGGCAGGCAGTAGAAACCCCTCTTGTGTCAGCTGCTAAACACTGCTGTCCCTGTGTCCTGGATGGAGTGCGTCACAAGGAGAGAATATCGCAGCCTCACATGCGGTCCGTGTGTGCTGGCGGCAGCGAGCTCCAGCCGCTTCAGACGTTTTAATTGGTCACTCAGGGAAGGCAGCTGTGTCGGGGACTTGGGGGACTTGGGAGGTGACCACAGGGCCGGGACCTGGGATGAGCCTTTCCCTGCTGGCCCAGAGCGGTGGAGGCAGCCCGGGGACAGCAGGAGGCCGCCTCCCACAGTGGTCGCCGCGGGGCCTGCGACACACTCATCACCTCCGGTGCCCACGGCCCACGCCCTGCTCGCCCTGCTCAGACACAATCTGTGGCCCCGAAGCACTTTGCAAGCATGATCTCATTTCATCTTCCGCCCGCTCACAATAGTTATTTGAGTTACACAAAGATTTCCTGGAGATTTCCCTAAATTGGTGTGAGAATCTCTTCATGTAGTTCAGATGTGACTTTGCAGTGACAGGAGTCCAGGAACAGGCCTGGATAACTGCAAATACTCAGGACATCTGCTTCCGAGGAAAACAGATTTTGACATTAAAAAGTCAGTGATCCTGTTTTGGAACTGTAAAGCCTTAAGTGTGTTTTCAGGGCTGTGTGTGTGTGTGTGTGTGCGCGCGTGCACGCATGCACACGTGCAAGTGCGTGTGCGTGTGTGCGCTCAGTTGCGCCAGCTCTTTGGGACACCATGGACTGCCCATGGGATTTCTCAAGCAAGAATTCTGAAGTGGGTTGCCATCTCCTTCTCCAGGGCATCTTCCTGACTGAGGATCCAACCCGGGTGTCCTCCACTGGCAGGTGGATTTTTTTTTTTTTTTTCACTACTGTGTCACCTGGAAAGCCCGAGTTTTCGGATAGTGTCCATTTATTTTAAAGCAAAGCAAGATTTAATACATTTAAATAAGCACTAAGTTGTAACACCTCTGAAGGCATTAAGCACACCCTTGGCCTGTGGAGAACTTCCTGTAGAGAACTTATCTTTTGCTCACGGCCCCTCACCTCCACCCACCCCTGTCCCCACTCCCCCCTGCTGCGGATGCCACACGCATCACCTGGCTCAGTGTGACTGCTGGATAAATGTGTGGGGCCAATTTCCTCAAATTCAGCTGACAAGAAGAATGTGAAAAATATAGATGCCTATCTTACATATTTTTATTTTAACTTGTTTGTAGCTGTAAGAGGAAAAACGTTTACATTAAAAAGATAGCCCAAACCCATACAATAATGGGAGCAAGCCTATCACTACCCCAGGAAACACATCTGAAAAAGAAGACCTTATCCATGAAATAAACAGGAAACTTCTTTATTCTAAAATTGTATTCAGTTCAGTTCAGTCACTCAGTCGTGTCCGACTCTTTACGACCCCGTTGAAATCAAGATTATGGCACCAAGTTCTTTGGACAAAACTAGTCCCCACAGTAAAATTAGAAAAACAACAAGAAAGATCAACATTAAAAGTTGTAATTGTGTGTGTTCTCTTAGAAAAGATACTGAAGTTGTAAGAAAATGAAAAGATTTTGAAACTGGAAAAATCCTTAATGGGAGCTTCATTTAAATTATTTAAATGTTTCCTTCAAATGAAAATGCATTTCATTTCATTGAAATCATTTAATAATTATTAAATTTGAGGGACACAAGCACAAGGGGTTCAGCAACTTGCGTGAAGCCTTCTAGCTGTCGAGTGAATGATGGGCCAAAATCAAACTCTTAACTGTACAGCTATGAAACCTGCCTTTGCTGCCTTTCTCCAGCAACATCGATGAGAAGAGTAATCGGTTATGACAATTTCACAGGGCAGAAATTGAGGCAAATACAGGTAAAAATCACGGAGCAAATTGATAACAGAAAGAGTCACAGGAGTCTGAATGGAGAACTGTTCCACAAAAAACGATATTCCTTATTTTAAGAAGTGATTTTCTTAAACCATTTAAATTCTCAGAACATTATGGGTAGACCGAAAATATGCAGATAAACACATTAAAATATTTTAAAACTATTTCCTTCTTTACTTACTTTCCAAGGCCTGAACTCGGATTTATGCTTCTCTTGAAAGAATTCCCAAGCTTCCTCTAGCAAGCTGCAGGACCAGGCCTCACTCAGGGCACACCGGGTTTGCCAACTGAAGGCAAGAGGCAGGACAAGGACCCAGGCTCGGAAGGAACTTCAAGATCTTCTCAACGTTCAGCTCGTCTTCAGAATTTGGCTTCAGCGAGAAGGAAGCAAGTCCTGATTCTTGAGGACCATAATTTCTTCATGGACACACCAGAGTTTATTAGTTTCGGAGCTGTTAATTTGACACTTGCCCTCTTAGAGTTGACCTCAATATAGAGTGTGGGGGAAGGGCAGGAAGGCAAACTGAAAACTAAAATGTCAAGGATTCTGACTGGTATGGCAAAAATCATGTCATTTATAACATTTCAGTCAACAGGCTTACTGCATGCCACATCTTCATAGAAATCCTATTATCAAAGCCACCAGACACTATATTTGCTTCCTAATTATAGACCCTGAGCTAACAGTTACTTTTTCTTCCCTATAATAACAACAACACTTTGTATTTATCTAGCGCCTTTCTTCCAACAAGCTCAAAATGCTTTGCAGACATTAACTCCTGAGTCCCAGGCCTCTGGCGAGTGGCATCAGTGATGTCTCATAGGATTGGTCCTGGGGTTCTTGAACATCTGAATTTCCATGAATGCATGTTCCTTCACTTTATCAATTATAAGAGCACAACCGCTGTACAGAAATGAACCTCTGCTGGGTTGGGATGTGCTTGGTCTCTGTAATTTGTTGTTGGAGAAAGCAAGGCACAGAGCAGCCTAGGACTTAAAGAGTGAAACTGAAAGAGCTGAACCTTTAGCGCCTACCAGCTAATAACAAAAATGCTTCCTCCATCGTTTGCTTCTACTTGGCCAAGTCCTACTCTGGACTTGGAACAAACCAGGAGAAGTCTTCGGTCTGATGAAGTTTCATTCTGGATGTTTCTCCTTCTACATTTCCTTCCTGATTATCACTTGTAGGCATCTTTAGATTATCACCTGTGGAGAGCTTTACTAATGCCAATCTTGAATTTAGCCATAAGGGTCATGATCACATCTATGATTTTCTCCTTTCACAAGCAAGCCCTGAGGTGCTTAGGGTCTCTAGAACCGAGAAATAAAACATAGGGGTTGCCTTTCAAACAGTTTAGTTGGAGGCCTGGAATTTTTACCTTACACTGTTACTGAAAGTTTCCAAATGGATTTCCTCAGTGGGCTCCTTTAAAACTTAACTAAAAACATAATATAGGATGGCAGAATCTTGGAGTTAGAAAAAACTTGGAGGCCTTCTAGAATTCCCTCTCCAATATTGCTGACATACCATCATTCAACTGTTGCTTGAACATTTCCAGTTTTCAAGACACTCAGACAACAGCCCATTTATATTTTTAATAACTCTCATTGATAGAAATGTCTTCATTATACAGGACTGAAGTCATCTGCCCTGTAATTTCATCTCATTCAAGCTAGTTCTGCCCTTAAAAGAACCTAGCTTATATCAATCACTCTTCCATACAATAGTCCTGCAAAAATTAAAAAAAAAAAAAATCAATGTTCCCTTTAAGCTTTCTCTTTGCTAGGTTAAATACTCCATGTTTTTAGTAGTTCCTCACATGACATATTTTCCAGATCCTTCTTATTCCTAGGTGCCGTTCTCTGTGCTTCATCTATCCTTATGTCCTTGGAATCCAGCTGTGTTCCGATTAGTACAGATCACTGTGGAACTCCATCCTTTAGTATATGGTCCTCTGTGCCTCCAGTAATACAACTTAGGGCTCATCATATTTTGCTAGCTATAACATCCCCCTGACCACTATTCATTTGGAAATCAACCAAACTCCTAGATCTTTTTCATCTTAACTAAGAGTGAAGCAGGCCTCTTTCATCCTATTCTTTCAAAGTAGGTTTTTGAGCCATTGGTTCCCATTAAAATTGATTTGGTTAGTTTGGAGTCCAGCATGCTGAAATCTTCTGCTTATTATTCTGTCAGGTCAGAGCTACTCTCTCCATGTTTGAATCCTGACTCATTTGATAAATCTTTTTTTGTGTGTGTGCTTTCAATTTTTCACTAATATACAAATGATCCACTATGTAGTTGGTGTTATTCTAGGTGAGAGGAATACAAAAATAAATAAGATTGCTCATCCTCAAAGGAGAGATGAGAGACAGTCATCATGAGACATGAAGTTGGAGAGATAGGTTGGGGTCTGCATGATAGTCATCACTTACCTTGTTAAGGAGATTGAATTTGGCCCTTTAAACCCTAGGGAATTTTCAAGCAAGGGGAGTAACTATCAGATATCTGTATTAGGAGAACATCTCTGGCAGCAGAGGGGATGATGGGTTGAAAGAAAGACCACTGGAGCCAGAAAGGTGAGTTCCGAGATTGTTGCAAGTTTTCAGGTAGGAGTTAATAAAAGCTGAACTAGGCAAGCGTTAAAAAGAGCTGAAATACAGCAAGGATAATGGAGGAGAAGAGGAGGCAGAACTGATAATTTTTAGGAGGTGGAATCAGTAAAATTATGAGACTGCTTAGGTAAAAAGAATAAAGAAGAGAAAGAGGCTTGACCTCTCTCAGGAGTTCAGTTTCAGTACACAACATTATTTGCAGAGGTTAGAAAGCTTAAAAGAAGCAGAAACTACTAGAGGGAGAAATGGCTGTAATTGCAAGCTACAAGTTTGCAATTTTCTCCAATACTTCTCAGTAGCCTGGGATCATAATGGAAGAAAAGAGAAGGCTGAATTATTCTAAAAGTGGGATATTGGTAAGTTAGAAGTAACAGGAGAACAGAGGACTAAACTGCAGTGCTTATAAATGCCACCCTGGTCACTGGGTCCAGTGGAGAAGGAAGCTGGTATATTGTAGGGATAGAGAAGGATTCAGGCATTGGAAAAGGGAAAGCAGTTTTGGTGGAAATTCAGGAATGAGAAAGGACAAGGCTTAGGAGATCATGCTAACCTTCCAGGTCATTGAAGAAAATGAAGTTCTCAATAGTAAATTCCCCAAAACCTCCTTTTTGGATTGATCTCAACCTGTTAATTGATGCCAGCTCTAACTGCACTTTACAATCAATAAAATGACATTTCCTTATCTTCTCCACAAGGCAATTATGTGTGACTTTATCAGACACCTTATTGATGATGTTCACAATGTTGAGAACATTTCACATTGAGTGAATAAAAAAAATGACAAATTCCTAATCATGAAGGTTCTTAGTGATCCTATGTTAGCACCTAGTAATCACTCCATTCTTTTCTAAGTATTTGTCTCTTTGATTACACACTCTTGAACTTGGAAGCAATTAACAATCAAATTTTCCATTGTACATTTTTCCCATTTCTGAAAATGAAGGATGTATTTTTCCAACTCCATTCTTTAAGCAATCCCTGCCCCTATTCCTTTATGATTTCTTAAAAATCCACAGGTGTTTATGAATTCACACCTAAAATATTAAAAATTCTGGGCTGTGCCTTGCCTTAGCCTTGTGATGAAGACACACCCAAAATGATATATTCTACTTTAGGACACACTACCTTCCCTATTTTCTTAAACAACCTTGCTCTACTCTTTCTAGTTTGAGGAAATTACTTTCTTTAATAGACCAGATGGAATCAGCACAAGAGTTGAGGGGTTCACTGTGTCACTTTTTACATTGTAAACTTTCCTAGTTTTTCATTGTTTCTTTTCCTTTTGCAAACACAGTTTGAGTGTTTGTTTGTTTTTTGTTGTTATTGTTGTTGTTGTTGTTTTAGCAAGTCTGAGATCCTGAAGGATTTTAGCTTTCCTGGGTCTATAATTCTAATTCCTGCTACTCTATTGTGTGTGTGTATACATATATATGGGGCTTCCCTGGTGGCTCAGAGGATAAAGCGTCTTCCTGCAATGCAGGAGACCCGGGTTCAATCCCTGGGTTGGGAAGATACCCTGGAGAAGGAAATGGCAACCCACTCCAGTATTATATACACACACGTTTCTCCTTTCCTTTATAGCATGCATTTTACATTCTTGAATTGTACTTAAAATTGAGATGTATTCAAGAAAAATGCACAGATATATATATATGTGTGTGTGTGTGTGTGTGTGTCGTATATATATATGTCATTGGGGAGAATCAGACCCTGAGACAAGGATACGTGTGCAAGGGACTTATTAATTAGGTGAACCCAGGAAAATCCAGTGAGGGAGGGGAGGAAGCAAAGGGAATGAAACCAAGTAAGAATGCAATTCAAGAAAAGGCCCAGCTTCAGCCTGATCCTGCTGAGAATCCCCAGTTTTTGTCCCCATGTCTGTCTCCATCTAAAGCAAGGGAACCAGGTTTTCATAATCCTGTAGCAGTCAATCACTGGCTGGGGGATCCAAGGCAGGGAGAGGGATAGAAGGAGGGGGTGGGTCCCTCTGGCTCTCTGCATAGGAGTGTGTGTGTGTGTGTGTGTGTGTGTATACGTGTGCACACACAATGGTTCAAGAGCAATCTTCTGAAGATAGTTGCAGGTAGCAGCCGGTAGAAGCAAAGGCACTTGGAAACTGAACAGGGAAACTGGGAATTTGTATTCAATATTGACAGTGTTTATATATTGTCAACGTATGATAAGGTTTATATTGTGTTCAAGACAGAAAATATTTATTTTTTATCTTTTTAAAATATTTTTCTTTGAAATCTGAGGCCAACATAGACTTCTATGTGTTGGTTTCCAAAATACCTCTCTTCTGATGGATCATTTGTGTCTGTATTGTCAGAATTCCACTTTTGGAACCCACAGGTGTCTTGAGTTGTCTTCTCCTGTACAGCCTGGGGTACCCCCTTCTCCCCTGAGTTGCTCATACTAGGTGTCATTCTTGACCTCCTCTCCATCAGCATCCCTACCTTACACATTCACGTTTACTCAAAAGTCACGCATCCCTCTTCTTCCTACCTCCAAGCCATGTCCCAAATCCATCTACTTCCCTTCTTAGTGTCTGTGGGAGTCATCATCTCCTCTTGCTTATGTCCTCTCCAAAGCTTTCTAACTGTTGTCTAGACTTTCACATTTGTGCCCTCTAATCCATTTTCTACATGGTAGCCGAAATGATCTTAAAACATCAAGGCAGGCCAGGTTACTCCACGCTTAGACAATCCAAGGCATTTGCAGTGGAAGTCCACTCCTTCCCTTGGGCTGCAGCTCCAGCCTCATCAAGAGCCCTTGCCTGCTTGTTCACTGCGTTTCTGCCACAGGGCACTATATGTCTGTTCCTCTTCCTGAGTTTGGCGATTTTCTCTACGGTGTCTCTTAGTCTGGAATGTTTTCCCTTCCACTCATCACTTTGCTACTTCCTATGGAGCTTTCAGATGTTGATGGCCTTTCCTGACCTAGGTAAAGTCAGTTCCCCATCCTGTTATTCTCTCTCATAATATGCCCAGCACAGTGAGAAGAAAAGCTATGGCAAGGCTGCTATTTTCCTAGGTGGTATTTATCACAGTTTGTAATTAAATATTCACTTATGTCTTACTTCCTTAGTATCTGTCTTTCCTGTTCAACTAGAAGATTCATAAGGGAAGGAATACATCTATCTTATTCCTTGATGTATAAGTCAGTAACAGTCATTGAACCAAGAGGAAGTTCCTATTTTTAAGAATAGTTTTGAAATCTATCATGTTGAGAACACAGACTTGAATTGTAAAACAATAGCTTCCATTTATAAAACAGCCATCACAGGGTGAAGAAAAGCTATGATCAGGTGGCAGTTAGACCCTCATGGAGAGCTGGACCCAGGTCTTCTCATTTGTGGAGGCTCTTATTGCTACAGAGAAGTTCTTGGGATTTAAAAACCCACCCATCCCACTGCCAAAGAGCAATAGCATAGAATAGGGGTATTATGGGCTGAATTTTTAAATTCATGCATTGAAGTCCTAATCCCCAGTACCTCAGAATATCACTGCATTTGGAAATAACTTCTTCACAGAGGTTAAGTAAAAATGAGACCCCTAATCCAATTTTATATTCTTTGAGAAAAGGAGATTAGGACACAGAGATTTGTGAAAGGAAGACCACGTGAAAGCACAGGGAGAAGATGGCCACCTGAGAGCCAAGGAGAGAGGCCTCAGAAGAAACCAAGCCCGCTGGTATATTGATCTCAGACTTTTAGCCTCCAAAACTGAGAAAATACATTTCTGTTGTTTAAGCCAGCCACTCTGTGGTACTTGGTTAGAGCTTCCAGGACTGACTGAGGCACTTAAGGAAGTCATAGCTAAGGTGAAAAAAGCATTTTTCTTGATGCAGCTGACAATACCGGTTCGCATTATACCAAAGCCAACCGGAAGCTCCAAGGTTTGTGCCATACTCGGGGGCTGAGGTGGAGCCACAGCCCAGAGGACTCCTTACCTGCACCACAGAAATGTAGGTGTGGATCGGAGGCCTCACTGCAGGTCCTCTGAAGAGCAGCTCTTAGCACACCACAGGGTCAGTTTAGGGATTAAGACAATGTGACAGTCATAGTCAGAGTTCTAGCTTGGGAGGTAAAAAGTGTGCTTTACCTCTCCACTCACACTTCAGCCCCTTCTCACTATGCCCACTAAAATAAGTTAATTTCCAAGCATTAATCACTATAGGGAATCTCCACTTGCAATTCTTAAGTAAGTTGATCAGTTTTCCCTCATCTGAGTATATCTGCAATCAACAGGGGCGTGGGTATGTCCACAACACTGACCCAAAGGATTTTTCAAGTCTGGGATCCTCAGAGACTTAGTTTAAAATCTGGCTTAGTTTGTGTATTACTCTGCAGTATTATCTTTAAAGATACATTGTGTTAAAACATTTGCTGCCTTTTAAGTGGTAGAACTCCTTGGAGTGTGTGTGTGTGTGTGTATCTGTATTTGTTAAACTCTTAGTTTGTCATTTTAGGATAAAAATTCTCTTCTAATCTTTTCAACATATTTATGTGATTAAGTCAGCTTAATATTTTATAGATTTTGACTCAAGCTTGAGAAAACCTTTGCAAGTATTTCTTTAGCTCAGACCTTGGGCTTTAGCCCAGCATATTCTAATAATTTACTAAAATGGTAGCAGAGTTTTACAGGAAAGCCAATGGGGCATAAAAAAGAGAAGTGCGATGAAATTGAGCAAAGAAAAATATAGAATGTATATGGGTAAAATCTACTTAACAAGAGAAAGCTGGATCACAGTGAACACTGAGCTAGGTGAAATGTTAGAGAACTCCATTTATTCAAGAGGTTGGGGATTAAAATTAACATTCACTACCTTTTGTGCATGTTTTTAGAAAGTGTATATATCCTCAAAGGCTTAGAGAACTTGGGACAACAGTGAAAATACATTTTAAAATACTTAATCCCAGTATTTAAAAACTGGATTTCTGCAATAAAGCTGATTTTGTACCTTTAACATATTAAAAAGTTGTGTCCTGGAACCTGGACACTGTGCACACAGCAGCCACTGTAGGTGACCAGTCCAGCCAGTTGCATTTGTAGGTAGAATGGGGAGACTCCTATTTAGCCTGCTTCCAGGCTTTCCAAGTCTTCACAAACCTCAATTTTCCCGTGCCCTGTGCTGAAACCAAAAATGCCACTGTTAGAAATGAATCCCCTATTAAAAGAATGGCGTTGTTTGGGAAAAATAATGCATCCATTTTCATGTTATTTTGAATGCTGAAGAGTTCATTTAATCTCCCTGCCCCCAATCTTTATCTGTGCCAGTGATCTGATTCCCACTGGGGCTAAGAAATGAGTGGGCATCTTGGAGGGTGAATCTCCATGGAAGAGCTGGGACACCAGTGAGGGACCCAGTCGGTGAGCTCCACGCTGAGTGCCATGAGGGCAGGTAGTGCTCAGTTCATCACCGGCTCCAGCATCAAGTCAGCGCCTGCCCACCACCCCCACCACCGGGTCATCTGAGTCCAGGACAAAGCAGCGGCTGGTGGAGGGGAGAACTGAGCCAGAAGAAAGTGGGATGCACTGGACTTAGAGTCCACTGCAATGCAATTCTCTCTCTGTCCCTTGCCAGTTCTGTGACCCTGGACAATTCTGCAGCTTCAATACGGCATGTTTTCTACAGGTCCAAAATGGGGTAAAATTGCAATAACCTCCTGTCTCAGGTTGGGTGCCCAAGGAAACAGACTCTGAGATGCATGTTCCATGGGATAGCCCTCAGGAACAAGAGCCTGAGGGAGGCAGGACTGGGCAGTGGGAGAAGATGAACTGTAATGAAGTTTCAGCAGCAGTCCCAGGTGACCCTGCAGGGCTCTCCTGATGAGTAGAGCGCTTCAGAATTGCCCTGCATGGAGACCAAAGGGCAGATGTCTGGACCCTCAGACCAGCCAGTCACTGGAGGCAGACTGGTCCATCCCTGCCTATGTAAGGGGACACAGTCCTGGAAGAGGCAGCTGAGAGCAAGTCTGGGGAAGGGCTGAGCTGAAGCCATCACCAACATTAACACAAGCAGCTGGGAGAATAAGAGGTCTCCTCGAGGGGAGGGATAGGGCAGTGCACAACACCCACCACATGCACCCCTGCATCACTCAGATGCACTGACCCTGTGTGTAAGCACCTGCCATCTGGAAACAGCTCCCCCATGATCCTGGTCTGTCTCTCTCTGGGAAAACTGACAGTGGGAGGGTTCATGGATGAAATACAGCATGTACCACTGCAACTGGTTCTGAGGCCGCAACTGACACTCATCTCATGATTCTACTACATGTTCTGGATTCTCTTCACCCCTAGCATCTCTGCTGGTCTAAGTGGTTCAGGCACTCCTTCCTGAGTGGGTCTGAGCCCCAGACCCTATGCCCTTCTCTGGCTATGGCTGTTGCACATGAACATTTATACTAAAAATTGGGGAACTGAGTATCAAGAGATGACCCAATGAATCACCTGGATCCCATATGAATTCCTCCCTATTGTGTAGCAGCTTCCCTATATTTTGGATGATTAAATTATACCTGCCAGAGAGCAATATCCTTCTTTGCCCTTGACATAGGCAACCTAAAGTGAGCAACTAGCAGCTGTAACTTAGAGGTGAAAGGAACTCTTGCTATAAATCCCATTGGAGGCAATCCTCCTCTGGGAAAGAGGGCCTCTTGACCCTCAAAGCCTGGAATTGCAGAGATGAGAACCACCAGTGTCGATCCATGTTGCCTGGATCCTAGACCCCCTTCAGTGTCTTTAGCAGGGTCAGTATATCCTTCAACAAGTTATGTTATGGTGTGTTCTTAATTATTGGTCAGTAGCTAAGAATGGAGTTGGGAGTAAATCTTAAGGTAGGAAGGTGTTTTCTTACAAGGCAGAGGACTCTGGGCCATGTTCAAACAAGGAGGAATGTTTCAGTAGGAAAAGAAAGTGCTTTTTTTTTTTTTTTCTTTTTGCATCGTGCCAAGGGCCCAGGGTTCAAAGTTCTTTAGCACACACACCCAGCTTCCATATCTCAGGTCACAGCATCCATCTCTTCCCAGCCAGGGCTCTGACTTAGCATAGCTGACTTTGTTGGAGGGCTGACAATTCAAAGTTCTCTGGTGCTCAGCAACCCTTGTAATTAAGTCTGGGGACTGATCCTCAGCATTTTCTGTTCTCTGGCTGCAGGAGATGATTGTTCTTTCATGTGCTTCTGAGAAAGCCCTCTGAACTTACAATTTGCCTTAAATTGGTAATTAATCACCCTACCCTTTTCATTGGGCTTCCCAGGTGGCTCAGTGGTAAAGAATCCGCCTGCCCATGCAGGAAACTCAGGTTTGCTCCTAGATTGGGAAGATTCCCTGGAGGCGGAAATGGCAACCCTCTCCAACATTTTTGTCTAGAAAATCCCATGGACAGAGGAGTTTGGTGGGCTACAGTCCACAGGGGCACAAAAAGTCACACACAGCTGAGCAACTGAACACACACACATTTTTCATTATCTTTCTCCACTGCATTGATTACACTCAGCAAAAGCAACCTAATTCCGTTGTCTTTACAATTACTTCTTTTCCTAGATCTCTGAGATGTTGTGCCTGCCAGTGTATTCCTTTCCTTGTGTACCTCATCCCAGTTCACAGTCAGTGAAGGTTTTAACAATTGCACTTCTGCGACAAGCTAAGGACTGCCCACATTCCATCAGTTATCAGGGACGGAGACCTCACTGCCAGCCAGCTGGCAGATGACATAGTTTCTAAATCCCATTTTACAGATGACTTTCTGGGACTGTCATCGGGGACTGATGACTTCCTGGCACCAAGGTCTCAAGTTGAATTACCAAGGCAGCTGACTCTGAGATGGAGATTTGCATACAAGGATTCTGATGGAAGTATTCTTGGGAGCAATATGTATGGGGGAAAGATAGGGAATAGGACTGAGCAGAGGGAAAAACTGAACTACAGTGAAGTTGCAACAGAGGCCCCAGCTGATCCCCTATGGATCCAGAATGGCCTTTCAGAGCTGATGAAGTAAAATGAGGGGGCAGGAACTTTGTTGCTCCCTTATTGACCACAATGTCTTTGGACATGGCAGTCCTTGAAGTAAAGACAAACGTGTGAGGCGGCTCCTTTCAGCAAATGGCAGTTCCTGGGGAGTGACACACTGTGAGCCATCAGAGGCAACACTCTTAACAGCTGGCAGAATAAAAACCTCAGTCCTACAGGGTGGGGGTAGGGAGAGGAACCCAGGGTGTCACTTGCCCCGATATGTACCAGTGCGGTTCTGGAAATTTAATGAAATTATGTATGTAGCAGGGCTGTAAATTTGTTCAACACTTTATAAGTCCAGGTTATTTTTACTACTTCACAATTTTGACATGGGTTGGCCCAAGCACAGAATTATCTGTCACAGTCAGTAGCACAAGATCTCTTTAAGTCTGACTGTTCTGTGTTTTAGTCAAGTCACTGGCCTTCCAACAGTCTGTCATATTATTCCAAGACTCCAAATTTTTAGTAGATTTTAGACAAATCTCTCGGAGAAGGCAATGGCACCCCACTCCAGTACTCTTGCCTGGAAAATCCCATGGATGGAGGAGCCTGGTAGGCTGGAGTCCATGAGGTCGCTAAGAGTCAGACACGATTGAGCGACTTCACTTTCACTTTTCACTTTCATGCATTGGAGAAGGAAATGGCAACCCACTCCAGTGTTCTTGCCTGGAGAATCCCAGGGACCGTGGAGCCTGGTGGGCTGCCATCTATGGGGTCACACAGAGTCGGACACGACTGAAGTGACTTAGCAGCAGCAGCAGACAAATCTCTCCAGTGTCCTGTAAAGATGAGGAGTTCACATTTGACTTCATTTTTTCCATCCAAGATTTTTTCTTTGGTGAGCAGTTTAGAATATCTGAAGGGTTAAATACTAGTATCATGGCAAAGTTGAAACAGAACCATAAGTTTAATATTATTTTAAAGTTAAAACGGTTTAACATGACACCAAGCTTGAGTTAACATTCTACATGGTTGTGGAGATATTAGGGTTTAAACAGATGTCAGCAATTTTTTTTACGAAACGGAAATTGAGTTCTACAGATGGTGGAGACTGAGGAGTTCAAAGTGTTATATAAAAAAATGTACACTTGAGTAAAAAGTAATCATCTCTATATTTCACATTTGAAGACACCCTTTTGGTGATGAGGATAATTTTCAAGCCGATCAAACACAAATCTATTTACCTTTCACTTTGATATTGTACTTTTTTTCCTCTGCTACATTTTCTAATTATGGAAGGTATTTGTGCAGTAATATAGGACTTCTATTTTTCCAGTTCCCATCCCTATTTTACCTAATATTTCTATGACCATAATATTGTTCAACTTGCCTTATCATATTTTTCATAGTAATAGGCCATGGTGTCATAAAAATCATCTTCTTCTAGATTTTTATTATCTTCCACATGTGGTTGGACTTCTTTCAGAAAGTTGTAATTTTCATGCATTTATTTGATGAGGATGATCTTACCAATAGAGGAAAGGTTTTTAAGGTTATGAAAAAATATTCAGGTAGGGGAATTTTATCCATTATCACCAGTTCTTTTAGTTACATAATTGGTGCTCAAAAAATTTTCCATAAACGATGAAACAAAATCCATATTTTTAAATGGAAGAATGTAAAAATATGTTATCTACAAAATCATAGCTTCCTGTTTTCACCCAAATAGCCAGAATTTTTTCAAACGTACAATTTCGTGTACTTGAAACACTAACTGCCAGAGGAGTCTGGGAAAATGCATCACAAAATTTCATTCAAACAGAGAGGAGAATTCTGAGGCTGGAAAGAGGATGAGGAACCTTCTACAATACATTGTGGACAATATGTAGGCTACAGGACCCCCTTAATTCAGATACAGATTGTTTTCTAGCTTTACTGCCTCCAGACCCTGGAGAGTATCTGCTCTAACGAGAACACCGGAGAATATCTATTCTATTTCTAAGAAGAGGAATTCGGGACCTGAAAGATCCACTCACAAAGACTGCCACTGACTTCTCAATCGTCTTACTCTCAGATGCTACGATTCCCATTTACAGTTGCCCACTACTATGCTCAGCAGCCTCTTTTGAGTAGACTCCAGAACGTTCAGAGTCATGGAAGAGTTGAGGTTATCTTTGGTGACTCCCAAGGGGACCCAATCTCACTCTGTCAGTGTCTATCTAGAGAGTTCTATCACCCTGAGTCTTCTCTCTCTGGCTTGGTGCTATCACGTTGCCTCTAGAGAATCCTATTTGCTGCTTCCTACCAGTGATCTTCCCTCAACCATGGAAAACAGATGGTCTTGCTACCCTCTTCCCATCTTCTTTGGCAAATCACCAGAAGTGAACCCTGTTCTTCAAAATGAAGACTAGACTCAGTGTTGCTAAGTGTTCTTTACCATCGTCATCCCAATGATGCCACAAGCCACCTTTTATTTACCTCATTCTCGTATCTCTATGGGCTTCTCTGGTGGCTTTTAACCAGATGGTAAAGAATCTCTATGCCTTACAAGGACACTATGAAGTTGAGTTATATCTCAACTTTCTGATGAGACTCAGAAAGATTTAATAGTTTGCTCAATGCCACAAAGCTACTAAATGACAGTACTTAGGTTAGACTAGGTTTTATATGTCTCCCAGCACTACACTGTCATCCCTGTAACACACTGTCTTCCAAAATAAAGAGGGAATTCTTATCCATTATAGAGATGGCTGTCGTGAAAGGCTGTGACTAAGGTGGCAGGCACTCATCCCAACCACAGTTCTTACACAACCATAATGTGGCCACATTAGGCCAGGTAGAAAAAGAGGACAGAGTGACTATAGCCCAGTGAAATCTGAGATTTTTCAAGGCGCTGTGGGGAGAGTAGAATTTCTCAAATAATATCACTGCTATGAATGTCTCCCAAACCTAGAACTGTGATTTCTCAGATCAATAATTAAGTTTATCCAAGAACAGACCAGAGTTCTCCTGTCTGTCTGGATGAGTCTGTGAATGGTTGTCAGTCACTTTGGCCTGAAAGATGAACTGAGATTCCAGAACCTCTCAATATTCCAGCACAATCAATCCTCACAACAATAGGATTGAAAAGATAACAGATCACTAAAATGTCTGGACTTCTCATTTAGACGCCATTAGGACAGAATTAGCTATTAGGATCGGAGAACGCAATGGCACCCCACTCCAGTACTCTTGCCTGGAAAATCCCATGGGCAGAGGAGCCTGGTGGGCTGCAGTCCATGGGGTTGTGAAGAGTCGGACACGACTGAGCGACTTCACTTTCACTTTTCACTTTCATGCATTGGAGAAGGAATGGCAACCCACTCCAGTGTTCTTGCCTGGAGAATCCCAGGGACAGGGGAGCCTGGTGGGCTGCTGTCTATCGGGTCGCACAGAGTTGGACATGACTGAAGTGACTTAGCAGCAGCAGCAGCTATTAGGATCTATTATTTTTTTCAATCCTATTGTTACTAGGATCAGCAGTGCCCGAACATTGTGAGCTTCTGAAACCTTATTCCACTCAGTTCACTAAGTGGCAGATTTCTGTTCTATATGTGATTGTCTTACCACTGCTTTAGCCTTTATATTAAACCTATTTTGAAAGCATAGCCCAAAGCCATTCCCGCCATTGGCTTCTTTGTCTTTGCTTTCTTTGAGCTGTGAACTGAGCACATCAATAGCAAGCCTGAAAGCTTTGATGCTTCTTTGGCAATGACTTCAGTCCTGCTGCATTTACCACAGAACTGCAGTGACTCTCTTATGTGGAGAAGCATATGTGTGATTGATAAAACGCTAGTTTAATGGGGGGAAAAAGTGAATTGATTATATCGAACATTTTTATAACTGTCCCTTTCCTAAAAGACAAAAGAGAATAATTTTGGTTTCTTCCTCTATTCCACATATACACCAATTTTTAATTACAATCAAACATTATTAAAGGAAACCCAAGTGAAACCAGGGGGAAAATTATAACTATGGCTTAGTATATAGGATTCCATTTGGTCTAGGGTGGGGGGAGTTGGCAGGCACTTTCAAGCTCTTCAATTTGCACAATATTCGATTATGTGTTCAGTTACTCAAAAGATAATTCTACTCAGTACTATCCCCAGGAGAATAATACATGGTATGTAAGGTATAGCAACTCCCTTCTGTAGCTGGAATTCTGAAAAATGAGAAACCCACTGCCCTCTACCTGCAAGCATGGCTTAATTCTATCATAGCATATTTTCTCATCCCAAAGACTTTTCTAGGGGACAAACTTTGCCTTTGTAACTCACCAGCCTTCTTCCAAGAGAAGCGGCATGATAGTGGTTATGTTCAGGGACTCAGAGACAAACAAAATTTGTTTCAAATCGAGGCTTAACCACTTAGCAGCCTTATTAGCCTATGTGGCTAGTTGTTAAATCTATCTCAGTTTCTGCATCTGTGAAATGGGCATCGTGTAAAACAAGGATCCTCATTACATAAAATGAGAATCAAATGTCATACTGAGTACCAAGTTACTGATACACACTAAACAATGAAAGTTAGCTGTCATTATTACCAGGGTCATAAAGGTCCTTAAGTGGAAATGTGGGGATGGGCCATACATATTTTAAGAAGGCTCATCTGTCCTGTGAGAAGCAGTTTAATGGATGTTAGAAAAATAATTAAATATGTGGAGACTACTTCTGGAAATGACTTCTGCTTCTCTTCTGAATGATCAAGATGGTTCCAGACCCTCCAAGTCCTGGCAGGACCAATTGAGGCCATGTTCCTCTGACTGACTATATAAATGATCCTAAAACCAGATTCAAGCTTTCGTTTTTACATGATCATTCTTTTCTTTCTTTCTTTTTTTTTTTTTTTTTGAGATGGTTTATCCTTCTGGGGCTCCTATAGTGATAACAGCAGCTGCTTTCACGAAATACTTTTGAAAAATGGAATAATCTTATGAGGTCAGAGGTGGCTGGGGAAGATGGGGAGGCTGGCTTAAGAATAGGATTTGTGGTTGGCTCAGAGTTCTGATTCTGCTTCTCTATTTGATGACATCATCTAGACCACCGTTTCTCGATGGGTGGTCCACTGAATCACCTGAGGGTGCTTGTCAAAGATGCTGATGCCTGAGCCCATCCCAGACTTTCAGGATCAGAATCTCTGCGGCTGGAGAGAGACAGTTCTGCGTCTTAACCAGACCTCTAGGTGACGCATGTGCACACCCAAGAGTGAGAACTTTCAATACAGAACACAGTAGAACACATTAATGTCGCTACTGATGTTGTTTCAGCTCCAAGCACTTCTTACTTTGAGGAAAAAGAGATGATTCATACTTATGATTATATATTCATTCATGGCCTCCGAGCCTTCCACTTTCACCTTTTTGTAAAATGGGAGTTATGAGAGCTACCAAACTCTTTTTAACGGAAGAATGAATGAATAAATGTTTAGTAAGTGTTTGGGGCTCTCTGCTAAAAGGTAGTATAAATGTGCCAAGCATTATTATAGGAGAAATATGTAATAGATGGGGTTGACATATGTATGCCTCAAATTCCCATTTGCCATAATTTAAGAAAATAGGTACCGAAGTGGTGCCAGTGGCTCTTATAGCTAAGTTACTGTTTTGGCTCCGTAAAGGGAGGGCATGCTTAACCCAAGGGAGCTATAAAACATCAGTTGAGTATTGATGGAGTTTGGAGTCAAATAGAAACCTGTTCTCCTGTGAAAACATGCACATATGTGGAATTGCCTTGCTATAATCAGGACACAACCAAATTCACAGATGTGCCCAATTTTCTGTTTCCTCTATATTTTACCAGTTTCACGGCACAGTGACAAATGAGGAAAGTACTAAACCGATTTTGCATAGCACCTCATGGAAGCCACTCGCAAATCTCACTGGTGGGAATGAACTTCACAAATGGTAATAGTTAAGTGCTACAGCTGTCTAATCCATCTCTGGGATACACTAAGCTCTCTGTTACTTTGCATATAGTAAATTGAAGAAATCCCATTATTCTAAGTCAGGTTTCAAAAGCCCTCCTCTCCCCAAAGATTTTTCTTCTTCTGTTTTCACATTTTCAAGTGTGCATGATTGATAATTAGAAAATTGGATCAGAAAAAAATATCTGACTGAGGCAATCTGAAATGGGGAAAGAGAAACTCCTTAGACTTATCTTTCTCACGCTATATGTTTCTCATCATTTTTAGCTCCTGAGGCTCTTAAAACTTTAAAACTCCTCTACCAACATCCAAAAAAAGGAAGATAGGATTTTCATAGTTTGCAAAAGAGAAAAAAACATACTGTAGTGATCAACTATTTTCCTGACCGTCAACATCCACGTCCCCTTCTGTTCCTTTGGGGGAAATCACCTGGCTACATTAAGTGTGGTCCTAATGTTTCTCTAAACAGAAGGTTCCCTCCACCTCCGCCAACAAGTAAGTACTGGACCCAAGGTGAGGCCAATCAGACCCACTTTCCTGAGCTTTGAATCCTCGGTCCAATATAGCAAGGAGGGTTGAGTGATCACTGTTAGTGGCAGTACCTTGCCAAGATTGACCATTAGTTCCCACTGCCCAGAACCCCTGAGTCCCCATATGAATTTTCACTCTGATCTTTGCTTCTTTAGCTCCTCCTCACCTTTCCCACACATTCCTTTTTTTTCTTAACCTACACAAGGTTCTTTACTGTTGCTCGTAATCAGAGGTGTCAATTGAAATCTTTACCAACTGGCTTACCTGTGGGGGGAAAGCAGAAAAAGGATGCATGCTGGTCAAGGTGCCAACCAGCAGACTCCTTGCAAAAAGCTTTTACTGAAGATACTAGATCTCACTGTTCTGCTCATTTTAGGAGGAGTGGTATTTTCACCTGAGCTAAGCTTTACCTATAGTCATATGATAGAAATTAAAGATGGCACTGTTAGTAAGAGAGAGGACAAGAGAGCCTAGACAAGCAAGGATGGACTGAGGTACTGGGATGGAGACGATACTGACCATCGTGAGTGGAAAAGCCTGAACAGTGAGGAGATTCGCATTAAGAATGGCTCTCAGATATATAGAATCCTGGAGATTCTTTCGAGATTCCCACAAGACACAAGATTCATGACTTGAGAAAGACTGTCCTACTGAGGGAAAAAGCATTAAGGATCCATGACTGGAGAAAGGTTTCCTGTACTGAGTTAAATGTATTGATAAATCCCACACTGACTTTTACATACGCCTCAAGAAATTAGAATAATAAAGTCATAACCCTTCAACTTAAGGTAAATTAAACTGTGAAGGACCAGTGTTTGACTTACATGTTTTTGTTGTTCGGTCACTAAGTCATGTCTGACTCTTTGCAACCCCATGGACTGCAGCATGCCAGGCTTCCCTGTCCTTCACTATCTCCTGAAGTTTGCCCAAACTCATGTCCATTGAATCAGTGATACCATCCAACCACCTTATCCTCTGTCATCCCCTTCTCCTCTCACCTTCAATCTTTCCTAGAATCAGGGTCTTTTCCAAAGAGTTGGCTCTTCACATCAGGTGGCCAAAATATTGGAGCTTCATCTTCAGCATCTGTCCTTCCAATGGCTTACATGTAGGAGAAGGCAATACTGTCTTACATTAAAATGTGATGCTGAAGATTAACAGGCATGGGTAGAAGGGACAGGTATAGGAGACTACCTTTTTAGTCTCCTTCCCAGCAACTCACCTGGGCCCCCTCCCATCCAATCACACAGAACTAGAGACAATACCTCCAGTCTGGCATGCCGGTCCCTGCATTACACAATTGGTCTTTCTGCTCAGAGTATCCTTCTCCAACTTGGCTACAGGGAAACGTCTACTCTTCCACAGCCCCTAGCTCTTCTGGCATCTCTGTGCACACTAGAAGCAGCACTCCTCACTCAAGACACTTCCCTCTGTCAGAAAGTTGTTGAACTACATGGATTTTCTTAAAACAAACATTTTATTAATATTTTAAGGAAAATTCTCATTAATATATACTCATCTGTAATATCTATGATATAAATAATTCCTGGTATGGTTAAACTTCACACTCATCTTGGTGGATGACAAAATATCCAGAGATGCTCATGAAGAAAAGGCTCAACACTTTAAAAGCTTATCTGGGAAGCTTTCCCTGTGTGTGTTCACCCTTCATCTCAAATGCCAGCACCATCAGGGCACCTAGTTCTGTGTGTGTAAACCCCCACAATAAAAGGACAAGACTTTGAGAGGAGAAGCTGCTTGTTATTCACTCCTGACTTCAGTGAAGAGCAAAGTATCGGTGAATGGTAGACACCCAGGACATTTTGGTTAAATAAATGAAAGGAGAAATGCACATACATGGTGCCCGGTGTAAGGTCTTGGACACAAATAGCATTTATTGAGTTAAATTACTCTAAGCAAACAGTAGTGGTACTGGTGCCTTTCTACCACCCACTTTGGATGTAGGTATGTATGTGTTTTGAGATATTGATGATACAATATTAATTCCAGGTGAGGGTAGCAATACTGGGTCTTGCAGGTGCCTAGCAGTGTAAATGTTCAATAAACATTTGCTACATGAATAAATGAGCGATCATGAATGAGTCTGGAGAAGGAAATGGCACTCCATACCAGTATTCTTGCCTGGAAATCCCATGGACAGAAGAGTCGGGTGGGCTACAGTCCATGGGGTTGCAAGGAGTTGGACATGACTGAAATGACTAACGTGAATGAGTCAGTGAATGAATTGGAACAAAGGAAGTGTCACCATCACTTTTCTTTATAGGACAAAAATACTGAAAACAAAAAGACTTGTTTTCTTAATGAAGTGTGGCACTTATGGTAGTTGAAAAGTCAATCAGCATCATGATAAATGTTTGCGAAAATCTTTTCCCCTAATTTAAAAGAAAACTATTCTGCTATAAGATGTTAGAAGCAGTGATACAGAAAAGGGTAAAAGCCCATAATATTAGGTGCAGAAGAAAATGTTACCCATGAAGTTAAAGAATTTCCCCCTGATTTTCTGAGTGAGATAATGTTCTGGAAAAGAGCACTTGTAAACTAGTACTTTGATTAAATGTTCCATTTGGCTTTTATATTGGGACAACAGCAAAAACACTGATTAGCAGAGGTAACTCAGAATTTTGCTGCATTCCACTTCCATCAGAAAACATTCAAGGCTATAAAAATAGTTGAAAGCCAAAATTTTGTTTTTAAAAATGAAAATCAGTCCAGAAACCATTGCTGGATCATCGTAAATTTACGCACCTTCAGAGCCCATTCAGTTAACACGGACATGAGCCACTGAGAATCCTCCCCATGAGTGTTCTCGTTTTGTTCCTGTGCGCTGCACACAAGGGCTGTAAACGAAGCTGAGACAAAGACTGAAGGAAACATGGTTATCCTGAGACACCTGAAAGTTCCTTTAATCAGAATATTCAACTATTCCAGCTGCTCCAGGTTTTACTGGCTTTGACTTGGTGTACAATCAGAAGCCCCCTATGATAGCATATTTTTTAGTATTATCAGAGAGAATTTTTAGTGACAAGGAGTTTTCAAGACATTAACCTTCAGGTATGGATGGCTCAGTGATAAAGAATTTGCCTGCCAATGCAGGAGATGCTGGTTTGATCCCTGCATCGGGAAGATCCCCTGGAGTAGGAAATGCCAACCCACTCCAGTATTCTTGCCTGGAAAATTCCATGGACAGAGGGGGTCGCAAAGAGTCAGGGACAACTGGACTCACATGCATGAATGAACCTTAGGATTGACAGGGAAGAGCATGTCTTCCTGCACTTATGGTGCACGTGAAGTGGGCAATGGATGAACATCCACACTCTCTGGGGCCAGTGGAGACTGCCATACTGTTTCATATGTACATATTAAAGGGCTCTGAAGGCCTGGGGCCTATGAGATTTCCGTGGACCTAAAAACATTTTAAAAGCTGAAATTTGAAAACAGAAAAAACTCACTTTCTCAAAAATTGAAAATGGGCAAACTGAAATTAATAAACACTTGATTCAATGTCTCTGAAACGTAATATTATGTCAAATTCATTTAGTGTTAAATTGAAAATTCATGAAATTTCCATTATACTTGAAAGCAATTTGTGGGCTAGATTTGATCATTTCTCTAGTGGTCAAGAAACCATAGTACATTAAGTGTGTTGCTGCTAAGTTGCTTCAGTCGTGTCCGACTCTGTGCGACCCCATAGATGGCAGCCCGTCAGGCTCCACTGTCCCTGGGATGCTCCAGGCAAGAACACTGGAGTGGGTTGCCATTTCCTTCTCCAATGCATGAGAGTGAAAAGTGAAAGTGAAGTCGCTCAGTCGTGTCCGACTTTTCGAGACCCCATGGACTGCAGCCTACCAGGCTCCTCCGTCCATGGGATTTTCCAGGCAAGAGTACTGGAGTGAGGTGCCATTGCCTTCTCCGTTAAGTGTGCTATCCATAGCCAAATAAATTTAAGCACAAGAATACAAGCATCAATTTTGTAAAATATATAAATATGGCTATATATGCATTTTCATGTATTTGGTATTATGTACACTGGAAGAGAGTTCTGAGGTCAGTGGAGCTGGCTCAACCCCACAGTGATTCTATCACCTGTGGTGAAAAAGAACCCAGGACCTGAAACATCTTTCGTTCTCACACTTCTCTTCCAAGGTCAGCCCAAGGAGAAGGAGGTAGGGTGAAAGAGCACTAGATTTGAAGTCAGACAGCCAGGTTCAAGTTCTAGGTGGACTATCTCCTTTGCCATATGACCTTGGAGCTGAGACTCATCACAACAAGTGGGCTCCATCTGCAAAAAGCAATAAAGTGAGACAATATATTAGATTGTATTAGATGAAGCATCAGTCCCTCTATAACGCAAAATAGATTACTATCAGTTTTCTGTGTTTCTGCCTAATATATGAAAGCATTTTGCAGAATGTAAATGATCACAGGGATTAAGGTTCTGAGGGAATTAGAAAGAAAGGAAAAGGGAGAGAGAGAGAGATCTTGGTGAATGCCTGAATTTACTTAGAATAGCAGGGTGAGGGTTAAAGAACCACAGCACTGTGGCTTCTAAGTTTTTTACAACCAGAGGCAACTCTTTGATCCCTGGTCTGGCACCCTCTGTGTCAACAGTGTGTCTGGCTCCTGAACCCTTTCCTCCGCCCCAGTTGTTACTCAGAGGTCTGCGTAGGACCTTCATGTCCTGTTTGTTGTTGCTGTTCAGTTGCTCAGTTGTGTCCAACTCTTTGCAATCCCATGGACTGCAGCACGCCAGGCTTCCCTGTCCTTCGCTATGTCTCATAGTTTGCTCAAACGCATGTCCATTGAGTTGATGATGCCATCCAACCATCTCATCCTCGGTCATGTCATATATCCCTGAAGAAAAGAGATACTGCTTTAATCTCTTGTCCTTCCCACCTCCAAACACCCTACTACCCTCCCTCCTTCACAGCAGAGAGAGAGAATGGGGTGTGTTTGGTGGAAGCAGCAATATACTCTCCCAGGAATTTCTAGTCCTCAGTCTCAGTTCATTCAGTCGAGTTCGACTCTGTGTGACCCAATGGACTGCTGCACGCTAGGCTTCCCTGTACATCACCAACTCCCAGAACTTGCTCAAACTCATGTCCATTGAGTCGGTGATGCCATCCAACCATCTCATCCTCTGTCATTCTCCTCCTGCCTTCAGTCTTTCTCAACATCAGGGTCTTTTCCAATGAGTCAGTTCTTCGCATCAGGTGGCCAAAGTATTGGAGTTTCAGCTTCAACATCAGTCCTTCCAATGAATATTCAGGGTTGATTTCCTTTAGGATTGACTGGTTTGATCTCCTTGAAGTCCAAGGAACTCTCAAGAGTCTTCTCCAACAGCACAGTTCAAAAGCATCAATTCTTTGGCGCTCACCTTTCTTTATAGTCCAGCTCACATCCATACATGACTACTGGAAAAACCATAGCTTTGACTAGATAGACATTTGTCAGCAATGTCTCTGCTTTTTAATATGCTATCTAGGTTGGTCATGGCCATTTTTTCAAGGAGCAAGTGTCTTTTAATTTGATGGCTACAGTCACCATCTGCCGTGATTTTGGAGCCCCCAAAAATAAAGTCTCTCACTGTTTCCATTGTTTCCCCATCTATTTGCCATGAAGTGTTGGGACTGAATGCCATGATCTTAGTTTTTTAATGTTGAGTTTTAAGCCAGTTTTTTCACACTTCTCTTTCACTTTCATCAAAAGGCTCTTTAGTTCTTCTTTGCTTTCTGCCATAAGGGTGGTGTCATCTGTGTATCTGAGGTTATTTATATAACCTCACTGATATTATAGGATTCCAGTCCTATAAGCTTGCATTTACTCTGTGGAGCTAACAGATTCAGTCCCACAGATTTTCCAATAATCTATAAAATGATTTTCACATCTGTCTCCGGTAAAACTCTGCATGTGTGCATGCGTGTTCAGTTGCCTCAGTCATATCTAGCTCTTTGTGACCCCATGGACTATAGCTCACCAGGCTCCTCTGTCCATGGGATTCTCCAGGCAAGAATATTGAAGTGGGCTGCCATGCCCTCCTGCAGGGGATCTTCCTGACCAAGGGATCAAAGCTGAGCCTCCTGCATCTTCTGCATTGCAGGTAGATTCTTTACCCACTGAGCCACCTGGGACACCCAAAACTCCATAACTGCTGGCTAGATGATGAATATAGGTATTCAGAATATATACTGCCTTGGCAAAAAACTTCTTTTTGGTTTACAGCTTGTAGAAAAACTGTCTTCCCAGCTTGATTTTATCATGAAAGAGGAAAGACACAGTTGGGAGCTGCTAGACAGAATCCTGAATGGGGAAGAAGTATCTTTATTTATGGTGAGGAAGGTGAGTCTCCTATCTTGTGGGGATCACTTCATAATTAATTTAAAAATTATGAAAAGTAAGAATTAGCAATGTTTAGATAAAAGGCCAGAGGAAGTTTTTCAATCAGCTGTTTTGCCAGAAGTGTAAAGCTCCTCCCTGCCACACTTTCCAACTTCCAAGCCTCTTTCCACCTACAGCTTTTTTTGGGGGGGCGGGGGGAGGAGGAAGGGTGTTTACAGAACTTTCTGGAAGGTTCTAGACGTTCTTAAACTCACCTGACTCCACATTTGCTGGGTTATGGGAGAGGGAAAAGAGAACTGAGAAGAAAAAGGGGATGGAGGGAAGGGAACCCAGCTCTCCAGTCTCCTAACACCCACTTGGTTGTGGCTCCTGGCTGCTAAGGGTCACTGATGAGTGGTTCCCAAGGCAGGACTGTGACCACCCTGCTATAGATTAATTCTTTCCTCTTATAAAGTTGGGCCTCAGTGTACTTAATGAGGGAGAAATAGGTTGTGATTTTTCTTTTTCCTTCAGAATCACTCCAGTATGATCTGCAGAGTGATTAGCATGGCTCGGCCTCAGTTGGGATATTATGGCTTAAATTATTCCTATTAGTTTCCAGCTGACCTTGGAACACAAACATTACATCTGATTTCAATGAAACTTTAGACTTTGTTGTTCTCAGTCAACTAATGAAACAGTTGAACCTTCCCATGACTTGTGGTAATTACAATAAAGGGTAAGTATTATCACGAATAATGCAAACCAATTTACAAGATGGCAAAATGATATTCTGGAAGTTGTAGACAAAGACCCTAAAAATGTGAACGGAACGCCGACTAAAAATGCAGTGCCATCCAGAAGGGAGGTGCATTCCTGCCAAAGCACAAGCCCACCTGGCAGCATTACTTCTGTGCAGTGAGTTTTGGCACAACCAACTGGTTACAAGAAACATTATGTTAACAGGAAAAGCCACTTTAAAAGTCTGTTTGATGCTTAAAGCTCTCAAGTACACTCTAAACGTTTAAACCAATTCTCCAAACTGATTAAAGCATTTATGGAAAATAAAAGTGTTTTGCCAGGGGGGGAAAAGATGAGGGATCTTGGTTGTTGTTGCTTGTTTGTTTGGTTTAACTGAGGTGTAGAACAGAAACCCCAAATTTGACAGATTTCCCAGTTCTAATTTAGTTTTAAAAGTTTAAGAGTTTATGCCATCCCAAACAATTTATCCTAACTCAATGGATTTTCAAATCAAATATAATGACCCTCTTGCCCTAGGAGAGGGAATGGTGTCTTCTTCCTGGTTATACACTTAGTGCTGACACGTAATAGTTGCTTAATCACTGAATAATGAGAAGTAGGAATCTAAAACGTGGAGACTTAGCCTAGTCACTCACTTAGGACCACTCTGTATCCCTTTATATAGAAATGGAGTTTTCACAGGTGTTTCAGACATGCTGTTTCCTACAAGAATGTCTGTTTCAGCTTACTACCCTCTACTCCCCATGTGCCCAGTGAACTCCTCTTCATCCTTCAGATCCCTTTCTCAAAAGAATCCCAGACTGGTGGTGATGTCCAAGACTTGGAGCCAGCCAGTCTGGGTTTGATTTCTGGCTCTGCCATTCATAAGTGATCTTGAAAGTGACTTGACCATTTTTTTGCCTCAGTTTCTCCATATATAGAGTGGGCTTTTGTGAGGATTACTGTGCATCATATCATGATTATTCAGCAAATGTTAGCTCTTAGAGCCTTGGGTTACGTGTTGCACTGTACTGCGATTATTTCTTTACTTTATTGCCCTCGCTCAATTACAGCTCATTCATTGTAGGATTTCTGTGTGTCTTTGTGCTCACCAGGTTTACAAAGCACAGGCTCTAAACTCAGTAAGTAAGCAATAAATGTTTGCTGATTGGAATAAACAAAACACAACTTCCCTGGGAGGGTGGTGAGGCCAAATTCTCTCATATTCTTTAGGAAGGTCCTTTCAGATGTAGAAGATCATTTGGGTTCAGTTCAGTTCAGTTCAGTTCAGTCGCTCAGTCGTGTCCGACTCTTTGCGACCCCACGAATCGCAGCACGCCAGGCCTCTCTGTCCATCACCATCTCCTGGAGTTCACTCAAACTCACGTCCATCGAGTCAGTGATGCCATCCAGCCATTTCATCCTCTGTTGTCCCCTTTTTCTCTTGCCCCCAACCCTTCTAGCATCAGAGTCTTTTCCAATGAGTCAACTCTTCGCATGAGGTGGCCAAAGTGTTGGAGTTTCAGCTTTAGCATCATTCCTTCCAAAGTACACCCAGAACTGATCTCCTTTAGAATGGACTGGTTGGATCTCCTTGCAGTCCAAGGGACTCTCAAGAGTCTTCTCCAACACCACAGTTGAAAAGCATCAATTCTTTGGCGCTCAGCTTTCTTCACAGTCCAACTCTCACATCCATACATGACCATTTGGGTTAGATACCTGTAAATTCCACTTCCTGTGACTCACCTTGCTGGGAATGAAGAATCTTCAGCAAGAATCTGAAATAGCTACAATGTTTTACCTTGGCCAAGTTTTTTTTTTTAGAGACACACAAATTGACTTGTATTATTTTTGCCTTTAAGAAATGTTTTCCTTTCCTTATTATTTTGAGCAAATTCACATTATTCTTGCTGTACTTCATTTTCTGAATGAAAGTCACCTCTTTCCCTGCTTGCTCAGCCAGGCTTAGGGGAGAGGAGAGGTTTCGGGTATACCACTTTCTTCCAAAGCTATCATTAATTGGAAGAATCTGTTTTTTCCCCAAATTTTAACCACATTAAAAAATTTTGTACAAAGCGTTTCCCCAGTTTCTGTTCAGAGTGATGTCATTCCCCAAGAACCTAAGTATTCAAAGAAATATCATAGTGAAAAAATGCACTTTCAGGCCACAAAATACAGCACAAAACTGAGGCTATTTTGTTGTATCCAGAAAAATAATTGCTTATATACTGAACACTTGGTGTTAAGCTCTAGTATTAGGTCAAAACATGTAGATGTATTTATAGAAAAATATCAAAGAAGAACAAATACAGCTGTTACTTGCATAGAACAAAAATGATGACAGTGGTAAGTGACTAAGGTTTGAGAGACCCCGGGTCAGGGAGTGTTTCTGATGTTTCTCAACTCTTCTGCGAGGAACAGAGGTGTGTTGCATCCTAAAGTGAAGATTTCCCACCAGTGTTTCCTCTGTGCTCCTTCCAGCATCTTCATAAGGAAGCACAGTGGTCACGCCACCAATCGTCCATCACCATGACAGTCTTTATATGAAGAAAAAGCAAGAGATGGATTCCTAGCACAGCCTTGCCTTTCTCTCTCTTTCTGCTATAGCTGGGGAGCTTCTGTCTTTCATCACCCTCTTACTATAGTGTCTGGTGGCTCAGATGGTAAAGAATCTGCCTGCAGTGCAGGACAGACAGGTTGGCAAGATCCCCTGGGGAAGAGAATGGCTATCCACACCACCCACACCATTTTCTTGCCTGGAGGATTCCATGGACAGAGGAGCCTGGCAGACTACAGTCCATGGGGTCCCAAAGAATTGGACACAACTGAGCGATTAGCACTTTCACACACTCAGTGGGAAGGATCCAAGTCCTAGTTGATGACTGTTGTTGTCGTTGTTTTCTTTTCCTGTTATGGAAATGAACCACTGAGTTGCCCTCATTAAAAGCAGTTTGTCATTTAACCATTAGGGAATCGCATAGAGACAAAAGGCGTCTCTTAGGTCACTGGCTCCAGTACCTGCCAACGTGGGGCCCTCTCACTTCTGGCACTGCTGTTTCCAGCTCTTTGCCCCTCCAGATTCTGTATATCGAGGACTTCCCTCTGGACCACTGCTACCAGTGGACAGTATCACTTGTAAAAACATTGTTCTCATAGGCAGTTATGAATCTGATGCCCTGCGGTAAAATACGTGCCCCCATCCCACCACCACACACACTTTGTGCAAGCAATCCCAAGTGTTTATTTCACATCAGCCCATGAGGCCAGGCTAGGAGACAAGATGTTGAGGAAACCCGGTCCCTGAGTGGCTAGGCCTCTACACAATGAGCTATTTTTACTTTGTCTTCTCTTGCCAACTTCCTGCTGTCCCTGAATTATTGGTCCAGCCCTAGGCCTCGTAGGGAAATAGGGGCCAACTGTGCAGGGAACCAGCTTCCTCTCCCAGCTCCTCCTCGGGCACCCCGTGCCCCACACAGGCTTCCTGAAACCACCACACAGGGTGGTTCCTAGCACCACACAGGGTAGTTCCGAGCCGACCTCTAGCCCCACCCTTGAGTAAATGAGGGCGATTAGTTCCAGATGACAATACATATAATTTGCACTCTCAGCCTTCCTTCTGCTTGTGAATAGAACAATTTTATGTTCTATTAGAGAAAAGAGGCTTTTCCAAAAGTGCAAAATCATATTCCACATTTTACCCACACAGAAGGCTAACCTGAGGGGACAGAATGGAAAAATTAGATGATTAGGGTCAGACCCAGTTCTGATGCTCACTCCTTGGATGACCCCCGGCAAGTCACTCAACCTTTGCGAGGCTTCCCTTGCTCATTTTATAAGACAGGGCTGCTGTTCCTTGACCCTATTCCACTTGAAGACACAACATTTAAACTTTCATTGAGGGGCGACAGTGAGACGACATTCATGAAAGTGCTTCATAACTGCCACATGCTGTGCAAAGTCAGTTGTTCCGATGCATGGCCACATCCAGGTGAGAGGGCCCCTTATCCTGTGCGGAACCCCACTCTGCTGTGTACCTATCAGGAGACCTTTTTTCCTTTGCATTCCCTCCCTCACTCATGTGGCAAGGCCCTAGAAAACCTCTATAAACTTCAGGAGCAAAAGCAAGTCCACTTTCTTCCTGACTGCCTTGCCATCCACTTGCCATCAACAAATGCCCACTCTTGGCTCACATTGCAGGTGTCCACCTCACCTGGTCTTAAAACAGTGGGACTAAGACCACTCTTCTGCAGCACTTCTGACACTGAATCTGTGGTTCCAGGGCTCCACGGATAGGTTTTAGGGACTTGATAAACCTCTTGAAGTGGTTCGCAAAATTGCATACATATTTTTGGGGAAAATATTCTTAACTTTCATAGGATTTTCAAACAGGCCCTTGGCCCAAAAACTTACTTCCCTGAAAAGATAGCTTTTTAAAAATTATTGCAGTGACATGGATCAGGTTGCTTCATAGCTAGGTAGAAAAAGCATTGGCTGTGCTGTTCTTAGTCGCTCAATCTGTCCGACTAACTCTTTGCGACCCCATGGACTGTAACCACCAGGCTCCTCTGTCCATGGGGATTCTACAGGCCAGAATATTGGAGTGGGTTTCCAAGCCCTCCTCCAGGGGATCTTCCCAACCCAGGGACTGAACTCAGGTCTCCTGCATTGCAGGCAAATTATTTACCATCTAAACCACCAGGGAAGCCCTCAGAAAAAGCAAGGATAGAATTCAAGTCTTATGTATTATTTTTAGTTGATAGATTGTCATTTCATGAAAAAGATTCTCCATTTGGGGAGAATCAAATTAAGGGGTTCCAATGAGACACTAATTAAAATGCCCTGTGAATTGCCAAGTGCTACACAAAAGAAGTTTTATCACACTTACCTTGCCTTTGACTTTTTTCACCCTTGTCTCTACATCATCCATTTTCCCACCATTTATACTCTTTTCTATAATCAGAATAACATATTTTGTGTTTTTATATAGAATGACTATAAAATGTGAAAATAAGTATATAGCATATATTATGGTGATGGATATGATAAAATATAATCTTAATATATACATATATATACACATATACATATATATCCTTTTATAATCTTTGTAGCTTTCTTTACTTTTTTCTGTTTCTTCATTTCCATTTCTTTCTGTTGTCCATATTAACATAAATATTTGTATTACTAGAATGGATTCTCTAGTATCATATGGTACTAAATAAGGCAAGGCCTTTATTTTTGCAATACTGTGATTTATAAGAAATACATATATATATATTTAGTCTCTCAGATGACCTAAATATTTCTCATACATATTTGGTCTTCAGCCACAGTTCCTGACTCACAGCTCCCAAAACTCTTGGAATTTTATCCCATCCCAGGGTGGAGGTTGGTTGCCAGGAGAACCAACCAAGTGATTAGAAGGTTAGAACTTTCCTTTCCATCCCCTCCTGGGAGAGGAGATGACTTGAGGCTGGATCAGTCACCATTGGTCAAGATTTAGTCAATCATGACTATATACTGTAGCCTTCATAGAAACCCAAAGGACAGATTTTTGTTCTTTTCCAAAGTGTTTCCATATGCCACCATCCAGGCCCTGCACTCCATGAAGAGAGAAGCTCCTTTAGGATCTCACCCTGTGTATCTCTTCACTCGGCTACTGACTCGAGTCTTTTAATATCCTCGTATAATAAGTTGGTAATCTAGCAAGTAAACAGGATTTCCTGAGTTCTGTGAGCCATTCTAGCAAATTAATCAAACCCGAGAAGGGGTCGTGAGAACTCTGATGTATCATCAATCAACCAGAAGTTCACCTGGACTTAGAGTCAGCATCCTGAGTTGGAAGGGATTGTTGGCACCTCCAGTCTGTAGTTTGTTGGTCAAAATCCTAAGTAACAACAGAGACAGAAATGGTAACGACATAACAGAGGCAGAAGAGATTAAAAAGAGATGGCAAGAATACACAGAACTATTCAAAAAAGGTCTTAATTATCCAGATAACCACAATGGTGTGGTCACTCACCTAGAGCTGGACACCCTGGAGTGTGAACTCAAGTGGGTTTTAGAAAGCATCACTAAAAACAAGGCTAGTGGAGGTAATGGAATTTCAGCTGAGCTACTTAAAATCCTAAAAGATGATGCTGTTAAAGTGCTGTACTCAGTATGTCAGCAAATTTGGAAAACTCAGCAGTGGCCACAGGACTGGAAAATGTCAGTTTTCGCTCCAATTCCAAAGAAGAGCAATGCCAAAGAATGTTCAAATTACCATACAATTGCATTCATTTCACATGCTGGCAAGGTATGCTCAAAATTTTCCAAGCTAGGTTTCAATAGTACATGTACCAAGAACTTTCAGATGTACAAGGTAGATTTAGGAAAGGCAGAGGAACAGGAGATCAAATCGCCAAGATTCATTGGCTCATAGAAAAAGCAAGGGAATTCCAGAAAATCATCTGCTTCATTGACTACAATCAATCCTTTCACTGTGTGGATCACAACAAACTGTGGAAAATTCTTAAAGAGCTGGGACTACCAGACCATCTTACCTGCCTCCTAAGAAACCTGTATGCAGGTCAAGAAGCAACAGTTAGAATTAGACATGGAACAACTGACTGGTGCAAAATTGGGGACGGAGTATGTCAAGGCTATATATTGTCATCGTGCTTATTTATATGCAAAGTACATCATTCAAAATGAAATGCCAAGCTGGATGAATCACAAGCTGGAATAAAGATTGCTGGAGAAATATCAACAACCTCACATATGCAGATGATACCACTCTAATGATAGAAAGTGAAGAGGAACTAAAGAGCCTCTTGATGACTTTGAAAGAAGAGAATGAAAAAGCTGGCTTAAAATTCAACATTCAAAAAACCAAGATCATGGCATCAGGTCCCATCACTTCATGGCAAATAGAAGGGAAAAAAGTAGAAGCAGTGACAGATTTTATTTTCTTGGGCTCCAAAATCACTGTGGATGGTGACTGCAGCCATGAAATTTGAAAGATGCTTGCTCCTTGGAAGGAGAGCTATGTCAAATCTAGTGAAAGTGAAAATGTTAGTTGCTCAATCGTGTCTGACTCTGGGGATACCATGGACTGTACCCCACCAAGCTCCTCTGTCCATGGAATTCTCCAGGCATGAATGCTAGAGTGAGTAGCCAAATCTAGACAGCATATTAAAAAGCAAAGATATCACTTTACCAATAAAGGTCCAAACAGTCAAAGCTATGATTTTTCCAGTAGTCATGTACAGATGTGAGTGTTAGACCATTAAGAAGTCTGAGTGCTGAAGAACTGATACTTTTGAACTGCAGTGCTGTAGAAGACTCTTGAGAGTCTCTTGGACAGCAGGATCAAACAGTCAATCCTAAGGGGAATCACCCCTGAATATTCATTGGAAGGACTGATGCTGAAGCTGAAGCTCCAACACCTGATGCAAGAGATATACATTTTAGTTGCTCAGTCGTATCCGATTCTTTTTGACCCCGTGGACTATAGCCTGCCAGGCTCCTCTGTCCATGGAATTCTCCATCAAGAATACTGGAGTGGGCTGACGTTTCCTTCTCTATGCAGAGATGACTCATTGGAAAAGACTTTGATGCTGGGAAAGATTGAAGGCAGGAGAAGGTAACAACATAGGATGAGATGGTTGGATTGCATCACAGACTCAATAGACATGAGATTGAGCAACTCTGGGAGATGGTGAAGGACAGAGAAGCCTGGTGTGCTACAGTCTATGAGGTCACAAAGAGTTGGACGTGACTTAATGACTGAACAACAACAAAAATATAGTTTAAGTATCTGATATTTATGTCAATGGGACCTATAGTTTGAAGATCTCTTTTATTTGCATATAAAGGATTTCAGCAAGAGTCAATGGGTCATATGTTTCCTAAATTCCTGCATGTCCTCATGTTTAATTAATAGCCCCTTGTGGGAATAGAATACTAGGCAATCATTCTTTTTTTTCTTATACTTTGAAAGGTATTGCTTCACTATCATCTAGCACAAAGTGTCAATGATGGAAATTCTGTTGTTTGTGTGGCTCTCATTCCTTGGTAGGTAACCGAATTGTCATGCATCCCACCCACCAAACATTTCTGGTGCTTGTGGTAAGGTTGCCCTTTTCGGCCTCCTTGACTTTGAATAGGATTATGTGACTAATTTTGGCTACTGAGTTGTGAATGGCGAGATACATGTCACTTCCCAGCCAGAGCACTCTCTGGAGAACCTCTGAAGTGCTTCCTTTTCCCTGTGGCCATGGCAAATGACAGTGTTCCATGTGGTGGAACCATCAGCCTAGATCCCAGAGTTGAAGATGGTGATGACCCAGCCTCTTCAGATCTGTTATATATTCCAGAGACACTCAACCTATCTTGTGCTCCTTTCTCAGCTCCCAAGACCCTCACTACAAAGCTTTGGGCACAAATCACATCTTTGGAATGTAATATTCTGGCTTTAGCTTAAGGGCAAAAGCTTTCATTGCCAACTACTTTACAGTGGGAGTGGGAGAGGGATGCTCTTTTAAAGAATTAACCTGGTAACTGGCCTGCCATACCCTTTGCGTTCAGTGACTTTGAACTTGGAGATTTCTGGGATTCCTGTGGATGGCCTTTATTTACTTCTGATATCTTGGGCTGTGGTTTCCTCTGCTCTTTCTCTGTCTATTCTGATCACATATGTTTTCAGTATTCTAGGAATTCCTCAACATTTTTGACTGACAGATGGTTCCCAGCATTGTTCCACTTTTATTAAAAAAACAAAACAAAACAAAAAGCCTTTACTGTCATTTCAAAGGGATCTTTGGAAGAAAGGGGAGGTAGATGTCTGTGCTCAGTCTGCCATTTTTAACTAGAAGGTAAATCCCCACTTTTTAAACAAAATGTTTGTTCATTTCTGTTTTTAAACAACAGAAATTTATTCTCTCATGGTTCTGGAGGCGTTTCATTGGGCCTAGACCAAGGTGTGGGCAGGCCAGACTCCTTCTCAAGGCTCCAGAGGAGGAACCATCATAAACAAGGGTTTGTCATAAGAAAACAAACTGTATCAAGTCTGAGTTATTTACGTGAAAAGGCAGTCTATAGGAGCCTTAAGAATATTAACTGTCTCCTTCTGGGACCTTAACAAATAATTGTACTTAAATTTTAGAAACACAACTGAGAAGGACATGAAAAGGTTAAAGAGGACTGCTGCTGCTGCTGCTGCTAAGTCTCTTCAGTCATGTCCGACTCTGTGCGACCCCATAGATGACAGCCCACCAGGCTCCTCTGTCCCTGGGATTCTCCAGGCAAGAACACTGGAGTGGGTTGCCATTTCCTTCTCCAATGCATGAAAGTGAAAAGTGAAAGTGAAGTCACTCAGTCATGTCTGACTCTTAGCGACCCCATGGACGGGAGCCTACCGGGCTCCTCCGTCCATGGGATTTTCCAGGCAAGAGTATTGGAGTGGGGTGCCATTGCCTTCTCCGTAAAGAGGCCTAAAAGATTATAATAAAGATAATTTGAAAAATAAAAAAATTTAAAAAAAAGATAATTCGAGGCTTGTGTAATAGGGTATTTGAGGAGAAGTAAGTAAATGGAATTAGGATGATTTATTTTAGCCAAATAAAATTTCAGATTGTCCTAATATAGTAATGCATAAAGTGCTAATGCACAGATCAAATTTTCAGTATCTTTACCAAGGCCAAAGTAAGTAGAAACTGACTTTAACAACACAAAAAGAGCTATAGGTGAAAAATACAAAAAGAGCTTTCTCCGTGTAACATGAGTTGTGGCAGACCTAAAGGAAGGTCCAGGAACCAGTTCTCCAACCCTTAGAAAAAATTTGGGAGGGTTGGTTCATTTTGTAAATCTATTTGAAGATACAGACCTGCATTAGAGGAACCATGGTCATCTGTGAGGTGAAACTGTGCTGAGTCTTTGGCACATGGAAATAGATCATGGAACTTGTCAATAAAAGCCGTAAGTAAGCATGTCTTTCATCATCCCTGTAACATAACATAATTCATGAGAAGCTTGAAATAGTATCGTGTTGTGTTGAAGTATTTTTGCCAACTATTAAAAAGCTCATATTTAACTTTTCCATTATAAACTTGAGCCTTCTTTGGAAGTCATCTTCTTCCCATAAAGTCTTCCCAGATAATGTTTCCCAGCAACATTTGACCGAACAGCCTGACACATACCCTTGCTAGTTATAAACCCAAAGCTGCTTATTGTTCTTTATTTAATTACCTCTGGTGGTACAGTTTTTTCCCCTTATTCATTATTTTGATAGAATTGCCAATAAAGAAAAGCAGAAAAAGAGAAAAATGGTATTTTAGTAAGAACTATTTACTTTAGGCAGATAAAATTTCAGATTTTCCTAATATAGTAAGGTTTCAAGTACATCAAGTGCTAATGTGCAGATTATATTTTCTGTCTCTGCACTACAGCAAAAATAAGTAGAAATTGACTTTGCAGGAAAAAAAAAGATGGAGGTAAAATATTTAAAAAGACTTTTTGAATGTACAGGTTTTTTATTTATTTATTTATTTATTTATAGTAAATGGAAGGATAATTGCTTTATAGAATTATGTTGTTTTCTGTCAAACCTCAACATGAATCAAGCATAGATATACATATATCCCTTCCCTTTTGAACCTCCCTCTCATCTCCCTCCCCATCCCACCCCTCTAGGTTGATACAGAGCCCCTGTTTGAGTTTCCTGATCCATACAGCAAATTCCCATTGGCTATCTATTTTACATATGGTAATGTAAGTTTCCATGTTACTCTCTCCATACATCTCACCCTCTTCACCCCTCTCCCCAAGTCCACAAGTCTATTCTCTATGTCTGTTTCTCCATTGCTGCCCTGCAAATAAATTCTTCAGTACCATTTTTCTAGATTCCATATATATGTGTTAATATATGACATTTATGTTTTTCTTTCTGATTTACTTCACTCCGTATAGTAGGCTCTAGGTTCATCCACCTCATTAGAACTGACTCAAATGTGTTCCTTTTTCTGGCTGAATAATATTCCATTGTATATATGTACCACAACTTCTTTATCCATTCATCTGTTGATGGACTTGTAAGTTGCTTCCATGTTCTAGCTATTATAAATAGTGCTGCAGTGCATAATGGGATACATGTGTCTTTTTCAATTTTGGTTTCCTCAGGGTATATGCCTAGGAGTGTGATTGTTGAATAAAACCAAAAAATGATGGTTTTATTCCTAGTTTTTTAAGGAATCTCCATACCGTCTTCCATAGTGGCTGTATCAATTTACATTCCCAGCAACAGTGCAAAAGCATTCCCTTTTCTCCACACCCTCTCCACCATTTATTGTTTGTAGACTTTGTGATGGCCATTTTGACCAGTGTGAGGTGATATCTCATTGTAGTTCTGATTTGCACTTCTCTAATAATGAGCAATATTGAGCATCTTTCATATGTTTGTTAGCCCTCTGTATATTTTCTTTGGAGATGTCTATTTAGGTCTTTTTCCCTCTTTTTGATTAGGTTGTTTGTTTTTCTGGTATTGAGTTGTATGAGCTGCTTGTATATTTTGGACATTAATCCTTTGTCAGTTGTTTCATTTGCTATTATCTTTTTTTTCCATTCTGAGGGTTGTCTTTTCACCTTGCTTATAGTTTCCTTTGCTGTGCAAAAGCTTTTAAGTTTAATCAGGTCCCACTTGTTTACTTTAGTTTTTATTTCCACTACTCTAGGAGGTGGGTCAGAGAGGATCTTGCTTTGATTTATGTAATCAAGTGTTCTGCCTACGTTTTCCTCTAAGAGATTTATAGTTTCGGGTCTTACATTTAGATCTTTAATCCATTTTGAGCTTTTCTTTGTGTATGGTTTAGGAAGTGTTCTAATTTCATTCTTTTACCTGTAGCTGTCCAGTTTTCCCAGCACCATTTATTGAAGAGGTTGTCTTTTCCCCATTGCGTATTCTTGACTTCTTTGTCAAAAATACGGTAACCATAGGTGCATGGGTTTATTTCTGGGCTTTCGATCTTGTTCCATTGGTCTATATTTCTGTTTTTGTGCCAATACCATACTTGAATGTACAGGTTTTTAACTTTGGCAATGAAATATCCAGAAAGAGACAGAAACTAGTTCTACAACACTTTAAAAAAAAATGGGAAGGATAATCTCCCATTTATGACAGTCATAAAATCTGTCAGTATTTCAATGCCAGAGATTTTTTTTTTTTTTCAAATTTCTGTGAGTCAGGGAACCCTGGTTCTGTCTTTATAACTCTGGGAATGTCTTGAGGGTCCTGCAAATTAGGAGTAAGTCCCAGAGTTAACTCACTGGTTAAAGTAAAAGATTCACCCACTTTCTGAATAGATTATTATTTCACACGTTTATTATACCTAATAATTCCAAATCAAAGGCAGGCAAGTAGGTGAAAAATAGTTTCAAATGAGTCTGAGGCAAGTAGGTGAAAAATAGTTTCAAATGAGAGGGGCCCACAGTTTGCTTAGGGGAGGGCAGGAGGTGTTTGTATATTTGCCTTCTGTTGCTGGGTAACGGAGAACACTTCAGTTTAATCCAAGTGCCCAAAACTTTGGTTTATCTGGAGGCACAGAAACCAAAAAGTCACAAGATTTCATTCATTCACTTATTCATTTATTCTTCTATTCAATTAAGCATTAATCAAATGGATAATACTGAGTTGGAGTTGAGAAAGAGCCAAAGAATATATACAGATATCGACAGTTGTCATAAGGGCACAGTCATTTCAGTTCAGTTCAGTCTCTCAGTAACATCCGACTCTTTGCAACCCCATGGACTGCAGCACACCAGGCTTTCCTGTCCATCACTAACTCCCAAAGCTTACTCAAACTCATGTCCTTTGAGTCAGTGATGCCATCCAACCATCTCATCCTCTGTCATCCCCTTCCCTTCTCGCCTTCAATCTTTCCCAGCATCAGGATCTTTTCCAATGAGTCAGCTCTTTGCATCAGGTGGCCAAAATATTGGAGTTTCAGCTTCAGCATCAGTCCTTCCAATGAATATTCAGGACTGATTTCCTTTAAGATTGACTGATTTGATCTCCTCGCAGTCCAAGGGACTCTTAAGAGTCTTCTCCAACACCACAGTTCAAAAGCATCAATTCTTTGGCGCTCAACTTTGGCCACCTGATGTGAAGAGCTGACTCATTTGAAAAGACCCTGAGGCTGGGAAAGATTGAGGGCAGGAGAAGGGGACAACAGAGGATGAGATGGTTGGATGGCATCACTGACTCTTTGGACATGAGTTTGGGTAAAATCCAGGAGTTGGTGATGGACAGGGAGGCCTGGTGTGTTGCAATTCATGGGGTTGCAAAGAGTCGGACACGACTGAGAGACTGAGCTGAACTGAATTATGATAATCTCTGTATTTCAGATGAAAAAACTGAGAGTTGGCCTAACTAGATTATTTCAAGTCATACATACCCATGTGGGATAGACAAGACAGATATTTTATTGTACAGTCTTGTGAAGGAGAAAAAACATGTCAAAATTAACCCACTGAAAAAGTTACTGATTAAGAAACAAATGTATGATTAAGTGTTAACATGAAAAACAGAAAATATTACACTGGAAGTTCAAAGAAAAAGTATAAGCTGACACAGGCGAGAAACTTCTTTCTAAAGAATTGGAACTCAATTCAGGCTCTAAAATAGTGGTTCTAACTTGAGCCTGTGACAGAATCATCTAGAGGGATGGTTAAAATGCAGTGTTGGGCCCCACCCCTGGAGTTTTTATTCAATAAATCTAGGATGCAACCTGATCATTTGAATTTATGACAAGTTCTGCCTCTGGTTTCTACCTGCTGTGCTGATGCTGTCAGTCCTGGGAGCATTCTTGAACCTCTGTTCTAAAGCCATAGTCTTCACATAGAGGTGGGGGAAATAATACTGCCCCACAGGGAGACAGGGAGAAGGCAATGGCAACCCACTCCAGTATTCTTGCCTGGAAAATCCCATGGATGGAGGAGCCTGGTGGGCTGCAGTCCATGGGGTCGCTAGGAGTCGGACGCGACTGAGCGACTTCACTTTCACTTTTCACTTTCATGCATTGGAGAAGGAAATGACAGCCCACTCCAGTGTTCTTTCCTGGAGAATCCCAGGGACCAGGGAGCCTGGTGGGCTGCCATCTATGGGGTCGCACAGAGTCAGACACGACTGAAGCGACTTAGCAGCAGCAGTGGCAGACTCATTTGAAACTATTTTTCACCTACTTGCCTGCCTTTGATTTGGAATTATTAGGTATAATAAACGTGTGAAATAATAATCTATTCAGAAAATGGGTGGATCTTTTACTTTAAAAATTTATGAATATACATTTCAAAAAATATCTTTTATGTTCATACTAACCTAAGTCTGCGGAGAAGGCAATGGCATCCCACTCCAGTACTCTTGCCTGAAAAATCCCATGGATGGAGGAGCCTGGTGGGCTGCAGTCCATGGGGTCGCTAAGAGTCGGACACGACTGAGCGACTTCACTTCACTTACAGGGAGACATTCAGCAGTGCCTGCCAACATTTTTGGTTGTTATAACTGACTGTTGCATCTGGCATCTAGTCAGTAGAGATGAGGCTGCCTCTAAGAATTCCACAATACCCAGAACAGCCTCCACAACAAAGAATTATCTGGCCCCAAATGTCAATGGTGCTGAGATTGAGAGATCTTACTCCACAGCTCACCTTTGGCTGCCCATTAGAAACACCTGGGAAGACATTAAATATCCTGATGGCCAGGTTGTACCCCAGATCAAGAAACCAAAATCTCTAGGACTGGGACCTAGGGAATAATATTTTTAAAGCTGTTCCCCTGATTCTAAGGTAGACTCAAGGTAGACTCTTCTAACTTCTACCATTCCAACTCTTCTAAAGGATGGAATGTATGCTACCAGTTGATTGTGTTGGTTAATCTGTTTGCTCCCAGATTCAGTCTTCATTTTTCTGTATCTTGTGTGGGTCCCCAGGAAGCTGTCCAGGATTACCCAGGCCTTCTTTCCCTCTGGCTGCTTGATGGATTCAGTCAACAAGAGGTACCAGCTGAACAATCAGTTCAGTTCAGTCACTCAGTCATGTCCAACTCTTCGACCCCATGAATTGCAGCACTCCAGGCCTCCCTGTACATCACCAACTCCTGGAGTTCACTCAAACTCACACCCATTGAGTCAGTGATGCCATCCAGCCATCTCATCCTCTGGCGTCCCCTTCTCCTCCTGCTCTCAATCCCTCCCAGCATCAGAGTCTTTTCCAATGAGTCAACTCTTTGCATGAGGTGGCCAAAGTACTGGAGTTTCAGCTTTAGCATCATTCCTTCCAAAGAACACCCAGGACTGATCTCGTTTAGAATGGACTGATTGGATCTCCTTGCAGTCCAAGGGACTCTCAAGAGTCTTCTCCAACACCACAGTTCAAAAGCATCAATTCTTCGGCACTCAGCTTTCTTCACAGTCCAACTCTCACATCCATACATGACCACTGGAAAAAGCTGAACAATGGAGACGGGTAAAGAGCTATTTACTACTCACCTCCCACTCCCTCCCCCACCCCACTGCCGTGTGTTGTCACAATTCTGACAGTAATTTTATTCTGCTATGGCCTCAGCTCTTTGGGGGTGACTGACCCATGGTGTTAGCTCTCAACTTGGTTCTGGCCATGCCCCAGGCCTTGGGCAGCAAAGCTTGCTGTTGTAGCCAGCTAATGCCTCTGTGTGTGTGTGTTTGTGCATGTTTATAGCTCAGTCATGTCCAATTCTTTGTGATCCCATGGACTGTAACCCACCAGGCTCTTCTGGCCATGGAATTCTCCAGGCAAGAATATTGGTGTGGGTTGCCATTTCCTTCTACGGCAGATCTTCCTGACCCAGGGATCTAACCTTTGGTCTTCTGCACTGCAGGTGGATTCTTTACCCCAAGCTAATGCCTGGGTGCTTCCATGTGCATTATCAAATTCCCTCAATTCTGCACACATTTCTGTAGATGATCTCTTCATTAAAATTTACTTCAGAAATCCGGGTGAGTGTGTTGTCTGTTTCCTGCCAGGTGGGGCTGGCTTCACAGTATATGACCCAAGCAGTCACATCTGGACCCATACCTGGCTTCACTGAGGAAGAACCCACACCTGGCTTCATGAACTGCTGCATTCTGTCTTGGAATCCAGTCCCTAAGACTTCTGAATAAAAGGCTCTGCACTTTCCTGTTTTACTGGGCTGCCTGAATTATATACTAATTCTGCTGCCAAGACTCTGGCTGATATAAAGTGATTCTTTTTTTAATATAAATTTATTTATTTTAATTGAAGGCTAATTACAATATTGTATTGGTTTTGCCATACATTGACATGAATCTGCCACGGGAGTACATGTGTTCTCCATCCTGAACCCCCCTCCCACCTCCCTCCCCATCCCATCCCTCTGGGTCATCACAGTGCACCAGCCCCGAGCATCCTGTATCATGCATCAAACCTAGACTGGCGATTCATTTCACATATGATAATATACATGTTTCAATGCCATTTTCCCAAATCATCCCACCCTCGCCCTCTCCCACAGAGTCCAAAAGAGTGTTCTATACATCTGTGTCTTTTTTGCTGTCTTGCATACAGGGTTGTCATTACCATCTTTCTAAATTCCATATGTATGTATTATTATACTGTATTGGTGTTTTTCTTTCTGGCTTACTTCACTCTGTATAATAGGCTCCAGTTTCATTCACCTCATTAGAACTGATTCAAATGTATTCTTTTTAATGGCTGAGTAATACTCCATTGTGTATATGTACCACAGCTTTCTTATCCATTCATCTGCTGATGGACATCTAGGTTGTTTCCATATCCTGGCTATTATAAACAGTGCTGTGATGAACATTGGGGTACAAGTGTCTCTTTCAATTCTGGTTTCCTCAGTGTGTATGCCCAGCAGTGGGATTGCTGGGTTGTATGGCAGTTCTATTTCCAGTTTTTTAAGGAATCTCCATATTGTTCTCCATAGTGGCTGTACTAGTTTGCATTCCCACGAACAGTGTAAGAAGGTTCCCTTTTCTCCACACCTTCTCAAGCATTTATTGCTTGTAGACTTTTGGAAAGCAGCCATTCTGACTGGCGTGAAATGGTACCTCATTGTGGTTTTGATTTGCATTTCTCTGATAATGAGTGATGTTGAGCATCTTTTCATGTGTTTGTTAGCCATCTGTATGTCTTCTTTGGAGATATGTCTGTTTAGTTCTTTGGCCCATTTTTTGATTGGGTCATTTATTTTTCTGAAATTGAGCTGCAGGTGTTGCTTGTATATTTTTGAGATTAATTATTTGTCAGTTGCTTCATTTGCTATTATTTTCTCCCATTCTGAAGGCTGTCTTTTCACCTTGCTTATAGTTTCCTCTGTTGTGCAGAAGCTTTTAATTTTAATTAGGTCCCATTTGTTTATTTTTGTTTTTATTTCCAATATTCTGGGAGGTGGGTTATAGAGGATCCTGCTGTGATTTATGTTGGAGAGTGTTTTGCCTATGTTCTCCTCTAGGAGTTTTATAGTTTAGATTCTTACGTTTTATAGTTTATAATAGTTTAGAGTTTATATAGTTTATAGTTTGTATAGTTTATAGTTTATTATTACGTTTTATAGTTTAGATTCTTACGTTTAGATCTTTAATCCATTTTGAGTTTTTTTTGTGTGTATCGTGTTAGAAAGTGTTCTAGTTTCATTCTTTTACAAGTAGTTGACCAGTTTTCCCAGCGCCACTTGTTAAAGAGATTTTCCTTTCTCCATTGTATATTCTTGCTTCCTTTGTCAAAGATAAGGTGTCCATAGGTGCAAGGATTTATCTCTAGGCTTTCTATTTTGTTCCATTGATTTATATTCTGTCTTTGTGCCAGTACCATACTGTCTTGATGACTGTGGCTTTGTAGTAGAGCCTGAAGTCAGGCAGGTTGATTCCTCCAGTTCCATTCTTCTTTCTCAAGATTGCTTTGGCTATTCGAGGTTTTCTGTATTTCCATACAAATTGTGAAATTGTTTGTTCTAGCTCTGTGAAAAATACTGTTGGTAGCTTGATAGGGATTGCATTGAATCTATAGATTGCTTTAGGTAGTGTACTCATTTTCACTATATTGATTCTTCCAATCCATGAACACAGTATATTTCTCCATCTATTAGTGTCCTCTTTGATTTCTTTCACCAGTGTTTTATAGTTTTCTATCTATAGGTCTTTAGTCTCTTTAGGTAGATATATTCCTAAGTATTTTGTTCTTTTCATTGCAGTGGTGAATGGAATTGTTTCCTTAATTTCTCTTTCTATTTTCTCATTATTAGTGTATAGGAATGCAAGGGATTTCTGTGTGTTGATTTTATATTCCGCAACTTTACTATATTCATTGATTAGCTCTAGTAATTGTCTGGTGGAGTCTTTAGGGTTTTCTATGTAGAAGATTATGTCATCTCCAAACAGTGAGTTTTACTTCTTCTTTTCCAATTTGGATTCCTTTTATTTCTTTTTCTGCTCTGATTGCTGTGGCCCAAACTTCCAAAACTATGTTGAATAGTAGTAGTGAGAGTGGGCACCCTTGTCTTATTCCTGACTTTAGGGGAAATGCTTTCAATTTTTCGCCATTGAGGATAATGTTTGCTGTGGGTTTGTCATATATAGCTTTTATTATGTTGAGGTGTGTTCCTTCTATTCCTGCTTTCTGGAGGGTTTTTATCATAAATGGATGTTGAATTTTGTCAAAGGCTTTCTCTGCATCTATTGAGGTAATCATATGGTTTTTATTTTTCAGTTTGTTAATGTGGTATATTACATTGATTGATTTGCAGATATTGAAGAATCCTTGCATCCCTGGGATAAGGCCCACTTGGTCATGATGTATGATCTTTTTAATGTGTTGTTAGATTCTGATTGCTAGAATTTTGTTAAGGATTTTTGCATCTATGTTCATCAGTGATATTGGCCTGTAGTTTGTTTTTATTTATTTATTTTTTTGTGGCATTTTTGTCAGGTTTGGGTATTAGGGTGATGGTGGCCTCACAGAATGAGTTTGGAAGTTTACCTTCCTCTGCAATTTTCTGGAAGAGTTTGAGTAGGATAGATATTAGCTCTTCTCTAAATTTTTGGTAGAATTCAGCTGTGAAGCCATCTGGTCCTGGGCTTTTGTTTGCTGGAAGATTTCTGATTACAGCTTCAATTTCTGTGCTTGTGATGGGTCTGTTAAAATTTTCTATTTCCTCCTGGTTCAGTTTTGGAAAGTTGTACTTTTCTAAGAATTTGTCCATTTCTTCCAAGTTGTCCATTTTATTGGTATATAGTTGCTGATAGTAGTCTCTTATGATCCTTTGTATTTCTGTGTTGTCTGTTGTGATCTCTCCATTTTTGTTTCTAATTTTATTGATTTGCTTTATCTCCCTTTGTTTCTTGATGAGTCTGGCTAATGGTTGTCGATTTTATGTATCTTTTCAAAGAACCAGCTTTTGGCTTTGTTGATTTTTGCTATGGTCTCTTTTGTTTCATTTGCATTTATTTCTGCCCTAATTTTTAAGATTTCTTTCCTTCTACCAATCCTGGGCTTTTTCATTTCTTCCTTTTCTAGTTGCTTTAGGTGTGAGTGAAGTGAAGTCGCTCAGTCGTGTCCGACTCTTTGCGACCCCATGGACTGTAGCCTACCAGGCTCCTCTGTCCATGGAATTTTCCAGGCAAGAGTACTGGAGTGGGTTGCCATTTCCTTCTCCAGGGGATCTTTCCAACCCAGTGATAGAGTTAGGTTATTTATTTGACTTTTTTCTTGTTTCTTGAGGTATGCCTGTATTGCTATGAACCTTCCCCTTAGCACTGCTTTTACAGTGTCCCACAGGTTTTGGGTTGTGTTTTAATTCTCATTCATTTCTATGCATATTTTGATTTCTTTTTTTATTTCTTCTGTGATTTGTTGGTTATTCAGCAGTGTGTTGTTCAGCCTCCATATGTTGGAATTTTTAATAGTTTTTCTCCTGTAATTGAGATCTAATCTTACTGCCTTGTGGTCAGAAAAGACACTTGGAATGATTTCAGTTTTTTTGAATTTACCAAGGCTAGATTTATGGCCCAGGATGTGATCTATCCCGGAGAAGGTTCTGTGTGCACTTGAGAAAAAGGTGAAATTCATTGTTTGGGGTGAAATGTCCTATAGATATCAATTATGTCTAACTGAACTCCATTCTGAAGGAGATCAGCCCTGGGATTTCTTTGGAAGGAATGATGCTAAAGCTGAAACTCCAGTACTTTGGCCACCTCACGCAAAGAGTTGACTCATTGGAAAAGACTCTGATGCTGGGAGGGATTGGGGGCAGGAGAAGAAGGGGACGCCAGAGGATGAGATGGCTGGATGGCATCACTGACTCGATGGACGTGAGTCTGGGTGAACTCCGGGAGTTGGTGATGGACAGGGAGGCCTCGAATGCTGCGATTCATGGGGTCGCAAAGAGTCGGACACGACTGAGCGACTGAACTGAACTGAACTGAGGTCTAACTGGTCTATTGTATCATTTAAAGTTTGTGTTTCCTTGTTAATTTTCTGTTTAGTTGATCTATCCATAGGTGTGAGTGGGGTATTAAAGTCTCTCACTTTATTGTGTTATTGTTAATTTCCCCTTTCATACTTGTTAGCATTTGTCTTACATATTGTGGTGCTCCTATGTTGGGTGCATATATAATTGTTATATCTTCTTCTTGGATTGATCCTTTGATCATTATGTAGTTTCCTTCTTTGTCTCTTTTCACAGCCTTTGTTTTAAAGTCTATTTTATCTGATATGAGTATTGTTATTCCTGCTTTTTTTGGTCTCTATTTGCATGGAATATTTTTTTCCAGCCCTTCACTTTCAGTCTGTGTGTGTCCCTTGTTTCGAGGTGGGTCTCTTGTAGACAACATATATAGGGGTCTTGTTTTGTATCCATTCAGCCAGTCTTTGTCTTTTGGTTGGGGCATTCAACCCATTTACATTTAAGGTAATTATTGATAAGTATGATCCCATTGCCATTTACTTTATTGTTTTGGATTTGAGTTTATACACCCTTTCTGTGTTTCCTGTGTAGAGAAGATCCTTTAGCATTTGTTGGAGAGCTGGTTTGGTGGTGCTGAATTCTCTCAGCTTTTGCTTGTCTGTAAAGCTTTTAATTTCTCCTTCATATTTGAATGAGATCCTTGCTGGGTACAGTAATCTGGGCTGTAGGTTATTTTCTTTCATCACTTTAAGTATGTCTTGCCATTCCCTCCTGGCCTGAAGAGTTTCTCTTGAAAGATCAGCTGTTATCCTTACAGGAATCCCCTTGTGCGTTATTTGTTGTTTTTCCCTTGCTGCTTTTAATATTTGTTCTTTGGGTTTGATCTTTGTTAATTTGATTAATATGTGTCTTGGGGTATTTAGCCTTGGGTTTTCCTTTTTGGGACTCTCTGGGTTTCTTGGACTTTGGTGATTATTTCCTTCCCCTTTTTAGGGAAGTTTTCAACTATTATCTCCTCAAGTATTTTCTCATGGTCTTTCTTTTTGCCTTCTTCTTCTGGGACTCCTATGATTCGAATGTTGGGTGTTTAATATTGTCCCAGAGGTCTCTGAGACTGTCCTCATTTCTTTTAATTCATTTTTCTTTTTTCCTCTCTGATTCATTTATTTCTACCATTCTATCTTCTATCTCACTTATCCTATCTTCTGTCTCCGTTATTCTACTGGTGGTTCCCTCCAGAGTATTTTTGATCTCATTTATTGCATTATTCATTATATATTGACTCTTTTTTATTTCTTCTAGGTCCTTGTTAAACCTTTCTTGCATGTTCTCAATCCTTGCCTCCAGGCTATTTATCTGTAACTCCATTTTGTTTTCAAGATTTTGGATCATTTTCACTATCATTATTCAGAATTCTTTATCAGGTAGATTCTGTATCTCTTCCTCTTTTGTTTGGTTTGGTGGGTATTTATCCTGTTCCTTTACCTGCTGGGTATTTCTCTGCCTTTTCATCTTGTTTATATTGCTCTGTTTGGGGCAGCCTTTCTGTATCTGGCAGTTTGTGGAGTTCTCTTTATTGTGGAGTTTCCTCATTGTGGGTGGGGTTAGAGAGGTGCTTGTCAAGGTTTCCTGGTTAGGGAAGCCTGTGTCGGTGTTCTGGTGGGTGGAGCCAGATTTCTTCTCTCTGGAGTGCAATGAAGTATCCAGTAATGAGTTATGAGATGTCAATGGGTTTGGTGTGACTTTGGGCAACCTCTATATTGAAGCTCAGGGCTATGTTCCTGTGTTGCTGGAGAATTTGCATGGTATGTCTTGCTCTGGAACTTGTTGGCCCTTGGGTGGTGCTTGGTTTCAGTGTAGATATGGAGGCTTTTGATAAGCTCCTATCAATTAATATTCCCTGGAGTCAGGAGTTCTCTGGTGTTCTCAGGATTTGGACTTAAGCCTCCTGCCTCTGGTTTTCTGTCTTATTCTTACAGTAGCCTCAAGACTTCTCCACCTATATAGCACCGATGGTAAAACATCTAGGTTAAAGATGAAAAGTTTCTCCACAGTGAGGGACACCCAGAGAAGTTCACAGAGTTACATATGGAAGAAAAGATGGAGGAGGGACATAGAGGTGACCAGGAGGAGAAGAGGGGGAATCAAAAGAGGAGAGAGCAAGCTAGCCAGTAATCACTTCCTTATATGTACTCCACAGTCTGGACTGCTCAGAGATGTTCATGGAGTTACACAGAGAAGAAAAGATGGAGGAGGGACATAGAGGTGACCAGGAGGAGAAGAGGGGGAATCAAAAGAGGAGAGAGCAAGCTAGCCAGTAATCACTTCCTTATATGTACTCCACAGTCTGGACTGCTCAGAGATGTTCATGGAGTTACACAGAGAAGAAAAGAGGGAGGAAGGAGACAGAGGTGGCCATGAGAATAAAGGGGAGAACAAAAAGGAGAGAGACAGATTCAGCCAGTAATCAGTTCCCTAAGTGTTCTCCACAGTCTGGAACACACAAAGAGATTCACAGAGTTGGGTAGAAAAGAGAAGGGGGAGGGAGGAGATAGAGGTGACCTGGTGGAGAAAAAGAAGAGTCCAAAGGGGGAGAGAGCAGTCAAGCCAGTAATCTCACTCCCAAGTAAAAATGGGTACTGAAGATTGGGTTCTTAAAGGTACAAAATTGATAACAAATACCAAAAAAGCAAAGATTAAAAATCCAGAGTAGAGGTTGGATTCTCAAAAATACAGTATTAAAGAAAAAAACAAAGTCACAAAAATTATAAAATATATATATATGAAGTTTGATTTAAAAAATAGGGTCTTTTTTCCCCCAAAGTAATAGTAGGTTATAAAAGTGAAAATGAAAGGAGTAATAGAGAACTTAAAAATTAAAAAAAGTTTTTTTAACTTAAAGAATGATAATAGTAAAAATACATCTAGGACTTTCTCTAGAGCTGTTGCAGACAATGTGGGGTCAGTTCATTTTCAGATAGTTCCTTGATCTGGATATACTTCTCAAGATCTATAGGCCCCTTCCTATGTAGTCAGTGCTAACTACAGGGTTTTAATCTATTGCACCTGTCACTTCCAAGGCGGTTCCCTCTGTTTTAGCTTCTTTTGTTTGCTGATCTCTTCAGTGTCTAATTTCCGCCCTGACACAAGGGGGCGGTGGTGGACACTTTTTTAGGCTCACTTGTTCAGTCGTGCTGTGGGGAGGAAGGAACTTTGCAAACAAATAACAGTGGCGTGTGTTCGCAGTGTCCCGGCCACACTGGGTTTGCTCCACTCACGGCGCGTGTGCTTTCCCTGACTACACTGCTTAGGCTCTAGGTTGCTCTGCTGGGAACTGTCTGAGGTGGGTCCTGGGTTGTATGCACTTCTCAGGTCTAAGCTGCTCAGGTTCAGGTACTCGGGTAGTCCTCAGAGGCACAGACTCTGTTGGGCCTGCGTTTTGTGCCCTTCCCAGGTACAAGCAGCTCAGGTGACCAGGTGCTTGGCGAGCATGGTCGCTGCGATTTATCGCCTCCCCCGTCCCTGCTGCTTGGTTTTCTGGGTGTACAACTATCGCACCTTCTCAGGTGTGCCATGTTTCTCTTCTGGGGAGGTGATCTCTGGCCGCGACCCTCTCCGTGGATGTCGACCATCCAGAATCCCAAGAAGTCTTGGTTAGCAAAGAAGCCTGCTTGCAGTTTGCTAGATGATGCCTCTCTGGGGCCACAGTTGCCCCCTTCTGGCTCTGACTGCCCTCGCCTGCCTGTCTCTAGTGGGGGATGGGCTGGTCTGCAGCCGGCTAGCTCTGCTCAGTCCTTTGTTCTGTGAGCAGGCCTGGCAGTGTCTTAGGTTAGGGCTTTTCACGGGATAGCTATCCCACAGTCTGGTTTGCTATCTCAAGTTAGTTCCCTCAGATTGCCCTCGGGGCATTCAGGCCCGGTCCTTACTCTAAGCAATGCAGCCCATGCCTCCCTGCCCAGCCCCTGCTTGCTAGTGGCGGATGTGGGCGTCTTTGCTGCTTCTCCACTGGGAGTTACCGTTGGGCTCATAATCTGTGGGTTTTAATTATTTATTTATTTTTCCTCCTGGTTATGTTGCCCTCTGAGGTTCCAAGGCTCGCCACAGACTCACCAGTGAGAGTGTTTCCTGGTGTTTGGAAACTTCTCTCTTTTTTAAGACTCCCTTTCCGGGACGGATGTCTGTCCCCACCTCTTTTGTCTCTCTTTTTATCTTTTATATTTTTTCCTACCTCCTTTCGAAGACAATGGGCTGCTTTTCTGGGTGCCTGATGTCCTCTTCAGATGACACCACCCTTAAGGCAGAAAGTGAAGAGGAACTAAAAAGCCTCTTGATGAAAGTGAAAATGGAGAGTGAAAAAGTTGGCTTAAAGCTCAACATTCAGAAAACTAAGATCATGGCATCGGTCCCAACACTTCATGGGAAATAGATGGGGAAACAGTGGAAACAGTGTCAGGCTTTATTTTTGGGGGGTCCAAAATCACTGCAGATGGTTATTGCAGCCATGAAATTAAAAGACTCTTACTCCTTGGAAGGAAAGTTATGTCCAACCCAGATAGCATAGTGAAAGCAGAGACATTACTTTGCCAACAAAGGTCTGACTAGTCAAGGCTATGGTTTTTCCTGTGGTCGTGTATGGATGTGAAAGTTGGACTGTGAAGAAGGCTGGGTGCCGAAGAATTGATGCTTTTGAACTGTGGTGTTGGAGAAGACTCTTGAGAGTCCCTTGGACTGCAAGGAGATCCAACCAGTCCATTCTGAAGGAGATCAGCCCTAGAATTTCTTTGGAAGGAATGATGCTAAAGCTGAAGCTCCAGTACTTTGGCCACCTCATGCGAAGAGTTGACTCATTGGAAAAGACTCTGATGCTGGGAGAGATTGGGGGCAGGAGGAGAAGGGGACGACAGAGGATGAGATGGCCGGATAGCATCACTGACTCAATGGACATGAGTCTGAGTGAACTCTGGGAGTTGGTGATGGACAGGGAGGCCTGGCGTGCTGCGATTCATGGGGTCGCAAAGAGTCGGACATGACTGAGCAACTGAACTGAACTGAACTGAACTGATGTCCTCTTCCAGCATTCAGAAGTTGTTTTGTAGAATTTACTCAGCGTTCAAATGTTCTTTTGATGAATTTGTGGAGGAGAAAGTGGTCTCCCCGTCTTATTCCTCCACCATCTTAGGACCACCCCTAAAGTTATTCTTGAGAGGAAGGAAATGACATGAGCAAGACAGAGTTAAAAGTGCATTTGCTATATTTGGGGAACAATAAAACGTGGCCATTTCCAACCTGGTGGGAAAGGATAATCCATCATCACGTCTACAGCAGTCTCTTGGTGATCGGGAGAATGCCAATGGACTAGGTCAACCATAAGACAGCATCTCCTGCTGCCCTGTGTGCCCAAAGGGTCTGAGCTTAGATGGTGGTGAGTGCCAGTTTAAGAGTGATCGGTTTTCCACACTCCAGTTCTTGATATGCATAGAACCTCTTCTGACAGTCACACTCTAGATGTGAATGTGTGTATGTTTCAAAAAAAAAAAATGTTCCCCTAAATTTGGCTTATTTTATTCTCATGCTAAGTCGCTTCAGTTGTCCGACTCTGTGCGACCCTATGGACTATATAGCCCACCAGGCTCCTCTGTCCAAGGGATTCTCCAGGCAAAAATACTGGAGTCGGATGTCATGGCCTTCTCTAGGGGATCTTTCCAACCCAGGGGTTGAACCCACATCTCTTAAGTCTCCTGCACTGGCAGGCAAGTTCTTTACTGCTAGCACCACCTGAGAAACCCCAATAGCCAGGTTACTATCATTTAAAGCTTCCCTGATAGCTCAGTTGGTAAAGAATCCGCCTGCAATGCAGGAGACCCCAGTTCAATTCCTGGATCAGGAAGATCTGCTGGAGAAGGGATAGGTTACCCACTCCAGTATTCTTCGGCTTCCCTTGTGGCTCAGCTGGTAAAGAATCCACCTGCAATGCAGGAGACCTGGGTTTCATCCCTGTGTTGGGAAGATCCCCTGGAGAAGGGAAAGGGTACCCATTCCAGTATTCTGGCCTAGAGAATGCCATGGACTATACAGTCCATGGGGTTGCAAAGAGTTGGTCACGACTGAGGGACTTTCACTTTCACTTTCAAACTTGAGGCTTCCCTGATAGCTCAACTGATAAAGAATCCTCTTGCAATGCAAGAGACCCTGATTTGATTCTTGGGTTGGGAAGATTTGCTGGAGAAGGCATAGGCTACCCACTCCAGTATTTTGGGGCTTCCTTGTGGCTCAGCTGGTAAAGAATCTGCCTGCAACGCAGAAGAAGGAAAATCCCCTGGAGAAGGAAAAGGGTACCCACTCCAGTATTCTGGCCTAGAGAATTCCATGGACTGTATAGGCAATGGGGTCACAAAGAGTCAGACACAACTAGCAACTTTCACTTTCACTTTCTTTCAAAGCTTATTGAGTGAAAATTGTTAAGACTTTGATATGACCAGTTACATCCTCCAATCCCTTTGAAGGCACAAAAATAGCTGCTAAATGATCAGAGCAGTAGAATACAGATTTTTTACCCATTGGACTTGTACCCATGATAGATTGGTTGGGGTTACCTCTAATTTGTTAACGTGTATGACCTTAAGTTCGTGTGAATCCCAGGCTACACCTTCATATCCATCCCTGTAAATGTTGAGGCCATAAATTAGTACCACAAATCCACTGAGTTCTAATTGATACCAATCACTCTTTTTGTGATTCACAAATTACCCAGCCTAGTTTCATATTATTAATAGGTTGATCTTTCTTAGTATGATTTAATTGTTTCCAACATAGAGGATCTTTTAAACGTAAATGACCATAGCCTGGTGTTAACCAGGTAGATCCATCCCATAATTGTGGAGTCAAGTCATTTGTTATTTTTATACATGAAAATATCTTGCCTCCATCTGTGGACTTTCTCACTCTTTTCATGGTATCTCTTGACAAAAGGAATTCTTAATTTTAATGTTGTTCAACATATGATCTTTACCTTTGTGGTTAGTGCTTTTTTCTGTCCTATTTCAAAAACCTTTGTCCCAAATCTACGAAGAGGTCTTCTATCTTCATACATTGATTTCTAGAAGATTTATAGTTTTACGTTTCACATTTAGATGAATAACCAAAACATTTAATTTTCTGACAGCTGATGTCTAGGTTTATTTCTTTCCACATGAATAAACAAAATGAGCTATGATCTTTTTAAAAATCATTCTTCTCATATTGTTCTTTAGTGCCACTTTTGTAAATCAAGTATCCAAATATGGTTGGTTTTAGTATTATGGTAATTCTGGGCTCATAGATAAGTAATATAGAATTACTATTAGTTATTTTTTAAATATTTGTAGAATTCACCAATATTCTGGACCTGAAGTTTGGAATTTCCCCTTCACCTTTTAGGAAGTTTTCTAACTACACTTTTGATTTCTTTAACAGATATAATATTGTTCAGTTTATATCTATCTTAAGTGAGCTCTGATAATTTGTGTCTTTCAGGAATTTGTCTACTTCATATAACCTATATTTATTGGCAACTCTTAGTTTTATTAATCTTTCCTATTGTTTTCCTATTGTCTATTTTATTTGGTGGTGGTTTAGTCTTTCAGTCATATTCAACTCTTGGGACTTGACAGACCATAGCCTGTTAGGCCCTTCTGTCCATGGGATTTTCCAGGCAAGAATACTGGAGTGGGTTGCCATTTCCTTCTCCGGGGGATCTTCCCAACTCAGAGATCGAATTCACATCTGTTGGGTCTCCTGCATTGACAGGCAAATTCTTTACCACTGAGCCCCTAGGAAGCCAATCTTTATTATTTCCTTCCTTCAACTAACTTTGGGCTTAGTTTGTTCTTCTATTTCTAGTTCTTTGAGGTATAAAGTTAGGTTGCCTGTTTAAGATCTTTCTTTTTTTCTTGAGATATGCATTTATTGCTAAGAACTCTTCTAGAACTATTTTTGTTGCATCCTATAAATTTGGAAAGTTATTTCCATTTTCATTTTCTCAACATACTTTTTAAATTTCCTTTTTGATCTCTTCTTTGATCCATTGGCTGTTGAGGACAGTGTTGTTTAATTTCCATGTTTTTGTGAATTCAGTGATTTTTCCAGCTTTCCTCTTGTTATAGTTTCTAGTTTCATACCATTGTGGTTGGAAAAAATACTTGATATAATTTCTATCTATTTGAATCTGTTGAGATTTGTTTTGTGGTCTAACATATGATCTATCCTAGAAAATATTTCATGTGCCCTTGAAAAGAACATATGTTTAGCTGTTGTTGGATGGTCAACAGTGCTGTTCAAATTTGCTATTTCCTTATTGATTTTCTGCCTGGATGATTTAGCCATTGTTGAGAGTGGAGTATTAAAGTCCTCAGTTATTATTGTATAGCTATTTATTTCTCCTTTTAGTTCTGTTAGTATCTGCCTTGTATATTTAGATGCTCCAATGTTAGATGCATAAATATTTGCAATTGTTTTATCATCTTGGTGAATATACCTCTCTAACATTATATAACAACTTTCTTTGTCTCTTTGACCATTTTTTACTTAAATACTATTTGGGCTGATATAAGTATAGTTACCTTGCTTTCTTTGGGCTACTATTTGTTTAAAGTATCTTTTTCTCATCCCTTCATTCTCAGTCTATCAGTTCAGTTCAGTCGCTCAGTCGTGTCCGACTCTCTGCGACCCCAGGCTCAGTCTATGTGTGTCCTTAAAGCTAAAGTGAGTCTCTTGTAGGCAACATAGAGATGGGTTTTGGTGTTTTATCCATTCAATTATTCTGTCTCTTTTGATTAGAGAATTTAATCCGTTTAATCTAAGTAATTATTGATAGGTAAGAACTTACTATTGCCATTTTGTTCATTATTTTTCCTGAGTGTTTTGCAGATCCTGTTTCTTCCTTCCTCTCTTATTGTCTTCCTTTGTGATTTGATTATTTTTTTGTGGGGGCATGCTTTTACACCTTTATCATAATCTTTTGGGTATTTATTATAGATATTTCCTTTATAGTTACCATAAGGCTTACGTATCATATATTTATAACATCTTATTTTAGGCTAATATCAGCTAGCCCCTGGTAACCACTCTTCTGCTTTCTGTCTTTATGATTTGACTACTCTAGGTACCTCATATATCGGGAATCAAACAGTATTTATCATTTGTCCTTCTGTGTCTGGTTTATCTCACCAGCATGTCTTCAAAGTTTATCCATGTTGTTGCACATATTAGAATTTCATTTCATTTCTTTTAAAGACTGAATAATATTCCATTGAAAGTATATATTTGTATTTTGTTTATCCTTTCATTTGTCCATAGACATTTGGATTCTTTACACCTTTTAAAAAGCTATTGAATGATGCTACTACACATATTGGTATAAAAATATCTGTTCACATTCCTGCTTTCAATTCTCTTGTGTATATACCTAGAAGTGGAATTTCTGGATTATATGGTAATTCTATATTCTTTCTTGAAAAATCAAACATACTATTTATCACAGAAGATGCACCATTTTACATTCCTACAAGCAATGCCCAAAGGTTCCAATTTATCCACATCCTAGCCAATACTTGCTGGTTTGGAGTTGTTTGTTTACTATAAGATACATCCTAATGGGCATGAAGTGGTTTCTCACTTTGGTTTTGATTTGCATTTCCCTAGGATTAGTCTGGGCTTCCCTGGTGGTAAATAATCTACCTGCCAATGCAGGAGACATGGGTTCATTCCCTGGGTCAGGAATATCCCCTAGAGAAGGAAATGGCAATCCACTCCAGTATTCTTTCCTAGGAAACCCCATGGACAGAGAAGTCTGGCAGGCTACAGTCCATGGGATCACAAAGGAGTTGGACACAATTTAGTGACTAAACAACAACAACAGCAGTTAGTGACACTGAGCATATTTTCATTTATTAATTGGCCATTTATATTTTTTATTTGGAGAAATGTTTATTCAAGTCCTTTGCCTATTTTTGAATTGAGTTGTTTAGTTTTTTGTTGTTGAGAGGAAATTTATTTTTCATAAGATAAACTGATACAATATTCCCAGGATATAATATTCCCTGATAAAATATTGCTCCCCAAAAGCTTTTTAAATAATTAGGAGCTCATATGTCTCACAAAGAACTTTTATCTAGAATATACAAAGAACTTGTATGACTCAAAAAGAAAACAGCCTAATTTAAAAAAGGTAAAAGGTTTAAACAGATGCTTCACAAAATATATGTATACAAATAGCCTATATGCACAAGAAAAGATGTTCAGCATCACTAGTTATCAGGGAAACATGAATTAAAATCACAGGATACCATTATGTACCACTAGAATGGCTAATATCAAAAAATCATAATAATACCAGAAGTTAGTGAAATATGCAGTGACGAGAACTCACACATAGTTTTAGTGGCAGTATAAAATTGTGCAGTTAACTTGGAAAAACATTTTGAAAAAAAGTTCATTAAAAAGTAGAACATACTTTATCAGACAGCCCATCCATTTCACACCTAGTTACCCAAGAGAAATGTAATATATGTCCACACAAAGACCTGTGCATAAATGTTCACAGCAGCTTTATTCATAATAGCCAAAAGGTGGAAACAACCAAAGTGTACACAGAAAAGTTGTAATATAGTCATAAGGTGGAACATATTCAGTAGTAAACAGAGCAAACTACTGATACATATAATATGGATAAATCTAAAAAATTATGGTGCTGTGTGAAAGAAGTAGGACACAGAAGTGTACATATAATAAAACTGAATTTAAAACTGAATTTATATCAAATTCTGGAATAGGCAAAACTACTCTATTGAGATATAAAGTCAGTCTGGGGTTGCCAAGGATCTTTAAGCAAGGGAAAGGACTACAAAGGAAAACAAAGGAAATTTGAGGGGTGATATGAATATTTTATATCTTGACTGGTGATGGTGGTCCCACAGATGTATACATTTGTCAAAACTCATCTAGATGTATACTTAAAGTAGGTACATTTTGTGATATATAAATGACACCTCAATAAAATTGCTTTCTTCAAAGTACTTTAGTAACTAAGAAACTATGACAATAATCTAAGTTTTCAAAAGACCACTATATACTTAGGTTTGACCTAAATATGAGTAACACCTTACATTGAGGAAGATGCTTCAGTATTTTAGCGTCCTTCATTCATAAACTGAAATAATATCCCACAATGTGTGTGCTCTGTTGTGTCTGACTCTTTGAGACCACATTGATTGCTGCCTACCAGACTTCTCTGTCCATGGGATTTCCCAGGCAAGAATACTGGAGTGGGATTGCCATTTCCTTCTCTAGGAGTTCTTCCCAATCCAGGGTTCGAAACAGCATCTCCTGCATTGGCAGGTGGATTTTTTACCACTGGCACCACCATTAGCAAAATAATTACATTTACCCTTTCCCTTTCAGATTTTCTGAATATGTCACTACATTTCAAACAAGCAAACTGAAGAATGGAATAATGTAAATTTTAAATGTTTGGGTTATCAGAAATCAAAATTGGTCTTATAACATTACTTATATAATATTCCCTAAGTAAGTGGAATAAAGAATTTCATTAATTCTTTTATATTTCAAATATACTCTGTTATGTTGAATGGACCTCTAAACATAAAACAAAGCACACGGGAGGTTCCAAGACAGTCATTCTGTGTCTGCTACTGAGTTGTTATACGAAATTGCCTACAATATCTTTTATTTCAAAGCTCATGAAACCATGCAAATTCTATTGCAATTTTGCATGGGTAAATATATAAGCCCAATGAGGACTTTAAATTATAAAGAATTCATGGAAAATAATTATTAAAAATAATATATGACATTTCAATACTACAAAAGTAAAAGAACAACCCAACAATAAAAATGAATTCCTGTGTTGTAAAGATTAGCCTCAAAGGATAAGTAAGCTATCATTACCATCTTGTGAAAATAAACTTTATCATTGCCTTGGACATATACTGAGTAGAAGGCTGTATCTGATGGTTTCACTACCTAGGTGTTGAGATTTTAACACCAAGAAAATGTTTTTGTTTTTTTGTATTATCATGACAAAATAGCTAAAAGGATTAGATTATAAAAAGGGAGGGAGAAGTAGGGAAAGGGGAGAAAAACCTTACCCAGGACATCAGGTTTCAGGAGTCTGTCCTAGTGACCTGAATCTGTATATTTATCTACAGAGATGTGACTTCCATAGGGTCTGCAGTTTGCCGTTCAGTGGCTGAGTTGTGTCTGACTCTTTGTGACCTCATGGACTGCAGCACAACAAGCTTCTCTGTCCTTCACTGATTCACAGAATTTGCTCAAACTTGTGTCCATTGAGTTGATGATGCCATCCAACCATTTCATCCTCTGTCGTCCCCTTCTCCTCTCACCCTCAATCTTTCCTAGCTTCACAGTCTTTTCCAGTGAGTCAGCTCTTCACATCAGGTGGCCAAAATTACTGGAGCCTCAGCTTCAGCATCAGTCCCTCCAATGAACATTCAGTGTTGATTTCCTTTACAATTGACCAGTTTGATCTCCTTGCAGTCCAAGGGGCTCTCAAGAGTCTTCTCCAACACCGCAGTTTGAAAGCATCAATTCCGCGGTGCCCAGCTTTCTTTATGGTCCAATTCTTACATCCATACATGACTACTGGAAAAAGCATAGTTTTGACTATACAGACCTTGGTCGGCAAAGTGATGTGTCTGCTATTTAATACACTATCTAGGTTTGTCATAGCTTTCCTTCCATGGAGCAAGCGTCTTTTAATTTCATGGTTGCAATCAACATCCACAGTGATTTTGGATCCCAAGAAAATAAAATTTGTCACTGTTTCCACTTTTTCCCTTTCTATTTGCCATGAAGTGATGGGATCAGATGCCATGATCTTAGTTTTTTGAATGTTGGGGTTTCAAGCCAGCTTTTTCAATCTCCTCTTTCACCATCATCAACAGGTTCTTTAGTTCCTCTTCACTTTCTGCTATCTGAGGTTATTGATATTTCTCACAGCAATCTTGATTCCCGATTGTGATTCATCCAGCCCAGCATGCTCATGATGTACTCTGCATAGAAGTAAAATAAGCAGGATGACAATATATAGTTGACATACTCCTTTCCTAATTTGGAACCAGTCCGTTGTTCTATTTAAAGCTCTAACTGTTGCTTCTTGACCTGCATACAGATTTCTCTGGAGACAGGTAAGGTGTTCCGGTATTCCTGTCTCTTGAAGAATTTTCCAGTTTATTGTGATCCACACAGTCAAAGGCTTGATCATAGTCAATGAAGCAGAAGTAGATTTTTTTAAAATTCTCTTGCTTTTTCTGTAATCCAATGAATGTTGGCAATTTGATCTCTGGTTCCTCTGCTCTTTCTAAATCCAGCTTGTACATCTAGAAGCTCTCGTTTCACATACTGTTGAAGCTTAACTTGAAGGATTTTTGAGCATTACTTGCTAGCATGTGAAATGAGTGTCATTTTTACAGTAGCTTGAACATTCTTTGGCATTGCTTTTCTTTGAGATTGGAATGAAAACGGACGTTTTCCAGTCCTGGGGCCACTGCTGGGTTTTCCAAATTTGCTGGCATATTGAGTGCAGCACTTTAATGGCATTATCTTTTAGGATTTTAAATAGCTCAGCTGAAATCCATCACAGGGTCTGCTCAATTCAGTTCAGTTCAGTTGCTCAGTCATGTCCGACTCTTTGCAGCCCCATGAATCGGAGCACGCCAGGCCTCCCTGTCCATCACCAACTCCTGGAGTTCACTCAGACTCACACCCATCGAGTCAGTGATGTCATCCAGCCATCTCATCCTCTGTCGTCCCCTTCTCCTCCTGCCCTCAATCCCTCCCAGCATCAAAGTCTTTTCCAATGAATCAACTCTTCACATGAAGTGGCCCAAGTACTGGAGTTTCAGCTTTAGCATCATTCCTTCCAAAGAAATCCTAGGGCTGATTTCCTTCAGAATGGTCTGTAGGGAGCTGTAAAGTAATTACACAGATTGTACTGAGTCATTTTACTGTAATAAATTTACCCCCTAAAACTAAGAAGGACTACCAGTTTGATCAGAAATCTGTGACTTTTACAATTTTTTATTTTTCTCTTCTTCTAGTTATACCACAGAATCTATTGACAAACCAAACTCTTTTATCCATCCAGCAGGATGCTATCTCTAAGTCTTTTGATTATCTGATTTTGAATTATATATAATCAGGAAACTCTGGGCTTATCTTCTCTTAAAGCTCTTTCACTGCAATAGCATGATTTACTGGAAAGTTATTTACCATATTCTACATCTTCAAAGACCAGTTCCCCTTTATTTCTCTCCCACAAAGTGCTCCTTAGAAATTTTCATTGCAACAATATGAATTAATGCCAGTTGTTACGCCAGGAGAGATCAAACTGAAACCTCCACAGAAGTCCAATTAACAGGAATCTCACAGGAAGTGGATAGATATTGTGATGTGCTCTTCAGTGACTAATGGACTATGTGTTCTGCTTAAAAAAAAAAAAAAAAAACTGGTGGCAAAATTGAGCAAGCCCCCAGGGCATAAAACAAACTGCAAAAATAAATACAAGGAGGGTAAATAACAAATTTCAAAATATATAATCAATAAGGATGGGTGAATATGGCAGCATCTTGAGATAAAACTGCATTTTCAACTATTTTTCAAATGTTTCCCATTTGGCAGAACCCCAAATGGGCTTTGCCAAGCACTTTTTCTTCTTAATTTTTAAGTACGTATGTATTTCAAGGAAAATTTAATCCATATGTTCCTCTCTCATTTACACAATTTATCAAAATGTTGCTTTGAATGAGCCATTTAATGTCTAAGAAAACTGAAGAGCACTTCTTTTTTCCCTCAATACAGGTTTTTAGGGTTTCTTTTCCTTCCTCAATTAGATATGTGTTTGGTGCTACATACAAAGCTAATTGAAAAATATTCAATCCTGTTTTAGAATTCAGAATCAAACAAAGTCTGATAAAATTCAAAATAGAAAACCATACGTTCTGCTACAGTACTGTGTTTTCAAGTTTCTAAAGCATTTTTATTCACATGATTCCTACAATCAAAAAATGTGAGAATTAAAAGATACCTTAGAAATGATGTTTTTTCTCTCACTTTAAAAACTAGTAAACTGAGTCCCAGAGAAGCTGAAGAATGTGCCAAAATTACAAAACTAATTAGTGGCAGAGCCAAGACATGTGTCTTCCCATTAGTGACTTCTTTGGTTTTTCTGGTTCTAATTAGGATTTTATTTATAACATATAGGAGTGTCGGCATAATATTAGATTATAAAAAACAGTGGAGCTCATTTCTGCGTGAAATATGCTTGCCTGCTGCCAATAGCCCAACCCCTGGGCAACAGATAGGCTAGGAATCAAAAGTTCAATCTCCGGTGTTGCCATAGTAAATGTCAATGGTCCAATTCACCATGTGCTCCTAATTGTATCTATATTTTACCATCCCCACAAGATGATAGACCTGTTTAAAGTCCAGGTACACTCTCAGTCCTTACCGGTAAGATGCTACAGGAAAGCAAGCTGATTATGCTTTAACTCATAAGGATATTTCACTGTCTCCTTATTCTCCTCTTCCTTTCTTCCTCTTCCCCTGAAAGGGGATCAATCTTTCTGGACTACACAGAAATCTGGTGATGAGCATGCTGTGAAGTCGGGAGGGTCTCAGTGGAGACGTCTGTCCATGAGATAGGATTAGGGGACAGTTTTGGTTCAGCCTCTATTATCAGTGTATTTAGTCATCCCAGTTTCTTTAGGCAAGGAAAAAAAAGACACAGACGAGTTAAAAAAAAAAAACAAACCTGTGATTCCCCAAGGAAATAAGAGCACAGAAGACCAGTGGGGCTTCCAGTTGTCATGTCAGGAGGCAGTCGTAAGCTACAGACCACAAATCGTAATCAAAAGAACTTCATAAGATTCTGTAAACTTGTAATTTACCAGTGTTCATATTGTGTTTCTCTCTGTTTGTTTTGTAGCAGTAATTCCCAGCAAAACCCTATTTGTTTTAATGTGATGAGAGGGGGCATATAATATGTGTGTGTATTTCGGGAGGAACAAAGAAAAACTGAGAGACCTTTTACGGAGGGAGAAACTAAAATCATATACTACAGAACAGCTCAACCAAGAATTGTTTAACCTTGGGAACATTACTTAACCTCTCTTTGTCTCAGTTTTCTCATCTATAAAATGGAAATAATAACAAGATCTACTTCATAAGGATTAGTGATATAATACATGTAAAGCACTTAGGACAGTGTTTGCATATAACAAGACCTCAATAAAAACAATTGTGGCTGCACTATCATTTTTTTACACTGAAATAGGAAAATAGGCTGAATTCCCAGGACTTGTGGCAAACAGAAAAAGAAAACACAGGACAATTATTTAGGACTGATAAGGATCTCTGAGTCTAAGCAATCAAAAAGTTATTATAGGTTGACTGAACAGTTTCTAAACCCAGCTATATACTGAAAAAAATGAAAACCAAGGACTTGATTGGTGCCAGTATAACAAGTGCTCATATCATTGGTACAGTAACACTTGAAAGATTGCAACCTTTCCTTCTTATATCTTGACTCCTCAGCAGCCAAAAACAACAAGTATATTCAAAGTTGGACAGTCACTGGAACCTAATGCTAAATACTTACAAGTCTCCTCAGATCCCTTGGTTTGAGAAATGGTTACTTTGGCAATGACCTTAGACATAATGATTTGGGGGCTGAAGTAAGATAGATTTCTGAGTTACTTTTTCTTGGTGAAATTTCTCTGTTTGAGTATGTGTGATTTGATTGGTTATATCAGATGGCAAAACAGATCAGAAAGCACACTAGCTTGAGAAATGAGATGATGTGATTGCAGTCTTGATTTTGCCTCAAGTGTCACTCTAAAGACAACATTCTTTTTCTGGGGGGTTATCATCTATGTAAAAACAAGGTTACATTTGTTTATCATAAATGCCCTACTGCTCTAATACTTTGTGGACATATCATGGTATAAGTATAAATTAGTGAGATTGGTTAGAACTGACTTCTTTGAAATCACCATTCTTTGAAAGTTCTAGTCATTCTATTCAAAACAATTGAGAAAATAGAGGGGAATGTGATGAATATAATATGCTTTTGAATTGTATCTGTGTTCAAATTTGAACTCTTTCACTCTATCAGGGGCTCTATATTGAGCAAATTAATTTCTCTGAGTCTCATTTTGTGCGATCATGAAATATGGCTCATGTTACCTATTTCAAAGTGTTGTTCAAACATTAAATGAGAGAACATAAGTCATGTGCCTGCCTCCTAATAGGTGCTCAATTGAAGGGAGATATTATTAGAGTAGCAGGAAAGGAAATAACGGATACAAGCCTTGAAAGAAGGTCTTGCATTGAAGGGAGTGTTGGATGGCATAGTAATGCTCCCCAAACTCAAAAAATTATTGTCATTTTTTATCATATGCTTCAATATGATCAGTAGAGACCCTAGAGGAAGCAATATGAGAATGTTTGTTGAATAAATTAATGAAGTTGCTTCCCTCAGCCAGGACTCTTGGGCATTGCTAAATACTTTCACAGTTTTTAAGAGAATTACATCACACACTTGACCATTGAATTCATAGTACCAGCATTTTAGGCCTAACTGACATAAACATATGTTGTATTGATGAGTAAGTGAAATGTTTCATATTTAAATGATAACAAATACTATTTTTAAGTTTGCTCCTGATTGATAGATCTGAAATGGCTAAATATATATATATATATATTTTTTTTTTCATAAATGGGAGGAGGTAGGACAATAGTGAGTGAATGTACAAACAAATGTCTTCAAATCAAAAGGACTTTATAGATGGAACCCCACCCCACCCTATTTCTCACTTGGTAGAAGGAAATATTAGTGATGCAACCTGGTTAGAATCTTCAGGCCTGGCCAAGGGCTATGGTGAAAGCAGGGATACACTTGGCCTGCAGAAGAGGGATCTGGTTGCTGAGATCTACCTTCATAGATAAAAGACAAGCTCTCAGTCAAGCTCTCAGTTGACAAATTCAGGAAAGAGACCAGAGATTACTCTCTCAGCTCTAAGACTTCCCCATGGCTGTTATTTTTGTGGCTCTGGTCAGTTTCCCATGATGATTACCAATAAAGTCTCTGAAGTAATCTTTAAAAATAATGTACATTCTGGAGTAGTGATGGGCGATTGTTTTGTACTCTGCAGCCAGACTTGAATGTGGGGAAAAAATATCACAAAGGATGGAGGGAAGCAACTTACGAAGAAGAGAGGAAGCTGGCTGAATCCCAGAGGCCTCTGCAAGGAAGAAAAGACTAAAGACCTGGGCCAGAGCAGGGATTCTAGGAATCCCAGACACAGTATAGGAGCAACCAAGGAAACCACTGTCTCTCAGTTTCTAACAATTGAAGTTTTTTGTTTTTTTTCTCCAAGCTTATGATCTACCTCAAAATCTGTATTATAGTAGGTAATAATTCTTTCTTACAACTTTTTTACAGTGCTCTCTGAAAGAATTTATTTTCTGGGTTAGGGGAATGCTGAGAAGTCCAACACACTAAGAAATAAATTCATCTTGATTACTTAACCAAACTTCCTGAGTGGCCATTATAGGAATTTATCTCCAAGTCAAGAATGAACAGAGCATTGTCTTACCAAATGTCATCATTTCCTGCCTTGGAGAAGAGACTAGAAAGACTTATGTTAAACTGATCCCAAGTATTTTAGGTAGGTCTTCAGCTGAAAACTGCCAATCAAAGCAGAAGAGAAGAAAGATAAATAAATAAAAACAAAATGTGTGAGCTTTGGGAAACAAGGGTATTGGGGGGCTGGCGCTAATTTTCAAAGATCTCCCTGCTCCCTGTGGCCACTCCCTTCTCTTCCAGGACCCTTCTACCTCTCTTCATTTCAGTTTTGAATTAGGAATACTGGAACTGATCACTTTTCAGCTTCAATAAGTCCTTGCTAATTATTTTAACATTTCAGATTGAGGAAACCCAAATCCAGTGTTTGTTAACTGCTCCTTGCCTTGATTTGTATGCCTGCTTATATTTCAAGGGACGTTGGGTCCATGTGTTTCTGATTCATTTTTACTTAACTCATCAAGACATTGTTTCACGAAGGCCATTTGATGTCCAAAGATTCTGCTGAACCTTATGTTCGTTAAGCCATAAGGCCAGTGAAGTAATATGCAGCTTATGACAGAAAAACAGAATTGGGAGACTCAAGAACTAACTAGTCTACCTGTGTCCCTGCCACGGTTTCGTACAATGATGACTCCTTTTTCTAGATATCTGTATTATCAGGGTGGGGACGACAATGTTTTCCACAAGGTTTAGGGAATTTGATAATAAAACAGAATTCTAGAGAGACTTTATTGAGTAAAATATATTCCAGCAGTCCCCAACCTTTTTAGCACCAGGGAGACCAGTTTCATGGAAGACAATTTTTCCATGGACTGGGGTGGGGAGGGGGGAATGATTCAATCATGTTCCACTTACTGAGCACTTTATTTCCATTATTATTACATCATCTCCACTTCAGATCATCAGTCATTAGATCCCAGAGGTTGGGGACCCCTGTAAACCAACAGAGTTGAAAAGAACTAGTTTTTGCCTGATTTTGAGGCTGTAATAGTAGCTTTCCTGGCCAAGTACCACAACTCAAAATTAAAATTTCAAATGGTGATTAGACAAAACATAATGTTTCCACTGGCAAGCATAACCCCTACATGGATTTATACTCTGAGAGAGTACTATAATTCTTTCTGGTTTCCTTTTTGAGCTAACAATTACACCATGAATCTGATTAACAGTTTGCAGAAAGACAAAAGGTAGATGTTTGTCATAGAGAAAAGTTTCTGTTTTTGCCCCCAAAGCAGAAATTCTCTCACTATTTTATTTTGGAACACAAATACTGAAGTCAAATTTCTCTAAAAGTAGTGGCAACAAATTCAGCAGGTATCAACAATGAAAAAAAATTTTTTTTTTAATTTTTCATTAGTTCTAGCTTTCCACTGCATTCATTATCCCACAGTCACTTGCTGTTCTCTGGGTTATCAAGTGATACCTTGATAGTCTGTCACACCTCTAGAGGGCATAATAGGATTCAAAAATCAGTTTTGTCTGAGGTCAACAGCAGAAATCAAGATTTGGCAAAACTAATACAATTTGTAAAGTTGAAAAAAAACAAAAAAAAAGACAGTTCTAACCAAAATGAGGTAGAAGTTGAAAAAATGTTCAGGAAAACTAACAGAATCTGCCTCTCTGGGGTTTTGCTTCAGTAAGGCATCTAGAACAGAAGAAAGTGGCCGTGGGCTGACAGAGACCCTTGAAAATCAGCTTTTTTATGCAAACCATTTGTTTCCCAAGCTCACAACTTTGTATTTGTTTCTTTACTTTCTTATTTATTTTTACCTGATCACTTATCTCCAAGGTATGATCCGGTACCAGGCAAAGGGCCCAGTCAAACATGCATAATCACCACCTAGAACAGACTGAAACACAAGCAGAGGGTCAGTAGACATGTAGCCCCCTTTTCTCAGCATCCCAGGAAGAAGAGTAGTTAGACTGGGCACGGCCAGATACCCCATGGAGGTGCTACAGGAGAGAGACCTGGCCCCCTTTCTGCTCTTTTCCTAGGGTGCTCATGAAAGTCACCTTGCGATAAAGGACACAGGGCCAGTGTGCAATATGATCAACATTTTGTTACCAGCTGCTCAGGGCCAGTGCTGGGTATACCAGCTTCCTGACACCAACATCCCTTAGAAACTTCAGAGTAAGTTGAAGCTGGTCACTGACTTTCCTGCTGAGGTAATAGATAGTAACTGATCCCAGCTGGCTCCTGCTAGGCAACCTAGAGCCATCTAACGGACAAGCCTTTCTTGTCCCTCCACAATTGACTAGATGTTGAGATCCATTTAGGAAAGTACCTATTACATGCCCAGGGAGTGGGATGAAGAAATCAATAAAGACATAGCATCTGTATTTAATCCATGGCAAAAACAAAAACAAACAAAGAAAAAAACAAACCTCAGAGCCACCATCTAGTGAATGATGTCCGAAAATAAATAATAAGTACACGGCAAAGAGGAATGAGCAGCATCAGTAATGTCACAAATGAGGTAGTGATGGATTCTAGTGGCAGGAGGGTCTTGGAAAGCTCCCTCAGGAATCTCTGCTCATGATGGAAGGCAGTCTATGGATACAGGTTGAGAGAAGGGCATTCCAGGCAGAGGGAAACACGTGTCATTATACAGGAACACTAATTACGACCAAGCTGAAGAAAGTGTGAAAGAAATAATCACCTCCTTGCTGCCCCATTTTACAAATTTTGAAAGAGTCGAATCATAAGAAGCTAAAGTCTAACAAGTGTAGAGCAGTTTCCCCAAAGTCCACAAACAACTAAGCAATGCCAGGTTCACTTCAAAAGTGAAAATTCCATTAGAACCCTCTGAAGTCAAATATCTGCTGTCCCCATCTCTTTTCTGACCAATGTCCTCTTCCAGTTGGTCGCTGAGTTGGGGCAATGTTGCTGCTGCTGCTAAGTCACTTCAGTCATTCCAACCCTGTGCGACCCATAGACGGCAGTCCACCAGGCTCCCCCATCCCTGGAATTCTCCAGGCAAGAACACTGGAGTGGATTGCCATTTCCTTCTCCAATGTATGAAAGTGAAAAGTCAAAGTGAAGTCGCTCAGTCCTGTCCGACTCTTAGTGACTCCATGGACTGCAGGCTACCAGGCTCCTCTGTTCATGGGATTTTCCAGGCAAGAGTACTGGAGTGGGGTACCATTGCCTTCTCCGTGGGGCAATGTTAGCTAGCTAATATTAGCTCTGGCTAGTTGACTTTTCTATCTGTCTGACTAGGAGCTCTTTCTGTCTTACCAAGATTTCCAACAAACCAAGCGCCTTATGTATATTAAAAGGAACCTCCCTTCTGGTCAGGCCAAAGAATATAGCTCCTATCACAAAAGTCAGAGCTCTGAAAAGAAGAGCTTCTTTTTAAGGATTATTGTATTTGTTTATAATTGTTCCTGCTTCAACATCTCAGAGGCTTCACACTGGTGGGGTCACAGTGTCCTCTCCCAGATCCACACTCTCCAATGTTCTAGTTCCCAGGAAAGCTGATAAACTATCTCCTTCAAAGACTTACATGGCTTTGCCCTAGAAAAGTACATTCTGTTTGTATCAGGGATGCCTGTGCATGCTAATCACCTGCTAATTGACTTCCCGAGTCACTTGGTAGCCCCTTGCCCTCTCTATCTGCCTTTCCCCCCAGCAGGCAGTGATGAAGTGACATTCTTGGTAGCTCTGAAAGTTCTGAATTCCATATTCATAGCTCTCAAGCTGGCATGAGAGGGCCCTTGCTTTAGCTATTCAGGCATAAACACTAGAAATGGGAATAAAATTTAGAAGCACATAAATACATTTATTACATGCAAATTATAGCATGTTTTGAAAAGCAGGATGCACTTAAATGGGTGAATTTGGCTGAGATGAAAATATAGCAAGAGGGTGTATTTGTTAGCTATTTTGTAGAGCAAATAGCCCCCAAACTTATTGGTAAAATAACAATAACTGCATATTATCTTTCATGTTTCTGTGATTCAGAAATTTGGGAATGGATTAATTAGACAGCGTTTGGTCTCATGAGGTCACAGGTAAACGATGTCTAGGTTATTTTGAAGGTTTTTTCATTCATATGCCAGGTGCCCCAGCTGGGAAGACTCAAACAGCTGGTGGCTACAACAAGTGGGGCTTCTCTAAGTCATCTTTCTACTTATTCTCTGCATCATGGCAGCTTCAGGGTATCTGGGCTTCTGATGTGGCAGCTCAATCCCCCAAAGGCATATATCCTAAGATACAGAGTCAGAAAGAAGCTGTATCACTGCTCCCAACCTAGCCACGGAAGTATCTTCGTATGACTTCCTCCTTGTCCTATTTGGTAGACTAGTCATTAAGGCTGGCTCAATATTAAGAGGAGGGCAATTAGTCTCCACCTTTTAGTGAAGAATTGACAAAGAATTTGCAGATCTGTCTTAAACACAAAGGAAGTCAGAAAGAGAGGAGTGTCAACTGAGAGTAAAAGATAAACAGCAAAGTATAAAAGGTAATCATCATAATTTCCTTGGACATGTCTTTAAAATTTGTCATGAATCAAATTCACACCATAAAATCTTCTTGGTATCATTTTTACCTTTTATCTAGTTTCTAATTTTTTGTTCCATAATTCTGATTTTTTTCTTAATGATATCTTTTTTCTTTTTAATTTATTTGATCAACTGTTGTTTTGCATCTACTATATGCTAAGCATGTGATAAACAATTGGGATACAGAAGCAAATTTATATATTTTATGCTTTCAAGGAGTTCACAGTCAAAATTATAATTCCCTATGATGACTGCAGCATTAGAAGCATAAACAAGGCATAGAGAGGAACGGATACGGGAAAGAAAAATAAGTTGACAAACTCATACTATGTATTTTCATTCTACTTCACAGACCCGCAAAATGAGATTTTCAATTGCACCTGTTTTAAATGTGCCATCAGCTATATTGTTAATTCCAATTTGGAAAGTATTCCCTAAGGTAGTTCTTAAGTGCTAAAGCCAGACAAAGATTTTCTGAGGTTAAAACACATAGATTTAAGCACAGACTCCTCATTAGGAATAAATTACTGAGATATCATTTGGTCCACCCTCATGTATCCAAGTAAATCTCAGTCCAGCCCAGATCTGTGGTGATCTCTCCTACTGTTTTCAAGATAGTGCTAACAGAAATAGCTCTTATATTGCACATGGTAGAAGACATTTACTACTCTATAGGAGGTCCCCTAAGAGGAAGCGTGTACAGACAGAGGAGGACACGGAACAGCAATTCAGGAAGGCAGTATCCAGGGTCTGGAAGAAGGAAGAAAGTCCCCAAGGAGACAAAGGACTGGTAATGAAAGAGTCGGAAAAGTAGAGAGGGAAACAGAAGGAAGTCAGTGCAATGTCATGACAGCCCAGGAGGGGAGATTTGTTATGGGGAGAGGGGAAATACCCCCTACAAATGAACTATGTAGGTCAAGAAGCATGAAGGCTGAGATTGCTGCTGCACAAATCATAGGGCAGTAAAGGAGGTCACTGGTGACCTTCACATCCCAGCTTCAGTCCATGGTGGAAAAGCAGCTCAGGCTGACGGATTACTCAGCACATGGTCACCTGCCACGGGGCCCTGTGGCATACTGGGATTACACTCAACTCCTCAGTGCTATTCAACAACTATGCATTTGAACATCTACCGTGCTCCTGGCAACATTAAATGGCTCCCCACTCCCCATGAAAGAGATTTAACTCCTTAGTCCAGTATTCCTTGCTTCAAATACTATTTAGTTTGATTAATCAACTTCTAGGCTCTCATATGCAGTTTATTTGATTATGCTAGAAAAATCTTAGGCCTACATTTTTCTTTCTTCCTTGCTGCCAGGCACAAAGTCCAAAGAGGCAAATTCAGAGATTCACCTTTGATAGGAATGTGTTTAGGAACAGAGACTGTTTAGATAAAAATTTCAGGCAGAATTTAAGAAAAAAATTATCTGGTTAAAGAAGATCAGCTGAGAGTGTAAGGAGCTAATTTCTCAGAAGAGCTCTTAATACCTTCAAGTTTATCAGAAAATTGCGTAAGCATTTATCAGGAATTGCTCGTTTCTTTCCAGAAGAGAGTTGGTCATGTACAGTCTCACACACAAAAACCACTTTATTTCAGATCAAGTTTGGGACAATTTTCTCTCCCATCTATTTACTCTTCCTTATGAACATTTCCTGCTTTCTTGGCATGTTTTGTGCCTTCGTGATCACCCCCATCTGCAACCCTGCCACTTCTTGTTGCTTCAGGCCAAGATCAAATGTTCTCTCCTCCTAATGTTTTCTTTCTATTCTAAACTCCAGTTCTTTTATTGTACCTCTCTTCCTTTTTATTGCTGTTTGTATTCATATCTCCTATTTTCACTATAAGAAATTGTATCTTTTCTTTTGCATATACTTATTAATATTCAATGCAGGGGGATAATAAGTGTGTATCACTAAATCCATAGTGTATACAAGGGTTAGTGGAATCATCAATATACCATACTTCAAGGAAATATTTCACAATCTCAATTAATTATGATATTAGGTTATATTCTGAGGTAGATAATTGAAGACCCCAAATTATTATGCTTTAAACAAGACACAAGTTAATTTCTCTCTCTATAATGGCAAATCCAGAAGTCAGCAGTCCAGAGCTGGCAGAGTGAGTCCATGGTCCTGTCTTTGGCTCCATCCTCCTCCATGTGTGGCCTCTTCCTCTAGTTCAAGATGTATGTTTGACCTTTAGCCACCACATCCTTATTTCTGCCAGTAGGAAGGGGAGAATGGCATGTCTCTTCTTTGCAAGGATACATCTCAGAAGTGGCCCACAAAATTGTTGGAATGCTTAGTGCACTGGTAAGCCAAAGCACATCTGATAACACCCCAAGAGCTATAACTTAGCTATATATACCACTGGTAGTAAGGGGAACAGATACAAACACAACGTAAAGGCCACGGATCCCCTTAAGGGGAAGAAGAAAGAGCAAATACTGAGGGAGAGCTAGAAATCTCTCCTTCTATAGCCTGTTCTAATGTTTACCAAACCTCTCTGGTCCTATTTTAATTTATTTTTCCATACTCTCACATATTTATTTCTCTTGTGTTCCCAGTAAATACTGAGACTCCATTTTTTTAATGTAGAAAAATATAAGCTCCAAACTCTGGGAGAAAATGTATTATATTTTACAAATGTGTGTTTTATGCATACATGGGGACAACTTTTATGTAAAACACCATAGTTCTCAACTGTTTTGATCATGCACTGCAATCAATAAATTATAACACCTGTGATATATTTATATGCATCTATTAATATATTTATAAGTATGTTACTATATTATATATGTTATAAAATATCTACAGAATGAAAATTGAAGAGATTAAAAATGAATATAAATTAAAGTTCTATTTTCTTCCTTTACACCAGTGGACTTTCCCAGGCAAACCCCCATCTTATAGATGTTAAATATCTTGACTGACTGACACTCTTTAGCTATCACACATATCATCGTTTCAATTGAGAATTCAAACAAAACCTCTAACAGAGAAGACTAGGACAAAATGCTAACAGTGTAAGTTGTTAGTTGTCATGTTCCACATGGAAAATAAATAACAATTGTTGAAACTCCCACATTTTGGGTCTGACAAACAAATTAAGCGTCTCGACAAAATGTCTGCATTGAAAAACCCATTTGGGCTTTTTCACAACATAGTTGAATTTGTTAAAGAATTCAATGTCTTCTTGTTTATGAAGTTTCAATTTTACTACTATTGGGTTACTCAGATGGAATAAACAAGGAACACTGCTGTTCTGCTCATTGTGGTCATGAATTACAGGGCCCTGGAGAAGCATGTTGAGGTACTTTGGAGTCTTGATTTCAATGAGCTATGTGTGTAGTATGTATGCTCTTATACAATGTGCATGTAGACTCTAAAGCTTTTCAAATGAAGCTATGGCTGAAGTTGCCGGACCAGTCATGTTGCATTTCGCTAAGGGCAAAACCCCAAATTGACAGCTCTCACTTTGTGTTACAGAATAAAACTAAGCAATCAGGACCAAGCAAACCCTTTCTACAAAGCTACTCACTGATATCAATTACTGAGCCTAATTATCTTGACAATGTATACTATTCCTTTAAATCTTTCATTTTCGGGAAACAGAAAAGCAGTAGGGACTGCAGGAACGTGATCATGCCATCTTGGAACTGCTAATATCTAAGACGTAGATTTTTGATCAAAGTCAGGCATGTACCCAATGCTTTAGGAGTAAAAAAAAAGTTTGAAAAGCAGCTTAGAGAAAGTTCAAATATGGTTTTATAAAGAGAAACTCGGAAAGAGAATATGGCATAAGAGAGACGAGAGTTCTAAAAATGAAATTCTGACTACATTATGATGAATAAATGTGGAGATAAAGACGTCAGTAAGACTGCCCAGAAACTTTCCGATGAGTTTAGGTTTTGGAAGAATACATATATAATGGAAAGGAAGGTCATATAACCAAGGACGCGAATTGTGAAATGTATAAGAAAATTGTCAGAATCGTTAATGCACTGATAAGCCAAAGCTTACAAAAGTGACAAAGGCAATAAAACCTATCATTTCAATTCTGTTCAGATCACAGATGTGAACAAGAAAGTAAAATGAATAATACTGGAGATGATGGTATAATGCTAGTAGATAAGAGAAGTGTTTCAATCAAGGAAAATTATCTTCAAAATTTAAGTCCAGCATGGGTTGAAAGGATACACAAATTTCCAGAAAGAATGGGATGCTTAAATGAATCCTACATTTCTTCTCCAGAGGACTTGCACCCCAGGATTCTAAGGGAACTTGTAGGCATGATTGTGGGTGACTTGGAGGTCATCACTGAATCAAGGAGACCCTAAGATATGTCAGGAGACTGAAGTAACAAAGCTTTCAGATTTTCAGAAGGTGGACAATATGGTTTGGGAGCAGATTCTAGAAACAGTAAATGGGTAAATATACTGTTGTTATCTACAGTGGGAAAAGGCAACCCAGTCCAGTATCCTTGCCTGGAAAATCCCATGGACAGAGAAGTCTGGTGGGCAACAGTCCACGGGGTCGCAAAGAGATGGGCATGACTGAGCACGCACACGCATGCACGCACACACACCTACACACACACACACGAACTGTTGTTATCTTGCAAAATTCCAGAAATGACTATTTAACAGGTAGTCTGTTTCCCTTACAAAACAAAATGCTGATCTGATCAGTAGGATTTAGTGTTTACTCGTAATGAAAATCCACTCCAAGTGGGTTTCTCTCTGTTTTCAGTAAGGTAAATAGACAAGCAGGTAATAGACACATACCATCAGTGTGGCAGAGGGGAACTCCTGTAAGATAGTATCTTTAAATACAAACATGAAAAGCAACCTTTAAAAAAATTATTTTCTAATTATACAAGCAATTTTTAAAGCATGTGGACACACGGTATATCCTTGACTTCAACATGCAATTCATTGTGAGATAATGCATCAATTTAAAAACAGCTTTGGAGTTGAGAAAAGAATGGTATTAAATGTGTAATTCATCCTAATAATAAGCACTAAAACATGAAAAATATACCTTAGAATTGAGGAAATACACACACACACACACACAATTTACAGGACTGAAATCACACATTTTATTCACTTGGCATTTGATTCTAATTTTTGACTCCTTGTTATAAAAAAACTACAAATAAAGAACTGGTCACACATTATAATTAATTCAATTAGTACTCTATTATTCTGAATTTTAAAATTATTTTTAATAAAAATCTTACAATTTACTGTGAAGAAATTTATCTGCATTTTAATTTCCTTATAGTACATTTCTAGAAGTGGAATTATTGAGTAAAAAGGAGTTTTAAAGATTCCTGATACATAATACTGAACTTAGAAAGCATGTACCAGTTTACATGATCACCAGCAAGGGTTTGAGGAAAAGCCATCCTACCCTCATTCAAAATGATCTTTCCTTTTTAAATTCTTTGTTGATTTGGTAGGCAAAAACAAGCAGCAAACAAATCTCAAATTTTCTTTTCATTGAAGTTGAATTTCATTGACTACAGTGACATTAAATGTTTTTCCATATAAATATTCCTACTTGTGTTTCTTCAGTGAATTCTGTTCTTGTCTTTTATACATTTTTCTAATGGGAATTTATTATTTTCCTTGACATTATTATGTGGTCTTTATATATTAAAGATAGTAACAATTTTCTACTCTATTTATTGTGATGTTTTATATTTTTAAAATCAAACTTTTGTGTCATTTTGTTTTAAATCTACCTATTCCTTTGTCTTTTCTAAAAGGTCTTTCTACCATTTTTTAAAAAGCTTATCCTAAAGAATGTATGCTTTTTCACTGGAACATTTATGAAATTTACTCCAATTGTTGTAGCTGATATTTGACCTACCTACTGTTTTGTTTATTCCTTTTGTTTTTGGATAATATTTTACTGTTTATTTTGTGTGTGCCTGTGTTTGGCACTATGATTAGTGTTTTGATTCCTTTTATCTTCCATAGTGATTTGGAATGTAGACATCCTATTTTTTTACTTTACTTGTGATTGCTGCTAAGTTTTTTAAATCATATGTAAACCTATATTTCACAAAATATCAAAGTCATGAATGAAACAAAACCCTTGACTCTCATTATGTGATATTAGGAATTTGGAAAGTTTTTACTATCCCTAGCCCTTCCTCCATACACTGATGGCCTCTATTGCTATAATCTGGGATTTATATCTCAATCATTACTATTAATTTATTAGCTTTTTATTCTATACCTGTAAAAATAATTTTTAATATTTCCTTCCAAAAGAATTATTTTTACATTCAACTTTGTATGAATGTAACAGTAGGTATTTTTGTTTAAATATATATTTATTTCATATAAAAGATATAAAGGCATATAAAAGGTATTTTTATTTAAATGCATATTTATTATTGCTTTCACTCACCAGCAGCTTTTTTTATATTAGAACTTTAATATTTCTGGGTCCTTGATATTTTATGTGATTCTCAGACAGCTAGATTTTGAAAGCCTAGAACAATACTTGGCCAGATGAAACTTAACAATAAAGATAGAAAAGTAAGGATGGAGAAGTCCATTTGCCAATAATTATAGTGAAAAAGACCATGAGATTTGAGTTGCTATAATCTCAATATAGACAAATTAAACAATGTGATGGTTATATGAGTCACAGGACAAAATGGTAGTAATTCCACTTTACTAGGTACTAGCCAGACAGTCTGGCTGGAATACTCAATTCAGTTCTGAGCCATCTTAAGGCTGACAATCTAGGAAGCATCCAGAAGGGCAGTAGGAAAGAGAAGAGGCTGAATAATCATATAAAGATTGGTTGAGGGAACTGGGGCTTTACACCAATAAAAATGAGATTTAGGAGCTATGTAATATTTACGTATATTTCTATGATGGATAATAAAGATTCATTGTTCCTGGAGGCAGATATAGGTGAACAAATGAAGTTTCCAAGGCAAAGATGTTCACACAATAAGAAGAAATTCCTAAAAGTTAGAGCTGTCCAAAACTGGCACGTGCTGCCTCAGACATTACCATGCTTCCTAGCCCCTTAGAGAGTGGATGACATCTGTTGAAGATGGTATATGATCTAAATGATACTGGCAAAGAAATGGTTAACTTGAAATGTACTTGGGGGACTTCCCTGGTGGTCCAGCAGCTAAGACTCTGAGCTCCCAAGGTAGGGGTCATGGGTTCAGTTCCTAGTCGGGGAACTAGACGCTACATCCCACAACTAAAGTTCTCGAGTGCTGCAACTAACACCTGGTGCAGTCGAATCGATCAATAAATTTAAAAAAAAGAAATGCTTTGGGGATGAATATGTTGCTATGTGATGTCCCAGCGTTTTTCCTCCTTGCTGCACAACCTCACCACTCCTCCACTCCCAACGCCTCTGCTAAAGAGAACGCTGCTTTCACCTACTCTCTCACCTATTCTCTCCCCTCCTTCATCTTTAAGGGAAGGTCTGCTTTTGTGCAGAAAGTCCCTGGGCTTATATCGAAATACGAGTTCTGGAGAAGTGGAAGAAAAAGTGAGAAACACTCTTGTTTGCTGGCTCAGTTTCTAGAATCACTTGGTTGATGAGAACATAGGAAATATGTGATTAGTATTTTTAAAAGGGTCACTTTACTCTAGAAAATTAGAGCGATGGAATGCTGTGGGGAAGGAAAGAAAAGCCAAGCTTTCTCTGTGAATGTTTGCAGGGTTTGGAGCGTGAGAAGCTTTGGATATCTGCATGTGATGGGGAAGCAGGACAGAGGAGAAAAGTGGATATGAACAAGTTTAGAAATTGACACAGGTACTGTCCTGAAATAAAGACGTCTGTTCTTGACTTGTGGACACAGTAGGGGAAGGAGAGGGTGGGATGAATTGAGAGTAACATTGAAACATGTACATACCATATGTAAGATGGACAGCCAGTGGGAATTTGCTATATGATGCAGGGAGCTCAAACCCAATGACAACCTAGAGGGATGGGATGAGGTGGGAGGTGAGAGGAAGGTTCAAGAGAGAGGGGACTTATGTATGGCTAACTCATGTTGATGTATGGCAGAAACAAATACAATATTGTAAGGCAATTATCCTCCAATTAAAAATAAATGTTAAAAAAAAGTAGTCTGTTCTCTAGCTCAGGACAAGAGTCCCATGGGACAAACAGAGAGTGAGGAGAACCTAGAAATTTCTGGATCCCATTTACATGAGAAAAATCACAAGACTCTTAGTGATGAGGAACCAGAATTTTAAATCATATCTCTTTTCCCACTTGAAATATTTTGCAGATGTTTACATGTACTGTTGCTGGATTTACTTATGTGGTAAAATGTCATTTTTAGGTGTGTCATTCCAAAGTGTACATTCACTCATTCCCTAGTAAGCTTGCTTTGCTTTCGTTGAGTCTAACCACGAACTCCTCATGTGTGTGTACGTACCTTCCCCAGTACAGGCAAAATTTTGTTGCTCAAAGAAAAGGGGGAAGTAACACAAAGAGGGGAAAGCAGCACACCTCTCAAATGCTGTTGTTGGATATTATGATGGTTAACTTACCATATATGTCATTAACTTATATGTCAACTTGGCTGGGACATGGTGCCCAGATGTATGGTCAAACATTATTCTGAATGTTTCTGTGAGGGTGTTTTTGAAGAGATTGAATTTTAAATCAGTGAACTTTGAGGAAAGCAGATTGCTCCCCACAGTGTGGGTGGGCCTCATCCAATCGGCTGAAGGTCTGAATAGAACAATAGACTGAGCTCTCTGAAGCAGGGAGGAATCCTGTCAGTTGACAGCCTTCAGACATGAACTGCAACATCAGCTCTTCCTTGGTCTCCAGCCTGCTGGCCCATCCTGCCAATTTTGGATGTGCCAGCCCCTATAATCACATGAGCCAATTCTTTAAAATAAATTTCTTTTCATATACATACATATCCTACTGGTTCTGTTTCTCTGGAGAACTTTGACTAATACAGGTGTGCTGCACATTTTGAGTTTACAAGGACACTCTGGATATGGAAGGACATCAGATTACACGAACCCAAGACTCTCGTCTCATTCTAACATTTTACATGCTTCTACTTCTACCGTGCTTTAGATTCCACATGGAAGCATACTGTATTGTTCAACATACACAGTGTTCTTACAGACAGAGTCATAACTCATCAACAGTTTCAAAATATTTTAATCTACTTAAAATTGTTTAATTAGACAAAAAAATTCAGGAAGTGGTTATTAAATTGAGCAATGATAATCAGTCCCAGGTGTTCATTGGAAGGACTGATGTTGAAGCTGAAACTCCAATACTTTGGCCACCTGATGTGAAGAGCTGACTCATTTGAAAAGACCCTGATGCTGGGAAAGATTGAGAGCAGGAGGAAAAGGGGACAACAGAGGATGAGATGGTTGGATGGCATCACCTACTCAATGGACATGGGTTTGGGTGGACTCTGGGAGTTGGTGATGGACAGGGAGGCCTAGCATGCTGTGGTTCATGGGGTCGCAAAGAGTCAGACACGACTGAGCAACTGAACTGAACTGAATCAGAACATATATATTATGCAAAAAAAAACCATGAATAAGTTCTTCAGTAAAAGAAAAAAAACATATATATATAAAATAGATTTCTCATAGTCTTATGCAGAATTTTCACTAAGAGAACACCCACCTGAAATGAGTTATTCCTCATAAAATGCTACAGTGAGAATTCTTCCATAGGAAGCATTTTGTGAATTATTTCCAGAACATAGAGAAGATAATACGTCTTCCAGAATTCATTTTCAAGCTGGATTATTCAATGAATGGCATCATTTGGATACTCCATTCTTCAGTCTCAAGGCGGGGACGTAATATTTCAAAGACTAATGTCCCTTTCACCTCTCCTCCCACTGTACAATTCCACTTAAGTCTGAAGTTTTGCAACCAAAATGATATGAGCTTTTAAGACTGAGATCTGATTCATCACAATCTTTTCAACAAAGAAAGCTTTTTCAATTTCCTCCAAGTTAAAACAGCAATAAAGTGTCAGTCCATGGAAAGCATGATGATATCATATAGATTAGGAATAATATATTTGAATAGAATTTGTATGTTGATGTGCACATTCTGACAGAATGTGGTCCACTGGAGAAGGGAATGCCAAACCACTTCAGTATTCTTGCCTTGAGAACCCCATGAACAGTATAAAAAGGCAAAATGATAGGATACTGAAAGAGAAACTCCCCAGGTCAGTAGGTGCCTAATATGCTACTGGAGATCAGTGGAGAAATAACTCCAGAAAGAATGAAGAGATGGAGCCAAAGCAAAAACAATACCCAGCTGTGGATGTGACTGGTGATAGAAGCAAGGTCCGATGCTGTAAAGAACAATATTGCATAGGAACCTGGAATGTCAGGTCCAAGGCAAATTGGAAGTGGTCAAACAAGAGATGGCAAGAGTGAATGTCGACATTCTAGGAATCAGCGAACTGAAATGGACTGGAATGGGTGAATTTAACTCAGATGACCGTTATATCTACTACTGAGGGCAGGAATCCCTCAGAAGAAATGGAGTAGTCATTATGGTCAACAAAAGAGTCCAAAATGCAGTACTTGGATGCAATCTCAAAAATGACAGAATGATCTCTGTTCATTTCCAAGGCAAACCATTCAATATCACAGTAATCCAAGTCTATGTCCCAACCAGTAATGCTGAAGAAGCTGAAGTTGAATGGTTCTATGAAGACCTACATGACCTTTTAGAACTAACACCCAAAAAAGATGTCCTTTTCATTATAGGGGACTGGAATGCAAACGTAGGAAGTCAAGAAACACCTGGAGTAACAGGCAAATTTGGCCTTGGAACACGGAATGAAGCAGGGCAAAGACTAATAGAGTTTTGCCAAGAAAATGCACTGGTCATAACAAACACCCACTTCCAACAACACAAGAGAAGACTCTGCACATGGACATCACCAGATGGTCAACACCGAAATCAGATTGAATATATTCTTTGCAGCCAAAGATGGAGAAGCTCTATACAGTCACAAAAACAAGACCAGGAGCTGACTGTGGCTCAGACCATGAACTCCTTATTGCCAAATTCAGACTTAAATTGAAGAAAGTAGGGAAAACCACTAGACCATTCAGGTATGACCTAAATCAAATTCCTTATCATTATACAGTGGAAGTGAGAAACAGATTTAAGGGCCTAGATCTGATAGATAGAGTGCCTGATGAACTACGGACTGAGGTTCGTGACATTGTACAGGAGACAGGGATCAAGACCATCCCCATGGAAAAGAAATGCAAAAAAGCAAAATGGTTGTCTGGGGAGGCCTTACAAATAGCTGTGAAAAGAAGAGAAGCGAAAAGCAAAGGAGAAAAGAAAAGATATAAGCATCTGAATGCAGAGTTCCAAAGAATAGCAAGAAGAGATAAGAAAGCCTTCCTCAGCCATCACTGCAAAGAAATAGAGGAAAACAACAGAATGGGAAAGACTAGAGATCTCTTCAAGAAAATCAGAGATACCAAAGGAACATTTCATGCAAAGATGTGCTCGATAAAGGACAGAAATGGTATGGACCTAACAGAAGTAGAAGATATTAAGAAGAGATGGCAAGAATACACAGAAGAACTGTACAAAAAAGATCTTCATGACCCAGATAATCACGATGGTGTGATCACTGACCTAGAGCCAGACATCCTGGAATGTGAAGTCAAGTGGGCTTTAGAAAGCATCACTATGAACAAAGCTAGTGGAGGTGATGGAATTCCAGTTGAGCTATTCCAAATCCTGAAAGATGATGCTGTGAAAGTGCTGCACTCAATATGCCAGCAAATTTGGAAAACTCAGCAGTGGCCACAGGACTGGAAAAGGTCAGTTTTCATTCCAATCCCAAAGAAGGACAATGCCAAAGAATGCTCAAAATACCGCACAACTGCACTCATCTCACATGCTAGTAAAGTAATGCTCAAAATTCTCCAAGCCAGGCTTCAGCAATACATGAACCGTGAACTTCCAGATGTTCAAGCTGGTTTTAGAAAAGGCAGAGGAACCAGAGACCAAATTGCCAACATCTGCTGGATCATGGAAAAAGCAAGAGAGTTCCAGAAAAGCATCTATTTCTGCTTTATTGACTATGCCAAAGCCTTTGACTGTATGGATCACAATAAACTGTGGAAAATTCTGAAAGAGATGGGAATACCAGACCACCTGACCTGCCTCTTGAGAAATCTGTATGCAGGTCAGGAAGCAACAGTTAGAACTGGACATGGAACAACAGACTGGTTCCAAATAGGAAAAGGAGTACGTCAAGGCTGTATATTGTCACCCTGCTTATTTAACTTCTATGCAGAGTACATCATGAGAAACGCTGGACTGGAAGAAACACAAACTGGAATCAAGATTGCCGGGAGAAATATCAATAACCTCAGATATGCAGATGACACCACCCTAATGGCAGAAAATGAAGAGGTACTCAAAAGCCTCTTGATGAAAGTGAAAGTGGAGAGTGAAAAAGCTGGCGTAAAACTCAACATTCAGAAAATGAAGATCATGGCATCCGGTCCCATCACTTCATGGGAAATAGATGGGGAAACAGTGGAAACAGTGTCAGACTTTATTTTTTTGGGCTCCAAAATCACTGCAGACGGTGACTGCAGCCATGAAATTAAAAGACGCTTACTCCTTGGAAGGAAAGTTATGACCAACCTAGATAGCATATTCAAAAGCAGAGACATTACTTTGGCAACAAAGGCCCGTCTAGTCAAGGCTATGGTTTTTCCTGTGGTCACGTATGGATGTGAGAGTTGGACTGTGAAGAAGGCTAAGCGTCGAAGAATTGATGCTTTTGAACTGTGGTGTTGGAGAAGACTCTTGAGAGTCCCTTGGCCTGCAAGGAGATCCAACCATTACATTCTGAAGATCAGCCCTGGGATTTCTTTGGAAGGAATGATGCTAAAGCTGAAACTCCAGTACTTTGGCCACCTCACGCGAAGAGTTGACTCATTGGAAAAGACTCTGATGCTGGGAGGGATTGGGGGCAAGAGGAGAAGGGGACGACAGAGGATGAGATGGCTGGATGGCATCACTGACTCAATGGACATGAGTCTGAGTGAACTCCGGGAGTTTGTGATGGACAGGGAGGCCTGGAGTGCTGCAATTCATGGGGTCGCAAAGAGTCGGACACGACTGAGTGACTGGTCTGATCTGATCTGTGCATATGTATGTGTTCAATCGCGTTCAACTCTTTTGAGACCCTATGAACTGTATAGCCCACCAGGCTCCTCAGTCCATGGGACTTTCCAGGCAAGAATACTGGAGTAGGTTGCCATGCCCTCCTCCAGGGGATCTTCCTGACCCAGGGACTGAACCCACGTCTCCTGAATTGCAGGCAGGTTCTTTACCACTGAGCCACCAGGGAAGACTCTTGTATTTAGATGATGTTGCCTAAATAAAGAACAGAGAAGAACAAATGACAGTGATGAGCCATGAAAGTGAAGGTGTTAGTTGCTTAGCTGTGTCTGACTCTTAGCGATCTCATCGACTGTAGCCTTCCAGGCTCCTCTGTCCACGGAATTCTCCAGGCAAGAGTACTGGAGTGTTTCCTTGTCCAGAGGATCTTCCTGACCCAGGGATTGAACCTGGGTCTCCCACACTGCAGGCAGATTCTTTACTGTATTAACGACCAGGGAAGCCCGTGATGAGCCATAATACACCATAAATGAGCTTTGTCTTACTGCTTGCACATGCAAGATAGTCAATAAATCTTAGAGTCCTCTCTGGCTATTCAAATATTCATATTTCCAAGTAAATCCAAGTCAGTGTATCACTCAGAGGTATATTAAAATATCATTTTATTTCAGCTTTTATATACTTGTTTTTAACACTGTCAGTGGTCATCTCAGCTGATGAAGACTTCCAGGTAACTGGGAAGTTGGTTCAGTGACCTAAAAGATCCCAGCCAAATCTGATATTCTTGAGCTTTCTCCTAGGAATCTGTGTTTGGCTAGTGGAAGGAGGGGGCGGCCTATTCACATTCTTGACAGTATTTCCTGTTGATCCTAAATGTATTTTTGTATTCATAGACACATAGGACAATACCTGACTGAGCATTAAGGCCTTTAACTCCCCATGGAATCAGTCTTCCATCTTTTGTCCTAGAGTTCACATTGTCTATAACAGCTTGCCCAGCCAGCAAAGTCCTGATGTTTGAAAATCAGCAGAGTTGAGAATGTTCAGCTTGTGCATCTGATGATCAGCTATCTGTTCTCTCTTGCAGGTGCCCAAAGGGCTAGCTCTCTGCCCACTTCAGTTAATAGAAGAATCCACATACAGAGCTAGTGGCCTGTGGGTGCTTAATAAACACTCTCGGGTAATTAGAGTGATGATGGGTGACTGTCTCTGATGTCATTACCGCTTGCCAAAGAATTAAACTACATTTATACTTGCAGTAATTGTCTCCCATGCCAAATTGTTTCCATATGGACCCAAACATTGCAATTTAGGCTGGATTCACACGATAGCGGTGATTACTTAACTATTCTACTGTGAGCAAAGCCCACTTCTCAAAAGAAACAACTTTCAAAACTCATTAGACTACTCTTTGGTCTGCTGGATGTATTATTACCCAGTACTTGAGGATGCAGGTAGAAGTGGAACACAGAAATTTTACTGAAGACAGACAGTGGTGCTATAACCACTCCATTTTCCAGAGTTATGGTACTTAAAGTTCCACGCCTTTTAAATAAACTAGTTATATTGCTATCTCATTGCAAGTATATAACCTCAAATAAGGGATACACACACACACACACACACACACACACACACACACATTGGGCTTCCCTGGTGGTGCTACTGGTAAAGAACCTGCCTGCCAATGCAGGAGGCACAGGAGGCACGGGTTCAATCCCTTGGACAGGAAGACACCCTGGAGAAGGAAATGGCAACCCACCCCAGTATTCTAGGCTGGAAAATCCCATGGACAGAGGAGCCTGGTGAGCTACAGTTCATGGGGTCGCAAAGAGTCGAACACAACAGAGCAGCTGAGCATGAGCACACACATTACATCAATAACAGTTTTGAATGAACTCTGTGCAACTTTAAAGAAAGAATAGGAAGGTATTGATTCGGATAAGGCATATATGCCACCAACTCAGGCATGCTCAGCAGACCACAGCCCTACTTTCCTCTTTTCAGTTAATACCAGCAATTTCCAAATCCTCTGGATCAATTACCCACGGAGTTAACATAGGAATATTTCTATTGAGTTTCAGATTAGGTGTCTGTTTAGTTGGCAGGGGGAAGAAGGAGTTGCAGAAAGGGCAGTTTTCATATATGTTATGGTATAAATGCTTATAATCTTTAAGGAATATTTCACTGTTTAAGCATGAGGATACATAACAATTTTTTCCTAAAAATTATTAACTTTTGAGAAAATGTATATACTTGTTTAAAGTGTGTTAAGAAGACAGGTGGCATACCTAGGAATAGATTTAAACTGTAAACAACGGTTATACTTAAGCTTCTTCACATACAGGCAAATATTTCTGTGGTTTTCTTTTTTTTCCATTGAGTCTGTAATCTTTTATGATGATCGCTTCGCAAAAAGGTACCGCATGCTGATTTGTGTTTCTTCTGTGGAGTTGGTGCTTTCCTCCATGCTGATGTTACTTTCTCCTCTTCTAGACTGATCTTGATTTGACTGAAATAATGTGGAATCAGAATGGCAGCCCAGAAATGTTAAATCTTTTATTCCAGAAAATGATGTAATCAGCTTTAATAATCTCCAATGGAAATGCTAATAAAAGGAGAAATACCAACTTAGAGGTCTGTAAAGTGGAGGAAATATTCACCCAATATTGACCACCATTTTTGTGCCTTTGGTAAAAATATGACTTAGGTGACCTATTTTTGGGAACAGAGTCTCAGCCTGGATGAAAATGCCTTTATCCAGATACTGTACTCTCTCAAGAGCCACAGAAGATCCCCCTCCATACACACACATGTAGGATCTTTTTACTTCTACTTCAGACAAAATTATTCTGTCTCTTCCACTCTATGTTCATATAACTCTATAGGTTTTTCTAAGCCAAGAGTCTCCCAGAGTTTATAGGTAACTCCAGTCTTACTATGTGGTGAATTAGAGGCTTGGTATAACTGCTATGTGCTTATGCATATATACATAAGGGGAAAAATTAAAGCAAATCTCCAAGTAATCGAGACAAGTTGCAATCAATTCACATAATTCAATTAATAATGGTTTGAAAAATATGTTTCTAATCCAATGTTGCAGGAATATATAACCCAATTCTACACCCAAGAACTTTCAATAAACCAGGTGCAAAATAAAACCTCACAAATGCAAATGTGATAACAAAACTTATATTCAAATACAATGCTGTAGAGGTTGTGCTAGTGGTAAAGAACCTGCCTACCAATGCAGGAGACATAAGAGATGCAGGTTCTATCCCTGGGTGGGAAAGATCCCCTGCAGGAGGGCATGGCAACTCACTCCAGTATTCTTGTCTGGAGAATACTGGAGGAGGAGTCTGGCAGGCTACAGTCCACAGGGTCGCAAAGAGTAGGACACAACTAAAGGAACTTAGCATGAATGCACGCACACAGTTCAGAGAAAGGAAAGCTCATCCACGAATGGTCAAACTAATTAAAGCAATCCCAGCCTGTCTTTGACCTGACAGTGTTCATGAAAAGCTCTAGGCTTCTATTCTCTTTATATATGAGAAATGTCTGACTGAAGTCTTAGTTTTGGAGCATGAATAATTATGGAACATAAAGTCTACGTTTGACTTAGTGGACATGGGAAAACTTCAGTTAATAAGCGAAACCTGGCGTGGGGGACACCACAATAGCTGGGAGGTATCCCAAACTTAGTGCTAGTCCTGAAGGAAGTCGGTGGTCTATCTCTACTGTTGATCATGAGTGTGAACAGAGATCTGATCATGCTGGTTGAAATCAATTGACTTTCTAAAGGGAAACCCCTCATAGTCAAATTTATTTTTCTTTGTCATGCACTATGAATAAAATGATACTCACACCACTGCATAGTTTAAATTATTTCCTGGAGTGCAGTGGGGCTTTAGAACTCAGCAATCCCAATTTTAAATTAACTCTTGGGGGACAAAAGAAGCTGGCACTGCACAGTGAAGTATTTCAACACCCACACCCCTCCCCTCAAAGTTTTTATATTGTAGGTACAAAAATTCCATTACTTTAGCCTGAGATCGAGTTTCTTCATACCATAGGTTTAGCTACACCCTCCAAATCAAAGAATCCAAACAGACACTTGAGAAGCTATCTACCATGTATCAAGTTCAAGCCAGTTGATTAGAAGAATATATTCTGAAATGATTGACAGTTCTTTGACAATACCACTTTATTACCTGTCAAGATGCAAGGTATGCTTTTGATATACAGAAGTGAAATAATATTGAAATAAAGCTAACTCTAAGTTAAAACAGGAGTTAGGCTATTGCAAATGGATCCCAGATGACTATGAAAAACATATTTGTGTGGGTAATAACAATTATATAAGTGATACATGGTTATTACATTGATGACAAACTTCAGTGCAGTAAGTGCTCCTATCCTATTAAAATAAAAAGCAATACTGAACTCAATAACTTGAATGGAAGAGAAATTTGGAATTATAAATTTAGACAGTAATACGTGGCAAAAGTTTGGTCATTAGTATTAAGGATTTGACTTTATTTCCTATAAGTCACTGGGCTTACTTCTGAGTGTCAGACCCATACCTTAGGGAAAACGTGTTATAATTGGTTCACTTTGGGTTAAATGATTGATATTTTTAACATATGAAACCTGTTATTTTGTAGCTGAAATTTGCTCTGCTTTCTTATAGCTTCACAAACTTTCCATTTTAAATTACAGAACGTCCATGCTAATTATAAACTTTTATCTTTAAAAGTGGTTCTGCCTTTTAATCATTTTCTGTAGTTGATTTGTTTTTTCTAAAACCTTATAGAAGATGGCACTGTTCTTAATTTTGATCAAGGAAGATTTTACTTGTCTAGCAGAAGCTCAACGTTATATTAATACCCCAAGAAGTCTAGGTCAAAGGCAGAATTTACTGCAAAGCAAAATGTTTAAACAATAATTTATACTTGAAACATATGAATGTGTATCTATGTTAACAAAGGAAATAAAAGTTCTTATTTTTTCCTTACCTATGGAACGTATGGAGTGGTATTTCTCCCTTTTTCAAAATTAGCCACTGCCAGACTAATTCAGGTGGTAAAGCTGGAGTCTGCTCATGGGCAAACTAGTTAGCATGATTCTCTTCTGTATCATCACAGACTGTGCTGTAACCTTGGAACTCTGGGCCCTGGAGGTGGAGGTTAGAAAGGTAAGTGAAAATCCACCTCTAGAAGTCCCTAAACTACTAAATATATGTGGCCCAGGGACAGTTCTTCAGTAGCCTTATCCTTGACTGATAAACACAGGAGTGGGAGGGGTCATGGGAGATGCAATTAACTCTGGCCATTGAAGTAGGAGTAACAATAGTAACAATAATATCTATGATTTATTTGCTGTTCCTTCACACCAGGCATGGCCTTACCTACTTCCTCCCTCCACATATTTACAAATTTGAAACAGACACATCTCATCTCAAAGCCCATGCTTAAAATCCAGACATTTTCAAACCTTGATCTGTACAAAAGGAGAATCACCTGAGAAGTTTCTTATTTCCTGGCTCCAGGAGCCAAAGAATTTGATTCTGTGAACTCCGGGTGGAGGAAGGGAAGCCTGGGACTCTGGTGCCTTCTTTTTTTTTTTTTTTTTTCTTTTTTAAACAGTTCCCCCAAGTGATTCTGACACTGACCCAGATTTAGAAACCATTGTTCCAAACAGTGCTTCCCAAGCCTGTTCACATCGCGTTCCATAGGTAATGATATTTAATCTGTATGGTTCACAGGGAAGCAGAAAAAGCTGCTCCCGGGCAGAAGTGATGGGTCTGGAGTCTTCAGCCAGCATGGGTCCTACCCAAGCCTGAGGAGTCAACACCCCGACACAAAGGTAAGCCAAGCCCGGAACAACAGCGGGTTCAGTTGGGACCAGCAGTATTGCTTAGTTGGGACTCCTCAATCTGAAATCCTCAGCCAGACTGAGAGCCCTGCATACTCAGTGTTTTGATACCATTTTATAGAAAAACATCTCATAGGAAGTGTTTCTTTAAAAGGACTGAATTTCTGAAATGGCTTCACACAGTTTCTGAATCCCCAACCTGCTCCCCAGGAAAGGCTCTTATACTGAGAGGTATCTTACTCACTGGTCACAGTACTGGCCAAGAAGTAACTTACCTTTGGGCCTAAACTTAAGGAGTTCAGGCTTAGAAGCAGAAGGTTAGAGAGGAAAAGAAGGGACTGGTCCATGAAGGTGCTTTTTCTAATCTTGATAATAGAAAGAATTAGCCCATATGCCAGCAAATACTCAACAGATGGATGGGTTTCTTTGCTGTGGGGAAGACAGAAAAATCGACATATAATTACAGTGGGAGGGGATGCATGCAACACGGAGGTACTCAAAGACAGCCCAACGGATGCGGTGATCACCTCAGAGGACTGGGGCGGCAGAGCAGGGAAAGCTGCTCTGAGGAGGTGAACTCTGAAAGGTCAGCTGGAGTTTTCCAGTCACAGAACAGCAGAGGGGACCCCAATGAGGGGACCCAGCATGGGTAAGGTCACAACACCATGAACTCCGTCAAAACAGGGACTGGATCTTGGTCTCCTCAGAATCAAGCACTGAAGCAGGAACATTATAGAGATTCCAAAAGTATGTGTTGGATTGAAACAAAGGACAGAAAGTCAGCTGCCCAGGCATTTTAGGTAGATGTGTTTCAAGCTCACAGTCTCTTTTGACTAATTTATTCTAGGTTCTGAACTCTTGGACCCAGTGAAATTTGCATGCCCAAACTATACAAGCTTAAGCACCTTTCAAAATAGCTAATTTCCATCAGATAAGTTTCTTACAATAGTAAAATTAACTCACATATACAAGTGAAGTCAAGAAATAAAAAATAAAGAATAATTTCATTGCTATGAGTAAAATGGTTTTGAGGTTTATATAAAACGAAAAATAAGTGTGGTGTTGGTTATGGTGCATTGGATTTGGTTAAATGTTTTGGTAAAAAAAATAAATGTGACCAATTTTATCAACACTAAATAATCACAGTTGACATAATAGCCACACTTTTTAGAATATTTTCTATGTGAGTACTTTCTTCCTAAATAACTAAAAATTACTTTAGTCGTGCCAATATTACAGATGGTAAAGTAAGTCCAAGAATATCGTGAAACTGTAAATTTGTTTTTAGTTTCATCCCTTTACCAGAATTTCTCAAATTTAGGTTTGAAATATCATTTGCATCTACAAAACTGCTTTATGCTGTTCTTTTGTCACATCACCATAATATAGATGGCTCTGCCCTGAATGCAAATTATATTTAGGGTCACTCATTATCATTTTAACAAATATTATAACTCTGTGTTCTTAAGTCTCTCTTTTTCTCTATCACACATGTACATAACTTTATGAGATTGGTATTTAACAGATAATTATCTCAAATTTAAAAGAGCAAATTGTTAATCAATCAATGGCAGAGCAAGAGGCAAAAAAGGTTTCATTAATGACATACTGGACTGATTCAAAAATTTATCCAGTCATGAATCTGTTTGCTTGAAACAACTTCTATTAAAACATAACAACATTCATAAGATACATTCTATTCTATTACCTTCAAATTTAGGGCAAACTAGTGAAGGCGGCAGAAGAAAATGTGTGAGACCAAGAATGGCAAAACATGACATTATCCAGATTTTTTTGATGTAACATAGACCAGACCAGTTTCATTCTTCTAAGGCCTCAATGATACTCTACCAGGCATTAATTTTAAAGCCTCAAGCCACCTTGAGTCACTCAATAGAAACAAAAATCTAAGCAGGGGGTAGAGAAGACTAGTAATTTTTTAAAAAAGAAATTCAACTAGAGAAAATAAGATGTGTTTTGTTCCACTAGAAATATGACTCTTCATTTTCCCAATCTAACTGGGGATTGTTCTTATACTATGAATAATAGAGCTGTAACTCATCAGAATTGTCTACATTTTAATTTGAAAAATAGTTCCTATGTTAATCTTTAATAGCCTGTCTTCTGGACCAACAGAAAGAGCTACAAAAGAAGTCATTTACAGTGGCATAATTAAGGCCTATGAGAAGCATATTTAGTGATGTGGTGCCGTTCCCCTTTTCATCCAATGGCCTCGTTGGTATATAGATCCACCATTTGATCAGTGTATCTGGCCCCAGGGGCTTCATGGTTTGCAAGCCACAACCTACTAATAAGCACCCTCCAGCTTGTTTGCTAAACAGATCAGTCCTGGCAGGCACCCAAAAACTCCAGTCCTTGAAACTTGGAGCTCTTTAACTTGCACAGCCTATTGTGTGGCAAGCAAGAGAATAAACTATGTACCTCATAAATGCAGAGCAATTATGGATCAGTTAGTAATACAGCTGTGGCTCAAAAGATTGCTTACCTAAACCAAATCGAGGCCTAATTTATTTTTGTATTGTCTTTGTTGAAAACCAAACAAACAGCTCTGCAGAGCTTGTATACACAGTAAAGAAAATGGCTGCGTTTTCCTTATAAACAAGATGGCAACTATTGGCTAAAAGAAATCATCCTCAGTAGCTGAAGGTTTTCTGTTAGAACCAAACCGTTGCTTGTTGTAGATTCCTTATGTTGTTAAAGGAAACATGATAGGTAGGATGCTTTCAGATAGACATTCAGTGTGTTAGGGTCAGGGGGCTTCATGGTACTGTTCCTCATTGCATTCATAGATACCAGAGAAGATAACAACAACTTCAAGCAAAAAGATGTAAAAATGAAGTAGCCTTCCTTTACAAAGAAATGGTAAAGGAGCATGAATTCGTGTGCACTAATGAGTCAACAATTATGATGTATACAGATAAACCTCTTTGGAAAAGCCTTGCTATAATCAAATTAATACTTGCCAACTTGTGAATCCATATGATATAGAAAACAAAACAAACTAAGGCACATTAGGTGTGTAGAGACATTAAACTACTTGGAAATGGCTAGTGGAGCATCAGCATAGACTTCTTACTCCATAACCAATGTTTTTCCTACAGTTTGAGCATCTGCACTATGATAAGTACATTAAGTAACAGACAGACCCTTGGGAAAGTGTTGTGAGAAGACTTAGTGATCTCTTTAAGAAATCTATAATTTAAAAAATGTCTACACAGATAATAATAGATAATAAAAACACAGTAAGTCTGGTTTGAAGGAGATAGTATCTAACTTGGTTTCATTATTTATTAGCCATGTGACCTTAAGCAAGCAACATAACTTACTAAACCTCAGTCTACACATCTGTAAAATGAGGGTAACATTTTATGATTATCTTGAAGGGATGTTGAACAGAAGTAAGGTAATGGAATGGGAGTACTTAGTAATGTGCAGACATCTACAAATTTAAACTCTTGTTATTGTGGCTATATTAAAACACACTTAGAGAACCATCAGGTAGATACGTCTGTTAACCACTGGACAGATTTCTTTGGGATCAACTTTTAATGACACTAATCAGCTTGATTTAGGGATTAGAATATTGATTTAGGATGTGTAGAGAATGTTATATGATCTCATCTTACCTTTTGATTTCCTGGGTTTTTTATTCCTAATTTTTGCTGTAAGTATGGATATTTGAGATAAACTGATAACCAGATGCTCCAGTTATCAGCCCCAACTCTTGGGGTACCCAACCTTGTATACACAAACCAGTATTAAGTGGACATTTTAGGACTTTTCCCTGGCAGATGGTCAGTGTTTTCCTTCCTGCTTCTATTTTAGGTAATGTATTAGTCGGCTACTGCTTCAATAATGCTGTACAATAAACCACTCCAAAAATCCAATGGCTTAAAACAACAAGCAGGTATTTCCCACTCTCAAGTCTACAGGTTGACTGCCCCTTGGCCTGGCTCGTGTGGACTTAAGGCTCTGGGATCTGATCTTTGGATTCCAGAATCTAGGATATAGGTCAGCTATAAGTTCCACATGTCTTTTATCTTCCTTGGATCAGCAACTACCCAGGAAATGTTCTTTTCATATCAAAGGAAGAGGCTTAAAGCATTGGGCCAGAATGCACACGCTAACATTTCCACCCATATTCCATTGGCCAAAGCAAGCCAAGTTATTGAGCCCAACATCAGTGGGGAAGGGAAGTATATTTCATTTCAGTGGGAGGAACTTCAAAATTACAGGGCAAGGGCCCTTGGTGTGTAATTCTAATACAAGGAAAGCATGACAAATTGGAACAATGATCCAATCTACCACACATGTTTTTATAAGTGAGCTTATATTTTAGTTTTATATATTTTAAACACCATTAATAACTTTTGATTACACTCTTAAATCACCCATAACTTAACCCATGTGGTTATTAAGCACTTGGAATATGGTTAGCCCAAACTAAGATATGCTGGAATTGTAAAATACACATAAGATTTTGATGATTCTGCAAAAAAAATAGTTTAAAATATCTCATAATAATCTTTGTAAATGGCAATATGAGTAAGCAAAAGGAAACCTTTGCAGATTCTCTCTTCCCTGAACAACTCTTGCTGTCTTTATTAGAATAAGGGAATTCTATTTTAAACCAGCTCCCCCAAATAAAAAAAAATACCAGAATGGAAATCTTAAGTATACTCAATAAATATTTTCCCAAATGTTTTTCTCAATTTTTGGTAAATGGATATTAGCTGATCACTATCAGCATGGATTCTGAAATGATCCTCAATCAGTCCTGATATCACAGGACTCTTTTTCTGATTTGGCCTCTCAGAGATCAATTGACTCTTATTTCCAGCAGAATATCATTCTTCCTGGAAAGAACTTTTTATTCACAATTTGCCCAAATTTTGAAAGGAGGGGAACTAAGAAATTCTATAACTGAGCTAATTGTAGCTATGTCAGTTCATATCTGCCAACACATCCCTCAAAAAAAAAAAAAAAAGAATAGTAACAACAGAGAAAACTACATAAAAGCATGCCCTTAGTGTGAATAAAAGACTGAACAATTGAATTTAAGATGACCAGAGGTAAGAAAGTACAGATTAAATCCCAGAAAGCTGCCCTCCGCTCCTGCTGCCCAAGCCTCCATGGACAGAAGGGCAGTCTGGGGAAGACCGGAGAAGCGGAGAAAGGCCATGGTGGTGGTGGTTTAGTCTTGTGACCCCATGGACTGTAGCCCGCCAGGCTCCTCTGTCCCTGGGATTCTCCAGGCAAGAATACTGGAGTGGGTTGCCATTCCCTTCTCCCCGGGATCTTCCTGACCCAGGAATCAAAGCCAGGTCTCCTGCATTGCAGGCAGATTCTTTACTGACTGAGCTACAAGGGAAATGTCATAGACTGATCTAAAATCACAGGTCGGGAAAGCCCACCCTACATACAAAAATGCCAGGAAGGCATCTTTATGGATCAGGGCAAGATCAGGGAAGAAACTTAAAGTATGTGCAGGACTCAGAGTGGCATCTTTGGAAAGGCAACCTTTCCAGGCAAAGGAGGGGTGGCTTTAACAAGAAGGGAGAAGCGCCTTGAGAAAACTGCACAGTGAAAGGGGGAAAAGCAAGAGTAGGAGTTAGGATTCCTTCAAGAGAAGAGAATATTTTATTTTATGTTTTTTAAGAGAAGAGAATTTTTTTTAAACTATCAAAGAACAACTTCCTCCCATCAACCCCCTGAACACTCTCTCTCTCTCTCTCTCACACACACACACACACACACATACTCACACACAGTTTTTAAAAAATCCACCGGATGCTACACTTACAACAGAGGGAGCTCTTGAGCTAAGAATCTTGTAAACCACCCTAATCACCATCCCTAGCCACAGAAATGCAAGCAAAAAACACCATAAAACAAAGATAAAACAATCCTGCTGATGAAAATTACTACGTCTTCTTCCACTGTTCCTGACCATGTCCTGGCAAGTCAGAGAGGCGAGGCTCCATGGGGGCCTTCACCCAGGAGTCAGGACGGTTCAGCTAGGACGCTCTGCTCAGATAAATGTGTGCCTACAAGGTCATAGCCATAGAAAGAACAACAAATGGGAGCACAGAGGCCAGTTAGGAGCTCAGGAAAAGGAGACAGTGATGGATTGCTCCAAGGAAGGTGGTAAAAGGAGCAGGATTCTAAGTATATTTTTCAAATATCACCAGGATTGATGATGGACTGGATGTGACGATCCAACCAGTCAATTCTAAAGGGAATCAGTCCTGAATATTCATTGGAAGAACTGATGCTGAAGCTGAAACTCCAATACTTTGGCCACCTGATGCAAAGAACTGACTCATTGGAAAAGACCCTGATGCTGGGAAAGACTGAAGGTGGGAGGAGAAGGGGGATGAGATGGTTGGAAGGCATCACGGACTTGATGGACATGGGTTTAAGTAAGCTCCGGGAGTTGGTGATGGACAGGGAAGCCTGGTGTGCTGCAGTCCATGGGGTCGCAAAGAGTCCAACATGACTGAGGTACTGAACTGAACTGAGGTGACGAAGAGAAAAGTAAAGAATAGATCCTAGGGCTTTGGACTGGGCAGCAGACGGAATGAATGTACATACTATGGACTGAGATAGTACTGGGGGAAGTGAGCGACAATTAAGAATTTTTCTACGTGGTTTCTAAATATATGTTTTTTTTTAATTTCATGGGTTTTGATGCTATTAAAATTGTATTATTTAATTTCAATTTCCTATCACTTAGTTCTGTAATTTAGAATTATAGTTTCATACACTGACCTTGTATCCTGCTACCATGCTAAATTCACTTAATGGTTTTAATAAGTTTTTCAAAGACCCTTTGGTTTTTATACATTGATAATCATGTACCTGAGCTTCCCAGGTGCTCAGTGGTAAAGAATCCGCCTGTGAATGCAGGAGACACAGGTTCAATCTCTGCGTTGGGAAGATCCCCTGAAGGAAGAAAAGGCAACCCACTCCAGTATTCTTCCCTGGAAAATTACATAGACAGAGGAGCCTGGTGGGCTGCAGTCCATGGGGATGCAAAGAGTCGGACATAATTATGCAACTGAGGATCTGTGAATAAAAGCATCTTTCTTCTGTTCAGTCTAATAGGTATGTCTTCTACTTCTTTTTTCTTGCCTTACTGCTCTGGCTAGAACCTCCAATACAATGTTGAATTGGAGCACTGTGAATGTACTTGCCTTGATCCCTTCCTTAAAGGGATAGCATCTAGTGTGATATTGTAGATACTGTGTAGATGCCGTTTATGAAGTTGATCACATTCCCTTCAGTGTCAGTTTGACTCTTCAAAGAAGCAGATGCCAAAATGGGATTATTTGTGCAAGGGATTTTTCAGAGGAAATTCCTATGAAGGATAAAGGGGAGGAAGTGTTCAGAAGAGACTTCATGTCTGCTGCACGTCTGACTCCTGTGAAAGGAGAGACAAGAGTCTTAGTTATACTTGAGGGGTCTGAGCTCCTGATAATAAGGCCCTTCCCAGGGATTGCTGCACATGTGAATTCACAATTACATCAGGGCAAACGAGTACCAGGGTGATGCCCAAATGGATCACCTGAGTTCCACATGTTTTCCTATCTGTCCCAATTGTATAATGGCAGCCCTAATTCCTGCTGATTGGAGTCAGTTATCCCTGCTGAGAGAGTGATTATTCCCTGAACACATGAAATTGAGAGTACCTTTTATACCCTCTCTGAGTAGCAGAACACTGCAGACCCAGTGTTCTGCAGGGATGCAGAGATGGAAAAGCAAATCCCAGTGGGTAAGTGAGGTTGGATGTTCAGAGGTAGGGGTAATTAGATTTGCCTTGGAAGTAGAAGTTCAGGCTGGTAAGGTCATTGATAGTCTTCATCTCTGCCACCCTGGCACCCTGTTAATAGTCTAAGCATGCCAGGTCAGGGTATGCCAATATTGAAAATTTTCATGTTAACTGGCCAATCCATTTTATTTGCTGATTGAGGCTTTTTGTTAATGTATGATATAAAAATCTTCATATTTCCTGTCAACTCTCGTAAGTTTATCCACATGCTTTCATCCTAAATCTCATATTTTCCAGTTTTTTCCTTTCCAGGTGTCTGACAAGATGACAAAGCCATTGACTACTGTCCTAGGATACTAATATATTCTCACCTTGGGCCATGACTCTTTCCAAAAAATGGATGACCATTTGAACTACTCACAGTTCTGTCCATTGAGAATGTTTTGTCTTTTTAACTGACGTTCAAGGCCAGCCTTGGATGTGTCTACAATGCAGTTTCCATCCATTTTTAACTTGTTCCCACATATTAAGCTGATCCATCTGTAAACCTAACCAAAACCAAACTTCTTCAGTTGACTTTATGGGACACCACCATATGGCTTTTCTTGCAAGCTTAAGAAAGGAGAACTCTGAGCTGGGTGACATGGGGATCTGAGCTACCTGCTCATGCTGAGTTTATTCATGCCCTCTGGTAATATTGGCGGTTTATCCTAGAGGTAACATTTCCATCTTAGTACAGGCTACTGCTAGGAATGACAGATGATATCTTGGTTCATTCAAAAAAACCCAGATGATGGTGAACACATGGTTATCTGATGCTGTGGTCAAGTTCTTCTAGCATGTTACTAGGTCCAGGTAAAGACAAAACACTCGACCATGGAGCAACAAGTTGGAATGTCCTCCAACTTCCTCAATTTTCTGGAAGGATGTTTATGGTACTGGTAATTTCTTTTGAATGTTTCATAAAATTCAAAGCGAAGCCAACTGGGCCTGACAAATTCACTGATACAAAGTTTTAAATTGTGAATTCATTTTTTTCATAGGAATAGGACTATTTATATTTTCTATTTTTCCTTAGGTTTTTGTAAATTTATGTCTTTCAAAGAATTTGTCTTTTTCATGAGTCATTGGATTTATTGGCACAAAGTTGGGTTTAATATTTCCTTATTATTTTCCTAATGTTTGTCAGGGCTTTAGTGATGCTCCTTCTTTCATTCCCAATATCAATAATTTGATGTTTTGGTTTTTTTTTTTCAAAAAGCATCAGTATTCTAGAATACTTTTACAAGTATGCCATCATTTGCCTTCTGTTACAGAAGTTTTACATTGTATCATGACAACTTAGCTATGGATTCACTTTCTGTGCCCACTGTTATGATATAGATTAAGACCATATTAAGCTCTTGCCTGAAAAAATTTATATTTTCTCTTTTATTTATGTTTTTTGCTCATTTTGTAAAGTTCTTTTTACTTTAACATATCTTGTAGAGCAGTTCTTCTGGCAACAAATCATCTCAGCCTTTGTTTGACTGAAAGTCTTTATTTCTATTTCATTAAAAAAAAAATTTCAAAGTAAGGATAGAATTGGGTTGACAGTTTCTTCCAGCACTTTACCATACCCTCCCATCATCTTTTGGCTTAGAGAACTTGTGAAAATAAATCTATGATACAGTCACTTTTATGTTTGTCTCTCTATATACTATGCATCTTTCTCCTTGATGCTTTCCAATTTTTATTTTTGGTCTGTAGAAGTTTGATTATGATGTGTCTTGATGTGTTTTTCATTGTGTTTGTCCTGCTTGGGGTTTGTTGATTATCTTGGGTCTGCAGATTTATAGTTTTTGTCAAATTTTGATAATGTTTGGTCATTGTTTTTTCAAATATTTTTTCTGTTTCCTACTTTCATGTATATTAGACTATTTAATATTGTCCACAAATCAAAGATATCCTGGGAGGTTTTTTTGGTCGTTTTTCCCCCATTTCAATTTGGACAGGTCTACTGCTTTATCTTCAGGCTCACTACTCTTTTCTTTTCCAATGTCTACTCTGATGTTAACCCTCTCCAGAGAATTTTTCATTTCAGATATTGTGATTTTCTACACTAGAAATTCCACATGGTTCTTTCCATGTTACTGATTTCTCACTATGTGCATTTTTAGATTCGTTATTTTAACGTGCATGTCCGCTAATACCATCACTGCTCTCATTTCTAGGCCTATTTCTATTGAAGCTGTTTATCTTAGTATGGCTCACATTTTCCTGTTTCTTGGAATGTGTGGAAAATTTTTATTGGGTGCTGGACTTTGTGGATTTTATAATGTTGAGTGTCTGGATTTTATTGTCTATCTTTTTTTAAAAACTGGGTTTTTAGTAGGCAGTTAAGTTACTTATGGATGAGATCAATCCTTTCAAGGCTAGTTATCAGCCTTTGTTGGGTATGTCTATGTAGCCTTTATTCCAGAACAAAGTTAGCCTCCCTATGAAGGCATAACTGTTCTGGTTATCATCTGAATTCATGATATATTCAACAGAGGTTCTCCACTCTGGCTGGTGAAAGCTTGAACAAAACTCAGAAGACTTCTGTGAGTTTGGAAACCATTCAGTTTCCGGTTTCCTCTTTGGTCAACCTCTTGAAGTTTAATATTATACAGACATGTGTTAGTACTTAGTAAAAATTCAGTGGGATCTCTATGTATATTTCTGGACCTCTTTTGTTGTGTGTGTAGTTCTCCTCGGAATGCTGCTTTATGACTTCTAGGTCCAATACCCTGAGCAGTAATCTGTCTCCAAGACTCAGAGAAACCAAAGCTGCCACACTCTCCTTGGGATCCCCTCCTTGTTCCTCCCACTGAAAAGATGTGGTGATTGTAGTGCTGATTGAAATGATTTCCCTTCTCTTGAGGATCACAGAAGTGTCCTTCCTGTTGCCCCAAGTATGAAGACTTTCTACTTCAAGTCTTTTATCCAGTATCCTTGTTGTATAAAATGGAAGGTAAATTCATGTTACTCCATCATGACTAGGTACAGAATTTTTTAGGAAGTTGAATATTTGAGTCTGACTCTGGCACTGAGAAAACTTTAGTCAAGCTATCCATCTGGGAGTCATGCAGTATAGGTGTTTCTCCAGACTTGGTTATGCTGTGTGGAGATAGTACTTCTTGAAGCCCTCAAGGCAGCTGGGTGGTAACTGCAGGCTGTGCTCAGCCAATGGTTGCCGCCCCCACTTGCCGCAGGATGAAAACAATTTTAAATATACATTATTTGTACCTGCTCTGTGCTTAGCTGCTCAGTCGTGTCCAACTCTTTGCAACCCCATGGACTCCACCCTGCCAGGCTCCTCTGTCCATAGGGATTTTCCAGGCAAGAATAATGGAGTGGGTTGCCATGCCCTCCTCCAGGGGATCTTCCCAACCCAGGGATTGAACCCAGGTCTTCTGCAGTGCTGGTGGATTCTTTACCAACAGAGCCACCAGGGAAGCCCTGTACCTGCTCGACTAGAAAGTAATATGGAGAATAGAGCAAAAGGTTAAGTCCTGAGCATTTTGAAACTTAGATGAGTGGGAAGAGGGCTATTCATCAAAGAAAATGAGAAGTCTGGCTCATGAAGGAGGAGAAAATCAAGAGAACACGCTGCACTGGAAGCTAAGTGAGAAGACCTTTCAAGGGGGCTGGAGTGATCAGATGGTGTCAGAGATTAAATAAAATGAAGGAGGAGATCTGAACACTGGCTTAGGCAAGATGCAGAGCTGGTAATCTGGCAAGAACATTTTCAGGGCAATGATGAAGGAAACAGACAGTTGTCATGATGAGGAGCAGAGAAGATACCTGGAGGAAAATAAGGACAGGAAGACAAAGCCTTTTTTTAAAGACAGGTGTCCTTTACAGAAAAATGTTACTTATTTCTATAATAAAAGGTTCCAGTGTTGTCACAATACTTCTTTTTTAACCCTAATTTGTCCCATTCATAGATTTGCTGTTTCCCGCCCCTCTTTTTTTTTTTGGCTGCACTGTATGTCTTGTGGGATCTTGGTTCCTGACCAGAGATTGAATCCAGGGCCACAGCAGTGAAAGCGCTGAGTCCTAACCACTGGCCCACCAGGGAACTCCCTCATCCATTGATTTGCTAATCACCTTTTCCATTTATAGTAGATTCTCATTATTTGAGGATTTCATATGTTCAAATTCATCTACTCATTAAAATTTATTCAACCCCCCACCCCCACCCCAAATCGGTACTTATGGCCCTTTCTCGATCATTTGCAGACATCTGCAGGCTGGTAAAAACTTTGATTTGCTCCGCGTGCACATTCCCAGATGAGGTGAACAGGCAGCAATCTCCTCTGGTTTCAGGCCTGAAACTGTAAACAACTGTCTTTTTTCACGGTCTATTTAGTGCCACGTTTTCCACATTTTTTTTTTTTTAGGTGATTTCACTGTTTAAAATATCCCTCAAGTGTAGTGCAGAAATGCTGTCTAATGTTCTCAAGAGAAAGAAAGCCATGATATATCTTACAAGAGACAGTATGGCTTCTAGATAAGCTTTATCCAGGCACAAGTTATAGTGCTATTGGCCATGAGTTCACTGTTGATGAACCCACAACGTATATCACATAGAATGTCTTCAAACAGGAATACACATACAACAAGGCTATGCGTTGACCATTGACAAAAATATTGTGACCAGAGACTTGCAGGACCTTAATCCTGTTTTTAGCCTAGGAGCAGTGGTTCAGTAGCTGCTATTCATCTTTGCAGTGACTTGATAGAACATAACCATTGCAAATGAATGAGAGCTGACTGTATAATGATTTTCTTTAAAAGAAAGTAAGGTATAGTACAAAAAACACTAGACCAAGAAATTTAAGAACTTGTTTCTAGTTTTCATTCTTCTAATAACCGGGAGTACGTCCTTCACTCAGTACTCTGGCCTCATTTGATTTCTTCATGTATGAATGGAGCTCCTAAAATTAGATTACTGCTGAGGCCCTAAAAGCTCTAGCATTCTCTGACCTTGCAGCATCACTAAGGGAAATTCTCAATGATAGCTTTTTCCTAAGAAAGTCTCTTCTGCTTCATTTCAAATCACTTCACTCCATCAGGGGGTGAGGGAGGAAATAATGATCTTATATTAAGACAAATAAGCACCATGTTCTAGAGAGTGCCATAGAGATGAAATAAAATACATTGATTTTTTTTTAAATCTGGGAAGTTTTCCCAGGAAAAGAGTTGCTTATGGCTTTGGGAGTCATATCAAAATAACCCCCACATGTTAACAGTACATTTCACATTAAGAAATAGATATTAATGAGAGATTTTAAAAGAAAACAACCACAGTACGTTTAAATAGGGTGCAGCCTTCTGATGACAGCTTTGAATACAGAGTGCTAAAATGCAGGCAGACTGAGTGAGGTATGGGCACATTACTAAAAATACAAGGAATTACAGAGAGTACGGTCAGGTGGCAACCTGAATTCACACTCAGGGTTTTTAATATCAGAAGCAAGAAAGCCATTTGCAACTCTTTGTGAAAGGATGAGGCTCTGCTGAGTGTTAAGAATACAGGCCCATATGTGTAATGACAGAAGGTGAATGTCTTATGGGAGGGGTGGGTGTGAGGGGGCAGGGAGGGGATTGAAAAATGAAACAAATTCTCTGCATAATTTGGCTTTTTTTCTTTATTAGAAAAACATTAAGAGTAACTTGAAAATAAGGAGTAGAATTTTTTAAATAGTTTTTCCCTGAGTAGTCTGTGGTGCTTCACACAGTTTCTGATTCTGGGTGGTTGAAGAGCTACATCTCATCGAGAGTCTTTGGTTGTATAGGATTACGTCATTTGGCAACACTAGTCTGTGTCACAGAATCCTAGCAGGAAATAGAAGGTAAAAATCAAATCAAGATAATCTTGGGGTGGGGGGGTGTTTTTTTGTTTGTTGTTGTTGATCTTAGTGGCAGCATACAGGATCTTCTTTCTCTAGTTGTGGTCCACAGGTTTATTTGCTCCATGGCATGTGGAACCTGCGTCCCTGCATTGGAAGGTATATTCTTAACCACTGGATCACCAGGGAAGTCCCCCAGGAGGGGACTGTTTAAAAAAAAAAAAAAAGATATATAGGGAAACTACAAGGAATAGGGCAGTCCCCCTAGGTCCCCTGTTGGAGGGCATGGCAACCCACTCCAGTATTCTTTCCTGGAGAATCCCATGGACAGAGAAGCCTAGCAGGCTATAGTCCATGGGGCCTCAAAGAGATGGACATGACTGAAGCAACTTAGCAATAGAACTAGTAACAGTGGAGTTGTTACCACTCCCATCTGGAAGGCACCAGAAAAGGGATATGTTTCCAGATCCTGGATTTCCAAACCTTGGAATTAGAGAGTCATGATGTGGAGGTCACCTGGAGAGGAGCAGTGACAACTGGTCAATCATCAGTGAGCTCAAGTCTACAGGAAAGGAACTAAAGGAATATCTACCTCAGTTCTCTCCATCTCCACCTCCTGATGGCTTGTCTCTATTCCTCACTGCACAACCAGAATTCAGTGAGGAAGAGGCACTGATGATGTTTCCCAGAAGGAGGATCCAAAAAGATTCCAAACAGAATTAGCAGATAACTTTCAAGGTAGAGGTACTCTGAATATATATTTGGTCCAAAATTTTATAAAGGGCCAAGAATGAAAACTCATATCCAACCAAGGCTAAAAATCATTATCACTGAATGGACCTTAGTTTAGTTTAGTTCACTCAGTCGTGTCCGACTCTTTGCGACCCCATGGACTGCAGCATGCCAGGCCTCCCTGTCTATCACCATCTCCTGGAATTTACTCAAACTCATGTCCATCGAGTTGGTGATGCCATCCAACCATCTCATCCTCTGTCGTCCCCTTCTCCTCCCATCTTCAATCTTTCCCAGCATTAGTGTCTTTTCCAATGAGTCAGCTCTTCGCATCAGGTGGCCAAAGTACTGGAGTTTCAGCTTCAATATCAGTCCTTCCAATGAATATTCAGGACTGATTTCCTTTAGAATTGACTGGTTGGATCTCCTTGCAGTTCCTCCAAGGGACTCTCAAGAGTCTTCTCCAACACCACAGTTTAAAAGCATCAATTCTTCAGCACTCAGCTTTCTTTATAGTCCAACTCTCACATCCATACATGACTACTGGAAAAACCATAGCTTTGACTAGGTGGACCTTTGATGGCAAAGTAATGTCTCTGCTTTTGAATATGCTATCAAGGTTGGTCATAACTTTTCTTCCAAGGAGCAAGCCTCTTTTAATTTCATGGCTGCAGTTACCATCTACAGTGATTTTAGAGCCCCCCAAATTAAAGTCTCTCACTGTTTCCACTGTTCCCCTATCTATTTGCCATGAAGTGATGGGACCAGATGCTATGATCTTAGTTTTCTGTATGTTGAGTTTTAAGCCAACTTTTTCACTTTCCTCTTTCACTTTCATTAAGAGACTCTTAAATTCTTCTTCACTTTCTGCCATAAGAGTGGTGTCATCTTCATATCTGAGGTTATTGATATTTCTCCCAGAAATCTTGATTCCAGCTTGTGCTCAATCTAGCCTAGCGTTTCTCATGATGTACTCTGAATATAAGTTAAACAATCAGGGTGACAATATACAGCCTTGATGTACTCCTTTTCCTATTTGGAACTGTTGTTCCATGTCCAGGTCTAAGTATTGTTTCCTGACCTGCATACAGACTTCTCAAGAGGCAGGTCAGGTGGTCTGGTATTCCCATCTCTTTCAGAATTTTCCAGAGTTTATTGTGATCCACACAGTCAAAGGCTTTGGCATAGTCAATAAAGCAGAAATAGATGTTTTTCCGGAACTCTCTTGCTGTTTCAATGATCCAGCAGATCATCGAAATGGGCCTTAGAAACCTTAGGAACGGACCTTAAGGATGCAAAAATAAAGCTGAAACTTTATTCAAAATACTTAATGTTCATATTTTTTATAGTCAAACTTTAATAGGGCAAGATAAACAATTTTTCAGAACTGTCAGCTACTAACTTGCTCCTTATGTCACCGCACCATTTGTGGTATTAAATTTACATTCACTTCAACTGGCACTTTTAATAATATCACTAATCTTTTATATACCAAAAATATATATAGTTTGGAAGAATATTTTGAGTCACATGTTTTCTAGAAGAAACCTTATGTCTAGAATGTACTGTTATCCTTCATCTTCAAAAATTTAAAAATGGTTAGCAAACTATAGCAATCATTTCAATAATTTAAAAACAATTCATAGTTCCTATGTTAGATTTCCAGGGCTGCCATAGCAAAGTACCATGGTGTGTGTGTGTTCAGCCACTCAGTTGTGTCCGATTCTTTGTGACCCCATGGACTGTAACCTGCCCAGTTCCTCTGTCCATGGAATTTTCCAGGCAAAAATTCTGGGGTGGGTTGCCATTTTCTATTCCAAAAGTACCACAGACTAGGTGGCTTAAAACCGCACAAATTTATTGTATCACTGTTCTAGGGGCTAAATGTCTAGAATTAAAGTGCTGATAAGACCATGCTCTCTGAGTCTCCAGGAAGATTTCTTACTTGCTTCATCCTAGCTCCTGGTGGTGGCCATCAATCCCTTATTTGTGGCTGTGTCACTCCAGTTTCTGCCTTTGCCATCACATGATGTAATTCTTCCCTCAAGTGTCTCTGTGTTTTCAGATGATATTCTTCTTCTTCTTCTTCTTCTTTTTTGGCCACATTTTATGGCATGTGGGATCTTAGTTCCCTGACCAGGAATTGAACCTGAACCCATGCCCCCTACAGTAGAATCTCGGATTCCTAACCACTAGACTGCCAGGGATCCCTCTGTATCCCTCTGTCTTCTTGTAAGGACACCAGTCATACTGAATTAGCAGCCCACTCTATCTACAAGGATGCGATTTTCTAAGAATGTCTCATTCTGAGGCAATGACGGTTAGGAGTTCAAAATATCTTTTGAGGAGACAATTCAACCCATTTAACCCACAATTCAACTTAACAGTGTCCTCAATTCAAAATAATAGAGGATTGTTCTTAAAGTATTCTTCAATGAAGTTTTGTAGTATAGTGAGAACCAGTGTGCTTATAGAGTTCCTCGTTTTTCTCTAATATTTCTTTTTTGATCACTTTTTCAAATTTTTCATTATGTCTGGATCTCAAAGTTAAATGATCATTGGCACCATTTTACTTTATTTAGGAGATTTTCTTTAATGTAAAAATTTAACTTTATGGTACTTTGATCTCTAGTCAAGATGGAATAACAGAGACCATATTCATTCTTCTGCTCAAAACACCTAAAACATGTGAAATGTTTTTCAAGATACTGAATATCAGGCAAAAAAAAAAAAAAAAACAATGACCATTAAGAGATGGAAAACAAAAGAAGTGAGCCCTACAATTGATACAGCTTAGAGCCTAAGAAAGTTTCCAAGACCTCGCATTTTCTAGATAAAAATGGAAACAACATCCTCTAAGCATGCACGTTACCATGTAGATTGTAGAAAAGATTTTAAAAGCCCCCTGGATCTCATTTTCAGTGTCCCTTATTTTAGCCTCAGAATTTCCAAATATTTGATGTTAAATCTCTAAAACAAGAGATCACTTGTAAAAATGCTCAAGTAAACATTACTGAGCAGTTTGACCATCATTGTAGGCAGCCTTTATATCCGAAAGATCCTCTCTTCCCCAAACACACTCACTATCAATTCCCAAATCTCACTTTTAAAGCAACATTCTTGTGAACTGAGGAGTAAAAACACAAACCCAATAAGTCTGTCAACCTTCCATATCTAAGTGTAAACTGAATTATCCTTCTTTCCAAATAGACAATTCAAAGTTGACTGTGGGAAGAAAGTCCCCAGGTGAAAGAAAGCATGGCTGGGGACACTGGGCCACCCAAGTGGCACAGAAATGCTGGAGGGCCCAGGAAGATGTGACCATCAGAGGACAGGAAGAGCCACAGAGAGGGGAAGAGCCAGATTCTGCTCAAATAGGGACAGAATCAGAGAAACAAAAATGCCACTGAGGCTACCATGTCTGCCCTGGATATATGCCTTCAACATTCTTTTTTTTCTTTTCTTTTTTTTACCTAAATGAGAAATACATTTCTATCTTGCTTGAGTCATCACTATTTTTGTGTCATATCAAATAGGAAGCCAAACCTGATCCTGTATGATACATAAGAAATGATCTCATTTAATCATCCCAGCAACACTTCGGGGTGTGTTGTATCATTACCTTTGCAGATGTACAAACGGAGGCACAAACAGGTCATGTTACTTGTCCAGGTAACATAATTGGTAAGAGAGTGTGTCAACAGGACAAGGATAATGAAAAAGAGTAGAAAAGGGAAGACAACATGGCAATCAGAGTATCAGAGTAAGAGTACCAAGATTAATCCTCACCCAAAATGTGGCGTTTCAATATTTTGTCCATGGGAATATTAGTCCTGAATTATCTAAAGTCTTTAGAAATGTATATCACACATAAAATGTGATTCTTAACTGTACAGCCTCTACTAAAAACAAAAAAAGTAAGAAACATACAGAAGTGATTTTAGAGCCAAGATATAGCAGCCTTAAGATGTTGTAATTGATAGCTCCCTTTTAACTCAATTGAGCAGAAAATGCTCTGTTTTCAATATCCTTTCAAAAATTGATTAATTTTTCTTCTTTACTAAATATAATGAAGATAATGGAACTTTTATTTGACAAATGATGGTCTAGAAATTACTCTAAGCCATTATACCAGATCCAGTAGTCACCTTGGGTTACTGAGGCCTGTGTTCTAGGTCCATCTTGACCACTGATAAGCTTCTGATTTTAGACGTTGCGATTGACATCCTGGCTCCCTGTTTCCTCATTTATTAAAAAAAAATGGTTAAGTCTGGATGGAAGGGGAGCTTGGGGAAGAATGGATACATACGTATATGTGGTCAAGTCCCTTTACTGTCTACCTGAAACTATTACAACATTGTTAATCTGCTATATTCCAATATAAAATAAAAAGTTTAAAAGAAAGATGGTTGAACTAGATGACACTTTCTAAGGCTTTTTCTAATCCTAATTCTCAATGATTTTGAATATGGTTTTATCATGTAAAAATGAAGACAATATAGAAGGAGTATCCTAGAAGGCTTTTTTTCTATGTAACTCCTTGTGATGAAGTTGTTTAATTGACTCTGTTACCTGACCCCAGCTCCCCGCAAACAGCAGAGTGCAGTAAAAACACTTTAGATTGATGGAGTCTCCTGATTATTTAGGAGTTGCTTAAGCAGGACTTTAATACTATTTACCATGAGGCCTGAGAAAATTGGTGGGATTAGAGTTACAGCCCTAATAATTTGCCTTTATAGATTTAACCAGAAATAACAGGCCAAAGGGACAAATAAAATTAGCAGTTTCCTGGATAATTCCTGGACAAATGTAAGTATAAAATCCTGTTTTGAAAAAAAAAGCAACAAGCTGGTAGCTAAAGTTCAAAGAGGCAGAGAAGGGAAATAGCTAAGTGTACTCTGACCCTCTGTTTCAGCAAAGTTCTGGCTCCTGGAGTTTGCCTCACCTCAGAGCGGGTCGGCTCCTTCTCTTGAAGTAGGTGTCAGAGAAACAAATGTTTTTCCTTGCGGGCAATTTCCCTCATATGGAAATTTGCCAGGAATCCAGAAATAAGCAAAAAAAAAAAAAGTCTCTCAGGAGCCCAAAGAGCAACAGGGTATATAAATTTAGCTTGTGTCCTTAATTCAATCTCATTCATTCATTCATCCACTCATTCATTCAAGTGCCTCATAATACTAGGGGCTGTGGAATCAAAAAGGATTTAGAAGCTATAGAAGATACTGCTATCTCAGTTATCAAAGAAATGACAGTCTGTGTTTTGTTTTGGTTGTTTTCCAGTTGCAGCATGTGAGTCCTTAGTTGGGGATGTGGGATCTAGCTCCTCAATCAGGGATCAAACCCAAGACCCCCTGCATTGAGAGCCCAGAGCCTTAGCCACTGGAAAGAAAGTGGAAGTGCTAGTCCCTCAGCTGTCTCTGACTCTTTGCGACCTCATGGATTGTAGCCCGCCAGGTTCCTCTGTCCATGGCATTCTCCAGGCAAGAATACTGGAGTAGGTTGCCATTGCCTTCTCCAGAGGATCTTCCTGACACAGGGATCGAACCTGGGTCTCCTGCATTGCAGGCGGATTCTTAACCATCGAGGCACCACCCCCCAGGAAAGCCCCAGAAATGACAGTCTGTATTACAGATATTTCAATTTCCCATTGACTGGAGGGTAGTTTCTATAAAATTGTTTTTATATATCCTTACCTTTGCTTCTCAAACTTCTATCTTTATGGGTCTTTTTTTTTTTCCCTATCTTTCTTCAATATTTTCTTTAAAATTGCTCAAAAGCCATAGACTCTCCCAAGAGTAAATGGTCACACTATAAGGAGAGACGTGTTTGCTTCTTTGACATGACAAAGCCTTTGCTGTCTTCATGTTTTTCATAGAAAAATATTATAACCAACAAAGACTACTTCCAAGTCTCCATATAAAAGCAGCTTTTCTACTAAGAGAAAATTTAAATTTCCATGGAAATGCAGGCACAACTGATTAGCAGAGCTGTTTCCTGTGAGATAAGGAGGGGAAGGAGAGCAAGACTTGATTTAGAGCTATTCAAAGAGGAATCTTTACTTCCAGGGCCTGATGAATGACACCCACTTTATTCCTTCCAACACTTGTCATCAGCAGCACATAAACATCCTTGCCCAATCGTTTTCAAAGAACAAGCCCCCAATGACAAATGCAGCCAGAAGACCCACAACTGCTTCTGCCATGTTCCTCTGCAAACTTGCTGTGGGAAACAGATGGGCAACAAAGGCTGCAGCAACACCATCATCCCTGGATTCATTACTTAAAACATTCTCTTTATTCTCCCACAAAAATGGCTGAACATGGACTTCTCTGGTGGATAAGAATCCGCCTGTCAATGCTGGGGACGTGGGTTCAATCCCTGGTCCAGGAAGCATTCTATGGAGCAACTAAGCTTGTGTGCCACAACTACTAAGCCCACAGGCTGCAAATACTGAAGTTCTTGCACCTAGAGCCCATGCTCTGCAACACGGAGAAGCCACCATGATGAAAAGTCCATGTATTGCAACAAAGAGGAGCCTTCGCCTTCACTCTCTGCAACTCGAGACAGCCCACACTCAGCAACAGAGACCCAGCACAACCAAAAATAAAATAACAAATAAATAAGTTTTTAAAAGTTGGGTCTAACAAATGTTCCCAAGGAATGGTTGAGCTCTGTGAAGCCAGTAAAGCTGTCCTTGAACACTTGACTCCTTGCAGCAAAAATTAGGCAAGATTGATGAGGAGGAGAACTTTCTAGGACAATAGGAAATTGAATCTAGCTGGTGAGTTACTATGAGTATTAGTTTCTTATGGCTGCCATAAAAAATTACCTCACACTCAGTGGCTTAATACAGCAGAAATGTATCCTCTAATTCTCTTGGAGGCAAGAAATGCAAAAATCACGACATTGGCAGAGCTGCAATCCCTACAAAGACTCCAGGTGAGAATGCTCCTTGGCTTTGTCTAGTTCTGGTGGCTCCAGGTGCTCCATGGCTTGTGGTGGCAACACTCTAGTCTCTGATTCTGTCTTCATGTGGCTTCTCCTCTGTATCCTTTCCCCATCCCTTCTCTTTGGAGGATAGTTCCCTTGTGTTTAGGATGCAATGTAATCCAGGTTGATTTCACCTTGAGATCCCTAAATTAATTACATCTATGAGTCAAGGCTATGGTTTTTCCAGTGGTCATGTATGGATGTGAGAGTTGGACTGTGAAGAAAGCTGAATGCTGAAGAATTGATGCTTTTGAAGTGTGGTGTTGGAGAAGACTCTTGAGAGTCCCTTGGACTGCAAGGAGATCCAACCAGTCCATCCTAAAGGAGATCAGTCCTGGGTGTTCATTGGAAGGACTGATGCTAAAGCTGAAACTCCAATACTTTGGCCACCTCATGCGAAGAGTTGACTGATTGGAAAAGACTCTGATGCTGGGAGGGATTGGGGGCAGGAGGAGAAGGGTATGACAGAGGATGAGATGGCTGGATGGCATCACCAACTTGATGGACATAAGTTTTGGTGAACTCTGGGAGTTTGTGATGGACAGGGAGGCCTGGCGTGCTGCAATTCATGCGGTCGCAAAGAGTCAGACACGACTGAGCAACTGAACTGAACTGATGAAGATCCAGTTTCCAAAGAAGGTTATATTTATAGCTTCAGGTAGATATGTCTTTTGGGGTAGGGGTCACCACTGAATGTACCACACTATGTTATCCTTTAAGTTGATCTTATCCACTTCAGAAAGCTTTGTGCTACGCAGTATAAACAACTTTAACCTGCATGTTAGCTGAAGTCTTCCTGTTCTTTGAGATAAAAATGTAATTTGCTAGAAGCCCAATTCCATGTCCTGGGGAAACCTAATCTCTCCCTAGGGCATCTGCTACCTCTTAGAATGGGTGAAACACATGACCAATAAACTCCCTTGAATTAATTCAGTTCACGAATTCTTACTGCCTGTTGTTCTTTCCCTTATATTCTGCCAATCCAGAAATAAGATTTGCCCTAGTTCTGCAATCAAAAAACAACCACTCTTACAAGGTTCTAACGTAAGAACAGATTTTATTAGATTATCAGTAATGGGGTGAGGGTGAATATATGAAGGGAAATTTCTTTACATTGAATATGAGAAATTCATTTTCTCAGTTCTTCAGCCACATTTTCATATTCCCACATTCCCTGTGTCATCTCCTTTCTCTTCCTTCCTTCTCATTCCTACTTATTCTTAGTAGGACAGTTTCATTATCTACTTTCTTTCCTCCTTCAGCAAGCCCTGCCCTTAGGGGCTTACCTTTTACCTTGGAATCTTATGAAACTAGTTTCCTTTCAGGGATAGTCTCAACCTGAGAAGAATTTTGGTGTCAACTATCAAGATTCTAACCCCCTCTCCCCTGCTTACTATAAACTATTTACAATCTGTTGGGAAAGATCTTCAAGGTAATTTTTTTTTTTATCAAGTTGTGTAACAATCAAGAATCAAAACTTTTGTGGTAGCATTGCTTCTAAGGGAAAAGTCATAAAGAACTTTACTACTTTTATTTCTAAAATGTGTTCCAGGGCTGCTATTTAGACAATAACAAAAAAGAGAGAAGGAAAGCACCAAAAAAAGCAGGTATTAGACAACAAGGACCTACTGTATAGCACATGGAGAATAATGTTATATGGTAGCCCAGATGGGAGGGTCATTTGGGGGAGAATGGGTACATGTGTATGTATAGCTGAGTCCCTTTGCTACTCACCTGAAACTTCACAACATTGTTAATCAGCTATGTTGTTGTTGTTTAGTCACTAAGTCGAGTCCAACACTTTTTCGACCCCATAGACTGTAACTCACCAGGCTCCTCTGTCCATGGGATTTCCCAGACAAGACTATGTTTCCTGCCTTGACAGGTAGATTCTTTACCACTGAGCCACCAGGGAAGCCCTAATCAGCTATACCCCAGTACAAATACAGAGTTTTTAAAAGTGTGGGTATTGGAGACACAGGGCTTCCCAGGTGGGGCTAGTTGTAAAGGACACACCTGCCAATGGAGAAGACATAAGAGGTGTGGGTTTAATCCCTAGCTTGGGAAGATCCCCTGGAGAAGGAAACGGTAACCCATTCCAGTGTTCTTGCCAAGAGAATACCATGGACAGAGGAGCCTGGCAGGATATGGTCCATAGGGTTGCAAAGAGTCAGACATGACCAAAGCAACTTAGCACTCATTGGAGACACAAGGAGTTACTGCCATGATCACAACTGAATCTGATCTATAATTTGATCATGTTGAAGGTGTACAGATTCCCTCATTTAATAATATGGAGCCACAAGCTGCTTTCTAACTTACAAGAAAATTTAAGCCTCAATCAAAATCTATCAGCTTTAATAATCAGGGTGGCAATAAATGAACAGTAGAACATGTTTGATTAACATGTTCTGATTTCTTGGGTTTCCAACAGCCCTAGATTAACAAGTACTAAGGGCACAAATCCTAGCATTCGTTTTGTATCTTCAGATGATCAGGGAAGGACTAAGAGAAGAAAGGCATTAAGAAGCAGGTGTCATCAAAAATGTGGTTAGTTGGGACTTCCCTGGAGATCCACTGATTAAGACTCTGAGCTCTCAATGCAGGGGATGTGCATTTGATCCCTGGTCAGGGAACTAAGATCCCACAGTCAAGGCCACTGAGGAAATAAGCTTCACTTCTGCATAGTCAACTACTCTGGGATGTTGTTTGGAAAATAAAGATTTGACTATACAGAGCTTCCTTTGTGACTCAGCTAGTAAAGAATCTGCCTGCAATGCAGGAGAGCTGGGTTTGAACCCTGGGTTGGGAAGATCCCCCGGAGAAGGGGAAGGCTTACCTATTCCAGTATTCTGGACTGGAGAATTCCATGGACTGTATAGTCCATGGGGTCATAAAGAGTCAGACATGACTGAGTGCTTTTCACTCACTTTCATACAGGGAATAACTTCATTCAGTTCAGTTGCTCAGTCGTGTACAACTCTTTGTGACCCCATGGACTGCAGCACACCAGGCTTCCCTGTCCATCACTAACTCCTGAAGCTTTCTCAAACTCATGTCCATTGAGTCGGTGATGCCATCCAACCATCTCATCCTCTGTTGTCTCCTTCTCCTGCCTTTAATCTTTCCCAGCATCAGGGTCTTTTCCAATGAGTCAGTTCTTCACATCAGGTGGCCAAAGTATTGGAGTTTCAGCTTCAATAACTTAAATTATCCTATTAAAGGATATGAGTCTAACATATAAACATATTTTTCTAGAATTAGGCCTGATTCAAAGTCCATTTATGACTCAGTTCATGATCTACTGACACTCATGGAACTGTAGCCAAATTAAGATGAAAGACTTAACAAAAGGCAGACTTTAATCACCAACCTACCTCAAAGAATTTATTTCCAGAGAAAAATAGTTAAAAGTTACAGTGAAAAAAAAAAAGAAAAAGAAAAAAAAAAGTGAAAAAAAATTTTTAAAAAGTTACAGTGAGAAAAAGTTAACAGGAGAGAACAAGATGGTGGAGGAGTAGGTGGATATGCAGTACATCTCTCTCCATGATGCATCAGGAACACACCTTCAGACGCAGAAGTGCATGCAGAACACCAGCTGAGAGTGGACAGGAGTACCTGACCAGTGAAAAATAATATATAGAACCACACAAAACTCGGTAGGATGAAGGAACTAGGGGGAAAAACAGGAGTGTTAGTAGGACTGGACCTGCCCTTGGAGGGTGGCGGAACTGAAGCAGGGGTCTGATCCCCACATCAGGGCAATTATCTGAGTCAGAGGAGAAACATTTAGGGCTGAGAGTGAAATAGCTGATCTGCGGCAGCCTAAATGGAATGGGAATCACATAGTCCTTGCAGCAGCCATACATACCCCAGACAGGGATGCAGGTCCCCTGGAAGGCACAGCAGCTGGGAGCTAGAGTTTAGGGATTGTGGAGCAATCCCTGGGCGAGGGCTGCTGTTGACTGCAGAGATATGGGTTGAGGGGATGTGAGGGAGGAGATTGTGGTAGGAAATGCCTGTGGAGGAAAGCTGGGTCAGCCGTGGAAGCAAGGTGATACTGCTGAGTCATGCTTACAGGGTGGCTGCTGCTGCTAAGTCGCTTCAGTCGTGTCCGACTCTATGCGACCCCATAGACGGGAGCCCACCAGGCTTCCCCGTCCCTGGGATTCTCCAGGCAAGAACACTGGAGCGGGTTGCCATTTCCCTCTCCAATGCATGAAAGTGAAAAGTGAAAGTGAAGTCGCTCAGTCATGTCTGACTCTTAGCGACCCCATGGACTACAGCCTACCATGCTCCTTCTTCCATGGGATTTTCTAGGCAAAAGTACTGGAGTGGGGTGCCATTGCCTTCTCCATACAGGGTGGAGCCATCACCATAACCTCTCTCACCCCACACGCTAGCATCAGCAGCTGAACAATAGAGAGGCTGGCCCATCAAACGCCTGACACACTGAACTACAGTGTAGGACCCCACCCAGGGTGCCCTTTAAGTGCCTGATGTACCAATCTACAGAGTAGGACCCTGGCCAGGGGGGCCCCCTGTATGTGCCTGACACGCCAAACAACAGAGAAGGACCCCAGGAAAGGGAGCCCTCTAAGTGCCTGAGCAGGCGGAGCTATGGAGAAAGACTGGCCAAAGAGGCCTTCTGATTGCCAGCTACAAGAGGCTCGAGAAAAGGCTCTGATAGGGCCATAACTCTTGCGGCAGAGGCAGTCCGTGTCCTTGCACACTTGGCACTGCCGGGGTCCCCGCAAGCCAAGCAGCTGCGCCAGCTTCACACTCAACTCTCACTGGGAGAGAGCTGCCACAGGCAAAAAAAAAAAGTCTTGCATCTATGCACGCAGGGTTGCTTCAGTTGTTTCCAACTCTTTGGGGCCCTGTAGACTGTGGCCTGCCAGGCTTCTCTGTCAGGGGCGTTCTCCAGGCAAGAATATTGGAGCGTGTTGGCCAACACTGGTTGCCATACGCTTATAGAGCACTATATTTCCTGTTACCCTAGTCGCCAACTCCCCTGAGTACCTGCTCCTGCCAGAACCCCTGTGACCCAAGCAGCTGCACCACCTCCACACCTGGCCCTCACAGGGGCAAACCCAATTCCTCCAGGGCAGCCTCAGGAGCAAACCCCAGTGGACGACCCACATGCAGAGGTGGAAATAAAATCACAATTGAAGCCCAGGGGGCAGTGTTGGGTAAGGAAGAAGACCCAAAACCTTCCCACCAGCTGTACAAGCTGCAGATCAAATCGACAGGATCAGCTAGGCAGACTCTGTGTCTATGGAATATATAACAGGATATTGAGAGCTCCCACAAAAGAAAAGGCACTAGTTCTAATAGCTGTGAACGTTGGAGGCAAGAACACATAGGAGTAGGACCAGATTAGAATCTGATCTGCCCCCACAACAGGTCCAGATCAGCACAGTGTTGGAGGGCATTCTAGGGAGATGAGGTGGACTGTGACTCCCAGCAAGGGAAAGAACTCTGATAGCAGTGACTCAAAAAAAATTTATTATTCTTATGTTTTGAATATGAATGTTATATTGAATATGAATGTGAATATAAAATATGAATATGAATATATATTCATATAATAATATGAATATTATTCTTATGTTTTGTTTTGTCCTGTAGATTCTTTTGGATTTTTTTTCTTTTTTTTTTTCCTTTTTCCCCACTCTGTTGTAGTTGTCAATTTTATTGGGACTATGAAATCTAATTAAGATTTTGAGCATTGTTTTTCCTCAGTCACATTTTTTTTCCTCAGTCACATTTTTTTTATTGTTATTATAAGCCTCTACATTGGGCTTTTGCAGTTCTGTAGAGTTCTTTTCACTTTCATGCATTGGAGAAGGAAATGGCAACCCACTCCAGTGTTCTTGCCTGGAGAATCCCAGGGACAGGGGAGCCTGGTGGGCTGCCGTCCATGGGGTCACACAGAGTCAGACACGACTGAAGTGACTTAGCAGCAGCAGCAGAGTTCTTTTTGGAGAAGGCAACAGCACCCCACTCCAGTGCTCTTGCCTGGAAAATCCCATGGACAGAAAAGTCTGGTGGGTTGCAGTCCATGGGATCGCTAAGAGTCAGACATGACTGAGCGACTTCACTTTTGCTTTTCACTTCCATGCATTGGAGAAGGAAATGGCAACCCACTCCAGTGTTCTTGCCTGGAGAATCCCAGGGATGGCGGAGCCTGGTGGGCTGCCGTCTATGGGGTCGCACAGAGTCGGACACGACTGAAGCAACTTAGCAGCAGCAGCAGAGTTCTTTTTCTTTTTTCTTTTCTGTTTTTAATTTTAATTTTTTAAACCTATCATTATTTTTTATACATTTATTCCTTAGTTTACTTTTCCTACTGTTCTTTTCCCCTTGCAGCTAATCTTTAATGTATATAAATCTTCTTTATCTGCCTCTATTTAACTTTGCATATCTATTTTCTCTTTTTTTTCTTTCTTTCCTTTCCTCTCAACATATTTATTAGTATTATTTTCATTGCTTTATTCCCCAATTGGCACCTTGCTTTAGTTTTGTTTTCCAGTTTGTGCTTTAGTTTTGTTCTTAACTGGTAGATACAATTTTTGGTTTCCTTTGTTCACCGGGTCAGTCTTTTGTACTTTATTTTTGTTGGACTGTTTTAATTTTGCTTATGGGTCTATATGTATATGTATATATTCAGTCACACTTTCTATTGTTCTTATAAACCTCTGCCTCTAGATTGAGCTTTTGTAGTTCTGTGGAGTTTTCCTTTTTTTCTTTCTTCTTCCTTTTTTTTCTTAAGCCTATTATATTTTTTCTACATGTATTCCTTTGTTTCCCTTTCCTACTGTTCTTTTCCCCTTGCAGTAAATCTTTAATGTATATAAATCTTCTTACTCTACATGTATTTAACTTTGCATATCTATTCCTTCTTTCTTTCCTTTCCTCCCAACATATCTGTTAGTTTTATTTTCATTGCTTTATTCCCCACTTGACACCTTGCTTTAGTTTTGTTTTCCAGTTTGTGCTTTAGTTAGTTTTGTTCTTAACTGGTAAATATAATTTTTGATATCCTTTGTTTGCCAGGTCAATCTGCTGTGTGTACTTTATTTTAGTTGGACTGTTTTGACTTTGCTTATGGGTGTATATGTATATGTGTATATTCCATTATTTTAATTATTTGCCTGATTTTGTTACTGCAATCTTTCTGGGGTTCACCTTTGGTTTCTGATTTTGGGCATTTGTTTTAATCTCACTTAATGCGATAACAAACCACTTATGAAATCTTTGTTCCTGACCAGAGATCAAGCCTTCAGCCTTTAGAGTGGGAGCACTGACTCCAAGATCCTAGACTACCAGAGAACTAACCTAAGGGAGTATTAAATAGTGAGAACTCACACAAATGAAACCACTTGAATACAAGACACAGCATCACCCAACCACCAGCAGCACCCTGTGCAAGAAGCCTCACCTAAACAACAAACAAAACAAAAATACAAACCCAATCATTAGCCGGCAGGATTACCACCTCATTCAGCCTTGCCCATCAGAGGAAAAACAAACAAACAAAAAACTCAGCACAAATCTCACCCTATACAAGGCTTATAGAAACCACGGTACCAACCTTAGGAGGGCTGAAACCAAAAGGAGAAAGAATTCAATCTTGAAGACCTCAAACACAATATGAAAAAAAAGTAATGAAAAGGCAGAGACATACTACATAAATGAAGGAACAAATTAGAAACACAGGAGTCCAAATAAATGAAGGGGAAATAGGCAAACTACCTGAAAAAGAATTCAGAATAATGGTAATAAAGATTATCAAAAACCTTGAAAACAAAATGGAGAAAATGCAAGAATCAATTAACAAAGACCTAGAATTAAAGAATAAACATACAGAGACAAACAACACAATTACTGAAATTAAAAATACTCTGGAAGGAATCAATAGCAGAGTATCTGAAGCAGAAGAACGAGTCAGTGAGCCGGAAGATAAAATGGTGGAAATAACTTCTGAAGAGCAGAATAAGTAAAAACAATGAAAAGAACTGAAGATAGTTTCAGAGACCTATGGGACAATATCAAACTCACCAACATTCAAATTATAGGGGTCCCAGAAGAAGAGAAAAAGGAAGGGTATGAGAAAATTTTTGAAGAGATTATAGTTGAAAATTTCCCCATGGAAACAGAAGTAGTCAATCAAGTCCAAGAGGTGCAAAGAGTCCCATACAGGATAAGCCCAAGGAGAAAGATGCCAAGACACATATTAATCAAACTAACAAAGACTAAACACAAAGAAAGAATATTAAAGGCAGCAAGGGAAAAACAACAGGTAACATGCAAGGGAAACCCCACATGTTTAACAGCTGATCTTTCAGCAGAAACTCTGAAGGCCAGAAAGGAATAGCAGGATATATTTAAAGTACTGAAAGGGAAAAATCTACAACCAAGATTACTGTACCCAGCAAGGATCTCATTCAAAATTGATGGATAAATAAAAAGCTTTTCAGGCAAGCAAAAGTTAAGAGAATTCAGTACCACCAAACCAGCTTTACAACAAATGTTAAAGGGACTTATATAGTCAAAAAATACAAAAGAAGAAAAAAGATCTACAAAATCAACCCCAAACAATTAAGAAAATGGCAATAGGAACCTATATATCAATAATTACTTTAAATGTAAATGGATTAAATGCTCCAACCAAAAGACACAGACTAGCTGAATGGCTACAAAAACAAGACCCATATATGCTGCCTACAAGAAACTCACTTCAGACGTAAAGACACAGATAGACTGAAAGTGAGAGGATGGAAGAATACATTCCATGCAAATGGCAAGCAAAAGAAAGCTGGAGTATCAATCCTCATATCAGACAAAATAGACCTTAAAATAAAGAAGATTACAAGAGATATGGAAGGACACTACATAATGATCAAGGGATCAATCCAAGAGGAAGACATAACAATTGTAAATACCTATGCACCCAACATGGGAGCACCTCAATACATAAGACAAACACTGCTGTTGCTAAGTCGCTTCAGTCGTGTCCGACTCTGTGTGACCCCATAGATGGCAGCCCACCAGGCTCCCCCATCCCTGGGATTCTCCAGGCAAGAACACTGGAATGGGTTGCCATTTCCTTCTCCAGTGCGTGAAAGTGAAAAGTGAAAAGTGAAAGTGAAGCCCCTCAGTCGTGTCCGACTCTTCACAACCCCATAGACTGCAGCCTACCAGGCTCCTCCGTCCATAGGATTTTCCAGGCAAGAGTACTGGAGTGGGGTGCCATTACCTTCTCCAAGACAAACACTAACAGACATAAAAGGAGAAATTGACAGTAACACAGTAATAGTAGGAGACTTTAACACCCCACTCACACAAATGGACAGATCATCAAAATGGAAAATTAATAAGGAAACACAAGTCCTAAAGGATACATTAGATGAGATGATCTCATTGATATCTTCAGGACCTTCCATCCAAATGCAAAAGAATACACCTTCTCCTCAAGTGCACATGGAACATTCTCCAGGATAGACCACATCTGGGGTCACAAATCAAACCTCAGTAAATTTAAGAGAACTGAAATTGTATCAAGCGTCTTCTCTGACCACAACACTATGAGACTAGATATCAATTACAAGAAAAAAAACTATAAGAAATACAAACACATGGAGATTAAGCAATATGTTTCTAAATAACCAACAGGTTATTTAGTAACCCAGATTACTGAAAAAATCAAAAGGGAAATAAAAAAATTACTAGATATAAATGACAATGAAACCACGACAACTCAAAACCTATGGGATGCAGCAAAAGCAGTTCTAAGAGGGAAAAGAAAAAAGTGAAGTCGTTCAGTCATGTCCGACTCTTTGCAACCCCGTGAACTGTAGCCTACCAGGCTCCTCCGTCCATGGGATTCTCCAGGCGAGAATACTGGAGTGGGTTGCCATTTCCTTCTCCAGGGGATCTTCCCAACGCAGGGATCAAGCCTGGGTCTCCCGCATTGCGGGCAAATGCTTTAACCCCTGAGCCACCAGGGAAGCTATAAAATCCTACCTCAAGAAACAAGAAAAACAAATAGACAACCTAAATTTCCATCTAAAACAACTGGAAAAAGAAGAACAAAAAACCCCCAAAATTAGTAGAAGGAAAGAAATCATAAAGATCTGAGCAGAAATAAAAAGAAATAAAAGAAACAGTAGTAAAGATCAATAAAACTAAAAGTTGGTTCTTTGAGAAGATAAACAAAATTGACAAACCTTTAGCCAGACTCATCAAGAAAAAAAGAGAGAAGAATAAAATCAACAAAATTAGAAATGAAAAAGGAGAGATTACAACAGACAATGCAGAAATACAAAGGATTATAAGAGACTATTATGAACAACTATATGGCAATAAAATGATAACCTGGAAGAAATGGACAGATTCTTAGAAAAGTTCAATCTTCCAAGACTGAACTAGGAAGAAACAGAAATTATGAACAACCCAATTACAAGCACTGAAATTGAAGCTGTGATAAAAAATCTCCCCCCCAAAAAAAGCCCAGGACCAGATGGCTTCATAGGAGAATTCTATTAAACATTTAGAGAAGAGCTAGTATCTATCCTTCTAAAATTCTTTCAAAAAGTTGCAGAAGAAGGAACACTTCCAAACTCATTCTATAAGGCCACCATTACCCTGATACCAAAACCAAAGACAACACAAAAAAAGGAAACTACAGGCCAATATCACTGATGAACATAGATGCAAAAATCCTCAACAAAATTTTAGCAAACAGAATTCAACAACACATCAAAAAGCTCATACACCATGATCAAGTTGGATTTACTCCAGGGACACAGGGATTCTTCAGTATACTCAAATTAATCAATGTGATACACCATATTAACAAATTGAAATATAAAAACCACATGATAATCTCAATAGATGTAGAAAAAGCCTTTGACAAAATTCAGCACCCATTTATGACTAAAACTCTTCAAAAAATGGGCATAGAGGGAACCTACCTCAACATAGTAAAGGCCATATATCATAAGCCTACAGTAAACATAATCTCAATGGTGAAAAACTGAAAGCATTCCCCCTAAGGTCAGGAACAAGACAAGGGTGTCCACTTTCACCACTATTATTCAACGTAGTTCTGGAAGTCCAAGCTACAGCAATCAGAGAAGAAAAAGAGATGAAAGGAATCCAGATAGGAAAAGAAGAAGTAAAGCTCTCACTGTTTGCAGATGGCATGATATTATACATAGAAAACCCTAAAGATGGTATCAAAAAATTACTAGAGCTAATTAGTGAATTTAGCAAAGTTGCAGGATACAAAATCAATACACAAAAATCACTTGCATTTCTATATACTAACAATGAAAAATCAGAGAAATTAAGGAATCAATCCTATTCACCACTGCAACAAAAAGAATTAAATATCTAAGAATAAACTTAACCTAAGGTGACAAAAGAACTATACACAGAAAATTATAAGACACTAATAAAAAAAATGTTCCCTTGGTATCTCTAATTTTCTTGAAGAGATCTTTCCCATCCTGTTGTTTTCCTCTATTTCTTTGCATTGATCGCTGAGGAAGGCTTTCTTATCTCTTCTTGCTATTCTTTGGAACTCTGCATTCAGATGCTTATATCTTTCCTTTTCTCCTTTGCTTTTCGCTTCTCTTCTTTTCACAGCTATTTGTAAGGCCTCCCCAGACAGCCATTTTGCTTTTTTGCATTTCTTTTCTATGGGAATGGTTTTGATCCCTGTATCCTGAACAATGTCACGAACCTCATTCCATAGTTCATCAGGCACTCTATCTATCAGATCTAGGTCCTTAAATCTATTTCTCACTTCCACTGTATAATCATAAGGGATTTGATTTAGGTCATACCTGAATGGTCTAGTGGTTTTCCCTACTTTCTTCGATTTAAGTCTGAATTTGGCAATAAGGAGTTCATGATCTGAGCCACAGTCAGCTCCTGGTCTTGTTTTTGTGACTGTATAGAGCTTCTCCATCTTTGGCTGCAAAGAATATAATCAATCTGATTTCGGTGTTGACCATCTGGTGATGTCCATGTATAGAGTTTTCTATTGTGTTGTTGGAAGAGGGTGTTTGCTATGACCAGTGCATTTTCTTGGCAAAACTCTTATTAGTCTTTGCCCTGCTTCATTCCGTATTCCAAGGCCAAATTTGCCTGTTACTCCAGGTGTTTCTTGACTTCCTACGTTTGCATTCCAGTCCCCTATAATGAAATGGACATCTTTTTTGGGTGTTAGTTCTAAAAGGTCTTGTAGGTCTTCATGGACCCGTTCAACTTCAGCTTATTCAGCATTATTGGTTGGGGCATAGACTTGGATTACCGTGATATTGAATGCTTTGCCTTGGAAACGAACAGAGATCATTCTGTCATTTTTGAGATTGCATCCAAGTACTGCATTTCGGACTCTTTTGTTGACCATGATGGCTACTCCATTTCTTCTGCTGAGGGATTCCTGCCCGCAGTAGTAGATATAATGGTCATCTGAGTTAAATTCACCCATTCCAGTCCATTTTAGTTCGCTGATTCCTAGAATGTCAACGTTCACTCTTGCCATCTCTTGTTTGACCACTTCCAATTTGCCCTGATTCATGGACCTGACATTCCATGTTCCTATGCAATATTGCTCTTTACAGCATCATACCTTGCTTCTATCACCAGTCACATCCACAGCTGGGTATTCTTTTTGCTTTGGCTCCATCCCTTCATTCTTTCTGGAGTTATTTACCACTGATCTCCAGTAGCATATTGGGCACCTACTGACCTGGGGAATTCCTCTTTCAATATCCTATCATTTTGCCTTTTCATACTGTTCATGGGGTTCTCAAGGCAAGAATACTGAACTGATTTGGCATTCCCTTCTCCAGTGGACCACATTCTGTCAGACCTCTCCACCATGACCTACTTGTCTTGGGTGGCCCCACGGGCATGGCTTAGTTTCACTGAGTTAGACAAGGCTGTGGTCCTAGTGAGATCTCTTCAAGAAAATTAGAGATACCAAGGGAACATTTCATGCAAAGATGGGCTCGATAAAGGACAGAAATGGTATTGACTTAAGAGAAGCAGAAGATATTAAGAAGAGGTGGAAAGAATACACAGAAGAACTGTACAAAAAAGATCTTCACGACCCAGATAATCACGATGGTGTGGTCACTCACCTAGAGACAGACATCCTGGAATGTGAAGTCAAGTGGGCCTTAGAAAGCATCACTACGAACAAAGCTAGTGGAGGTGATGGAATTCCAGTTGAGCTATTTCAAATCCTGAAAGATGATGCTGTGAAAGTGCTGCACTCAATATGCCAGCAAATTTGGAAAACTCAGCAGTGGCCACAGGACTGGAAAAGGTCAGTTTTCATTCCAATCCCAAAGAAGGACAATGCCAAAGAATGCTCAAAATACCGCACAACTGCACTCATCTCACATGCTAGTAAAGTAATGCTCAAAATTCTCCAAGCCAGGCTTCAGCAATACATGAACCGTGAACTTCCAGATGTTCAAGCTGGTTTTAGAAAAGGCAGAGGAACCAGAGACCAAATTGCCAACATCTGCTGGATCATGGAAAAAGCAAGAGAGTTCCAGAAAAGCATCTATTTCTGCTTTATTGACTATGCCAAAGCCTTTGACTGTATGGATCACAACAAACTGTGGAAAATTCTGAAAGAGATGGGAATACCAGACCACCTGACCTGCCTCTTGAGAAATTTGTATGCAGGTCAGGAAACAACAGTTAGAACTGGACATGGAACAACAGACTGGTTCCAAATAGGAAAAGGAGTACGTCAAGGCTGTATATTGTCACCCTGCTTATTTAACTTCTATGCAGAGTACATCATGAGAAACGCTGGACTGGAAGAAGCACAAGCTGGAATCAAGATTGCCAGGAGAAATATCAACAACCTCAGATATGCAGATGACACCACCCTTATGGCAGAAAGTGAAGAGGAACTAAAAACCCTCTTGATGAAAGTGAAAGAGGAGAGTGAAAAAGTTGGCTTAAAGCTCAACATTCAGAAAACTAAGATCATGGCATCTGGTCCCATCACTTCATGGGAAATAGATGGGGAAAGAGTGGAAACAGTGTCAGACTTTATTTTTGGGGGCTCCAAAATCACTGCAGATGGTGACTGCAGCCATGAAATTAAAAGACACTTACTCCTTGCAAGGAAAGTTATGACTAACCTAGATAGCATATTCAAAAGCAGAGACATTACTTTGCCAACAAAGGTTCGTCTAGTCAAGGCTATGGTTTTTCCTGTGGTCATGTATGGATATGAGAGTTGGACTGTGAAGAAGGCTGAGCGCCGAGGAATTGATGCTTTTGAACTGTGGTGTTGGAGAAGACTCTTGAGAGCCCTTTGGACTGCAAGGAGATCCAACCAGTCCATTTGGAAGGAGATCCGTCCTGGGATTTCTTTGGAAGGAATGATGCTAAAGCTGAAACTCCAGTACTTTGGCCACCTCATGCGAAGAGTTGACTCATTGGAAAAGACTCTGATGCTGGGAGGGATTGGGGGCAGGAGGAGAAGGGGACGACAGAGGATGAGATGGCTGGATGGCATCACTGACTCGATGGACGTGAGTCTGAGTGAACTCCGGGTGTTGGTGATGGACTTGGAGCCCTGGCGTGCTGCGATTCATGGGGTCACAAAGAGTCAGACATGACTGAGCAACTTAACTGAACTGAATGAAAGTAATCAAAGATGACTTAAACAGATGGAGAGATATTCCATGTTCCTGGGTAGGAAGAACGAATATTGTGAAAATGACTATATTACCAAATGCAATCTACAGAATCAATGTGATCCCTATCAAATTACCAATAGCATTTTTCACAGAACTAAAACAAAAAATGTCATAGTTCATACGGAAACAGAAAGCTCCCAAATAGCAAAAGTAGTCTTGAGAAAGAATGGAACTGAAGGAATCAACATTCCTGACTTCAGATTATACTACAAAGATACAGTCATCAAGACAGTGTGGTGCTGGCACAAAAACAGAAATATAGACCAATGAAGCAAGATAGAATGCCCAGAAATAAACCCACACACCTATGGGTACCTTATTTTTGACAATGGAGGCAAGAATATACAATGGAGCAAAGACAGCCTCTTCCAATAAACAGTGCAGGGAAAATTGGACAGCTACATGTAAAAGAATGAAATTAGAACACTTCCGAACACCATACACAAAGGTAAACTCAAAATGGACTAAAGACCTAAATGTAAGACCAGAAACTATAAAACTCTTAGAGGAAAACATAAGCAGAACACTCAGTGACATAAGTCAAAGCAAGATCCTCTCTGACCCACCTCCTAGAGTAACAGAAATAAAAACAAAAGTAAACAAGTGGGACCTGATTAAACTTAAACGTTTTTTCACAGCAAAGGAAACTATAAGCAAGGTGAAAAGATAACCCTCAGAATGGGGGAAAAAAAAAAAAAAAAACGAATGAAACAACTGACAAAGGATTAATTTCCAAAATATACAAGCAGCTCATACAACTCAATACCAGAAAAACAAACAACCCAATCAAAAAGTGGGAAAAGGATCTAAACAGACATCTCTCCAAAGACACACAGATGGCTAATAAACACACAAAAAGATGCTCAACATTGCTCATTATTAGAGAAATGCAAATCAAAACTACAATGAGATATCACCTCACACTGGTCAGAATGGCCATCATCAAAATGTCTACAAATAATAAATGCTGGAGAGGTGTGGAGAAAAGGGAACAGTCTTGCACTGTGGGTGGGAATGTAAATTGATATAGCCGCTATGGAAGACGGTATGGAGATTCCTTAAAAAACTAGGAGTAAAACCACCATATGACCCAACAATCCCACTCCTAGGCATATACACTGAAGAAACCAAAATTGAAAAAGAAACATGTATCTCATTGTTCATTGAAGCACTATTTACAATAGCTAGAACATGGAAGCAACCTAGATGTCATTCGACAGATGAATGGATAAAGAAGTTGTGGTACATAAACACAATGGAATATTCAGTTCAGTTCAGTTCAGTCGCTCAGTCGTGTCCGACTCTTTGCGACCCCATGAATCGCAGCACGCCAGGCCTCCCTGTCCATCACAAACTCCCAGAGTTCACTCAGACTCACATCCATCAAGTCAGTGATGCCATCCAGCCATCTCATCCTCATCCTTGTCCTCCTGCCTCCAATCCCTCCCAGCATCAGAGTCTTTTCCAATGAGTCAACTCTTCCCATGAGGTGGCCAAAGTACTGGAGTTTCAGCTTCAGCATCATTCCCTCCAAAGAAATCCCAGGACGGATCTCCTTCAGAATGGACTGGTTGGATCTCCTTGCAGTCCAAGGGACTCTCAAGAGTCTTCTCCAACACCACAGTTCAAAAGCATCAATTCTTTGGCGCTCAGCTTTCTTCACAGTCCAACTCTCACATCCATATATGACCACAGGAAAAACCATAGCCTTGACCAGAGGGACCTTTGTTGGCAAAGTAATGTCTCTGCTTTTCAATATTCTATCTAGGTTGCCATAAAAAGAAACACATTTGAGTCAGTTCTAATGAAGTGGATGAACCTATCATACAGAATCTATCATACAGAGTGAAGTAAGTCAGAAAGAGAAAGAGAAAGACTGCATTCTAACACACATATACAGAAAGTAGAAAATGGTACTGTAGAATTTACTTACAGGCCAGCATTGGAGAAACAGACATAGAGAATAGATTTATGGACATGGAGAGAGGGGAGGAGAGGGTGAGATGTATGGAGAAAGTAACATGGAAATTTACATTACCTTATGTAAAATAGATAGCCAAAGGGAATTTGCTGTATGTCTCAGGAAACTCAAACAGGGGCTCAGTATCAACCTAGAGAGGTGGGATGGGGAGGGAGATGGGAGGGAGGTTCGAAAGGGAGGGGATATATGTATACCTATGGTCGATTCATGTTGAGGTTTGACAGAACACAACAAAATTCTGTAAAGCAATTATCCTTCAATAAAAAAAAAAAAAAAAAGTTAGGGACAATGCAAGTAAATAAATGACTTGGAACATTTAACCATTCATAACCCAAAAATAGTGCCCTGAGGAATTCTGAATTTCCTAAGCAAAATATAACAGCATTTAGAAGATGAGATGGTTGGATGGCATCACTGACTCAACAAACATGAGTCTGAGCACATTCCAGGAGACAGTGAAGAACAAGAAAGCCTGGTGTGCTGCAGTCCATGGGGGTCACAAAGAATTAGACTTCGCAACTGAACAACAACAAGCTAAGGTCTTAAAGATAATTATGAACTAAGAAGTTCTCAACAGGAAAGACTCTGATGAGTCAATCTATTCTAGCCCCTTGCTATTAGATAAGACCATTGTCTTCTTCCCAGAAAGGAGAAACAAATTGCTCTCAGAAGTCTCCAAGAGGGGAATCTAGTTGTCCTGATCTAAGAATTCTCATGATAAATCAGCTTAACATGTTTGCAGTCCTCTCCTTCTGCTTCTGTCTTTGTATTGAGAGAACAGTGATCTCCAAGTAGAAAGACTATTCTCAAGTTCACCGTCAGCCTCATTTTAGCCCTTATTTTCTATTTCTGTAATATTCGCTAGCCTTCTTGAAACCCTCCTCTATTTTTTCATATTTCACCCTAATTATGAAGTCCAGATATGAATTGTCCTCAAGAAAATTCCTTTATGCTGCCCCAGTGGTTATTATTCCTCATGTCTTAAATGAAATGTTAACAGATAAAAGGAATTTTCAAACTCCTTGGTTTGGCCAATTCTGCAAATATTTATCAAGTACTCACATGTGCAAGGCAATGTGCTAGGTTCTAGAAAAGAGAGACACAGATATTTGTAATAACAAAAAAGTAACCATCCGTTCCTATAACACTGTAGGGCAACACCAAGTGAGGTAGATCTCCAAGTATTGACATGACTGTGCTTCCAAGACAGACTGATAAGTGAAAAAGGCAAGCCACAGAGAAAAATTAACAGCTGTCATTTACATAGCCCTTGCTTCCCTGGTGGCTCAGACGGTAAAGCGTCTGCCTGCAATGCAGGAGACCCGGGTTCAATCCCTGGGTTGGGAAGATCCCCTGGAGAAGGAAATGACAGCCCACTCCAGTATTCTTGCCTGGAAAATCCCATGGACGGCGGAGCCTGGTAGACTACTGTCCATGGGGTCACAAAGAGTCGGACACGACTGAGCAACTTCATTCACTTCACTTCACTTTGACGTTTACACACAAAATAGAGCTACTTCAATAGTTCCATAAAAGCTAAATACATAAACAATAGAAAGGTCTTAAAAATGCACCCTAAATGACCAAACACATGATAATGGTTACCCAAGAAACTGAGTAGGGATTAAGGAAAAATTGACCATCTTCATGATGGTAGATCTTTTTTTCATATGGCAAAGGGAATTTATGTTACTCAGTAATTGATAACTTTTTGATATAGAAGATTAAGAAGGCCTGGCCACTCACTTCAAGTTGTCCATAATTGAATTAGAATGGGCATGGGGGAGAGCAGAGGGCAGTTTTTCAATCTAATCTACAAAACTACGCTAGGCCAAACAGTATTTGTGTCAAGTGAGGGATACAGGTTGTCTGCAGGAAAGGACAGAACTCATCTACCAACAATGATGTCTCTGGGAAGATGGTGTTTGGTGTAAGCTTGGAAAGATGGGGAGGCTGCAAATGTCAGGATTTGGGACTCGGAGCCATTTTAAGCTAAAATAGCAGCTTGAGAAGAGGCTAAAAGGCAGGAAAGAGCAAGGCAGGCACCTCTTAATTTGACAGACAATAGGGAGACATAGAAGGTTTGTGAGCAAGAAATTGATCTTACTAGGGATGCAGCTGAGGAATGAGTGAAGGGTATCTGAGACTGGACAGAGGCTGGTAATGGTCTGAGAAGGAGACCTGCCCAGAAGGGTAGCCACAGGAAGAAAGAAGAGAAGAGAGATGTTTAAAAAGTAAAAGTCATGGGAACTAAATAAAGGAAATGGCAGAATCAAAGAGGCTGCCAAAACATGAAACTCAAAAGATCATCACTGAAAATTTAAATGTGAAATACTATTCAGACATATGTCTGATAAATGGAGCAAGTGGACCTAGGAAACCAGGGAGAGAGACTCAAAATCAGAGCATGACATGAAGTTAGGAACCACCATTGTTAGACACTGAGAGGTGCACATCCCTAGGACAATGACGACGGGTAGGTTGTCCATGCTCTGTTTGCCAAAGCACAGCTACTCAAAGTGTGGCCCAGGGACTAGTGCTAGGCTATGAGCTCTTTGCTAACCCATGTGATGAGACAGAAATTGGAATCAAGAGAAAGCATTGAGAAAGTTTTATACTAATTTAACAGAGTAATTTTCTGTTTATTGGGGCTAGTGATAACAATGGCACGCTATTTTTGTATGTCTTTTTATTTCATTTACTTTTACACTAATCTAATAGAGTAATTAATTATATATTTATTGGATCTTGTAGTTCTTACAATCTCACTTATATTTTTGCATGTCTTTTTAATTTCACTTTTCTATCAACTCATTTTTATCATATTTATAAACGTTTCAACCCACATGGATTGAAGGGAACAAATAGATTGAAGGACATATAGCATTATATTAGTTTCAGGTCTATAATATAATGATTTGATATTTGTATATATTGTGAAATGATCAGCACAATAAGTCTAGTTAACATTCATCACCCTGCATAGTTACCCTTCCAGAGGAGTTTTACAAATTATCCCCAAATTACACAAAGATGTGGAGGGCGGTGGAGTGGAGAAGCAGGTATAGAAAGTCAGGTTTCTTATTCAAAGTCAAAGAATCTCTAGTAGCTCATACTGTTGTATGTTGAAGTTGCTTTTTAAGACTCAGATTAGCAATTTTGCTCTTTAAAACATGCAACATTCACTGCAGTGGTTCTCAGAAGCAAATTTAAGGTATCCTCAGATAGAGGCAAAACGTTTCCAGCTTCTTAATTCCTTTAACTCTAGAATTCAAAAGAATCACGAATGATTCCAGCTAGACACACACCAACCAATATTTTTAATCAATTTTTAGTGATTATATAGTAGGTGGGATATTTGGAGATTATTTTCAGAAAATTTCCTTTTAGAGTTGAGGCTTCTCTGGTGGGTCAGACCATAAAGAATCTGCCTGCAATGCAAGAGACACAGGAGATGCAGGTTTGATCCCTGGGTCAGGAAGATTACTTGAAGGGAATGGCAGCCCACTCCAGTATTCTTGTGTGGAGAATCCCATGGACAGAGGAGCCTGGTGGGGTACAGTCCATGGGGTTGCAAAGAGCTGGACACGACTGAGCAACTAACACTTTCACTTTTCACTTTCTTTCTTTCACTTATCTTAAAAGTTATCTTATCCTAAAATCAAATCATTTTTCTTATTTTTACTCTGGGGTCCACAAAGTTGGATGACACGCCATCATCAAAGTCTGCGAATACAGCCTGGTATTTCAAACAGCACTGAGAATGACTGGTTCCTGAGAACACAGAATTGTAAAGTTCAAATTCTGTTTATGCTCAGAAATTGTGAAAGAAAAAAAGATAGCATGTGCTAGAGGATTCACCAACCTCTTAGATAATGAAAATCAGTCAGTTAAGTTCAGTCACTCAGTCGTGTCGGACTCTTTGCGATCTCATGGACTGCAGCATGCCAGGCTTCCCTGTCCATCACCAACTCCCGGAGCTTGCTCAGACTCATGTCCATAGAGTTGGTGATGCCATCCAACCATCTACAGATAATGAAAAGACTCCAGTAAAATAACATCCTGATGAACTAAGTGTAAACGAACCAGAAATATGTAGAATAAATTTCTTTTGAAACACACATGGTTTTTAAAAATTACAGGGAAAATATTTGGTAAAATTCACTAAAAGAATTTGCCAAACCCCAAATGTTTGATAGACAGTTAGAAAAATGAGGCCAATACAAAAGTGTCATTCATCCTGACCTCCAGGTAAGAACCACAACCGTGTCTTAGACTTCCATCAAAGCTAACAAGCAACTAGAATGTTCTTAAACTTACTAATATAGTCAATTACACAAAACCACTAACTTGAGAAACTGATTATTTCTCTGGGAAATGAGTCCTAAATATGAGATTATCCTAGTGTTTAGCAACACAGAAACTCTAAGAAAATCTTGATTTTCATTTCTTACTTTTTATTTTTTGACCACATCTCACGGCTGATAGGATCTCAGTTCCTCCATCAGGGACTGAACTCACACCCACTGCATTGGAAGCACATAGTCTTTACCACTGCCAAGGAAGTCCCCAAAACTTGATTTTTAAAGAACAATTGGTTCAATGGGTGAATAACATAATCCCAATTTTGACCTGTCAATTAATCGAACATGGGGAAAGGTGTGGTGGAAACCCATGTCCATCAATTTATGCTATGCTTTGGATCAAGCAAATTGACATTCATGAAACAGGCTAAGTGTTCAACTTTATGCGATACATCATACGTTAAAGTATTTTACAGAGTAAATGGTTGGTTTGATTTATCCAATAGTGACTGTGACTCTGCCTTTTTTTAAAAAAAGTGCACAACAAATTAAAGTTTACAGCTTAAATCTTTATAGGAGCCTATGCCATGCTTCCTTGGTTTTTCCCTAGACATATCTTTAGTGATGGGCAGGAAGCATTTGCATTTGCCTCTCAGGTAAAAGCTTCTTTTACAGAAATGGGCAAAGAACATTGAGAATTTATAAGTGTACATGTTCCTGTTTGTTTTGTCCTGTTTGTTACTGAAAATGTGCATGTCCAGATACCACATTTGTGTGTTCTTCTCTTACTAAAATTGCAGCTTTGTGGAGGCACCATTCTTGTCTGCCACATTCACAGCTTCACTGAAGTTCCTAGCATAGTTCTAGACAGAAATAAGGCAATATTTGTTTCATGTTTATGAATGAATAAAGCAGCCTCAGAATGCTTATGCTTAGTCCCTGAGTTGTGTCTGATTCTTTTGCGACCCTGTGGATTGTATGGGCTTCCCTGGCGGCTCAGACCATAAAGAATCTGCCTGCAATGCGGGAGACATGGCTTCGATCCCAGGCTTAGGAAGATCTCCTGGAGGAGGGCATGGCAACTCACTCCAGTATTCTTGCCTGGAGAATCCCCCGGACAAAGGAGCCTGGCAGGCTACAGTCCACGGGGTCACAAAGGGTCGACTGAGTGACTGAGCACACGTGGACTGTAGCCCGCCAGGCTCCTCTGTCCATGGGATTGTCCAGGCAAGAATACTAGAGTGGGTTGCCATTTCCTCCTCCAGGGGATCTTCCTGACCCAGCGATCAAACCCGGGTATCCTGTGTATCCTGCATTGCAGGAGGATTCTTATCCCACTGAGCCACTAGGGAAGCCAGCCTCAGAATAAGCAACATCTGTTTTTCTCTCAAACAGAGGCTCACCTATGACAGTAGACAAATCTATTCTATGACTATGCATACTACCTTCTAACAGCCCCTCCTTGGACAGCTTTGAATTCATTCAGAATGAGTGGTCTAAGATTTCCTGCCCAGCAAATCCACTGGAATAGCCAGCACCAAACCCAAGGAGGTTTGAGACTTATAGGGAAGCAAGTAAGATAGATGGCATTTTCATCTGTCCATCAGCCCCAGTGTTAACTACCTTTTAAAAAGTGCTTTCTGGTAAGTAACGCTCCCCAAGCCTCCAGGCACTCAAACATTGATCTGTAAATATTTAACAGTGATAAAGAGATACATGCAGGTAAGTGAAATCATCCTGTAAAGATACATATCTGTAAAGATACAGAGCAAAGAGACTATTCACCTGCCTCTTAAAAACATTCCTCGGGTCTTCAGTGTTCTGCCACATTTCCACGAGCCTCCTTGGATCATTTACCTGTCTTAGTGAAACAAACGCTAGCTTGTCCTCTGGCCTCCAACTTGTTCTTCCAGAACTGTGGGGATTCCTGACTTGCTCACTGGCTTTAGAATTTACAAATGTGGATGCTAACCTTGACTTTCTAAACAGAAGAAAATCTTACAAGTATTACCAGCAGCATTCGCCCTTAAAGGTACAAACAGCAAATTGCCTTTTGTTCCGTATTTTGTCTTTATCTCTGTTCTACTAGTTCTGCCCATTATTTAATCCATTTAGCTGCCTTCACAAAGGATTAACAACATGTTTACCTGCTTAGATTTGATTAAGAAAGAAGCAAATATGCGTCTGATAGGGTCAAGCTTGGTGATGTTGATTTTTACAGGAAGAACTTGATGAGTGTCACTCAGCATCTCACCAGTGGCATCACTTCCAACAAAGGCTGTGTCTATGCTGCCCCCAAAAAGTCAGCTGCCCATTCACTCTTCCAGACAACCAAATCAACCAAGTCAAATAAATAGTTAATGAAACCGGTTGTTTGACCGAGTCGAATCATTAGATTGGATGGATTAATTCACTTCAAAGCAGTTGTCCTGGAGGCCCTGTGTTACCTGTCTGTATAGCCCCACAACCGAATGAATGCTGACCACAGCGGACACAGAGAAACAGGGCACTCTGGCAGAAGGCCATTGTCTGCAGGATTGCTGAAGCACAGGGTCTGAACTGTACGAAACAGCAACTTTACTCTCTTTGTCCTCCACGCTCTCCAAGAGCCGTGACACAGTGGTTAAGGGTATGGACTTTGGAAACAAGACTCTCTGGGATGAAATCTCAGCTCTGTCACTTACCATTTTTGTGACGTGAAGTGAGCTACGCAATTGCTCTCTGCCTCCCACCTAAAATTTGAACATGATACTACATATCTTAAAGGGTTGGGTTGTTTGGTGGAATAATGGATGGATGCAAACAAAGCACCTAGTGAACATTTAAAAAATGTTTGCCATCATTATTTTGTTATTGTAATTTAACAGAAAGACACTTCAGATAGGAGACCGTGATATGACCATAATTTCCCAGAGCCTCGGATGCTTTTAAATTTAAAATAATATATCTCCCAGCAAAGACACTTTCATTTGTCAATGAATATTAGGTTTTTCCATAGTTCTCCAAATACTCATAGTTTTTATACTAGATATAACATCGACGGGAAGGTTATCTGGAATTATCCTATTGAAAATATCCATATTGGCTCCAAAATGACCAGACTTCTTCTCTGACTAAAATATATCATCTTCCAGAGAGATGAACAATATAGGAGAAATAACTTCAGTGCAGAGGACACTGATTGCTGTGTCTGCCTGGCGCAGAGGAAGCTTCATGAAGGTGCCACCTGGGAAGTGTCACGGGCCCCTTTAGAGAGCCCCACACATAGTTTTATGCTCTGTTGTCTTCTTGAAATTCTTAATAACTTTTGAACAAAGGGCCCCGAATTTTCATTTTTCCACGGGCCCTGTAAACTAAAGCCTGGATGTGATCTATTACCAGTAGCTAGGATTCTAGGGTAATGGAACCTATTTGCAAAGCAGCAATGGAGACACAGACACTGAGAACAGACTTACGGACGTGGCTGGGGGCGGTGGGGAGGTGGTGAAGGAGAGGGTGGGAAGTATGGAGAGAGTAACATGGAAACATACATTGTGTGTGTTAGTCGCTCAGTCATGTCCAACTCTTTGCAACCCCATGGGGGTATTCCCTACCAGGTTCCATCCATGTGATTTTCCAGGCAAGAATATTGGAGTGGGTTGCCATTTCCTTCTCCAGGGGATCTTCCTGACCCAGGGATTAAACCCAGGTCTCCTGCATTGCAGGCAGACTCTTTACTGTCTGAGCTACCAGGGAAGCCTTACATTACCATATGTAAAATAGATAGCCAGTGGGAATTTGCTGATGGCTCAGGGAACTCAAACCAGGGCTCTAGAACAACCTAGAGGGGTGCGAAGGGGCGTGAGGTGGGAGGGATGTTCAAGTGGGAGGGGACATGAGTAAACCTATGGCTGATTCATGTTCATGTTTGATAGAAACCAATGCAATACTGTAAAGCAATTATCCTTCAATTAAAAATAAGCAGATTAAAAAAAAAAAGATTCTAGGGTAGCGCACGTTCCACAAACCAGAGATTTTCTGTTAGAAGATTTTAATAAAATGCTGACTAGCTCAGCTGGTATGATACTTGTAACTGAAGTAGAAGTTTTCCTGTGGTTATTGTCCATGGGGGAGCTGCCTCAGAAGGCAGCAGCTGCTCACAATACAGAGTCACAAAACAGAGCCACAGACAGGCTCCACCTAGCTCCTCCCAGGGCCTCACAGGTCAGGAGGATTTGATGAGAAACAGCGATTCTGAGCCGGTTCCCCTCATCCGTGATTCCACTGATGTCAGCCCATTAGTCAAAAACATACCTTGAACAGTCTTAAGAGCCTAAAATTATCTTGATACCAAACACTAAAAAAATGGATTTGGAGTCTTCTGTTCTCCATCCCAGGCTTCTTTAGTTCACATCTCATTTCTTAAGCCCTTGACGTTGTCTCTATCAGTTTTCTATGGCAGGGGATAAAAACACTGTTTCAGTTGTTTGATTTTTACTGTGTGATTAGTCTAAGCATGATATAGAGAAAAGCACGTAAAGCATTATTTTATTTGAAAGCCAGAAGCACATAATGTTTATTAATAAAGAGTCTGGTTTACATAGATTTTATTATTATTGAGCATAAAATGGTTTATATTACAAGCAAGGGTGAAATTACTAACTAATTAGCCTGTGAAGATCATGTTTAATGGAATATATAAATCTAGGGTGTTGCTTTTTTTTTCTGCAAACCTTAAGGGTCTTATTCATTAAACATGTACATATGCAGCCTTTATGCTGAAACAGGGGATTGTGACATATAATTCAAGGTCAAACGATTCATTCTGTTTCTGGATGTCCAAAAATCTCAGAGCTTTAAATTCCTTAACTATTAATGGAAGTTGGTTTCAACACACAGCTGCTGTAGCATGCACACTGAATTCAACCATAACTGATGGTAACTGAGAAAAGCAAAAGTGAAGAACAGACGGGCTAAATTATCTATTTGTCTGTCTGTCTCTCTCTGGATACTGTAGCTTAAAACCCACTTAACTCTTCCAAAGGAACTTTGTTTCTATTAACTTAGAGGATTGCACAATCTTTGTAAACACACCATTCTCGTATATTTCAGTTAAATTTTGTAATAGTACCATAAAATGTGTCAGGCATTGCAATAAACTATCAGTTACAGGAAGCACAAATTGGTATGGGAAAATTACTAGAAACCATGTCTTAGAAGGAAGAAAAAAAAATTTTAAGAACTTGGAAAAAGAATCCTCAATGTTTCCTTAAAATGTGTGTTTCTTATTTTAATAAAAACAGAGATTGTGTGTTTTAAGTCCGGTTTCAGGGTTAGAAGCAGTGTGGCTACTTTATTTCAATGCTAGTCTCTCCAGGCCACTAGAGACTGTAACCTTCCCTCTTTACCTATCTCCTACCACTCTGGAGTAGGAATGCTATCAGGGGCTAAAGCAGGGACAGGCAGACAAATGAATGTTGCCATTTTTTACTTTCAGAAGCCGTTTTAGGGGCAAAACTTAGAGCATATTGGGTTTGCTGTATATTACATCATTGGTTAAAAGTTGATTTGCCATATATCCTGACTCTAGTACTTTCATTCAAAATCCAAGTTAGTAAAGGTGACCAATTCACCTCTGCTCTGGAACAGGAATATGCTTCTTTGCAAGAGTAAAGAGGCCTGGGCTGAGGGCTTGCTGCTGCTACTGCTAAGTCGCTTCAGTCGTGTCCGACTCTGTGCGACCCCATAGACGGTAGCTCACCAGGCTCTCCCGTCCCTGGGATTCTCCAGGCAGGAACACTGGAGTGGGTTGCCATTTCCTTCTCCAATGCGAGAAAGTGAAAAGTAAAAGTGAAGTTGCTCTGTCGTGTCCAACTCTTAGCGACCCCATGGACTGCAGCTTACCAGGCTCCTCCATCCATGGGATTTTCCAGGCAAGAGTACTGGAGTGGGGTGCCATTGCCTTCTCCGGGGCTGAGTGCTTAGACTGGCTGAATGGTAGCAAGTTGTTTCATTTGTCTCTTGCTTGTTTGAACAGCCTCAGAGTGACTACAATAAAAACAAAAAATCAAATCAAAACAGAAAACCCAGCTTAGCTACCATGATAATACTAGAGTGATTTTCAGTTATCCTGGGACCATCCCAACAACCCCAAATGATGAAAACATTATTCACAATGAGATAAGGCTGCATGTTTCCATAAAGGCTCTGACTTTCCATTTTATGGAAATGCTTTTGTTTTAATGGCAGAACTCAGAACGAATCTAGACTTACCAAACCATAAGATTTGTATTCAGGAAATATGTGTTTAGGAAGAACTTCGAATGTTTGCTCTGGAGAGCGTGGGATTCTTGGACAAGGGTGTTTGCGGGCTCTGAGAGCCGGGCTGGCCAGGCGCACATCATTTAAAGATGAACACTGCCCCCTGCTGGCAAGAGGCCGCATTACCTCCCGAAAGTACATGTGAGGGTGGAAAAACCACCACTGTATAAAGGGAAAATTCATTTTGATTCTTTCAACTTTTCTTCAGTTCTTAGCTTGACAGCTGAGTTCAGAAGTATTATAACTGCCAAGCATCACTATTGCATTGCAAGACAACTTGGTTTATTTTATTATTCTCAGCTCATTATGATGAACTACCACCCCTGGCAGAAATCCACCTAAATGAAAAGATAAGAGAAACAAAGACAGCCACTGTGGTGACTGGGAGGGCTTTTAAGATGGACAGGGGCACGGAAAAGAGAAAACTCTGTAAAAACCGATTTGATAGTTTATAATTCGACTCTAGCCAGTCACAGCCTCAAATGCTAGAGAGAGAATTCAAGATGACAGTTCTCAAAGAGCTCACAGAAGGAGCTTAATCATCTAATTTTCTGTCTGTATCTTTTCCTCCTAAACTGAGCACCACAATAGAGTAGCCAGGGAAAGGGTGTGGAGCCCAGGAGTGGGGACTCAGAACTTTAGGAGGGATTAGAGCACTCTAAGGATACTCCAGGGTGTGGCCCCACCCCAGCTTCCTTCCTGCCGGGAAGCTCTCAGAGCAAAGACTCCAGGAGGAAAACTTGTGGGCAGGTTGCTGAGGGGACATCGGACACACAGGTCAGATTCAGTTCCTGAGTACCCGCTGTAACAGTGGGCAGTGTTTACCAGTTATTCATATAGATTGTCCTTTTAATACTGTTCTATAAATACAACTCTCTGAGGAAGGTATTACACCTCAGCCCTTTACGAGTTAGGAAATTTGGAATTGAAAAGATAAAATAGCTTGCTCATGACCATGCAGTCAGCAGGTGGAACAGACCCTGTGCTCATTCCGCTTTAGACATCTGTGGAGTTGACACGCAGCTCTGCTTTCCAAACTTCCCCTGCCAACCTGTGGAAGTTTAGATAGCAATGTGCTGCATGTGGTGATCTAAAAATTCTATTAAATATTCACTCCGTTCATTGATAACATTCCTTGTAGGAAGTCGTTCTGGCCTCCAAAGTACCACCATGCTTTGTAAATAAGAATTAATTCCATATTAAGTGACATTTTATGCCCAAATTCAGAAAAATTATTATACTTAGAGAACAAATCATATATTCCCTCAAAACATCTTTCTTCTCATAGATATTAACTTTAAATAAAATATGATCATGTCACTCCCCTCTGAAAAGTCTTCATTATTCTTTGGAACTGGATAGTAAAAGGTGCTCAGTGTGAAAAGTATTCTAAAATCAAATCAGTTTAAAGAAAGTTTCATTTTATATTGCACTGTGGGAATACCAATAGCTCTGAAAAATCCAACAGTAAGAAAGACTAATTTTGTTGGAACAAACATTTCTCCAACTTATTGAGCCACGCAATAGTATTACTGGAACATTTTTTAACAGATCAAAGAATATGGGGAACACAGTTTAGGGACTATTGGCTTAATGAAAAATTCTAGGTTCTTTAATTGGCACATAAATCTTTCATAAACCAATTCTTGCTCACCTTCAGCTTCTTTTTAACCCTCCATGCAGCCTACAATTGAAACAAATATTTGCTATTTCCTAAATTTATCTTGTTATCTTATGCCTGTGTGTCTTTAAATATACTGGTCCTTCTGCCTGGAGCATCCTTGGACCTCTCTGTCCACTTGGCCACCTCCTAACCATTCTTTCAAGCCTCAAGTCAGCTGTTTCTCTGTGAAGATGCTTCTTTCTCTAACTTCCCCCAGGAAGGTTTAGATACTGCTCCTTCTATATCTGGAACTTTCTGGGTACCTCTTTCCTCTTACTGCAACGTTGTGCATTTTTCTCCTTCTCTTTCCCTATTAACTCTTCAGGAGACCCAAAGTATCCTTACTCCCCAGGATTTATCAATGCCTGGGGAATTTGTTCTGAGATTTCCTTCTTCATTTAACTTCTTTCTTTATTCAAAGCTGTCCTATACAAAGTAATTTCATCTCCTCTTTAATATCTTGATAATGTTAATAATGATAATAGCTAATATTTGAGCGCTTAGTATATGCCAGGCTTCACACTAATTATTTCCCACAGATTAGCTTGCTCAGTGATATGAATATATGATCATTTCCATTCTACAAACAAGGAAATAAAGGCACATGGAAGTTAAGTAATCTGTTCAAGTTCATGGAACAGGTAAATAAATGATCTGTACCCAAAGGATCTGTACGTAAAGATTCTCCACACAGTCTCTATATTCTCTTATAACATTACAGTATAGGACCTATAGTATTATATTCAACAGGAAAAAAAGTTCATTACAATGGAAATAGAAAAACAAGGCATAAGCTTTCTTCCAATTCACCAAGGAAGGGGATAGTGCTTTAGTTGCTAAGTCATGTCTGACTCTTTCATCCCCACGGACATTAGCCTGCCAGGCTCCTCTGTCCATGGTATTCTCCAGGCAAGAATATTGGAGTGGGTTGCCATTTCCTTCTCCAGGGCATCTTCCTGACCCAGGAATTGAACCTGGGTCTCTTGCATTGCAGGCAGATCCTTTAGTGACTGAGCTAGGAGGGAAGCCCGAGGAGGGGGAAGAATTAAATATTTATAGTGCAGTGAAGGAGGATCACAGAAGAACTAATCTGAAAAAAATCCACCTGGCAAGTTCTTGGAGGAAAATGAGAGCATTATAAAGAAGGTTGGGAATATGATTTATTCCCCAATAACGGAGCAGCCTCCAGAGGTTACCTGGAGGGCCAGCTGGGGACTGAACTTGGGGTCAACTGCTGTTCCATCACTGGAGGGAGTGGCATATTGCTGGCAGCTGTGGTTGGGACTGCAGTCACGTGGCCACAACAGGCACAACAACCACCCCACAACTTCAATGTATCTGTCCCGCACCCTGCAGTTTCCCATTTTCAGAAGGGAAACAGGCTCTGAAAGGCCCATGACTGCTCCAGGTTACTCAATCAGTAACAAAGTTGAGCTCAACTCCAGATCTCACCCCAGAGGCCTTCACTCCAGGGAAAAGAAGCTGTCTTTAAAAGCCTGTTAGCATTTTAGCTGCTTCTGTGAACTTGTATTTGCTCTTGTATTTCTTTTTCTTGAATTTTAGCCTAGTCATTCAAAACCAGACTGGATATCCCTTGAGACAGAATGTTATGCTTTTGTCTGTTGGTGTAGAGTGTAAAGTATATCTTCATTGAATACTTGTTCACTGATTAATTAAATGAGGCCCAAGACCAAACACTAGGCGAAGTGGGTGGACCTCTTGACTATCAGGCTGCTGAAGTTGTTGCATCACTCTGTGGGGAACCCTGCCACTCTGTCTCTGATTGGTCTCAAGGCATTCATTAAGTTTCTTGATTTCTCTTTGTCTCCATGGCATAGTTAATAAAAATGAAGATACAGATTTGTCTGAGGGTCCTTCTAGTTCCAAATTTCTAGGGCGAGAGTTTCAACATTGAAGAGAACAGAAATTCCCCCAAGAATACTGACATAACTGGTAAATAATTTGAATTTGCAGTGGTTTGCAGAAGAACTTGAAAGCATGAGTACTATGTTTCCAGTACATAGCTTGCCCTTAAAAATAAATGAATAAAGAAACAGACAGGCTCTTTTCCTAATTCATATGCCTGTTGCAAAGGCTTTCCAACCATAAACCAGGCTGTAGGCTTTATATATATCTTGTAGTATGGCTGATGCCACAATTCGATAGTAATAATGCTGTTTTAAACAGGAGCCAGAGATCACAGAACATGCCTTACATTGCCACCACCTTAACACTTGAGAAAGTCCTGACTTTTTAATGACTATGACTGTTTCAGGAAAACTGCTGGGAAAACCTCAGAGATGCCCTTGGTTGCTGGAATCTTTGCTTTAAGCTGAGAATTTAAACTATTAAACTTTCTGTTATGGAAGGAATTGTGTCCCCCACCTCCCCACCCCAGCAAAGTATACATTGAAACCCTAATTTCCAATGTGACTGTACTTGAGGCAAGATCTTTAGGGCGTAATTAAGGTTAAATGAGGTCATAAGATTGAGGCTCTAATTCAATAGAACTGATGTCCCCCTGAAAAGAAGAAGAAACACCAGAGATCTCTCTCTCTCTCCCCATCATGTGAGGACACAGTGAGAAGATGACCACCTGGAAGCCAGGAAGAAAGGCCTCAGAAGGAATCAAACTCATCAACACCTTGATCTTGAACCACCAGCCTCCAGAACTGTAAGAAAATAAATTTCTGTTGTTTAAGCAACATAGTCTATGGCACTTTGTTATGGCAGCCCTAGTAAAATAATATGCACCCTAAAACCAGTTTTGTGATAGCCCCTAAAATCACTTCCATTTGTATTTAGTGATTAAATCACAGCCTCTGAGACTTGGCCAAAGGCTATAGGCAAAGAGATGGGGAAATGCCACACAAAATCTTGTTCATTTTGTCCTTAGACAACTGGTGAGTCCATGCCTGCCTCTTAGCTAGCACCATGGAAGCATGGCCACCGGGGCAGCAGCTTCCAGAATTTTGTGCTGCTCTACGGGCACCTGCCTGTCTGCGATGTTCCCCACCTGTCAGTTCACTGCTTTGCCTGTGGACCAAGAAAAGAGACGGCAGACCATCACTCCCCTGCTGTGCCCAGTTTTACTAATATTCATCCATCCATTCTGTTATTCAACAAATATTTATTGAAGCCTACTGTATGCCAAGCACTATTTCAGGAACTTGGGATATCGCAGTGAGAAAATAAGCAAAAATTCCCATCTTCATGGAGTTTACATTCTAATGAAATAACTTCTAATGGAGCAAGAATTCTCATTTATTTTATCTTATTTTAATACTGCTCTTTACTTTTCACAAGTTACCTTATCCTTTACTACAGCAGGTTTCCATCTTTAGTCATTTTCTTGATCTGCTTTCCCATGTCCTTTAGTGCATTTTACCAATAGGGATGTGGGGCAAAAGGTAATTGAATCTACTACTTGTCAAGTCTGGAGTACAGAATAACCATCAGAAAGCAAAGCACAAGTGCTTCACAGTCTTAGTTTCCACTAAGCCCTGTACTGGCAGTAAAAACACAAACAAAGTTCCCCATAACCTCTCCATGGGGGCCCTTCTTGGCTGATTTCTTGTAACTCTGTTGCACTGGTTCAGACAAAATCAACCAAGGTCATGACAGTGAAATGCATATTGCACGCTGACCCCAGAATTTGGATATGAGTTACAAGCATGAACTCAAAGCCAGAACACAGGATCTACCCTGTAATTATTTTATTTTTGACTACACAAAGTCTCAATCAAATGGCTATCCTGGGTTCAAAGCACTCTTTTCTGAAAACATCTAGAAACCAACGTATACTTATGTGTAAAATGCACATATTAAATATAAATGATTCAGCAACATGGATCAGATTTTACATACTGTAAAAAAAATCTCTTCTTTAAAGCTGATCACCCTAGACATTACCTTCATCATATTTACAAATCTGTTTGAAGATTAAATCTTTTTTTTCCCCCTTTACCCAAATCAGTAAACAAACTATCAATGTCCCAAGGCTTTATGTTAAAGCAAGAGAATTTCTCTAGGCTGTGGCTAATCACCCTTTGTATTTGTTGTTGTTGTTGTTGTTTCTTAACCCCTCTGACAGTTTTGTCACACTGCAAGCTCACCCTCTCTGAAATGAAGACAGTGACAATAGTATTGAGGAGTATGTGTTTGGGTCAAAAAAAAAATGGGGTTTCATTCCAAGAAACTCATCATACAGAAGTTGCCTAGACTTGACCTTCCGCCATAGAGGAACAAGTTAGAACAAGCTCTTGGAATGGTTGTATATAGTCAAGGCAATCTGATTCTCAAGACAAAGCTTAGTAACCCCCACAATGCAGATGCCAGATCACTAGAGAAATCCAAGTCCTTGACCTTGGAACTCCAATGAGGAAGTCAGCATCTGATGTACAGATGAAGCCCAGCCTGAGAGACATTAAAAACAATGCTTGCTGTTCAGTCACCAAGTTGTGTCCAACTCTTCACAACCCCATGGACTGCAGCACGCGAGGCTTCCCTGTCCCCCACCATCTCCCAGAGTTTGCCCAAGTTCATGTCCATTGAATTAGTGATGCCATCCAACCAAACAGACATTGTTTAAAATCACTGGTATTTGGCCATCATACATCAAACTGGCTTGAAAATCATAATCTTTCTACTAAGGGGTTAGATCCTAAGACTAGCAGAGACACTGAACCCTCATTACATATATTGGAAAGTAACTTCCACCAAGAATCACAAGCAGGTGGGTTAAGACCTCCCTTGGACAAGGTGTTCTCTGCATTTATTTTTCTGTGGGAAATTAAATAAGAAGACCTCACTGCTGGGGCTTGGGTTAAATAAATAAATAAACCCCATCCCCAGCTTCCCAATTGTGTTCCTTGTGTTCAGCATCCTGATTACAGATGAGCGTGTTCCTTGTGTTCTGCCAAACGGAGGTCCTTCTTAACTCCTCTTCTCTCCCCCACCTCCACTAACCTGTCGGGTCACCAGGTCAAGTTCAGACTGACATTCTTCTGCATTTTGTCCTCACTGTTGGCATAAGTAACATCCTGTTTCAAATAAGGTTTAAAAAAAAAAAACCCTCATAAAGCTCCTTGGACATCAAATGGCTCTTACAAAACAACAATTTGATAAATTAAGTGTAAATGAATCAGAAACATGTGGATCAAGTTTCCCTCAGAATACGCATGGGTTTAAGTATTCAGAGGGAAAGTGCTTGGGAAAAACGTGTTCTGAACCCAAAATGTTTGAAAAATAAGCCCAAACTTCTTTGGCAGTTTCCCCACCCCAGATCAACCCACGTGATAAATATTGGTGTGTGTAGGTATAGCGCAGGGTCACGGGGGGCGCTCGCAGCCCTGCCGCCACGACTAATAACTATGGTATATGGAGTGAGCCGTGAAGAGGGGCTGCAAGGCTGAGGCCTCCGGCTCGCCTGTGTTCCCACTCACCCCGGGTTTGTTTTTGTTTGGTTTTTCATATGAGAGCAGAACCGTTGTAATGATTTCCACTACCACTCCCCTCCCCATCGTTTTATTCCCATCGCTGAAACCCTCGGGGAGAATCTACTGTGTGTGACAAAGAACTATGTCTTTTCTCTGTGTTACAGACCTTGGATCGCATCCAGGGCCCCCCTTTTCCCCCGAGGGCTGCTCTGCTCGTTTATGATTCGCATTTCATTGCGGTACACTGAACCCGGCAAGTTGTTGTCTGAACCAGCAGAATGGTGAAAGCTAAAAGTAGCAAGCAAGAAGTCTCCATTCTCATTCTGCCCAGAGTCTGCACTGCCAGAAATCTAAAGCCAAATTTGATCTAAAATTTATACAAGCAAAGAGCATCAACACAAGTACACTCCGTCTCTCTTCTCTTCCCCTTTCCCAAGACCCTCTTGACCTGGGAACCTCTATTTTATGTTTAATTTAATTTCGGGTTGCTAATTATCATCTTTTTCTTTTCCCCCACCCTTATTTGATCTTGTCATTCACTTTCACAAGGTCCTTATTTTATTTTTTTAAGCTTTTTAACCCATGAATCTTTAACTTGCAAAACTGAACAGTCAACTTTTGGAATATGAAAACTATGAACTCCAAAGAGGAAGGAGTAGGCACAAGAAGAGAAGTATAATATTTGGAAGGGAAAATTCAATTTAGAAGGTATTAAAATACACCAAATGTATTCTATATAGGGAAATAATATATTAGCATTTTTTATATTAGCATTTTTATAAATGCTAATGAAAGAGTTATAGGACAGTTTGTTTCTTTGTTTTTAATGAAGTCATCTCTGATATTCCGATAGGTTAGCTGGGACTACAAAAGAAAAGTACTAATTTTAAGACAGATCTCCTAAACTACACATCCTTTTTTGGGAAGTTATACTGAAATATATTCATGGGGAAGTCTTACCAGCACCTCAAAATAACAAGTACCTCCTCCCCTGTATCCCTACCTTTGTTAAGGATAATGGATAAAGTGACTTCTTTTCACACTCCATGTCCAAGAGGCCATGAAGTGAAAATGTTAGTCGCTCAGTCATGTTTGACTCTTTATGACCCCGTGGACTGTAGCCCACTAGGCTCCTCTGTCCTTGGGATTTTCCAGACAAGAATACTGGAGTGGGCTGCCATTTCCTTCTCCAGGGGATTTTCCCAACCCAGGGATTGAACCAGGCTCTCCTGCATTACTGGCAGACACTTTACCTTCTAAGCTACCAGGGATGCCCCAAGAGGCCGTTATGAGTGATTATTTGCTAAATGCTTCCTATTTCCTTCACACCTGAGCCCCTCTGCCTGGGTTTGTACAACCACATGCTCATCTGTTTGTGATCTGTGTGTCAGTCCATCATGCACACTACAATCCTAGTGATGTTTTCTTATGCACCCCTGAGTGTGACCCAGCCCTGCTGAAATCCTGCCATGCCTTCCATTCCTAGGAAACTGGTGCTCAAAAGTCAAGAGGTGGAGGGAAGAAAATTGAGTCGAATCTCCCCCCAGAGCTTTTACATTCTGTATTGTTTCTATAATAACTGCCTTTTCTCCCTCTTGATTGGGAATAGTGTCAGGGCTTACAAGTGAGCTGGAAAGGAATCTGGTTCATTGTGAGGTAGTCACTCTTCCCCTTCCTGCTCACCTCCCCTTCTCCTCCACTCCTCAAAACCTTCTGGCCTTGAAGATGGAGTCTAAACTCCCCAGGGCACAGGAGGCCTTGCAGGAGTAGGGATCCAGCAGCTCTGCCCCAGCTCTGCCCTGCACATACCCTACTGCGGTCACCCATTCTGACTCTCTTCTTTTCTATATTGGTAGTGCCGGCTCTTTTCTCCACCTGAAATGCCCCTTCTTCCCTGACTAACTCCACTTCTCCATCAAGCCTCAACACAAACATTTCTTCTAATCACCTGGGCACACTGGGCCCTTCACATGTCACCTGTCTGTCTCTTTCCCAGAGCAGGACTTCCTGAGGAATGAAACCAGATCTTACCAGTCTTCATTCCCCCTAGAAGATGCTAAATGGTTTTTGAATGACTAGATTCACTCATGTATAAATAAATAAATGAGTAAAAGAAATCACAGTAGTCAGGTCTATATGAGCTGACTCATATGTTTTGCAAACAATTTGTACTAATATCTTATTATTAAACAATTAATCCAACCTGGCCACTAAGCTACCAGCAATAACCAGGCTGCCGTACAACTGAACTAGTTATTTTGGTCATCTTAACATGCAAATGAGATTTAGCCATTTATTGATTGAGCCATATATGAAGTAAATTCTCTCTCTAAAAAAAGAAGTATATAGCAACTATTATAAATTTAAAATACTAACACATTTACTTATTGAGTACTTACTATGTACTGGGCAGTGACTTACATGTTTTATGTGTATTGATTCATTTAGTCCTCAGAAGCTCTGCAAGGTACGTGCCTTTACAGTACCCACTTAACAGATGAGGAAGATACCTACAGGTACCCAGCAGAACACACACAGCCCATGTTCTCACCCAATAGTTTATATCCTGTCTCTCAGGACACAAATGGGCATTGTGTAATTTTTATTAGAAATAGCAAACAATGTTTTCCAAAGGAGAACCATAATTATATTGTCTACAGTTTCCATCCTATATTCAGATCAAAGTGAAACTCTTTTAGTCCTGCTCGACTCTTTGTGACCCCCATGGACTATACAGTCCATGGAATTCTCTAGGCCAGAATACTGGAGTGTGTAGCCTTTCCCTTCTCCAGGGGATCTTCCCAACCCAGGGATCAAACCCAGGTCTCCTGCATTGCAGGCAAATTCTTTTACCAGCTGAGCCACAGAGGAAGCCCATTCAGACTGAAAAGGCCTTGCAAATCCCAGTTGCTCTTGTAGTTAGATCCTGTCACTTCCATTGGTCAATTCATTCATAAAACATAACACAGCAAAAGTTGGGGAGATAAAGTTGTTTCTGACTTAACTGATTTTTGCTCCCTTACCCATAAAACTGGTTTTGAGATGACTTTAACTTAACCATTCCCTGGAGAGCAAAAAACTGGGGTGTCCTGCAGCTTTTAGGATACTGGATTCCAAAAAGGGCCAAAGACATGTCAATCAAGGGAGCAGACCCGGAAGCTGGAGTGACCAGGAGAGGCAGGGAGAGGCTCAAGGTCTCTGACGTGGCTGACTATCCACACAGCCTCTTCTCTCAAGACTCTGAACTTTTAAATGAAAGCATTTAAAAAAGAGTATGGCCTGTCAATGCTCTGTTTAACCAAGATAGGAAACCAGGTTTAGTTAAAGGAGGTGAAAACCATACTTGTAGCCATGTCATCTTTTGCTATTTCTTTTTGTAATCTTGTGTTATAATTACTTTGAAATAACAATAAAAATTAAATCAATAATGGTTCTTCTTTCCTAAAATGTGGGCAGGAGGCTTGTATTCATATTCACCTCCATGGTCTTATCCCAATTCCCAGAGAATCTCAGTTGGGCCTTCTGGTCTACCAGGAGACTCTGTAACCTTGTGTACCTGACACTGAATTCTGTGCCCAGCTCCTCAGTGGAAAGCAGACCATTTAACCTTCCTTCGCCTCTATCTCTCCATCTGTAAAAGATGTGAAATAATGCAGGCCACCTGCTTCCTTCACAGGAGAGTGGTGAGAATTAATGATATCAGGTTAATGCTGTCAGCTTTCTGAAGGGTCCAGGGAATTTGGAATGAGAGACCCCGTATGGATATCAGATATGGTTCCCTAATCAAAGGACTTCGGGCTGTCCATATATCTTCAGAATCAGGGGCATTGGAACACCAGCTTTTCTATTTGTTATTTGAAATGGTGCCCAAAAGAGAAGAGGACAAGACATGACGGAAGGATATGACCGAGACAACCCTTCTGGTGACCGTCCATTCAACATCTGTCCGAGGGGAGGTGATTACAGGCTTCAGATTGCCAAGTCCATTATCATTAGCACATTATTTGGTGCTGAATGCATTGAAAGGACAGGTCAGGCCACAAATGTCTTTGTTAAATGGAGAGCAACCCCCACCCTCATCCTGCCCACTCCAGGCAAGTGTGCTGTGGGGTGCCTTTCTCCCCTCCCCACAACCCTAACTGCACTAGCACCCCATCCTAGGCCCCTACCCCTCATTTAAGAGTTCACAAATCGTTCCTGCTAGTTTAAGCAAAAATGTTCCAAGAGGTAACGGGGCCACGATAATTAATTTTGCTCCTTGACTGGAAGGTGAAAAGCTTTTTATTATGTAAATTATAAATGTCCTGAAGGGAAACTTTATCTCTCTCTCACCAATGAGCCCATCAAGCTGCCTGAATCAGGATTTTTTTTATGTTTATTAGTCTAGGGGGGCCAGTTAGGACGTTTCATGGCTTCTAAGTGCTGACATTTATCTATTGCTTCCAAATAAGCTTAGTGGCAGGGAGCCATGGGCATATCGCTAAATACAGAGGGGTGGGGGGAGAGTCCAACTACAGACAGGCAGTGCAAATGGAGCAAACCTCTGGGCCTGAAAGATGGGTGAGAGCCCACTGCTCCCTGTGCTGAGGGCTTTTGTTTCTCCCTGTATTGACCCTTTATCCCATCTTGCTCTCTTGTGATTCCTTCTGACCTGTCTAATTTCTGCCTTGGCTAATGATACCCTGGGGTTCTGGGCACAGCCAACCCTTCCTCCACAGCCATCATTATCCCTAGCCATACTCTTTAGGCTCTTTGTTTGGGGACCTCTTCACTCTCAAAGAACACTAGAGTGTTTTCCTTCCCTCAGAGGAACAATTTTATACACTAAAATGATTGCATTTTATATATGAGCTTGACTGGGCCCCAGTGCCCAGATATCTGGGCAAATGTTACTCTGGATGTCTCTGTATTTTTGGATGAGATTAAACTTTAAATTGGTAAACTTTGAGTAAAGCAGATTGTTCTTCATGATGTTGGTGGGCCTCATCCAATCAGTAGAAGGCCTGAATAGAGCAAAAGACTGAACTCTGAGCAAGAAGCGATTCTGCAGCAGATGATTTTGGACTTGAATTGTAACACCCACTCTTTGCTTGGCCTCCAGTCTACTGGCCCACCCTGCAGATTCAGGACTTGCAGCCTACAGAAGTCAATTCTTTAAAATCTCTATATATAGATAAAAGATACAGGTGTATACTATTGTTTCTGTTTCTCTGGAGAATCCCGACTAATACCTATGCCTATGAGCATATAGACTAAAACACCACTCCACTCCAAAAGGTTAAGGTATATGATAGTGACCTAACAAGCCTTGAGGACAGGTAAGCTTTGGTGTTCTTATTTGACACAATAACATCTTTTGAACTCTAGCTGGGCTGTTGGGTAACACGTCCTAGACTTCACAGTACAACAGAAAGCTGATAGAAAAGAGGCAGAGAGAGGTGAGATGAGTGTTTTCTAAACAGTCCAGATTTGAGTGCAGGCTCTGCATCCTTCATTTAGGAAGTAATAACTTATGGCTGATTCATGTTGAGGTTTGACAGAAAACAACAAAATTTTGTAAAGCAATTATCCTTAATTAAAAATAATTTAAAAAAGAGAAGTAATAAACCTATCTCACTGATGGACATATGGCACAATTTCATAAGAAGCTTATAGGAAGAGTTTCATCTTCCAACACTACAAAGGTCTAGACACACAGAGGAGATGAAACAGTGCCTTGCTTTCCTGGAGCTTATAATCTAGTGTAGGATTCGGGTATTAAACAGAAAACACGTGTGTGCTCAGTTGAGTCCAGATCTTTGCAACCCTTTGGACTGTAGCCTGCCAGGTTCCTCTGTCCATGAGATTCTCTAAGAATACTAGAGTGGGTTGCCATTTCCTCCTCCAGGGGATTTTCCTGACCCAGGGGTTGCACCTGAGTCTCCTGTGTCTCCTGCATTGCAGGCAGATTCTTTACCCCTTGAGCCATAAAGTCACATGCAAATATATGTCACGATACCTGCTGAATTCCACTAGAGGAAATAAACTTGTTTCATTATAAGTTGAAAGGAAAAGTGAAAGTGAAGTTGCTCAGTCATGTCTGACTCCTTGCAACACTATGGACTGTAGTCTGCCAGGCTCTTCCATCCATGGAATTCTCCAGGCAAGAATACTAGGGTGGGTTGCCATTTCCTTTTCCAGGGGATCTTCCCAACCCAGGGATCAAACCTAGGCCTCCTACATTTCAGGCAGACTCTTTAACATCTGAGCCACAAGGTAAGCTCAAGAGACAACAGTTTAGAGAAACTGAAAAACAAATCGGAGTTGCCAAAGTTAGGGGAGAGCATTTCAAGTGAAGCAGCAGCTGATGTGGAGCTTTTAGGCAGGGCAGATCTCAATGAAAAGCAAAGGAAAGGGAGTGTGGAGAGTGGAACCCTGGCGTGAGGAGGGGTAGGCAGGGCCAAGCATGCCAGAGCCCGTCTGCCCTGAAGAGGAAGCTGTGTTTTCTCCAAGTACAGTGAAAAGCTAGTGAAGTATTTTAAGCAGAAGAGTGGCATTATCTTAATTTCTATTTGCAAAAATTATTTTGGCTTCCTCTGTGTGGAAAATAGATTGGAGAGTAGAGAGTACATATGGTAAGACCAACATGATGGACATTTTTGTGTCCTCTCTTCTCCAACTGGATAAGGGGAAACCTATATTTGCCAGTCCCACCTTGGCTTGGTACCTTGTGGAGAGATTTTTGCTTATAGGGGGATATATTTAATTGAAATATATAATTGAAAAATGGAGAAATAAGAGAGAGAGACATGGGTGAGGGAGGGGGTCGAAAGGAAGGAATTATAGTAAATAAGAACGTTATTTGAGGCTTCTTTCTTTTTCTGGGAGCAACTTGCAAGGATAGAAAACCAGTGGAGAAGGAAAGGGGAATTTAAACTATTGTGGATTATGATGAGATCTTTCTATATTTATCAAGAAAAGTAAGTTAAGAATGAAAGTGAAAGTTGCATCTGACTCTTTGCAATCCTGAGGACTATACAGTCCATGAAATTCTCCAGGCCAGAAGACTGGAGTGGGTAGCCTTTCTCTTCTCCTGGGGATCTTCCCAACCCAGGGATCGAACCCAGGTCTCCCACATTGCAGGAGGATTCTTTACCAACTAAGAACTACGAGGGGAGCCCCAAGTTAAGAACAGGAGTCCTTTATTAATTACTGCTGGTTGTCGGATGGTGCTTCCCTGTGTCTTCCACTCCTCCATGACTGGACTATGTAGGACTTTATAAAAGGGTTGTCACTTTACAAAAGGTATATTTAAGCACCCAACAGATGAGAGCAATGGACTTGGCTGATAGACGAGGACCTTGGGACCTGCTAGAGGTGGTGGAGACATAAACTAAAAGAAGGAACAGAGCTGACATTGTCCTCAAATCCCTCGTTTTCTCCCCTTCTTCCATGTAAAAACATTTTATCTCAGCACTTAGATACCCAGAGTACAGACTCTAATCCCCAGATTCTTTTAGAGTTGAATATGAGTGACTTTGTGGCCAAATTACGGCTAATGGGATGAGTGCCATTTCCAGAACATGCCCCTCAAAGAAAGTGGCGTCCCCTCTCCTGGCCCCTTTTCTCCATTTCCACAGGCTGGACTGTGGTGTGTGGTAAACCATCTTGGATGATAAGGTACCATCCATACAACACACCTGGGGTGGTGGAGCTAAAGACAGAGGCACCTAGAGCCCCCACACTCCATCAGGCCAAGATGGCAAACACTTGAACTAGTATGTAAGGAAGAAATAACTTTTAGCTTATTTAAGCCATTATTTTAAACCATATCCTAAGTAATACCACTTGTTTACTAGAGAGCCTCTAGTTCTCTCTAAAATTTTCCTGTCTCTCCCACTAGAGATGTGGGGGTAAAAAACCAGGGTGGTATCTTCTCACTACCCTGTTCATAGACTGGGGGACTCAGGGATCTCATAACTATGCCCTGAAGGTTAGATAAGCAGCAATTTACAAACTGAATATATATTGTTCTGTACCCACTTCCTTAGCTGTGGTTAATTAAAAATTTAAACACATACGCAACTGAAAAAAATTTTTCCCAGTATTTCTTAAAAAAAAAAAAAACAGTTTCAACACTTACAGTGGTAAAAATTTCCAATCAGGCTTTGGAAAATCTCTGCAAAAGACATTCCCACATACTCGAAACTGTGAAATCCATCATAGAGAACATGATATCTGAGTAAAAGACTCTAGTTTTACTACCAGCCCCACAAGTGACATCACAGGCAGCCTGCCTGAGCACTTTAATGCTGTGTACCTCTATTTCACATTTCGGAAAGAGCAGCTGTTCTAAAGAAATATTGTGAGGATTCGCATCCTAGATACCTGGAGTGAAAGAGGACATCACTGGGCACCTGGTCCAAGCATCCACCCAATGCCTGTTTCCCTGTCATCACTTCCTTGATAAGAAGACTGCCTTCCAAAATAGTCTGTTTCCAGGTGGTAAGGATCTCATTATTATTCAGCTTAGTATAGTTGAATCATACCACAGTAAGCATTTGCTAAAAACACCACTTTTAGGAATTCCCTGCAGTTCAGTGGCTAGGACTCAGTGTTTTCACTGCCAGAGCCTGGGTTCAGTCCCTGGTCGGGGAACTAGGATCCCACAAGCTGCGTGGCATAGCCAAAAATAAAAGCACCATTTTTACTCTGTCACACTGCTTTTTTGTGACAATGATATGAAAAAGAAAAATCAGCATGGCAAAGTGAAGGGAGGACAGACTCTCAAAGTCAGGCGAATCTGGCCTTGAACTCAGGTCTACCATTTATGTGACCTGGGGCAAGTCACTTAATGTCTTTAAGCTTCCGAGGTTATTGTAACGTGTATTTTAGGGCCCACAAATGGTGAAATATCCAGGGACACATAACTCCTGTACATAGGACTTAGTTAATAACTAACTTGGCTGTTGTTTTGCTATTACTACATTTATCATTGTCAGTCTTATAGTCACTCTAGGAACCGGCCCAGCTTTGCCACTCACCAACTATGTGACCTTGAGTAAGGTTCTTAATTCTTCTGGGCCTCCATTTCCCCATCTGTAAATGAGGAGTGATGGTAATACATCACAAGTGTGCTGTGAAGGTTAAATGTATAAAACAATATAAAACACTTTGAACTGAGCTTTAGTAATTGTGTTACATAAATGTCAGCTTCTGTAACTATCAGTCAAACTAAAAATTATTAGGAAAGCTCTCAGCTATAAGGTAAAATGAAGATCATGAATGGGGATATTTTGGAACAGTGCCTAAAAGAAAACCTCTTTTATTTGCCCTTTATAGTAAATTTGCTTCTCTAAATATGCTTTTCATTTTGATAATGTTAAGTGTTCTCAACATGAAGCAGTAAGTAGTACAGGGAACAGGAGACAATCTGGGGTTTAAAGTGGGCAGATGGAAGTCTAATATGTTTAAAGTTCTCAGAAATATTTTAAATAAAATCATAGAAAATGTGCATTTGAGAACCTTCTCTTATCTTATTCCCAATGCTGCTGCTACTGCTGCTAGCTGAGCTGAAAAGCTCAGAAGAAAGCATGGTTGACAGAGCATGGGAATAGGAGCCTGGTTTCTTTAGGGCTTGGGCCAGGTCTTTCCACCAACCAGCTGGCTGACTTACATTGTATCACTTAACATCTCTGAGCCTCAATTTCCTTATGCAAAGTGAGAGGCTTAATTAGAAGATCTCTAAAATGCCTGGGATTTCTCAGATTAAGATTCCATGTGAACCTGCTCCGATACACATTTGCAGGCAAACGGTCCTCCCTAGTTTTAGGGATAACTTTCCAAGGTGACTTATTCCATATCCCATTAAGTAATCTCAAGGTTTTAGAGTGCTGTTTGTTTGTTTGTTTGTGCCGCTGCTGCTAAGTTGCTAGAGTCGTCTCCGACTCTGTGTGACCCCATAGGCGGCAGCCCACCAGGCTCCTCCATCCCTGGGATTCTCCAGGCAAGAGTACTGGAGTGGGTTGCCATTTCCTTCTCCAGTGCATGAAAGTGAAAAGTGAAAGTGAAGTCGCTCTGTCGTGTCCCACTCTTAGCGACCCCATGGACTGCATGCAGCCTACCAGGCTCCTCCGTCCATGGGATTTTCTAGGCAAGAATACTGGAATGGGGTGCCATTGCCTTCTCCTTGTTTGTTTGTAGAGACCTATAAATGCAATGGTACTGTATCAGTCATAGTAGGTTAGGTTATGCTATGATAACAAATAATTCCAAATATCTCAGTGGCTTTCAATAACTCTGTTTTGTTTTTACTAACACTATATGTCAGCTGTTGCCCTGCTCCACGTCTTCATTTCAGGACCTAGGGTGAAGAAGCAGCCTCTGTCTGGCAGTTGCTGTTCTTCTGGAGAAGGTGGCTCTTAAAACTACAGCATGTAAATTATACACATCACTTCTACCTATATTTTATTGGCTAAAGCAAATCACATGGTTTCTCCTGACTTCAGCAAAGAGGGTATGACTAATTCATCCACCCGTGGGAAAAAAAAAACACAGTTGGCAGAGAAAATAGAGTATTTGGTGAACACCAGTACAATCTATGACAGAGGTCAATGGAGAATTTATCTCCTGAATTGGAAAATTACCTGTCCCTAAAAGGAAGGAAAAAGAACTCTGTTGAAGGCAAACATCCATACAGGAGTATTTGGAACCCAAGAACATAAAGGTAAGGACACTCACTTCTAGGAAAACTACTAGTGGAGGAAGCAGTTGTCTTTTTTGCTACTTTGTGAGAAAAATAAACGCCAAACAAATACGGGGGGCGGGGGGAAATAAGGAATAGGGTGCCGATAGGGATGCGGAGAGAGAAGAGGAGCTGGGGAAACCCAGTCTTGGAGAGACGACACCATTTTCTGCAGCTCCAGGCGGCTCCAGCTAATGACTGCGTGCAAGCAGAGTGTGCGTGCTAAGGGTGCCAGCAAGTACATAAAAGGCAGAGCAAGAAGGATCAACATGTTTTGCTGCCATTTCCAGGAAAGGGATGGTGTCCCCAGCAGCCTCCCACAGTAGATGACCAGGAAAAAAAGCAAACACATATAACACTCATTGCAACTCCGAGTCGTGACTACTGTGTTTCATAGCACATCCTCCCTCAAATCCTGGCTGCGAACCAGCCCAGCCACTTGAAGCAGCGCTGGCAGCGTGCTCTCTCTCTTGGCACTGGGTACGCATGGCAGCTGGATGGCTTGTAGTCAGTGCAGTTTTGCAGCTGGTGGTGGTAGCAATTGGCAAAAACTAGCTGTCCAGATGGGCATTAAATTTTCTTTAATGTTTATAATATGTCAAAAGAGAATAATCCTATGTCAAAGTGGCTTACAAGAACTTTGTCTCAGGAGCTTACAGAAATTCCTTTATGACAAGATGGAGGTTGCTTTATTCCGGCTACATATATGAGTCCTCTTCCCTTAAATTAGGTCCAGGGGCTCCTGCACAATGGAATCTCCTTTCGCTAAGAAGGGCTTTGGTCGGGGGAGGGGGCTCTCCAACCTATTCTCTTTCTCAGGTTTTCCACAATTCATTGATCGTTAGCCAACATGTGGCAGTACAGTCACAGGATTTGAACTGAGGGTCCAAAAGGAAAATAATGTTTGATTCTGGAATTGTTATGTTCCTCAGAGGGACCAGTAGCGTTCAGGTAATGTTATAAAATTAGGAGTAAAATAATAACTGTGTTGTGTAGAAAAAAATAGCACTGGGCAAAATATTTTCAGATACATAAAACAGGCAAGGAATGAATATCTGAAACATGTATTTTTAAATCACTATAAATCAATGAGAAAAACAAAGCAACAGCAATCGGTTTTTAAAATATGCTTATGGTATAGTATGCTTCTCATAGAAGAGGAGATTACGATGACTTGTACATTATGAAATGATGATCAGCCTCATTAGTTTTGTGATCAGGGAAGAAAAGCAAGATACCATCCTCACCAAACTAAAGACTGTGTTCCATCAGAGGTGGTGAGCTTGTGAGTCAAGGTGTGCCCCCATACCACATACACTGCTGGGGGGAACAGCCAAGTATACAAAGCAGTATGACCACTTTGGAGGATAACCTCTCAGTAGCCATAAAAGGTCAATGCAAAAGGCCTATCACTCAGAAAATCCTTCTTCACCTCTACTTCCTTCTCCCACCCTCATGCACGAACGTTCACAAGTATGCACAGGAAGGTTATGCATTGATATTCATGACAGCAGTACAACTCAAAGGATGGTCCTTGAACCACCAGCATCAGAGTTCTGAGAATGTTTACATTAGCATGTCTAATGCTTGTTAAAAATGGGACCGGTATTCCATCCCACAACTTCTGAATTAGAGAATGTGAGGGTGAGGCCAGGAATCTGTTTTAACAAGCCCCTCTGGTGATTCTGACATTTATGAAACTTTGAGCAGTACTGTGTCATAACATCGTTTGTAATGGAGGAAAAACGGAAACAATCTAAGCTCTCATCATATGCTATGGCTTATTTATATTTTAGAAAATCAGCTAGCAGTTTAAAAGAATGAGGTTGATACATGCTGATCTAGAAAAATATCCAAGATAGACAATATTGTAGAATCAGATGCAATGTAAAGTAGTATTTATGTTTTTTAAAAGCTATAGAACAATATCATGTATTTCTACATACACATTTCTACATATATATATGTATATATGTACATTGTATGTATACATGTAAACATTCAGCAAAATGTCGTATCAATTGATAATAGTGGTTATTCTGGAAAGGGTTTGGAACTGGAACAGCAGTCAAGAAAGACTATAGTTTCGGGGGAACTACATTCAATATATTATCATAACCTACAGTGGAAAAGAATCTAAAAAAGAATATGTACAAACACACACACAAATATATATGTATAACTGAATTACTCTGCTGTATCTGAAACTAACACAGGATTGCTGCTGCTGCTCTGCTAAGTCACTTCAGTCTTGTCTGACTCTGTGTGACCCCATAGATGGCAGCCCATTAGGCTCCTCTGTCCCTGGGATTCTCCAGGCAAGAACACTGGAGTGGGTTGCCATTTCCTTCTCCAATGTATGAAAGTGAAAAGTGAAAGTGAAGTCCCTCAGTCGCAGCCGACTCTTAGCGACCCCATGGACTGCAGCCTACCAGGCTCCTCCGTCCATGGGATTTTCCAGGCAAGAGTACTGGAGTGGGGTGCCATTGCTTTCTCTGTAAATCAACTATATTTTAATGAAAAATTTTTAGAAAGACTAACCTTTTGTCATTTGATTTTTTTGTAAGGGCTTATATGTGAACTATTTGTAAAACTATATTTCTAGCTGGAGATCTGGGTCCTAGACCCAACCTGGGCACCATCTAATTTCATCATCTTGTGCACATGTCAGCTTCCTCAGGCTTCAGCTTCCTAAACTGCCAAACCAGGAATCAGACCAGTCAAGTCCAGAGTCATTTTATCCAGCTTTATCTTGCTACAATTTTTGTCAGAGTCGTCTGAATGTGAAAATTAGGTTGCATAATATATTTGACCAAAGAAATAAAGGGAAGCATGCATATCTATGTCCCTTGAGGAATGAGTTAATAATTGCTTCCACATGTCATCTTAAGACTAATGACTTACATGAGACTTCTTGTGTTTAACTGTCACTTTTGGCTATATGAAGCTTTTTATTTTTAAAATTAAAAGTCTAGAGACTTGATAAAACAAATTCCTCCTTTAATTTTTCCAAGGGCTGGGTATAAGTGAATCTTTAGGACCCTGATTTTAATAGCATCAGTGTATGAAAATAAATAATGACTAAAATAAATAATACATCCTAGCAGAAGGTCTCAGCTCAGGCAATAATCATGCATGTGATGATCATATAATTACTTTGGACACAAAGATGGTGTTAGATTGAAAATCTGCAATGATGGTGCCATGTTTCCATTAAACAAAAAAAACTAGAGACTTCTTTTCTATTTCTTCAGTTTTTCATTTGTTGTTGTGGTTCAGTCGTTCAGTGGTGTACATCTCTTTGCGACCCCATGGACTGCAGCACAACAGGCTTCCCTGCCCCTCACCATCTCCCAGAGTTTGCTCAAACTCATGTCTACTGAGTCTGTGATTTCATCCAACCATCTTATCCTCTGTTGTCTCCTTCTCCTTCTGCCTTCAATCTTTCCCAGCATCAGGGTCTTTTACAAGGAGTCAGTTCTTCCCATCAGGCGGCCAAAGTACTGGAGCTTCAGCTTCAGCATCAGTCCTTCCAATGAATATTCAGGATTGATTTCTTTAGGATTGACTGTTTGGATCTCCTTGCAGTCCAAGGGACTCTCAAGAGTCTTCTCTAACACCACAGTTCAAAAGCATCAATTCTTCAGTGCTCAGCCTTCTTTATGGTCCAACTCATACATCCATACATGACTACAGGAAAAACCATAGCTTTGACTATACAGACTTTTGTTGGCAAAGTAATGTCTATGCTTTTTAATATGCTATCTAGGTTTGTCATAGCTTTACTTCCAAGAAGTAAGTTTCTTTTAATTTCATGGCTACAGTCACTATCTGCAGTGATTTTGGAGCCCAAGAAAATAAAGTCTCTCACTGTTTCCATTGTTTCCCCATCTGTTTGCCATGAAGTGATGGGACTGGATACCATGCTCTTAGTTTTTTGAATGTTGAGTTTTAAGCCAGCTTTCACTTTCATCAAGATGCTCTTTAGTTCCTCTTTGCTTTCTGCCATAAGCATAGTGTCATCTGCATAACTGAGGTTATTGATATTCTCCCAGTAATCTTGATTCCAGCTTGGTTTCATCCAGCCCAGCATTTCTCATGATGTACTCTGCATATAAGTTAAAAAGGCATATAAGTTAAAAGACAATATACTGCCTTGATGTACTCCTTTATTAATTTGGAGCCAGTCCATTGTTCTATGTCGGTTCTAACGGTTGCTTCTTGACATGCATACAAGTTTCTCAGGAGGCAGGTAAAGTGATCTGGTATTCCCATCTCTTTCAGAATTTTCCACAGTTTGGTGTGATTCACACAGTCAAAGGCTTTAACATAGTCAATGAAGCAGATGTTTTTCTAGAATTCTCTTGCTTTTTCTATGATCCGATGGATGTTGGCAATTTGATCTCTGGTTCCTCTGCCTTTTCTAAATCCATTTGGAACACTGGAAATTCTCAATTCACGTACTACTGAAGACTGGCTTGGAAGATTTTGAGCATTACTTTGCTAGTGTATGAGATGAGTGCAACATTCTTTGGCATTGCCTTTCTTTGGGATTGGAATGAAAATTGACCATTTCCAGTCCTGTGGCCACTGAGTTTTCCAAATTTGCTGGCATATTCAGTTCAGTTCACTTTCACAGCATCATTTTTAGGATTTGAAGTTACTCAGCTGGAATCCTATCACCTCCACGAGCTTTGTTCGTAGTGATGCTTCCTAAGGTCCACTTCACTTCACACTCCGGGGTGTCTGACTCTAGATGAGTGATCACACCATCCTGGGGATCTGGGTCATGAAGATCTTTTTTGTATAGTTCTTCTGTGTTTTCTTGCCACCTCTTCTTAATATCTTATGCTTCTGTTAGGTCCATACCATTTCTGTCCTTTATTGTGCCCATCTTTGCATGAAATGTTCCCTTGGTATCTCTAACTTTCTTGAAGAGATCTCTAGTCTTCCCCATTCTGTTGTTTTCCTCTATTTCTTTGCACTGATCACTTTCTTTCTTTCTTATCTCTCCTTTCTTTTCTTTGGAATTCTGCATTCAAATAGGTATATCTTTCCTTTTCTCCTTTGCCTTTCACTTCTCTTCTTTCCTCAGCTATTTGTAAGGCCTCCTTAGACAACCATTTTGCCTTTTTGCATTGGATGGTTTTGAACACTGCCTCTTGTACAATGTTACAAACCTCTTTCCATTGTTCTTCAGGCACTCTGTCTATCAGATCTAATCCCTTCAATCTATTTGTCACTTCCACTGTGAAAAATCACTAAGGGATTTGACCTAGTTCATACCTGAATGCCTTAGTGGTTTTCCCTATTTTCTTCAATTAACATCTGAATTTTGCAATAAGGAGCTCATGATCTGAGCCACAGTCAGCTCCTTGTCTTGTTTTTGCTGACTGTATAGAGCTTCTCCATCTTCAGCTGCAAAGAATATAATCAACCTGATTTTGATATTGACCGTCTGGTGATGTCCATATGTAGAGTCTTCTCTTATGTTGTTGGAAGAGGGTATTTGCTACAACAAGTGCGTTCTCTTGGCAAAACTCTGTTAGTCTTTGCCGTGCTTCATTTTGTATTCCAAGGCTAAACTTGCCTGTTACACTAGGTATCTCTTGATTTTCTACTTTTGCATTCCAGTCCCCTATGATAAAAAGGATTATCTTTTTTTGTTGTTAGTTCTATTAGATCTTGTAGGTCATCATAGAACCGTTCAACTTCTTCAGCATTAGTGGTTGGGGCATAGACTTGGATTACCGTGATATTGAATGGTTTGCCTTGGAAACAAAGAGAGATCATTCTATCATTTTTGAGATCACACTGAAATACTGCATTTTGGACTCTTTTGTTGACTATGAGGGCTACTCCATTTCTTCTACTTCATTACTACTACTGTGGGATTCTTGCCCACAGTAGTAGACATAATGGTCATCTGAATTAAATTCACCCATTCCAGTCCATTTTAGTTCACTGATTCCTAAAATGTCAATATTTACTCTTTCCATCTCCTGTTTGACCACTTTTAATTTACCTTGATTCATAGACCTAAATTTTTTATATATAATCTTAAACAATTAAGAAAGAGAAGTAGCTTGTATCATGTATGAACCTAGATTTTCACTAAGATATAGGGAAATCTGAATAAACCAGAATTCCCATGGGGACAGATATAAGAATCTTGGTTAAATAAAAATTAAAATAAAATAAAAAATAAAAGAAAACCAAATTTATACTAAAAAGCAAAAAATAAGGCAAAATTAATTACAAAGTTCAATCAATTCTGCCCCCTATCCTAAGGGAAAGTCCTGCTTTCTTTTTTTTTTTTCTGATCAAATGCAGTATTTAAACATAGAAGTGAACCGGAAAGAAAGTTAGAGACCATTAACAACCCCATTATTTTATAACCAATTAATGCTAAATTTGAGACTAGAATACAGCCTTTCTGTCTTTTAGTCCAAGGCTTCTTTCTGAGTGTTAATAGAAGAAACACAAATTACTTGAGCACCTTGTATACCAGTGGATGAGCCAGCCCAATTTTATAAAGAAATTATTTTTGAAAGTAGAGTTAAATGCCTTTCATCATATATCATTAAAGTGAATTTAAAGAAGATTTATGGGGGAAGCCTTTCTAAAATGTAAATAAAGTACACCTTTTATTGCTGTTGTTCAGCTGCTAAGTTGAGTTCAACTCTTTGCAATCCCATGGCCTGTAGCATACCAGGCCCCCCTGTCCTCCACTATCTCCTGGAGTTTGCTCAAGTTCATGTCCATTGAGTTGGTGATACTATCCAATCATCTTATCCTCAGGCACCCTCTTCTTCTGCTTTCAATCTTTCCCAGCATCAAGGTCTTTTCTAATGAGTCAGCTCTTTGCATCAGGTGGCCTAAGTATTGGACCTTCAGCTTCAGCATCAGTCCTTCCAATGAATATTCAGAGTTGATTTCCTTTAGAATTGACTGGTTTAATCTCCTTGCTGTCCAAGGGAACTCTCAAGAGTCTTCTCCAGCACCACAATGCGAAAGCATCAATTCTTCAGCGCTCAGTCTTTTTTTTTAATAGTCCAACTCGCACATTATACCTTTTATTAGAATTTAGCAATTCTGGATATGCAGTCATTTCTACTAATATTTTTTTTTTTAAGAAAGAAATGATAAAAATGGGTTGGTTATTTTCCGTGTGCCATCCCAGATCCATTCTCCAGCTTTCCCTGCCCTGCTCTGGCCCTTGGAAGCTAACCTCCACATTGGTATCCTTGCCTCCAGCCTTCTGCTGAGTTCATACAGTGGGAAATAAGACAGTAATTAGAATTTGGAGGAGACAGTCGGGTTGGGGCATATCCTTCTGCACCCCAGTCTCCATTCCTACCCTGCATCCTCACTGTCTTGTCAGCACAGGTGAGCTGACAACCCCCTTCCCATGGCTTTGAGCTATCTCCAGTCACAGTGGTCCCTGAGTCCCTTGCCACCTTTCATTGGAGTCCTTGACCCAGCCCTAAATCTCTGAAATCAGTCCCTTCACAAAACCCTTTTTGGTTAATCCCATAAGTATACCATCAATTTCTTGCAAGGACTCTTAACTGCTTATGCTCAAAGCCATCAAAAGCCTGTAGGTATATGTGAATACTGGTATAAAGCCAGTAACTGGTAAATGAAGTCCCAAGCCATCCCGGAACAAATCCCGGCCAGGGCCAGATCACATCCTGCACGACTGAAGTCTGCACAACTGAATGCTCCGCCTCTCTGTTGGGAGAAGCCACCTGCCATAAACCTGACCATCATGTGAGTTCTTGCTGGGTGTGTTGAGAGTGCAAGGCCCTGATCTCTCTTTACCCGGGTAGCTGGATGAGATGATATCTCTCTCCAGGACAAAAAGCAGTCTTGGTTACCACTTGCTATAAATAAAGCAGGTTGGACACAAACTCACCTAACATGGAGCATCCTCCTGGCCCATTGATGTGCCCTCGTGGATCTCCAGGAGCAAAGGGAACAGACAGAAACACAGTGCTTCTGCTGCTGGCTGTACTGAGTCTGGTCCAGAACTCTCAATGTCGTCTTCATCCATGACACAGGAACAGGCTAACTTATTTGCTCATGTATGTGGGGTGAAATCTCAGATTCTGATACCTTCAACTTCTTAGTCTAGACACCCTGGCCTCTTCCTACATCAGGCACACAGCTGACTTCTGTTTTTTGGATCTTGTACTTTCTCTTCCCTTCATGTGGAATGCTTGGTCCCAAGGTCTTCATGTAGCTGATTCCAGCTGTTCTCAAGCCTCAGATCACCATGTGTCACCTCCTCAGAGAGGCCTTCCATCACCATCCCAATCAGGAGTCACTCTCCTCCATCTCATATTTTATTTTCATCTTAAATTTTTTTTTTACTATTTCACATTATCTCTCAGTTGTTTTTTTTAATGCTTCTTTCCCCCAACTAAAATGTAAGCTCTAGGATGAGTCTTTGGGGTCTTATTCTCTATCTCCCTATAACTCAGAATAGCTCCTGGTCCAGTGAAGTAGCACAAATGGATATTTGATGAATAAATGAATAACCAAATGAATGAATGAGCTTTTTCAACTCTACCTTTTAGTTTGTGATATTATATGCTCTTTGAATTTCAGGTGTCTCATCTGTACAATAAAAGTAAAGCAATACTCTGTCTTGTGAAAGTGAAAGTCACTCAGTCATGTCAGACTCTTTGCGACCCCATGGACTATATAGTCCATGGAAATGTCCAGGCCAGAATACTGGAGTAGGTAGCCTTTCCCTTCTCCAGGAGATCTTCCCAACCCAGGGATCAAACCCAGGTCTTCTGCATTGCAAGTGAATTCTTTACCAGCTGAGCCACCAGAGAAGCCCAAGAATACTGAAGTGGGTAGGCTATCTCTTCTCCAGTGGATCTTCCCAATGCAGGAATCTAACCAGGATCTCCCGCCTTGTAGGCAGATTCTTTACCAACTGAGCTATCAGGGAAGCATATTATATTATATTTTTATGATATACTTTTATATTGTTTTAATAATACATATTAATATATTGTATAACTGTATTGAATATAATTATAAATTTGATGTTATATGTAACAATAAAAGATACTATTCTGAAACTGTAAAGTATAATATCATTCCTGTAAAATGCAAGGTTAAGTTTTGAAAGTACATATGTGGAGTCAATCTTAATATTTTCTGCTTTGTAATAATATCATTTAGAGAGGTCATGTAATAGTCACTGGATGCATGTCTGATTCATGTCTACTCAAAAAGGGGGTGTTAGGAACATTAAAGAGTGAGAGGCATTTCTCAACATGTCTATTCCTAAGTCATAACACATCAGCAACTTCTAACTAAATGGCACTGCTAAGGGCCTATCCAGTTCTACGTCACCACAATTATGTAGACCTCATGCAGAGATGACAACACTCAAGTGACTTCCAGGGCTTCACCCTCACTAATTAGGTGGATTCCACCATCCCTACAGGAAAATCAGGCTCACTGCTGGGTGCTCCAGCTGGGGTTGGAATGTTCACACTCTCCTCTCCTCCAGCATGACTTGCAGTTTGTACTGGATTTTGCAGAGCCTATTGGGATGTTGGTGATTTGCATCCTTATGTTACAAAATAAGACTAATACAGTATTACAAGGTGAGAGAGGACTGGGAGGATCCCTGCTCTAAATATTTTTATGTAGTGCCCACCAACCAAAGATTCACAGATTTTTATAAAAGAAATAATGGTGCCTTCCTTGGCCTCCTTCCAGCTCTTTTCTCATCTTTTCCCAACCCCCAACTCGTCCACTTCTACTCCGTACTTATTTTTGGTGACTTTACTCAAGGATGGGGCAACCTGTAGATTTGAACAGAGACCATTCCAAAGGAAAGAACCTCATGCAATGCTGAGAAGTAATTAGAAAAATCCCAAAATTTCTGACTTTATTTTCTTGGGCTCAAAAAGCACTGTGGACAGTGACTGCAGCCACTAAATTAAAAGACACTTGCTCCTTTGGAAGAAAAGCTGTGACAAACCTAGGCAGCATATTAAAAAGCAGAGACATTACGTTGCACAAAATCCTGTATAGTCAAACCTATGGCTTTTCCAGTAGTCATGTATGGACGTGTGAGCTGGACCATAAAGAAGGCTGAGCACTGAAGAACTGATGCTTTTGAATTCTTGTGGTATTAGAGAAGACTCTTGAGAGTCCCTTGGACTCCAAGGAGATCAAACCAGTCAATCCTAAAGGAAATCAGTCCTGAATATCCATTGGAAGGACTGATACTGGAGCTGAAACTCCAGTACTCTGGGCACCTGATGCAAAGAGCTGACTCCTTGTAAAAGACCCTGATGCTGGGAAAAATAGAAGGCAGGAGAAGACAGGGATGACAGAGGATAAGATGGTTGGATGGCATCACTGACTCGATCGACATGAATTTTAGCAAGCTCTGGAAGATGGTAAAGGACAGGGAAGCCTGGAGTAATGCAGTCCATGGGGTCGCAAAGAGTTGGACATGACTGAGCGACTGAACAACAACAAAACTTCTGATACCAGTGACTTCATGAAAACAAGGTTTTATTCCAGACTAGAGGAAACACCTCAAAAATTTGAAATAAATTATGTTTAAGAGAATTTTCTCATGTGAAATGACAAAGTTGGAGTATATATTTTATATATATACATATATAAGGCAATGGCACCCCACCCCAGTACTCTTGCCTGGAAAATCCCATGGACAGAGGAGCCTGGTAGGCTGCAGTCCATGAGGTCGCTAAGAGTCGGACACAACTAAGCGACTTCACTTTCACTTTTCACTTTCATGCATTGGAGAAGGAAATGGCAACCCACTACAGCGTTCTTGCCTGGAGAATCCCAGGGACGGGGGAGCCTGGTGGGCTGCCGTCTATGGGGTCGCACAGAGTCGGACACGACTGAAGCGACTTAGCAGCAGCATACATATATGTATATACATACAGAGCACACACTACATGCCAGCCAATATCCAGTAGGATCAGCACTGCAAAAGCACTACTAAATTACTAAAACATTACTTTGTTTAATCCTCACAAAAACCGTTTGAGGCAATCACTCTTTTTATTCTTACTCTATGGATGAAAAAGTTGAGGCAGGGATAAGTTATGTGAACTGCCCTCATACTGTGTGTACGTGTGCATGCCAAGTTGCTCAGTCATGTCTGTCTCTGTGTGACCCTATGGGCAGTAGTTCACCAGGTTCCTCTGTCCATGGCATTCTCCAGGCAAGAATACTGGAGTAGGTTGCCATGCCCTCCTCCAGAGGATCTTCCTGACCCAGTACTCGAGCCCTATGTCTCTCCTGTCTCTTGCACCGGCAGGCAGGTTCTTTACCACTAGCCCCACCTGGGAAGGCCTCTTGTACTCTGCTAATTCTCATGATTATATTCTCTCCAGGACCTAATTTCCAGTATGTTCTAGTGTGTCTAATATTCATATGATTGATTGTTTGGCCAGAATTTCTATTGGATAAGCCATCTTATTCAGGAGAGGCATTCTATTCCCTTTTGGAATTCAGAGGTATTGAAATCTACTTCTCTCCAGGGCTCAGAGAGGACAGCCTGCCATTTATTTTACTTAGTAAGGAGAACTTACTATGGATGCCTTAAAGGAAGTGTCTTCAGCAGACCCAGGCATAAGAACCCTAGAGTCCAGATGTGCCTTCTGTTGTAAGAGCTCTGCCCTGGACACACAGTCCTGGTGACACTCTCTCGTGTCATCTAAGTATCCTGTGTCATCTCAGACCATCTAAGTGGGTGGTCTGAGGCTCAACAATATGCCTCCATGTCTGTCATAGTTAAAAAGCTCACACCTAGAACCTGAATATATCTAGGTCTTATTTCTCCCATCTCAACACCCAGATCAGCAAGATTCAGTCCCACAATATTCAATAGTAAAAAGTAGTAAATAATAACATGAGAGATAAACAGGCAGAGCACAGAGGATTTTTATAAGTGTTAAGCAACTCTGAATAATATGTATAATACCATAAGGGTAGATACATGACCTCACATACTGTCCAAACCCATATGATATATAGCAACAAGAGTAATCCTAATGTAAAGTACGGACTCTGGGTGATAATGTTGCATGCATGTGGGTGAACTGTCACAAATGTACCATTCTGGTGGGGGATGCTTCAAGTTAAGGAGGCTATGGGTGTGCTGGGGCAGAAGGTATATGGAAACTCCGTGCTTTCCACTCAATTCTGCTGTGAAACTAAAACTTCTCTTAAAAAATAAAATTTATAATAACATGAGTTTTACTTCAGTCTCTTGAAAAGGAGACAAAAAGGAAATCCCATCCTGGAACCACGCCCACATGGCCCCTCTTTTCTATGTTCCCTGGGACTTCAGTCGCTGCGATTATGGTTATCCTGCCTTGCTCTTGGTTCTTTCTCATTCTCAATTCCTCCCCATTTGCTTTTCTTCCTGCTTACAGTTTCACACACATAAGCATGCATGCACCACCTTCCCCACCCCAACACAACAGCCATAGTAGATCTTTTCTCATATGAGTGAAGTTCACTTCCCGCTTTGCCATTCTCCTCCTGCCCTTACCCTCATCACTCGACAAGGTGCAGACTACCCTACCAGGGCCTACACGGAACCCTCTATACATTGTCCAGTAGCTGAAAATACTGTTAATGCAGTAAGGTAGCATTATAAATGCAAATTTTAAATTGCAAGAAGTACAAAATTATGCAATTTTTAAACAACACAATTTAAACAACATTAAGAGCTTTATGCACATATTTTGAAATGTGTTATTTCCCATAAATAAAGCTTTGTACAGATGATCTAACTTAAAGCTGACAAGCTGCATAAACTGTAAACAGACTTTAGTCATTGCCGTGGCCTTACCACATTACCCTATGAACAGAAACCCCCGCCATAGTTCATTTGTTATGAACTACGGCCCTGAATTCAGGCAGATTAGAACTCCATGAGGGTGTCAGGGTGTATCTTTTGATTGAATGAGAAGTATTCTTGTTGTACTTTAAGAATTTTGTCACTGCTATATGATTTAGGTAAATAAGTAGATAACCACAACATACTAAATTGAGGCTTAGTATGGAATTCAATATTTCATTTTCTACTTACAGTGCTAAGCATTTTCTAAAGAAATATAATGTATTCATGTATAAAACAGTGCTTTTTCAGCATATGCAGCCCTGAACTTAAGCGTCCACTTGATGGTTAATGATACATCTGCTAAGTGTGCAGATTGTGAAGAAAGTAGTTTCTATTGTTCAATAATCTGCCCTATTTAATTGCTCTGTTATTGAATAAAAATCCCTAAAGAATTTTCACTTCCAGCAATGGTTTCTGACTTTCTTTTGGTGTCTAGACAATAATGATTTACTGAAATGTGTGGGGAAAAACATAAGAAAACTTCTTAAAATATTAATATTTAATATTCGTAGTTATTGGAGTAGGGGGAGGGGAGAAGAGACAAAGCAATATTACAGGCTGCTACTACGTTTCCAGATCAGAATAGATTTGGTATAAATATTGATAAATTTTAATGATCCCCAACTCTCAATGTAAAACGGAAGAGATGAGTGGTGTAAGAGCTTGCCCCTCCAAAAGGAGAAGGTCGGAATGGCTGGGCACGGTGAGCATTCTCACAGAGGCCAGGAAACGCCCAGAAATGTTCTCCTGGCTCTTTCACACTCCTCCCCCAGACTGCTGCAGCAATCCATGGTGGTCCTGCACTCAAGGAATACTGCTCAGTGGCCACACGTATGCAATTTCCTTCCTGACTTCCAAAACTTTCAGTGTTGAGTTCTCCACCATTGCTTTTGCTTTCCACTTGTATATCCATGAGCGCTCATGGTCTGCCGCTCTGCCAACGTCTTCTATTTGCTTTTCTAGATCCACTTTTCACCCTTTCTCACCTCTGCCCCAGGAGGTTGACCTTCATCAATCTTCCAGCTGAATTTAGCCAGGAACAGGCTCCAGAAGGATTCTGAAGGCAGGAGGAGAAAGAGATTCAGGTATCTCCCCCTGCTCCCAACAGCTCCTGCTGGCAGAGTTGCAATGGGCCGGCTGTCATCAGCCCCTCTCCTGAAGGTTTCCCTTCTCAGACATGCAAGTCCTGTTATGATGAACACTCCAATCTCTTGCTTCTTCAGACATAGGGTGGTAATGGCTCCTCTCTTTTGCTAGCCCAGGGCACTGCATCATCTCCAGTCATTTACCTAAGCCTCGGCAACACCTGTGTAAATGTCCCCTTTATTAAACTCTTCTCAATTACCCAGTTTGATTGAGTCATGTATTTCCTGCCAGGAACATGACTCACCCTCAAACCAGGAATGGCCTATTTTTAGCCCTTCTCCACCTCCCCAATCCTACCCATCCTATAAAGCTCAGCTCCCATTTTGGTTCAAATCCTACCTTTTTATTTATGCACTCTACATCAATATCACCTATCTGAAGTGCTCTAGACTTATCAACCACAGCACACAGGGTGTCACCTGTTTCAGTGTCTTTTTATTATCTCCTCAGCATCACCAGCACAGTTGTAATATTCTTGGCTTACATCCTAACAACTCAGTACTGTGTTGGCTGAGTATTAGGCTCTCAGTAAGTCTTTCTTGGGCTGTAGAGGTCACTCCTTCCTTTGAAGGGGAGCATGTTCATCTGAAATCTTCAGAGCATGTCACAGGATCATAGCTAGAGTAGAAAGGAACTAGGGAGACACTTTGGCCCAGTCTCCCCATTGTGATGATAAGAAAACTGAGGCTCAGAAAGGTGACCTAACAGTCCAACATTTCACAGTCAGGAGGTGGCAAAGCCAGAGGGGGCCCAAAGCAAGAATTTTTTCATTATTCTTTGCCACTCTGATACTGGTTTTAGTGCCTCTGTGTCTTATTACCAAAAATCTCACCTCTTCATACCTGAATACTTAGTTATTCCTTCCCTTTCAAAGACATTCAAAGACAGCATTCATTTGTTCCTCATGGTTAAACACCATTTCTTGAGTCCCCAGAGCTGTTACCTATTTGTGCATTATCCCCTGCCCTGAACACTTTAAAAATTCACCACCCCAAAGCTGGATTCTACTCTTGCCTGCATATCTGGGAAGGGGAGAATAGAGCCCTTTTGCTCTTGACTTTAATATTCTCAGATAAATTCAGGACAGCACAGAGATTCTGGCCATTGTCTGCAGCTTCACTCACAGCTACATGCTGAATAGGAAAGGGATCAACTACCCACATTTAAAATGTTCATAATTACAGACTCTGTCCTCTAAGGATCACCTGGCTGCCTGTGGATGTGTGCGCGCACACGCGTACACACACACACACACACACACACACACACACAGAGCACTGCATGAGGTTGGAAGCTCTTACTCTATCCTGGAATCCAGGCCCTTTAAAGGTGCAACACTGGAGTCCCAAGCATTCAGATCAAATGCCAAGCTCCCGGTGCTTCCTCTCAGTGCTCTGACTGCTGCCTTGGCGACTCCTGGACATGCAGGGGTGAATTTATTCTCTGGGCTTCCCTGATGGCTTAGATGTAAAGAATCCTCCTGCAATGCAGGAGACAGGGATTTATCCCTGGGTTGGGAAGATCCCCTGGAGAAGGAAATGGCAACCCACTCCAGTATTCTTGCCTGGAGAATCCCATGGACAGAGGAGCCTGACGGGCTATAGTACATGGAGTCAGAGAGTTGGACATGACTGAGAGACTAACTGATGGAGAATGGTAAGCATGTGCCTCAATCACTGAAGTTTAGCAGGACTCAAATCTCAAGATGGGTGCTTCATGACACCACTCTGCTTAGTCATACCAGTCAGCTTCAGCATAGCAGAAGCGATGAAGATGGCAGGCTGTGGCCCATGTCATGACCTGGAAGACTGCAGCGTGGATCTCCATGGATATGCCACCCCTCCCGTGTCAGACACATCATTTAGTGCTACGCTTTTATTACATTAAAGGAGGCTCCACATAAAAATGTCAGCAGCTTCCAGTTGACTCATGGAATTGAGAACCATGCATTAGCTGCCGATTTAAATTAATTTTGCTTCTTGAACCATGAAAAATAGTTCTTTGAACAAGAATTCATGATAAATACACATGTGTAAAAGGCCTTTAATCATAATTATTTTAAATACATAAAACATGATTTAAGCCTCTCAGCCTCATTAATTTCTTATGGTATAAAAGAACAAAAACAACCAGTAAATGAAAAAACTGTAAGTCATAATTTAAGTGTGTTATGCATGGTCATTTAGCTCATTAAATGAAAAGATTCTTTGTAAACTCTGGGTCATGGAACATTTCTGTATTACCAGTGATGGAAGCAACGATTTTCCTTTTGGTAGAGAACTAATTTTTTTTTTTTTTATCATTTAGATCTTAAAAGAATGTCACCAACAGTTAAAATAGCCAGAATTAGGATAATGAAATCATCTTGTAACACCTTGGATGCCCTCTGTTAGAGCACTTATCTCTTGTCTTACCTGCAGAGTACTAAAGAGCAAGGGTCATGGTCTCATGGTGTGGCACGTAGTTAGTAAATATCAACTGCTCTGACTCTGTGCTAGGCAGTGTGCTCTATATTTACACAAGGGGACCCAAATCCTCCCCCACAACCCCGTGGTCTGAATAATGGTACGGTCTGTCTTCCATTCTCTGCAGCACACCTGTCTTCCCAAAGATCTCCAATACATCTGCCACTTCTGGTCATCCAATCTGATTGGCTCAGTGGTATAGGAACCATCTGCCAATGCAGGAGACACAGGTTCAATCCCTGGATTGGGAAGATCTCCTGGAGAAGAAAATGGCAACCCACCAGTATTCCTGCTTGGGAAATCCCATGAAATAAGAACCTGGTGGGCTACAGTCCTTAGGGTCACAAACAGTCAGACATGGCTGAGCGACTAAACAACATCAGTATGGTGAGCTAATACGATGTTCTTCAGGACATCCAGATGACCCAGGTCCCTTCAGACTACAGTAAGTCCCCTACATACAAATGAGTTCTGTTCTGAGAGTCCATTCATAAGTCCAATTTGTTCACAAGTCCGAAAAGTTAGCCTAGCTACCCAACTAACACAATTGGCTATATAGTGCTGCTGCTGCTGCTGCTGCTTAGAAAGTCAGGGCTGATTCTCTTCTGTCTATTCTTTTCTATCTACATGGACTGTAGCTCACCAGGTTTCTCTGTCCACAAGATTTCCCAGGCAAGAATACTGGAGTGGGCTGCCATTTCCTTCTCCAGGGGATCTTCCTGACCCAGGGATCGAATCCACATCTCCTGCTTGGCAGGTGGATTCTTTACCACTGTTTACCTGGAAAACCCAGCCTACATAGTACTGTACTGGAATAGGTTTACAGTACTTTTCACACAAATGATATATTAAAACAAATGCAAACAATAAAGAAAACATTTTTAATCTTAAAGTACAGCACCTTGAAAAGTGCAGAAGTATATCAGCTGGCATACAGGGGCTAGCATCTACTGAACAGGCAAGGAGAATTCACTGGAGGAGGAATCAGGGGTGGGAGATGGTAGAGTTGAAGGATCACCAGCAGTAGAAGACAGAGGGCAAGCCGCAGTTCCACGCATGCCTGACACTGATGGAATGTACATTTGCATATTTGAAACTTCGCAACTTGGAGGTTTGTATGGAGGACACTTACTATATATTGTGATGGAGGGTGGGACTGTGAACGTAGCCTTGATGTAAGACCTTGATGCGCACTGTTGTCTGTTCCTCCTGAATGTAAACAGCTTTTGCTTCCCCTTCCTGACAGAGATGGAACAGAACACATGAGCCAAATCTATGACTGCACACCACATAGTGACAATTGCTTTGTCAGTCTGCTAGGGAAAAGACCAACCTGGCTCAGTAACTGCATTTGGGGCTACTACCTGGCTGAGTTTGGAGAAGTCCATTGTCATCCTCTAAGGGACTTAGTTGCAGGTTCTCAATAACCAACACTTCTCAGCAGCATGGAAACTGAGTGACGATTCTGAACCAACCACAGAGTCCTTCATATCCCCATGTTGAAGATAAGAACACTGAGACAGAATAAAATTCATTTTCCCATAGACACCCAGCCCTTGGGTAATTTAACTCCAATTATTTGAATGCAGGTGTATATAGTTCTAAATCCCATAGTCCTTCCACTAAGCCATAACTTCCGAAACAGTGCAGCAATGTCCCTGGTTGTTCTACCAGTTCTGGGAGAATTTCAGCTTTGCTCACATTCTTCCCAAAGAATTGCTGGCTAGGGTGGTGGGGACAGAGAGATTGGAGGTGGTGTCTGAGCATCAGGCAACTATAGACACCAGTCTTCCTTTTCTGCTCCAGGAAGCCATGCTCGTGTCTCCGGTTGCTGCCTGTAATGACAGCACTGAGTAAAATCTCCCCAACCTCCGCTTCTCCCCCACTTCCCACAGTCTACTTTAGAAAAGACAGAAAAGAACTGAAGCAGGAAATGTGGGCAGGAAAGAAGGGAGAGAAAGCAAATGAAATTAATATGCCTTGAGAACCTAATAAGTACCAGGCTCAGTACTAATCTCTTTAGTCTGTTTCCTGATTTGCCTCTTACAACAACCCAATGAAATAAGGATAGCTTCCAGCTTATAAAGAAACCAAGGCTCAGAATACATTGTTACAGTAGAAGTTTACCTTTTCAAGTGGCCATGACTCCTTGGAATTGTGCTATAATGTAGCAAAGTCAGAAGCTGGTCTTGCTCAAAGTACCTTAGATTTTAGGGCTCTATCTGTCATAGATGAGAGCAAAGGTACAAATGTCTGTCACCTAGCTCTAATGAGCATCTATTAACCAAAACGTACCTATGTCACAAAACATCTCACAACAGACTTCTCAATTTTAACTATGCTCCTCTACTGCTCGCACATTTTCAGCCCCATCATTCTACCAGCCTAGTTCCCATGACAAATGGTAGGGACACTACCTGTTTTCCATGATATATAATCCTGAGCTCTGGAAGTTTCCCATGCAAGTATGGGGTTTAATTAAACATTTTGGCCTCATAAACATCACTTTGGTCTCTCTCTGTGTTTCACATTATCAGAACTGCACATAACTCAAGAGTCAACTGGGCAAGGTAAGGATAGGAAATAAAAACAAAATATTATGCCATGAAAGATGTTATGGACACTCTTGTAGATACAAGGTGAACCTCGCCCACTATTTGGTTCAGATAGACTTAAAATGTCACACACATTAAAAGTATATGGAAAAAAATTATTACTCACTGTATTAGTCAAAGTTCTCCAGAGAAATAGAACCAATAGGATAGATGTGTGTATATGGGAGTGGTGTGTGTGTGTAGAGACAGAGACACACAGAGGGAGACAGAGAGATTTATTTTAAGGATCACACAGTTGTGGAATCTGGCAAGTCCAAAATCTGCAAGGTGGGCTGTCAGCCTGGATACCCAGGGAAGAGCTGATACTACAGTTGAAAGTGAAGGTGGGTTGTGGCAGAATTTCCTTTTCTTTAAAAGAAGTCAGTCTTTTTCTGTTAAGACCTTCAACTGATTGGATGATGTCAACCCACATTATGGACGGTAATCTGCTTTACTCAAAGTCCACTGATTTAAATGTTAATCTCATTTTTTAAAATACCTTCACAGAAACATCTGTAATAAAGTTTGACAGAATATCTGGTTACTGTGACCTAGCCATATTGATGGGGAATAAAAAAAAAGACCATAATACTCACATGATAAGGCTTTCTGGGAAGAGCAGGCTGCTCCAAAACTGACTCAAGAGAAAAGGGACTGGCTTGGAGTTTTTACTGTAGTGAGTGTGTGAGGTCAGGGTGAGGGTTCCCAGACACTGGCAGGGGTTTGCATGCTTTGAACCTCCCTCTAGTACCAAAGCATCCAGACTTTCTTATGGATGTCTATCTGTGGGGTACAATGGGGAGGAGGAGGATTGAGTCTTCAAAGATGTCAGCAACCACAGATCAAAAAATGGGATCAGACTCTGTTACAAAAGGGTATTCATATTTTAGTCAGTTTAATGGATAAGAAAATAAAATGAGGGGCTTGCCTCATGGTCCAGGGGCTAAGACTTCACCTTCCAATGCAGGGGATGTGGGTTTGATCCTTGGTTGGGGAACTAAGATCTCACAGCTTGCAGCCAAAAAACCAAAACATAAAACAGGCAATACTGTAACAAGTTCAATAAAGACTTTAAAAATAGTTCACATAAAAAAAAATTTTTTTTAAAGAAAATGATAGAACTAGTGATCCAGGAAGAAGAAATATTAACCAGAGTAAGTATAAATGCTATTAGATTAAAACTGCAGACAGGAAGTCCACCTGAAGTCATTACCATGCACAATGGACAGTGACCCAGGACATCATAGCGAGCAACTGGGATGTGGCCAGCTGCTACATTTCTAGGTTGAAGGAGGAGCTAGGCTTATTGTTCTTAACACATGAATGATTCTTGTCTCTCCATATTGAGAGCACATTTGAAGAAGTTACTACCTAAAAGCCAGTATGTGTCTAGGTGGGGAGGAATAAAAAAAATCGGGAACATAGTAGAAATGCAGAAAAATAGAAACACTCTCCATCCAGTGAGATTACTCAGAAAGTTCCCAGACAGTATAACTTTTCAGAGAAACTTTTTTGCATTGCATGCTACTAAGAATGAAATACCAGTGTCAAAATTCAGCGCCCTCCACTCAGCATATCTAAGGGCACCTGAGAGCACTTTAGGTCCCTTTAAGCCATCACGAGACTTTAATTCCTCCTTCCAGGGAGTCGGGAGGGTGGTGAAATCAACAAGCCTATAAATTAAGTCATGAGTCTTATTTTCCCAGCAAAGCAAGTTCAGAATGTACCATATAATTCTCCAAGCTTGACATATCTCCATTAAAGGGGATGCCCACTGAGTGTGGGATTACAAAAAGAAATTACAGATTTTCTAATAAATGCCTCAAACTGCCAAGAAAATCTGGTTCTCAGGATATTTTTTTTCCTTTGTGGCTGAAAGTAAACATGTTCATTGCTTTATAGTTTCCTGAAATGATGACATTCTAGTGTAATTGCAAATTCCTATGACAGGCAAACAATTTCTACTGACTCCAGTGATCTGGCAAGGGCATTTACAATGGCTCAGGGAAGCCTCTATCACTGGATACAAGGATCAAGTGATCATTACAAGGACTTTCAGTGCCAAGAAGGAGCACTTGGTCATGTACTTTTCCATCAGATTACAACTGAAACTTGCGCTCAGTCTCAAAAGGCATCTCTCCAAGTTCACGAGTGCAAAGATGGACTGCAAAACAAAGATTTCACCCAGAACTGCTATCCTTAAGGAAAGAGAAAGCCAACTGAAATATCTCCTGCTATTTTCAAATCATAGTTGCACAGAGAGTGAATATTTTTGTAAGTTGGCTAAACCATGTGAGCAAAGATTTTATTAATGTTTGTTCAGTAAAATTTCAAGACTCGAACTATAAAGCTGAAGTGAAACATATTCTAGAAGAGTTATTTGGTATGCCAAGGAATCTAAACTTCCCAGATTTACTGGAAAATATAACTGTTCTTGCCAATGATCTAGGCCTGGTGTAATCATTTCATAGAGAAAATCTATCCATTGCCCACATCCACACTCATATTTCCAATCTCTGTGTCTCTCTTGGACCAAACAGATGTTGGAACCCATGGGCTCTGCTACGTGTTAGTGGAACAACTGCCCAAACACATGAACTGGGTCCTGCAGCACCTTCCTGAGATGATCCCTCCCCTCCCTTAGCAGGTCTAGCCCTTCTTTAGCCAAGTTATATTGTAAGTCACTGAATCATTGGTGTGTAGACAGGTGGGACTTTCCAGGTGGCATTAGTAGTAAAGAACCTGCCTGCCAATAAGGGAGACATAAGAGACGCAGTTTTGATCCCTGGGTCAGGACGATCTCCTGGAGGAGGGCATGGCAACCTACTCCAGTATTCTTGCTGGGAAAATCCCATGGACAGAGGAGCCTGGCAGGCTATGGTCTATGGTGTTGCAAAGAGTTGGTCATGACTAAGGTGATAACCACACCACTGGTTGGCAGTGAGGACCCCCATCCCTGCCATCAGATGGAGTACCATTAGCCCCTGGCATACAGCTTGGGTGCAGTTCATAAACTTACCTAGTGGTGAGCAGGGACTCAATATGTGAAGATTGGAATGCACCGGTGGAGGAATATTGCAGGCATCTGAGGGAGTAGGAATTATGAGGACTTTGGAATCAGACTGCTGAGATGGTTGGATGGCATCACCAACTCAATGGACATGAGATTGGGTAAACTCTGGGAGCTGATGATGGACAGGGAAGCCTAGAGTGCTCCAGTCCATGGGGTTGCAAAGAGTCAGACACGACTGAGCGACTAGACTGAACTGAAGGTGATAACACACACAGCCTGTAGGCAGGTAGGGTACATTCTGAGTGAAGTGCTAAAAGGAAGACTTTGCAAACAAGGAAGGGTCTTGTTTGACAGGAAGGAGTATGCCAGACTCCTGCAGACCTAAAGAGTTCAGATAAATCTAGGGATTCAAGATTTTCAAGGGCATCGTCCCACCTGTCCCCATTTCAAGTCTCAGTGTTCCACTCTTTCCCAATAGGGACCCTAAACTCAGTGTAGCCAAACTCTCAAGGTTGAGAATTAAATTCGTATTGATGCTCCACTGCCCTTATAATTAGCCTTTTCTGCCTTTCAAAGACTGGAGATGAGAATATCATTATATGCTACCAAGTAGGCCCACTTGGTGAGAAATTACCCTTAAACTTGCCTTGATGTATCAGTGGTTCTCAGCAACAGCAGTCTGATTCCAAAGTCCTCATAATTCCTACTCTCAGATGCCTGTGATATTCCTCCACCAGTGCATTCCAGTCTACACATATTCAGTTCCTGCTCACCACTGGGTAAGTTTATGAACTGCACCCAAACTATATGCAGGGGCTACTGGTACTCCATCTGATGGCAGGGATAGGGGTCCTCACTGCCAACCAGTGGCATGTGTTCTTGCTGTTCAGTCGCTAAGTCATGTCTGACTCTTTACGACCCCATGGGCAGCAGCACACCAGGCTTCACTGCCCTTCTTTATCTCCCAGAGCTTGCTCAAACTCATGTCCATTGAATAGATGATGCCATACAGTCATCACATCCTCTGTCGCCCCCCCCTTTCCTCTTGCCCTCAATCTTTCCCAGCATCAGGGTCTTTTCCAATGAGTCAGCACTTCCCATCAGGTGGCCAAAGTATTGGAGCTTCAGCTTCAGCATCAGTCCTTCCAAGGAATATTCAGGATTGATTTCTTTTAGCAGCATGTGATTCAGCTCCAAAATCCCAGTTGTAGATTGTACTGCTTGGGAAATAAACTCAGAGACTCTGGGATTTGCCTGCTAGAAGAGTTTTACTGAGGATACTTATCAGGGGTGAAGGGAGCAAAATTAGACAGAGGGAATTTAAAGGCAATGCAGCTGCAATAGAGGCCTCAGCCAATCCTTCAGGAGCCATTGGAGCTGGGAAGCCCTCTCAGAGTTGCTGAGATTGAGACAAGGAAGTTGGGGCTCTGTACCACACATCAACCAGTTGTGACAGAGGATCCTTCCAGGGAGGAAGTGTGATTTGGGCAAAGCATCTCCCTTTGTCTGGGGCAATTCCTGGAAGAAATTCATCTGTCATCAGCAGCCAACTGTGCCAGCAGCTGGCAACAGACGGCTTCTAGAAAGCAGGATCTGAGTTCTGCAAAACAGCATCTACACCATCACTAAAGAGGGACTTGCAGCCAGAGAATAGTTAGGACATGCAACCAGTTAACTATAAATGCTAGAGAAATTTGGTATTCATCTGAACAAAAATAAGAATATTTAATGCTATTCATCTGAAGCTAAAAATTAGGATTTCCCAACTTGCCAACATCCATTGGATCATCAAAAAAGCAAGAGATTTCCAAAAACATCTACTTCTGCTTTATTGACTATGCCAAAGCCTTTGACTGTGTGGATCACAAAAAACTGTGGAAAATTCTGAAAGAGATGGGAATACCAGAACACCTGACCTGCCTCTTGAGAAATCTGTATGCAGGTCAAGAAGCAACAATTAGAACTTGACATGGAACAGCAGACTAGTTCAAAATAGGGAAAGGAGTACGTCAAGGCTGTATATTGTCACCCTGCTTATTTAACTTATATGCAGAGTACATCATGCAAAATGTCGGGTTGGATGAAGCACAAGCTGGAATCAAGATTGCCGGGAGAAACATCAATAACCTCAGATATGCATATGACACCACTCTTATGGCAGAAAGCGAAGAGGAACTAAAGAGCCTCTTGATGAAAATGAAAGAAGAGAGTGAAAAAGCTGGCTTAAAACCATGTACACCCGTGGCGGATTCATGTTGATGTATGGCAAAACCAATATAATATTGTAAAGTAATTAGCCTCTAATTAAAATAAATTTAAATAAAAAAAAACAACATTCAAAAAACTAAGATCATGGCATCCAGTCCCATCAATTCATGGCAAACAGATGGGGAAACAATGGAAACAGTGACAGACTTTATTTTCTTAGGCTCCAAAATCACTGCAGATGGTGATTGCAGCCATGAAATTAAAAGACACTTGCTCCTTGGAAAAAAAGCTATAACCAACTTAGATAGCATGCTAAAAAACAGACATTACTTTGCCAACAAAGGTCCAACAAACATAGTCAAGTCTATGGTTTTTCCAGTGGTCATGTATGGATGTGAGAATTGGACTATAAAGAAAACTGAGTGTCAAAGAATTGATGCTTTTGAACTGTGGTGTTGGAGAAGACTCTTGAGAGTCCCTTGGACTGCAAGGAGATCCAACCAGTTGATCCTAAAGGAAATCAGTCCTGAATATTCATTGGAAGGACTGATGCTGAAGCTGAGGCTCCAATACTTTGGCCACCTGTTGCAAAAAACTGACTCAATGGAAAAGACCCTGATGCTGGGAAAGACTGAAGGCAGGAGAAGGGGACAACAGAGGATGAGATGGTTGGATGACTCGATGGACATGAGTTTGAATAAGCTCCGGGAGTTGGTGATGGACAGGGAAGCCTGACGTGCTGCAGTCCATGGGGTCACAAAGACTTGGACACGACTGAGCAACTGAACCAAACTGAACTATTGGTGAAGTGGCAAGATTTATTACTCACCACTGCTTGTTCTTTCATCTTCCCTAACTTGACATAGGGAGGTTGACTTGTGTTGGATCTTATCATCGACTCAATGCACATGAATCCGAGCGAACTCCGAGATAGTGAAAGACAGGGAAGCCTGGTGTGCTGCAGTGCATGGAGTTGCAAAGAGTCGGACACAATTGATTGACTGAACAGCAACAAACGTGACTTATCTATCCTGCTTCACTTACTGGTTAGAGCATATTCTTAAGTATTTTCACAGATCTTAAATGGGAATGATCTGAATTGTTATATATCATATATATAACACTTTTCCTTCTGTAAGGATCTCTGAAACCTTACAGATTCTTAAATTGTAGTGCTTTTAACTCATAAGCCATAGATATTATTTCAAATTACATCTTTATAGAGTTTTAGCAGCAGTTCATAAGACTGGATCTCATGCTGCTTAGTCACCAAAAAGAAATGGGCTTTGCAAGTGGCGCTAGTGGTAAAGAACCCACCTGCCAATGCAGAAGGCATAAGAGACCCAGGTTTGATCCGTGGGTCAGGAAGATACCCTGTAGAAGGGAATGGCAACCCACTCCAGTATTCTTGCTTGGAGAATCCCATGGACAGAGGAGCCTGGTGGGCTACAGTCCATAGGGTTGCAAAGAGTCAGACACGACTGTAGTATCATAGGACACATACATTCACTAAAAGAACAGTAATGTTGTCCTAAAGAATTTTGTGTCATACCCCTGATTATGAGGTAGTGTAATGACCACACGCCATTGTCACAATCCTTGTCTGGGACAATGGGCTGCCTCCAGAATTGTTTATAGTATATAATGGGGGTGGGGGAGGGGTCTCCAGAACTTTAAAAGAGGGTTACACTTAGCCCAGGTCAGTTGATTAATTTTATTTTTTAGCTCTTAAGGTATTGACATATACTCCCACCTAGCCCTAAAGACCTTTAAACTTGATAGAATCCCACTTCCTTCCATATTTTTTCTTATTAGGCAGTGGCACAATTACCTCAGATATTACAATGATGTCTAACGGGATTCAAGATATCCTACGATCATCTAAGTCCACAGTCACAGTTTCTAAGATGATTTTTCCTAGGACATCTATTTAATATAAATATACCCATATTTCATCGATTTCAAGGTGTATATTTTTTATACTTCACTGTCTCTGAAATCAGAACATGTCCTCAAAATGCTGTCATTCAGGGGTCAGTCTTGAGATAATATCATCACTTGCACATTTAATCTTCTATTGCTGCTAGACAAATCCACAAATTTAGTGCCTTAAAACAATACAATTTTATTATCTTAACCACTCTGGGGTAAGAAACCTGAAATGCGTCTCGATGGGCTACATTCAGGGTGTTGGCAGGGCTTGCATTCCTTTAGGGAGGCTCTGGGGGAAGCTCCTGGCCTTTCCCAATCTTGAGAGACAGCCCTGATTCATTGGCTCATGGCCTTCTTCCTCCACCTTCAAGGCCGGTGATGGTGGGTCAAGTTCTCATATTGCACATTCTCCAGCAGCAATAGAAGACTAAAGATATATATCTGTTTTGTCTCCCTCTTTTGCATTTAAGCATCTTTGTGATTAAGTTGGACACACATGATAATCAAGAATAATCTCAATATTTTTAAGGTTGGCAGATTGGCAAGCTAATTCCTTCTGGAACCCTGATTCACTTTTGCCATGTAATCTAGTCACAACTTTCAGAGATTAGGATACAGATATCTGTGGGGGCCATTCTTCTCCCTACCATATGCATTTTTTAAACTGACATGTAGTTGATATAGGGGCTTCCCCAGTGGTTCGGTGGTAAAGAAGCCGCCTGCCAATGCAGGAGACTTGGGTTTGATCCCCAGGTGGGGAAGATCCCCTGGAGGAGGAACTGACAACGCACTCCAGTATTCTTGCCTGGGAAATTCCATGAACAGAGGAACCTGTTGGACTACAGTCCATAGCCTTGCAAATAGTAGGACACAACTGAGCATGCACACATGCATATGCTCACATAACAGTTTAGCTTCAGACGTACAACATGATGATTCAATATTTAGCACATGTATGTTTATCAAGACTTGTAAACTGGTCTCAGAGGTTTGGGAGGAAATCTCAGAGACAAGAGTGAAGCATTCTTTTAAAATATTTTGCATCTTAGTATCATAGACGATATTTTGTGATAAAAACATATATGACTATCAATCACTATGAATTTAAAGTGACTCAGAAATCCAGTCTCTGAATGTGACAGGAGTTTGGGGAATACTTCAACTAACTTATTCCACTTACACATTCAATTTTATCTATGCAAGAGTAATATTTATATGATTAAATATCTATGTCTATCATACTAAATGAAGTAAGTCAGATAGGGAAAGACAAATATCATATGATAGCACTTATATGTGGAATCTAAAAACTGTTACAAATGAACTTATTTACAAAACAGAAACAAATTCACCTACAGAAAAGAAACTGCTGCTGCTGCTGCTGCTAAGTCGCTTCAGTCGTGTCCGACTCTGTGCGACCCCATAGATGGCAGCCCACCAGGCTCCCCCATCCCTGGGATTCTCCAGGCAAGAACACTGGAGTGGGTTGCCATTTCCTTCTCCAATGCATGCAAGTGAAAAGTGAAAGTGAAGTCACTCAGTCGTGTCCGACTCTTAGCGACCCCATGGACTGCATGCTATTATATACAAAATGGATAAATGACAAGGATTTACTATATACCACAGGGAACTATATTCAACATCTTATAATAACCTATAATGGAAAAGAATCTGGCAAAGAATATATATATGTATATGTAAAATTGAACCACTTTGCTGTACGCCTGAAACTAACATAGTATTGCAAATCAACTATACCACAATTTTAAAAAAATATACGTCTAAAGAAGTCTAAAAGCAATTTTAAAGTACAAGATTCTAAGTGCTAAGAAGCATTGAGTCATTGAGCTCTCCAACTGGCAGAAATTTTTATTAATGGTAAAAAGTAAACAATGACATAACCTAAAGTCAATGGATCTTAGATTGACTAAGACAAGTACTTATTCAGATAGCCAATTTCAATATTTTCATACTTAAATAAAAGTAAAAATTATATGAATACATATGTTTTCCAAGGACGTAACTTTGTTTTGTACCCCTGTGGTGATACTGCCATTACCACTAAGTGTAAAATTGAAATTGTAAGCATTGTGTATTTTTATTCCATGCAAGGAATTTGATTTCTCCATTAGAGAATAATAGCCAAAGCATTATGAATAGGTAATGAGAACAGGAGTGCTGAGGGAAGGGAAAGACAGGAATTCAAGGGAAAAAAGACTTTTTTTAAGTAGAAATTTTAAAAGGACATACTCTATGATCACAACATAATAATATTAAAAGTAAACAATAAAAGGATGAACATAATCATCTGAGCAACTTGGAAACCTAAAAATATTCTTTTATATAAGCCCCAAAGATGAAGTAAAAAGAGAAATTAAGATACAGCAAGATCTTTGCAGAGGAAAATTTATGGCCTTAAATTATTTGTTTTTATAGATACAAGGCTAAAAGTTAAAGAATTAAGTGCTCCCTCTCAAAAAACTGGGGAAAAAATGACATAATACACCTAAAGAAACTAGGAGGCAAGAATCAATAATAACAAGAGATAAAAGCAATGAAATAGAACACAAAAGAAATGGAAAGGATAGATATATCATAAACAGTTCATCTTTGAAAAAAATCTATAAAGTCATTTAAAAAAATACTCAAAAGCCAGATAGAGATAAAAGTGAAACAGGATGCATTTTAACTACACATATAAAAGAGATTAAAAATTATAAGAATACTATATATAGATCAGATCAGATCAGATCAGTCGCTCAGTTGTGTCTGACTCTTTGCGACCCCATGAATCGCAGCACGCCAGGCCTCCCTGACCATCACCAACTCCCGGAGTTCACTCAGACTCATGTCCATTGAGTCAGTGATGCCATCCAGCCATCTCATCCTCTGTCGTCCCCTTCTCCTGCTCCCAATCCCTCCCAGCATCAGAGTCTTTTCCAATGAGTCAACTCTTCGCATGAGGTGGCCAAAGTACTGGAGTTTCAGCTTTAGCATCATTTCTTCCAAAGAACACCCAGGGCTGATCTCCTTCAAAATGGACTGGTTGGATCTCCTTGCAGTCCAAGGGACTCTCAAGAGTCTTCTCCAGCACTACAGTTCAAAAGCATCAATTCTTCAGCTCAGCCTTCTTCACAGTCTCACATCCATACATGACCACTGGAAAAACCATAGCCTTGACTAGTCAGACCTTTGTTGGCAAAGTAATGTCTCTGCTTTTGAATATGCTATCTAGGTTGGTCATAACTTTCCTTCCAAGGAGTAAGCGTCTTTTAATTTCATGGCTGCAGTCACCATCTGTAGTGATTTTGGAGCCCCCAAAAATAAAGTCTGACACGGTTTCCACTGTTTCCCCATTTATTTCCCATGAAGTGGTGGGACTGGATGCCATGATCTTTGTTTTCTGAATGTTGAGCTTTAAGCCAACTTTTTCACTCTCCACTTTCACTTTCATCAAGAAGCTTTTTAGTTCCTCTTCACTTTCTGCCACAAGGGTGGTGTCATCTGCATATCTGAGGTTATTGATATTTCTCCCGGCAATCTTGATTCCAGCTTGTGTTTCTTCCAGTCCAGCGTTTCTCATGATGTACTCTGTATATAAGTTAAATAAACAGGGTGACAATATACAGCCTTGACGTACTCCTTTTCCTATTTGGAACCAGTCTGTTGTTCCATGTCCAGTTCTAACTGTTGCTTCCTGACCTGCATACAAATTTCTCAAGAGGCAGATCAGGTGGTCTGGTATTCCCATCTCTTTTAGAATTTTCCACAGTTTCTTGTGATCCACACAGTCAAAGGCTTTGGCATAGTCAATAAAGCAGAAATAGATGTTTTTCTGGAACTCTCTTGCTTTTTCCATGATCCAGCGGATGTTGGCAATTTGATCTCTGGTTCCTCTGCCTTTTCTAAAACCAGCTTGAACATCAGGAAATTCACGGTTCACATATTGCTGAAGCCTGGCTTGGAGAATTTTGAGCATTACTTTACTAGCGTGTGAGATGAGTGCAATTGTGCGGTAGTTTGAGCATTCTTTGGCATTGCCTTTCTTTGGGATTGGAATGAAAACCGACCTTTTCCAGTCCTGTGGCCACTGCTGAGTTTTCCAAATTTGCTGGCATATTGAGTGCAGCACTTTCACAGCATCATCTTTCAGGATTTGGAATAGCTCAACTGGAATTCCATCCACTAGCTTTGTTCATAGTGATGCTTTCTAAGGCCCACTTGACTTCACATTCCAGGATGTCTGGCTCTAGGTCAGTGATCACACCATCGTGATTATCTGGGTCGTGAAGATCTTTTTTGTACAGTTCTTCTGTGTATTCTTGCCATCTCATCTTAGTATCTTCTGCTTCTGTTAGGTCCATACCATTTCTGTCCTTTATCGAGCTCATCTTTGCATGAAATGTTCCTTTGGTATCTCTAATTTTCTTGAAGAGATCCCTAGTCTTTCCCATTCTGTTGTTTTCCTTTATTTATTTGCATTGATCACTGAAGAAGGCTTTCTTATCTCTTCTTGCTATTCTTTGGGACTCTGCATTCAGATGTTTATATCTTTCCTTTTCTCCTTTGCTTTTTGCTTCTCTTCTTTTCACAGCTATTTGTAAGGCCTCCCCAGACAGCCATTTTGCTTTTTTCCATTTCTTTTCTATGGGAATGGTTTTGATCCCTGTCTCCTGAACAATGTCATGAACCTCATTCCATAGTTCATCAGGCACTCTATCTATCAGATCTAGGCCCTTAAATCTATTTCTCACTTCCACTGTATAATCATAAGGGATTTGATTTAGGTCATACCTGAATGATCTAGTGGTTTTCCCTACTTTCTTCAATTTAGGTCTGAATTTGGCAATAAGGAGTTCATGGTCTGAGCCACAGTCAGCTCCTGGTCTTGTTTTTGTTGACTGTATAGAGCTTCTCCACATGTAACATCATAGCAAACAATCTGAAAACCTAGAGGAAATGGATGATTTCCTAACTGAATATAAATCACCTAAAATCAACCTAAAAAGTAAAAACATGATAATTACCACAGTAAGAGCTATTATTTTGAAAAGTCAACAGGGCAATACAGTTTTACCCCATCTTTCAACAATTAGAATTGCAAAAACACTTAAATTATTTTGGACTCTAGCCAAAGATGGAAAGCTCTTGTACTTTTTTAAAGCATAACCTTAGTATCAAAACCTATTAAAGATGGCAACACAAAAAAGAAAAAAATAGGCCCATTTCACTATAAATATAGGTAAGATTCTAAATATAATATTAGCAAAAATATAACCAATGTGTCAAAGGCATAGTTAATATATGCTATGCTATGCTAAGTCACTTCAGTCGTGTCTGACTCTGTGTGACCCCATAGACGGCAGCCACCAGGCTCCCCCGTCCCTGGAATTCTCCAGGCAAGAACACTGGAGTGGGTTGCCATTTCCTTCTCCAACGCATGAAAGTGAAAAGTGAAAGTGAAGTCGTTCAGTCGTGTCCGACTCTTAGCGACCCCATGGACTGCAGCCTACCAGGCTCCTCCATCCATGGGATTTTCCAGGCAAAAGTACTGGAGTGGGGTGCCATCGCCTTCTCCGATAGTTAATATAACTAAGGTTTATTTATGGAATGGAAAGTGTTTAATGGTAAAAAAATCTGTCACATAATTCCTTATATCTACACATTTAAGAAAAAAATCATTGAAAATATTAATAAATGACAAAATGTTATTTGATATGATTCAGCAGTCATCTCCAATTACAAACACCCTAAGAATAATAGCAATAGAAGAAAACAACCTACAGGCGGGTAATTAACTAAAAATCAAGAGTATGTATTATCCTAAATGGGAAAGCATTGCCAAGTATCTTAATTAAGAACTTAGCAGAAATGTTCAGTATCTTCATTATTATTTAATTCTGTCTTGGGTATTTTTGAAGAAAATAAAACATCTGGCATAAAAATAAGAAAAGAAGACACAAAACTATGTATTTTCTGTTGGTAATATGAATGCATGACCAGGAGGCCTATGAGAAATATAAGTTTAAAAAAATCTTTAGAATTAACAAAATTAGCAAGAAAGCTGGATATAAGATAAATATCAACATCTTTTCTCCATTTAGGTCCCTAGAAATGATAAATATTATATTTATATTAGCAACAATAAAATACTTAGCATAAATTTTCCAAGAAAGACAGAGAACCTCTTTGAAGAGGACTGTAACCCATTGAAAGATGTCAAATAAGATCTGGCTGGTAGAAGGACATACCAGGTTCTTGATTGAGAAGACTTTACTTGATAAAAATGTCAATTTTCAAATGTAATGCCATTCCTCTTGGAATTTCAACAGGGTTTTGTTTTAGGGAGGTAGGAAAAGAATTAGATAGTCTTATTTTTGGAAAGGGGTATGTAAAAAGAATTTTAAACTTGTATATAGCATAAAACATGTGAAAGGCAAGAAAGAAACAATAGATATAAAAAACATATTTCCATCAGAGATGATATATAAAGGGGTATATGCGAGAGTTGGACTGTGAAGAAGGCTGAGCGCCAAAGAACTAATGATTCTGAACTGTGGTGTTGGAGAAGACTCTTGAGAGTCCCTTGGACTGCAAGGAGATCCAACCAGTTCATTCTAGAGATCAGCCCTGGGTGTTCTTTGGAAGGAATGATGCTAAAGCTGAAACTCCAGTACTTTGGCCACCTCATGCGAAGAGTTGACTCATTGGAAAAGACTCTGATGCTGGGAGGGATTGGGGACAAGAGGAGAAGGGGACGACAGAGGATGAGATGGCTGGATGGCATCACTGACTCGATGGATATGAGTCTGAGTGAACTCCGGGAGTTGGTGATGGACAGGGAGGCCTGGCGTGCTGCGATTCATGGGGTCGCAAAGAGTCGGACATGACTGAGCGACTGAACTGAACTGAACTGGTATCTGGGCTTCCCAGGTGGTGCAGTGGTAAAGGATCTGCCTGCCAGTGCAGGAGATGCAAGAGATGCAGGTTCCACCCCTGGGTCAGAAAGATGCCCTGGAGCAGGAAGTGGCAACCTGCTCCAGTATTCTTGCCTGGAAAATTCCATGGACAGAGGAGACTGGAGGGCTATAGTCCATGGGGTCACATAGAATTGGACATGACTGAGTGAATGAGCACACACACACACACACACACACACATTTGTAATATGGGGCTTCCCCAGTGGCTCAGTGGTAAAGTCTGCCTGCCAATGCAGAAGACGTAGGTTCAACCTCTGGGTCAGGAAGATCCCCTGGAGAAGGAAATGGCAACCCACTCCAGTATGCTTGCCTGGGATATCCCACAGACAGAAGGGCCTGTCAGGCTACAGTCAGTACATGGCGTCCCAAAAGAGTCAGACAGGACTTGGTGACTGAACAACAAGTTGTCTGTAATATACAAAGAGATCTCACAATATGATTTTTTTTAAAGGTAGAATCTAATAGGTGAGGATATGAATAGGCTATTCTTAAATAGACACAAATTTTCAATAAATATATTCTTTAAACTCATCCAAATTTTCAACCAACAAATTCACTTATAGTCAGGAAGATGGAAATTAAAGCAACAATAAAATTTTGTTTTACACTTATCAGAGTGGCAAAAACTAAAGAGAATTATAACACATTGCTGGTAGGGACATGGGGAAAAGATACTCCCAAATATTGCTAGGTACAAATGTAATGTATTACTGTCCTTTTGGGAAAGTAACATGTAACTTTTATGCAAAATTTAAAATATATAATATGCTCCTTGACCCTACAATCCCATCTTCTTAGAACCCATCCCATAGAAATCAAAACACCACCGGTGAGGACAAATGTATAATGATGTTTATCGAAGTTTATTCATAGCAGAAAAGTAGAAATGAAGTAGCTAAATAAATGTGGCTCATTCACAACATGGAATATTAAGTAGCCATTAAAAGGAATAAATAGGAACTACTGTATATCAATTAATTTTGGTGGATTTCCACAAAATATTGTTTTATATTTGTAAATGTATATATAGGCCTGTATATAATTGTATGAAAACAGAGGGGAAGAAAATGAAAGGATAATTACCATTTGTTAACATAGTCTGCTGGGATGGGGAAGGAAGAAGAGAAGAGAAATGTGGGGACCCGTAAAAAGAGAAAGAGAAAAAGGAGATTTTTACTTTAAGAGTATGAGCATGATCAAATTATGTATTTATGAAAAGTTATAAACCTATGTGCATGTATACAAAAAAATTTTTTTTGAATAGGGAAATCTAAATGTTACCTATTGGATTGTGATTGAAAAAACACAAAACTGAATTAAGACCCAGGGGAAGGACAACACCATAAAGCACTACAGTTTAGTCACTATGGCAACCTGCAAAGTATTTTTGCAGAGCTGTTCTCACAGCTCCCACATGTACAATCAAAACAAATATGCTAAACATTAAAATTTAAAGAGAATTGGTCATTTTATTTGTTGTATTAACACATTTAATAGTGTCATTGTACATAATGTGAAATTTATGTTAAATCCATATAATATTATACAGTCAAGGCCATCTATTTTTGTTTATTTATGACTGTGGTTTCCAAAGGATGGATAGTATAAAGAAAAATTTCTGATGCTATAATACAAGGTGATGAGAGAGGCTACATGCAAATATAAGGTGTCCTTTTCAAACATATACATGTGAAGGTATGCATATATACATATTTGCATACACTGTTTTGTTCAGTCACTAAGTCATGTCCAACTCTTTGTGACCCCATGGACTATAGTATGCCAGCTTCCCTGTCCTTTACCATGCTATACCATATTTGTATATGTTATCAGATTTTTAAAAATCGCATCGCTTATGTGAGTTCATTTCCATAATGGTACTAAAAGAATTAACTATATTACCCGCTTTAGAAGATAAAATTGTAGATGAATAATGCAGAGTGCTTTCCATTATGAATTTTATCTTTTTTCTCCTTATAATTTTATGTACCTGCCTGCTAGTGCAGGAGAGGTAAGAGACACAGGTTCAGTCCCTGGGCCAAGAAGATCCCCTGGAGGAGGAAACAGCAACCCATTCCAGTATTCTTGCCTGGACGATCCTGTGGACAGAGGAACCTGGTGGGCTACAGCCCATAGTGCTGCAGAGTTGGACACGAGTGAAGCAACTTAGTACGCATATTACCCTCTTTATAAGATAAAATTGTAGATGAATAATGCAGAGTGTTTCCATTATGAATTTTGTATTTTTTCTCCTTATAATTTTATGTATAAAAATAATTCACTGTGAATTTTGTTAAAAAGAAAAAACACAAAAACCCAAAAATGATGGAAGATGAATTTTGGAGAAAGTTAAAACTTTTCTATTGTACTTAGTTTTCACAAGTATGAATTCCCGAAGCAATGTGCAACAGGGTCTCACAAAGCAGTAGGTCTTTCATTAAATTTAGAAATAATTGTTACTAGATAATTAAAGAACATGGAAGATTATTTCTCACCAGAGATATCACTTCTATCCAACGAAATCTTTGTATTTCTCTTGTTGAATGTCCCTGCTCTGTTCTTCAAATTTTACCTCTCTTTCAAGAAGCCCGCCCAGACTCCTCTAGCAGCATAGGATATTTTACTCTTACCATCTATTCTAACCTACTGATGCTATATTAGGTGGCTTGCATATTCTACTCCCTGCTTGGCTGTGAGCTCCTTGAGGGCAAAAACCAAGGCCTGGGACATTCTAGACCTGCAGTGTTGACCGCATGCTGCTGCTGCTGTTAAGTCGTTTCAGTCGTGTCCGACTCTGTGCGACCCCATAGATGGCAGCCCACCAGGCTCCTCCATCCATGGGATTTTCCAGGCAAGAGTACTGGAGTGGGGTGCCATTGCCTTCTCCTACATACATGCATACAAACAGCCCATTTAGGTACCACTTATTTCCCATTTCTGTACTCTTATTTATGGTATATCATTCTTTAATATTCTCACCCTTCTCAGTAATTTGTGTCTCCTAAAAAACTGAATGTATTTCCCTCTGATGATTTCTTATTTCTACAGACCATTTATGCCCAGCATAGAGATTTATCTCCTTCTTATGTCCATGCACTGCTTCAAATTGCTCTCTAATTACTCCATATGTTCATTCTTCGTATCCAAAGCTAGATCCTAGACAGAAATCATGGGGACTGCTTTTTAAATTTTCAAATATCCTAGTACCAAGCACAAGTAATTTAATCATTAATTATGGTTAAATTAAGGAGTACAAATGTATTTTTTCACTCTCTAGAGTCTCATTGTACTCTCAGATATGTTATTAAATTTATAATTATTTGATTTGTATTTAATGGGTAGGTTCAGGAGCATACACACCAACACAATGACTTCAAAATGCTGCTAGAATCACACAATGGCCCAAGGAAACCCTAGGAAAGTGATGAAATGAGTCTTTTTTCTTTATATCCCTACAAGATGACTCAAACCTTCCTCCTAAACTAGAGATAGTCCTTGATCCTAATACATATCCTTATACATACGAAATTAACATCTCAAACTGCCTGCAAGTATCTCTCTGTCCAGACTTCCCTTAGGAGCACAATGAGACTGTTGGAAATGTAAAGAATACATGAGGTTGAAAAATAATAATAAATTAGGTGAGATAGGAATAAAGAACATATAACCCAAAGCATAATTCTTATCTGGTTTTCCACAGAGACTCTCTAGGGGTTAGTGTGAATTGCCTGGGAATAGATCAAGGAGGGGGGTATTTACTTGAGAAGCAACTGACAAAAATATAAAACCTACATGAACGATCACCAACTTAAAAAATAATAAAAGTACCAAAAAATAACTAGAGAACAAATAAAGGATAAAAGTGCTGAAGTCTTAAGTACATTTATACGCTCATTTTGCTTTTGTGAATCTTTACTACAAAATCTTATTCACTCTTCAAAACTAACCATGATTTGACTACAAAGACAGTTAAAACTCTAAGCCAATTTTGAGCTAGACCTTTGCATTAAGAAGAAAAAGCAGAATCCAGTATTAAATGCACAGCACGCATGAATGAAGAGAGGGTCTAAATGGCTACTGAAGTGATATTTCCTCCTACACATATGGCATTGACATCAAGAACTCATAACCACTTGGACCAAGACCTAAAACCAGCTGTAACGTGAAATCTGCTAAAGAAGTAAAGAATATTTCTGTATTGCATTAAACTTTGGTATCTTTCCAGAGCTATTATTTTAACAGATACTCATTATATGTGCACTGCACTTTGCTATCACTTTTTTCTCTCCAAGGTTAGTTCAAAGTGTAGGACCAAAACCTTAGGAAAGACATAAAGAGGAAGATCTGCATCTCTAATCATCCCAGTCGAAGATCACTTTTCCATACACCGATGTTCACATGAATCAGCACCCCAGCTGACATGTCTTAGATGGATAGAAATACCCAAACTTCATCATTGAAAATACAGATGCCCTAAAAAATGTATAATTCCAGATGAATAGTAATGGCTATTAACCTTACTAATATATATTTAAGTACAGACTGGAAAAGGTGGGAGCCAGCAAATCTTTAATATATTTTCAAGTATGCATAAAGGAACTGGGTAGTTTTTACACATAATAGTGAATTGTCTATATCTTTTTTAAAAAAGAAACTTTGTTTATTTACTTATGGTTGTGCTGGGTCTTCACTGCAGCACGCGCTTTACTCTAGCTGCTAGGAGCAAGGGCTACTTTTCCTTGCGTTGCACAGGCTTCTCATTCTGGTGGTTTCTCTTGTTGTGGAGCACAGGCTCTGGGGCTGGTGGGTTTCAGCAGTTGCAGTGCCTGGGCTCAATAGCTGCAGTTCTGCAACTCTAGAATACAGGCTCAACAGTCCTGGTGCACCTGCTTAGTTGCTCTGTGGTATGTGGGATCTTCCCAGACCAGGGATCGAACCCATGTCTCTTGCATTAGCAGGTGGATTCTTTACCACTGAGCTACCAGGGAAGCCCCAGTGAGTTGTCTATATCTGTATAGATAAACCAACATACCTAATAAGGTATGCAAGTTTAAAGATAAAAAACCTTTGCGGCTAAAGCAGATATTTCCTACTTGAGAGAAGAAAGAAATCACAGATCATTTGAATCAGTGGTCCAAAAAGTCAAACGTACAAAATAATAGCCATGCTACCACTTCTCTGTGGCTAAAAATCCTGGGGCCTCTAATGAGGCCAAACCAAGGTTGGTAGTCATTTGCTATTGTGACTTTTCCTAGTAGACAATTCAACTTTTCTCACTCAGTTAAGAACTCTAACATTTGCCGCATTTTCAAGCTATTTTAATAACACATTCATATGGCCATTTCCCCAGGCATTTTACTCTCCTTGGTAGGCAAGAGCATACAGGAAGGGACTTTGGGGTCAGAATGACACAAGGGCACATGCTGGTTCCACCATTCAAAGCTATGTGGGTCTAAGCAAGTCACTTAACCTTGGTTAAGCATCAGTTTCCTTGTTAGAGAAAAGCATATCATTAACACTGGAGTGGCGGCTGCGTGGCACTTGAGCAACTGTGAGGAGATACCCCACGTCCAAGGGCAGAGAAACCCCAGCAAGACGGTAGGCGCTGGAGCAGCGGCTGTGTGGTGCTGGAGCAACTTTGAGGAGATGTCCCACAAACAAGGGCAAAGGAGAAGCCCCAGCAAGATGGTAGGAGAAGTGAAATCACATTTAGAATCAAACTCCATACCTGCCAGAGATGCTCAGAGGGCTCAAATATACCTTGTGTGCACCAGGACCCAGACACCCCACAGAGACTGAGCCAGAACTGTGTTTGAGTGTCTCCTGTGGAGGTACATGTCAGCAGTGGACTGCTGCAGGGGCAGGGGCTCTGGGTGCAGTAGACCTGTGTGTGGCATAAGCCCTCTTGGAGGAGGTCGCCATTAACCCACCATAGGGCCACCAGAACTTACACAGGACTGGGGAAAGAGACTCTTGGGGGGCATAAACAGAATTTTGTGTGCACCAAGACCCAGAAGAAAGGAAGAGTGACCCCACAAGAGACTGACTTAGACTTGCCCATGAGTGCCCAGGGCGGAGGCATGGGTCAGCGATGGCCTGCTGCAGAGTTGGGGGCACTGAGTGTAGCAGTGTGTGCATGGGACATATTGAAGGAGGACATTATCTTCATAACCTCCACCATAGTTTGGCCTCAGGTCAAATAATAGGGAAGGAACACAGCCCTGCCCTTCAATAGGAAATTGGATTAAAGATTTACTGAACATGGTGCTGCCTATCAGAACAGGACCCAGTTTCCCCTCTCAGTCACTCTTTCTCATCAGGAAGCTTCCATAAGCCTCTTATCCTTCTTCATCAGAGGGTAGACAGACTGAAATCACAATCACAGAAAACTAACTAATCTGATCACTTGGATCACAGCCTTTTTTAACTCAATGAAACTGTGAACCATGCTGTGTAGAGACACCCAAGACAGTTGGGTCATGGTGGAGAGTTCTGACAAAACATGGTCCACTGGAGAAGAGAATGGCAAACCACTTCAGTTGTCTTGCCTTGAGAACCCCATGAACAGTATGAGAAGGCAAAAAGACAGGACATTAAAAGATGAACTCCCCAGGTTGGCAGGTGCTACTGGAGATCAGTGGAGAAATAACTCCAGAAAGAATGAAGAGACAGAGCCAAAACAAAAACAACACCCAGTTGTGGATGTGACTGGTGATAGAAGTAAAGTCCGATGCTATAAAGAGCAATATTGCATAGGAACCTGGAATGTTAGGTCCATGAATCAAGGCAAATTGGAAGCAGTCAAACAGGAGATGTCAAGAGTGAACATTGGCATTTTAGGAATCAGCATACTAAAATGGATTGGAATGGGTGAATTTAGTTCAGATGACCATTATATCTACTACTGTGGGCAAGAATCCCTTAGAAGAAATGGAGTAGCCATCATGGTCAACAAGAGAGTCCAAAATGCAGTACTTGGATGCAATCTCAAAAACGACAAAATGATCACTGTTTGTTTCCAAGGCAAACCATTCAATATCACAGTCATCCAAGTCTATGCCCTGACCAGTAATGCTGAAGAAGCTGAAGTTGAACGGTTCTATGAAGACCTACAAGATATTCTAGAACTAACACCCAAAAAAGATGTCCTTTTCATTAGAGGGGACTGGAATGAAAAAGTAGGAAGTCAAGAGCTACCTGGAATAACAGGCAAATTTGGCCTTGGAAAACAGAATGAAGCAGAGCAAAGGCTAACAGAGTTTTGCCAAGAGAATGCACTTGTCATAGCAAACACTCTATTCCAACAATACAAGAGAGGACTCTACACATGGACATCACCAGATGGTCAAAATTGAAATGAGATTGATTATATTCTTTGCAGCTGAAGATGGAGAAGTTCTATACAGTCAGCAAAAACAGGCCTGGGAGCTGACTGTGGCTCAGATCACGAATTCCTTATTGCCAAACTCAGACTTAAATTGAAGAAAGTAGGGAAAACCACTAGATCACTCAGGGACGACCTAAATCAAATCCCTTATGATTATACAGTTCAGTGCAGTTCAGTTCAGTCACTCAGTCATGTCCAACTCTTTGAGATCCCATGAATTGCAGCACACCAGGCCTCCCTGTCCATCACCAACTCCTGGAGTTAACTCAGACTCACATCCATCGAGTCAGTGATGCCATCCAGCCATCTCATCCTCTGTCGTCCCCTTCTCCTCTTGCCCCCAATCCCTCCCAGCATCAGAGTCTTTTCCAATGAGTCAACTCTTCGCATGAGGTGGCCAAAGTACTGGAGTTTCAGCTTTAGCATCATTCCGTCCAAAGAACACCCAGGGCTGATCTCCTTCAGAATGGACTGGTTGGATCTCCTTGCAGTCCAAGGGACTCTCAAGAGTCTTCTCCAGCACCACAGTTCAAAAGCATCAATTCTTTGGCTCTCAGCTTTCTTCACAGTCAAACTCTCACATCCATACATGACCACCGGAAAAACCATAGCCTTGACTAGACAGACCTTTGTTGGCAAAGTAATGTCTCTGCTTTTCAATATGCTATCTAGGTTGGTCATAACTTTCCTTCCAAGGAGTAAGCGTCTTTTAATTTCATGGCTGCAGTCACCATCTGCAGTGATTTTGGAGCCCAGAAAAATAAAGTCTGACACTGATTCCACTGTTCCCCATCCATTTCCCATGAAGTGATGGGATACAGTAGAAGTGAGAAATAGATTGAAGGGATTAGATCTGATGGACAGAATGCCTGAAGAACTATGGACAGAGGTTCATGACATTGTATAGGAGGCAGTGATCAAAACCATCCTCAAGAAAAAGGAGTGCAAAATGGCAAAATGGCTGTCTGAGGAGGTCTTACATATAGCTATAAAAAGAAGAGAAGTGAAAAGCAAAGGAGAAAAGGAAAGCTATACCCATTTGAATGCAGAGTTCCAAAGAATAGCAAGGAGAGATAAGAATGCCTTCCTCAGTGATCCGTGCAAAGAAATAGAAGAAAACAATAGAATGGGAAAGACTAGAGATCTCTTCAAGAAAATTAGAGATACCAAGGAGACTTTTCATGCAAAGATGGGCACAATAAAAAACAGAAATGGTACAGACATAACAGAAGCAGAAGATATTAAGAAGAGGTAGCAAGAATACACAGAAGAACTATACAAAAGATCTTCATGACCCAGATAATCACGATGGTGTGATCACTCATCTAGAGCCAGGCATGCTGGAATGCAAAGTCAAGTGGGCCTTAGGAAGCATCACTACAAACAAAGCTAGTAGAGGTGATGGAATTCCAGTTGAGTTTTTCAAATCCTGAAAGATGATGCTGTGAAAGTGCTGCACTCAATATGCCAGCAAATTTGGAAAACTCAGCAGTGGTCACAGGACTGGAAAAGGTCAGTTTTCATTCCAATCTCAAAGAAAGGCGATGCCAAAGAATGCTCAAACTACTACACAATTGCATTCATCTCACATGTTAGTAAAGTAATGCTCAAAATTCTCCAAGCCAGGCTTCAACAGTACATGAACTGTGAACTTCCAGATGTTCAAACTGGTTTTAGAAAAGGCAGAGGAACCAGAGATCAAATTGCCAACATCCGCTGGATCATCAAAAAAGCAAGAGAGTTTCAGAAAAACATCTATTTCTGCTTTATTGACTATGCCAAAGCCTTTGACTATGTGGATCACACCAAACTGTGGAAAACTCTGAAAGAGATGGGAATAGCAGGCCACATGACCTGCCTCCTGAGAAATCTGTATGCAGGTCAGGAAGTAACAGTTAGAACTGGTTGAACAACAACAGACTGGTTCCAAATAGGAAAAGGAGTGCATCAAGGATGTATATTGTTACTCTGCTTGTTTAACTTATATGCAGAGTATATCATGCAAAATGTTGGACTGGATGAAGCACAAGCTGGAATGAAGATTGCCAGGAGAAACATCAATAACCTCAGATATGCAGATGACACCACCCTTACGGCAGAAAGCGAAGAACTAAAGAGCCTCTTGATGAAAGTGAAAGAGGAGAATGAAAAAATTGGCTTAAAAGTCAACATTCAGAAAACTAAGATCATGGCATCTGGTCCCATCACTTCATGGGGAATAGATGGGGAAACAGTGGAAAAAGTGACAGACTTTATTTTGGGGGGCTCCAAAATCACTGCAGATGGTGACTGCAGCCATCAAATTAAAAGATGCTTACTCCTTGGAAGAAAACTTATGACCAACCTAGACAGCATATTAAAAAGCAGAGACATTGCTTTGCCAAAAAAGTTCCATCTCGTCAAAGCTATAGTTTTTCCAGTAGTCATGTATGGATGTGAGAGTTGGACTGTGAAGAAAGCTGAGGGCCGAAGAATTGATGCTTTTGAACTGTGGTGTTGGAGAAGACTCTTGAAAGTCCCGTGTACAGCAAGGAGAGCCAACCAGTCCATCCTAAAGAAAATCACTCCTAAATATTCACTGGAAGGACTGATGCTGAAGCTGAAACTCCAATACTTTGGCCTGCTGATGCAAAGAGCTAACTCATTTGAAAAGACCCTGATGCTGGGAAAGTTGAAGGCGGGAGGAGAAGGGGATGACAGAGAATGAGATGGTTGGATGGCATCACCAATTCAATGGACATGAGCTTGAGTAAACTCTCGGAGTTGGTGATGGACAGGGAGGCCTGGTATGCTGTAGTCCATAGGGTCAAAAAGAGTTGGACACAAATGAGCAACTGAACTGAACTGAAAATTTGTTCAACTTGGAGACTGCTGCAAAATACCCAACCCAATACCTGCCACACAAGGCATTCAATAAATAGTAGATCTTTTGGTATTTACTGGAGAATCAAGGACCGTTTGACCTAAATACTCTTGTAAGTTGTCCCTTCCCCAGTTGTGATGCCATGTCAAACACATACTGAACACAAGGCAGCTAGAGAGGAGGGTTTTGTTTGTTTTATTCCAGCTGTCTTATTGCCCTGCCTTTCTTTCATACAAGTACTCTTTCTTTCTGCCCTGTCTCAGCTCAAAAGGCATCTTATCAGTGAGGCATTCTCTGACCACCTTACAAAGATGCAAACTGCCCTAGACAACCACATCCTCCTCATTCTGCTTTTATTTTTATGTCAAACTTCATCTGACAGTTGTGTAGGGTCTTAGTTGTGGCATGTGGCATCTAGTTCTCTGCTCAAGGATCACACCCAAACCCCTGCATTGGGAATGTGGAGTCTTAGCCACTGGACCACCGGTTAGTCCCCTGACCATTTTTTCTATTCACTTATTTATTTGTAGACTATTACTAGAAAGCAGTGGAAACAGTGGCAGATTTCATTTTCTTGAGCTCCAAAATCAATGCAGATGGTGACTGCAGTCATGAAATTAAAAGACGCTTGCTCCTTAGAAGAATAGATATGGCAAACTTAGACAGTGTATTTAAAAACAAAGACATCACTTTGCTGACAAAGGTTCATATAGTCAAAGCTATGTTTTTTCCAGTAGTCATGTATGGATGTAAGAGTTGGACATCAAGAAGGCTGAGCACTAAAGAACTGATGCTTTTGAACTGTGGTGTTGGAGAAGACTCTAGAGAGTCCCTTGGACAGCAAGGAGATCAAACCACTCAATTCTGAAGGAAGTCAACCCTGAATATTCATTGGAAGGACTGATGCTGAAGCTAAAGCTCCTGATGAGAAGAGCTAACTCACTGGAAAAGACCCTAATGTTGGGAAAGATTAAGGGCAAGAGGAGAAGGGAGCGACAGAGGATGAGATGGTTAGATGGCCTCACTGACTCACTGGACATGAGTTTGAGCAAGCTCCAAGAGATAGAGAAGGACAGAGAAGCCTGGCGTGCTGCAGTTCACGGGGTTGCAAAGAGTCAGACATGACTAAGTGACCGAACAACAACAACTAAAAAGCACGTTCCCTGAGGGCAAGGGCCTTGTCTCATTCACAGCTCTATCTTCCAGAACACTGCCTGACACACACAAGACGTTCTATAAATAGTTATTGATAAATACTCTTCTGAGAAGAATAAGCTGCCTCCTGCCGGGTAATGACCTGAAAGCAACAATAGACAGGCACTTCTTCCAATCCCTCTTTGGGGTCTCCTTCAAGGAGGGGATCTCTGTGCTCACTTTCAGGCTGAAAATGCAGAATTTGGGGAATGCTGGTCGCTCTGATCTATTTATCACATTGTCACTCACCCTTCTTTTACTTATTTAAATGCCATCTCTCTTAATTTCAAACTTTTAGGAAAAAGCACTGGGTCTGTATTATTTTCTACCACCAACAACTTTTAGGTGCTTAGTAAATGCTTAGAGGTGAGGATTTTTTGCTCTGTGGAAAACACAAAGCCCCCTGAATTTTAGTTTATTAAAGATAATCTTTATACTCTGGAAATAGTACACAGCATGTTTGATGATATTTCCTATGTCTTTGAGATTTATGTTATAAAAATGACACAATAGAACACATGGAAATGACTGCAATTTTAATATTTTACACCAGATTTAAAATAAATTTTTTATTTTTTTGTTACTGTCATTTAAGGTTTTGTGTAAGCTCATCATGGTGACAATAAAAACAATGAATATACCAAGTAATTCAGAAAAAGCATAACTTTACCAGAATTATTTAGAATGGTTGCTCCAAATTGCTACTTTCCTGTGTATCACATTAAATAATGAACTAAGAAAATATTAATAAACAAAATATACTCATTCATTGGACTTATTCTCAACTGAAGTATCTTTCTCTGGTAAATAGTATCACCATCAGAGTCAAAACATGTGAACTTTATTTATAAAACTCACAAACTCTATACTTCTTAAAGCTGACTTCACTGGATTGCAATTAAGAGACTATTGACCTTCTGGATGTTGAGTGCACTTGGTTTTAACTTTAAACAATCAACTCTAGGTCAGTCATTTCTTCAAGTTGATGTCTAGATTTTAATGGGTAATTGAAGATTTCAGATCACATACTCATAAGCTGATTAATTGTGACTGACACAGTCTCTGCTGCTAAAGTCTGGATCAATGGCAAATTTACTCATATTACAAAATTTGTTCATGCAGTGATTTTTTTTAAAGTGCTATTCTTTAAAAAAAAAAAACAAAAACAAAAGAAAACCAATCTGCTTACCCTCAAATGTCCCTTCTGGCTCAGAAAAAAAGCAGTAAATATTTAATAGCCTTTTAAATGTCTAATTCTTTACAAAGTAAGCTGTATTAAATGGTAGAACTCAATGCTTTTAGCCTCATGAATCAACTCTACACTGGTGAGATCTAAATGTGGCCAGTAATACTCTTTCCTTTTCAGCTTCTCAAGAAGCTTAAACTAAATATCCCAGAAAAAAGTAAAACATAAACAAATCCTACATTTTATTTTATTAGAATCACAACCACAATTATTGCAATAGAGCATTATTGATAGGTAGTATATTTGCTCATAAGCTATAGCGATCATTTCTAATGAGAAATATGATATTGAATAGTGATAAAAGATACACTTTCAATTTCCTTTTCAATCTATGCTCATTAGCAATAGTGGAGGCTAAATCAAGTAGAAATGAATTTCAATATGCAGGATGAATGAATCAATTTATATTGCAGTTGAAATTCCACGAGATAAACATATATTTACTCTAAGAAGTAAAAAGCTATGTCTTCCACTGTCTGGATAGGAATACCTGAAATTTCATGCTTTGGAGTGCTTTAATTTTTTTTATTTACAAAAAAGTCACACACCCAAAATGCTATTTTAAAATCAAAGAAATCTGTTCTGAATCTCATTTTACTATTTAATAGAGCAGCTGAAAAATGACTTAAAGATGTGGCCATATGGTGTGAAAATCCAGAATCAAGGAAAGAATGAGATACTGTAAACATGTAGAAAGCAATAAGAAGAGGCAACTCTGAGCTCAGTTAATGAAAAGCTGATGATGGAGACTGTCTTTTATTGATGACATTTGAGGACAGTGACTCACTGGTGTTTTCCAAAACACGAATTCTGCATTTCAAGTGTTGGAGAGATTTGGCTACGTCTCTTTGCCTCAGCCTGCAATTGTTTGCACAGAAAGACTCCATAGAATAAATTACTGAACCTTACAGCACAGCTCAATTAACTGAATGAAACAGGGAGAGAAAAGCTCCAATCTGGTACCCACAGAACAGAAACTGGCATCATTTTTACTTAAAGACTGTTCAAGTGGATCTACAGGACATTTAAAAGACAGTCTGAATCTAAGTAATGCCAACAGGAAGATGTGGGAGGCACTCACACTAACACGTTGCCCTCTGCTGACCTTTCCATGGGGAGTTAAGAGTCAGGTGTCTGCATTTGGAGTCACTTTCCTGTGCGCCTTCATGAAGAATTTCAGTGCCTCCACCCTGTTTCTGCAGTCTCATACATACACTGAGCCAGACTTTCTGTTCCCTGGAAGTTCCACATGGTTCCTTCCCTTAAACGTACCTCCTCGGTGTAACTTAACTTCATGCAACAAAACCTCAAGTCTGTTGATGAATGATTAAACCTTCTATGCTTAAGAGCTGACTAGTTCTGACATTCTCAGTGCTCTGAATTCAGTTATTTGGACATTAATTCATTTGACAAAGATTTTCTCACGCCAGGCACTGGTATTACCAAGGTGAATGAAATAGTCTCAAAGAGCTCACAGTCTAGCGAGGAAAACATCCTTGCAAACAAAATTAATAACAGAGGAGTTAAATATGCCAGCCAAGGTATACAAAGTTTTCAGAGGGGACTTCCGAATTGGGGAAACACTACAGTTTCTGCTGGGTTATGGTTTACCCAAATCCACAGAGCAATTTTAGATTTAATTTCTTAGGAAACACGTGGATGCTTTGAAGGCATCTGAGACATTTCCCTTGCTTCCTTGAGAGTGAAGTGTGGTCCTCCCTACCCAGCCCTTCCCCTTAATTCCAGCACGTGGGTGGGTGGCAGAGGGAGATCCGAAGGGGACTGCTCTGAGGCTGACTTGCAGACAAAGAACTGAAGACTCTGCCCCTTGGCTCTCCCAAACCACTTGGTGACAAGACAACAATAAAGGAGGAATAATGCTAACAATCATAGGGTTTTGCTTACACATTAACAACCAACTATTGCCCTCAACCATACATGATCCCACAGTCAAATAAGTCAGTAGCTGTGGAAGCTGCGAAAACCACAACTTAAAGGCTGAAAGACCCACATTGTACCAATGGTGTTTCCTTAAAAACAGACGACATCCTAGTCAGTAGCAAGTGCTGAAAACACAAAGAATGACTGAAAGAGAGGAGGGATGGGCGTGTGAGCAAGCAAAGAGATGTTTGCAAGAGTTGAGAAGAAATCCTGACACACCAACCTGACCCCCTCCCCACAAAATCACTGGGTCTCCTTTCAGCCCAAGGCCCCCTCCTGCCTGGGGAATCTGGCCTCATTCCAATGGCAGTGCCCTCGTGTGCTGCATTGAAAATAAAACAAAGGATGCCATTCATCATATTTTTCAACAACTGGTTTCTTTTCTTAGTTTGGAAGAAAAACTTGGCAATCATAAAGCTCGGTTTTTTATTTTTATATATTTTTTTCTTACTGTCAAAATAAACTGAAAAAGAAAAAAAAATGCCCAATGTTAAGAAAAGAAAAATACACAAAACCCTTCAGAGCTTAGTCGGCCACACACTGCCATTCGGCTGACACCAAAGCGTGGAATGCAACACTCTTAAGTTCTCCCAACCCAAAGGGCTGGCTGCCTTCTGCTTCTGTAAGATGTGGCTACTTAGGGAAATTCACATAGGCTCCCAGTGTTAACTGTGCTGCATATTTACTTTAATCAAAGTGACATTTCCCAGATGGTGTTATCCAGAAAACCTCGTTTGAAATGAGGAGTATAAGAGAACTCAGTTGTACATTCCAGGGAAAATTGGATACAGGTGTTCCCCCATTTTAAGAAGCCTCAGTTTACAAAACCATAAGACGATGAAACAGATACATGTATGGCATGTGGCCAGCACCCTTACCCACTTAGAACCGGGTACCTGGTACCTAGAATGGGAACCAGGCAGCCATATGAAGGTGAGAATGAAGAAATGATAACATCACACCTTTACCGAATGTACCACACACACCCTGGTGTTAACTCGGAGCCTAACATTTTGTGGTTCCCAGACCCCACCACCACCTCCACTCGGGGTGGGGAAGAGGACAGGTGAGAAAGAAAATGTCTGAAGCAAGAAGCCACTCAAAGGTATCTCCAAAAATTAGTGGACCAAAAGGATCTCAATGGACATGAGTTTGAGCAAGCTCTGGGAGTTGGTGATGGACAGGGAAGCCTGGTGCGCTGCAGTCCATGGGGTCACAAAGAGTAGGGCACGACTGAGTGACTGAACTGAACTGAAAGGGTTATACTGATTATACATGCCAAGACCCTATGCTGCAAATGAAATAGAAGGTTTCCTCCATGGAAAGCAAAGCATAATAATGACATTTACTTTAGTATTTAAACTATTGTGATGTGGGTTCTGAAAGAAACAGCAGGCATTATGCAGCCTATATCCTAACCCGAGGGTCTTAGAAGATGTTTCAAAGGAAATGACTCATTGCTCCAGAAACTAGAGAGCAATGGGTAAAAATCACAAACTTGAAAAAGGACAAACCTAAATGGGAATCTGGTCTTGCAACTTATCAACTGTATGACCTCAAGGAAGTCACTTAACCTCTCTGAGCCTCAGTTTTTTGTTTTTACTCAACTTAGGCATTTCTGGTGCTGCACATCAGAGGACGTATTCATTTGTGACAAGCCTCTGGCCCTGTTTTGAGTGTCACAACTGTGGCTGAGCCATCACAGTTGGGGAGGGTGGGGGCGGTAATCCTGGAAGCCATTTCCCTACTGGGAGAGTTGGCAGTAACTTAACTATGAATGGAAGTGACTATGAACCACATACATGTATCACACTAAATCCTAATTATCCCCAACCCAGCCTCCCTTTAACTTCGTCCAAGTGCCCATGGCCACTCCCAGAACCAGCTACATAATCTGTGGGGCCCAGTGCAATGAAAACTTATTCAGAATTTCAATGACAACAGAACACTAAAACACGCAGAGCACCCTGGGCTACTGCGCAGGCTGGAAGCCCATGAAGCTGAGCTGGCTGCTCCAGTATCACCTGTTACGAGGAGACGTTTCAAGAAGTATTATTAGGAAGAGACAGCAGTTTCAATAAACTGTGACTAAAGATCTTATGTTTGCAAGTTTTACAAAATCATACAAGCCCATGAGTTTATGACCAGGGCCTGTCCCAGGCCTCACAAGGGCTTCACACAAGCGCAGGCACTTGCAGTTTAGATTTCATTCGCACAGTGGTATATTTGCCCTGCTAAAACACAGTAGGTGCTCAATAAATAAGTGGGAATGAAGCCTTACCCTCAGAGACTGTACAGTCTAGCCAGCAAGCCAAACAAGAGATCAATAAAGCCCTGCTACAACCCAGCATGTCAAGTCCGAAAAACTGAATTGTATGAAGTGTGGGGACATGAATTCAAAGTAGAAAAAACAAAAGACTCTACAGGAGTTCTGGGGTGCTGGCTGCACAATTCAGATTCACCCTGGTCCTAGCTGCAGTTTTGGCACCATCTGGTGGCAGTTTTCCTCCCTGATTTAAATATCGATGGGGACCACCCTGGGCTTCCCTGACAGCTCAGCTGGTAAAGAATCTGCCTGCAACGCAGGAGAGCCAGGTTCAATCCCTGGGTCGGGAAGATCCCCTGGAAGAGGGCATGACAACCCACTCCAGTATTCTTGCCTGGAGAATCCCCATGGGCAGAGGAGCCTGGCAGGGTGCAGTCCATGGGGTCACAAAGAGCTGGACACGACCACGACTAAGCAAAGCACAGCACAGCACAGTGTGGATCACCCTGGGTCCTATGGCCATCTTGGCTCTTTCAGGACAGTGGGAAGATTTCAGGAATCTCCCCATTAACTGTGGCAAGTTTTGTGGCTCAAGCCATGGAAATTCATCTGGAAAAAACCTGGGAATAGGGAGATTCATCCTCTACCTCCTCAGTTGGTGAGGCAGGGATGTACTTAGCAGCAGCACTGGATCAGTCCTACAGAGGAGGCGAAGCCGGTCTAGGGAAGGAAACAGTGAAACTAGATGTTGATGGATCTTCCAGGAGGAGGAAGGAATAAATGGGCAAGAACTCCATATACCATAATTGTGTAAAACACAGATCTGAAAGAAATTTTAAATGAGAAAAGAGTACAGAGGCACTGGAGAGCAGTCTAAGTTCTAGAAGTTTCAGGATTTTGAGGTGGGCCATCCTATGAAACTGCCATGGAAGGGGAAGTTCAACCAACTGGATATACAGTTTCTGAAACTAGAGACAAAAGCTGGCCAGGCCTAGGACGGAGAGGCCTGAAGTCCTGACGATGTGGGTCCCCTGCACTGTTTAGGGTTAGAGCGGTGGTATAAACCTGTAGAACAGGTATTATGGTGGGAGGAGGCTCCTGACTGACTCGATGGGCTAAAAAGAACTTTGGGGATTTTATTTCTTTACAGTCCTCTACTCCAAAGGGTTGTTAGGGAAAACCACATAATGGTCCTTGACACTTAGTTGGAATTCAGTGAAAGATAGCACAATTAACCATGTGAAAAGAGTTCACTGAAGACTTCTTTCCTGCATCTTGCTCTTTCATCTTGCTTTTATCCTTATGAAATAGTGGAGTGGATATGCAGGAAGCTGAACTATTAAACACAATTTTAGGGTAGACAGAGAGTTAAAAGTGAAGTCCCTCAGTCGTGTCCAACTCTTTGCAACCCCATGGACTGTAGCCTACCAGGCTCCTCTGTCCATGGGATTTTCCAGGCGAGAGTACTGGAGTGGGTTTCCGTTTCCTTCTCCAGGAGATCTTCCCAACCCAGGGATCGAACCCGGGTCTCATAAAAATTCTTTATACTTACTAGAAACAATATAGTTTTATAACAATAGGTCATTTCTAGACTACATAAATCATAGTGATTACTTTCTCCAGAGAGTTGGTTTCATGAAAACAGAGAAGAAGTTAGGAAATGGTGACTAGTTGCATATGGGGTTTCCTAAGAAAAAGTCAGTAGGATGGTGCAGAGAAGATTTGAGAAAGATGTTTGACTAGGCGCCTACCACCAGCTAAAAACCATCATCTACCTGGCAGGTGAAGGAAAGGAAAGACATGCCCTATTAAAAGATTGAAAAGACTTTAATTCTTTAAATAATATTAGTCTACATTTTTAATGGTGCAATAAGCTACTATAAGAAAGACATTCACTGGAAAACTCCATCCAGTGATTTACCATATTTCCTATCCTTACCCCAATTCAATACCTGGCTTCCCAATTCAATACCTGGCTTCCCATTAGCCGAAAGAAAAGCAAGACCTTCAGAGGAAACACAGAATGTGACAACAAGAAAACGATGAAATTCAGAGACTACAATGCGAATGAGAAGGCGAGTAATCATCAACAAGCTGTTTTCATCAGGAACTACAGATCCACACTGAGTATCTTCTGCCTTCTCCTTTCCTTCCATTTGGTCTGTTGATAGTTTGTTTCTGACAAGATCCAGTCAGGAAGACGGAAATCACACTAAGTATTTCAAAAGAAATAACACTGAAATTTTGGGGAACAGTTGTTGGAGAACTAAAAGAGCTAAGAGAGAACCTGGTACCAGAGACCTAAGGAACTGCAGAAAGCAGCAGGCCCTGAGGCTGGAGGAACATGGGAGGAGGCGGTGTACTTGGAGCCTAGAGGCTTAGAGAGGCCTTGCAGACGAGCTGGGGCTCAGCCACTGCTGGAACTTCTGAGGGGCCTGATGAGGCCAGTTCCGAAAGTACCAAGAAAAAAAGCTAGAGCCTGGAACCAAGAGCCATTGTATCAGGTCAAGAGCCACTGCTGTGGTGGGGCTGCCAGAAACCGCAAGGAAGCAGCAAGAGCAAGCCCCTATGCTTCTGTAGCCCTGCGGCCTCACGTCTGGCTCCAGGGAACCAGCTAGCAAAGAAAGGCGGTGTGCAGGGTCCTGGCAGCATAAGCAGTACAGGGAATGGTCAGTGTGGGCTGAGAGACAACAGCTGAACCGTACACACACCACGCATTTAAAAAGAGAAACTCATCGCATAGTTAGGTCTCTGATGCATATCTTAACTCACAGTAAACTAATTTGCCCCAAAATACTGCAAATAGGGCAAAAGAAGTGACAGAGTAATCCAACATCAGGCTGAGTTCAACCAGAGCTATGCTCACCAGGACCTTTCCGTGTACCTTAGGGGAGCACTCTCAGAGACTGCTGTTAGTGTCCTAAACGTTCTTACCTATGAAAAATGGGCTCCTGCGAAGCCATGTGCGGGCCTGCTTAAAACAATAAGCTTTTCTAACCCCCAAGCGCGACATACTCCGGGAGCATGGTCTGGATGCTTATCAAACAAGTTCCTGAGCCATTCTCTGAAGTTTCTGGGCAAGTACAAACAACAGAGTCAAATAAATGCCTTTTAAAAGCGAGGCAGTGGAGCACGTACCCTGTCAGTGGGATCCTCATATCCCCACAAAGTAAACAGTAACATGAGAATATTTATACTAAACAAAACTGTATATCAAGCCTGCTTTGGCTCAGCCAGAGGGAATGATAAATTCCTTGCAGATCTCTCATAGAGTGGTCCTTTGTGGTCCACGGACACCACTTCCAAGACAGTACAAACCAATTACAGAGCAAGGCTTTTCATTATGCTGAGGAATGAAAATATCACCCCCCATTTTGCTTTATTTTACAGTTATGTTTCACTTAGCCCGCCCCTCCCCCTTATGTTAAAGACATTTTAACATCGTGGAGTTAAGCCCAAATTCAGGATGGAAACAAATGATATTGCCCCTCACCAGCACCAACAAAATCCCTTATCACCCTCGTAGACTAGCTTTTCGCTTTCCTATCCCTCTTCTAACAAACTAAAAGTTGAAGTGGAAACTGGGGTAGAGGAAAAACACTGAAGAGTTAATAAAACATAAACTCTATTTGTCTACATCAATTCTGTCCCGTTTACAACAGGCACAAGTCATGGGCAAAGTCATCTGGCAGGATACGGCAGTTAAACAAGCTATGAAGCCACATTCCATACAGTGTACACTTTAAGGTCCAGTGGACAAGATACTGCAGAACATTAGCACAAAGTGTTGGTCTGCTTGTAATAGAGCAATGTGAGGAAAAGTTAATATGAATTAGGGTATTTGTTAGTTTGTGTATCTGTAGTTTGGTCAGATTTTCTCAACCCAGTTTGATAATGCTTATCATTATAGATCCAACCGAGCTGCTTCTGTCAGCTTATACATAGAAAGAGCTGATGATACCACATCTGTCCCTATGATAAACCTTCAGCAACTTACAACTGTTTCAGATTTTCTAGAGAAACATGGTGGAGCAAGAAAGAAAGGGAAGACAGAAAGACAATAGAAAAAACAGGGAAATTACAATATGAACAAGAGGTAAGGAGTAAAATTGTCCTGGTTTTGAAAATTATTTGTAACAAAAATAGTAAATTATTGTTTTAAATGGATAGCTGTATCATAGGCCAAATTTAATTAACTCTATTTTAAACCAATGAACTAAGCCTCAAATGTAGTACTTGAGTTTATCATAATAGATGAAAAAGGGAAAAACAGGTCTTACATGTTTGTATACTTTAATGGATATTACAAATTTGACAAAATTTTATTTATGAAGTGTGGGGTTAGTGAAATTATCTTATTCAGATTTTTTTTTGTTTTAAACTTTTATGAAATTAATATATAATTTTCAATAATTAATTGTAAAATACACATAACATTTACCATATTTAAGTGTGTAGTTCAGTGGCATTAAGTATTTATATTACTGTACAATCATCACTACTATCCATCTCCAGAATTTTGCTTTTTTTTGCCTTCAAGAACTGAAACTCTATACACCCATTAAAAAGATGTTTGGTTGTAAATAAGCCTTGCTCAAAACCAGCAGTCTGGACTACAGTGATATGAATCTGGAGAGGTTAAGAAGGGAAATGGCTTATGAATCAACTGCTACTATATCCCCAAATGACACAGTGACATCCTGTGTTTTTACTCTCAATCACCTGCTTAATCAAAGTGTTAGTCGCTCAGTCATGTCCAACTCTGTGCGACCCTATGGTGTGTGGCCCGCCAGGTTCCTTTGTCCATGGAATTCTCCAGGCACAAGTACTGGAGTGGGTAGCCATTCCCTGCTCTAGGGAATCTTCCCAACCCAGGGATCAGTCCTGGTCTCCTGCATTGTGGGTGGACTCTTTACCATCTGAGCCACCAGGGAAGTCCCACCTACTTAATGGTGATGACCAAAACTGAAGCAAAGCTCCAGGTGAGATCTGGAAAGAGTGCTGATATTTCATTTTTACATTACAGCCTACAAAGTACTTCCATTTAATTCCCCAGAACACAATCTGGGTGGAAACTCTTTTCCCTATTTTACAGGTAATTAAACTATAGCTCCATGAAAGATAACAAGGGCCAGAACCCAAGCCAGAATCTGCTGTCCAGTGTTTGTCCTATTAGGCCACATGGCCTCTGCCAAAGCAAGAGAAAAGCAAGGCATGACTACTTCACAGCTCTCCCAGATCCCCTGGGTCTAACTGGAGAGCATCTCCTCTTTTCACCACAGCAACTACACTTCCTTGCATCTGAAAACCACACGTGGTTATTACTCCATCTTTGTTGTATTTATATTGACAGCAAAAAGAAAACACCCAAAAAGTATAATTCTGAAATAAAATTAATGCAATTGCAGTCAAGGGTCAAATGTAAGTCAAAAAAGTATGTTAGGATACAGACTCCCCTGGTGGTCCACTGGTTTTAGAATCTGCCTTCCAATGCAGGGGATGTGGTTTTGATCTCTAGTTGGGGAACTAAGCCCATGAGCTGAAATAGGAAAAGCCCACATGCTGCAACTAGAGAAAGCCTATGCACCGCAAGAAAGAGCCCCGCACCACAACTGAAGACCTAGTGCAGCCAATATGTAGATGGGATAGATTACCAGATCCTATGGGCTTCCCAGGTGGCTCAGTGATAAAGAATTTGCCTGCCAATGCAGGAGACACAAGACACCTGGGTTTGATCCTTGGGTCAGGAAGATCCCCTGGAGGAGGAAATAGCAACCCACTCCAGTATTACTGCCTCTAGAATCCCATGGACAGAGGTGTGTGGTGGGCTAGAGTCCCTTGGGTCTCAAAGAATTGGACACAACTGAAAATGCATGCATGCACTGGATCCTATAAAAAGACTGAGTTCAACCTCTTTTATTTTTAATTAATTAAATTCACATTATGTGCTCTTATTAGCCAAAACCACAATTTATTTGCTAAACAAAATCTATGGAAAAATTTATTTCATTGTGTTTTATAGATAGAAAAACGCCTTGTACTAAAAAACATAAGCACTAAGGATTTACATAAAATTGCCAGAATTAGCAAGTGGCTTCTTTTAGTTCAAAAAGAGGCAACATATTTTGATTTCTTTCAAATAAAACTCTTCCACCAATACCCTCCACTTCACTCAAGAGTAATAAATTCCCTAAACCTTCAGACTTCCATTTAAATTCCAAAAAGGATCAATATAATCCCTTGAAGTCATGCCCAACACCGCCATTCCACATCCCCACATAAACATAAAAAAATTAGACAAATCTGGCTTTTGGAATTATCTCCAGAATGAACAGTAGGTCATCCTAAACAAGACAAGAAAGAACAAAAGAACATGATTAGTCTTTTATTTGGTAATTTTAGTTTATAATTCTCCCCATTTAGTTACTTAGTACTTGATTTTTAAAAGTGCACATTAAAAAAAAATGATTACTCAGAAAATGAGAGTTGAATACAGGACTTTGGAATAAAGAGCTCAGGAACACCAAATAAACAGAGTCTGTTTTTAGTTTAGTTCATGATAATCAAAGATGATTCTGTAACTATGGCCATTTTATCCAGCGCATTCAGGGAGGCTTCTAGTACACCCAAGTGCATGAACTTGATACAGAGGAAGATTTCACAAAGTTTCAGTGATGACTAGAAATATCATAAGGCAATTACAATCTATAAACACCTGTTGCTGTCGTTGGACAGAGAAGGCTTCTAGTTTTCCAATTCACACCTGGAACCAAGCTCTTGGATCTTCTCCTTGTCTTCACAGGCCAATAAGAAAAGTTCACAATGCCTGATATTTTTTTCTTACAATTTCAATGAAACCTTAGATTGGATCACATGAAAACACCTTCACATATTTTCCAGAACTCCCCAATACTTTCTCTTATTGCATATTCAGCACAGCTCTTGCATTCTTGGGGTGTAAATCCAATTAATGCTCTCCCTATCATACCAATTCCTCAATCACTTGCCAATTTTTTAACTTGAGCTTCTATGTAATGAGGAGATATATAATAAAAATGGTCCCCAAGGACACTGTAAGCCATGTATTGAGAGCCTTCGGAGGTTTCTGTAACTTCTTGATCTTCAAAACTCTCTACATTGCAAGCTATCTCAATTTTCCCTTCATGAGGAAAAGCCATCGTTTGGACGCCCTTCAGTCCATTCACATTCGAGCCCCGAATGGCACTAGCAATTTCTTTTCCCAGAGCCAAGTCTTGAGAATCTATGGTAACATTGCAGTTCATCACATATGGGCTAGCGCCGATGCCTGAATCATTAGAAAAGCATGTTAGTCAAGCAAAGTAAAGCCTCATCTTGAAGATTCTATTCTTTACCCAATTCTCTTCTATTCTATTAACTTTACTTGATTTTATTTTAAAATAATACACAGAAATACTCCTCATTATCAACTCAAGAATTTTCTAAAGGTCATACATATTTTTTACCAACAGAGTTATCTGAGCTATAAGTAGATATTTTTATCTACTCTAAATGTATCTGGATGTTTACTCTAGAATGACTAAGAAAAGCTCAGACTTTTGAAAATATCAGCAGATATTTCAAAAGGCACGTTTGAAAATTAAATACCAATAGCAGTAAAATGTATTGGCCTTCCATTCATTTCCAAGGCCATCTCCGCAGGGGCTGGAATTCAGTGCCAGGTCTATGGGTCTGGGAGACAGGAATAAATCACACTCTGTATTCATCTCTTCCTCCCCAAACACAGACCTGTCATCACTGAGCTAGGTTAAGATCAGATTCAAATGAACCTCAACAGTCTTGGCTAGTAAAGGAGGTCACTAAAAAGTGACAAACAGTCTTGGAATTGGGAAGGACAAAGGGACTCTTGTGTCTCATGATGATGTGGGTTTGGCAGGGCAGGGTCTGGGGCACTATGTATACCTTCTTGGTATGACCAGTTGGAGGCATCTCTTTCTTCCATCCTCGGCTTCCCAAGGGACTAGGACTGTCATTGCTATTCCAGAGCCCAGTTACTCTAGAGCATGTTTTACCCTGCCTTGGGGATGATGCAGCTCATATGACATAAATATCCCTGCTCTAATTATAGTTTACATTATAAGATGGACAACTTGGTTAAATTAGCATTGGTATAAAAAGCTTAGGTTTGCAGTTTCCTCATTGTGGGGCAACTTCACATTTCTAAAAGCAAAGTTGACTAGGGATTGATGAAGGATAAAAGGCTGACCTCATCTTCAGCATAAGACAATTTTTTAGCTACTATTTCAACATCATTTTACTGTCATTGCTTTTTCTTACTACTTTCAAACTTATTGCTCACGATGTCAGTATCCAACGAGAGATCCTGTTGAATTCACTCTCCCCTTGACAGCCGTGGTTTGGGGGCTTTGCTGCCTAGCCTGGGTACTCTCATACTAATAGACGCTTTACAGAAAATCAGCACACGGAAACCACATTTCATCTTTTTCCCACACATGTACATAATGAAACATTTCAACTCCCGAGGCTGGGCCTCTTTCTACTGGGAATTCTGCAGAAATGAATCAAATTACAGTATTTCTCCATAATGCTGATTTCATAAAAATTAAATTTCCTAACAGTCAATACATATCTCTCTCAACCTCATACACCAATCACTTACTCTAAATATCTTTGAGAATTATATCAGTTTTAACATTTCACAGAGTACAACTGGAAATTTTTTTTTTGTCAGTGCTAATGTCATTCATTAATCGAAAGCATCCAAGCATAGTCTCTCTCTCCTCTACCCCTGAACAGGTAGTGTTACAAACAATCCCATTTCCTCGTATCTGATACACATACCCTATTCTGACTCAAGAAGTGGCCTCACCTTTATCACCATTCAAACAAATAGCTAGATCATGCTCAGAGTTTGCTGAAAAGTATGTGTGTGTGTATATAAAAGTATACATATATAGAGTTTCATATGGGGGGGGGAGCTTATACTAAGTACTATTCAAAATATCTATTGGGTCTATTGTGCTCTGCTATTCCAGAACTTTGATATGCCTAGCCAACGTTCAGATATTTATATGTAATTTATCAGCTTGGGGGAGCAAGTCACTTTCAAGGCAAGTTCATTCATATGGACCCAGGGCCTCCTGACAATATGGTAGCATGGACCATTTGATCCTTAAATACATGGGACAGGACTTCCTCTAAATCCTCTAGTAGATTGCAAGGCACCTTTTATCCCCATGTGCCCAATAACTGTCCCTTTTGTCACCGAGTTTCTAAAATTGATCATTCTTGCTAATAAATGAATTCATTACCTAAGATAAAAGGTAATGTAAACAATAGTTTACCTAAGATAAATTATTAAATGCATAAGAAATTTAGATGTTAAGTCCAGAACACAAGAGTGTCACAAAGAATTCACTTGTCCCAACAATGACTTAATCAATTAAAACTCTACTTAAAAAATTCCTTCAAAAGCATACTTTAAAATTAATTATTTCTTAGAAAAATAAAATTAAACATAAGAAGTAACTTTTATATTCTCTTTTGAATAAAGTAAGAGTAATCACTTATATACAGAATGATACTTCCTGGTGTATGTCCTTGTTACATGTATTTTAAATTCTTCTATTAAGCTTTAGCTATACAATAGTTGATTTTGTTTTACCACTATACCTTATTCAAGCAGTGAATAAACAGAGACAAGTCAATGAAGCTGAGAAGTTTCTGGTCTAAGCAGGAAGTAGTTTTCACCCTGAGGGGTTATAAGGCCATGATCCATTTCTGCCTTAGGAAAAAGAAAGAAAGGAAGGAAAAAAAGACAAGAAGAAAGGAAGGAAGAAAAGAAGAAAGAAGGAAGGAAAAAGAGAGAAACTGTTTTCTGTCCAAATGCACACGTTTCTAATTCTTCCATTTAATCCTTCCCAAGTCCAACACCAATATGGTGATCCAATTCTAATCAATCAAATTCTGCATTTAAATCCAGAAGTCCCACTGACCTTATTTAAGATGCTGAATTTGACTTTTTATGCTAATTTAAACTTAGTAAAAATTTTTTAAATAAAGGAGGCAATTAATCCCAGCAAATCGTATTTCTAGTTAAATGTCATATAATTAAAGTAATTCCATTTTTTGCTCTAAAATTAGAAACCTGATGTGAAAGTTTGTTTCTCAGTTTGCGGTTTCGCTCGGCTCCTGCCTCCCGCAGATTGGCACTCGGCTGCTCTGGCGGCAGCATGAATCTCACTGCAAAGCTGAAATTCCAATTTTATTCCAAAGCAACTGTCACAACGCCCTGAAGCAAGCTAAAAACAAGGAAAAAAATCTTTGGTATGATTTCACTTTCCATGTGTTCTTTAATGAAAAATTTATCATTCTAAATATTGGTGTTTACTCCTAGTTAAATACTTTTTTTTAATCAAAAAGAAACTGAGATTCAGTTGCTATTATTTCACAGGGAAATATAACAGGCCTGATGTTTTCCTGACAATTCTGTTATTTTCCTGTGTGGAAACACTGTATTCATCATATACTGTACGGCTGGTGATTCAGATATTGTAGAGACCTTATGGTGAACTGATATAGATGTAAACTCTTTATGCCAGATTGTTTAAGCATAAAAAAAACAAATGCACTTAATTAACATCTGATGTGTAGTTTTTACAAACACAAATGCAATATTTGTGTTTGAGCACTGGCAGTAATGACTGTGAACTATGCTATTAATGTCTGGTTTAAAGATGCTTGTGGTAGGACCACGTCTGGAATAACACAAATAAAAAACTGCATTCAGACAAAACAATAGTGAAGAGCCCGTTAGAAAAAATGGAAAAGCAGCACTCAGAAAAAACATTTTTTTTCCCTTTAGATCAAAATTATTCTCAAAAATTGTTCCAGGCACCATCACCTTCAATCAATTAATGGTGAAAAGATTCTCAATATTTTCCTCCAACAGAAAAGGTTTTGTTTTAGGGGGTCAGAAGTTTGCTAAGAGATGTATTTAAAAGTTCTCTTTATTATATTAAGCTCTTCTTTGATGGCTTAGCTTTAAAAGATGCGTGAGGAGGGAACCGAGGTAGTGTTTTGGAGTATATGGCATTTTTATGTCTGAAGAGAGAACTTCAAATTTATAGATTGCATTACAGTTTGAATAAATAAAGAGATTCTCATGAACTAATGTGTGGCTCTCTTATTAAATATGTTTTTACTGAAACCTGCTGAGTGCCAGGAACCATGCAGGTTACTGGGTGTAAAAACACGAAGGTTAAACAAAGATAAAACCTAGCCTGTGGGCCTTGCTTCAGAGTAACAAACAGAGCAAGACGACAGACTTGGAACTCAGGTTCAAAAATATAAACAGCTGTTATTACACTGAAAGCAATTAGTCATCATTACATATTGGTATTTTACATTTTTTAGAACATGTATTAAAGAGAAACCACAGCTGAAACAGGACATTTGATGACTAAAGCCATAAAAATCAAACATAATTGCTAAGTCCGATACTCCCATGGCGGGAAGAACGCAGGCCTCTTGTGCATGTGGCCAAATCCACAGAAGAGAAAGCTAAGTGACACTGCGCGGCACGGGGCTGGGAATGGCTCCCCAGGGGTCTGAGTTCAAGTTCCACTTCTTCAGGAACACTGCCTCTGCTCAGCTGTCTTTCTGCAAAATAGCTGTGACATTTTCCCACTCTGTGAGGAACCGTAAGCCTCAATTTCTCAACTCTGAATCTTTCAGAGTAACAGCAATTCAGAGACGAAATCACAGGGGTAGATACATGTTAACATCATCATGGAATGAAGCCAGCCCAGGTGAAAGCAACCTCAGGCACTTGACTTCCCTGCTCCCAGGTTTTCTACAGAAAAGTGCCTTTCTCTAGCTCATGCAGAGACATAGTCCTTCATGTTTCAATTACGGGTGACACACTTAATTACACATTGAGACTTTCATCTTCCATCATCCAAATAGATTTACAAGCAAACATAGAAAATTACAGATATAGGCTCCTGAAAACAGGACTCATTCCCAGGCTAGAAATTACTTTTCAAAGACTAGGTAAAATTTGGGGTATGCAGTAAATGGCATTATTCAATGTCAAGAAAAGTGCCTGATGCAGCAGCTTCTCATTTACAGAGAGAAAGAAGTAAGCAGGGGCAGCTCTCAGTAACCCACTGAAATAACTAAACAGAAGTCCCTGATTCCAAGATGTGCCAGTTACCTCCATCTATAATTCCTACGGCATCATGTGAAACTACAGTTCAAAGAATTGTCCCTCATTTTTAAACAATAATGCATATATGCAGGCCAGTCATACAATATACCAGCCAGCAGTGTTTAAATTATCCCATAAATGTTTAGGGTTTTAAAATATATATGTATAAAGTATTTATTTATAGATCTAAAAGTATCAACTATTACTGCTTTGTCCTTATTTATGTTCCTCATGAGCCGGCCAACTACAAACTTTTAAAAGGAATTTGGTTTAAAAGATTTTGTGTGTTTGGCACTGACTCTGGGTGTTAATCATTTCTGAGGTCACTTTTTTCTCTTCTGTTTATAATATTCTCAAGGAACTTCAAAACAGAAACCTGTTCCCTTATAGATTCTGCTTCCTTTCGGGTACTGTATAGATTAATTTGTCATTGGAAAGTTAACTGTAAGTGTTCAGTTCATAGCACCAATCATTTCTATTTAAATTTTTTAGGAAAAGAAATAAACATAGCAACAATGTGTTGAAGCTTTTCTGTTTTGATGGGAAGAGCGGAAAATTATGTTGAGAAACACTGATGTAAATAAAGAATGTTAGAAAAATATATAAAGCCATTAAATTTAAAAATAAGGAGGGAAATTGCCACAGTTGTGAACTCAGCTTGTTGAAAAATTAGATGAATAATATTTCTATCCTAGTGACAGAGGTGCTAGAAATTCTACTGCAATAGATATTTCTTTTAAAAATGAAACCATTTTACTCCTTCTTACATATGAATTTCTTAACGGATAACTTGGGCAAGTAAGGTAACCTAAAATTTCAGTGGATCATGTGACTTAAACTCGAATTACAATCTTGTTCATGAAACCATTTATCTATACTCTATGTTCCTCTCTGAAACATTTTAATTTTCTATTAGAATCTGCTTTGAGCCTATTAAATGAGTCCCTCAAGGAGTAATGGTCTACCTAAACTTGGCAACTTATAATTTTCATGTCTTTTGCACAAACTAAAGAGTCTACCACTTGAAAGGAGATATTAGCAAAAAAGACATATGGGGGGAAAGTTGTGCTGCTTTTCCTTTCTTATTTGACTCTTTTGTCAGCAATATGAATGAATGCACTGAAATCCAGCTTCTGCAGACCTGATAAACCTCAATAATTTCCCTTTATGAAAGATGATGGAAATAATAACAAGATCAATTTGAAGAAATAGTGAAAATAAGTTGGAAGCTTTAAGAATTTCCTTTCCTTACAAACATATAAGATAAATAAAATAAATAGGTGCATATATATTTTACAATATTGAAATTACACTACACAGCTTTATATCCTTTGGCCTTGACCCTGGATGTTCCTTCTGCCTGAGTCTCCTGTCCACATTTCCACATGGCCAACTGCCTCTCTCCTAGTCTTTACTCCAGTGCTGCCTTCACAATGAGGCCTACTTTGGTTTATCCCATCTGAAAACCATAGTTTACTCCCATTCCGGGCACATGATGTCCATTGCCCTGTCTGATTTTTTTTTTTTTTTTGGCTGTAGCATTTATTTCCTAGGGACTTCCCCCATGGCTCAGCAGAAAAGAATCCACCTGCCAATGCAGGAGACCTGGGTTCAATCCCTGCGTAGGGAAGATCCCCTGGAGAAGGAAACAGCAACCCACTCCAGTATTCTTGCCTGGAAAATTTCATAGACAGAGGAACCTGGTGGGCTTACAGTCCATGGGGTCACAAAAGAGTAGGACATGATTTAGTGATTAAACAACAACACTTGTTTTCTAACATATCATATAATTAATTATTTATTAAGCTTGTAATTTTCTGTTTCTCTTTTCACTCTCTTCACCTATTCCCCACTGGAATATAAATTCTTTGAAGGCAAATAAATTCTATTTTCCCATTGATAATAGTCCCTGGCACATTTAGGTACCTAATAAATATTCGTTGTGTTAATTAATAAACTAAAAATTCTCTCTACATTGTACTGTATTTTCCACTTGTCTAAAAATTCCTCCAAACCTTCACACTTAATTGCTTGCATAATGGTCTCTCACCAAGGTATTCCATAGTTTATTTAATCACTCTCAAATTCTTAACATTTATATTATTTCCAGTATTTATTATTATAAATAGTTCTTTGATAAACATACTGGTACATAAGTATATGTACCTTTTATTGCTTCCTCAGGAATAAATCTATTTACTTAAGATAAATCTAGAATTAGAATTTCTGCAAAGCAGTTACATATATTTTTAGAGCTTTTGATACACATCACCAACTCACTTCCAAAAAGTTTTTACCAATTGATAGTAATTTATACCATTAGTTGCAGGAGAGCCTCTAACTGCATCTTTACCAGATGTCAAATATTACCTTTAAAATACCATCTTTAAACATTTCTGTGTCAATCTTGGCATTTTAAAGTAAACTTAGGATTTTCAGATGTTGATCAAATTCTCCATGTAAATCACAGATCTCCATGTGGAGTAAAAAATAGAGAAGGAATCAAAATCCCCAATGGGTTGTCCATTCCAAACAAACAATGTAAAATAGGTGAGATTATCAGACAATCATTAGGTGAGATGGGGGGATCACTGTTCACTTTGGTTTAAACAGTTACAAACTCAGTCTGTTCTTAGAAGATTGAACATGATTAGTGATAACATGAACATTTAGTTTTTAACTCAGATACGCTTTTCAGAGCAGGTTAAAGTTCTTCCCAAACACCAACCCATTCAGCCCCACAACACTGCAGAAATGAGAGTTAAGTTTTCCTAGGGACTGTCTATGCTATGCTATGCTATGCTATGCTATGCTGTGCTATGCTAAGTCACTTCAGTCGTGTCCGACTCTGTGCGACCCCATAGATGGCAGCCAACCAGGCTCCCCCGTCCCTGGGATTCTCCAGGTAAGAACACCGGAGTGGGCTGCCATTCCCTTCTCCAATGCGTGAAAGTGAAAAGTGAAAGTGAAGTCGCTCAGTCGTGTCCGACTCTTAGTGATCCCATGGACTGCAGCCTACCAGGCTCCTCCGTCCATGGGATTTTCCAGGCAAGAGTACTGGAGTGGGGTGCCACTGCCTTCTCCGAGGGACTGTCTAACCCAGCACTAAATGCTGTTCTTCTGTTCTCTAGTACTAGGATTCCTGCTTCTAATTCCCATCCTCTAACTGTAATCTCAGTCACCCGGCACTGTGCTGACTAGGTTTGTGGAATAATCCTTTCAGTTTTCAGTGAGGCTCAAATTAGAAACCAGGAAATAGCTTTCTGAAAAGTTAGTCACAAACTTACACTTCTCCGTTTGTGAGACAAATCGTGGGAAAATATGTGAGGTTCAAATTGGCAGGGAGCAATCAGCTTCTTCTTTTTTTTCCACAAGTAAAGACTAAAACACATTTATAATCACTTTTTAGATAAATCTTTTCTCTAAAAGGAAGGAAAAAATGGTCCCTTGGTACCACGTTTGGCACTTAATAGTCATCCTTTCAACTTTAGTCTCATGAGGGAAAAATAATTAATATGGCCATTTTAAAGATATGGGAACTGAGGCTTATTGAGCTAAGGAACATTCTGAAGTCACATGGCCAATGAAGAGCAAGGTCAGGATTTGAGCATAGCCTCAAAGCCTGCACTCTGAGAGTCTCTGGTAGCTCAGATGGTAAAGAATCAGCCTGTAATGCAGGAGACCCAGGTTCACTCTCTGAGTCAGGAAGATCCCCTAGACAAGGAAATGGCAACTAGTATTCTTGCCTGGAGAATTCCATAGACAGAGGAACCTGGTGTGCTGCAGTCCATGGGGTGGTCACAAAGATGGGACACGACTGAGCGACTTTCACTTTCAAAGCCTACACTCTTTTCATTGTACTGCTCTAGCTGATGATGTCATTGGTTTGAGAGCAGAATTCTGCACCAGGGATTAGCAACCAAAAGCCTATGTGTAACTGTGCCTTGAGGAAATGTGTTTCTTAAGGTTGCCCACCTCTTGCTTCTTGGGACCTAGTATTTTAGTAACAGCTAAGATATTAACTATCAAAATGTGGCCTAACATGGTTTAACTAGTGATCCCTACAGAAGATATTAGGGGATAAAAAAATCAAAACTCAAATAAATGGACCTGGGATGGTGAAGTGCAGCGAGTGAGACAAGAATCAAGACTCAAATAAATGGCCCTAGGATAGTGAAGTGCAGCAAATGGGGATGGAGTTTTTGATAGGGTGCCATTGCCTTTTCTGAAGATATGCTCTAAGCAAGGTGTGGGCAAGAGTAGCAGAGAGAGACAAGAGTGGATAAGATCCAGGGCAAGGGAGAATACTGCTCCCTGTGTTTGTTCTCTCTGTTCTAGAGCCCGCAGTGTAGAAAAGCCTCTCTCCAGGGTGCCTCCACCACAGACTGTCAGGTGTAAGCATCAACCTGGACACTCTGGATGTACTGAAAGCCTTTCTCACCAGCTAAAAGTAAGCTACACCCACATCCTGAGCCGCCAGGTGTCTCCAGATACAACCTCATGCCTGGCCAACAGGACCCATCATCCCAGTGATAACCATTCTCATCATCAGTGCAGCCACTGATGAGCAGGGCTCATTGCCTATCATGAACATCCCTCTTGGGGGCTCTTATCGAGTATCTGATGAGGGCTTCCAGCCTCCCTGAGTGGCTCATGAAGGCGTAAGTAGAAAGAGCTGAGAGGAGAACTTCAAGCAAGTCAAGAAAGCTCCAGCTGTAACCCTCCTGCATTACATGGGAGAGACCAAATGACGGCAACCTCAGGATTCTCAAGTTTAAAAACCAAAGCGGAAAAAAAATCCAGACTGCGAACCCGTCAAACCACATCTTCTGGCAGGTGCAGCTCCCAGGTCAGATTTAAGAGTGCTGAAATCCCTTCTGGTGAACCAGCCCAGCTGCTTCCTTCTCTGGACAAGCGGGCGCTTCTCGGGCAGGTCAGCCTCACCAAAGAGAAACACACTGCAGCCAGGAACACTGAGGACCAGATTCTCAGCAAGGCCTATGGGCAGCGGGAAATTTTAACAAGACTAAATTAAAGTCAGTACTGCTGAAAGAAAACAAAGCACAGAATTTTCTTATTGTGGTAAAATACACTTAACACAAAATTTACCATTTTAACCATTTCTAGGTGTACAGTTTGGTCACATTAAGTGCATTCCCATCACTGTTATAATCATCATGACTAAAGGGTATATAATTCACACAAATTTTAAAACTCAAAGTTTGAGCATAATTAACTTTTCCTTGGTTAGTCTCAAAATAACATTTATGTACAAGGCTTCCCTGGTGGCTCAGATGGTAAAGAATCTGTCTGCAATGTGGGAGACCTGGGTTCAATCCCTGGGTCAGGAAGATCCCCTGAAAAAGGGCAAAGGAAGATCCCCTAGAGAAGGAAATGGCAACCCTCTCCGGTATTCTTGCCTGGAGAATTCCATGGACAGAGGGGCCGGTATGCTACAGTCCATGGGGTCACAAAGAGTGGAACACCACTGAGCAACACTTTACACTTTAAAGGAGGCCAGAATTTCTAAGCCATTACAAATCTAATTCCAAAGGGAAAATTTATCACCAAGATGAATGAAATCAGTACCTTCGATTTTTGAACAATTTTATAACAGCTCCAGAATGTGTATACTGTTAGGAGAAAGAAAAATTTAAGAATACAAGGGCCAAATCTACACTGTCCAATATGGCAACTCCTAGCTACACATGCCATTACATTTTAATTAATTAAAATGCAGTAAGTTGTTTTTCAGTTGCAGTAGCCACATTTCAAGTGCTCAGTAACCACACGTGGTCTCCCTATTGGACAGCATAGATACAGAACATTGCCATCATCATAGAAAGTCCTTCTGGATAGCAGCACTGGGACAGATATTCTGTAAGAAGCCTAGTATCTAAATACAATTTTATGGAGGCTACTCTGAATATCAATGTTTTTTTACCTTCTTCTTCCACTTTTACATCTAGATTCTGTCTCTGACCTTATCTTCTCAAGGCAGATTACAGAATTGCTTTCCTGTCTTTTTCTAGAGAATTGCTTCAAGGAACTGCTGTTTTCATGTCACTAAGTATAGTTCCCAATAAGCAAGGATAGAGATAACATAATTTATTTTCCCGATGTTTTATTTTAGGTATTTTATTGTAGGTATTTAGGGAGTTTGGTGGAGAAGGCAATGGCACCCCACTCCAGTACTCTTGCCTGGAAAATCCCATGGATGGAGGAGCCCGGAAGGCTGCAGTCCATGGGGTCGCTGAGGGTCAGACAGGACTGAGCGCCTTCACCTTCACTTTTCACTTTCATGCATTGGAGAAGGAAATGGCAACCCACTCCAGTGTTCTTGCCTGGAGAATCCCAGGGATGGGGGAGCCTGGGGGGCTGCCGTCTATGGGGTCGCACAGAGTCGGACACGACTGAAGTGACTTAGCAGGGAGTTTGGATGCTGGCCTGGGAGGGCAAGAGTGTGGGCCTCCTTGATTTAGAGGTGCATCATGGGACATCCAAGGCTGAGACGGAGCCTTTAGCCACAATAAGCATAGGAAACCTCAAACTGCAATTCTGAAGTCTGGTATTTGTTTCTTTATAATGTAGACTGCCACGTTGATTGGGAGGGGTGAAATGTGGAGGACATTAAAAAAAGATTTTGTACCTCTGGGTCGTACAAAATCTACGGAAATGTTCTTTCTTCCTCTGAGTCAGGTAGAGACTCCAGCATTAGAAACCCATGATATTGTTGACACCACAAAGCCAGGAAAATCTCCCAAATTTACTAAGTGATCTCTGCTTCTTTAACACTACTTTAAGATACTAATGGATCACAAGTTTCTGCGGGGGTGGTTGGGGCCAGATGCCAGGGACACAAACAATCAACAGAGCTTTAGAAATTGCAGGAAAATCTTTAGGCAGTTACCTAAACACTCCCCTCAAATCTGGAATGGCAGAGAGCTGGGGTGGCAGAAGAAAGGGAAAGTGGTTTAGAAGAGCTAGTTAAGACAACTTAACATCTGAGTACTCTCTAAATTATTCCCATCACTGATATTTGGTCCAACCGTAATTTACAGTGACTCATACTTTGGCTGTTGCAGGAGCCTAAAGCACAAACTGTGATGGGAAAGCCTCTCCCAAGTAGAGACAATGTGACCTGTCTCCTGGCTTGGCCCAGCTTCTGACCTAGACAGGCCAGAGCCTCCATTTGGAGTTACAGCTCTGGAGTACTGTATAAGCGTACAAAGCCCATGGTGCTGTAAAGGAGGAGTCTTGAAGCTGGTTCCTGAAGAGCAAAGCAAGGGACAAAGACAGTTGCAGTAGCAGTTGACAGGGTTGAGGGCAGGGGTACATAGTAGAAATAGCACAAGCTTTTGAGGCCAGAAGATACTGGTTTGAATACCATCTCTGTTCCTTAATAGCTGTTTGAGATCCTGAGCAATTTGGTTTTTTTTTTTTTTTGCCGTCTCTGAGCTTCAAGTTCTTTATCTATAAGATGAAAAAATTTTTAAAAAAATCTTCCTCTAACGCACCAAATCCTTATCTAGAAGTCTGGTGATTAAAAAGAATAAAAATAAGCATTTACCTTCCCTTTCCTATATAAACTGTATTTCAGTGTAGCCAGATAGCCTGAACTGATGAGGGAAAGATTTTTTAACTTAGAAAGAAACTCTTAACTAATAAATGTGGAAGAAAGCATTAGAAGATCACTATTTTGGATCTCCTATGAAAATAACTGTTTCAGGGCAAAGATCATCAATGGATGAAACCCTCCTGAAAAGTCAATTACGAACAAGGTAGTTCATCTTTACATCACTAGATGTGAGATAATCAGAAACTATGGCTTCCTCACAGAATACATACAAAGCTCACAGCCTACCTCTGAATAACTTTTGCCAAAAAACAAAAACAAAAAACCGTTCAAGCCAATCAAACCTCTGGGGCTAACCTAAAGTTTGTAGGAAAAGAAAGGGATAAAGATACAAATTACATGACACCACCAGGAAGCAAACAGATCCAGAATGTGGGAATTCCATAGGACAAGTGACCCAGTTTCTGCAACCAGTGAATCAGAAGGAAAAAAGTGGGGGTGGGGGGTGCATGCAGGGAACTGGATTCTATCAAAGGAGACAGGGATACAACAATCACCTCTCTGTGTGAATCATGTATAGATCCAGATTCAGACAAGCCAATCACAGAAAGACATTTGTTTGGATTACATACTGGATATTAGATGGTACCAAAAAAACGATCATTTTGATGGATGTGATAATGGCATTGTGGTGATATAAAAATATGTCCACATTGCTTAGATATTTTAAATAAGCCAGGGTGAAAGAATATGACTTCTGAAACCTGCTTTAAAAAATATTTAATAAAAGTAAAAGAAAAAAGAGGGAGACAAAAAGAGAGGAAAGGGAAAAAAATAAAGGAAGTAAAGAAACAAGAAAGAAAAGAAGCTATCCCATAGAATGGATAGAGAGATTAAGATTAGATAAACTAAGAAAAGCATCGATTGAACACAATGCTGGGTGCACAGTGCCCAGCACACACTGCTTCTTTTCCCCTCTGCAAGCCTACCCCACTGTTCTGAATTCTGAACATTCCGAATACCTTCCTGTACTGTTATGTCCCTACTTACTCGAAATTCTCACATATTTAAACAGCACTCCTCTGCGGTTATCTCTTCTACAGCAATTCATGATGGAAAGAATCAAACTTAATTTTTATTCTTATAATGAAATTTTATTCTTATAAATTCTTAATTTATATTCTTATAATTCTAATAATGAATAAGACATTTCATTATTCTCATGCAATGAAAGACAACCAAAGCCAAAATAATATTTAGCATTAGAGATAGTACACTATACTCTTCATACTCAAGGAAGTAACTTCTATGTTTCTAATGACTGTAACCCAAAGGCCCATGGAAGGTTAAGTATTTGTAATGTCGCTGAAGAGTAAATTAGATTGTCTGAATTTCAGAGAAATGTCTCAAATTTGGTCAGAAGAATACTTGCTAGCAAGGCATTTTACTTGTTATATGAACTGCATTTTAAAAAAGGGTTTTAATTTTATCATTTTTATTTTCACAATTAGTCTATGTAAAAATTATCCCCTGTACTATAATTACAAATGCTCACATCATGCAAACAAACAGGCCTGTTAAAGAAGATAAAATTATTGAATCTTTAAGCTCAAGTCTCACAGTTTTTAGGTAAGTGGCATTGTTTAAAGGAATAGTTCTGTGTGCATTTCCTGTAAATCGGTTGTTCCCCCAATAGTGGAATCAGGCATTTCCAGAGCAGGGACTTTCCACATTTTCAATGAGTCCCAAGAAACCAGAACTTCTGAACTTATCCCTGCTTTGTCATTGCACTCCCCCCGTCCTCCACTGATTTAATTTCTTCCTCTCATGTTCATATAGTGGGCTTCCTGGCTGCACAGACGGTAAAAAAAAAAAAAAAAAAAATCCATCTGCAATGCAGGAAACCTGGATTTGATCCTTGGGTCGGGAAGATCCCCTGGAGAAGGAAATGGCAACCCACTCCAGTATTCTTGCCTGGAGAATACATGTAGTACAGCTTTTATTGAGAGAACATCAAATCTAATCTACTTGTATTATATAGTTAATCGTGGACTTTTTTCCTCTATCTAGGTTTCAAACTCCCTAAACAATCAACACTTGTTAAGTTGAATGAATTGAATTTGGTTCCTAAGCACTTTGCAGATGTTGGACTCTGCAAACCTGAAATGGCAGCATCCATTCCAAACCTACACGTGGAAGTAAGGGGTCGCTATGCTAACAAAAATGAGAACAGGGTTTAAGACCAGCAGGCATCCGATGCATCCCCAGTGAGAAACCATGTGATCAGTTTTCCATCACCGGCATCATGTTTTATGAGCTGTCTTCCAGCCCCCAGCTGTCAGAGCCACCTGCAGCTGTGGGCTACCTGAGACAGACAGTAACGTCAGAGAGGAAACATCTGAATCACCTTGTACCAACAGAGTATGATGTCATCCTGCTGGCTTGAAACAGATAAAGCAAAACTGCAGCTTCCTAAATTGTTCTTTATTAAAAGACCAGTATTTCCTAGTTTCTCTGCCATTCTTGACAACTTTTCCCTACCACTGTTATTTGTATTTCTGATCTTTCCATTTTCACTAGTCATATTCTAAAAAGGCTGATTTAATGACAGTATTTTAAAACATAATGCAACCTTTACGGTTAGCTGATCTTCTGTACTTGAAAATGATTTTTAGTCATTTCTACACATGTATAACTATCATTTACAGCCTTACCTCTAGAGACTTCTATTAGTTTGGTTATTCCTCTTTGCAAAAGGAGGATCAGCACAATGAGACAGGAACTTCATATCCCTAACACAAATGTTTATTTCTGAGCCTGTAATGGACTTAACTATGGCTGAAATGTGGTATTTTATTGAGAATGTACAATATTTAAGACAGTATTTAAGAATCCATCTTATAAAATGCATTCACCTGCCTTACACTAACACATACTTCATGTCTACAAAAGTATCTGATTATTCTTTCTCTTTCTGCTTTTGTTTATTTCAGGAGCATTTCAGGACTACTGATGTAAATGGAGTTAAGATTTAACTGTTAAACAGAAACTGCATTTCAGAAGCTCAAAGAACATAACTGATATGCTTGGTTTTGTTACATTTTTGATGGCAGTCAAAATGCACAGCTAGGAAAAACCTCAAGCCTGTCATTCCCTTTCCACTAGGAATAGATAAATTCTATTTCCCCGGCTTACAGTCTGAAAGTAAGGCTTATTATTATTATTTTTAAACCAGAACTCTAATGATACTCAAAAAAGCCTACTTACACATTCTCATCAGCACATACCAATCAAAAACTGTATTTTTCAACCCCATCACCTCATTCTCAATAAAAAGCAGAGGGAAAAAAAGCACAGAATCTAAAAATTAAACTGAGTGCTAGACTTGAAATCTTACAAGCATCCTCTAGTTTTAGTATAGCTATCTTAATATAGCCAAGTTTCTTGTTTAGTTGATTTTTTTATTTATGTATTTTTTAATGAGAAGGAAAAAAAAAAGATTCTCTACCAGAAGCCATAAAAATCTCTCAGATGGTAAAACAGATAGCCCTAAAAGTTTTTGCCTAAATTCATACACATACCTAAAATAAAACTGGCCGATTAATCTTGCTACACTACTTTGAAAAAGAAGACATTTGAAAATACAGTGTAGTTGTGATGCTTCACTCTCTCTAATTAAGTGCAGACTAGGAAAAATTATTCTTAGTTTAGTCTATGGAAGGGGGGTGGTGGTAATTTCTCTCTTTGCAATTCAAAATTATTTTAAAGATGGAGTGTTTCTTTTCCAATGTCTTCATTAAACAGAGCTGTTAAGAATTGTCTCCCAACCATCCCCAAAGAGCACAAAGCTACCCAGTATTCACCCCATATGCTCGGCTTTGAAGTGTGAAGCTGTGACCATCCCACCAGACTCTTACGCCACCATCAAAGCCATCTCATTATGCCCAGCGCTGAGAGTTAAAGCGCGGGGCCGTAACCACTCCAACACAAACACTGCATTAACAAAGCAACCACAATATTCCTCCCCCACATGGCTAGAACTTGAAGAAATTTTTACCATATGTACACATGCACGAGATACGAAAATTTATTGTGCTAGAACATCATTGAGAAGTACATTAAACATGCTGACTAGAACTGGATGTTATTCTAAGGGACTGGAAAAAAATAAAATGCAGCTGATCTTTATGATGAAAGAACAGAAACATTATGCTGAAAAACAAGATCAAGTGCAATTCCTAAATTGCATTTCTACTGACACATTCTGTGGCCTGTTCTTTCTTGAGGGAGCAGAAAACAATTTAGCCGGGTTGGGGGCAGAGGGTGCAAAACTGCTGCATATCACTGGATGCTACTGTTTACCCTATCGCATTTCCTTTCTAAAGGACAAATAAGCTTACAAATAATGCTATGCTGACAACAGCGTCTGTAATTCAAAATGAATAGTACTTGCTAAAAGAACGTCATTTCACTTGTGTCTCTGAGCTGTCAATTTACCATTGGCATGGCAGTAAAAAATAAAATGTAAAGAAAAAACCTGTTATGTATTAATGGAAACAAGGCCAGAATACGCACTTGATTTTCATATAAAAATTAATCTTTGAAAATATTTTGAAACGTTTGTACCTAAAGATTCCATTCTTTTTTTTTTTGCTCTAAAGAAATCCTTACATTTGTATACAGGAAAGTATATTCAAGAATGTTCACTGCTACATTATTTGTATTGGAAAAAATGAGAAACAACCTGAATGTCTACAAATTGAATAGAAAAAATGTGATATATGTATATTATGATAACTATACAGCAGTTATAGGGAATGAACTAGATAGATTTCCATGATATCTTGCTGAATATAAAAGTTATAGTATAAGAATCTTCAATATTATATGTATATATATTATATATACACTATACATATATAAAACATAATCGCTTTGTTGTATACCTCAAACTAACAATTGTAAATCAACTACACTTCAATTAAAAAATAAAATAAAAAAATTTTAAGTGATAGTACAATAACATTTAGACTACAAACACATACAACAAATACTGTATGGACTTATGAGTAAATACATAGGTAGAAATAAAAGTATGGGGGAAATTCTTGACTGAATGTGAGCATACTATGCCATAACTCGGCAGAGATGTAGCTGATGGACAGAGGTGGACTTTAACCACATCTGTAATGTTGAAATTTTGAAAAAGAGAATAAAAAGTTCTAGGCAAGGTCAAGTAAATAAACAGCTGTGAGAATCCTCTGTTCTGTTGCTGTCTTGATGGAAAACTATGAGTAAGTTTCTTAATATTTCTAGGTCTGTTTTCCGGCTATAGAATGAAAACATTGGACCTATCCTCATGTGCCCCAAAAACCTTAGCAAATCATACAATTTCATGACCATATAGGTATCCATAAAAATACATGAACCCGCCTGCCACTGCAGGTAGACATAAGAGACGTGGGTTCAATCCCTGGGTCAGGAAGATCCTCTAGAGGAGGGCATGGCAACCCACCCCAATATTCTTGCCTGAAGAATCCCATGGACAGAGAAGCCTGACACGCTATAGTCCACAGGGCAACATAGAGTCAGACAGGACTGAAGCGACATAGCACGCATGCATATGGTATATTAGTAGTCTAGGACACATTTTACACATATGCATTTACTTTTTATTTCTTGGTTGTGCCACATGGCTTGTTGGATCTCAGTTCCCCGACCAGGGACTGAACCTGGGCAGTGAGAGCCCGGATTCCCAACCACTAGGCCACCAGGGAACTCCCCCACACATAGATCTTTACATCCAAGAATCTTACTGTTTCCTTGCATATAACATACACTTTCATGGAGATATGTATACACAGAGCTTGTTATTCCTTTGTAGGAAATATGCTGCAGATTTCGTGCAGACATGATACTCTTTAAAGAATTACACTTCCTTGAGTAACCTAACATATGGAATTTACACTGCATTCAGTCACTTGCTTTATTGTGTCCCATGTAAACAACAACAAATGGTGTTCTCTCCTATTTCAGGTGCAGATTTCATGGCCCAGCTTTCTTGGGGGGAGGAGCTCTACCATGCTTCTCCTATAGTCCCCATAGCCTGTCCTATGGTAAATGGAAACATAACAAGCACTCCAACACTGCTTGGATGCTCACAAATACCTCTTCATTTACCTGCATGGCAGGTCTCTGAAATGGGAGCCAAATACCATTTCAAGATAAGAACTGACATGGAAGAAGCTGTCTGCTATAGGACTTAGAATTTTAGAGTTGAAAGCACTTCACAGATCTTCTGCCTGAGAGGTTTGCAAACATCTTGTCGTGCAATCCCTTTCTCAAGAGGTACTTTATTTAGAATCTCAATAACACAAAACAGAGAAGAGGAATCCACTCTCTTTATGGTGGAGGGGGATAACCTAGGCCCCCACTGCTCAGCAACCCCCTCCATAAGGCCATAGAGAATCACTAAAAATAGTGACAGCTCTTTCCAGGCGCAAGGCAGGGGACCAGGGGCTTTACCTATGGGCATTATTTTTCATAACCATCCTGACAGGACGATATTATTCCCCATGGTATAGATATAAGACCAAGAAAGACTATAAAATAGACTAGACAATTTTCCTTAAGTCAGTTGGCAAGTAAGTAGAATAGGTTTGAGCTCAGGTTTACTCAGCTCCAAAAACCTTATTTTGTCTGCTTACCATCTGGCTTTCCTGTCCAGCCATTCAATGTGATGTAACTGTTTAGGTCACACTGATCAAAAACTCATGGGCATATGTATATTGTAAAGGGTGGGTGGGATTGAAATTGGCCTGTGGCTTCCTTATAGTGCATCCATTTCATAAGGACTTCTTATTCTCTTTCAGTGAGGATGTTAAGAAGCTGGGACTCCCCAAAACAGTAGTTCAGCTGAGGCATGGCTAAGCTTTGGGGATGGCCAGGAAGCCTTCTGCTGGCCAATGGATCAGCAATGTGTAAACAGCCTTCAGTATAGTCAACTCCCCACAGCAAGGGACAGTAAAGGTGGCTCTTCCACACAACCAGAGATACCCAAATGCCAAACAAATAGTTTGCATGAGGCAGTTTGCATGCTCCTCACGCGTGTCTGGCTCTCATACCTCTTCCATCTTCCTGGCCACTGGCCAGTGTCAACATTCGACAACCTCTTAGTAGTCTCATGTCTAGCCCTAACTCTCACGACTTGCCCCCAAAACAGGGCAAGTCTTCCCATCCCCCATCCACAATCTGTCTCCTTTTTATCACCTCTCAGGGGATGCCCATTTCCAGGCACCCATGCCCACCACTTCAAATCTCCTTCTGAAAGTATACAAACAATAAATGCTGGAGAGGGTGTGGAGAAAAGGGAACCCTCTTAAACTGTCGGTGGGAATGCAAACTAGTACAGCCACTATGGAGAACAGTGTGGAGATTCCTTAAAAAACTGGAAATAGAACTGCCGTACAACCCAGCAATCCCACTGCTGGGCAGACACAGCAAGGAAACCAGAATTGAAGGAGATATGTGTAACTCAATGTTCACTGCAGCACTGTTTACAATAGCTAGGCCATCCATGGCAACCTAGATGTCCATCAGCAGATGAATGGATAAGGAAGTTGTGCTACATATACACAATGGAGTATTACTCAGCTATAAAAAAGAATGCGCTTGATGCATTTGATGTACATATAAAATGCATCTGATGCATATAATGCATATATATGGAATTTAGAAAGATAGTATATGCAAGACAGCAAAAGAGACACAGATATAAAGAACAGACTTTGGGCTCTGTGGGAGAAGGCAAGACTGGGATAATTTGAGAGAATAGCATCAAAACATGTATATCACCATATGTAAAACAGACGACAAGTGCAAAGCACGGCACTCAAAGCCGGTGCTCTGGGACAACCCAGAGGGATGGGGTGGGGAGGGAGGTGGGAGGAGGGTTCAGGATAGGGGGACATATGTACACCTGTGGTTGATTCATGTCGACGTATGGCAAAAACCACCACAATATTGTAAAGTAATTAGCCTCCAATTAAAATAAATTAATTAAAAAATAATAAAATATCTCTAACAAGTAAAAATAAATATTTCATAGACTCAGTAAAAATAATATTTTATCTACCATCAATAACATGTGTCAGAACTCTGTGCTGTTTAAACTCAGTGAAGTGTACCATGTGTGGGATAATAAATAAATAAATAAATAAATCTCCTTTTGAAGGAAAATGCTTCTTGCTCACTACTGATGTTTATTTCCACATGTAGAGAGTACTGCTGGTCTTACTGGCTGTTATGAATTAAACTGTGCCCCTGTCAAATTCATCTGTAGAAGTCATAGCCCCCAGGATATGAGAATGTGACCTTATTTGGAAGTAGGGTCATTGACATATAATTAGTTAACATGATGTCACATATTGGATTAGAGCAGGGCCCTAATCCAACATGACTGGTGTCCTCATAAAAAAGGGACATTTGTACACAGACAATATACAAGAAGGATGCCATGTGAACACGAAGAGAGCCATCCACAAGCCAAAATGGAACAAATCCTTCCTTCCCTCCCAGGGCTCAGAAGCAACCAGCCCTGACGATACCCTGAGCTTGGACTTCTAGCCCCCAGAACTGTGAGATGATAAATTCCTGGAGTTTATATCACCTAGTCTGTGGCACTTTTGTTACTACAGCCTTTAGGAAATTACAACACTTGGCCTTGCTCCCTCCCAACATCCATTCCCTGATGCAGAGTTTGGGAGAGAAGTGGGGTGTGCAGAGGCCTGCTCCTCCCTCCTCTCTTCCTTCTTCGGAGGTAGCTGTCAGCAGGAAACGCCCATTCCACTGCATCTCCTCCTTGCCATCAGCTTGCCAGGGTCAGGCCTGAGCTGTCTAGTGCTGCCTCTAACTGGTTGGATGTCTGATTCTCCAGGTGGGTAAGCTGAGCAGTCACATTAGTTTTTATCAGTAATAAAGTTAGTATTTCCACTTCTCATCTGCCTTTCTCTACTGTTGAATTGATTCAAGATTTGGGAAAGGAAGACAAGTACTATTTGTAATGCTCTCCTCCCAAAGCCCAACCCCAGTCCTCATCTTCCTGGGAGCAAACAGTGAGGTGGCCTTCCTTCTTTCTCGACTGTATTGCTATGGAATACACTTTGTAACCTGCTTTCACAAGTCCTATCCTTTTGGTTGTCAAAACTTCACACACGAGTTAATGTTTTCCAATTTCTCCATCTCTTCTTTTTTTTTAAATTTTCTTTCTCAAGCCTTTATCAAAAGGCTTGTATCAAAAGGCCTGTATCAATACCTTTTGTATATACATATATATATATAAATACTATATATATTATCTATATTTTAAAATACTAATTTTTGCCTCACTAAAAAATTTATGATACTCTGGTTCAAGATGGCAGAGTAGAAGGACATGTGCTCATCTCCTCCTGCAAGAGCACCAAAACTGCAACTAGCTGTTGAACAACCATCAAGAGAAGGATGCTGGAACCCACTATAAAAATACCCCCAGTCCAAAGACAAAGAAGAAACCACAGCAAGACGACAGGAAGGGCACAGTCACAATAAAATCAAATCCCATACCCACCAGGTGGGTGGCTCACAAACCGGAGAACAATAATCCCAAAGAAGTTCTCCCATTGTTGTGAAGATTCTGAACCTCACGTCAGGCTTCCCAGCCTAGGGATCTGATAAAGAGACTGCGGGTCACCAAGGAATCTGACTTTGAAGGCCAGTGGGATTTGATTATAGGACTTCCACAGGACTGGAGGAAACAGAGACTCCAGTCTTAGAGGGCACAAACAAAATCTTGTGCACACCACAACCCAGAGGAAAGGAGAAGTGACCCCACAGGAGACTAAACCAAAACCACCTGCTACTGTTGGAGGGTCTCCTATGGAGGTGGGGGTCAGCAGGGGCTCACCTCAGCGACAGGGACACTGGCAGCAGCAATACTGGAAGGTACTCTTTGGTGTAAGTCCTCTTGGAGGTCACCATTAACCCTACCATACAGCCCACAGACCCCAGAGCTGGGTCACCTGAGACCAAACACTCAACAAGGTGGGAGTGCAACCCCACCCATCAGTAGATAATTGGATTAAAGTTTTACTGAGCAAGGCCCTGCCCACCAGGGCAAGACCCAGTTTTTCCCACTGCCAGTCCCTCCCATCAGGAAGCTTACATAAGCCTCTTAGCCACCTCCACCAGAGGGTAGACAGAAGAAGCAAGAAGAACTGCAATCCCACAGCTAGAACAAAAACCACATTACAGAAAGTTAATCAGGGTGAAAAAGCAGAAAGTTATGTCCCAGATGAAGGGATAAGATAAAATCCCAGAAAAACAACTAAATAAAGTAGATACAGGCACCTTCCAGAAAAAGAATTCAGAATAATGATAGTGAAGAGGATCCAGGATCTCAGGAGAACAATGGAGAAGATGCAAGAAATGTTTACTAAAGACCTAGAAGAACCAAAGAACAAACAAACAGAGATGAATAATACACTATAGTAGGAATCCACAGTAGAATAACTGAGGCAGAAGCATGGATAAATGACCTGGAAGACAGAATGGTGGAAATTACTACCACAGAACAGAATATAGAAAAAAGAATGGAAAAAAATGAAGACAGCCTAAGAGACCTCTGGGACAACATTAAATACATCAACATTCACATTAGAGAGGTCCAAGAAGCAGAAGAGAAACAGAAAGGACCAGAGAAAATATTTGAAGAGATAATAGCTGAAAATTTACCTAACATGGGAAAGGAAATAGTCAACTAAGTCCAGGAAGCACAGAGTCTCAGGAAGGATAAACCCAAGGAAGAACACCGAGACACATAGCAATTAAACTGATAAAAATTAAAGACAGAGATAAAATATTAAAAGCAACAAGGTAAAAATGACAAAAAACTTGCAAGGAAACGCCTATCAGGTTATCAGCTGATTTCTCAACAGAAACTCTATAAGCCAGAAGGGAATGGCAAGATATATTTAAAGTGATGAAAGCCAAGAAACTACAACCAAAAATACTCTACCTGGCAAGGCTCTCCTTCAGATTTGATGGAGATATCAAAAGCTGTCCAGACAAGCAAAAGAAAATTCAGTGCCACCAAAACAGCTTTAAATCAAATACTAAAGGAACTTGTCTAGGCAGGAAACATAAGAGAAGGAAAAGACCTACAAAAAATAAACTCCAAACAATTAAGAAAATGGTAACAGGATCAGACATCTCAATAATTACTTTAAATGTAAATGGACTAAATGCACCAACCAAAAGACATAGACTGGCTTGGTGGATGAAAATGTGCTTGTATGTACTTTCACTTATCACATCATTCAGCTTGACCCCCCAAACTGTATGTAATTATTTTATATTGTTAGGTTAATCATGTTTCCATTATGGCCTGCAATTGTAATTATCTTTTTTTGTCCTGCTGTTGACTGTAAAAACTGATTAACATCTTTATGTAATAGTGATTACATAACTATTACTCACTTAATACCACTGTATCATGATGGTCAACAGAAAAATAATAGAATTCTATATCACCAAAACTATCATTTAATAGAAAAACCTGTGATCACTTTTTAACATCCAGATGAAAATCAGAGTTATCTTGGAATTATTTGAAAAATACAAAGGCCCAGATACTGCTTTTTTCCTCCAAACTCCAGATATATTTCTAATGAGTACTCATGTTTAAAAACAACTGGACCATATGATGATCTTTTACTTTTTTGTTTCACTTTTTCTATTTTATATTCAGTGCTCCGGTTTCATTTAGTTTATGTTTTCCAATTTCTCCATCTCTCCTTTCTTTTTCTGATGTTTTTTCCAAGCTTTTATCAAGCGTAGTAGAAAAGCTTTTGTATTATATATATATATACACATATATATATATAAATTTTATGAATAATATGTATATCTTTGAAAACTTATGAATGTTTGCCTAACTAAAAAATTTATAACATTTGACTCACGTGTTTGACTTAGTGTGAAAAGAATGCTAGATTTCTAATGAAAAAAATAGATATGCAATAAGCAACAAAGATTTACTGTATAGCACAGGGAGCTATAATCAATACCTAATAATAACCTATAATGGAAAATAATCTGAAAAATAATATATATGCATAACTGAATCACTCTGCTGTGCACCTAAAACATTGTAAGTCAACTATAATTCAATGAAATGTATATATTAAGAAAAAAATTTAAAAATTAAATGGCTCCTAAAAATTCACACACAAACACTGATAGCTACTTCCTCACTCTCATTATAACAATTCTATAAAAAAAAAAACAAAAACAATTCTATTTCCCTCAAGGTAGCAGATAACTTAGACTATCCAGGAAACTGTCATGTATAGACTATGAGGGTAAGAGAGGCACAACAATTTTTATCTTGAGACATTACCTGATGATATATTTTGGTTAATTAAAATTGGAATGTGAGGTATTCAATATATGCAATTTTGAATCACACAATAAATGAAAATCTAATAAATAATGCTATAATTATTATAAAAGCATTTCAGGATAGCCTGTGTTGCCATCATTACTATTATCACATGCTCTGGGTCTCCTGAGAAGCACACCCTCACTTGCCAAGTGGAGACCAGGTGGATAGGCTGGTGGACACATGAGGGTGTACAGAGACTTGTGCTGATGCACTTAGTTTTACAGGCCCATCAATGCCACTGGCATCACTACATTATTTCTTCAGAATTTTTTATCCTAGTGGCCTAGAAATCATTGCATATACTAGGAAGGACAGATGGAAAGGAATTCAGGAAAAGCATAGCCTTGGTTAGAGGTCTAGGCTCAAAAAAGTTAGCATCATATGAATCATTTGCTATAAATCCTCTGTTAGGTCAATATTGTCTAAAACAACATTAGCAATGACATAAATGTAATTTCTGGGTGCTATACACACACACATACACACACACAAACACATACATATATATATATACTGAAAATCAGAAAACTTAGAACCTCTAAACTTTGAGATCCCAGACCTGCCTATGCTAGTAAAGGGTGAGTGTTAATATCTCCCACAGTGACCCATGACTAATCCTGAGTATTCTAGGAGACCCCTTCCCTAGGTGAAGTGGTGGTGGGGTAAGGGTCTCCCAGTTTTAAACTATAGACTTTTAGACTAGGGAAGAATTATGAGAAGTATAAAGTCAGGCAGCAAAGATTTCATGAACTCCACCCACTCATCCCAATTAGAAGATTCTTATAATACACATGTGTGCTGTGCTAAGTCACTTCAGATGTGTCTGACTCTGTGCAACACTATGGACTGTAGCCCACCAGGCTGCTCTGTCCATGGGATTCTCCAGGCAAGAATACTGGAGTGGGTTTCCATTTCCTTCTCCAGAGGATCTTCTCAACCCAGGCCTCGAACCCATGTCTCTTATGTCTCCTGCATTGGCAGGTGGGTTCTTTACCACTAGCACCAACTGGGAAGCATAACAATTATTTTATTAATTAAATAAAATAATAATACACTTATTCTTGTCAAAATTTTCAATAAAGTCTATTCAGTACACACCAAGAGTGAAACAGGAAAGAAAGAAAAGCCAGTACAAGGGAGTGTTATTACACCAGTCATTGCTGTGAGCAACTGGGGCTTGGTCTTGCTGGAATGGGCCTTAGAATCGTCCATCCACAGGCTCAGGTACCCCACTGGCCAAGGGATGCCCACGGAGTGTTTGTTAATGTACTTGGACTTCAGGTTGCTGCAGAGCCAAAGTGATAGAAAGAGAGCAGCTTTTGCAAGTTTGACTGTGTGTGTCGGTAACTGCCAGTCATGGGAGAATAACCTAGTTTATCCCAGTCCTCTCATTTGGCCTTTTTCTTCCTTATGAGTAGCTCTGTTTTACAGTGGTAGATATAATCTTGTTGTATTTATTAAGCCTGTAGCAATATGCATTTATGAACAACCTAATAACTCTTCTTTGTAGTTAAAGTATACTCAAGTTGCTGGAAATCAATTTGGATATTTTAAGAACTTTCCCAATGCATAATCCCTTTTTACCAGCTTTTTGTCTGATGGCAGTATCCTGTAAATCTCAAAGTAAATGCTATGTCCTTAAACTATGTTAACATATGCTTGTAAAATCAACCATTGTTTTTATGTTATGGCAATGAGGGTAGTGTTAATGGTAGAGAGAACAATATCAGAACTCAACATCTATACTGATTAATAGCAATGAAATCCAAGGCTGTTTTATGAGATGATCTCCATAGCAACTGGAGAATCAGAGTAGGAAATTCTTGAAGTAAAAAGTTGTTCCTGATTTGCCAGATCAGCCCATGTTTTGACAATCTGTAATAAGGTAATCGAAGGGTCTTAAGACTACCACACAAGTGTTGATGTCGTGTGAATCTGTCATGGCACATGTTCTCCAAGACATAAAAACACTTGAAACATCACCTAACAAGCCTGATAAATCTAATCAAATTCATTAATGGTCATATATTTTAAGGTAAATTTAAAAAAAACCAATCATGTAAGTGCTAAATCTTTATTTATGTAACTTATTTAACTAGCATTTTATCTTTCCAATCTTCTAAATAATGTCAATTCACAAAGCATTATATAAACATCATTTCATTTGATTAATGACATAGCACAAAAAGCAAGTTTCCATATGATTTACAGTACTCATAGCTATGGTCTAGACTTTCAAAGCAGAATATTATGAAATCACAGGTTAGTTAAGCCCACTTTCACTGGCAAATCATTGGGGGGATTTGTCTGAGCACCTCCTGCTCTGACCCCACCCCTCCATCTTCATTTAGTCCTTCTTAGCAGCAGCAGGAAGGTTTGAGTGTGAGTGAGAAACAAGGTCACATTTCAGAGACACTGTCTCTGGCACGTGAAACACTGAGCAAGGAACAAGTGGAAAATACACACGCAGCAAATGGCCCACAGTAATCAGTCTATAAAAGAATAATTGAAGTCTAGAAATTGAGACTAAATACCTTTGATTATGAGGTAGAAGTCAGAAAAAAGAACAATGTTCCTGTAAATTTATCTTTGGTTCCAATTAGGTGAATTCATTGCACCTTGAAGGATCTAAGATAATCAAAATCACCAAGAGGAATCAGAGAAGTAGGGACTTCCAAGTAAAGATGAAAGTGTAGATCCATCCCTATGTTTACATTCACTTCTTCCAAAAATCCCAGAAAAAAAGATGTCAAAGAGATCTATTTGCAAAGCATTGATTCCCTCAAACAAACAGAAATGGAAAAGGAAGCGATGGGACTGAAACTTGGAGAACGGATATAAGACGAGCAGAAGACCCTGGACAGCAGAGAAGCGGCCTGACTTACAGCACAGGCACCTGGAAATGGTCACGACTGGTGACCTCATTCTGGGATAGAAGCTAAAGCCACAGCTCCAAACAGGGAGACTGGTGGAAAGTCTGTTTAAGCAGCAGTTAGATCCCACCCCCTCCACATGGATGGGGAGCTGGCAGAAGACATAAGAGGTAAACACTATCTGTGTCTGGACTAGGGGATACAGCTGAGGGCAGTGGGGATTCAGGAAAAGAGGGGAATGAAGGGAACATTTGCATACTAACTGCTGAGACTCTTCTAGTCTCTTCTGCAACTCAGTTCCTAAATCATGGACAGCTGAATACTCCAGGCTGAAGACTGGTGGATTCTTCTTTAGGAAACCAGAAAAACCCAAGAAGAAAGACCCCAAAGATACTGAAATAGTAGAAGTTCTCCAAAGAAACAACCCGGCCACAAACCTCACTTACATCCTCAGATTATCCACTCAGTCTTTCAGTGTCCACTCTTGGAGTAAGCAGCCAACCAATGATCATCTGACATCTGAGGAAGGTTTTAAAACAAAACAGGAGAAAGCAACCTGGGAGTGTAAGTGGGGGTAGGGAGGTGGGAACAGACAACATGCAGAAAGAAGAAACTGTCAAAACTTATACATTGCTACTATATTCATGAGATGTGACCAGGATGTTATTTAGAAAAGTGAACACTCAGAGAGTAAATAAAAGCACCTGGAAACTAATACAGAAGAAATGAAAAACTTATTGAAGGCTTTCGATATAAAGTAGAGGACATTTGCAAGTAATTATTGTAAAAATACAAAGTGATTTAAAAAAAAGAGAGAGAAAGTAAGTGTAGAGAACCAGTACAGAGTTTCAGTAACCAAATAATGGGGCTTCCAGAAAGAACTGAGAAAACAGAAGTCATCAGTGGAATAACGCAAGAGAATTTCCAGCAATGAAGGATGAGTTTCAAGGACTCAAAGGACCTACCGTGTGTCTAGCATAATGGATGAAAACAGATGCATGTAAAGGCACATCAGAGAAATTTGAGAACACTAGAAACAAAGTGAAGATCTTACAAGCTTCCAGAGAAGGGACAGATCATATACAAAGATCAGGAATCATAATGGCTTCAGAAGTCTCAACAGCAATATGGAAATAAGAATTGATACAATGTCTTCAAAATAAAGTAAAATCATTTCTAACATATAATTCTATACCTAGGCAAACTAAAAATTAAGTATGAAGGTAAAATAATGGCATTTTCAGACATGTAAGTTCTCAAAAATTTATTCTCCTCCTCCCCCCTCATTTTTTATAAAGCCAGAAGAGGATACATTCCACTAAAACAAGGGCATAAAATAAAGCGGGGGTGGGGAGGGAGAGAAGATGTGGGATTCAGGAACCAGGATATCCAAAATGCAGAAAGATGAAGGGAAAACCTAGGAAAATAGTAATAGGAAATGCTATGATGACAGTTATCCTCAACAAATTTAGAGTAACTGGTTCTAATCAGATCAAAAAGTTCTAAAAGTTAGTTGTTTAAGAAGACAAAATTTATGGAACAGTCAATACATGATGTGTTTTATCTGAATGCAGGGATAAATGTTATTATTGACAGAGTCTGGTGTTAAATCAGTGGTAAGTATATAAACAACTTGAGTAAACAAACAATCAAAAAGATAACAATCAATTCTAGCAAAAAGAAAAGGTTTTACAGAAAGACTTCCCCGGTGGCTCAGATGGTAAAGCGTCTGCCTACAACGCGGGAGACCTGGGTTTGATCCCTGGGTTGGGAAGATCTCCTGGAGAAGGAAATGGCAACCCACTCCAGTATTCTTGCCTAGAAAATCCCATGGATGGAGGAACCTGGTAGGCTACAGTCCATGGGGTCGCTAAGAGTTGGACACGACTGAGCGACATTTACTTACTTACTTACTTAAAATAATAAAAGTCTAAATGCTTCATTGTGAATAATGTTTATATAGTGATAATAACGTGACCACTAAATACTGATCCAAAAAATGTAAGTGTGTGTGTGTCTGTGTGTCTGCACGCACAATGGACGTGAGGGATGTGGTGAAAGGAAGCTAAATTCTCATCTTCTACAGTGAGAAGTCAGTAGACAATGCCTAACCAGTCCATTCTAAAGGAGATCAGTCCTGGGTGTTCTTTGGAAGGACTGATGCTAAAGCTGAAACTCCAATACTTTGGCCACCTCATGCAAAGAGTTGACTCATTGGAAAAAACTCTGATGCTGGGAAGGATTGGGGGCAGGAGGAGAAGGGGACAACAGAGGATGAGATGGCTGGATGGCATCACCGACTCGATGGACATGAGTTTGGGTGAACTCCGGGAGTCGGTGATGGACAGGAAGGCCTGGTGTGCTGCGATTCATGGGGTCACAGAGAGTCGGACACGACTGAGTGACTAAACTGAACTGAACTGAACTGAAAATTAAAAAAAAAAAAAAGTACCAAAATAGGATTTGAATCCTAAATAATAAGATAAAAGAATTGAAAGACCTGGCTCAGGGGAGAAGGAAATAGAAGGATGTGCATAGTGAGGGGGAAAGGGAAGTTATGTAGGTCTTCAGAGTTTGGGGAACAAACTATGTACATTTGACTTTTAACCATGTTTACGCCAAGGGAACATTTCAGGCAAAGATGGGCTTGATAAAGGACACAAATGTTACGGACCTAAAAGAAGCAGAAGATATTAAGAAGAGGTGGCAAGAATACACAGAAGAACTGTACAAAAAAGATCTTCACGACCCAGATAATCATGATGGTGTAATCACTCATCTAGAGCCAGACATCCTGGAATGTGAAGTCAAGTGGCCCTTAGAAAGCATCACTATGAACAAAGCTAGTGGAGGTGATGGAATTCCAGTTGAACTATTTCAAATCCTGAAAGATGATGCTGTGAAAGTGCTGCAATCAATATGTCAGCAAATTTGGAAAACAGCAGTGGCCACAAGACTGGAAAAGGTCAGTTTTCATTTCAATCCCAAAGAAAGGCAATGCCAAAGAATGCTCAGACCACTGCACAATTGCACTCATCTCACACACTACTAAAGTAATGCTCAAAATTCTCCAAGCCAGGCTTCAGCAGTATGTGAACCGTGAACTTCCTGATGTTCAAGCTGGTTTTAGAAAAGGCAGAGGAACCAGAGATCAAATTGCCAACATCTGCTGGATCATTGAAAAAGCACTAGGATGACCCAGAGGGATGGTATGGGGAGAGAGGTGGGAGAGGAGCTCAGCATTGGGAACACGTGTACACCCGTGGCAGATTCATGTTGATGTATGGCAAGACCAATACAATATTGTAAAGTAATTAGCCTCTAATTAAAATAAATAAATTTAAATTAAAAAAAAAAAAGCTAGAGAGTTCCAGAAAAACATCTATTTCTGCTTTATTGACTATGCCAACGTTTTTGACTGTGTGGATCACAATAAACTGTGGAAAATTCTGAAAGAGATGGGCATACCAGATCATCTGACCTGCCTGTTGAGAAACCTGTTCGCAGGTCAGGAAGCAACAGTTAGAACTGGACATGGAACAACAGACTGGTTCCCAAAAGGAAAAGGAGTATGTCAAGGCTGTATATTGTCACCCTGCTTATTTAACTTATATGCAGAGTACATCATGAGAAACACTAGGCTAGAGGAAGCACAAGCTGGAATCAAGATTGCCAGAAGAAATATCAATAATCTCATATATGCAGATGATACCACCCTTATGGCAGAAAGTGAAGAAGGACTAAAGAGCCTCTTGATGAAAGTGAAAGAGGAGAGTGAAAAAGTTGGCTTAAAATTCAACATTCAGAAAACAAAGATCATGGCATCCGGTTGCATCACTTCATGGAAAATAGATGGGGAAACAGTGGAAACAGTGGCTGACTTTATTTTGGGGGGCTCCAAAATCACTGCAGATGGTGATTGCAACCATGAAATTAAAAGATGCTTACTCCTTGGAAGCAAAGTTATGACCAACCTAGACAGCATATTAAAAAGCAGACACATTACTTTGTCCACAAAGGTCTAGTTAAGGCTATGGTTTTTCCAGTGGTCATGTATGGATGTGAGAGTTGGACTATAAAGAAAGCTGAGCATCTAAGAATTGATGTTTTTGAACTGTGGTGTCCCTTGGACTGCAAGGAGATCTAACCAGTACATCCTAAAGGAGATCAGTCCTGGATGTTCATTGGTAGGACTGATGTTGAAGCTGAAACTCAAATACTTTGGCCACCTGACGCGAAGAGCCGACTCATTTGAAAAGACCCTGATGCTGGGAAAGATTGAGGGCAGGAGGGCAAGGGGACAACAGAGGATGAAATGGTTGGATGGCATCACTGACTCAAAGGACATGGGTTTGGGTGGACTCCAGGAGTTGGTGATGGACAGGGAGGCCTGGCGTGCTGCAGTTCATGGGGTTGCAAAGAGTTGGACATGACTGAGCAACTGAACTGAACTGCGAGGTGGAAGTTCTTAAACTAAAATTATATGCAAAGATATGTGTTTGTGTAGCTATGTATGTATACACAAATATACATCATAAAAAACTGCAAGTGACTCTAACATTATTTATAAGTTCCCTGAATACCAAGTTTGGACCCTACTTTAAGAACCCCTTCCTTAAGGAATAATCAAGCTTCCAACTGTTTTCAAAATGTTTGAAATATATCATTCAGAATTTTTGCACATAAAGCATACATGAATCAGACATATTGACTATGTTCTTCATCACTGGAATGTTCTCCACTGCCCTTCTTCCCAAAGAAAGTTAGTTAAATTATTATTTTAATGTAGTTTCCATGAGAAGCAGTTACCCTAGTAGAAAACATCCTGTCACTGTTCTGAGAACAGTGAGATCCTAGAATATGAACACTTCTTCCTCATAAGAATGCTTGAGCATGCTGTTACCAAAAAAAGTTTAAAAACTTAAAAAAAATGGATGATATTAAATGAACAGCTGTGTAGAAAGGAGAATGTAAAAATAAAAACTGCATGTTGGAGCATCAAAATAGTAACCATGTACAGTATATGACTGTTTTTAATCAGATGAAGATTGAAGCTATTACATTTCAAATTGAATGTTATAAATTAGTTCAAGAATGCAGCTGAGCTCACATTTAATTAGAAATGTCCATGTTTAAATCATGAGGTACAGTAGCTGCCAATGAAGTAAAAGGGCAAAGGAAGGGAGAAGTACTCTGTCCAGACCCTCCTGTTGTCAACTGTCTCCTACGCTGGCCGAGAATCTGGGGTGGACCAGTCCTGATGTAATGAAGAACTTCATGTATTAGCTAATTTGAGATTTAATATAACTGAACATAATTGTTTTGAAGACAATTAAAATCACTATTCTGGTCTGAACAATTCTGAACTCTTCATTTTCGTGTGAAATGTATTTTTCCCCGTGCTGAATTTTAACTCTTTCTTAGAGGAAAAGTAAACCAAATTTTGGGCCAAGATTTCCCCAGAGAAATAATCCACAGATTGTCAGGTCATGTTAAAAATGCAGCACAAGCAGTGAGGTACACCTTTGGAAACAAGCCTCCTTTCCTATTTCTAGGGCTTGACGCAGCTCAGCTAGAGTCCAAATCTACATCCCAAATGTTACACACCTCCCTGTTACCTAAAAATGAGGCAATACCGCAGAGGATTTCTGAGGTCATAGAGAGAAGTCTGCAATCATCCTACAGCGGACTTTCCCCCAAAGCTTATGGGCCTCTGAATCTCATAATTAACCAGCGAGACAGTCCAGGCAAAAGGTCTTTCTTTTCTCCCAATTTGCTTAATTCAAAAACACCTCAAGTGACATAGCTCAAATTTTCCAAATTAAACTTACCCCTGGGGCTGAAATCAAGCATGTGACAGTTCAGTTCTAAAGAAAATCTTATAGAGAGTTGTACACAAGGAAAAAAGAGAAGAAAAAAAAAAAATCAGAGGAAAAAGGGGTAGGAGTTAACATTTAAGTGGGTTTTCAACCTCATCATTACCCCTGCTCGAGAAAATAGAACACAGATGGGCGAAACACACCATCGTTCTGCCCTGAAGAGTCTAAGGAACTCATTAAAAACTAGTGTTGTTTCCTCATGGTCTATCGTGGATTTGTAAGGGGACACAATGATCGAGTGGCTGCATCCCACAGCACTGAGTGTTCCACAGCGTCACAGGATAGAAAGTGGAAGGATGAGTCACAAAGACACTGTGTGTGCCACTGCAACCGATGAAAGCTTATTGTTGACACAAGTCTTCAAGGTCGATTTTTCCCAGGGAACGGAGGAGTGATTATATTGTCACAAGCTGTTCTGATTTGTAAAAATGGTTTCCATTAAGGAATAACCCACTTCCCCCAAATTTTCTCTTACTTCTGGCCACAGCTCCACACTCTTCCACTCCGACACCAGAGGGAGGGTAAATGGGAATCAGGTCCACTGCTCCTAGGCAAGGATGGATCCCCTCCTGAACCTCCATATCGATAGACTGGAAGGCTTCCAAGCAGGCAGCCAGAACAGAATTGCCTTAAAAATGTAAAATTAAAAAAAATAAGATCATTAAACTTTCAATTGCATCTAAGGAAGCAGCTATAATTATTACTGTCCTACCAGTTTGTGTTCCTTTCGTAAAATGTACAGAAGATTGTTTTTTCATCCAAAACAAAGAAAAATGTAAGATCCAACATTTCCCCTCTCCCCACTCCCCAAGTGTTACAAAGTTTCACATTTCTTCCAACTCTTTACTTCCCAAAGTGGAAGAAGAAAGCAAAGTTTACTGGCCTTAAAAAAACTTTGTATCCTTTTTTACAATTGGTTACTTTTAATTTTTTCAACTTTATCAAATTAATCTGATAAAATTCTTTGTTATCTTCAGAATATTTTATGAGTTTATATTAAAATAGACAAACATAGCATAGCATCACCAATTCAATGAACATGAACTTGGGCAAACTCTGGGAGATAGCGAGAGTCAGGCCTGGTGTGCTACAGCTCATGCCAAGAGTTGGACATGACTTAGTGACTGAACAACAAAGACAAAAATATGTTTTTAAAAGTATACCATAAGTATTTTAGTTTTGCTCTTATAACTAGATTTTCATTAAATTTTGTGTGTGTGTTTAGTCGTTTTAGTCTTGTCCAACTCTTTGCAACGCCATGGACTGTAGCCTGCCAGGCTCTTCTGTCCATGGAATTATCTTGGCATGAATGTTGGAGTGGGTTACCATTTCCTTCTCCAGGTTTATTAATTATTCTATCTAAATACATATAGACACCTCAGAGTGTTATTACTCTTGAGTTTTCATTAGCGTGCAGTATGACCATTTTGGTCATTTGCTGATAATCATCCATCAGCTCTTTGCTTTCCAAACAAACATACCTTTTGAGAAAAGACAATCTGCTAAGCTGAAACCAAGTTTATCTGAAAATAATTTAAATTCTTTACCAAGCAATGCTAAGGATGATACAGATTTTTGTTTAATCAAGTATGATCCTTCAAATTCAAGCTGTCCCACTAAACCTTACAGCAGGACACATGAAACCCATTTCATTTAACCCAATGGACCATCTCAAGATTTCAGGCTCCTGACTCAAAACACAACTGCTTAGCATGTTTCATTTCAAGTCAGCTTATCAGTGAAAGCAAATTCAACACTACGACTTCACAGGTTAAAATCTGAAGATATTTTACAAACTCTTTGACTTGTTCTTTTTAAGTAAAATAAAGGTTTAAAGTGATCTTTATATAAATATGAAAAAAAAATCTGAAGATATTTTTCTTAGCCACAAAAAATATGTGATCATCTTCAGGGAAAGAATGTTATTAAATACTGGACCCCAAGATTCATTTTAATGAAGAGGAAGTAGGAAATGCATATCTCAAAGATGTACCTGTTCAGAAAAACGAAGGAATGCAGTTTTGAGGTAGACTTCTTATGTATGGAAAAGAGTATTCAGATTAACACAGGAAATCAATGATTAAGGAGCATTTGGGTTTACTGGAAGCCGACCCTTCACCAAAAGACATACATAGAAAAAGAAACTGAAATCTTACCTAACTCATCAATAGAAGCTGCTATTGTAATGACTGATCTGTTGTACTCTGGATCAGAAAATACATTGAGCACTGATATTTCAGGATGTCTCTGTCCTATATAAAAGACAACACATAAATGCAAGAATTTTTTTTCTCTGGTGAAACCTTAATACTTTATTTTTCTTGATACAACAAAATTTAGCTTAACAGAAAAATTTGGGGGAAGGGGTGACCTCTGAAGTGACACTGACTAGTCAGGAAATTCATAGACAGTAATGTCCATGTCCTTCATTGTCTTCCTTTACAATCGGATGGCTCAGCTCAGATACTAGGCTTCAGTGTCTATCAGAGACCTTCTCTTGCACTTGCTTCTGAATTTGTCAAAGTTCTCTTAACTCAGTCCAAGCTGATAGTCTCTTTTATTACCAAATCGTATCACACTAAATTCTGTTCCCTTTCAATCTCATCTTCTATGCCTTGTCAATTTTTCCTTCCAAACCCAGAGATCAAACCGGATCAAAAAATAACATCTGGAAAAACTAGGATAGGCCAATTAGTGCCTAGAGCAGAGGTTCCTGGGATACATGCACCTGCCTATTAGAAACTGTTCTGACTCCAGCATCTCCTTTTCAAAGGCCACCAACAGCCTTCAGATGTTAACAACTTCCAGGCTTCAGCCACGTGTGACTCACTGAAACGTGTAACCTGGAGGAGAAAGCTGCCATACCCTTGTATGGTGACCACCCATAACCCCGTAGTTATTTTTGAAGTTTACAAGCCTTGCTCAAGCTCCTTAAAAGTTCCTCATATGCCTACAAAAGCAAATTCAAAGTGAAGGACAAAAGTTTTCAGGCGGTAATTAAGCCTTTCACTATGCCATTATACCTTTGTCGCTCTGTCCCCTGGCAGCTTAACAATTAATCTTTTCAAGGAGAGGGAAAATAAGTTACATACGGAACTACAGAGCTTAAAGCAGCCCTATGCTATTAATTTTAATAACGTGAAAAGATAAACTTATGTCACTCACTCATAACCAAATGAGCATCTACAGAGACCTACCCTGGTGTAGGTCTAAAATTTATAACTCAGCTTTCTTTACGTAAGACCTTTCAGACTATTTAAATGTTTTCACATTGCTTAATTGGAAAAAATATAGGTGATATAGTTTGATTCCACTCACTTAAAAATAAATGCCTTTAAAGTATCTGTAAAACAGCAGGTCATTTTCTTAACTAGTGCTACCTTCCCTGCATTTTTAAAACTATGAAAGACAGAGCAGGAACGAGATCATACAACCTCCTTTTTATGTGTTTTTTTCAACATACTTTAGCTTTTAGACGAAAAGAGATAATTTTATTTTTTTCATCCGAAATCTTCTTCTGAAAAGCTTTTATTCTCAGTTTCATATGATTCAATTGATTCAAATACTGAAAGAATGAAACACTCTCTCCTGCAATTTCTTAAGCATGCATATAGAAAAAAAAAATTACTTCTGGCAGGAGGAGCTGTCAGTATGAATCTCAGCAGAAGTAAATTGTTTGGTATTTGTAATAGAGTATAATAGCTATAATTCCATTTGAGCTGCTGCCACTAATAAGCTGATAAAAACTGTGAGTTGAGACCCAGGTGTCCATCAGTGTGTGACTTCCACAAATGTCTCTGCCCAGTCACTTAATCACAGAATGTGTCTCTGCACATTCACCCAATCCCATTAGATGTACTATCTCACAATGTGGGGCCCAAGCTGGCTCTTCCCACAAAGAGAATGCAAAAGCACAGCTGCATGCTGGCTCCAGAGGAGTTTTCCTATCAGCAATTATCAGGAATTTTCACAGACATTCCTAGCCCCCCAAAGTTGCTAGATGGTAACTTAAATGTGCTCAGTGTTAGAAACAGGCCCAGGAAAAGCACCTCTCTCTCATGAAAAGCAATAACCAAATAAAAAATGACAACCAGAAATTAAAATAGACTGTTTCAAATGCTTCAGGGCTATGACCCTAACACTCACCTGTTGCCGAAAAAGCTGTTGATTTAATAACAAAGCTTTTGTATTTAAGTGATGGTAAACCTGTAAATACACTGTGTTTTGTGTAAGTGTGAAAGTAAAAACAAATAATATTTAGAACTATATGTCATCACATGAACATTTTAACAAAGGTTAAGAAAAGAGAGAAAGAGTAGCATCTCTAATAGTAAATACTGGTCCAGGGGTTAAAGGAGACCTGAGTCTCAGTCTTCTGAATCTGAATGGCTGAATGATCTTACACACATCACTTAAATGCCTAAGAGTCTTTATACGGAGAAAATGGAGTAGAAATATTAATGCTGTAATGACAGCCTGGGCTTTGCTGGCAGGAGTGCTTTTGAAAAGTACTTGGTATGTGACAAGTTTATTTTTTATTTAACCTGCTGAATAAAAAGCATAATGAATTATGCTTATTCTATTAATGATCATACACATGGCCCATGAGGGAAACATTAAACCTGTATGTAAATATATCCTCTTCAGGAGTCCTGTCAATATCCTGAACAATGTGCATTTCAGACACCCTCTCCAATGTGAAGAAATATGCTTGTGGATGGTATGCAGGCATTTGGAAGAGAGTGTATGTGTACATCTGAGTAAGTGATCTATCTCAGCATTCTGGAGCCAAGCTATGATAGCCCAAGAACAGGGAGAAAATTCAGGAAGAAAGGAGAAGTATGTACCATGGACACTGTCAGCAGAATAAAAAAATTATTCTTATTATCAAAACACTACATATTCACATCTATTGCCTGTTGTTCCTACCATTTCTTTCAAGAAGAGCAGCTTTCGCTATGTTCTCAACAATGCACTTTTTTCTGGCTTCTGAAATGTTTAATAAACAGGCAGCCAAACGGAGCCCCACTCGACAAGAAGACATGGTGATTTTCTTCTAGAAAAGGAGAAAAACGAGTCTTCATTTTGGTTTCTACAGTTTATTCATATTTTCACATTCATTAAACATTTAAAAAGTCATAGCTGTTTGGAAACCAGGTAGCCATAACATGAATACTTTACTATTTCATTCATAGGTAACACATAAAGGATAATATCTCACATCGACTCAGCCAAAAAACCATGCACATGTGGTCATGCACATATGAACATGTGAAGACAGTAACACACTAGAAATATCCATCAAGTACTCAGTCTGAATTCTGTCACGGGAAACTTTTTCATTAAAGTATGTCACTCTCTTTTAAATATTGCCTTCTATAGTTTAATCCTGTTTTTGAGGAAGTATGATACTTTTGTTAAATAAGATTACTGAGGAAATACAGAAAAGAGAAACAAGACATTACTTAATATGCTGATTCTTACAAACACTATTCTGACAGAAAGAGTACCTCCACCAGCCATGCCATGGATAGTACATGAACAAATAAAGGAAATTCACTTGGAGGTTTTAAATGACAACTATTTGACTAAGTTCCTCTTGTACTTTGATCTCCATAGTCCCTAAACCAGTTTAAAATCTTTCACAGGACTTTGTACATTGAACTGAAAGCTGACATGGAGTACTCGGATATGTTACTCAATAATCAGCCAAAAATGTGACTGATTTCTTTGAAAATGGAATCATCATACAAGTTTTGGAGGTTGCTTTGACTTTCTTCAGTACCCCAGAATGGTATTCTCAACTAGTTATCTTTCCAAACTTCAAATGATATTATGAAATTAAGTTTAAATATTGCAAAACAAAAAATTCCCCTTTTTAAAGATCAGGTCATCGTATTTCCACCTCTTTTAAATATAGCTAAAAGTGAACGTGGCCCTCATGAACTCATTCAGTAAATTTTACTGTGGAACATTTTGTGACAGGTAAAGTTCTTCCTGTGAGGGATACTGCAGAGAATGGTGTACAACTCTGAGACACACATTAAGCTTATTAAGTTAAAGCTAACATGCTGTGGTGTAATTAATAGTGTTCTCCGTGTATAAATCCAATGGCTTCTCTTCACTAGGACTGTTCGTTGGCCTGATCATTTTAACCTAAGAGGAGATAACAGGGCTTCACCATTAGTTCCAAGTTTTCACACTGTGACCATCATCTCACAATTGAAAATTCAGAAAAAATAGGGTCATTAGGATTCTGTAGACATTAATAACACTGTTGCAATAGAGCAGCTCAGACCTCTTCTCGTTTTTATGTAAACAAAAAATTGCTTTACACAAGGGGTGTGGGCGTCTTCTGGCTTTCATTTGTTTTCAGTGTGTTTATGTAGCTTAATTGTCTCATCAGGCACTTTCCCAACATAATTATGCTTTTTAACAAATGGTGTTTATGGCAACCCCTAACAGTGCAAAAGAAAGGATTAGTTTCATCCTCTCATTCCACATTTTGATTCTCTGTGGACAGCTAAATCACACAAAGATGGTGTTAGAAAAATCTACCTTCATTGCAAAAGCTGAAATTAGCGGCAATATCAGGCTTTTGGCAAGCACTCAGGCTTATTAGTAAAAAGGGCAAGTTTTTCTCTTCTTCCTCCTCCTCCTCTAAGAATTTGACCCCGAGCAAGACCCCAAACACTTGTGGTTTGAGAGGATGATCGTAATTCGCCCACCCCTTCGATCACCTTTGGGATTACTTCCGGCTAGAGACCCAAACCTGCCTCCCTCGGAGGAACTGGATGGACCTGTGCGGGGCAGAGCAGTCCCCAACGCTCTGCCACATCACCTGCGTCCGGCACACGCACCACCGTTAGCACATTTAGGGCCGCAGAGGCTCGTCCAGGAGGCACAGCGCAGTGTGGGACAGACGCCGCCACTAGCACTCCCTGTGCGGCTCCGCGCGGGTTCTAGCGTGGAGTGGCCCAGAGCCACGTGAGACGAAGGGTGGGCCGAGGGGGAAAACCTAGGGACTCGCTGTGGGCCCCCGGGGAAAACCAGCAAGGGGAGCGTCCGCGGCAGGCGGGGCCGGGAGCCAGGGGCGGCCTGCGGCCGCGCCTCCGGCGGCCCGCCTCGAGCTTGCAGCCACCTCGGCCGCTCCGCGGTTTGCGCGGAACCCACCTGCGCGCGCGGATGGCGGCGGGGTAGGACGGCGCCGAGCCCCAGTCGCCGCGCGTGACCAGTGCGCCGTTTCCGCCGCCAGCCCCGCCTCCCGGGCGCGCTCCAGTCCCACAGCCCGCTGGCTGGGCTCTGAGCTTCCTTTCTGACTCTACCCGACCCGACAGCGTGCTGCGTCCGGGAGAGCTTAATCTTTCTTCTAGAAGTGACTTCCCACCCCGCCTGCTTTAACTTGGAACTCTCCACGGTTTTCTTGTAAATGAATGACTTTTTAAAAGGGAATTAGAATCTAAAGATGAGGTCATTACTTATTGATCGTACACCAGCAGGGGGCTCTTTTCTCTATTTACACAGAAACACACGTTCTCGCCCCCCCTCCCCCCCCCCCGCCTCGCCCGGCACACCCCCCCCCTCCCCCGATAAATTCCCTCCTGAGAAACACTGTCCGCAAGCGACTGTGCATATAATCTGGACCAACACAAAAGCATATACCCTTTTAGTCAAAATTACGAGTAGGAACCAGGCATTAAGCATTTCCCTTTTTTCTAGGCCAGTGAACCTTGAGAATACATTTCTCTTAAAAAAAAAAAAATCAGGACCTGCTTTTTTTCTTTTTAATGTAACAAGGATTAAATGTCACCATTTTGATCCAATTTTGTTCCTGAAGTGAAATAATCACGAAATAACTACTTGGGCGGAATACATTAATTTTTAAATCTATTTTTTATTTTCTAATTATACTTTTTAAACACAGATTTGAGGAAATTAACATTTATGTGGACATTTGGTTTCTAGCCTAATGTGGCATAAAAATAAGTAACATAATGAGTGTTAAAAAAAATCAGGTTCATGATGCTTCTCACATCATCATCATTGTACTTAGATGTCACAACAGTATTATGTGCGATTGTGTCAGATCCAGCCTTCTCCATCTCAGAGTGTTGGCAGGTAGGAGGGTTGTTGGCAAGAGGAGGGGTGTTAACCTCAGGATCCTGGATCCTTTCCAAGGCTGGTAATTACATTCTGCCAGCCAAAATTCATCCCATAATTTTAATTGGATAAATCCTTTCTGGCCTAAGCTACTGCTATGCCTGTCAAACTGTTGCCACATTTCACCCCAGAGGTGTCTGTGTTTTAGTTGCAAGAATCAGTCCCTTTGAGGTTGGTTTATCAGTTTAAATCCTCAAAGCGCCTTGGGACCCTAAGGAATTAAATATATATTTGAGGGTTTTTTTCCTATTGAATCTGCATAGAAAATGTATAAAATAGATTTATATGCATGTTAATGTCTGTTATCTAATGTCAGCAGATAATTTTGAGAGCTCTTTAACCAGATCAACATCCCTACCTTTCTCTTCTTTTCAGAAATTCTTATTGCCCATAGCTTTAACTTCCAGTTTCCAAAAAGCACCTAAGTATCCAGTTTCTTTCCATGGAGGACAATAGAAGTGAAGCCCTTATTTTTCACCTTTCCAACAATCCCATGAGATAATTTGCTGAAACAAAAGACAGAGTAGTAACATTACATCTAGTCTTCTAGTCTTCTAGTAACATTACATCTAGTCTTCTAGTCTTCTAGTAACATTACATCTAGTCTTCTGGAGGGATCTCCAGAGAAGACAGGGGCTTCATGTGTTACAGCTGTAGCATCTGCCAGGACTAAATCTTCCTCGCCATATCTCCTAATCCTCTTTGTGAGAATCACTCTTGCTTCCAGAACTGCTGGGGCATCAAGTAAGATAAGGCCTCTCTAAGCATCAACACAGAGGAGTTACTCAGTAAACCTTGTTCTTTTCTCCACTCTATTCATGTCAAACACAATGGAGAGAAAGCAGGGCCCAGGGTTCTTTTAGAAGGGGGGCAGCCTCTGCCCCTGCCTGAGGACTGTAAACATACCTTTTTGAAAAAGACAAGGAGACAGCAGCAAGGCTGATGAGAAGTTTAGCATTGAGATTGAAAGTCTTTTGCTGTCTTCAGGAATGGAAAAGTACCCTCGGTGTTAGTTTATCACATATAATTCTGCCCTGTTTTAAAAGAGTGTACGTCACATTTACAATTACATATTATTAAACACCTCATTTTTGTTTAACTTAGCATGCTTTGGAGGGACATTTTCATACTTTTTGGGTGAATGTGTTACTTTGATTCCTCATTTCTCCTGCTGTAAATCCACATTCTGGGCATTAGTTGTTTTGCTCATCGTGGATTCTGTCCAGAAACAAGTAAGTACTGGAAAGAGAGAACAGCTCAAAGTCCCAGTGTCACTTCCATCAATGACAACTGCTTCCGAACCCTCCCATAGCTTCCCTGTGAGACAAAAGGACACTTTTCTCATTTTCATTTTTGCAAGCAGAGAGAAAACAGTTCTTTTTCTTGGCCCATCAGAGTTACGGTGGGTCAAAGCGGGAGGCTGCGTTCAGGCAGGGCTCCGCAGATCCACTTGAATCCAGAGCCCAGTGCTGCTTGAGTGGGGCTGGGACTAGGGTGAGTGAGGGAGCCATTCAGCTCAGGTGCAAAATACAAGTGGTACCAAAAACTTCAGTAATGCAATACTTTAACAAGTCAATACAAAACAATAAATCGGTGCTGAACAAAATATCAAAATTTTAAGTAACATCAGGAGCCTGTTTTGCACTTGTCGGCTCACTCACACTCACCTCACCCTGTGGTTGTATTCCCCTTCTTGCCAGCCCATTTCTGATTGTAGGGTTGAAAAGAAACTATGCCACTCTGCCTTGCCTACATCCTTTCTTCTGCCCCTGAAATGGGCAACAAAACCAAAAATATCAAGGGTAGAAATTTCCAGGCGAGCAGATACATATAATTTATAGTTTGTTCAAGAGTTTCATTATTCTTGCCTGGAGAATTCCATGGACAGAGGACCCTGACGGGCTATAGTCCAAGGGGTCGCAGGGGGTCAGACACGACTGAGCAACTCACATAACACACACACAAGAGTTTCATGTATAGGAGACTTGGCCAATTTGAAGACAAATCCTTATTAGGACAAGCAAAAGAATCAACTCTACTAACAATCCATTTCACTACCTACTTACCTGGTACATTTCAGAATATGATAATCAGAAAGCTTCCTATTGTGCTGTGGAATTTTGAAATAATGTTTTAAAGAACATTTTAATTAATACAGTGAATAATTTTCTCTTTTCATATTCTAGCATTCATCTGTGTTCAGGGAAATGTGAGTAGAAAATTTCTCTTGGAAAGACAAACAGTCCAGCGGTTACAACTCTGAGCTTCCACAGCAGGGAGCACAGTTCGATTCTTGGGGTGGGTACTAAGATCCCAAGCAGCACAGAAAAAAAAGAGGAAAAAAGAAGTCTAATTCCTTGTGCAATTTTTCTAAGATTACACTTTCACCATATTTTTGCACTATGTCAGATTTCATTCTGCCTTCTCCCCTCCTCTGGGAACTTGAGAAGAATTTTGTTTCTTCTTTCATATAAATGTGGTTTGACAAATGAAGAATTAAAAAAGAGCGACTTTAGTTGTCATTCTGGGACAAGTTAAGGGCAGAAGCAGATTTACTTGTTTGGATTAAATTATTTGAATTTAATGTGATATTATGAAATATGTGTTCTATTAGTCATTTTCTAACTAGCAGATAGGCTTCAGTGCTGCCTTATTTAGCATGGGGAAACTCTGCTATTCATTTATTTTAAACAAAGAAAAGGAGCTTGATATCTGGAAAGAAGTTACAATAAACAAGAGAAATAATTCCATTGGCCTTACATTTTTACCTTTAATTATGGGAAATGGATCTCTGGCCATTTTTGTCTTAATGAAGGAGGAAAAAAAATACAGAGAAATTGCCAGAATTAACAAGTTTTCATCTTTATTAATATTTGGGAAATACTGTTCCCTTTACACAACATGGACTGGATTCTTCTTCTTTAGTTGACAGATCTCTTTGTTATGAAAGACCAGCAGACTACAATGTAAGTATAGTTATTAGCTTAAGTTGGAATCCCTTGTTATGCATTCTATTCCTTCATAGCTGGAATATCTCCTGTAACTAGCCAAAAAAAAAGTAAGTCTATGATCTATTCATCCTTTAATTCATTCCTTTCCTTTCCTGCCTTCCACATGGTCATTTCTTTATGCATTCCTTCATTATGCAGCCTAGGTGTCAAATGGAAAAAAGTGTCTCCCAGAGCCTCTCTCCAAAGCTGTTGTTTTGTTTAAAAAAAAAAAACAAAAAAACAACCTATTGTTTATACTGCAGAGGAAGAGCAATCCCTAAATTGACTTTGAGTTTTTGCTGAAAATTTGTCTTAATTTATGAGACTAACATTAATTCATAAAATGTATCTTATTTTATCCACAAAAATGCTGAGAATGTTTAGAAACATTTCCTCTAAAAACATTTCCTCAAAAAACATGAATTTTTGATGCATTATGAGGTTTAATCGGTATCTACTTAAGAAATCCAACTAGTAGGTGATGACTGCCAACTTTATTAAGAAAATGACACACCTTGTGACAGCCAGTCCAGTGGTGTTGTCATGCTCTGTGCACTTGTAGGCACTTTTGTGTTATTGTTGTTTAATGTCTTAGGTACATGCAAGTGAATGCCAGCTCTTACTGATACCAACAAGATAACCTCTCGCGTGCACTGGAGTCTGAGCAGAAGCATCCTGTGATGTCTGCGGGCCCTAATTCCCATTTGTGTTCAGAGCCATCCCTTGCTCTGAAAAGGAGAGAACCAGTTCTCCTGTTCTTGGGCAGATCTGCAAGGTCTGTCTCTGCAGGGAATTCAAACTGAAGGTGCAAGGGATTTTGAATGTTCTGGATTTGTACCGCTGATTTGTCTTTTACTGTCTGGTTCAGTGTTTGAAAGGATTTAACCTTTTAAAATCATGCCTTTTCATTACATTTAAATAGAAAATGTCTAATTTCAGAGGAAGAATTGGAAAAGTTAAAAATTTTTGGTATTCTTATTTTTAATATTTTCTTCATCCTACCTTGTGCCTCTCAGTTATTATTGAAATCTTATGTGAAGTTCTGTGTTTTTAAAAATGATTTGAAAATAAAAATTCATAGAATCTAAGGTCAGAAGGGACCTTAGAAATTCTTGTAAGAATTTCATTGTTTGTTCAAACAATGTTGGACCTGGAACAAATAGGCAGTAGGGTTGGAAGCAGAGTTTGTGATAAAGTAGGGTTAGGCTAGGCAGTGGGGGTGTCCCTGCAGTCCTGCACTTTAACCCCCTAACTGCTGCTTCCATGGGCCCTCTGAACTCTAAGGTGCCTTTGAAAACAACTGACTAGTTCAACTACTTTTCTGGGATTTGAAATGCTTTTTGTAACATCATACAAAGTTCTCATCTTTTGATGATTAACCTTCTATATTGAATCGAATCCATGATACTGTCTCAAAACACAAGCACTGTAGAAAATCCACACTACTTTTTAAAATTATTGGATTGTGGAGGAAAATAAATACGAATGGATATTCAAATCTGAAATGATCCATCAAGGGTTTTAATTAATACTTGTGGAAATGTGGTACAGAAACCAGAAGGATAAAGATTCGGGGGAAGAAGAAAAAAAAGACTCAAAAAGATACAATCAAATAGAGTAGACAGTTATAGTCAGACAACAGGCAAGGATGAGAGTGGTTTAGATACTGTATCACTAACGGGTTCAGGAGACTGTAATACCGCCCAGCCCTTCTCGGTGCCTCTGTCACTTTTGACATCAGTATTTTCATTTCCCTATTTGGGGCAAAAGAATGGCAGTGCTCCTCATAGGAGATTTCTGTGTTTTATTTATATATGGAGCCCATTTTTCTGTTTTGAAAACCCCCTTTCAATTTTTTTCTTTCATTTCATGTTATGCCATTTGATCGATAGGCTTAAATTCTGAATGACAACAGAACTGGTCTGTAGCAGCGGTTTCAGCTACTCATATTTTAAAGGTGAATTTAAACTACAAATGTTAAAATATTAAGTGAAAAATATATAATGAAAATACATTTTGTAAATCAAGATCAAATATCCACTTGATAGCTACTAATTTACTCAAGTGAAATTCAAATAATTCTTAATCTTTGAGTTTTCTTCATGTATTAATGTAAGACATAGAAAAGAGCCCAGTGTTTTTTATGCCAACATGAATGGACCTAGAGATTATCATACTAATTGAAGTAAGTCAGACAGAGAAAGACGAATATCATATGATATTATTCTATGTGGAATCTAAGAAAATTGATACAAATAAACTTATTTACAGAACAGAAACAGACTCACAGACATACAAAACAAACTTACAGTTACCAAAGGGGAAAGGTGGGAAGAAGAGATAAATTAGGAATTTGAGAGGAACATATACATACTACTATATATAAAACAGATGAACAACAGGGGTCTACAGTATAGCACAGTATAGGGGAACTATACTCAATATTTTGTAATTACCTATATGGGAAAGAAATATGAAAAAGAATGTAAATATTCTTTTATATATATCATATATAAAACTGAATCACTTTGCTATATACCTGAAACTAATACAACATTGCAAATTAACTATATACTTCAATGAAAAACATTTTTAAAAGACCCCAATGTTTCATTTCCCTAAAACATTTTTGAAGTAACTATTCAAAGTATAAAGCATATGTTAACTATTCCAATCTAATTAGATTGTTTAAAACATTGATAAAAGTACAAATAGAGAAGACTGTGTACAGAAAAGATATTTTAAAAGCTTATCCTGGGTCAACCTATAGTAGTTACTGATATAGGAATAAACTAATCAGAAGATTGTATATTCTGCAAGATAACTTGATCTTCTCAAATATGTCCAGCCTTAAACACCAAATACATTAATAGGAATATATTATACTTTGTTCATTACAATGAAGTTAAAATATCTATAATAATACAAATTTTATAGATGAAAAGTGGTATTTTCTTTACAGATATTGTGACTTTGATGGTTGTAATGTAAATCAAAGAATATATAGTATTTAATATATCTAATGGATTGACTTTATAACTATAAAACAGTGTTAAAGCTAAAAATAAACCTGAAATATATCTCATCAAACTCTATAAGGATGTGAAACTCAGACCTTAAAAAGTTAAGTGATTGCCACATGTCTTGTGTGTGTGTGTGTGTGTGTGTGTGTTAGTTGCTCAGTCATGTCTGACTCTTTGTGACCTCATGGACTGTAGCCCACGGTAGGCTCTTCTGTCCATGGAATTTTCCAGGCAAGAATATTGAAGTGGGTAGCCATTCTCTTCACTAGGGTATCTTCCTGATTCAGGGATTTAACCCAGGTCTCCTGCATTGCAGGCAGATTCTTTACTGTCTGAGCCACCAGAGAAGCCCATGTCTAGCATCAGTCTTCTATTTTAAAAAATCAGTGTTTGGAAGATGGAATCCAAGACCCTTCTCAGTGGGGTCCCATCCATATACTTTTAACAGATTTTCCCCTTTCCTTTTCCTAACCCTCCTCCTTAGTCTAATCTCATAGCACAACAGTATACTGTTCACCAAAACACACTTTGAACTACTGTATGTCTCTGGCTTTGCTTGTGCTTTGTTCAAAATTTTATTCTATGAGCCCCCCTCTACCCACCTAGTAAACAGTCCCCACCTCTAGGACACCTTCCTGAATTCTACCATCTTCTCCAAAATTCATCCTACTCTTCCGTGTTCTCAGAACATCTTACCACTGAAATATTCATCACATATTATTTTTATATTATTTCATAAGTGTCTCTCTTCTTCTGTTAGACTCAACAGGAATAAGGTAATTCTTGTCTTTTTAATCCTTAGAGTTCAGTGCAGTCTTGAGTTGTAGACACTTTGTAAGAATTTGTTGGAGAGTGAATTAATGGACTGATGGGTAGATTTATCCATTTATGCATAAACATATATAGGAACTATTTGATGAATGAACTGACAAACCAACAAAGGAGTGAACAAATAGGTCATTTTTTTAATCTTAGCACTATCAATATTTAGGGGAGGATAATTCTTTGTTGTGGAGGTTGTCCTGTGCATTGTAGAGTGTCTAGCAGCATCCTTGACCTCTCCCCACTAGATGCCAGCAGCAGCAAACCCCTCAACTTGTGACAATCAAAAACGCCTCTGCTGCTGCTGCTGCTGCTGCTGCGTCGCTTTAGTCGTGTCCAACTCTGTGCGATCCCATAGATGGAAGCCAACCAGGCTCCCCCATCCCTGGGATTCTCCAGGCAAGAGTACTGGAGTGGGTTGCCATTTCCTTCTCCAATGAATGAAAGTGAAAAGTGAAAGTGAAAGTGAAGTCGCTCAGCCGCTTCTGACTCTTAACGACCCCATGGACTGCAGCCTACCAGACTCCTCCGCCCATGGGATTTGCCAGGCAAGAGTACTGGAGTGGGGTGCCATTGCCTTCTCTGAAAAATGCCTCTAGTCTCTGCCAAAGGTAAAACTGCCTTTGGTTAGGAACAGCGGGAGTAGAGGTGGCAATTCAAGTCGAAGGCAGAAATTAGAACTCTGGTCTCTGTTTCATTCCAGTACTTTTCCTATTAAGACTTCTCCCTGCTGAGATCCAAGTTCAATTCTTAGTCCTCTCCAAAATATCCTTAAAACCTGAGATCAATAACAGAGTTAACGGAAGTATAATCTATGGGATAAATTATTAAAAAGCAATATGAGGAGTAAAAGTACGCCTTTCTTATATCAATGGATCTGGTTTTGCTTTTTATAAAAACAGTATATTATCAGAGTGGATGTTATTAAATGGTACTTATTTGGCCTTGCCTAAAAATTGCTCCTAGAAGGCATATGGTTTTTAAAATTTTTCTAAATGCCGCTTCATAGCACCATCTTGTGGATTTTAAAGGAATTCATTGATTTCAGTTTGAAATGTCTAGTTATAAATATTGTAGATAAAGAGAAAAAGAAAATAGAGAAACTATTTTAAGAATTTCCGACATTCTTTGCTCATTGAAATGCTCTACTGAACTCTGAATTAGGGACTTAGTTGAAATTTGACTTCGACTTTTGATATTTGGCCAAAATTTCTCTTTGGCTTCAATTACATCCTGCCCTATGGCTTTTGGAAAGTCAAATAGCCATGTACCTACGTCATCACCGTCATATCTGCATCTGTACAGTCAGTAAAGGAGCGCATAAGGCCAACAATGAAGGACATTCTAACATACTGGTTATATTTGAATATTAACTTTGAATGTACAGCTACAACTGGAATTAAAAGTTCCTTGTATGCTGGAAGTACTGGAAGAGCAAAGTGTTACAAAATTTGGGAAGACTGTGGAAGCAGATGATCTTGTTAAAAAGCAAAAAAACTTTTAAGTTGTTAAATGGAGAAATGGGGACTAGATTGATGATATGAATATTTATTCCTGTATCATATCAAATTTATAAAATTTTATTACTGAGTTTTTTTAATTGTAAAAGGGTAATTGCAAGTATACTTCCCATTTCTTCTATCCAAGAAGTTTATTCTATGATGATATCCAGCTTCAGCCTCTGAAAATTGTTGATATAATACTAAGTCATTGGGCATTTGATCTAAATATGTATTTATATGCCTCTATTCTAAATCTAAAAGGAAAGTAAAATTGAAAGATGACACAATAGACTTAAAGTTTCTTCCTTTTTTTCAAACGTGTGAATTTTTCTCCTCTGACTTGAAAAAAAATATTCAAGCACAAACTATGAGGAGCATCAAATGCTAAGGGCACTACTGGGAACCTACATGGGATTATTGATGTAGAAAAAGCATTTCTGCTAACAGATGTAATTAAAATCTAATTTTATAGACAAAATGTTTAATAGTCTATAATTCTTATTCATTTTTCCCATCCCAATACACAATCTTCTTCTCTTCTCCATGAGACAAACTTAGCATAGCCATATATTAAAAGATTCCATTACTTGATCATCTCCTTTGTTCACCTCTTCAAATGTAAGAATTGTCAGTGGGGTTCAGCCTAGGACAATTGGATACCCAAGCTCCTTTCTTCCTAAGAGAAGGTATTATTACTTTGGGAAATGGGAGAAGGCAAGGTGTTAAAAAGGGAAGAAATTTTCCTGCAGGAAATTTCACATAATTGTTTTGATCCCAAAGTAATTATTTTATCATTCAGGACAGTGGACTGCTTTGCCTATCTGTGTAGCTTAAAATAGAGCCCCAGCAGGTGGATCAGGAAGTGAAATCTAACAACCACAACGACAATAATTGCAGTGGCATTTAGCTCTCTTTAACCCACATTATCTCTGTAAGTAGGGAGCCAATGCTATGAATAACACATTTTTGGCTTTGAGTGGATACAGAGATTAGTCAGTATTGCATAGTGGAACAAACTGCAGACCAGAGATCAAGTAGCCATAGTTTTATTCCCTCCTGCCACCAATGGTATGAATTAGACAAATGACTCAGATTTTCTGCACCTGGGTTTCCATATCTGTAAGTTGAAAGAGCTGGACAAGGTGTTCTGTATTGTCATTTCCAGCCTGACAGGTTAAGATTCTATGAATTATCCTATTGGGTACGAGTACAACCTCACCTCCATATTCTCTTTCTGGTAATGGTACTGAGGGATGATTTGAATAGTGTTGCCTGGCACTGCTTAGGGATCTAACAAGACCATCTCTAACTTCTCCTTCTAGTCACCAAAGGTAGAAGATGTTACATTTAAAGCTTAATACTATTTATTTTTGATATATAACACATCTCCATAGATGTGTTATATATTTACATTTTACTTATAAATATTTTCTTCAAATTTCATAGGATAGCACCTACTTCTAACTATTCAAAAATCTAGGTTTCAAATTTCTGAACCTTTCTATAGATCACATATTTTTTAAACAGTCTTTTCCTGAAGAGGACCTACAGAACATATCATCCTTGAGATGCTAAGTTTTCCACAAAGAAAATGAGTCTGGATCTCACCACATGGTATATTGTTTTCTGGGATATTTACCATGCCCATTATCATTTTAATGATTATGAAATCCACTTCTATCTTTATTTTCTGCTTGTTTTTATTTAGTTTATTTTGGTTTGGTTAATCTGGCAGAACTTTGTGGGGCGGGGGGGGGTTGGGGAAAGCTATTGTTGAGGGAAATGGCTTTATCTTTCTAAACCTACTTCAGCCTGATCCAACACAGAAGCCATTCCTGGCAAGACATGATGCTTCTAGATAGGTTTTCCAGTTTTTTTTTTTTTTTTTTTTTAATTGTATTTAATTATTTCTTTCTAGAAACAAGAACTCCTGACCTTTCTCTTTAACATGAGGATGACTGTTTGGTAGAGTACATGAACTACTTAAGTCCAATATTTAGGTACTATCAAAGATTCTGATATCTCCTGCTTACTGAAACTATCCCTGCAGGTAATTCAGAATTAAGGTAGTACAGGTAACTAACAACATGCCTGTGCGTGTGTGTTCAGTCAGTAAATTATGTCCAGCTCTCTGCGACCCCATGGACTGTAGCTCACCAGTCTCCTCTTTCCGTGGGATTTCCCAGGCAAGAATACTGGAGTAGGTTGCCATTTTCTCCTCCAGGGGATCTTCCGGACCCAGGGATCGAACCCGAGTCTCCTGCATTGGCAGGTGAATTCTTTACCACTGAGCCACCTGAGAAGCCCAAACTCAGAATATCTGAAACATATTTGGTGGGTTCCGTTGTGCTACCTTGTTCAAACATGGTTTTGGTAATGAAAATCCATGTCCGATATTCACTGCAATAAAAAGTACTTGGAGTGTGAGAATTTTTAAAGAATATACATACATACAGAAAAGTTACATATTTACGAGAACTAAGACCAGTTAAGGACTTGGAACCTGCCACAATAAGAAGTAAGAAGGGATAACATTTCTATTTAATGCTAATTTCCTACCCTAAACCCTAACCTACTGAAATAAGGTACTAACTTGGTGAAACCAGAATCCTGACCTGATTTATGTTGAGCATTAGGCAACAGTTGTAGCAAAGGTGATGAGTGAGTCAGTTAATCTCAAAGTCAGGCATGGTTTTAAATTTAACCTATAGACACATGATGATAAGCAGTGCTGGGGAAACTAACATAATTTATTGTCATTATACATGATGTTATATTATCAAGTATTTTGATTAAAATAACTAGTCAAAATATTTTTGGTAAATGAATTTCAAACCATTTCTATATCTTAATTAATGCCATAATATGGTCCCACATATTTTAGTTTCTTATGACAATTGTCATTGTGCTTATCATTAGTATCAAATCATTACTAATGCTAATTTTGCTTCTATTTAATATTTCAAGAAAAGATTCTTATAATGTTTTTCTCTTAAAGTTATACACATTCATATTATTTTTACCTTATTTACAAATTAAGCATACTTAAATTACTAATCTACTTATAATTTTAAATGAGAAATGCTTTTTTAAAAAAGCAACAGGAATTAGAGTGCCCAAAATATTGAAAACATAATCCCTTTAAAAATATCCACCATCCCGCTCCTCTTTCTCTTTCTAATTCAAACTAGTTTCCTTTGAAGACGTCTTTTGCCAATGTTTCTGCAAACTATTTTTGTTTGAAAATTTCAGGGTGGAATAGTTTTTAAGATGAAGGAAACTGTATTTGCAATTACAGCTTATAAAGAAAACCATAAACTCCTTTTGGCATCAATTTGACTGAAGGTCAAAATTAGATTTCCTCTTCCTATACTATTTGAATTATAAACCTCTCTTCTTGTAAGGAGATTTGAGGGATCAGCTGGAAACTGCAATATATTGTGTATTTGAATACTAGAGTTAAGGTACCATTTAAAGGGAACAGCTCACTTAATTTTGACCTTGTTCTGTTACAGTAATGATTTTTCACTTTTAGTACAGATGCCGTTGAGCGTGCGTGCTAAGTCACTTCAGATCAGATCAGATCAGATCAGTTGCTCAGTCGTGTCCGACTCTTTGCGACCCCATGAATTGCAGCACGCCAGGCCTCCCTGTCCATTGCGACCCTATAGACTTGTAGCCTACTAGGCTCCTCTGTCCATGGGATTCTCGGGGCAAGAATACTGGAGTGGATTGCCATTCCCTCCTCCAGGGGATCTTCTCAACCCAGAGACTGAACCCACGTCTCTTTAGTCTCCTGCATTGGCAGGCGAATTCTTTACCACTAGTGCCAGCTGGGAAGCCCATGCCATTGTATATTTTCTTAATTCAATAACAAGACTGGCTTTTAAAATTTCAGATTAATACTATTAAGGATTGGAATAATTTCATGTCAGGCTATATGTGATAGTGTTGGTAATAATTGCAAAGAAAGGTGTTGGGGTCTACCATTTAGCAGAATTATTTATTAAGTGCTATGAGAAAATGACAGAGAAGGCGATGGCAACCCACTCGAGTACTCTTGTCTGGCAAATCCCATGGACGGAGGAGCCTGGTAGGCTGCAGTCCATGGGGTCGCTAGGAGTCAGACACGACTGAGTGACTTCACTTTCACTTTTCACTTTCATGCATTGGAAAAGGAAATGGCAACCCACTCCAGTGTTCTTGCCTGGAGAATCCCAGGGAACAGGGAGCCTGGTGGGCTGCCATCTCTGGGGTCACACACAGTCGGACATGACTGAAGTAACTTAGCAGCAGCAGCACCAGCAGCATGAGAAAATGAAAAATGTACTTATGGAGAGATAATTCCTGCTCCTAGGAGTATGTAATATATAGCTGGGTTCTTTTTTCTTTTTTAACTTCTATGCCAAACACTTCAAATCAATCTTAGTGAAAATGTCCTTTGAGTAGGAAAAAAAGTCACCTAATTTCCTCTCATCAACTCTTATTTGAATGCATCACCTCACTTGTAATGGTGCCAAAAGATAAACTGAAAATTCAAACTTATTTTACCTTAATTACTTAATGTCTATTAGGTTGTTTGTTTATGAAGTCCTAAATCATTGAGGTGAATAGACATGAAAAAACCCTCTGAAGAGGCAGGAATATGCATGTGTCACTTGTTAAGGAGTTAGATTTTAAGAGAAATGGTAAATCACTGAAGGGTTTACTGTGGTCTGAATATTTGTGTCCCCCCAAAATTCATGGTTGAAAACCTAATGCGCAAGCTAATAGTATTAGGATGTGGGGCCTTTCAGAGGTGATTAGGTCTTGCGGATTGAGGCTCCTGAATAGGATTAGTGCTTTTATAAGAGGATACAGAGAGCAATCTGCAGTCTGGAAGAGGACCTTTCCTAGAATCCAAACATGCAGGCACTCCGATGTCAGACTTCCAGTCTCCAGAACTTCGAGAAATAAATTTCTGTTCTGTATAAACTACCCACTCTATAGTATTTTGTTGCAACAGCCTCAATGGCTTAAGACTGAATCCAGCACCTGATTCTCTTAGGCCACACCTAAGTCTTTTCTGCAGATGGCCAACAGCAGATGGGTTATCAAGGTTACCGTTATTTAGTTACTTTTCCAATAACTTAAGTTATTGGACTTCTTCAGCCCTCATCTAAGTGAATGTGAAGATGTGCTGAGGATGACTTGAAATTTGTGTAAAATAAGCCTATGCATAGCTCTTTAACTTTCCCCCATGATTATTAAAAATCTGATATTAGCAATATACAGAGGACGAGATAGCTGGATGGCATCGCTGACTCGATGGACGTGAGTCTCAGTGAACTCCAGGAGTTGGTGATGGACAGGGAGGCCTGGCATGCTGCGATTCATGGGGTCACAAAGAGTCGGACATGACTGAGCGGCTGATCTGATCTGATCTGATCTGAATGGGGCTTCCCTGGTGGCTCAGGCAGTAAACAATCTGCCTGCACATGCAGGAGACACAGGTCCAATCCCTGGGTTGGGAGGATCCCCTGGAGAAGGGAATGGCTACCCACTCCAGTATTCTAGACTGGAGAATCCCATGGACAGAGGAGCTTGGTGGACTACAGTACATGGGATCACAAACAGTCAGACACGACTAAGCCACTAACACACACATCTTTGCTTGTGCAGTGGAAGCATGGAATCCTCACACCTGGACCACCAGAGAATTCCCTTATCTATAATTTTAAGAGGAGGTTTTTGATGTCAGTAGATCACTGGTCTTTCCATTACTTACACCTGTTTTTCCCTCAGGAATCCCTGATCCCATTCATGGTTCTGTCTCTCAAATATTTTCAGTGTCTGTACTTTCTATCCCACTCACCGATCAGTGGGATTACCTTCAATTTACCCATGACTAATAATGTTAATTTGGTAATTTGACTTAAAAGATGTCCAAAGGGCATCTTCTATTCATCCATTCATTTACTCTTTTGTTCATTCAACAAATATTTGTTCTTCCAAACACCTGAATGGAAATGGCTACTCACTCCGATATTCTTGCCTGGAGAATCCCATGGACAGATGAGCCTGGTGGGCTACAGTCCATGGGGTTCCGAAAAGTCAGGCACAACTAAGCCACTTAGTGGAGTGGTACAGTACTGAGCAAATTAGACAAAGAACTGCTCTCTAAACTTATTTTCTAGAGTTTTGACAAAGAGGCAACCACTACTTGGAAGATTCCCTTTGTATGGGCATTGGTGTTCCTGATTCTACTTTCTTTGCCCTCTGGGAAACTCTTTACATCCTCACAACAAGCCCACGCCTTTCACATACAGGTCAACAAGCTTTACATGTGTTTATTGTCACCCACCCCCCAACTCCCACCCCTTGCCCTGCATATTGCTCCAGGAAGATCTGGAAAAAAATGTAAATGGTCACATTTTCATCTCAAGATAAAGTATTAATAGAAAAAAATAGAATAACCTGTGTCCAAAACTCATGGTTTTGAGAATACAGTTTCTAAATAATTATATGACAGAATTCAAAAAAAAGTATATCTTTACATAAAACTACTGTATAATTTAGTAACTATAATGTATTATTTTAAAATGAGTGATTATGCAAAATTAGTTCCCTTATATATCAATCTCCAATTTAAAACTTGTGTTTAAAGCTATAAAAGTTATCATAGCTTTTTGCAACATTGAATAGTATCTAATTTGAATCCCTTTAGAAAGCCATCTGTAGTATTTTGAGTTTTGGCTGTTTCAAAATGGACTTTCTTTCTCGACAGGTACTTGATAGAGAAAAACTCAATATTTAAGCACACAATCTATGTCTGTTGTGAAAAGAAGTAAAGTAATAAACTGTCACATAAAAGTTTTCTCCCTTTTTAAATTTAAATTAAACTGGCTTCAGCTATTTATTTTTATTTCCTCAATCAAAAAAATTAAATTGTAATATGTTACAGTATAAGGTACTTTCTCTTGTTGCTTTTTTGGAGAATGAGAATAGAAATGATTTCTAATTTTAAAGATTGAAAAGATTTAATAACTAGATGAATTATATTTTTTAATTCCCATTAATTTATTTTCAAATGAGGAAAACCCATAACTTTGAGAAACTGATTATTATGGGGAAAAAACCCTGATTTGCAATTGTACCCAAATATGAAAGCCTACATTTTGTAAGCATAAAGATTACATTCTCTTCAAAAGATTTGCAGTTCTCATAGGCCCATAACTTAGAGAATGAGAGGATTGTAATTTGAAAAATTACAGATTTCATTGTTTTTTTGATGTGTGAAACCTATAAACAAATATCAAGAGATTGTATTCCAAGACTGAAAATCCCTTGTTTAGTTTTATAAGGGACAGTGCCCTATGTGGCTTATAACCCTGACTTAAAAGAAAAATGCAGAGTAATGCAAAAGACACTCTAATCATTGCATCTAATTACAAAGAAGAATAACTCTGTAAAAAATATAAGTATCCTTGGGCAGGCATGTGGTCTGGTGGTCAGAGCATGGGATTTCAAGTCAGTAGTCTAAATTTCTATTTTAAACACCAGTTCTAAATTTCTCCATGATTTGGGAATGACACTAACTTTATTTTTAAATACAAATTTGAGATTTGTGCTTGATAATTACAAAGTAGCTTTTAATCCTCTATCAGAGGTATAAGTCTAATCCTGTAGAAAAATTGACAGGTGTTTTCATGACTTCTTGGTGGTAAGAAACTCACTTGACAAAAAGAAAGATCAGGTAAATATAAATGAATTCAGAATTTTTTTCTTTACCATTTGCCAGTAGCATTGCTATACCCATGTGCTATTTCAAAGTTAGCTCAGGTCATTATTTAACAATCAACCTACTTATAATGGGGGTATTTTGTATAGTTTTCCTCCAAATTGCTCCTTTGTTTTTGAGGAAATGGTAGTCCTCAGTGGAGCCAACATTGCTCTTTTTATACTAATTGTTATTGTCACTCTAAGGAACCTGTACTCCACAGTGAGGAGTCTGCTTTGTATTTTTGTTTATGTAGTGTTTTTTAAGTGTTCCTCCAAGTGTAGTAAGTACAGATAAATTACCATGTAAGTTTTATTTAAATTACTGATAGATTTCTAGGGATAAATGTAGGTAAGTAATTCAAATTCTAACACACCTCTATAAATCAATTACCACAGTAATTTTCACTGGGAATAATTAACATGTGAATTCAAGGAATGTGACCTGACTTACAGAGTTGTTCTATTTCTTTCTATTTCTATTTCTTTTCTGTTTTAAAGACAGAGTTTGAGTACTCTGTGCATTTTTTTGAGTATGATAATATTCTTCTATACTTTTTAGTCCTAAATTTAGCTAAAGATTATGCTTAATTGTTCGTGAATCCACCCAGTCTAATTTGCTAATAGTCAATGTACAAATTAGAAACAAAGAGCCAAATCAGATATATCGTGGAGTACTGCTACAGCAGGCAGGGAGGTTGCAAAACATGTGGCCAAAATCTCAACCCCAACAAGAACCTTCAGTGCCTGATCTATTGCACACTTTCCAGGCAAATGGTGATCTTTAAAAACAGCAATTTATCAAGATAATGCCTCATGAAAGGAAATGGAAACCATTATAAGGCAAAGTAAAACAGCTTAAGGACAGATCTTGTTTTATGTTTCTCTGATTAGAAATGCAGTGTAAGAATGCCTTGCTAAAGTACTTAAAGCACTATTAAATGGTCCAAATCTCAGGTAAGAAATCATGGAGTCAAAGGATCAAATCCCAACAGGGTCAGTTTGGTCTCCTGGTATTATACAGGAGGAAAATTAGAATTGAGCTTTCCTTAAATTTGTCCTCTAGGGGAGATCTCAGAATGGAATCCTTGTGTGGTGGTTTGCAGTAGCTCTAATAGCTTCATGGAGTGCCTGTATGTTCCAACTGAACTTATGTTAAATAAAAAAGGGAGAAATCCAACTTTTTTTTTTTTTTCCAACTTCTTAAGTTCATAAAATTAAAGTTATACCTATTTAAAAAAAAAAAAAAACTCGAACAAGTAGGGAAATAATAGTACTATCTATGCAAAATACCAACATTTAGTCCTGTAATAAGTCCACTAAAGTCCACTTCTCAATTCCCTACTTGGGTTGTTCAATGCATCTTACATTCAAAAATAATAGGAAGAAAGGGAAGATTCTTTGAAATTTGTCTTTAGTTATAAAACACTAAATTTCTCCTTTTTAAATCAAACTCTGAGTCTATGGGTTCCCAAATCAACCCCACTTTACTTCCCCATCGCCTAAAGATACAGTGGAAATAAGTTTAAAACAACAACATTTCCTATACATGTGATGCTGCACCTCTGAAAAGGGAAAAAAGAAAAAAAAAAAATTTAAACCATTGGATAAAAGTCTACCATAACAGAGTTAGATACAATAATTTGTCAATTTCTAGTATTGAAAATACAGGACTTTGACCTTCATTCCTCAAATATCCTTCATATCCAAAAAATAATGTTGGGAAGACATTTTTCTAAGTACCAATTATAATGATAAACTGTAATTCTTGACTAGTTTAGCTGTAATTCTTGACTAGTTTAGCTGACACTTGAACTTTCTCCAAGAGTTCAGATTTCCTCCCATTAGCACATTTTACCCAGTATTACAATGTAATTTTTGCATTCCAATCCTAAATCTGCTAGAGTACTTTATATGGATATGGGACATTTGGCTTGGTGTAACAGAGCCAGAAACCTGGTTGAAAACTTTGGAAAAAGAGAGAGTCCCTCTGTTGTCCCAATGTAGAACTCATCCTATAAAACTCAAGTTTTATTTCTGACATAGCAAAGCTGTCTCTAAAAGGTTAACATGGAATCAGAAACAATCATTTAACAATGGATTTATATCATTTTCATCTTGAGTTTATTTTAAACTGAAGTGTGCTATGAACAATTCTTATGTTGGATTGCTAATTACAAAACAGACTTTTAATGACTGTAACTGGGAACCTATAAAAATGGCAACGTGTATTAATCGCCATTAAAATACCACATTCTTATTGTTGGGTTAGACTTTTGAAATGGTATCAAATACAGCTGTACTGACTTTTACAATCATTATTTATCATGATAAAATAACTAACAGTTTTTCATGATAGAATTTTATAACAGAAGTAATTACTGTTTAGGATTAGGTTCAACTGTGAGACACAGAAACCCCAAATTACCAGGTTTAAATAAGAGAAAAATTTCTCTCTCTTATAAAATCCAGAAAGCAGTTCAGGGCTGGTATTATGGATGCACATTCAGACTCAGGCGCTTCATACCATCCTCAATATTCACTTTCCAAGTGATTCAAAGTGATTGCTCTACCTCATTATTACATTCATGGTCCAAGTGCTGCTACTGCTAAGTCGCTTCAGTCGTGTCCAACTCTGTGCGACCCCATAGACGGCAGCCCACCAGGCTCCCCCATCCCTGGGATTCTCCAGGCAAAAACACTGGAGTGGGTTGCCATTTCCTTCTCCAATGCATGAAAGTCAAAAGTGAAAGTGAAGTTGCTCACTAAAGCGACTTTAGAAAACACAGGCAGTAAGTTCCTTAACATCAGTCTTTATGATATTTTGTTTGGATTTGACAGTAAAAGCAAAGGCAACAAAAGCAAATACAAGTAAGTGGGACTATATCAAACTAAAAAGCTTCTGCTCAGCAAAGGACACCATCAACAAAATCAAAAGGCAACCTACTGTGTGGAAGAAAATATTTGCAAAACATTTTTCTGACAAGGGCTCAAAAGACAAAATATATAAAGAATTCACACAACTCAATAGCAAATAAATTCATTTGAAAAGTGGATCTGAATGAACATTATTCCAAAGAAGACAAACAGATGGCCAACTCGAACATAAAAACATGCTTAACATGACTAATGATCAAGGAAATGGAAATGAAAACCACAATGAGATATCACACTTGTTAGAATAACTATTATCAAAAAGATAAGAAATAATAAGTGTTGGGGAAGATATGGAGAAAAGGGAACCCTTGTGTACTGCTGGTAGGAATGTAAATTAGTGCAGCCATTATGGAAAGCAGTATAGTGGTGCCTCAAAAAACTAAAAACAGAACTACCATATGATCTAGCAACTCCACTTCTGTGTATTTATCTTAAGGAAATGAAAGCACTAACTCAAGAAAGATACACACACCTCCATATTCATTGCATCATTGTTTACAACAGCCAAGATATATGGAAAGAAAGTGAAAAGTGAAAGTGAAGTTGCTCAGTTGTGTCTGACTCTTTGCGACCCCATGGACTGCAGCCCACCAGGCTCCTCCCTCCATGGGATTCTCCCCAGGCAAGAGTACTGGAGTGGGGTGCCATTGCCTTCTCCAGGGGATCTTCCCAACCCAAGGATCGAACCCAGGTCTCCCTCATTCCAGGCAGACGCTTTAACCTCTGAGCCACCAACCTAAATATTCATCGATAGATGAATGCATAAAAAATGTGATATATGTAATATTCTATTATACAAATATATATGTATGAATATTATTCAACCATAAAAAAGAAAGTCTGCCATATATAGCAACATGAATGAACCTTGAGGTATGCTAAGTAAGTGAGACAGAGAAAAACTAATATCTTACTTGTATGTAGAATCTAAAAAACACGTTAAACTCATAGATACAGGGAACAGACTGGTGGTTGCCGGGGGGGGGGGGGGGGGGATGTGGATGGGTGAGATGGGTGAAAGTGGTCAAAAGTTACAAAATTCTCATTATAAAGTAAATAAGTCCTGGGAATGTAATATATAGCATGGTGACTATAGTTAAGAATACTGTAATGTATATCTGAAAGCTGCTAAGACAGTAGAACTTAAAAGTTTTCATTATGAGAAAAAAAAATTTAACTGTGTGGTGATAGATGTTAACTAAACTTATTGTGATGGTCACTTTATAATATATACAAATTGCTTTCCTGGTGGCTCAGACAGTTAACAATCTGTCTGCAATGCGGGAGACCTGGGTTCAATCCCTGGGTGGGGAAGATCCCCTGGAGGAGGGCATGGCAACCCACTCCAGCGTTCTTGCCTGGAGAATCCTATGGACAGAGGAACCTGGCAGGTTACAGTCTATGGGGTCGCAAAGAGTCAGACATGACTGAGCAATCAAGCACACACAAATATTGAATCATTACATTGTATACCTGAAACTAATAAAGTTATATATCAACTATGTCTTAATGAAAAAACAAATTTGAATGTGCTTAATCAATTTGTCTGTTTTATTATTTGCTGCACACTATGAGATTAATACAATCCTATATACATATGGTAACATTTATTATATCTAATAGCTATTTATGCTAAATTCAAAACATGTGTCATGTCATAGCTCCTAAAATCCAGGGTAATGAAGTCAGATGTGGACTCTTCTAGACTGCCTCTTCCAGTTACCAGCTAAGTAGCCTTGGGCAGTTTTCCAACTCAAATCTCAGTTTCTCTCCTATAAAGTAGATATTAGAGAACCTACCTCAAAGGGTTTTTATAGGAGTAAATCAACTAATGGCATGTGTATGTAAAATTAGAGCATAGCATCAGACACACAGTATGTGCACAAAAATGATTAATTCCCTCACTATTTTTAGGAAGCAGAGCCAGAGTTGTGGCTTTTTAAAATTTTACCTTGCCTAAGAAGGACCTTGGGAGTTGTTAAAATGGAGATTCCTGGGCCATGTCTCCTCAGTCTGTGAATCCTCAGTTTGGAGAAGAGAAGCAACAAGAGTGTAGATGGTTCTTAGGTTCCCTCTTGAAAAAAGTATAAAGGTTCAGGTGATAAGGGCACCAGGTGGTAGATGTGGGGACAACTGGTCTCTAATCTAGTTTGGCTTTCTAACAGACTTAACACATGGTTTAAGGCAATATATTTTCCTTTCGCTCCTTCTTTTAGCCATTTGTAAAATGTGGATAATAATTACTTCTTCATGAGAAAATACTAAATGAGAACTTTGAGATCAAATCTATTGCTTTTATCCCAGGTGAAGCCTTTGTAAATAGTGACTAAGAAAAGGAGAATTAAAGTTTAAAAAGGAATAAAACCAGAAGAAAATGTGTTTGGTAAAGGGCATAAAATTATGTTTGGAATGAGGCTGGAGATGAAGAAACAAACTGAAAAGGGACTGGAGACAAGCAGCAGAAACATGGGGCAAATCAGCAACAAATACTAAGTCTTGTATGTTTCTTTGGGGAATTGGGAAATGAATAGTTACACTCTCAGAAAAGGGAAGGAGTTAAGAGGAAAAGCTACAAAAGAACAGAGAGAAAAGGAATGAACACACAGGGGAGGAAAACTGAAGGTCCAATGCAAGAAAAGGCAGGCAAAGTGGTTCTGGAATTTATATCTTGCCTAATTGTTCCCTTAAGATCCATGAGAAAAGAGAATTCTGCTGAAGGGAAAGAACTAAGCAGAATTTCTGAAGGCAAGAGCACAGAACCCATAACCTAAAGGCCAATTTGTAGTTGGGAGATTTTTCTTTTAAGCCAGCAAATACCCACACAAGGATTTCATTGAAGGAAATTTGATTATGAAGTCACTAGGGATGATTTAAGGCTTTTTCATTGACTCAGATGCCAGGATGGAAGACTGAATTTCAGGAATAGACCAATTTGAAATAAACTATCAAAAGTATTTGGGAGGGAAAAAAAAACTTCTGGCTATTAATGCTGTTTAAATAGGATATAGAGTTTTTAAATGAATATTATTTATAATAAACTGATGGGAAGGAATCAGTTTGGTTAAATATTCTGAAAAACATTAAATATGGAAAGAAAAATAATATAAAAATGTAATAGAACATCTATAACAAGGTAATCTGAGTTGTTAGTTTGCGCTTGTCCTCTTCATATTTCCCTATATTATTCTCTCCCTCCATTTCAAGCAGACAGCTATGCTTTAGATTCCCTTTGTCAGGGGAGTTTTGTAGCTGGTTTAGTTTAAAACCAAAAGTTGCTCTTTCCATCTTTTGTAAAAGCCAAGATTCATCAAGATATTACGTTAGGAATGCCATTGGAGAGGGGAGAAAGGGCAGCCAGAAAGAGAGGTTATCAACTATACCAGCTGAGTTTTGAAATGTTCTAAAGGACTTTGATGGTTGAAAAGTAATGCAGTACTTAACGTCTGTTGCACTTTCAATAGCATCCAATATATTCAAGTCGTAAGTATAAAACTAGTTTTTCTTAAGACTTGAAACACAACTTAGAAATCTAATAAATTCACTTTATTTTAATCTGCAGATTTTTTAAAATTATAAATTATCTCATATTTATAAAAGAATGTGTGCATATATGTATGTATACACACATACAATGAGACATAAAATAATATACATGGCTCAAAGAATAATAAAATACATATCCATGGAGCCACAACCCAGCTCAAGGAAAAGATTATCACCCTTGAAGCTTTCTGAACCTCTCCCTGATCAAATCCTCTTCCCCTACCATCTCTTCCAGAAACAACTACCTATTTTCTGTTTATAATCCTCTCACTTTCCATAACAGTTTTATCTACAAATGAGTGTGTATATGTTGAAATCATATTGTTTAGTTTTATGTTTTTGAACATAGATGACAGTATGCTTTATCTGTGATTTGCTTTTTTTCTTTATTTCAATTAATTTATTTTTAAATTGAAGAATAATTGCTTTATAGAATTGTGTTGGTATGATTTGCTTTTTTACTCAACACTATCTTTCTGAGATTTATTTTAGTTATTCCCACTCATTTTCACTGCTGTATAATATTCCATAATTTGAAAAACCAATAATTTACATATCCATTTGCTGTCAATGGACATTGGGTTGTTTTCAGTTGTTCTTCTGTTTTATTTTGATATTATGATCAAGGCTACTATGAACATTCTTGAAACATATCTCTTAGTGTATACATGTAAGAACCTTTCTAGGATAAATACCTAGGAATAGAATCATTGAGTTGTGAGGTCTGTCAAATTGTGTCTCAAAGGATTCCATCACTTTGCATTCCCTCAAGCAAAGAGATCTTCATCTTTCTAATACTTGATATGGTCAGACTTTTTCATCATTATCAATACTGTGGGACATAAAAATACATTATAAATCACTTTTATTCATTCCTTGCTTAATGTTCAATTAATTCATAAGTTCAACAGATTATGATTCCTTAAAAAGATAACTCCTCATTTACAAAAAAATTAAGTCTTTTAAACCATAATAACCCATTTAAGATATCTGATTATCTGAGCTACTTTACCCAACTGACAAGGCAGACAAACAATTCAACAGGCAAAACCTAAGATTTATAACTATTAAAAATCTAATGAATTAATAACAAGACAGACTCTATAGCCCAGGGAACTATACTCAATATTTTGTGATAACCTATATGGGAAAAGAATCTGAAAAGAAAAAAAAATATATATATATATATATGAATCACTTTGCTGTATACCTGAAACTAACACAACATTGTAAATCAACTATACCTCAATGAAAATGAATCACTATCAAAAAATCTAATGAATTAAACTCATTCATGTGTTAAATTAGGGCTCTCAAACATTCAAGCACAATTCTTATTCTTTTTACAGTTGAAATTAACACCTTAGGTCTAACATCTAAATCAGAAAAGTTAAGAAGGTTAGATGTTAGACCTAAGGTGCTAATTTCAATTGTAAAAAGAACAAGAATTGTGCTTGAATGTTTGAGAGCCTTAATTTAACACATGTATGAGTTTAATTCATTAGATTTTTTGATAGTGATTCATTTTCATTGAAGTATAGTTGATTTACAATGTTGTGTTAGTTTCAGGTATACAGCAAAGTGATTCATTTATATATATATATACTTAACTCCAGTACTTTGGCCACCTCATGAGAAGAGCTGACTCATTGGAAAAGACTCTGATGCTGGGAAGGATTGGGGGCAGGAGGAGAAGGGGACGACAGAGGATGAGACGGCTGGATGGCATCACTGATTCAACGGACGTGAGTCTGAGTGAACTCTGAGTTTGTGATGGACAGGGAGGCCTGGCGTGCTATGATTCATGGGGTCGCAAAGAGTCGGACACGACTGAGCGACTGAACTGAACTGAACTGAACTATATAGTATATATTTACACTCACAGGCAGACCAGATAAGAGATTCCAAACTGCTATATGGATCAGTGCATTGGGATACTCCAGTGTTCCAATGTTCACTCCAGTGTTCACTGCAGCACTATTTATAATAGCCAAGACAGAAGCAATCTGAATGTCCATCAACAAATGAATAGATAAAGATGTGGTATATACAGTTGAATATTATTCAGCCATAAAAAAGAATGAAATAATGCCATTTGTAGCAACATGAATGGACCTAGAGATGAACATACTAAGAGAAGTAAGTCCACCAAAGATAAATATCATAAGATGTCAATCATATGTGTAATCTAAAACAATGATGGAGAAGGCAATGGCACCCCACTCCAGTACTCTTGCCTGGAAACTCCCATAGACGGAGGAGCCTGGAAGGCTGCAGTCCATGGGGTTTTTAAGAGTCGGGCATGGCAGAGCGACTTCACTTTCACTTTTCACTTTCATGCATTGGAGAAAGAAATGGCAACCCACTCCAATGTACTTGCCTGGAGAATCCCAGGGACGGGGGAGCCTGGTGGGCTGCCGTCTATGGGGTCGCATACAAATGAATTTATTTTCAAAACAGAAACAGAATCACAGACATAGAAAACAAACTTATTTTTACCAAAGGAGATGGGGAGGAGGAGATAAACTAGGAGTTTGGGATTAACATATACACACTACTATATATAAAATATGTAAGCAACAAGGACCTGCTGTATAGCACATGGAACTATACTCAATGCCTTCAAATAAACTATAATGGAAAAGAATATGAAAAAGAGTGTATATATTATATATATATATATACATATACATATACCTGAATCACTTTGCTGTATGCCAGAAACTAATACAACATTGTAAATCAACTTATAAGTCAATAAATAAATAAATAAAACCCTTAAGGAGAAAAGGAAATATTCCTAACTTTCCACAATTTACTGCACAAAAGCCAAGTCAAATTTTAGAAATTACTACTTGTTTTGACCAACATAAAATTTTAGATGAAGGCCACCTTCCTTCTCAGGCTGTGACTTGTGGACAGCATCTTTGTTCCTCCAGTCCCATACATAAAGTCCAGAAGGATGGAGGTAGTTCATAATTTTTGAATGACAATTTGAGAAACTGATGAAGGTATATATACCCTCACCCCAGAAAAATGCACATGGTCTTTTTGTTTGTTTGGTTTCAGAGATTCACAGATTTCCTGAAGTCAACCATGGGCCCAGCTTTAAAATCCCAGTTTGAAATAGCAGTTATTAGAGATGGTTTAAAAGTTTCCTTTTTGTTCACCTTTATATTTTCCAAGATGAAAATGGATTATTTGTGTAAAACACACAAATGTTTTCTAGAAAATCACTTCGTGTCCTATGATAGTTAAAAGATCTAGCAAAATCAATTCATTTTGTGGTAAACTTGTCGAAGACTGACAGACTTTGAATTAGAAATGTTTGTCATATAAGGCACTCAGTTTTCTCATCTGGAAAATGGAGTAATTAATATTAGTCATCATGTTATATGTTAATACTTGCAAAATTCTGATAATTGTGATTTATCTTTGCTCCGTCGGAAAGTCTCTGTTATTTAGGTCGCAGTTCCCTTTCCTCTTGAAGCAGATAGAATGCCACAGCTGTTTCTTCAGCTATTCTGTTTTCTGTGAAGGAACACCTGCTTAGAATGTACCTAAGGAGTTATTTCTTTGTTTTTTGATAATTAAAGCACTGCCGTGGTGATGACTGACATCTGGATTCGCTTTTAAAGACTTCACTGTGTTTTTCTGGCTCCTAGGAGATTCATGAACCATAATGCATTAGATGGAAATGCGTTGATGTGCTTCATTTTGCAACAGCAATTTTTCTCTTGCTTTGTTACTTCCCCACTGCAATGAGTGAGAGCTGCCACTCTGTTACTGCTGCTAAGAGATTAAGGGAAATAAGTTGAGCTCCAGAAATTTAATATGCCATATAATGCCTGATTTATTTTGATTCTGGCTTTGACAGAATTGATGAACTCACCTGAGACTGCTTTGCAGAATCAGTATCCAGGGATTAAATTTTCTTTATAAACTGGTTCTGAAAGAATTTCTTTGAGGGACATGAAAGCCTAAGTTCTCTTAACTATTTCCAAGAGCTACAGAGAAAAACATTTGACAAAAGTATTCTAATATTATATGTAATTTCCTCAAAAGCTATATTCCTCAATCTCCAATTATAGTTCACAAAACTTTTCTGGGATATACTTTCCAGAATTATGTACTTTTATTTAAGGTGATTATAAATTACACTATTGCCTCTTCCTTGACATTCTGCTTAACCTGCTACTCAAAGGAAGCAATACTAATGATGAAATATGTATCAGTTAAGGCTCACTGTGGCAAGTAACATATGCTAATTCTTACTGAATGAGCAGAAAGGAAGTTTAACTGGCCCAATGAGGAAGTCAGAGTACTACATACTTCTGCAGCAACAAACACTAAAAGCAACTGCTGCCACTCCCACTCCCACCAAAGTGACTTCTGCCCTAGGAATTTAGCCTAACAAGCACTGCCACCCCCAAATGTCATATGCCTTTATCAGCAAATTGATTTCCAAACAGAATCTTGGCTTCCTCAAAGCTGCTAACTTCCAAATCAAAGTCTATGAAGGTGTGCTGAATGTTGAAGCCTAGGTCACATGTCTGTCCCTTTACTATGAGAGTCTGGAAATTTCGTTTTCAGAGCTTACCTTGGGGAAGCAGCACTTTAACATTAAGATTGGAAATTTCTCAAACATAAAAAATATATTCAAAATATCTTGGGAAGCTATAAAATATAAAAATAGGAGAGAATTAATATTGTTGAGAATATTTGCTAAGTGTCAGATACTTTAAATACATTATTCCCTAGGTGGCTCAAGGATAAAGAATCTGCCAGCAATACAGGAGACCTAGGTTTGATGCCTGGGTTGGGAAGATCCCAAGGAAAAGAAATGGCAATCTACTCCAGTATTCTTGCTGGGAAAATCCCATGGAAAGAGGAGTCTGGTGGAGTACAGTCCATAGGGTTGCAGAGAGTCAGACACGACTGAGCACAGAAAGTTTACATTATTTAATCCACAACAAAATAGGTATTTAAACCCTGTTTTAATAATGGGAAAACTGAAGCTCAGAGAAGTTGTTATCAGCCCAGATCATTTTGTTGGTGAAATGAAGAACATAAATTTATGTCCAAGTTTCTTTCCTTCAGTAATTTTCCCTGTCTCACAATGTATCTCTGATTTCCATTTCACAACTTCTAACTCAGATGTAGGCAGTGGTGTACTAACTGGGGCAGAGGGGAGAGAGGAAACTATCAGCTCTGAGAGCATATAATATGGGATGCATTAGCTGAAAGAAAAATTTAAAGACAATAATCAGATCAGATCAGATCAGTCGCTCAGTCGTGTTCGACAATAATAAAACCAACTAAAAATAGGTCTACTTTTTTATTACCATTGTCATTATGTGACAGCAGTTCTCAGGAATGTCAGCAATAAAATATTACTTCTTGGTGAGGTGAACCATTCCCTACTCCGTTATTCATCAGTATATATATAAGAAGACTTCAACCGAATTTGAAGTTTTTTTTAAAAGAGGAGGATGTTTAGAACTTGTCACCGAAGTGGCATAAACAGTTTTCATGTTCCTAGAGTAGACCATAAAAGGGACATTTAACACATGATATATCTAAGTACCTATCTTTCAACATTATTTCAAAAAAAGATAAGTTCTAATTTTCATTTTCGGAGTATATCTCGCTCAAGTTTGGCAATGTGAGCAGGAGCTCTTTTATCTACTAGAAGCGGACTCTGATAATAAGGCAGAACCTCCTCAGCAAGTTCCTTTGGCAATAGAGGCTCTTTTGGCCAGGAGGCTATTGGTGATGAGGAGGGAGATGGATTCTAGTAATTTATACAGTAGACTAGGAAGGAGTATCTCTTCAAAATATCAGGACAAAGATACTGCTTAGATGAATCCCCAGGTATAGAGAACTTGAGATCTTAAAGAATTACACTATCCCATCACCAAGTCTTATACATTCCACACTTGATCTTAGCCAAAAGGCCGAGAAGCAATATAAATTCTATCTCCTAAACATCTCTCAAATTAAGTCCTCTTTTCTCCTTGGACTGCTGCTGCTGCCTGCTAAGTCGCTTCAGTCGTGTCCGACTCTGTGCAACCCCATAGACAGCAGCCTACCAGGCTCCCCTGTCCTTGGGATTCTCCAGGCAAGAACACTGGAGTGGGTTGCCATTTCCTTCTCCAATGCATGAAAGTGAAAAGTGAAAGTGAAGTCGCTCAGTCGTGTCCGACTCTAGCAACCCCATGGACTGCAGCCCACCAGGCTCCTCCGTCCATGGGATTTTCCAGGCAAGAGTACTGGAGTGGGGTGCCATTGCCTTCTCCGCTCCTTGGACTATTCAGATCCAAATACTATACAGCCTAGACTACTGTAACATTCTGCTAGCTGGTCTTCCTTCCTCTCATTAGTCTCAGCCAATTCCGATTTATTACCCACATAACTGTCAGCATGATCCATCTGCATGAATGAGATCATGACAGATCCTTGTTTGAAACCTTATACTGAATTTCATGTCCTTCATGCTTCCTTTTTTGCAAGACTCAGACATTTCCTCAGCATGCAGCCCTTCTCTGCTTCTTTGGCGTCATTCTTTGCCATCCTTTAACTCAATCACTATGGTATAGCTAATCTGAACTACATGCACACCAAATGTGTTATGATCTCTTAGGCCTTTCTGCTATTCCATATATTGCTAGTCAAGATCCTAACTCTTATCTGTTGTCCTCTGATAAGTCTTCTCTCCTTTCCAAACTCAAACTGTATTAAGTACTCCACACTCCATACTCCATCCCACAGTATGAGAGGTTTACTTTCAAAACAGAACTTAAATTACAGAAAAGTAACTGCTTCCCTGGTGGCTCAGCTGGTAAAGAATCCACTTGCAATGCGGGAGACCTGGGCTTCCCTGGATTGGGAAGATCCCCTGGAGAAGGGAAAGGCTACGCACTCGAGTATTCTGGCCTGGAGAATACCATGGACTATAGTCCATGGGGTCACAAAGAGTTGGAAACAACTGAGCGACCTTCACTTTCAACTGCCTTCTGATCTAGCTTCTACTACTCTGTACTTTTTTTTTTTTTTCTTAAGGCAGTGGCCATGTCTTTTATCTGTGCCACTCCAGCATTCAGTGCGATTCTTGGTACAGATATTATATACTCAACGAATATTTTTAAATGAATGCCAGGTTCTATGTACTACACAAGCTGTCGAGGAGGTGGTGGTCTAGTAGTAACAATAAATTAAATTCACATAACTAAACACAAGGCATATAGATGTGCCATAAGTGAGGTTTAAAAGAAATGCTTTGGTTATTTTAAGGAGAAAGTTCTCAATTCCAATTTTAGTGTGAAGTTGGGATACAAAATGGAGAAGGGTCAAGGGAGAAGAGTCATTTGAGATGAATTTTGACAAAAGGAATTTTAATACTTGGAGATGTAGCAAGTATAGGAATAGGTTAGGTCACATACTGACATATTAAAGCAGAGAGGGTAATATAAAATCATAGAGCAGTCCAACTGAGCAAGTAAGAATACTGGGGGAAAAAAGCTGGAGAAGTAGGTCAGGCTTTAAATGTTGGCTGAGAACTCAGTATTTAATTTAGAAGATAACTATAGTATAATTGGGCTTCCCAGTTAAAGGCAGTAATTAGCAGAAGAAAGACTATTAGAGCAATTGTAATAGTCCGAGTAAGGAGTAACAAGGTCCTCTTTGACAGATAATACAATATAGACAGGCAGAGTCTGGATCACTTATAAGTGGTATGATTTTGAACATGTTACTTAAACTGGCAAACCCCAAGTTTCCTCGTTTATTTCAAAAGACTGCTGTGGTTAAATTTATGTAAAGAGATTAGCACAGTGCTTGGCATGTACCAAGTGTTTGAATTAATCAGTGATATTTCAGCAGGAACTGATAAAAATTCAACTCAAATCAGCATAAGAAATTAAGGGAAATTATTAAAAAGCTATTGACAAGCTCAATAGAATGGGATGAAGAGCCCAGAAATAGAACAACACAAATATAGTCAAAATATTCTTTGACAAAGGATCAAGACAATACAATGGAGAAAAGATAATCTTTTCAACAAACGGTGCCCGCACAACTGTATATCCACATATTTAAAAAATGAATTTATACACAGATCTTATACCTGACACAAAAATTAACTCAAAAGATATCATAGTCATATATGTAAAATGTAAAACAGTAAAATTCCTTGAAGATAACATACAAGAAAGTCTAGGTGACCTTGGGTTTGGCAATGACTTTTAAGAAACAGTTCATGAAAGAAAAAATTAATAAGTTGGATTTCACTAAAATTTAAAACTTCTTCATTGTGAAAGACACTATTAACAGAATGAAAGACAATCCATAGGCTGGGAGAAAATCTTTGCCAAATACATATCTGGTAAAGGATTTGTATCCAAAATGTATATAGAACTCTTACAACTCAGCAATAAGAAAAAAAAAAAAAAAACATGGCAAGTAAGCATATGGAAAGACACTCAACATATGTCATCAGAGAATTGCAAAACGAAACAATGAGATGCCATTACACGTCTATTAGAATGGCTAAAAGCCAAAACACCGACGATACCAAATGCTGGTGAGAATGTCGAGCAACAGGAATTCTCATTCACTGCTAGTAGGAATGCAAAAATAGTAGTCATTTTGGAAGACAGTTGGCAGCTTCTTACAAAACTAAACATACTCTTAGCATATGATCCATCAACCCTATATGCCTTGGTATTTACCGAAATGACTTGGAAAATTGACGTCCACGCAAAAACCTCTACACAAGTATTTATAGTAGTTTTATTCATAATTGCCAAAACTTGGAAGCAATCAAGATGTTCTTCAATAAGTAAATGGATAAAGAATCTGTGGTACAGCAATACAATGGATTAGTCAGCAATAAAAAGAAATGAGCTATTAAGCCACAAAAAAAAAAAACATGGAGGAAACCTGAATACATATTGCTAAGTGAAAAAAGTTAATCTGAAAAGCCTACATACTAGATGATTTCAACTACATGACATACTGGAAAGGGCAAAACTATAGAGACAACAGAAAGAACAGAGATTTCCAATAGTTCTGGGGGAGGGAGGAAAGGAAGGATAAAATAACTGGAGTATAGGAGATATTTAGAGTAGTGAAACTATACAGTTTGTTACTACAATGGACACATGACATATATATCTGACAAAATCCACAAATATAAAAGACAAAAGTTGAACCATTATAAAACTACAAACAAGTAATTAACACTATTGGCTCATCAATTGTAACAAATATACCATTGTAATGGAAGATGTAATTACTACCATAATAAAACTAGAGTTGTGGGGAGGGGGAATATGGGAACTCTCTACACTTTCCATTCAGTTTTTCTGTAAATATAAAACTTTTCTAAAAATTAAGTTATAAATTTAAAAATTCACTAAGCAGGGACTTTCTTGGCAAGACTCCACACTCCCAATGTAGGGGGCAAGGGTTTGAGATCCCTGGTTGGGGAAGATCCTGCATGCCATGGAGTCAAAAAAAGTAATATATATAAAATATAAATAATATATATAAAATTCATGCATTTTAATAAAATATGAAAAAGTTGTTCTTAAAAAAAGGCTAGTGAGGTAATTCCCAGAAACAAAGGTGGCCCAGGACCTCAGGGACTAAAACTAAGATGTGATTCTCTTTGCTTTCTTTTGCTTTCATTCTCTGGTAAGTAAGGACTTTCTTCACATAAGAGGAATAATGACATTTCCTTTCCTCTGCAAAAAAATGCCTAGATGGATTTCGGAGGCTGGTGGCAGTGTGGGGAATCCAGAATATTAATTCAATTACAATTAAATTGAACCCTTGAAATATGGTGACTTATGTTATGTGATAGCAAACAACTGGCAAAACTGTTGCCTGCAGTAAGATAAAAATTAGCCCAAAGAAATTTTTTTTTAAATTGAACTTATATCCAAGCAGTTGTAGAAGTAATAACAGAGAGATCCCATATATCATTTGCTCAAGTTCCCCTAAAAATAACTAAAGGTAACATCTTGTACAACTATTCTTTGTTCTGAAGTCTATTTTACTTGATATTCATATTGCCTTTATTGCTTTAACACCCCAAAAAGATGTCCTTTCATTATAAGAGAGTCATTTCCTAGGCAAGTTGATAAGAAGTCTAGGGGTCCCCAAGGAGAGAGGGGTCTGGAATTCTCAAGGAGGAAGAAAGGACAAACTTTTTTTCCTTCTATATTCTTTACGATTATATAACAATAATGTATCCTGCCTGAGGACAGTCTCTGGATTAAACCTTCTGGCTAATCCTGTTAACTTAAAATGTAAATTATGGGAGTAGCTCTGGTGAGGTCTTTCAGTCAGTTCAGTTCAGTTCAGTCGCTCAGTCCTGTCCAACTCTTTCCAACCTCATGCACGGCAGGCCTCCCTGTCCATCACCAACTCCCAGAGTTCACTCAAACTCATGTCCATCGAGTCAGTGATGCCATCGACTCGGAGAAACCCTCTCAAGTCGAGATCCAGCCATCTCATTCTCTGTCATCCCATTTTCCTCCTGCCCCCAATCCCTCCCAGCATCAGAGTCTTTTCCAATGAGTCAACTCTTCGCGTGAGGTGGCCAAAGTACTGGAGTTTCAGCTTTAGCATCATTCCTTCCAAGGAAATCCCAGGGCTGATCTCCTTCAGAATGGACTGGTTGGATCTCCTTGCAGTCCAAGGGATTCTCAAGAGTCTTCTCCAACACCACAGTTCAAAAGCATCAATTCTTCAATGCTCAGCTTTCTTCACAGTCCAACTCTCACATCCATACATGACCACTGGAAAAACCATAGCCTTGACTAGACAGACCTTTGTTGGCAAAGTAATGTCTCTGCTTTTCAATATGCTATCTACTACTACTACTACTACTACTAAGTCGCTTCAGTCGTGTCTGACTCTGTGCGACCCCATGGACTGCAGCACACCAGGTTTCTCCATCTATAGGATTCTCTAGGCAAGAACACTGGAGTGGGTTGCCATTTCCTTCTCCAAATATGCTATCTAGGTTGGTCATAACTATTCTTCCAAGGAGTAAGCATCTTTTAATTTCATGGCTGCAGTCACCATCTGCAGTGATTTTGGAGCCCCCAAAAATAAAGTCTGACACTGTTTCCACTGTTTCCCCATCTATTTCCCATGAAGTGATGGGACCAGATGCCATGATCTTCGTTTTCTGAATGTTGAGATTTAAGCCAACTTTTTCACTCTCCTCTTTCACCTTCATCAAGAGGCTTTTTAGTTCCTCTTCACTTTCTGCCATAAGGGTGGTGTCATCTGCATATCTGAGGTTATTGATATTTCTCCCGGCATTCTTGATTCCAGCTTGTGCTTCTTCCAGTCCAGCGTTTCTCATGATGTACTCTGCAGAGAAGTTAAATAAGCAGGGTGACAATATACAGCCTTGACGTACTCCTTGTCCTATTTGGAACCAGTCTGTTGTTCCATGTCCAGTTCTAACTGTTGCTTCCTGACCTGCATATAGGTTTCTCAAGAAGCAGGTCAAGTGCTCTGGTATTCCCATCTCTTCCAGAATTTTCCACATTTATTGTGATCCACACAGTCAAAGGCTTTGGCATAGTCAATAAAGCAGAAATAGATGTTTTTCTGGAACTCTCTTGCTTTTTCCATGATCCAGTGGATGTTGGCAATTTGATCTCTGGTTCCTCTGCCTTTTCTAAAATCAGCTTGAACATCTGGAAGTTCACGGTTCACGTACTGCTGAAGCCTGGCTTGGAGAATTTTGAGCATTACTTTACTAGTGTGTGAGATGAGTGCAATTGTACGGTAGTTTGAGCATTCTTTGGCATTGCCTTTCTTTGGGATTGGAATGAAAACTGACCTTTTCCAGTCCTGTGGCCACTCTGAGTTTTCCAAATTTGCTGGCATATTGAGTGCAGCACTTTCACAGCATCATCTTTTAGGAGTTGAAATAGCTCCACTGGAATTCCATCACCTCCACTAGCTTTGTTCGTAGTGATGCTTTCTAAGGCCCACTTGACTTCACATTCCAGGATGTCTGGGTCTAGATGAGTGATTACACCATCGTGATTATCTCAGTCGTAAAGATCTTTTTTGTACAGTTCTTCTGTGTATTCCTGCCACCTCTTCTTAATATCTTCTGCTTCTGTTAGGTCCATACCATTTCTGTCGTTTATCAAGCCCATTGTTGCATGAAATGTTCCCTTGGTATCTCTAATTTTCTTGAAGAGATCTCTAGTCTTTCCCATTCTGTCGTTTTCCTCTATTTCTTTGCATTGATCACTGAGGAAGGCTTTCTTATCTCTTCTTGCTATTCTTTGGAACTCTGCATTCAGATGTGTATATCTGTCCTTTTCTCCTTTGCTTTTTGCTTCTCTTCTTTTCACAGCTATTTGTAAGGCCTCCTCAGACAGCCATTTTGCTTTTTTGCATTTCTTTTCCGTGGGGATGGTCTTGATCCCTGTCTCCTGTACAATGTCATGAACATCTCTCCATAGTTCATCAGGCACTCTATCAGATCTCGTCCCTTAAATCTATTTCTCACTTTCACTGTATAATTATAAGGTATTTGATTTAGGTCATACCTGAATGGTCTAGTGGTTTTCCTTACTTTCTTCAATTTCAGTGTGAATTTGGCAATAAGGCGTTCATGATCTGAGCCACAGTCAGTTCCTGGTCTTGTTTTTGTTGACTGTATAGAGCTCCTCAATCTTTGGCTGCAAAGAATATAATCAGTCTGATTTCGGTGTTGACCATCTGGTGATGTCCATGTGTACCATCTTCTCTTGTGTTGTTGGAAGAGGGTGTTTGCTATGACCAGTGCATATAATCATTAGTACAGAGCTTAAGGAAAAACAAAGATGGTAAAGCATTTGCCTACAATGCGGGAAACCCGGGTTCAATCCCTGGGTCGGGAAGATACTCTGGAAAAGGAAATGGCAACCCACTCCAGTACTCTTGCCTGGAAAATGCCATGGACGGAGAAGCCTGGTAGGCTACAGTCCATGGGGTCACAAAGAGTTGGACATGACTGAGCAACTGCACTTCACTTAAGGAAAAACATACCTTTGAGCAAAATGAGCTGTTTTCTTGTATAATCATTAACTCTGGGCTTAAAGAAAGTTAGTCTTGAAGATGGTTGTCATAACAACTCAGCGTTTAAGAAAAAACGTCTGATGTGACTAAGCTAGGACAAAGCAATATAGAAAAAACGTTTGTCCCTTTTACCTTGAGAACCCTGGACCCCTTTTTCTTTTCCTTGAGGGCCCTGAACTCCTTATCAACCTACCTAAGAATTAGCTCTCTCAATGGTAGCTATCACTTTCCTGGGGCTGGAGATGGAGAGGCTAGAAACAGAGCCATGTGTAAGTTGGGGATTGTCCTATGCTCAGTGGGTGTCACTACCTATTGGGGCAGTATAGGGTCCCAATGTGTAGAAGCCCTGAGGATTAGGTCTGAGCTGATTTTGTTCCTTCTAAGCATAAGATCTCTCGCCCCCTGGTAACAGCACCTTTGTCTCAGAGGGAAGGAGAGCTGAAGCAAGATGGGCCAGAGTGAATACCTAGTGCTATGTAGGTCTTTAATCTCTTTCAGCAATGTTTTATAGCTTTCAGTATACAAGTTTTTACTTTATTTATTAAGTTCAGTTCAGTTCAGTTGCTCAGTCGTGTCTGACTCTTTGCAACCCCATGAATTGCAGCACGCCAGGCCTCCCTGTCCATCACCAACTCCTGGAGTTCACTCAGACTCACGTCCATCGAGTTAGTGCTGCCATCCAGCCATCTCATCCTCTGTCATCCCCTTCTCCTGCCCCCAATCCCTAAATATTTTATTCTTTTTGATGCTATTATAAGTGGAATTATTTTTTTAATTTCATTTTTAGATTATTCATTGCTAGTGTAGAGCAATACAATTAATTGTTGTATATTGATCTTACATCTTGCAACCTTGCTGAACTTTATTATTTCTATTATTTTTTAGTGTATTCCTTAGGACTTTTGATATACAAGATCACATCATCTGCATGGTATTACTTCTTCCCTTCCAATATGGATGGCTTTTACCTCTTTTTCTTATCTGTCTCTGCTTAAGCCTCTAGTACAATGTTGATTGTTGTGTGTTAGTACCTCAGTCATGTCCAGCTCTTTGCAATCTCATGGTCTGTAGCCCAGCAGGCTTCTCTGTCCATGGAACTCTCCAGGCAAGAATACTGGAGTGAGTAGGCATTTCCTTCTCCAGGGGATCTCCCTGACCCAGGGATGAAACCCAGGTCTCCTACACTGCAGGCAGATTCTTTGTCGTCTGATCCACAAGGGAAGCACAATGTCAGTTAGAAATGGTAAAAGACATCTTTACCATGCTTGTGTTCGTAGGGGGCAAATATTCAGTCTTTCCATTAAAAATGATGTTAGTTATGGGTTTTTCACAGATGTCCTTTATCAGGTGGAAGAACCTATTGAGCTTCTATTTTGTTGAGTTCTTTCAAATGCTGTCTCTGGGTCTATTAATATGATCAAGTAATTTTTGCTTTTTATTCTATTGATATGGATTATAATGTTAACTGAACTTCTGTGACAAAGATTGAGAAATGCTGCATAGGAATGCTCTGATGTATTCAGCTTATAATGATTCAAGTGTTAATTTATATTTCCTTTTGATTTTATTACTAAGGTAAAGCAGAATAGAAATTTAATAAAGATTGTAACCTTGCTGAAAAAAAAAATGTGAAAACAATCTTGCATTGCTGGGACAAATTCTACTTTGTCAAGGTGTTTAATTCTTTATTGTATGTTGCTGGATTTGGCTTCCAAGTATTTTGTGGAGGATTTATTATGTTTCTAACTGATATTTCCCATCCTCTTCATAGTGGGTAAAGTACAATGCATGCAAATATGGTCAGCCAAATCATTGCATTTGAGAGTTCACTGAGTGTTAAAGATAATTCTTAAGGTCCTGACATGTAGCAATTTGTATTTCGCTAAAGCTTGGATTTTGCCATGCACATGTTTAAATCATATGCTATAAGTGTCACTTAACTAGCAAGATTAGTCAAAAAATAAGCTTTCAAATTCCCAAATAGCTTTCTCCTCTAATCTTGTTTTATCAGGCATTTGGCGGGCAAAATTATATGCTAGAGTTCCATACCTCATGTGAAGTTCATTCCTCTCAATGTCCAGTTTTGGTAGAAGCTTATTAAAACACACCAAAAAACACCTGTCCAAAACCAAGAAAAATTGAAAATAATTAAAATATTTATTGGAATCTCTCAAAAAATATCAGATGGGATCCAATTCAAATCCCAACAACAAAAAAACTTGTTAAAATCATCACCCCTCTCCCATTCCTTTCCATTAAATTCCTCACAGGAACCAATTTTAAGATTTCCAGTATCCATTCATTTTACCTTTTAGTAAAGAAATAGCACGTATGTGGCCCACAGCCCAAATTTGGCCTATGCATACATTTAATTTGATACATGTTTTAAAAATAAATTTAATTTGTTGTCAACATTGGTAAATTGAGAAATGATACATAAAAATCTGATATATCTGATGTCCCTTGAAAAATCTGAAAGTTTGGCTAAATGTTGCCTTCATTTTATAACTGGTGGGTGGTAAACAGTGACTGCCTCCTTCAAATATGACATGTCCTTTCAATCTGCTACTGTCTTTACCACTCCCTATTATATTACAGAGGGTCAGTTTTATTATTTATGATGTAGGCCTATCCTCTGTAGACAATGGAGTTTGTGACCTTTTAATGCTGTCATTTTCAATGTAAATTAGTTTTTCTAGGATTCCTTTCAATTTTGCAACTTTTTCTATTTATTATATTAAGTTATAAAACAAAAGTTCTGAGAGCCCAAAGGACTGCTTGAGAACTGTCAAGAGTCCAGAGATGAGCCATGGCCTTCTGGGCACTATAAGCATAATAAAATCCTTGTAGAGATCTCTATCTGTTAGAAAGGAGGGGTAAACTCAAACAACTGGTTACAGTAGCTTTGTATATGTAAGACATCTAGCGAAAAAGGAAAGTGCAGCTCTCAGAAAGAGTAAAGAGAAAGTAGGGCTGTCTGTGCCCATGATTGTTAGAAAAGTTGGTGCTGTTTAGTCACTAAGTTGTGACCAACTCTTTTGAGATCCCATAGACTGTTGCCTGCCAGGGTCCTCTGTGCCACAGGATTTCCTAGGCAAGAATACTGGAATGGGTTGCCATTTCCCTCTCCAGGGGATCTTCCCAACCCAGGGATTGAGCCACATCTCCTGCATTGGTAGGTAGATTCTTTTTTTTTTTTAATTTTATTTTATTTTTAAACTTTACATAATTGTATTAGTTTTGCCAAATATCAAAATGAATCCGCCACAGGTATACATGTGTTCCGCATCTTGAACCCTCCTCCCTCCTCCCTCCCCATACCATCCCTCTGGGTCGTCCCAGTGCACTAGCCCCAAGCATCCAGTACCATGCATCGAACCTGGACTGGTAGGTAGATTCTTGACTACTGAGCCACCTGGGAACCCCCTGTTAGAAAAGCACATGTGTGCTAAGTCACTTCAATTGTGTCCAACTCTTTGTGACCCCATGGACTGTAGCCTGCCAGGCTCCTCTATCCATGGGATTTTCCAGGCAAGAATACTGGAGTGGGTTCCCATTTCCTAGACCCAGGGTTCTAGGGATCAACTCAAGACTCTTATGTCTCCTGCAACAGCAGATAGGTTCCTTATAACTAGTACTACCTGGTTAGAAAAGTAGTGATTTACAAAATACGAAAAAAGAAGAGGGGATGGAGAAAGAAAATAGGTATTACAGTAATATTAATGGGACCTATGAGAAGGAATTACAATGTTAATGACTTACCTTAAATGACACAATTCATACAGACATATGATGGAGAGTTATTACTTTTTCCAGAAGTGGCTCCTGTAGGGTTGTGTAAATTTTTGACTGTGGGGGGAAAATCTTGTGCTTACTTTAGTTTGTTTCTTTATTCTGCCCTTTAAATCTTTATTTGTATTTCTCATAGACTTTAATTACCATAGAGTTATTGAAACAACTGTATATTTAATGGTTACTACAATTAATATTATTTCTAAAACATAAGAACTCCCCATCCCTATCAAGAGTGACAAGACAATTAAAAGGTCAATCTAAAAATAAGAGCAAAAAAGTTAAAATTTGCATTTGGAGAACATGAACATGTTTGGGCTTTTGGATTATATTTCAGTACCTACTACCTAACAAGAGATAGTAACGTAATTCACAGAATAGGATGGATGCTGATGGCCAAAATATGGTTCAGTTCAGTTCAGTCGCTCAGTCGTGTCCGACTCTTTGCGACCCCATGAATCGCAGCACGCCAGACCTCCCTGTCCATCACCAACTCCCGGAGTTCACTCAAACTCATGTCCAATGAGTCAGTGATGCCATCCAGCCATCTCATCTTCTGTCGTCCCCTTCTCCTCCTGCTCCAAATCCCTCCCAACATCAGAGTCTTTTCCAATGAGTCAACTCTTCGCATGAGGTGGCCAAAGTATTGCAGTTTCAGCTTTAGCCTCAGTCTGTTCAAAGAACACCCAGGACTGATCTCCTTTAGAATGGACTAGTTGGATCTCCTTGCAGTCCAAGGGATTCTCAAGAATCTTCTCCAACACCACAGTTCAAAAGCATCAATTCTTCAACGCTCAGCTTTCTTCACAGTCCAACTCTCACATCCATACATGACCACTGGAAAAACCATAGCCTTGACTAGATGGACCTTTGTTGGCAAAGTAATGTCTCTGCTTTTGAATATGCTATCTAGGTTGGTCATAACTTTCCTTCCAAGGAGTAAGCGTCTTTTAATTTCATGGCTGTAGTCACCATCTGCAGTGATTTTGGAGCCCCCCAAAATAAAGTCTGACACTGTTTCCACTGTTTCCCCATCTAATTCCCATGAAGTGATAGGACCAGATGCCATGATCTTCGTTTTCTGAATGTTGAGTTTTAAGCCAACTTTTTCATTCTGCTCTTTCACCTTCATCAAGAGGCTTTTTAGTTCCTCTTCACTTTCTGCCATAAGGGTGGTGTCATCTGCATATCTGAGGTTATTGATATTTCTCCCGGCATTCTTGATTCCAGCTTGTGCTTCTTCCAGTCCAGCGTTTCTCATGATGTACTCTGCAGAGAAGTTAAATAAGCAGGGTGACAATATACAGCCTTGACGTACTCCTTTTCCTATTTGGAACCAGTCTGTTGTTCCATGTCCAGTTCTAACTGTTGCTTCCTGACCTGCATATAGGTTTCTCAAGAAGCAGGTCAGGTGCTCTGGTCAGGTCAGGAAAATCTCTTTCAGAATTTTCCACATTTATTGTGATCCACACAGTCAAAGGCTTTGGCATAGTCAATAAAGCAGAAATGGATGTTTTTCTGGAACTTTCTTGCTTTTTCCATGATCCAGCGGATGTTGGCAATTTGATCTCTGGTTCCTCTGCCTTTTCTAAAACCAGCTTGAAATATGGTTATATATTCATTATTATATAATTAGCCTCTGCTTCATTTTAACAAGCAATAGATAGATTTATTTAGTAATAATAAATACTTTTGATTGGTCACACTATTATGATGTCTTGTGGAACTCAATAATTTAGAGTAGGCTAGCATATTACACTGCTATGAAGTTACTTACATGTGGAAGTATATATAAGAAAATTACATTTTATCATTTGCTCATTTGTGCTATTTCAAGGCTTTTAATACTTGATATATAGAGTAAAGAAAACAGTATGTGTGCTCAAGCATACACATATATAGACTCAGAACAGTTAATATATGAAATGACTAGTTCAATCCCTGGTCTATAGTATGCCTCAATAAGTGTTGGCTGTAATATTTTAAATTCTCACTAATATTCTCTCCCACAAGATTTTTTAGAGTTCCTTGCCTCACAAGCACTTGAGTTTAGAATACTGGATTCTCCCTTCCCTTCTCTGTCTTTAGCATACATTTGGCCAAACCTTATTCATACATAGAGCTTTCCTGGTGGCTCAGTAGTAAAGAATCCACCTGCCAACGCAAGAGACTCCGGTTCGATCCCTGAGTCAGGAAGATCACCTGAAGAAGAAAATGGCAAACAACCCCAGGATTCTTGTCTGGAAAACCCCATGGGCAGAGGAGGCTGGTAGGTTACAGTCAATGGTGTCCCAAAGAGTTGGACACAACTTAGTGACTAAACAACAATAGCAATTTATTTATACACAACTGGCCACAGATTAATATATCCCCATGGAAAAGAAATGCAAAAAAGCAAAATGGCTGTCTCAGGAGGCCTTACAAATAGCTGTGAAAAGAAGAGACGTAAAAAGCAAAGGAGAAAAGAAAAGATATAAGCATCTGAATGCAGAGTTAAAAAGAATAGCAAGAAGAGATAACAAAGCCTTCCTCAGCGATCAATGCAAAGAAATAGAGGAAAACAACAGAATGGGAAAGACTAGAGATCTCTTCAAGAAAATTAGAGATACCAAGGGAACATTTCATGCAAAAATGGGCTCAATAAAGGACAGAAATGGTATGGACCTAACAGAAGCAGAAGATATTAAGAAGAGGTGGCAAGAATACACAGAAGAACAGTACAAAAAAGATCTTCACGACCCAGATAATCAGGATGGTGTGATCACTGACCTAGAGCCAGACATCCTGGAATGTGAAGTCAAGTGGGCCTTAGAAAGCATCACTACGAACAAAGCTAGTGGAGGTGATGGAATTCCAGTGGAGCTATTTCAACTCCTGAAAGATGATGCTGTGAAAGTGCTGCACTCAATATGCCAGCAAATTTGGAAAACTCAGAGTGGCCACAGGACTGGAAAAGGTCAGTTTTCATTCCAATCCCAAAGAAAGGCAATGCCAAAGAATGCTCAAACTACTGCACAATTGCACTCATCTCACACACTACTAAGTAATGCTCAAAATTCCCCAAGCCAGGCTTCAGCAATACGTGAACCGTGAACTTCCAGATGTTCAAGCTGATTTTAGAAAAGGCAGAGGAACCAGAGACCAAATTGCCAACATCCACTGGATCATGGAAAAAGCAAGAGAGTTCCAGAAAAACATCCATTTCTGCTTTATTGACTATGCCAAAGCCTTTGACTGTGTGGATCACAATAAATGTGGAAAATTCTGAAAGAGATGGGAATACCAGAGCACCTGACCTGCTTCTTGAGAAACCTATATGCAGGTCAGGAAGCAACAGTTAGAACTAGACATGGAACAACAGACTGGTTCCAAATAGGAAAAGGAGTACGTCAAGGCTGTATATTGTCACCCTGCTTATTTAACTTCTCTGCAGAGTACATCATGAGAAACGCTGGACTGGAAGAAGCACAAGCTGGAATCAAGAATGCCGGGAGAAATATCAATAACCTCAGATATGCAGATGACACCACCCTTATGGCAGAAAGTGAAGAGGAACTAAAAAGCCTCTTGATGAAGGTGAAAGAGCAGAATGAAAAAGTTGGCTTAAAACTCAACATTCAGAAAACGAAGATCATGGCATCTGGTCCTATCACTTCATGGGAATTAGATGGGGAAACAGTGGAAACAGTGTCAGACTTTATTTTGGGGGGCTCCAAAATCACTGCAGATGGTGACTACAGCCATGAAATTAAAAGACGCTTACTCCTTGGAAGGAAAGTTATGACCAACCTAGATAGCATATTCAAAAGCAGAGACATTACTTTGCCAACAAAGGTCCATCTAATCAAGGCTATGGTTTTTCCAGTAGTCATGTATGGATGTGAGAGTTGGGACTGTGAAGAAAGCTGAGCGTTGAAGAATTGATGCTTTTGAACTGTGGTGTTGGAGAAGACTCTTGAGAGTCCCTTGGACTGCAAGGAGATCCAACCAGTCCATCCTAAAGATCAGTCCTGGGTGTTCTTTGGAAGGAATGATGCTAAAGCTGAAACTCAAGTACTTTGGCCACCTCATGCGAAGAGTTGACTCATTGGAAAAGACTCTGATGCTGGGAGGGATTGGGGGCAGGAGAAGGGGACGACAGAGGATGAGATGCCTGGATGGCATCATTGACTCGATGGATATTGAGTCTGAGTCAACTTGGGGAGTTGGTGATGGACAGGGAGGCCTGGGGTGCTGCAATTCATAGGGTCACAAAGAGTCGGACATGACTGAGTGACTGAACTGAACTGAACTGGCCACAGATTGTTGTTGGACATCTACCGCATTCCTATTGTTCAAGCTGGTTTTTGAAAATCCTAAAAAGCAAATCTCGTTGGTGGCAAACACCAATGACAGGAAATATGTAACAACTAACGCTTTTTCTGTGTCCTGCTGCCTGATGCCAATCAGAGATGCATTAGACTTCATATCTAAATTCCCAAGAACCTAGAAATCTTTGTGTACCTACAAAAAAACTCAAGGGTGTGAGAAAAGGGCATGTAGAAGGGGATGACAGAAGATGAGCTGATTGGATGGCATCACCAACTCAATCAACATGAGTTTGAGCAAACTCCAGCCGATGGTGAAGGATGGGAAAACCTGGAGTGCTACAGTCCATGGGGTCACAAAGAGTGGACACGACTGAGCGACTGAACAACAACAACAAGACTTCCCACAGATTTCTCTAAGAGAACAGAATTACTCTAATATCTTTGGGGTTGTGTCTCTTTTAAGGCTTCAAGGACTAGAAAAACCTCACCTGAAATTTGAGCCTAGAGAAAGGGAAGCATGGTTAACTCCAAACTCTACCCCATTACTGGACGCGACCCTCTGCTGCAGCGCTGGTATCACAACTGTTACCCTTTTTGCCGGGGATTCTGGGCTCATTCCCTCTCCTTTCCTCTTCTCAGGGCTCTCCCCAGACTTCCGTTCAAACGTCCCGGCCAGAACAGAATCCACCAATCACAAACGTCCTTCCTCGGACCACGCCCCCTCATGGCCCCCTCAGGGAACCCGAGTCATATTTCGCGCACACCCCTCCTTCCCTTACGCACGCAGCGCGCGGACGTCGGCCTCTGACGCAGTCGTTGCCCCTGGGCCGGCTGCCGCCCAGGCCGCTCCCGCCGACCGTTGGCGCCAGGCTGAAGTTCCTCCCTCAGGCCCACCCTCCACCCTCCGAACCGCTACGGCGGCGGCGACCCATGTGGGGGTTCAGGCTCCTGCGGTCGCCGCCGCTGCTTCTTCTGCTGCCGCAGCTCGGAATCGGAATCGCCGCGTCCAGCTCTCACGCCGGAACCATGAACCTGGGCAGCAACAGCAGCGGCGGCGCGCCCTGCTCCCCCTCGGCCGAGCGGCGCCGGCAGCAGTGCGTGCAGCTGTCCACGGTGCCGGGAGCCGACCCTCAGCGCAGCAACGAATTGCTTCTGCTGGCGGCGGCGACGGCCGGGGAGGGACCAGGACGGCGGGACCTCTCTGAGGACCCGGCGAAGGAGGAGGTGCAACCGCCGCCCCAGCATCACGTTCTCTACTTCCCCGGGGATGTGCAGGTAACCCGCGGCCTGCCTGGGCACCTGTTCCTTCCTCTTGTGCATATGCGAATTCTCTAGATTCTTCTCTCCTACCTGGTGCCCGGTTCCTTGCCTCGCCTGAACACACCCACACATATGCTTCGCGATCTGGCTCCGCGCAATCCAAAACCGCCTCTTCCACGCCCCGACCCCCTCCTCAAAGAGCCCTAGAGGGTAGGTGTCCTTGGAGGGCCGCGACCTCGGAAGAGCCAGCTGTCAGTCCAGGTTTCGAGGGAGTGGTATTCAAGACATAGATATGAGACAGTGTATTTATTCTAAAACCTCGTTTCTCAGAAGGGTGTTGGGGGAGCAGGAGACAGAGAAATGGCTTTTAAATTAGTATGTAGTGTTCAAAAAACGCTGGCAGTTCTTAAAAAGCAAACAGAAAAACTAGTACTATGGTGTGACACTCTTAGTAACACTAAGAAAGGGAGAGTGGGTGGCAGAAAAGGGACAGTAATTGCTAAGCATGGCAATACTTTGATGCTCACCTAAATTCTGTGCTTTTGTTTTTGTGTGAGATTCTGTTTTTATTATTAATTTTGCGGCTGCACGTAAATATTCATGGATAGGTTGTGTCTTAACCTAGATCTTTATCTAGAACTGCTTTGTCTTGAGTGGGTAGCCATTATATGTAACTGACTACATGCACTTCAAGATTTCTAATTTGAACAACTCAGCAGGAAGAGCTTCCATTAGTTGAGAGACAAGATGATGAAGACTACAGGGAGAGCAAGTTTAGTGGCAAAGATCAGAGATTTTAGATTTGCGGTGTCTATTAAATGTTCAAAAGGAAATGCATATGTGTAACTAGCAAGTATAAAGTTGCAGGAATAGGTCTAGACTAGAACCCAAATGTTGAAGGTTGTCAGAATGGGTAGTATGTGAAGCCAAGAGACCAAGAAAGAGATCACAAAGGGAGTAAAGGTAGTCAGGAAAGGTCTAAGAACTGAGTGCTACAGTATTCCCCAGTCATTAAATTTATCAGAAAGATAAGAAAGGAGTGTAACTCATTGGGTATTCACATATTTAATCCTCATTGATATTATACAGCATTATTCCCATTTTGTAGTTGAGCTGGCTGCAATACAGATTTAACAACTGGCCAGATATTTCATAGCTAAAATGTGCAGAATCAGGGATTAAACCTAGGCGATCTGGCCTCAGAGCTTTTGATGCATTATTCTCTGTTTCTTCCCTAAGATACCTGCGTTTTTGGAGGACTTCATACTCTGCATAAATCAACAGTATATCACTGTCCAAAAAGCTAATGGAATCTCAGGCTATGTAAAGAAATGGATGAGGTCAAAATGAAAGGAGGTATTAGACTAACTATATTTAGCACTTTATAGACTTCATCTGAAGATATGTGCTATATTCTGATTGGCACTCTTTAAAAACATTTAGTGGGCATGCAGTGAAGGTTAGTTACCATTATTATCATCGTCATTATTATAGATGCACGCTGCAGCTGGCCCACAAAACTCTGGAAGTCACTGTCAGCAGTGCCATGCTGATTTGCCAAACTGAGCAAAAGGGCATCAACTGAGTAAATTAAGTTCCTTCTCTTAAACTGAAATACTCGATTTTTTTCATAGTTTTGATTAGCAGCCAACTAGACCAGTCAGTTATTTGGAGGGCAAGAGAAAAAACTACATACACCTTCATCATTATCTGACTCCGGGAATAGTTTGTTAGCATATGTTTTAAAGCATTAATTTCAAAAACAATAAACTAATTGTTGCACGGTTTAAGAAACACATCCAACTTTATTTTAGCTTTACCTGTGTATACTAGCACTACCCAAGAGAACTTTCTGTGATGGTGGGAATGTTCCATGGAAATGCTCTGTATTTGCACCATGACAGCATGCAAAAACCTTAGGGGCTACTGAGGACTTGAAATGCAGCTACTGCAATTCAAAAACTGGACTTTTTAATTCTAAATTTAATAATAGCCACATATAGTTATCCTTTTGTCCACTCGATACATCAGCATATAAAGTGTCTTTACCTTCTAAATGTATCTAGAAGTGACAATAATTATTTAGAAATCTTAAGTCAAATCATACCACACCTCTACTGAAAACTCTCCACAGCTTCCCATGGCACTTAGAGTAAAAACCAGAGTCCTCTTGATGGCCTGCAAGGTACTTCACTATATTTACCTTTCCCACCCTGTAGCTTCTGTTTTTTTAGGCGCCTCACTTAGGCATGCAAGATCTAAGTTCCTTGACCAGAGCTCCAACCTGTGGGTCCCCTGCAGTGGAAACGTGAAGTCCTAACCACTGAACTGCCAGGGGATTCCCATCCCTTGGCTTTTTTGACTGTCTCCCCAGAAGGCTCAGCCACACTGACCTTATTGCTCATGTTAGGCACACTTGACCCCAAATGCTTTGCCCATACTGCCTGGAACACTCTTTCTGCAGATGTCTGGAAGGATTCATTACTTCCCCTTTCAGTTGCTCAAAAGCTGCCTTCACAGTGAGGCCTTTTCTGACCATCCTATTTAATAATCATACATGTGCACAGGATCTCTGTGAACTTTCTCTTTTTTGTTTTTATCCATTTCATTTACTATATTAGTTATTCATCTTGTTTTTCGTCTGTCTTCCACTAGTATGATGAAAGCTTCATGTATGTTTTCTTTACTGTTACATCTGTGATGCTTAGAGAGTGTTATGAAGTAGGTGTTCAGTAGATAGCTTCCTGAATGAATAAATGTATATAAGTTCCTTTGAGCAATGCCTTAAGTGCTACTTGGTTGTTATTATATGAAGTGCTTTTAGGTTCAGATTTCCTTATCTGTGCACTTGATTCTTTTAAGTCTAATGTTTATCCTTATGAAATTTACCCTGTTCATACAGCTCATCTTTTTAGTGTATGGATCCTTTCAGAACTCTTATTTCCATTTATATCATATATAGATTAAGTAAGCATTCTTTCTATGTCTTTATTTTTAATTTGGATAAATATTGAACGGATTAGGGCCAACAGAACTTTGTAGGATACCTTTAGAAGTTTTGCCTTATCTTAACACAAGATTCATAATTTGGTGTTAATTGGATCTGGTTGACAGTGTAATTTTAAATCCTAATTACCATTACCTTTTTGATGTTCTTGTAGTCATCTTTTATTGTATATCCTTTTTTATGCCACACTTGTCCTTTTATCATTTGAATTACAGGAAAGTTGAGGCCACAGTAATTAACTTTTCTTTAGGTACTTCTTGATGTGTTTCTTATGATTTTGGAGGGGGATCAGAATTTTTTTAAGTAGGTATTTTCCAATTTTCTTGTGTTTCTTGCTTTTTAAATCCTCAGGATATAGAATTGTACTACCTCTTTTTTTAAGTTTACAATTTGATGAATTTTGACAAGTACAATTATGTAACCATCAAAACAAACATATAACCCAACATCTCCATTACCCCTAAAGAGAGAGACCCCTGTGCCCTACTCCAGTTTTCTCAGCCACAGGCAATCACTGATCTGCTTTCTTTCACTATAGTTTTGCCTTTCTAGATCTTCATTAGTTAGGAATCATGTAGTATGTAGTCTTGTCTTTCTGGCTTCTTTCACTTAGTAGTCTGGCCTCTTTCACTTAGTCTAATGCTTCTGAAGTTCATTCTCTGTGGTCTCTATCAGGAGATTATTTCTTTTTAATGCCAAGTAGTTTTCTGTGTGTGGGTATATGATATAGTTACCCATTCGGTAGTTCATAAACATTTGGGTCATTTCCAATGTTAGCTTTTAAAAACTTGTGCTTTCCTAAACAGTAGGATATATAGATGAGCATGTCCTAAGTGTATGTCTTGGTGAGTGGGAAAAGACTCACTTCTCCTGTGTGACTCTCCTTTACTTCTTACACTGTTACCACACTCAGGACATTTCTAACAATAGACCCCCCACACCAAACAATTCTCTACACCACCAGTTAGGTATCCTATAATTCAGTTCAATTCTAGAGTTATCCAGTCTCCACTATCTACCTGCAGTTAATGTCAGATTCCACATCTTAAGGCTTCAGTCCCACAGGTCTGTTCCCCTCCCTACTTCATATGCCAGTCACAAGTCTCAGGTTGTCACCTGAACTCATGACTGACCAGCTATAGATTGGGGTTTAAACAGTCCCCTCCTTGGGTTCAATTAGTTGCTAGAATGGCTCACAGAACTTTGGAAAACAATTTACACTGTTTACCTATTTATTCTAGAAGGATATGATAAAGGATACAGGTGAACATTCAGGTGCAAGAGATGCATAGGGAAAGGTACGTGAGAAGAGGTGCAGAGCTTCCGTGCTCTCTCTGAGTGCACCGCTCTCCCAGCACCTTCACGTGTCACCAGCCTGGAAGCTTCCCGAACCTATACTTTGGAGATTTTTATGGAGGCTTCACTGCATATGTATGACCAGTCATTAACTTTATTTCCAGCCCCTCTTGGGAGAATGGAAAGTGGAGCTGAAAGTTTCAAACTTCTAATCATGTCTTGGTCTTTCTGGTGACCATCCTCTGTCACGCATGAAGTTTCAAGGGTTTTAGGAGCTCTGTGCCAGGAACCATGGGCAGACACACATACGCATGCATTCTACTATTTCTCATCTGATTGATGAGAAACCCTGGGGTTTCATGTGCTTGTCAAGCAGCCTTCTCAGGCTGGTTCCTGTTAATGGTCCTTCTAGCTTGCTTGAACACGGGATGTCCGCTTTATGCTCAGTGAAGATAACCCCTTGACCCATCTTTTTATGTAAGTACAGCTTGTAGCTTATATAGCTTTCCTCACACTGGTATAAGAGTGGTCCACCTAATTAAGTCTTTATCATGGAGATACATGTCAAGTTTTCCTGAAAATCTTTGGAACCAGTACTTCAGTACCAGTATGGGGTGGGCCTTTACATTTTTGCAGGTCAGCCAGCATCATTCTTTGGAGTAAGCACCGGGTAATCTCTCCTCCAGGAGATTCTCTGGCCACCCGCCTCACTGGGGATGAAGAGAATCAAGCCGCCTACCCTTTAACCCCTACAAGGAGAGTAAGTGCATTCTATTCCCAACTGGGATGAAAGCTCTCTCAGAAGAATCTTCCTGCATTCTTCCACCTCTTCTGTAGACTGGCCTTGAGTAGTAGCCTGGGTTGCAGAACTGGTTTTGACAACCTGTTAGCAAGTCCTTAGGGGCTGTCTGGTCTCTCTTTTTAGAAGTGCTTATCCATTGTTCTTCTGGGCTTCTTAGACACAAGAGTAACAATTTTATTTTTACATTTTAATACACACAGTTACGAAGTATGAGCATTTTCCTCCTCTGATCATGTAATGTGGGGTAATCAAAGAAAACACGAAGTTTTTAGGTTTACCATCTCCTGTGTGGTAGAGACTAAACAAAGTCATAGAATCTTGTTCATTTTAGCTCATTTACTAAACAACTATATGTAATAAAAACAGCTGTGTGGTTGGTAGGGCCTCATTTTCCTTAGCTGTAAAAAGAGTTTAGGTATTTGTGCTTTCTTTTGTATTTGACATTTATATCTAATTATGAATCCATAGAATAATTCAGTGTTGGCTCTGTTCTTCCCAACTAATATTTGGGTATCTTTATGAAGACTTGACTAATATTCCTCCTACTTCAGACATAATAGGAATTCCACTTCATAATTCTGGAATTTCTAACTAATACTGCAAAACTAAACTCAGATATTTATGGAGCTTTCCCTAATTTCCCAGAACATGGGTTAGAGTCTCCCTTCCTCTATGTCCTCCCACAGATATCCCTGTTTTACAGCAGTAACCATATTACCTTGTAATTGTTTATCTGTCTCTTCCACTGGACTTTGTTCTTGAGGGACTATGCCTTTCTTATCTTTGCATTCCCAGAACTGTGCTTAGTGCCCCCCAAATGTCAGTTGATGAATATATGAAGAAATGGAAATCAAAGTTTAATAGGCAAAGTTTTTAGTTTGTATTGGAAACATGTTGCTTCCCTTTCTGATGATACCCATGTGTGTACATGCATGCCCACCTACACTCCTCCCCGAGGGATATTTCCTTTCATGTCCATCCCTCTCTTCTTTACATTGGTGCCTGAATTGCAGATTGTTTAATTATTTGCAAGATAGGGTTCTGTATAGAAAAAGAGGGTAGATTTCTTATAGGTAGGGACAAGGGAAAGGGCCCAAATTTGCTTTCTCACTGAAATAAAATAAGTATTTATCCAAAAAACAGGATTTAGATGAGCCCTTTCAGATCTAAGCTCCTATGATAATTTTATATCTCACAAATCTGGATATGCAGAAGGCAGTAGCAGAATCCATAAAAAATGATAGCCTTCTGGGAATAGATATTTTTTTAACATATATGACAAGCTTAATATTAATGAGATACAAACTGTTAAGAAGAACTTGAGCATCCTGTTGGGAAAGTTACTAAAGAATATGAACAGAGAATTAACAAAAAAATGAAAATTGCCAGCAAGCATAGAAAAATATTCAACCTAATTAGGAATGAAAATATGCAAATTAAATCAAAAGACAGACATCATTTTATCTTAGTAGCAGAGATTTTTTTTAAAAAATTAATGCTAATAGCCAGTGTAGGTAAGGATATGAGAAAATAAGCTCTTGTATACTTCTAGGGGAGTAGAAATTGGTATTAATCTTCCTGACAGGAAGTCTAGAAATTATACAAATCTATACTTATTGATGAGGAATTGTGCCTATAACATTTTAAAGTGAAAACTCTATGTATAATTTTGTTGAGGGAAGAAATAAACATAAACATTCTTGTATATGTGTATGTATACTAAAGAACACTGGAATTCTAGACACCAAAATTGTAATAGTGATTGTTTCTAATGAAGGTTTTATGGATCGGTGGTTTTTCTATTTTCCTTATACTTTTATATATAGACTTTATAAATTTTTGTAGTATTACTTTTATTAGACTTAATTTTTTAAGAGAAAAATGTGCGTATTGCTAAAAATTCAGTTTATTCAAGATCATACATTGAAAAGTCAGTCTCCTTTTCATCCCTTTGAATGACTGAAGGCAGTTTCTGATTTTCCATTCCTGTGGCTAACCACTGTTGGGGAATTCCCTGGTGGTCCATTGGTTAGGACTGTATGCTTTCACAGCCAGGGGCCTTTGTTCTATATCTGGTCATGGAACTAAGATCCCACAAGACTTCCCAGGTGGCGCTAGTGGTAAAGAACCTGCCTGCCAATGCAGGAGATGTAAGAGACTTGGATTTGATCCCTCGGTTGGAAAGATCCCCTGGAGAAGGAAATGGCAGTCTACTCCAGTAATTCTTGCCTGGAGAATCCCATGGACAGAGGAACCTGGCAGACTACAGTCCATGGGGTCACAAAGAGCCAGCCATACATGACTGAAGTGACTTAGCACATATGGAGGGCTGACTATTGTTTCTGATTTATATGTCCTTCCAGAGACAGTCTATGCTGATGCAAACTTTTTTTCTTTAAACACAAATGATAGCTTATCAGTACAGGGGGTTTTTAGCCTTTATATTACAAAACATATGAGTACTTATAGAGCTGCCTCATTCTTCTAGAGCAGGAATAAATGTCCTTATACATATTTATTTATGCATATGTGCAAGTATAGCCCTGAGATAAATTCCTAGAATGAGAATAACTAGGTCAAAAGAGAAGTGCATTTAAAAATGTTTGGTGTATGATTATTATAAATAAGGAAAAGTTACAGTTCTTTTTCTCTTTTTTATACCCCCATATCCAGTCCATTAGCAAATGCTGTTGCTGACTTGAAAAAAGGCACATGAGTTGCAAGTTAAGTTTTATTAGGGGCAAAATGAGGACTACAGCCCAGGAAACAGCATTTCAGATAGCTCTGAGGCACTGCTCCAAAGAGGTAGAGGGAAGGTCAGTATAAATGTGGTTTTAGTGAAAGGGAAGTACATGCAATCAATCACATATTTTCTGCAGAAGGTTTCTGCTAGTCACTAGGATCAGTCATCACCATGAAGGGTTTTAGTGCTTTTGTAGATATGAGGAGATGCAAGAATTGGGCTCATAAAATCAGCTCCTAAAAATACCTAACTATCTGAAGATCCATTCTGCCAGTTTTTCCCAAAGCACAGAGTGTCTCATTTCCGCTTTCCATCCTGAACTCTTTCCAGGGAGTGTTAAAGTCAGCAGCTGCAGTGGCACCTGAGTTAATCCTTATAGAGGCAGATGACAAGTGCCAATTTGTAGTTGACACTGTGATTCTGCCTTCAATATATATTCAGAATCTGACTGGTTCTTGCCACCTTTTACTTCTAATACCACTCTGGTTCAAGCCACATTCTCTAATTGGGCTTATACTTCAGTAGCCACCCACTGCTCTCCCTGCTTCAGACTGTTGCCCCTTCGCACATAGGAGTCAGATTATTCCTTGCAAGGCAGATTATATCAGCCATTTACCTCACACCCTATCAGACTAAAGACCTCAGGGTATCTTACAAGGCATGATTAGCACCTCCCCTCTTCCCCACCAGGGGCTTTCCTGATAGCTTAGTTGGTAAAGAATCCACCTGCAATGCAGGAGACTGCAGTTCAATTCATGGGTCAGGAAGATCTGCTGGAGAAGGGATAGGCTACCCACCCCAGTATTTGGGGGCTGCCCTTGTGCCTCATCTGGTAAAGAATCTGCCTGCAATGCAGGAGACCTGGGTTCGATCCCTGGGTTGGGAAGATCCCTTGGAGAAGGGAAAGGTTACCCACTCCAGTATTCTGGCCTGGAGAATCCCATGGTCCATATAGTCCATTGGGTCACAAAGAGTCAGACACGACTGAGCGACTTTCTCTTCTTCCCCAACAATCTCTGTGACCCTCGTGATCACTTTTGCACCTTCACTTCACTGGTGGAACACTGGTCTCATTGCTGTATCTTAGTTATGTCAACCATGGTTCCACTTCAGGTCATTAGGTCCTTTTGCAGTTCCTTATGCCTGAAATAATCATGACTCACTCCCTCAGCTCCTTCAGGTCCTTCTCAACTGTTGCCTTAGTGGAGACTACCCTGTGTTTTAAATAATAATCTTTCACCCTCTCCAAAACTCTGCAGTCCTTTTCCTCTACTTTTGTTACATTCCATTGCACTTAACCACCTTAAAATATCTTGTGCTGTCTAGCTAGTAACTACTTGTAGCTGTTGTCCATTTGAAATTTACTCTAATCAAAGAAATATATTTTAAATTGCATTTAACTTTAAATTTAAATCTAAAAACTGTTAGTTCAGTTCCTAGAAAACTTTTTTAAGTGTATTTGAGCAACTTGGGTATGTGAATCTACTTTTGCAGCTGTAAATCTTATGAAATCTAAATTCAGATCAAGTATTTCCGATGAAAATTTAGCACCCAAATTGAGATGTTATAAGTGTAAAATATACACTAGATTTCAGAAACTTAGAAAAAGAAATGTAGTAATTTCAGTACTTTTTATGTTGGTTACATGTGGAAATAATATGTTACACGTGGATGTATGGGGCTCGATAAAATATATTATTTAAAAATAATTTGGGATTTTCCTAGCAGTCCAGAGGTTAAGACTCCATGCTTCCACTGCAGGGAGTATGGATTTGATCCCTGGCTAGAAACTAAGATCCCGCATGCTGGAGGGCACAGCCCCCCCAAAAAGAAAAAAATTCATCTGTTAATGTCTTACTTTTTAATGTAGCTACTAGAAAATTTTACGTGTGGCTCACTGTATTTCCATTGGAGGGTGCTGTTCTGTTGACTTACGGAGTTGTTTATTACGTATCTCTATATTAGAATGTGCACTCTCTGTGGGCAGGGGTTTTATCTGTTCTGATCCATGACTGTCCAGGAGGTATCCAGTACATTTTATAGAATAAATGAATTTGAGTGAATTTCCCTTTTTTAAGGATATTATGAATAAAAGTTAAAAGGAAAACCAAATTTACATACATGTCCTAGAATGTATAGGACATTATTAATATATCAAGTACTTATAAATAAATAGGATGCAAATTTAAAAAGGCAAAACAGGCACAGTAGAAATCTAGATAACTAATAAATATATGAACAAAATTCATTTAAATTTTTAATAAATTCAAATTAGAATAAGTTATCCTGTGCCAATGAAATTTAACAAAGATAAAAGAAAAACTATACATACTTCTTTGGAAGACAGTATTGTAGTCTATATAATCAATCTTAAACTACGAATATTCTTGAACCTAGTTTTTCCACATCTAGGAATTTATTTTTAAGGATGTAATCACAGTAATGTTCACTGTAGCTCTGTAATACTAAAATCTTACAACCAGGAAGTAATAAATAGATTTATAGTTTTCATTTTGAGTACATTAACCATAGGTCATTATAATGTACCAACTTCCTCCACAATAAAAATGGGAAACTAATTTTGTGGAAATAATTTATTTAAATGTGTAATGTTTATCTTTTTTACTTTTCAGAATTACCATGAAATTATGACTCGTCATCCTGAGAATTATCAGTGGGAAAACTGGAGTCTAGAAAATGTTGCCACCATCTTAGCCCACCGGTTCCCCAATAGTTATATTTGGGTGATAAAGTGTTCCCGAATGCATTTGCACAAATTCAGCTGCTATGACAATTTTGTGAAAAGCAATATGTTTGGTGCTCCAGAACACAGTACTGACTTTGGAGCTTTTAAGCACCTTTACATGTTATTAGTTAATGCTTTTAACTTAAGTCAGAAGAGTTTGCTATCAAAGAAGAATGTGAAAGATTCGAATAAGGACTCCAAAGCATCTAATTGTCAATCCACTTCTTCTCATACTACCAATGGTTGCCAGGGAGAAAAAGAGAGGACCTGTGAAAAATCTGATGAGTCTGCTATGAGTTTTTTTCCACCATCATTAAATGGTGCTTCTTTTACTTTGATTGGATTCAGTAAAGGTTGTGTTGTTTTGAATCAGTTGCTTTTTGAATTGAAAGAAGCCAAGAAAGACAAGAACATCGATGCTTTTATCAAAAACATAAAAACAATGTACTGGTTGGATGGTGGTCATTCTGGAGGAAGCAACACTTGGATTACTTATCCAGAAGTCTTGAAAGAATTTGCACAAACAGGGATAATTGTTCACACCCATGTAACACCTTACCAAGTACATGATCCAATGAGATCTTGGATTGGAAAGGAGCACAAGAAATTTGTTCAGATACTTGGAGATTTTGGTATGCAGGTGACTAGCCAAATTCATTTTGCAGACGATGCTCCTTCCATAGAGAATCACTTCAGGGTTCATGAAGTATTTTAGACTATAATATTATTAATGTAGAAGAGCAGAAGCACTTTCAGAAAGTGTTATGAATTCAGATAATGAGGATGTAAATTCATAGATGCAGTGTCAGTTTTTTTTTCCTGGGCATGGGGGAAGGAAGCACACATTCCTAAAATATGGGTGTAATGTGCAATAATGTTCCTTGTTTGTCAATGTATTTAATTGGGACTGGGTTGGAATTACTTCATTTGAAATTTAAAAGGTGATTTGTGATAATCCTACAAGGAGATATAAGACCCTTAAAAATGAAAAGTTACAATACAGTCCTTATAAAAGGCAGTGAAGATTGTTATTGTTGGAAATAGTTTATTTTCTGAGTAATGTTTGAAACTAATTTTGGTGATACTTTAACAGTAAATAGCTCTTTCGGACTCAAAACTTTTGAGTGGAAATACTCTCTCTTCAAACAAAGTGAAGGCACACTGATGTTTTCCATCATTTTGCAATAACTATACCCTGCCTCTTATGTTTATAAACTCATGAAGTTATTCTTCAATGTGCCATCAATTGTTTTTTCTTAAGAGTCAAAATGTATTTGTTTCCACATATCCAAGAATGTGCAGTAGTAAAGAGTTGGTTTTAAAAATATTACACTTAAGCACTGTGGCTTACTTTTTAATTGACAGCTTTTGGATAAGACATTTTGGAGTTTCTTAAAATTTGGCAACAGTTCTTTTAGAAAATTGTTTCAGATTGAACATAATTGTGTATATTGGGTAAAAATACAGATTTAAAATCATTTCATCCTATCAGTCTTTTGAAAGAGATCAGCTTAGGTAAAATGTAATCCTCTACTTTGGTACAGCTCTATTAAAAAGGAGACAGATTCTATAGATTGAAGTCACTGTTTCTCCTGCAGCATGATTTTGTCTGCCAAAAGAAAGCAGTTCTCCTTGGCCAAAATGCAAAATTATATTGCTAAAAGAAAAGTTAAAAGGGAAAGTTTGAAGATACAAATGATTTTATTTTGGCTGAAAAACTGAATTTGCTTAACACTGCTACATAAATTGGGTGAGGTTTCCTTCTGCCCATTTTTCTTGACCTAGATAAATATATTTTGAGAAACCAAGATCTAATAAATGTCAACCAACATTGAAACATAGCTGTGTGATTATAATAAAAAGTTAATGGTCTTTTAAAAAATTGTTTATTAATAATTAGCTTTTATGGGTCGTGAAATAATTAAGCAGGGAAGTAACATGCTGTTTTCAGATTGAAAAAACAGACTGAAGCTTAATATCTTAATAAGCCAGAGGGTCTCAATATATAAAACAATAATTAAAATGTTAATTTCTTGGTTTCTTCCCAGAATTATATTTTAATAACTTGGTAAGTACATTCCAAATATTCAGACTTATAAGAAAGGATTTTTACTTAACAGATACTTAAAATTAATATCCCCTAATTCTATGAATTGCAGAATAGTATCTTTCAATGGTTTTCTAAACGGATAAAGTACAATAGTTTTATGTTGCTTTGGTTTCTTTTAAATACCTGCTGTTTCTTTTGAGACCAAAAATTCCCAGCAAGGAAACAAGTCAGTCTGATTCTAGCATTTTATTTATTACCTTGTCTTAAAACACCATTATTGATTGGATAGCTCCTTTCAATATGTTTTAATAATCCTTGGTTAAATTTATGTATATCTAATGTAAATAGCTAAGTTACTAAGTATTTTAATGCAGGAGGAAGGAAAGGCATTTCTTTTTACGAATTAACTAAAATGGAAAAGTATGACTTTCAGCAGAAGGAAGGATTCATTTAAAAATCTGAGGTATTTAAAGATCTGGTCCTTGTAGCTATCTCATCTTAACTATAATTATTATATGTTGAATGGATATTAAGAATTACTCTCTGGGACACCTGGAATTGCCGTTGCATCAAAATGAGACAGTGTTGAAAGGTAGAATTATTTTCTTGAATGAAAATATATTCAAGTTGATCTATACTCAAATATTTTAATACTTAAAAATTTGTTCTTTTTCCACATTTGTTTAAAACTGTTACAAATGTTAGTGTTTCCTTTTGGATTGTGCTTTTGTGTTTGTGTCATGAGTCAATTGAGAAAAGTAGTCAAATAATGTTAAAGTTGTTACCACCACAGCATGAATGTACAATTGTATTAAATTTAATCCACAGAAGTGTATTTGGATGTGTGCTGTATGTTAACTAGATTTGTTTAAAACTTTAGATTGTTACTTAGAAAGCAGCTATTTCTCTCCACTTTGCCAGTTTGGATTTGTTAATGTTTTCATTAATGTCCCTAAGTTTTCGTACAAGCGACTTTGAAACCTTTCCTATATAAATACATCTTTCCTTTAAATTGCTCTACAAAAATTAGCATTATTTCCTTCTGTTGGATTTCCTAGAGAACAAAATCTCTCAAAAATAAGTACTTCCTTTTTTGAGCTAATCACCCAAGGTCTGTATTTCTTTAGTTGTCATCAAGGGACCTGGTTAAAATAAGGTGTGATCTGTTTTTCATTTCATTCGTGCAATATCTAAGCCCCATCGAGGGTAAAGAAGGTTTAGGCACAGGATACAGTGTAGACAAAACAGTCCCAGCATGTGAGTATGGAAATGTATAACATATTAAGATTGAAGAGTAATGTATGAAACAAAAGATACTATTCTTAAAAGAGCTATTATTCTGTTACACATCATTTAAGGGCTTTTAAGAGAAACCTGCTTTAGAGGATAAGACCTCTGTGAATCCAGGTTGCTCTTTATAAAAGCATAGAGGCCAAGGATCTCTTAGTGGTACAGACAGCCAGAGTCACTTAGGATGCCATTTTAGTATTCCATTTAATGGAACTTGAAAAAATAAAATATAACTTCGGTGTATTTAAGACACCCAAATAACCGTGGCCTGTATGTGTCAAAAAAGACTTAGGTAACCCCGGTAGAGACATGTATGAGTGCCAATCTGTGTTAGCTCCTCCTGACTATCTGTTTTTCAGCATGGGGCAGGAGTCAGAACAGCACAGTTCCAACTCCATCTAGACGTGAATCGCTGCTTTCTGCATTTTGGGGGGTGGTCAGCTTATAGATAGATTCAACCTTGATGTCTGTTGGTAAATTTAGATCGGTGAGGAAAGCCTCATTACTAAGGTTCTTTTCAAATGTTCACATAGCTGCGGTTCAGAAGGAAGGAAAGATAGGGAAAAAGCCGTGTTGACCTATAGTTTCCCTTGTTCTGATATTTCATCAGTGACAAGTTTGAAGTTACTGAATAATTAGAATTCAGATGTAATTATGTGCCAAGACAAATTCTATTGTTTGTGAAAAGATGATAATTACAATCTTCACCGGGGGCATTTTTAAATTTTATTTTGAAATAGTAATATACACCAGGGCAACAACAAAAAAATCAGATAATAGGTAACTGCGAATTCCAGTCTGCCTATCTGCTTGTATAACCTCAGAGGTGAGCACTAGTTTCCTATGTATCCTTGCAGACTTGGGGCCTCCCAGGTGGCTCAGCGGTAAAGAACCTGTCTGCTAGTGCAGGAGACACAGGTTCCACCCTCCCCCTCCGCCCCCCCAGAGAAGGAAATAGCAACCCAACTCCAGTATTCTTGCCTGGGAAATCCCATGAACAGAGGAGCCTGGCTGTTACAGTCCATGGGGTTGAAAAAGAGTTGGACTTGATTTAGCAACTAAATATACACAGTGTTTACTTACAGCACGTTTCTTTTATACAAATGCTAGCATACTGTACCCATCACTTCAAACTTTTTTTCTCATTTAATTACCTTGGGAAAATACCTTGCCAGTACATACATACAGTGTCATTCTTTGACTGCACAGTATTTCTTTGACTGCATACTTAGTCTTTCTTTGTATTCCTTGCCTAGGTAGCAAGCAATGCAGTGAGAAGTTTTGCTAGCAGAGGAAAAAATTCCTATGTGCCCCTTGAACTGTAACCAAAGAATAACTATATAATGTATTCCTAAGTATTTGAGATGAGCTGCACCTAAGGGAGAAAGAATGGAGAATTACTAATCTGGTCACCACAACTATAATTTCAGTTTCTATCACCCAGCTGTGTGAGCCAGAAAATGATTTAAGCAATCTGCATCGACTAGATGATTTCTAAGATCCCTTTCAGCAACAAAATTCTGAGATTTGGAATTCTTGAGAAGTTGTAATATACCATGTAATAGTTTACATATTAAAAACATCTCATTTGGTATCAACCAGGTAGGCAAGAAAGATTAAAATACTTTGCATTTAAAATAAAAGACACATTAAAAATTATGACCAGGAAAATAATTTTAAAGCATCCTAAAGGATTCATCTCTAGATATTACAATTTAATGCTACAATAGGAACCACCTCAATTCTCTAAGCAAAGGAATATAATTAAATGGGAGCCAGCACCAGCCATCAACTATGTGCCTGCCCTTGAGCTATCCCCTTTATTTTTGTAGCAACCCTATAAAGTTCAAGTTTTACTTTAAAGATGAGGAAAGCTTCTTAAAGGATTATATAATTTGCCTAAGGTCATCCAGTTTACTTTCCAAGTAAAGTGAATTAAAATGATTATTCATTAGGCAAATTGTAATCTCACATTTACTTCCTAGTGTTCTACATGATTCTGGACATAGGTATTTTGTTGATTCTCTTATTGGCTAACAAAAACGGGGGGGGGGGATGGTTATTAAAGAGTGGACATAAATACTGTTCAAACTAAATCGTTTTATTTTCCTTCCTCAGGGAAAAGAGTTCTTTGCTTATCCTAAGAAATAACCAAAGATCAAAATCTGGTAATTAGCTATAAAACAATTTCTTTTCTGACACACTAACTCTGTTGACCTGAGTAACTTCCATCTTTCTTCCCAAAGATGCCTAGGAAGTTTAGAATAATTTTCTTTGTATTTTTCCTATTTGTCATGCTGCTGCTGCTGCTGCTAAGTCGCTTCAGTCATGTCCGACTATGTGCGACCCCATAGATGGCAGCCCACTAGGTTCCTCTGTCCCTGGGATTCTCCAGGCAAGAACACTGGAGTCGGTTGCCATTTCCTTCTCCAATGCATGAAAGTGAAAAGTGAAAGTGAAGTGGCTCAGTCGTGTCCGCCTCTTAGCGACCCCATGGACTGCAGCCCACCAGGCTGCTCTGTCCGTGGGATTTTCCAGGCAAGAGTACTGGAGTGGGCTGCCATATAATTTACTGTTTATAGGCTTCCCTGGTGGCTCAGACAGTAAAGAATTGGCCTCCAATGCAGGAGACCTGGGTTCAATCCCTGGGTCTGGAAGATTCCCTGAAAAAGGGAATGGCTACTCCAGTAGTCTTGCCCGGAGAACTCCACGGACAGAGGAACCTGACAGACTATATAGCCCATGGGATCACAGAGTCGGACACAACTGAGTGACTAACTTTCACTTTTTAAAGCTGAAATTAATCCATTCCAAATACAGGGTATGAGTGAATGTATAATTTTTATTAGAGAAAATTTTCTCCATATTTGAAATGCACTAAATCGATGTAATCAGATTGCTTTGTATCAGCACATTTGTGTTCAGTAAATACATGTGGTCTCTCTTCAATGAGATTGCAATATAATTACTAGGTGCAAAACAAAGAATGGCATAGATCCACATACAAACGCTCATTGTCTTCAGTGATGACAACATTATTGAGATCTCTCATATATTCGTTCTTTTTAGTTTTGTTTTTCTTTTTTTTAAAGAAACTTTCTTTAAAAAGGGGATACGCAGAAAACATCTCATGGGGAAAACTTAAAGTTTAGCCATAAGTATAAATTAAAACAGATTTGAGTATTCAAAAACTGAAAAAAAAGGGCAGGCATGACTTTTACTGGGTACCAAGAAAACCACGATCAGGACCACAATCAGATTAAACAGTTGCTTTGGACAAATCACAAAACTAAGTCCAAATTACTATTATGTAATCCAGGTGTTCTCGATCCTAATGACGCATCAAAAAAAAACCCACAAATCTTTTAGATACCTATGCCAAACTCCCAAAGTACTGCTCTACAAAGATGAGGCCTATGTATCTGTATGTTATAAAAAGCTCAAAAGATTAATGTAGTACACATATTGTTGATTGCCCACGTTTTTTTCCTTATCTAAACATATTCTAAAAATGACCCATTCTGCCCTCATAAATACCTCCTGTGTCTCAGAGGAAACAAATTCCACTTCCAGCTACAGTAGACCCAACTGACCTAAGAGTTATTCCATATCCTTTACCAGTGACTGGCCTGCGGGTGGACAGGTCTAAGCCACTTCAGATCAGTGAGACCCAAGCATCTGGTGGCAAATTCTGGGAAAGCTTTTGCATGTAAGAGAGGGCCCCTGAAATCCTCCCCGATTCCTGCACTGCATGTAGATGAAGATGCACACAGTCCCAACTGCTACTGGCAAACATCCCGTGACCACAAGGGTAGCCAGCACTAGATGATGCCAATGCTGCAGTTGAAAACAGCGGGGAGAAAAAAAGCCCAGAGGTGACCCTCCTAGGAATCACTGGAATAGAAATACTGAAGCCCTTTTCATCAGCTAACTTCATGTATAATGATTCAATAGATTTTCTAATTGTTTAGGTCATTTTAAGTTGGATTTTTTAGTTATTTGCATCTGAAAACTAAAGGGTTATCCCACTGCAGCACCTTTTCAACCATGTGTGCTGTGCTTAGTCACTCAGCCGTGTCTAACTCTTTGTGACCCCATGGACTGTAGCCCGCCAGGCTCTTCTATCAATGGAGGTTCTCCAGGCAAGAATACTGGAGTGGGTTGCCATGCCCTCCTCCAGGGGATCTTTCCAACCCAAGAATCAAACCCAGGTATTCTGGATTGCAGGCAGATTCTTTACCATGTGAGCCAGCAGGAAGCCATAACAATCTGTATTAAGCAGAAACCACACAAACATGCCTTCATACTAAATCTGTAAATCCGAGATTGATTTATCTTTCCTATTGTAACAAAGATTAAATCTTTAAAAAACTAATTTACATCTTGTTACACTTTTCCAATATTTGGGCTGAACTGTATTTAAAAGTTTATGCTCACTGCATTCATTTCATTATTCATTCAAAGTTTTTGCTATAGGCTTTGTCTTGAATGTGCAAGACCATTCGCCGTGCATAGAAGTCCCTGTATTCCTCTGGTAATTCACCTAGTGTTTTTAAGGCTCTGTCCAAAATTTGTACAGCTCTTGATGCTGCTGTCAGATCTTTGTTTCCATAGGTATCCGTTTTATCATAGCATTCAGATGGAAGGTGCTTCCAAAAGACATTCACTCCCACTCCAAACTCTTCAGAAATTACATTATGGAACCATAAAGCTGAAGAAGTATTTAAAAAAAAAAAGAGTTAAAAATAAAAGCTACAGTTAAAAAAAAAAAAACAAAATGTCAGTGAAATATCACAAATTGCATATAGCCAATTCAAGAAATAAATCTTATAACTAGATCCCTTCGTTAGCACACTCCTAGCTTTTAACAGAATCATTTTAACTTTTATGAATTGCCAACCAATTTAAAGTGTCAATAGCACAACCCTACGTTTAAAACTTCTGAAAGTAGCAATTTTCCCTTTTAACTTGAAAGACACAATAAAGTTCTATTTGTTTTTTAGTTCTGTAATTTGGGGCTGTGTTTTGTATTACTTGTTTACACTTCCTGAGTCACACACCACATCAAAAGTGTTCATTTTTTATACACAGAACATTTCAATTATTTGAGGGGTATCTGACCTTTTCTGACTTAGTACAGTACTTTTGTTCTCAAAGACTTCCTGGTTAAGCTGCCTTTGGTTCTCTAACTTGCTTAAAATCTGCATTTATTGTAGCCTCCCCAGTTTTTATATTTCTAATGCACTTATTACAATCATCCTATGTTAACGCTCCTTTATAATATATATATATATATAAAAGTAAAGCAAATATTTTGGTTGTGGAAAAGATAAGTAAACTTCGTATAGCTAATTAATATTTTACTTCCACTAAAAATTTACTTCTTTGTTTTCAATTGAGAATAAATATTTTCAAAGCATAGGTGCTAAAGAAACACTAAACCAATACTAAACAAAGATGAGATCCTAGTCACATCTAAAAAGTGTTTAATCTTGTGACAGAAAGGAAGATTTATAAGATGCTAAATTTTAGAAATAAACTCCTTCTAAGAGTGCTCTAGAAAAAAACAAAAGCTTAAAATATTTTGATTTACAAAACCAGGTTCCAAACATGGTTTTAATCTTAACTACTCCTTCTTTCAGAACCTTTTTTTCCTTATTCAGTGTTAACGGAAAAAAAGCTAACCATCCTGTTAAATTTAAATCCAGAGATGGGACTTCTGCTCCTATTTCAAAATATCTGCAAACGTTCAGTATTTTTTCTCTTTTAAAGTTGTATACAGAATAAGGCAGAACTGCATCACCCTTAACCATGCTCTCAAGATATAAAACCCCCAAATTTAAGTAACGGCAATGGATTTAAAACACAGTGTGCTGTGACTGTTTTCAGTGAGGATTGAGAAGTCAAGGTATTGAACTTTTATACACAATTATGTAAAGTTAACTAAACAGGACAACACAAAGATTAACAAACTATGGTTCTTTGTCCTCAAGGAATTTATAATCTAGTCCCAAATAAGATATTATTATTAATACTTTTAACTAAATTTTATCACTCAAGAGGTATTATTATAAACATATTAACATATATGAAAAGTAAAACTATAAGCCAAATTTGTTAATGCACCCCTTAATATTTTGATTTTTATAATTTTCTGGTATTCAGTTTTGTATAATTACAGATGTTAACTGTATCACTGGTTACTAACAACTAATACCTATATACTGTTCAAAGAAATTAAGTGACACTAATTCAGACTGTAGAAAAATAGTGCCCAATAGTGTACATCATAGGTATTGCATTATAACATTTGATATTTAATAAAATATTCTGTTTGGCTTTGAAATATATTTATAATTTCTTCATAATTACTTAAGTGACAGTTCTAAAACATGTAAATATTTTAGAAACAAAATGATTTTAAAAGTACCATGAAGTATAATTTTTTTGCAGATATAAAGTGTCTTGCTTAGTATCCTTTAATAAGAGAACTTAAGAGTATAATAATATATTTATAGGTTGTCTTTGAAAAATAAGACAATACTGTAAGAACCTGTCTTAGCATACTTTAAACACACACACATTTGTATATAAAAATTCATCTTGTATAGGATAGGATACAGTTAACAAACTTTTGTATTAAAAAAAAAAATCACATAATGGTCAAGTGAGTATAAATAGTATAAAAAGCAAGTTACTGAAGTCTAGAAATCTTACCAGGAATGAATAACACATCTCCAGCTTTAAGGGAACATTCATACCTTCTAGCCTTGGAAAACAGTGGATATTTAGCTAAGTCTGGGTTATCTATGTTCAGTACTTCTGATTTAGAACCTGAAAAGTTACAAAACAGGATGATATAGATTGAACAGTTAGCATTTTTTTTAAATAACCACAAATATAAATTTGAAAATTTGTTTTTTCTTAACAACTACTTTACTGTATCACACTGTGAGAACAATTACTGTTCTCCTGAAGACAATTTTCAGTGACCTACCCTTTATTTATAACCACTGACATTCATGTAACATAATCAAGATAATCTAAAAATTTCATTCTTCATATAACCTATCATCTCATGTATACACGTACACAATGAAGAACACAATACAAGACACAAATACAACACAAGAATCATAATTAGGAAGAAGCCCTACAAAGTTTTTCTATGAGAATGAAGACATTAAAAAAAAACTTGAGAAATTTATTCTTTAAAAAAAAATAGTACCTGATAAATATAAATATTGGGCATCTCGAGGACTGAACAGAACAACACGCTTTTTTCCTGTCACTTGTATTAAGAAGTTATCCATTACCTGAAGGCAAATAAGAACTTATGAAAAAGCATAAAATTCTAATATACAGAATCAATGGTATTCCAGTTAACCATAAATCCTGTCTTTTAATAAAGCTTGACTCAGATTACCTAAAACTCTTATAGTAATATTCTAATTTAACAGTGAAAACAGATGTGTTACACAACTGTGTCACTATTTCTCCAACACTGCCTTAAAATGGGAAGGACTGGCAGGCCATTAGAAAATCTGCTCAGAACACTGTTTGCCTTTGCTTCATCATTATGACAGCAAGTGCAGTTACATCTATTTGAGGCTCCCTTTGGTAAGTATGACCAACTCCCCTGGGGGCTCAGATGGTAAAGTGTCTGCCTACAATGTGGGAGATCTGGGTTCAATCCCCGTATCAGGAAGATCCCCTGGAGAAGGGAATGGCAAGCCACTCCAGTACCCTTGCCTGGAAAATCCCAGGGACAGAGGAGCCTGGTAGGCTACACAGTCCATGGGGTCACAAACAGTCAGACACAACTCAGCGACTTCACTTTCACTTTTCACTTTCCTTTGCTAAGTATGGGTTTCCCAGATGGTACCAGTGGTAAAGAACCTGCCTGCCAGAACAGGACATGTAAGAAATGCTGGTTCTATCCATGGGTCGGGAAGATCCCCTGGAGGAGGGCATGAAGCCCACTTTAGTATTCTTGCCTGGAGAATCCCATAGCCAGAGGAGCCTGGAGGGCTACAGTCCATAGGGTCGCAAAGAGCTGGACCCAACTGAAGCGACTTAGCACACACACGTGCACGTTGGTAAGTATCTATTTTACTTATCTATCCAGGAATACTGTAAGGCCAACATTAGATGATAGGATGAGAGCACTTAGAAAACCAGGTGCTGAGGAAACACAAGGTAGTGCTGCAACCACGGACAGGCTCTTACGAGATGGCCAACCAGAATTTGGTTACAGGAAAATATACTGATTTCCAAAGTATTTCGACAGGACCGTACTTGGCAAATAATTTTGACGAACTTAGTAATAATGGAGCAGTGTTGACTTTTATCGTGTTTGTAAGGGTACACTGCATTAGTACAAATTTTGAAAAATCCTAAAAGCAGAGCTACAAGGACTTCCCTGGCAATCCAGTTATCAAGACTACGTGTTTCCAATGCAGGGGGTGTGGGTTCAATCCCTGGTTGGGGAACTAAGATCCCAAATGCCTCACAGTGCAGCCAAAAATAGAAAAAGGAAAAAAAAAAAAGGCAGAGCTACATTAATTCCCAGCTAAGGAATTAAAATATATACTAAGCAAGACATGTTCATGATTATTTACATATCACTTCAACCTAAGCATTTCTCCCTTAACAATGACTTATGTAAGCTGTAACTACATAACTAGCATTCCTTTGACTTATTTTTAAGAAAAACTTCATATTTAAGATAAAATGGATACTACACAAAATTTGTGAATACAGTTAAAAGTATGAGTTATCATTTTCTCATCATACTATTCATGTAACTAAAACCTTAAACTGTGGTGTTGGAGAAGACTCTTGAGAGTCCCTTGGACTGCAAGGAGATCCAACCAGTCCATTCTAAAGGAGATCAGTTCTGGGTGTTCATTGGAAGGACTGATGCTAAAGCTGAAACTCCAGTACTTTGGCCACCTCATGCGAAGAGTTGACTCATTGGAAAAGACCCTGATGCTGGGAGGGATTGGGGACAGGAGGAGAACGGGACAACAGAGGATGAGATAGCTGGATGGCATCACCAAGTCAATGGACATGAGTTTGAGTAAACTCCGGGAGTTGGTGATGGACAGGGAGGCCTTGGCATACTGCGATTCATGGGGTCGCAAAGAGTCAGACATGACTGAGCAACTGAACTGAACTGAAAACCTTAAAACATGTTAAGATCTTATATCTATCTCATTTAATTAGACTATATCAAAATCCTCCCAAGAGGTCCTCAGCTATAAAACACTATAAAGTATACTTCTAAAACTTTTATTCTATCTTTGGAAACCTATCAAGGGGTCACAGAGTCAGACACAACTGTGCAACTAATGTACACACAAGATATTGCTTTAAATTTTCTAAATTTCTCTATCCAACACCAAACTAAATACAAACCTAGACTTTTAATGTTTTTTAGCTATTTATTTGCATGTGTTTGCATGTGCGTGTGCATGCTCAGTTGTGTCCGACTCTGTGACCCCACGGACTGTAGCCCACCAGGCTCCACTGCATATGGAATATTCCAGGCAAGAATCCTGGAGTGGGTTGCCATCTCCTACTCCAGGAGATCCTCCCAGGGATTGAGTCCACATCATTTGTGTCTCCTGCATTAGCAGGTGGATTATTTACCGCTGCGACACCTGGGAAGCCCATGCATATGTTTAAGCAAGTAAAATTGTAACACCATAGAATAAATGGTCAAGATCAATATCTGCGCATCTTACTGCTCAATAAATACAGTAGACACTTGACATTCTCAAGGGGTATATACCCTAAGACCTCCAGGTATCTCCAAATTTTACAGTTGGAAATGACTCTCCACAAACTTCTGCCTTTCTCCCAAACAACGGTTCCATCTAGTCACATATATAACTTCAACATTTTTTCCACTTTCAGTTTCCCCCACCTCATCTGGTGTCCATTTTCCACATGTTAAAAAAACAAAAAACACTTGAAAAAACTCAGTATATATATTTATAATGATGAATAGAGAAATGCAAATGTAAGAAACTAACTAGGCTCTGCTGCTGCTGCTAAGTCGCTTCAGTCGTGTCCGACTCTATGTGACCCCATAGATGGCAGCCCACCAGGCTCCCCTGTCCCTGGGATTCTCCAGGCAAGAACACTGGAGTATGGTGCCATTTCCTTCTCCAATGCATGAAAGTGAAAAGTGAAAGTGAAGTCGCTCAGTCGTGTCCGACTCTTAGCGACCCCATGGACTGCAGCCACCAGGCTCCTCCGTCCATGGGATTTTCCAGGCAAGAGTACTGGAGTGGGGTGCCATTGCCTTCTCCAAACTAGGCTCTCGCATTAACTAAATAATTTACTCCATTACCATTGCCTGGCAGAGCACCTGTTTTTAAACCTCATGTTTCAGCAAATTACATGTCAGAGAACTTCAGGGTAGCCTCCCAAAAGTTAATACTGTGAATGTTCAGTCTATAAATTCTAAAGGCTACTGTAGTTTTAGATTTCGCATTTTATGTAGCATACATCATAGTGTGTCCAAAGTTGTAACCCTGGTGAGCTGATTCGAAAAACACTGGAAAAGAACTGCTCTTCTTTGAAGAATTTTGGAAACTTAATATCTCCTTCCAATAAAGGAAACTGCTTTCTGATATCTGCAACATCCTGCATTGAGAGAAATACAATGAGAATTTTATTTCACAATATTGGAGTAATGCTTATTTTATCTAAGGCTGCCATCAAAGCCCATGATATCATGGAGGAATGGTGCAAAATTCTGCTCACTGTTTTAAAATACTAGGATGTGACCACAGCCAACACATGACCTTTTAAGTGAAAGAATGACAGACTGTAATAATACATTCAATGATACTACTATTGTTAACCTTTATATACTTCATTAATAGGAAAGTTCATCTTACTCTAAGCAAGAATCATACAACCTACTTAAATGTAAGAGTCATTAACTTGAATGTTATCAACTATGTAAAACCTGGGGCTTCTCCTAAGAGAGAAAACTAAAAGAAGGTGAAGAAATAATGTGCCATAAAGAGAAAAGACAGAATCTGACTTGATCATTTTAGGGACTGCTCCTTAACTGTGTGCATATTAATTTGATCCTAAATACATATATATGAATTATCCAGGTTTTTTATATCATTTTAGATTATATTTTATTAACTGAATGGCCGTCTGCAAAATAAGTAGAATAGATTCCTTAACTGTGGAAAGATTAGATAACTTCACATTCAGAATTCTTACCTTTCTAGGGTCTTCTCCAAGTGATCGGAGGTAGTACTTCTCATCCTTAAACAAGCCAAAGAAAAACAACATCAGTATTCACTTAAAAATATCAGAAAGTAAAGACAAAAGGGAATAAATGTGAAAATCTAACCCAATTAAGTCATTTTTAAAAAAAGTTCCATTTTCTTCCCTTTCTACTAATGCTCTCTGGTGGCCATATGAAGAAATGTCTCTCTACGTGCTTGTAACAATGACAGGATCCACAAAACATCAGGTAAAATAAATTCTTTATAAAGGCAACACATGCATATCACATCTAAAGCTTAATTTAGACTTTATATTCTAAATTATTTACAATCTTAATTAGCATCTTCAGACTTTACAGAAATCCCATTTTTATAACACATGATCTCAGAGTATCATTGAAGGCCAACAACAAACTTTATTAATATAATGCAAATATAGAAGATAATATAGAATACTTTATACTTTTAAAACTAATTTTTTAAAAAATCTGAAACATTGTATTTTACAAAGCTAAGCTTATCCTTAATCATAATTCTCAACCCAAATCATCAAGAGTCAGCTCAGGTATGAATTAGAACTATGTCAGCTTATAGTAATAAACTTAAGTTGATGCTTTAAAAAACTGTCAACTATAACTTTATTAAGTAGCTCTGCTGCTGCTGCTGCTAAGTCGCTTCAGTCGTGTCTGACTCTGTGTGACCCCATAGATGGCAGCCCACCAGGCTCCCCTGTCCCTAGGATTCTCTAGGCAAGAATACTGGAGTGGGTTGCCATTTCCTTCTCCATTAAGTAGCTCTAATAGGGAATTATTTGAATTATGAAGTATACATCGCCTGTATTTTCTGTAATAACTAGTAAACTGAGCCACATCAGGTCAAACACAGGGGCAACACAACACAAGAATTCTGCCTTTTATACTTAAATTGACCATTATAGCACAAACTTCAAAATATATCTCATTTATCATAACAATATATTATACATCTGTGTTCACAAATTTTACTTAAATCCAAGATTTACTGATTTTAAAATTTTAACTAGTACCATATCAGATAAGTTTCATAAATTTATTACTAGCTAAACAGGTTCAGGGCTTGCCTGCTGGCTCAGACAGCAAAGAATCTGCCTGCAATTTGGATATCCACGTTCGATCCCTGGGTTGGGAAGATCCTCTGAAGAAGGGAATGGCAACCCACTTCAGTATTCTTGCTTGGAGAATTCCATGGACAGAGGCTAAGTCCATGGGGTTGCAAAGAGTGGGACAAGACTAAGTGACTAACACTTTCACTTTCACAGGTTTCAAAGTCTGTTCTTCAAAATTCTAAGAGTTTTCTACCAGTTCTAATGTTTCAGGATTTAAAATATATATTTATGTGGCAGATACAGAGATACACCACACAACCCTCTTCAAGAAAAGATTCATTAATTGCAAGGAGTGTGATAAACATACAGCTGCCAGCTGTTAACTCCTTCAGGTCCGCCTCACCCTTTGAACTGTCGTGCTCTTTCTAGGGTAGCCTCAACCAATGACTAAGCAAGATGGTAAAAGGCCTAGACACTGCCACCCTGGACAGGATTCCTCTAGGAAGTAGTCTTTGCTCAGGAGTTCCACATGGAGCTGGCAGAGAGTCTGTCAGCTTTGGATCATTGCCTGATGGCACCCTCTACCCAAATCTTCTCCTTTTCTTTCACAGGTATTTTCCCCAATAAGTCTTTTGTAGTCCTAGTTTCATCGCAGAATGTGTCTCCCAGAGAACTGAACTGACAGTCCAATTCATCTTACACATCGCCCTAACTTTTAGGCTTTACCATTACCTTGTCCCTATTTCCTTTATTTCACTTGACATTTCATGGCTATTTAAATCTGTGCCACTCATTACCCTTGGACAGGAAAGTACCAAAGTGCAGCTGAACATACATGTTAAAGCATGACTGTAAAGCTAAAACACATTTTTCAGATATAGCTAATGGAATCAGTTTTGCAGATATTCTAGTCATACAATTAGAATCAGACATCTGGGATTTCTGTAGGGATAAAACATCATGTGATGAAAGAACAGAGAAAATGTAATACCTTTTACCACCAAACTGACCATCACCCAGCTGGCTCAGATGCAGACAACAGCTTTCTTCAAAGCTTAAAAAGCAGTTTATTTTTCAAATGTGCTTTTGAGATAACACAATAAACTTTTTTTTAATGTATTTATAAATGCCTCAATGTCTCATCTCAAGATATTTAAATTCTATTTTGCATTATTTTAAGCTGGATTATTATGTAAATAAGTAGAATTCTTCTGCATATAATCCTGAACAAATGTTATAGCAAATACACACAACAGAAATCACATTAATAACAATAAAAAATATAGAAATAGTCTTTTGTCTTTGTTAACAGAGTTAACAAAGTTCTCCTTTTTATCATCTGAACTTGGCATATCAGACCAAAGCATTTTCAGAGGATATAGTATTAATAACTAACATTCAGTAATTCCTACCTATCAGGCACTGTGCTGAGTACAGATTTTATAGAGCTAACTGTCACAAAAAACTTATGAAATAAGTACTATTACTGTTCCTATTTTACAGATGAGAATACCAAAGCACAGAAAGGTAATGAGGACAAGGTTTGAGATCTAATAAATAGCACAGCTAGGATATATGGAAAGCTATAGTTCTCATATATCTAACATTCTTTTATAAGAAAATAATTTAGTGATTACATATTAATGTTTTCTTAAGAAATTGTGTTAAAAACAATTACCTCTGAAATAAAGAATTCTGTATGCTTTTCTTCAGCTGCCCTTAGTACCAACTTGTCAAAAGGTAAAGTTCTGAAATAAACATAAAAGAATCCTTGGACTTAGTAAAAATAAACTAGTAATACTCTAGCCACTATACACACACATACTGTTTGCTGGAGTTTGATATAATCTTCTGTTTTACAACACAGTATCCATACTTTTTATTATAACCTATTATGTGGAATTCTAAGCTTTCAAACTTCATTTAGAGTTGAGCTTATTTGACTTAGGTTGTCTGAAATTTTGCTTTCAAAAATTAAAGATTTTTAGATCTACAGTACAGATGGATCCTTCTCATATGTCAATATACTCCTATTCCAAGTTTTTGTTACAAAAATGTTTCTGGTTTTATGGTATATATGGAAATATACAAACTTGCAAGCTTTTAGTGCTACTAATTTTCAAGTTCCGTGGCAAAACAAGTCTCGGGATGAACAAGGCAAACTACTAGCGCTACTGCAGAAGAGAAAACAAGCAAACAGCCCATGAAGACAAAGCCCCTCCCCTTCTCACCAACCTACCTGCCTGCCTTCTGGCACAACCAAACAAAACTGCTCTCCCCCTTCTACACCACATTCTATCACTTCAGGCTTCTGAGTAATAGCTCAAGGATTCCAGTGAAATGATCAAATTTTATTCTTAAATATTTCTTCCCAAAGGCCCATCTCCTTCCATCCTGGTAAACAGGATTGAACACTGTAGAAGCAAGGTTTGTTTCCTTTACCTCACTCTTTTGAGTCTGAGGATTACCTTTTCTGAGTCATATCCTATCTGTTCAATCTTCTAGAATCAAAAGTACTACCCACTACCTGAAGATGATACCTTATCAGAAACATCAAACAGAAAATGACATCATCAAAGGCATCTGGGTCACTACACTCTAGCCTCCACACCTCTCATTAGGAGTTGTAATCTTTCGCTCTTACTAACAAATATTTCTCCACTTGAACTCTGTAACAGGGAGGTAAGATTTCCTTGTAAGAAGATGACCATGCAATGTTTTCCAAGAAACATAGTGGGTTAACATAAATGTGGAATGTCAGCTATTAGAACAGATAACACCGTTTACTGAAAAGAAAAAGACCCTCTGGGAATTCCCTGGAGGTCTAGTGGTTCAGACTGTGCTCCCAATGCAGGGGGCATAGGTTTGATCCTTGGTTAGGGAACTAAGATTCCACATGCCACGCATCTCGGCAAAGTGAAAGTGAGTCGCTCAGTCGTGTCCAACTCTTTGTGACTCCATGGACTATATATAGCCCATGAAATTCTCCAGGCCAGAATACTAGAGTGGGTAGGCTTTCCCTTCTCCAGGGGATCTTCCCAACCGGGTTCAGGGACTGAACCCATGTCTCCCGCATTGCAGGCAGATTCTTTACCAGCTGAGCCACAAGGGAAGCAAATCTCAGCAAAAAAACAATTATTTATTATGTCTCGACTAGAAGGATGGTGACTGAACTCTTAAATTGTTGGGAAGCAGAGGATGTGGCTTCCCTGTGTGCAGTATAACTCAGTAACTGAGCATGTCCCTTGGAGAAACTGAGAAACTAAGATCATAGTCATCTTATGCTACAGGTTTCTGTGGACTATGTAGCTTAACTAAACTAGGGTATCTCTGTATCTACCTCTAGTCTTGTTCCCTTACAAGGAAGTTATCACTTAGTGAGCCAAAAATGGCTTTTGGATTGGTATAAGGACTCTACTGATACTATCCTGCTAGGATGCTGTTTCCTGCCTTGTACCCCTTTGCAAAGCGAAGCGAATCTGATGCCAGATTCTGGACTAGCAGGTGTCAATCTGAATTTGAGGACACTACTGATAATTATGTACAGTGGACACTGCAGGAGAGAAGAAAGAGGGCTGTCACTCAGACCAATCTACTACTATAGTTTCTGGCTAATAATATCAACAAATTTATTTGTTCAATGTTTTCCGTCTCTGATCTCACTGTACACCCTTCATTTCTACCAAAGCACCTTTTGAAGAGTTTGGAAATAATACAGAAGCCTCTGCAGGCCAGAGCTACCTCTGTAATTGGTGCAGTTGCTAAGGTCTTAAAGAGAACCTAAGACTTTTACAAGAACAGGCCAGGTAGAGTAGTTCAGTCCAAAGCAGAACTTGGGTGGCCTCAGCAACCTTCTCCTTTAGTAGTACCATCCAAGCTTCTACAGAAGCAAAGCTGAGAGAGGGGGGAAACAGGCATATCAACTGGGAAGTTCCTTGGCCTTCAGGTCTATCCTACACACGTTTCAGTAAGAAGAGCACCTGCTATACGATGCTCCACTTGTCTGGACTGACGTAGACCAGCAAGTGAGGTAGTATCCAAGAGGGATTAGAACTGTTAGGACTCTGTGGAGTCAGGCAAATGTGGGAATAAGTCTTGGTTCCATCATTTCAAGCTATATTTACAATCTTGAGTAAATTTTTTAACATTTTTAAGCTTCCATTTTCTCATCTGTATAATTATCGGTTAAAAAATCTACCTCATAGACATTTAAATGAGTAATATAATCTAGGATGCACAGTACCTGATATATAAGAAATGTTCGATAAAAGATAGATGGTGGGGTTAACAATAATGGCAACATAGCAGCAAGCAGTTAACAACATTCAGAAAAAGAAAAAAAAAATCCTTACTGTTCTGTTCCCCATTTTGGAAAGGTTTCTTTCCAAGATCAGGAATGAGGAAAGTGTAACAAACAATAAGAGCAGGATGGCAGGAGTTAGACGATGTGGATGTGATGGGCAGAAGCAGCAAAGCAAAGCTCATGTAAGACTCAGACTTGGGGAAAAAAAACCTATGGAGAGAATACCAACAGTATCCTTTCAAGACTCTTCATTTTTATGTATATGGATTCTGGAAGAACAGTAAGAGCTACCATGAGGAAAGAAGTAAAAGCCAAGACTTGGGAATATATTTATCTTCAAGTGTTTAAAAAGCAGAAATGAAACCTTAATCTAAAGTGTTAATAATGAGATACGTGTGTAGGTTCTCTTACTTTCCAGCCTCTCTCTGTGGCCTAGATGCCTCCCTTCTTTCCTGTTCCCCAATAACTGCAAAAATGACTACATCTGTTTTCCTTCTGTCTCTAAGCAAATAACCTTGCAACTCTTTAGCAGCTCTAGTGAAAGGCTTAGAGGAGCTGGAATAGGAACTATTACATAATATACGTGCTTCAAAAACATGTTTTGAAAAGTTTATAGGACATGACATAACATTAAGGCAATTCAAGATGAAGTTTCAATACCCATTTGTTACAGCACTGGGCTTCCCTGGAAAATAAACATCATTAACTGCAGGCTGAGAAACACTCATCATTCCAGCACTTTCTTCCACTTTCTTGTTTAATAAAAAATGAAAAGTTCTTACACTTGGAAAAATTTATGGCAATTAAATTCAATTCATGGCCTATTAAAAACCAAAACTGTAACAGCAAATATTCAAAGAATCAAATACCAAGAAACGGTTTGGCAAGCTACTATACGAACTTGGAAAACTCTAATGAGAAAAGTATGACCCTGGACACTGGAAGCTCTGTTTAGCTCATCTCTAAACTCTGGAAGGAACAGTGAGAGCCACCTTTCTTTAAAAAATCAGTCTTTTGTGAACATGGTTTTTCAATAGACTGGATTTACTGGAAACTACACGTGCTCAGAATTTGAAAATCGTTTTTAAATTTAACATTTTTAGTAAAACTCAAGGGAATAAACTCATGGGAATAAACAGCATAGTAAAACTATAAGATTACAGCATTTAAAGCTTTCAAGTTCAGACATACCACAGCTTTCAACTATCTTTTAAGACATCCCAAAACATAAAACGACAACCATGAGGGAAATTTAACATATTTAAGATTATTTTGTCAAAAAAGAAAATTAAGTCATATTTATCCAAGTTGACAAAAGATTATACCAAACATAGCAACCACCTGTCTTATATTTCTGGAGAGGGCAGAAAGAAAAAAAAAAACAGGAGCTTATACTTAACTAAAAACAATCTGGAAGTAGAAAATCTTCCAAAAATAGGGCATTTAAAATTAAAACAGGTTATGAAGGAAAAGTTTAGAATTTACAACTCTAGATAACAATTACTGATGTGGGAAGATCAACTAATCAATGAAGCACTAAATGAATACTGCACATCCAGCTTTAGATGTAATCTAACTCTAGTTACAGAAATTCTCTGCTCTTTCCATAACTCCAGAGGGTATTGGGTATACACTCTATTTTTAAAATAGTCTTTGGAAATGTCTTTGTATAATTATGTAAGCTGAGAATTCTTGTCTTTTAAAAGCCATTCTTTAAAAATTAGTAAGCTATTCTATAATTATATCAAACAAGCCAAGAGAGAAAATGCCATATGGTCTTTGTATAACAATGCAAAAATATTTTACAGGTTTAAAAAAAGTTACGTGTATCCCCAGAGTAAACCTCAGAAGAAAATACCTATATACAAAGTTTTTACTAATGAAGTCCATCTGGGCAACTGCAGCAACATGAATTTTCACCTCTTTCCTCCCTCCGACTTGGCTGAGGTAATCCACTGTCCATTTGCTTGTACATGCTCCCAAATCAATTCCTTCTAGCACTAGAGGTTTTCTCTGTGTGGGAAAAATCAACAAAAATTACGGAAAACCAACAATATATCAGGAGTTATATTGGGTAATAAAGGGCTAAAAACAAATAAAAAATGACTATTGATCCCAAGATGCTCAAAATCAGATCTTCTGACAATTCATGCTGTAACTAAAGCAGGAAGAGGAAACTATGTAATATACTTAGAACACAATTTCAGCATTAGGAAAACAAAACCAAACCAAACAGCAATACTATCATAAGCTTAGAAACAAGAGAAGTCCGAATATTATTTAAAGCATTTTTATGAGTGTTATATATAACAAAAAATACAACTGATTAAAATTTGTACTTTATAGTCAAATATTGTTTGCAACTTTTTACTTTGATAACCATTCTAAACTTATGGAAAAGTTACAAGAACATTACAAAGAACTCCCATATACCATTTACTCTGAGTCACGAGTTGCTAATTTAACACTTTGCCCCACTTACTTTACCATCTGCTCTCACTCTTGCAATGTGTGTATGGAGACATATTAAAAATAATTTAATTTTTTCTAAACTATTTCAGAGTAGTTTTCCAAACTGTCTCTATCATGCTCCTTTATCTCTAAAACTTGAGCATATTTTCTGAGAACAAAGACATTCTTTTGTATAACCACAGAATAATTATCAAAATTATATTTAACAGCTACAATACTTTTATCTAATCTAGCTTGTATCCAAATTTTGCTAATTGTCTCTGTATTTTTTCCCAACTTCTGAGATTCCACACTGCATTTAATTCCTGCTGCTAAGTCGCTTCAGTCGTGTCCAACTCTGTGCGACCCCATAGACGACAGCCCACCAGGCTCCCTGGTCCCTGGGATTCTCCAGGCAAGAACACTAGAGTGGGTTGCCATTTCCTTCTCCAATGCATGAAAGTGAAAAGTGAAAGTGAAGTCCCTCAGTCGTGTCCGACTCTGTGCGACCCCATGGACTGCAGCCTACCAGGCTCCTCCACCCATGGGATTTTCCAGGCAAGAGTACTGGAGTGGGCTGCCATTGCCTCCTCCGACACCTCTTTTAATCTGGAACAGTTTCTCAGACTTGTTCTTCTATGACCTGGACATTTTTTGAAGAGCACAGGCTAGTTATCTTACAGAATGTCCTTCAATAGGAATTTACATGATGCTTCTCCATGATTAGATTCAGCTTATGCGTTTCTGCAAAGAATGTACCACTCAGTATTGCTGAGTGCAGAAACCGTGATTAAAAAAAAAATCACCTTCTACACGTACTAGTTAGTATTCTAATGTAAGAATTAGCTCTAACTTCTCCATTCATTCTTTTTTTTTCCATTGAGTTATAATCCACTGATATAATTTTGAAGCTCAAGTTATCCCAGAGTTGGCCAGTAAGAATACCTTCAAGCTGACTCTTATGACTTTCTGCCTGAGCACGTCTTACTTTATAATCCAGTATTCTTTTGCCTCTCTGTCCCAGCCCTACAGTTATTTCTTCAAGTAGCTCTGGTTTCTTCTAGTGGGGAATGCTGTTTAGAAACAATGATCTGGGTGCTGAATGTGTTCATGACTATTGATGTGTCATTACATATAGGCCTTCTCAGGGACCAGAGCTAGGAAACACATGAAGGTGTGTATATACTCACTCCCTCCACCCCCCCCCCAATATACACCTCCTCCCACACACTACATATGCATATGGTTATATTTCTCTCTCTCAATATGTACTATACACACACACACACACACAGTCTTAACGGATATATGATGAATCATGATACTTCCAATATGGTTACCTAATTCCAAACTTATACCACAACATTTATTTCAAAATTTCTTGTTCATATATTTGTAAACTACCTGCTGTCTTCCTGAGAAACCTGGTTCCAATCATCTTCAATGTTTAATCAGTTGCACAATCCCAGAATTCACACTAAGTACCTCTACAACTGCTAAGTTATACCACTGTAAAAAAGTATACAAACTAGAATTCAGCATTGTTTATAGTTCTTTTTGTTTTTAGACTGCCATACAATCAAAGTATGGGCTTCCCTGGTGGCTCAGATGGTAAAGTGTCTACCTGCAATGCAAGAGACCCATGTTTGATCCCTGGGTCAGGAAGATCCCCTGGAGAAGGAAATGGCAATGCACTCCAGTATTCTTGCCTGGGAAATTCCAAAGAGGAGCCTGGCAGGCTCCAGTCCCTGGGGTTGCAGAGTTGGACATGACTGGGCAACTAACACATTCCAAATTCATAATCAAAGTACTGTGTTCAAAAGTGACTTAGGTTACTTCTCCTCTCTCCCTTAATTAGGTTCACTTGTTATTTTTAATATTCTATACTAGAGTTTGGCTTTTTTAAAAATTATTCCTTATCCATGTTAATTTTATTATTACTATTATTTCAGAATATAAAACATTAACGTGATCTCCAAAGTCAAAATTATATAAAAAAGGTCACTGCATCTATACTCACCCATGTTGTAATCACTCAACCCCTATAGATAACCAGTCTCATTAACATCTGGCTTATCATCCCCATGTTTCTTTTTTGCAAAGTGATCAAAAACCATATAAATTTCCTTACTTTTTTATACAAAATTATTTATAAATTATCTTTTGTAATTTTTTCTTTTTAATTTAAAATTATATCCTGAAAATCACTGCTATCAGTTTAGATTTTCTCTCATTGTTCTTTTACAACTTAGCACACTATAGTGTAAATGGAAAATTTAATCTGTCTCCTATAGTAGGTTTTTTAGGTTATTTGTAATCATTCTCAAACATAATAAATACTAGATATTTTCATTCTGTTGAAGTACATCCCCAAAGTAAACTCCTGAAGAGGAACTCAGTTCAGTTCAGTTCAGTCGCTCAGTCATGTCCGACTCTTCTCAACACCATGAATCGAAGCACGCCAGGCCTCCCTGTCCATCACCAACTCCCGGAGTTCACTCAGACTCACGTCCATCAAGTCAGTGATGCCATCCAGCCATCTCATCCTCTGTCGTCCCCTTCTCCTCCTGCCCCCAATCCTTCCCAGCATCAGTCTTTTCGAATGAGTCAACTCTTCGCATGAGGTGGCCAAAGTACTGGAGTTTCAGCTTTAGCATCATTCCCTCCAAAGAAATCCCAGGGCTGATCTCCTTCAGAATGGACTGGCTGGATCTCCTTGCAGTCCAAGGGACTCTCAAGAGTCTTCTCCAACACCACAGTTCAAAAAGTAAACATATCAACAACTTTGTTAGATATGCCAAATTCCCCTCCATTAGGCTTGTACTGCTGCTACTGCTGCTAAGTCCCTTCAGTCGTGTCCGACTCTGTGCGACCCCATAGACGGCAGCCCATCAGGCTCCACCACCCCCGGGATTCTCCAGGCAAGAACACTGGAGTGGGTTGCCATTTCCTTCTCCAATGCATGAAAGGACTTGGCATAAAATGTGAGTGCCAGTTTCCTCACAGACTCACAAAGAGTGTATTATTAAAGCCTTTTGATTTTTGCCAATATGATACATAAATGGTATCTATTTTTTAAATTCTCTTATGAGTAAAGCTGAATGTCTTTTCATGTGTTTAGAGGCCATTTTTATCTTTCTGTCAACTGTTCACTTTTTAATCAGATTTTTGCCTGCTTCCTCATTAATTTTTAAAAGTTCTTTACATACATGTGCTTTCGCTGACATTTAATAAAATATATATTGTAATATTTCCCTCCCAGTTTGAATTTGATGTACTCAAATTTTAATGTTCTTTTACTACACTTGAGTCATAAGGAAACCCTTCCATAGACCTAGATTACAAAGAAATTTATCCATGCTTTCCTCTAGTACTTATGTAATTTCTTTTTTTATTTAGATCTCTGATCCTTTTGGAGATTACTTTTGTGTACGGTGTCAGATATAAATCTAATTTTATCATCTTATAAATGACTGTGACTATCCAGTTGTCCAAGCACCATTTATTTAAAAGTTCATCTTTGCCCTAGTGATTTAATGTCATGTTCATCACACGCTAAATTTCTATATGAATGAAAATTTATCCAGACTCTGGAGATATATATATAAAGTCACTCAGACTTTCTTCTCTATTCATCTGGTCTGTCTATCCATGCAACTGTACCACACTGTTGGTTATTAAAACATTTTTAAAAATCTGATAGGACTATATCCCTTAACAGCTTTTCTTAGGAGTTTCTTAATTAGAAAAGTCTTGTTTTGCAAATTAGTTATTGATTTCTAGTTTTATTACACCGTGATCAGTGTTATTTGCAATTTTCCACTTTACAATGTTTAGTGATGCTTTCTTTGTAACAGTATGTCTTGTCTAGGAAGGCTAAATTACAAAACACTTTTTGCTAGCTAGCCGTCTTATAAAGCATTTCCACATTCATATATTATTTGATGGTCACAATTCTGTCCTGAAGGCATCTATACACTAATGTGTTCCGTGGGGGGGAAAGACAACCACCCATCGAGCCTACTGCTGCTGCAGACTTGAATCCTCCCCATAGGTTTCTAATTCCTAAATGAAAACTTCATCCCTGACTTTTTTAACACTCAGAACTGTAGCTCTATAACCATCCTCAGAGATATAAATATCAAGTAAAATTACTGGGGGAGGGGGTTCTTTATCATGAGCAGGCTAATTGTAATCTTATGGTTTTGTTTTTTTTTTTTTAATATCTGTTCCTCTCTTTATTCTCAGTTTTTCTGATGCCTAGATTCCCTTGCAAAAGCACTGCAAGTAAAAAGTTTCTCCCCCATTAACATTTTTCTGAGTTTTGTTTTAAAGAACTAAGGTTCGAATTACAGATACAAAACAATCGAACGTCTGATCTACAACCCATGTTAGAATCCAGTGGAAGTTTCTCGTGGGATTCCCATTGCTTCCCTTTTTGGATCAGTGCAGTGAAAAACTGCTCCTTCAAATCCAGTAATTCGTGAAGAATAACTGGCGCCATTCAAGCTACTGGGGGGTGGGGGTCGGAGATGGGGCGCGAAACTGCCCCTAGACTATAAGAAATTCGACGAAAGACTTGAAGACCTGGGGGAGGCGGGGGAGGGGAGTGGGAGGCGGGGGAGGGGAGTGGGGGGCGGGGGAGTATTTCCCTAGGGTGCCATGGTAATGGTATTAGACTCCTTGATCGAACTCCCCCAAGGCAGCTAGCTGGGCTTATTAAGCAAAATATTTCTCGTAGTCAGCGCTCTGACGTCCAACTGCTTCCCAGAAACGTGGAAGGGTACTCGCCGAAAAATTTAATAGGTGAGACCGTCAACATACCCCACGTGCTCCCTTGGCCGCAGGGCCAACCAGCCACTTTCAACTGACAACCTTCTCGCCACAACCTGGATACCAAGAAACCAGTTCGGAGCAGCTCAACTGGTAGGAACGGGTATCCACCGACACCCCGTGGTTCCGCCCCGCGAGAGGGCCTCACCTGCGGATACAGGTGCTCTATGAACTGCTCCTGCGAAACGCCCTCGAATCGGGGTACTGGGAAGCCGTGCCCGGCCATGGTTGTTCACGCCAATCCTCTTCCAAGTCCCGGGACCCTCTGCACTAACACGTTCCTCAGCGCGCGATTCGCCCGGAAACAGGACCCGGAGAGAAAAGGTCCGGGAGGCAGGCTGAGTCGCGAGAACTGCCAGTTCCTAGTGTGGGGCTCGGGGCCAACAGGTGTATGATGGAGAGCAGAGAAGGGGCGAATTCACTAGAGGTGGCAGCAACAGGCCAACTCGACTCTCCAGTCTCCTTCTCCGAACCTCGCTGAGGTGGTTTCACACCGACTTACTTTCCATGATGCACAGGCAAGCACAAAGGTCACAAAAATGGCGCTGGCCGTCCGTCTTTTACCGCGCTTGCTACTTTCTCGGCCTCTACCGGGCTGGGCCGCCCGGCTCCGGACTCTCAGTTCGGCCGAGGTGAAGCGCCCATTGTCTGGACTTTGCTACTTATGCCGCCGCCGCCTCGGCTCGGGAGCAGCCCCATTTCCTCGAGTCTCTTGGGCCTCCGCGGCCTTGGCCCTGTCTGCTCGGGGTCCTCAGCGTCCCTTGCTCAGCCCCCTGGAAGTCGCCTCAACCCTCCCCACTTTCCCTTCTTGCCCCCGGCGAACCTACAGCACCGAGGAGCAACCGCAGCAGCGTCAGAAAACCAAAATGATCATTCTGGGGTTCTCCAACCCCATCAACTGGGTTCGGACTCGAATTTACTCCTTCCTTATCTGGGCCTATTTCGACCAAGAGTTCAGCATCACAGAGTTCTCAGAAGGAGCGAAGCAGGTTGGTTTATTTCTCTAGGAGTAACCTCTCCACCTCTCATGAATTCAGCAGTTAAGATTCGCAAAAGTGTTTAGCGATGAGGTTTCAACTGGGTCTCAAATGATCAAATGTGGGTAGTGACTCAAATACAGAGCCCTCTGGCCACTTGCTGTAAATTAAGCTGCTGCTTCTGTTTGCACGGTCTCCGAGGAATAGGGGATTGATGGAGACACCAATTTGAATCCCTTAATTACTTTTTCTGTCCTCCGCAGGTTTTGAATCAGATAGAAATGGATTCAAAGCCTATTTCGGTCACTTAAAAGCTCCATGGCTTTATTTCTTCTGAAATGTGATTTTTCTGAATGAAAAAAGAATGAAAAAGCCAATACTGATTATATGCTGGCACTGATATATTTACTTCTAGTTTTTTTAGTTTATTTCTATAAACACAGCCATTTATACTTATTTATGTGATCTGTCAGTTATAAATTGAATGTTTTCAACTTTATATAATCAGTGTCAATATTAACTCGTGCTTTTTGCTTTCCTGAGTCAATTCTTGACTAATCTGTGTTTTTACAAGAAAATTTAAAAGCAAAGAGCAAGCATAGTTAATAGCATTATAAGGGATAAACCTCAGTTCCTGTCAGTTCTCAAAATCTTTTGTTTGTGCAGAGGAAATGAGCATGATGCTACTGTCCTTCAGGATTCCTGCAGATGACTTGTGAGCTTGTCTACCTCCTGCTCATTTATGTGTCAATAAGGAATGGAAGTCATCCTCCCATGGACAGGACAGCAATCAAGCCTAACTCCCTACTTCCTTTGACCACAAAGGAGCATGGAACACTTTTTAGTCACTCTTTGATCCTAAAGGTCCTCCAGCTGTGAGCTATTTTAGCCCCCATCCTTGCTATTAAGTAGTATTTGCACCCATTCATCAGCCAGTCTGTATGCATCTTGCCTCATCTAAGTCAATTTTTGTGCATTTAGCCATTCTGATTTCCAAAAAGAATGTTAGGTCATCCATGGCAAATATTTAGAGATTCCATTAAACCAGTGGTTGCTTAACATGACCTTTCAGATCAAGCAAACCAGTTTTTTAACACCTAGAGTTTAAAACGACGTGGCTGAAAAGTCTTTCTACCTAGATCTCATAAGGCAACTCTTCCTTCTTTTGCATAGATGTAATTTTAGGGCTTGGGAATAATCTGGTGCATAAACATTGGCTAGATTATCTACTCTCATGGGCTCAACTTGCCCTTTAAACTAACCTCCCAACTCTAGAATATTATCTTCGGATGTGAGTATCAAGCTGTAAGTTAGATCATGCTGCTCTTGCTGCTGCTAAGTCGCTTCAGTCGTGTCCAACTCTGTGCAATCCCAGAGACTGCAGCCCACCAGGCTCCCCCGTCCCTGGAATTCTCCAGGCAAGAACACTGGAGTGGGTTGCCATTTCCTTCTCCAATGCATGAAAGTAAAAAGTGAAAGTGAAGTCGCTCAGTCATGTCCAACTCCTAGCGACCCCATGGACTGCAGCCTACCAGGCTCCTCCGTCCATGGGATCTTCCAGGCAAGAGTACTGGAGTGGGGTGCCATTGCCTTCTCCGATTCATTAACATGTTTCTTTTTCAGTCATGGAACATGAAAGACACCTTCATGCTCATTATTCTAGTCTAATTCCCTTTTACAGATGATAAAACTCAAGTCTAGAAAGGTCAAATGATTAACTCAAGAATGCATAGCTAGCAATTGCTGAGGTGCATTGTTCTGTGACTCATTCTACAAGCATTCTTCGTTCTCCAGAGTTACTAGAAATTGACATAGTTAAGTATAACCTAGGCAAGCTTTCTAAAAACATTTTATAATTTAAAACTTTTTTCTCTAAGTATAATTGTAATATTGTTACAGATATACAGTGTAACAGATATACAATGTAGTGATTCACAAGTTTTAAAGATTACACTCCATTTATAGTTAAAAATATTGGCTATATTCCCTGTGTTATACAGTATAGCCTGTAGCTTATTTTAAACCAATCTAGGCAAGCTTTTATTCATCATGTGAGCCAGAGGAATAGGTGGTCCATTGATAGACAGTCCTTGCTTCTACTGCTGCTGCTAAGTCACTTCAGTCGTGTCCGACTCTGTGTGACCCCATAGATGGCAGCCCACCAGGCTCCCCCGTCCTGGGATTCTCCAGGCAAGAACACTGGAGTGGGTTGCCATTTCCTTCTCCAATGCGTGGAAGTGAGAAGGGAAAGTGAAGTCGCTCAGTCGTGTCCAACTCTTAGAGACCCCATGGACTGCAGCCCACCAGGCTCCTCCGTCCATGGGATTTTCCAGGCAAGAGTACTGGAGTGGGGTACCATCACCTTCTCCTTAAACAGCTTTATTAGCCCCACAAACTTTACTTCCATTGATAAGTACATATGATATTATCCCTGTTACTGCCATCAAACCACATTAACCATTTACTGTTTGTTTTCCAATATCTTTACATATTTTGGCCTTTACTATGAAAGAAAAAGCTATTTCCCAGAAGCCTGTTTAGGTTGCGTGTCTGCGTGCTAAGTCACTTCAGTCGTGTGTGACTCTTTGTGACCCATGAACTGTAACTCACCAGGCTTCTCTGTCCATGGGGATTCTACAGGCAAGATTACTGGAGTGGGTTGCCATGCCCTACTCCAGGAATCTTCCTGACCCAGGGATCAAACCCATACCTCTTATGGCTCCTGCATTACAGGTGGATTCTTTACCACTAAGCCAGCAGGGAAGCCCCTTGTTAGGTTAAGAAATCTTATATCATCAAAGCTTTATCAGGGCAGCCTCTTAATGGGACATTATTACCTTACAGGATAATTTGCTCAGGTTTGATTATTGGCCACAGAAACTAGAGTATCGTGGTTGGATTTCAACATGATTGTGATGTCTGTTCAGTTCAGTTCAGTTTATTCGCTCAGCCGTGTCCGACTCTTTGCGACCCCATGAATTGCAGCACGCCAGGCCTCCCTGTCCATCACCAACTCCCGGAGTTCACTCAAACTCATGTCCATCGAGTCGGTGATGCCATCCAGCCATCTCATCCTCTGTTGTCCTCTTCTCCTCCTGCCCCCAATCTCTCCCAGCATCAGAGTCTCTTCCAATGAGTCAACTCTTCGCATGAGGTGGCCAAAGTATTGGAGTTTCAGCTTCAGCATCAGTTCTTCCAATGAACACCCAGGACTGATGTCCTTTAGGATGGACTGGTTGAATCTCCTTGCAGTCCAAGGGACTCTCAAGAGTCTTCTCCAACACCACACTTCAAACATCAATTCTTCAGCCCTCATCTCTCTTCACAGTTCAACTCTCACATCCATACATGACCACTGGAAAAACCATATTCTTGACTAGACAGATCTTTGTTGGCAAAGTAATGTCTCTGCTTTTGAATATGCTATCTAGGTTGGTCATAACTTTCCTTCCAAGGAATAAGTGTCTTTTAATTTCATGGCTGCAGTCACCATCTGCAGTGATTTTGGAGCCCCCCCCCCAAAAAAAAAGTCAGTCGCTGTTTCCACTGTTTCCCCATCTATTTCCCATGAAGTGATGGGACCGGATGCCATGATCTTAGTTTTCTGAATGTTGAGTTTTAAGCCAACTTTTTCACTCTCCTCCTTCACTTCCATCAAGAGGCTTTTTAGTTCCTCTTCACTTTCTGCCATAAGGGTGGTGTCATCTGAATATCTGAGGTTATTGATATTTCTCCCGGCAATCTTGATTCCAGCTTGTGCTTCATCCAGCCCAGCATATCTCATGATATACTCTGCATATAAGTTAGATAAGCAGGATGACATTATACAGCCTTGCTACTACTACTACTACTACTACTACTACTACTACTACGTCGCCTCAGTCGTGTCCGACTCTGTGAACCCATAGACGGCAGCCCACCAGGCTCCCCCGTCCCTGGGATTCTTCATGCAAGAACGCTGGAGTGAGTTGCCATTTCCTTCTCCAGTGCATGAAAGTGAAAAGGGAAAGTGAAGTCGCTCGGTCGTGTCCAACTCTCAGCGACCCCATGGACTGCAGCCTACCAGGCCCCTCCTTCCATGGGATTTTCCAGGCAAGAGTACTGCAGTAGGGTGCCATATACAGCCTTGACATACTCCTTTTCCGTGATGTCTGTTACTTCTAACCAAATTTCACCCATCTTCCACACACAAAAGCTTAGTATAATACATAGGTTGTTTCTAAACCCTGAGAGCATCTAAAATGTTTGCAAGGGATCATTGAGTCCATTTGGAAGTGTGCTTTTTCTCAAAATTCAACTCCTTTATTATTCAGTTCAGTTCAGTCGCTCCGACTCTTTGTGACCCTGTGGACTGTAGCATGCCAGGCCTCCCTGTCCATCACCAACTCCTGGAGTTTATTCAAACTCATGTTCATTGAGTCGGTGATGCCATCCAACCGTCTCATTGTCTGTCGTCCCCTTCTCCTCCTGCCTTCAGTCTTTCCCAGCATCAAGGTTTTTTCCATTGAGTCAGTTCTTCATATCAGGTGGCCAAAGTATTGGAGTTTCAGCTTCAGCATCAGTCCTTCCAATGAATATTCAGGACTTATTTCCTTTAGAATGGACTGATTGAATCTCCTTGCAGTCAAAGGGACCCCCAAGAGTCTTCTCCAACACCACAGTTCAAAAGCATCAATTCTTTGGTGCTCAGCTTTCTTTATAGTCCAACTCTCACATCCATACATGACTAGTGGAAAAACCATAGCTTTGACTAGATGGACCTTTGTTAGTAAAGGAATGTCTCTGCTTTTTAATACGCTGTCTAGGTTGGTCATAACTTTACTTCTGAGGAGCAAGCCTTTTAATTTCATGGCTGCAGTCACCATCTGCAGTGATTTTGGAGCAAAATAAAGGCCTCACTGTTTTCATTGTTTCCCCATCTATTTGCCATGAAGTGATGGGACCAGTTGCCATGATCTTAGTTTTCTGAATGTTGAATTTTAAGTCAACTTTTTCACTCTCCTCTTTCACTTTCGTCCAGAGGCTCTTTAGTTCTTCACTTTCTGCTATAAGGGTAGTGTCATCTCCATATCTGAGGTTATTGAAATTTCTCCAGGCAATCTTAACTCCAGCTTGTGCTTCATCCAGCCCAGCATTTCACATGATGTACTCTGCATATAAGTTGAATAAGCAGGGTGACAATATACAGCCTTGACGTATTCCTTTTCCTATTTGGAAACAGTCTGTTGTTTTAACTCCAGTTCTAACTGTTGCTTCCTGACCATTGTTGTTAGGGCTTCCATAACAAAATATATCAGTGTGGGTTGCTTAAACCATACTTCATTTTGTTGCATTTCTGGAAGCTGGAAGTCCGAGAACAAGGTGTTGGCAAGTTTGGTTTCTTCTGTGGCCTCTGTCCTTTGCTTGTAGATGATCATTTTATTTCTGTGTCCTCACATGTTTTTTTTTCCCTCTGTGCTCATGTGTCCCTGGTATCTCCATGTGTGTCCACTATTCCTCTTGTAAGCGCACCAAATTGGACTAGGGCCCACCCTCATTTGACGTCATCACCTCTTTAAAAGCCCTGTCTCCAAATGTAGTTACCTTCTGAGGTACTGGGACTTAGGGCTTCAATTTGGAAAACCCAATCCAGCCCATAACAGTTATGAGAGTTGTCTATCTGACACACCTTTGCATCCTCTTTCTCTCATTAGTTCTTCAAATTTCTTCTTAGATGGTTCTTCCTTTAGGAAGCCCCCTTATTGTCCACCCAGATAGTGTAAGTTCTCACCTGTATTCTCCGAAAATCATCTTGTTCTTATTCCTGTCATAATTCTTGGATTTGTCCATTTTCTTGGCTCTCTCCTCAAGTAGATAGGAAGCTCCTTGAAAACAGGTAGAGTCTTAATGCACAGCTCCATTCCTCATTGCTAGTAGTGTGGAGGATTGCAGTTGACTGTTTCCCACTTCAAAGTGGGATCTTGTACTTCAAAGTTGAGTTCTACTGCATTAGACTATGCAAACTCATTATCTTTTCTCCCACTTTACCAATGCCATATCTGTTTTAGACCTGTCTGAAGAGTTAGCTCAGACTATAAAGAATCTGCCCGCAATGCGGGAGACCCGCATTCAGTCCCTGAGTCAGGTGATCCCCTGGAGAAGGGAATGGCAGTCCACTCCAGTATTCTTGCCTGGAGAATTCTACAGACAGAGGAGCCTGGCAGCCTACAGTCCATGAAATCACAGAGTTGGATAGGACTGAGTGGCTAACACTTTCTCTATCTATCTTAATGAGGGTCAGCTGCAGTCCAGATCTCCAGACTCACAGTACTTAGATTGTACTGCTTAGTACTTAGTACAGACTTAGGTTGTGCTTAGTACAGACTTAGGTTGTGCTGCTATGTATTCAGGATTCAGAGGGGGATCATATGACAGTCAGGATGGCTGATTACTTCATCGTTATTTAAAAGGAACTATATAGAAGATGTTTTTATTGGGAACCTAGTATGTACACCACACACTATCTTTTCTTGGGTCCTTGGAGTGGATACATCATTAGCAATCTGCCCACTTACTACTGTGCGTGTGGAAAGGCCGCATAAGAAAAGTCAACCAACTTTGAAGGAGTCATGCCTAACCATCGATATCTTAGTGTTGACCATGTTTATTGCCTTTATCATAAAACAGTCTTTGTTGTACTTAGCCATTGAAGTATAAGCATTGTACATTGTATGGTATTTCACGTGGTATCTTAAAATAATAATCACCACCCTTCCCCCACTTTTCTTTTGTTTTCAAGGCTTTTGCTCATGTGTCCAAATTGCTGTCACAGTGTAAGTTCGATCTATTGGAAGAACTTGTGGCCAAAGAGGTAAAGTATACTTTAATTTTCCTTTAAAAGTAATTATTAATGTGTATTATTTTCTTTCATTAGAATGATATGCATTGTCCTTATTTATGCTTTAAAGTAACATGTATGCCATCACCCAAAGTAGAGTCCCTCTGTCTTGCCTTTGGAGTACTCAGGGTCTTAAAAAGCATAGAATCACTTGCTACTTAAGGCATGACTGAATATGATGTCTTTCAATTCTTACATAGAATGTTCTATTAGGAGTTATCTAACTGAAGAATCAGATGCCTCTCAGCCTTGCTTTTGAAAGTGAATACATATGGCTGTAAATTTAAAAATAGTTTTACAAAATACATTCCATGAAGAATTCACTCTACTTTTTGAAAAGCTTTTGACAGTTCAACAAGTGAACTCTGATTTGCTTTTTCCATACTTAGACTCTACGTGTATTGAAAGAAAAGATTACTTCACTACCTGACAACCATAAAAATGCTCTTGCTGCTGACATAGATGAAATTGTGTACACATCAACAGGAGACATCTCCATTTACTATGATGAGAAAGGTAATCCTGGAGCATAGTCAATTTTAAATGGCCCACAGTTGTCCAGATAAGCTAAACTAGTGAAAGATCCTGGGATAGTGGCATTTTGTTGGTACAAGTGGATATTTATAGAACTACAGAGAAAATAATTTATTCATTCTTTAAAAAGTCTCTGGAAGACTTGGGGTATGGTAATTGTTTTGAATGCCTTTCTGTCTAGAAGTTTGGGATGGTCATGTACACATTGCTGTTTTTAAAATGGGATAACCAATAAGGTCCTAGTGTATAGCACCTGGAACTCTACTCAGTGTTATGTGGCAGCCTGGATGGGAGGAGGGTTTGGGGGAGAATGGATACATGTATAGGCGTGGGTGAGTCCCTTTGCTGTTCACCTGAAACTGTCACAACATTGTTTGTCAATCAGCTATACCCCATTACAAAGTAAGAAGATTAATTTTAAAAAAAGAACTTTTCCCTAATGCTGTTTAATTCATGGAAGAGAACATTGTCACTTAAGTTAATGAAAATTGCCCAAGACAAGCTGCTCCTACGTCAAAATGAAAATATTTGTGTTTCAGATTTCCTAACTTAAAGGAAACAATTCAGTATTTTAAGTGTCCAGCTGTATGTTCAGTAGAAGTAAAAAGTAAAAGAAAAAGTAAATACTGTTAGCTAAAGACTGTTTTAAGAGTAACATTAACTCAGAACTCCCAATTGGATTTATTTGGAGACAGTGAAAATAATTGAAAGGAACTTTGGCGTTTATCTTGTTCTTTTCCTTGTCCTGAACAATAGCATTCCTGAAAACTCAGTGACTTACTTATTCCTTCTACAAATATACACATATGTATTATGTGCTAGACACATAGGAAATCTAGCCTTTGCTCACACACTTGCCAAGGCAGTTCTGATTGAGAACTCTTTAACAGTGAAAATATTTTCACATACATGTTAATTTGAAACATTCAGAAAGGTACTTTTAATGATAAATATTTTCTTCTCCCTAGTATTTCAAATTGCATCTTAGCATCATGGTCACTGCCTGGTTTTTGCACAGGACATTCTCATAATCACTGGGCATATAAAGTGAATTAGAGTAGAAGAGAAGTGTTTTTTCTTTCTGGCAGTTGGGGTTAAGTTAGCACCAAAAAATGTGTTTTTCCCCCTACTGTTTTTTGGCTTGACAATAGATACCTGTTACCATAATTTTATTTGTTTTTTTTTTTGTTATCATAATTTTAGAAAATCCCACAAATGGAGAAGAATCCACATAGTACAGTTGGGCAATAAGTACCTGCTCAGTAAATAGTAGCTCTTATACTGTGTTACAGAGAGGGAGGCAAATACGTCGTAAACCCCAAGAGAATTTTCTAAAAATAAAAGGTGTCAATACAGGTACCTTAAGTTAGAATGAGCACAAAATTTGATGTGTAACAACTGTATAATTACTGCCAATTGCTGATTTCATTTTGGATATAAGGATGATAGATTATTGTCATTGTATCTGTATGTGTGTATGTTTTTTCTCTAAGGAAGGAAGTTTGTTAACATCCTGATGTGCTTTTGGTATCTAACCAGTGCCAACATCCCCAGTGAAGCCATAAGTGGAGCCCGTGTGTTCCAGGTTAAGTTGGGGGATCAGAACGTGGAAACTAAACAACTTCTTAGTGCAAGCTATGAGTAAGTCTAATCACATTTATTGTTTCCTTTCTTTAGGAAATGGAAGGTAGTATGCAGACATGAAAACTAAAGGGAGCTTTAGGAAGAAAAAATTGAAATTTGACAAGTATCTATGAAGAGAGATAGTTATAAAGACATACTGGCCACAAAATAGGAGCGTTCAGAAATTAGGAAGCGATAATATTGCTGAACTTAAACAGTGTTTCAGCTGTCTATTGCTACATTACAAACCATTCCAAAACTCGGTGACAACAAACAGCCATTCATTTTGCTTGCTTTTCTACTGCTCTGGAATTTTGGAAAGGCTCAGCTGTGGGGTTTCCTCTGCTTTACCTGGCATCAACTGGGATGGTAGGAGCCAGGGATTCATTTCCACAATGGGCTTCCTCACTCATAGGGCAGCACCAGGATGCTCCTTGGCTTCTCCACATAATGTCTCATTCCCCAAGGCCTCTCTTTATAGCTTGGGCTTGTGGAGGTGTTAAGATAGTCACGTGTTTTACATGGTGGTTGGCTTCCAAAAGACAGAAGATGCTAGACGTAGCCCTCCAGTAAAGGGCTATGCCCAGGATTGGAACAGCATCACTTCTGCATGGTTTGCTGGTCCAAACAGTCACAGGATCTGCACAGTGAAGGACATGGAGATACTCCACGTCTTCATGGGGCAGCAGCAAGGTCACATTGCAGAAGAGCATGTGAAATGTAGTTATGACCATCTTTGGAAAATAAAATATGCTGTAATTGGCACATGGACCATCCACTCACTAGATAATTATTGACCGTCTCCTCTTTACCAGGTACTCTGGTGGGAGTTCAGACACAGAATTGAAGGGTTCCTGCCCTTAAGGAGGTACTGTCTAATGGGAGGTTAGCAACTTATTCAAATGAGACACTGTAGTGTATTACTGTGTGAATAAAATTTGGAACAGTGAACAATTCAAGAGAGTCAGTGGAGATATACTTCAATATCTGTTTAAAAGAATACTTTTACGTCATCAAAGTTATACAAATTTGCTTTAAAACAATGAAGAAAACCCCAAAATGACCTAAGAAAGAAAATGTATCCTGTTTCACTAAGGTAAAGAGAATTATATCTTCATTTTTTTCACTTCTTGGAGGAAATGTGCTTTTTTTTTTTTTTTTTTCGTTTCTTTTTTCCTGTGTGGAATTTTGCTTTATTTGTAATTGCCCAAAATATTCTATATATTTAAGTACTTATTTAATTTAAATCTACTGGATTGTCTCTTTTTAAAGACATCATTTAGAGCACTATAATCAACACTACCTTTGATTGTTCTGATAGTCACTACTAAGATCACAGGCAGGTCCTAAAGACTGCTATTTTCAAGAATGAACTTAGTGCCAGCTGTGAGTAAATCTAATCACATAACCAACCTCCATGGAAGTGCTGTTTTATCACCATAGTCCAGTTTTTTTCTCCTCATATTAGGCATATATTATAGCTAGTACTTAGCAGAAAAACACGTTTCTCTCACAGACTGGCAGATATTGCAGTGTATATAGATCTGTCTATTAAAAATACTCAGTTGAGAATGCACTTCTCATTTTTGTGGGGATATTTTTTGTGATCAAATTAGTAGGTTAAACTTTTGATTTTTATTTACCATTATCTGTTAGCTTTTTGCTAAAAACTGCCTCAGCTATGTACTTGCAAATTACATAGTGATCCAGGAAGTTTTTGAACTGATACAGGATACACATTGTTTATAATGTTTCCTTAGATTTCAGAGAGAGTTTACACAAGGAGTAAAGCCTGACTGGACCATTGCACGGATTGAACACCCAAAGTTATTAGAATAATTGTTCTTGGAAAAAGCAGCTTATTGAACTTTTGGCAATTACTGTGAAAGACTAAGGAAGAAAAAATTTTCAGATCAATTGATCTTCACTTTAATCAAGTTTGTGGATTACTTTTGTATTATTATAAAATGTTTCTTGTAGTAAATAAGCATGATACAATAAAGCATTTTCCATAGATTGTCATCACTTTCTGTAAAAGTCAAAGTAAAAAAAATTACAACAGCCCGTCACTGGTGTCGTATTCAGTGTCATTTCTCATGTTACATGTATATGTATATATACACAAACTAATTTTACAGGCAGTAAAGAAAATTTACTTTTCTAAATTCATAGTCCTGAAATATTTTATTTGTGGTTAATACACTTATACCAATAATTCAAGTATGAGAAAGATTTACTTTTAAAAAGTCACTGCTGCTATTTGATTACTTCTTTGTCCACTAGCTAGGTGAGAAAGAACAGATGAAATTACAGCAGATGGGTCACTACAGAACTAAAAATCAGTGAACCTGACTAAAGCACAAAGAGAAAAAGAAAATAGAACAGTGCCTTAGTCCCCTATGAAATAACATCAAGTCTTTCTAACATACTTGTATTTAGACTCCTAGAAGATGGGATAAGGGAGACAAAAACAATGTAAAAACAATGTCTGAAAGTTTTCCTAATTATGAAAATTATAAACCCAGAGATCCAAGAAATTCAACCATCAGGGACACACATAAAGAAAACTAAAGTACATCATAATCAAAGTGTTGAAAACTAGAGAAAATTAGAAAAGCAGTTGGAGAAGAAAAAACAACCACATTCCATACAGAGAGTGACTATATTTCTTTTCTTAAACTCTGCAAGTTAGAGGCCTTGGCATGGTATCTTTGAAAGAAAGAAATATACCTGTTGACCTGGAATTCCATATTCAGGAAATATGTCCTTCAGAAAAGGTGAGAAAAGACTTTCAGACAAGGAAAAGATCATAGAATTTGTTGCCGGAAGACCTGTTTTATAAGAAATGTTAGGGGCCAGCAGACAGAATAGTTTGAAAATGGACCCATGCATATTACACAATTGATTTTGACAAAGGTGCCATGGTTATTTAATGAGAAAAGTCTTAACATAGAATAACTATATATTCACATAGTAAATAACCTCATCTTTTGCCTTACACGATACATAATTTTAGTACAAAATTTAGATTGTGAAATGGATCATAGATTTAACAAAAGCTAATACTCTAGAAATTCTGGAAAGAAATAGAAATTACTGTCTTGGGATAGAGAAAGATTTTTTAGACAGTGAATTGTGAAAAAATTATTAATTGGAATTAATTAAAATTAATACTTCTGCTCTTTGAAAGAGAGCAGCAAGGAAATGAAAAGTCAGGTCACAGGTTGGGGAAAACTATTTGTAATACATATTATCTGACAGAGGGCCTGTATTTGGAATATATAAATAATGCTTATAGCTCAATAATGGAAAATTAGCTTTATACAGCTATCATGACTCATCAAACTGTGGACTTAAAATGGGTACATTTTATTATATGTAAATTATATTTTTTAATGCAAATTATACCTAAACAAAGCTTGCTAAAATATTTAGCAAGAAGAGTAATTTGCAGAAAAATAAATGCTTAAATTTTTATATAATATAAAGCAGCTTATAGAAAATAAGATCAATAAGGCACATAATTGGCAGCCTGGATGGGAGAGGAGTTTGTGGGAGAATGGATACATGTGTTTGTATGACTAAGTCCCTTTGCCATTCACCTGAAACAATTATAACATTATTAATCAGCTATATCCCAATGCAAAATAAAAAAATTTTTAAAGGCACATATTACTAAAAAAGAAAAATGAAAGCAGTTACACTGTTCACTTTCCAGTTACACTATCTGTTATAAGATACATCTCCAATGGTTTTAAAAATAGATGGGGAATGTTTGACTTAGAATCAATGAAATAGTGTTATTTATTGTTTGTGAAAATATAAATTGTAAAACTTCTAAAATGCAAGAGATGAATAAGGCACTAAATGCATGATAGTGGCAACTATCTGGGGAGGAAGGGAGTGGAAGGTGACTGTAATGTTTGATTTCTTCAAAAAAAAAATCTTGATACTTAAACTGTGGTCTTTGTGTATGTTTTCTCAATAAAAGGAGCCCGGCGTTGGGGGCAATTCCAGTTCTATACAGAAGACAAGAGTATCCTGAAACATATTCTTAGGGCAGAATGCAAGGACATTCTCAAAGCTGACTGAAGTAATGCTAAAAGTTATTTATTACCATTTAACAAACCCAAAATTGAGTCACTTAAAAATAACAACAGTTACTTTCTTTACTCATACACTTGGGCGGGGTTTGGCTTGGTTTGTCTGCTCCATGTAGTGTTGACTGAAGTTAGTTGGGGATATTTAGCTGAAGGCCAAGTTGATACAACATTGCTTTACTTGTGTGTCTGGCTTCTTGGAGATGTTTGGAAGGCTGGATGCACTGGGTCACTTTTGGTCTGAGCAATCTTTAAATTTTTCGTTACAAATTATGTTAGATACAGATGAAGTAAATTGGCAGATCTGCTATCCCAGTAAATTCTGTTGGTGTTACTGAATATAGCTGATCTATACCTATTGTGTTGGGTTGTTTAATCGAAGATTTTGGTCATTTAAGGTTGTATGGTAGGGATTCTAGGTTTTTGTCTTAATCTCACTAGCTTTTATCCTTACGGATGCTACAGTCCAGTTCCCGGTGAGCTCAATGTGTTTTTGGGGGTGGAGAGCGGGATGGGTGTGATGGAATTCTACATATCACTGATACCAGGAAGTATTTGTCTTTCTTTGGCTTATTTCACATAGCATAATATTCATTCAGGTTGTAGCACATGACAGGATTTCCTTCTTTTTTTAAAGGCTGAACAATATTCCATTATATAAATATACTACACACACACATATATATATACACACCATATCTTCATTCATCTGTTAACAGACATTTAATTCATTTCCATATTTTGATTACTGTGAATAATGCTGCAATGAACATGGAAGTACAGATATCATTTTGAATAATGATTTCATTTTCATCTTCCTTGGATATATGTATCCAGAGGTGGATTGCTCCATCATATGTTATTTCTATTTTTAATTTCTTGAGGAACCTCTATTCTGTTTTCCGTAATGGCTGTACCCCAATTTATATTCCCACCAGCAATGCACAAGAGTTCTCTTTTCTTCACATTCTCGCCAGTTTGTTTACCTTTTGACTTTCTGATAAACATCCTCACAAGTGTTAGGCTTTTATTTTTGAGTTTACCTGATGGTTAGTGATACTGAGCACTTTTTCTAGTACATGTTGGCCATTTATGTATCTTTTCTTGAAAAAATGTCTATTCAGATCCTTTGCCCAGTTTTAAATTGAGTTATTTGGGTTTGTTTTGTTTTTGCTGTTGAGCTGGTATGGATTCTGTATATCTTGAATATTAAACCCCTATCGGATGTGTGGTTGACAAATATTTTCTCCTATTCCACAAGTTGCACTTTGGTGATTGTTTCCTTTACTGCGCAGAAGCATTTTTGTTGTAGTCCCACTTAATTTTTGCTTTTGATGCCTTTGCTTTAGTGTCAAATCCAAAAAAAAACTTTCCCAACACCAATGTCAAGGAGATTACCCCCTATGATTCCTCTAGGAGTTTATGATGCACAACTATATACTTTTGCCTTAGATTCATCAAACATTAACATTTTGTCATCTCTTTTTCCTTTTCTCTTTTTTACACACACACATACATAGTTTTTATCTAAACCATTTGAAAGTAAGCTTCAGACTTCAAATACTTTTTCAACATGCATTTCCCCCAAATAAGAACATTAGCAATAATTCCATATCATCCAATATTTAAAACAAAATTTAAAATTCTACCAATTGTCTTAAAATTATCCTTTTGAACTGAGAGTCAATCAAGATTCACACATTGTATTTGGTTATTATGTCTTTTAAGTCTTTTTAAAATTTTTAGGAATCACCCTTTTTATGACATTTCAATTTTGAAGAGTCTAGGATAGTAGACATATACCATATGCCATATCCTGAATGTGTTTGATTAACTTATAGTGTCATTTCTATAACTTGGAATTAGGGCTAAAGACTTAATTAGATTCTTATGTTTGTAAGTGATCACATATTTATAAGTGGTTGTACTTCATAATATAATACATATATAATATATATATTGGAAAACTCGGCAGTGCCCACAGGACTGGAAAAGGTCACTTTCATTCCAATCCCAAAGAAAAGCAATGCCAAAGAATGTTCAAAGTACTGCACAATTGCACTCATCTCACACTCTAGCAAAGTAATGCTCAAAATTCTCCAAGCCAGGCTTCAACAGTATGTGAACTGTGAACTTCCAGGTGTTCAATCTGGTTTTCGAAAAGGCAGAGGAACCAGAGATTAAATTGCCAACATCCATTGGATCATCAAAAAAGCAAGAGAGTTCTAGAAAAACATTTGCTTTATTGACTATGCCAAAGCCTTTGACTGTGTGGATCACAACAAACTGGAAAATTCTGAAAGAGATGGGACTGCCAGACCACCTGACCTGCCTCCTGAGAAACCTATATGCAAATCAGGAAGCAACAGTTAGAACTGGACATGAAACAACAGACTGGTTCCAAATAGGAAAAGGAGTACGTCAAGGCTGTATATTGTCACCCTGCTTATTTAACTTATATGCAGAGTACATCATGAGAAACACTGGGCTGGATGAATCACAAGCTGGAATCAAGATTGTCAGGACAAATATCAATAACCTCAGATATGCAGATGACACCATTCTTATAGCAGAAAGCGGAGAACTAAAGAGCCTCTTGATGCAAGTGAAAGAAGAGAGTGAAAAAGTTGGCTTAAAATTCAACATTCAGAAAACTTAAGATCATGGCATTTGGTCCCATCCCTTCATGGTAAATAGTTGGGGAAACAATGAAAATAGTGAGAGACTTTTATTTTGGGGGGCTCCAAAATCACTGCAGATGGTGACTGCAGCCATGAAATTAAAAGACAGTTGCTCCTTGGAAGAAAAGCTATGACCAACCTAGATAGCATATTCAAAAGCAGAGACATTACTTTGCCAACAAAGGTCCATCTAATCAAAGCTATGGTTTTTCCAGTAGTCATGTATGGATGTGAGAGTTGGGCTATAAAGAAATCTGAGCACTGAAGAATTAATGCTTTTGAACTGTGGTGTTGGAGAAGACTCTTGAGAATCCCTTGGACTGTAAAGAGATCCAACCAGTCAATCCTAAAGGAAATCAGTCCTGAATATTCATTGCAAGGACTGATGCTAAAGCTGAAACTCCAATACTTCAGCCACCTAATGCGAAGAACTGACTCACTGGAAAAGACACTGATGCTGGGAAAGGTTGAAGATGGACGGAGAAGGGGACGACAGAGGATGAGATGGTTGTATGGTATCACTGAGTCAATGGACATGAGTTTGAGTAAGCTCTGGGAGTTGGTGATGGATAGGCAAGCCTGGCGTGCTGCAGTCCATGAGGTCACAAAGAGTCAGACACGACTGAGTGACTGAAATGATCTAAATGAACTTTGGGAGAGCTAAATGTGAATTGTTTGTCTTTATTTCTGTCAACCTTATTTAAAGGAACCCCACAGCATCACTTTATATGCCCTAACTCATATTTATTTTGGTTTATAGCTCTTATCACATCCAACATTGTGGTAAATATTACTTTGTTGACTTGTTCCATTGTCTGCCTTTCCAACTAAGGCAGTAACTTCTATCTTGTCCACCGCTATATCTCCAAAGCCCATAATAAATTATGGTACATAGTAGAGCTCAGTAAATATTATTTACATAATTGAATAACAAACGATCAAGCCTCACTCCCTACTGCTGCATTTCCTGTTTCACGTGACAGAAACATTTTTCCCCTTACTTTTGACTTAATGCCCTAGTAAGCTGGATGTAATTTTTTTTATCATGTGCAGTCCCCACTCAAGGCATACATGGTATTATTGGATACGTGACCTTGCTTTTACAATCCTATAATGTTATTTCTTCTGAATACCACATGGTGGAGCCAGTTATGTGGGGAATGTAAATGCAGAACTTGCAGTAAGTTTGATAGGGCCTGAAAAGAAAGAAAGTGAAGTCTTTCAGTCGTGTCCGACTCTGCGACACCATGGACTCTAGCCTACCAGGCTTCTCCGTCCATGGGATTCTCCAGGCAAGAATACTGGAGTGGATTACTATTTCCTTCTCCAGGAGATCTTCCCGACCCAAGGATCAAACCCCGGTCTCCTGCATTGGAGGCAGACGCTTTAACCTCTGAGCCACCAGGTGATAGGGCCTGAAGTCACTGAAAAATAGGATTGCTTGGTTTCAGTTCAGTTCAGTTCAGTCGCTCAGTTGTGTCCGACTCTTTTCGATTCCATGGACTGCAGCATGCCAGGCTTCCCTGTCCATCACCAACTCCTGGAGTCTACCCAAACTCGTGTCCATTGAGTCGGTGATGCCATCCAACCATCTCATCTTTTGTCGTCCCCTTCTCCTCCTACCTTCATTCTTTCCCAGCATCAGGGTTTTTTCAAATGAGTCAGCTTTTCACATTAGGTGGCCAAAGTATTGGAGTTTGAGCTTCAGCATCAGTCCTTCCAAAGAACACCCAGGACTGATCTCCTTTAGAATGGACTGGCTGGATCTCCTTGCAGTCCAAGGGACTCTCAAGAGTCTTCTCCAACACCACAGTTCAAAAGCATCAGTTCTTTGGCGCTCAACTTCCTTCACAGTCCAATTCTCACATCCATACATGACTACTGGAAAAAACCATAGCCTTGACTAGACGGACCTTTGCTGGCAAAGTAATGTCTCTACTTTTCAATATGCTATCTAGTTTGGTCATAACTTTCCTTCCAAAGAGTAAGCGTCTTTTAATTTCATGGCTGCAGTTACCATCTGCAGTGATTTTGGAGCCCCAAAAAATAAAGTCTGACACTGTTTCCACTATTTCCCCATCTATTTCCCATGAAGTGATGGGACCAGATGCCATGATCTTCATTTTCTGAATGTTGAGCTTTAAGCCAACTTTTTCACTCTCCTCTTTCACCTTCATCAAGAGGCTTTTTAGTTCCTCTTCACTTTCTGCCATAAGGGTGGTGTCATCTGCATATCTGAGGTTATTGATATTTCTCCTGGCAATCTTGATTCCAGCTTGTGCTTCATCCAGCCCAGTGTTTCTCATGATGTACTCTGCATATAAGTTAAATAAGCAGGGTGACAATATACAGCCTTGACGTACTCCTTTTCCTATTTGGAACCAATCTGTTGTTTCATGTCCAGTTCTAACTGTTGCTTCCTGACCTGTATACAGGTTTCTCAAGAGGCAGGTCAGGTGGTCTGATATTCCCATCTCTTCCAGAATTTTCCACATTTATTGTGATCCACACAGTCAAAGGCTTTGGCATAGTCAATAAAGCAGAAATAGATGTTTTTCTGGAACTCTCTTGCTTTTTCAGTGATCCAGCAAATGTTGGCAACTTGATCTCTGGTTCCTCTGCCTTTTCTAAAACCAGCTTGAACCTCTGGAAGTTCACGGTTCACGCACTGTTGAAGCCTGCCTTGGAGAATTTTGAGCATTACTTTACTAGTGTGTGAGATGAGTGCAGTTGTGCAGTAGTTTGAGCATTCTTTGGCACTGCCTTTCTTTGGGATTGCTTGGTTTTGATGGATTTTTGTAGCTAGATATGTTAAGGCAACTTCTCAACAAAAAAGTTTTTTGAACTTGTTGATGTTAAAAGGGTTAAATGTATGAGTCAACTCAGAGGGAACTGTTGCTCACATGTCTTCTCTGATGGCTGGAACCATAGATAATTTCATTCAATTCCTCTGTGATTACTACCATCCTCAGAATCTTTTTCTGGATGGTGTAATGCAATAAATAGAATATAGATTATGCTCCAGAAACAATCCAGATCTCAATGGATTGAAACACAAAAGGGTATATTTCTTGTTCAAACTACATGTGCAACAAGAGAGCCTTTGGGGACACTGCTCAGCGGTTGGCATTGCCTGCCCTCCTGGACACAGCTGATGGGCAGCCACTAGTTGATACTATGGCAAGTGAAAAATACAACTGTGAAGAGTCTCACATGAGCAATATATGCCAAACTTGGAAGTGATACAATTCACTGGCGGGAACTCAGACATACTCAACCACAGAGAGCTAGGAAGTACATCTGTATCACATGGCTGGAAGGCAGAGTGTGAGATGTATTTGGTGAGCAGCAATAACAATTACAATTGGCTTTGAGGAACTACTCTTGTTTTAGCCCCAGAGAGTGCTACTGTAAAGCCTTCAGCACATACTGTTACATCAGAGAGATCAGGAGGCTTAAGAGATAGAGAGACATCCCAGATGTTTTGATGATACTGAGAATCAGTGATATGCTGCTATAGGACCCATAAGGTGAGGTACTCTCTCTGTTACTGTGCACCAATGATTTCAGATGTCTTAGACCAGTTTTAAATGAAAAAAAGCCACCAACACCTGGATTCCATTCTCTTCATTTGATGAGATCTGCCAAGGTGCATTAAAGTACCCCTTAGATTAGATCTAAATTGGTCAGCTAAAACTTTATATAATGTCGATCTCATTATATATTGCTTATTGTTTCAAAATGATAATTTTAAGATGCTTAGATAAAATACATCTTTATGAAAGTATTAATCTTGTTCATTCAGTCTCACAATGTGGGTACATTATGCAAATATTGGTGGGCCATTTAGGATTAATTCTGACTGCATTAAATGAAAACTTTAAAGTCCTATAAAAAATAAGTAATATAGAAGCAGCTTTCTCTTACACATAACAGAAGTCCAGAGACAGGATATTTTGGGCTAGTATGCCAACCCCACAAAGTCCTTGGAGATCTAGACTCTTTCTAGTAACCATGGTTTCCTTAGAGTATGACTCTGTCCTCATAGCACACAATGGCTGGTAGAGCTCCAGTCATCATATCCACATTCCAGGTGGCAGAATGAGGGGAAAGAATGATCAAAGTGTATACATCACCTGTATTTTAAGATGCTTTCCAAGAGGTTACACAAAACACTGCCACTTCATTTCATTGGCTAGGAGTTAGTCATATGGCCATACAGAAGTCATATGACTTCTGGGAAATACATAGTCTTTTAGCTGGGTATCATTTATTGCCCTGAATAAGACTAGGGGTCCTAAGATTAAGGAAGAGGAAAAGACAATCAGCAATTTGTCTGAATTGGGTTACTTGAGTCGTAAACCAGTGCTGACTCTGGTAATTAGCTGACTGGCTTGCTTTGCCAGCTTCACTGAGAACCAGCTTTAAGAGCCCATGTGCTTTCTAACTGGGGTCTGGTAAAAAATCCTAAACATGGCCAGCAAGTTTGAAACTAAATGTAACAGAGCACAGGAAAAGACTTGTGAGTCCAGAGCTGTTTAAGGATGCTCCAAACAAGTCCAGACCTTGGGGGGCTCAATCCCTGCGATTTACACCAAACACAAACATTCCTGCCCTGAGGATCCCGGGTATAGTTTATCCCATCTTCAAAAATAGAAGCCTCCTCTTGCCTACTCCTCCCCCTTCCTTTTTATAAACCAATCAGTCTATTAGACATTCTATCAAAATTTACTTCCTTTACTTGCTTAATAAACTACAACTGTGGCTTAGCAATACATGAGAAATCCACCAGAAACAGAGGACAAATTAGATAATTGACTCCTTTTACAGGCCTTTCCTTAGACTCTGATGTTGTGAGGACAGAAGAGCTATGGACAAGGCTAGCAAGATGACTAGCACTGCTCCCTGCCTCCTCTCCTGGCCTTGTTGATTCTCAAACTATGCTTTGCAGTATTGCATTCTGCTCGGGCCCACTGACAGGCTCCAAGGGAGCAGAATGGAACTGTGTCCTGGTCTCCCTCCTCTGAAACTTCCTCTTAAGACACTGCATCTCAACAAGCCCCAAGTGACAGAGAACAGGAAGACACAACATGGTTTCTCTCAAACCGGAAGTAACCGAATCCGATAACTGACCTTGTTAACTACTTTGTTGCTAGGGAAAAGACTCCCCGTTATTGCTTCCTAAAAGAAAGAACAACAGTTTAAAAACCAACTTAAAATTTATATCCCATAGCAAATCACATATTTTAGTTATTGTCACATACTTGGAGGCAATATTTTTTCCTAGGGAGTAAGCATATCAGGAAGTAGGACTATCCAAAGGAAATCATCTGTGGTCTCTTACTGGAATTTTATTTGACTCTCTACTTCTCTCCCCACCACTACTCTCTAACTTCCCATTCTTTCTGTCCTCAGTCACATCACAGTTGTCGCTGCCTTGATAACTTTGCAAGAACTTTCCCTTTGCCAGCCAGGCTCTTTGCTTAGATCTTTGATGTCTGGTCACTTCCTGTCATTCAAGTCCAGTTTAAATGCCACCTCATCTAAGAAAACGTTTTCTCATCCACTTTTAGGAGCTCAACCCCATCACTCTCTGCCACTGTCTTACTTCTATCACAACATTTATTGTCATCTAATAGTTTCCTGTTTATGTACTTGGTTATTGCCTGGCCCTCCTCCAGTAGGATGGGGGCTTCCAGTTTCCACCTAGCATCTCATCATATCTGGTAAACTATTCTTCACCTCACTGGTGTTCAGAGTAGGGCAGATTTTCTCAGCCTTGACAATATTAACATCTGAGGCCACTTGATTTTTTGTTGAGGGACCTGTCCTGTGTATTGTGGGATGTTTAACAATATTGCCGGCCTCTATCTATTCAGTTCAGTTCAGTTGCTCAGTCGTGTCCGACTCTTTGCGACCCCTCGAATGGAAGCATGCCAGGCCTCCCTGTCCATCACCAACTCCCGGAGTTCACTCAGACTCACGTCCATCAAGTCAGTGATGCCATCCAGCCATCTCATCCTCTGTCGTCCCCTTCTCCTCCTGCCCCCAATCCCTCCCAACATCAGAGTTTTTTCCAATGAGTCAACTCTTCGCATGAGGTGGCCAAAGTACTGGAGTTTCAGCTTTAGCATCATTCCATCCAAAGAAATCCCAGGGCTGAATTCCTTCAGAATGGACTGGTTGGATCTCCTTGCAGTCCAAGGGACCCTCAAGAGTCTTCTCCAACACCACAGTTCAAAAGCATCAATTCTTCGGCGCTCAGCTTTCTTCATAGTCCAACTCTCACATCCATACTTGACCACAGGAAAAACCATAGCCTTGACTAGACGAACCTTTGTTGGCAAAGTAATGTCTCTGCTTTTGAATATGCTATCTAGGTTGGTCATAACTTTTCTTCCAAGGAGTAAGCGTCTTTTAATTTCATGGCTGCAGTTACCATCTGCAGTGATTTTGGAGCCCAGAATAATAAAGTCTGACACTGTTTCCACTGTTTCCCCATCTATTTCCCATGAAGTGATGGGACCGGATGCCATGATCTTCATTTTCTGAATGTTGAGCTTTAAGCCAACTTTTTCACTCTCCTCTTTCACCTTCATCAAGAGGCTTTTTAGTTCCTCTTCACTTTCTGCCATAAGGGTGGTGTCATCTGCATATCTGAGGTTATTGATATTTCTCCCAGAAATCTTGAGTCCAGCTTGTGCTTCTTCCAGCCCAACATTTCTCATGATGTACTCTGCATATAAGTTAAATAAGCAGGGTGACAATATACAGCCTTGACGTACTCCTTTTCCTATTTGGAACCAATCTGTTGTTCCATGTCCAGTTCTAACTGTTGCTTCCTGACCTGTATACAGGTTTCTCAAGAGGCGGGTCAGGTGGTCTGATATCCCCATCTCTTCCAGAATTTTCCACATTTATTGTGATCCACACAGTCAAAGGCTTTGGCATAGTCAATAAAGCAGAAATAGATGTTTTTCTGGAACTCTCTTGCTTTTTCCATGATCCAGTGGATGTTGGCAATTTGGTCTCTGGTTCCTCTGCCTTTTCTAAAACCAGCTTGAACAACTGGAAGTTCACGGTTCACGTATTGCTGAAACCTGGCTTGGAGAATTTTGAGCATTACTTTACTAGCATGTGAGATGAGTACAATTGTGCGGTAGTTTGAGCATTCTTTGGCATTGCCTTTCTTTGGGATTGGAATAAAAACTGACCTTTTCCAGTTCTGTGGCCACTGCTGAGTTTTCCAAATTTGCTGGCATATTGAGTGCAGCACTTTCACAGCATCATCTTTCAGGATTTGAAATAGCTCAACTGGAGTTCCATCACCTCCACTAGCTTTGTTCGTAGTGATGCTTTCTAAGGCCCACTTGACTTCACATTCCAGGATGTCTGGCTCTAGGTCAGTGATCACACCATCGTGATTATCTGGATCATGAAGATCTTTTTTGTACAGTTCTGTGTATTCTTGCCACCTCTTCTTAATATCTTCTGCTTCTGTTAGGTCCATACCATTTCTGTCCTTTATCGAGCCCATCTTTGCATGAAATATTCCCTTGATATCTCTGATCTTCTTGAAGAGATCTCTAATCTTTCCCATTCTGTTGTTTTCCTCTATTTATTTGCATTGATCGCTGAGGAAGGCTTTCTTATCTCTTCTTGCTATTCTTTGGAACTCTGCATTCAGATGCTTATATCTTTCCTTTTCTCCTTTGCTTTTCGCTTCTCTTCTTTTCACAGCTGTTTTTAAGGCCTCTCCAGACAGCCATTTTGCTTTTTTGCATTTCTTTTCCATGGGGATGGTCTTGATCCCTGTCTCCTGTACAATAGATGGTCCCTAGTTGTGAGAACCAAAAATGTCTCCAGACTTGGCCAAAACTTCTGGGGAACAAAATTGCCTTTAATTGAGGAATGATGGTTTAGGCTGCTGGCTGTGTTGTTGCTTTAGTATTCAGGAGGCAACATTTTCTCAGAGTGATAATCGCTGTCATTTATTGAATATCTACAGATATCGGGCACTGTTCTGTGGGTTTACATTTGATCTTTACAACAACTCTTGTAATAGGTACTGTTACTATCCTCCTTTCCCAGATAGGGAAAATGAGGCACAGATGATTGATAAACTGGTCTAAGTTCATGCTGTTAGTGTGAAGTCCAGGACTCAAACCTAACACCAGGCTCCAGAACTCTGTGCTAACTGTAGTGGGTACCCCGGGGTGGGACCCTCCTTGCCTCAGGCTGCAGAAACTGGGCGTCAGATGGGCTACGCATCCCCCCAAAACCATATAGCCATTCATTCAGAGTGACCATGAGTAAGTGACAGCTTTCCTCTCCAAGCCTCTGTAAATAATAATAGTAACTTCATGCAGGATTGCTTTAGGAATTGACAGAATAGCACTCGTGAAAATTCTTATCCTGGTTTCTGGTACATCCTAAGTCCTGCATTCCTATCTCCTCTCCTTCCTTTGCCCTTGGCTCCAAGCACTGAAACCAGGCTTTAAATACTCTGGTCAGACAAGCCCCTGGGGAAATCTAGCCTTTAAGCAATCTGCAGGGTTTGTTGTTGACCGGGAGAGGAGAAAGACCCCGCCTTAGAAACAGCGGTCCAGGCCGGCATCTCCACTTCGGCTAATGACCAACAGCATAAACCATCAGCACTTTCCCATTAAGCCAGATGGGACTTTTAAATCTGTACTGATTAGATACCCCGGGGCCTGGCTGACAAGTAGTCTTCCGCGCTCCATTTCTTGATGTGAGTTAGTGAATTAATTGCCTGACCTATTGTTTTCTAACACGGCCAATTGAGTTTTCGGATGGATGGCAGCCGCGTTTTGGCCAGCAGGGGGCCTCCTTTGCTAACGTAACTGAATTGGTGCTGGCGCTTGCTGGCAGAGCCCCACCACAATTTGGGTACCTTTGAAGTTTGCTCAGAATAGAGGTTCGAAAAATGGGGTCCACCAACTCCTAGGAAGAGAATTCTGTGAACTTGGATAAGAAAAAAAAAAAAAAAAACTATGTGTGTATTTCCACTTACCCCCAACTGAAAGTTAGCATTTCTTCAATTATGAACGTAGACAATAAACCACTGAAATTTGTCAAACTCTCTATAGTTGCTGCAGAGATCTTGAAATATTGGTTAAATTCCTCCTAACTTCAAAAAATTATAGTAGCTATAAGACCTGTTTCTAGAACTTGTGATTAACACATTGAGAAAAAAGCAGACTTCATAAACTGATTGTTTTGTTGGTATTTTAATAACTGTCTTTTGATATCATTGTTTGCTTTGTACTTTTTTGTTATTTTATTTAAAACATTATTCTGAGAAGTAGCCCATGGACTCAGACCATCAAAGTGTTCATGCTACAAAAAAGCAAACAATGGCTGACAGTCTACGAGGCTCGTCTCTGGAGGGAAGAAGTTAGTCTTCAAGAGAATCTTTATACTTAACAATTTTGTGGTCATGACTCACCTTCGATCTCTTCCAGTGACATAAACATGTACCACAGTTCTAGCAAAACCATTAGCTACAATGCTTGGTGGTGGTTTAGTCGCTCAGTCGTGTCCAACTTTTGCAACCCCATGGACTGTAGCCCGCCAAGCTCCTCTGTTCATGGGATTCTCCAGGCAAGAATACTGGAGTTGGTTGCCATTTCCTTCTTCAGGGGATCTTCCTGACCCAGGAATCTGACCCAAGCTACAGTACTTGGTGGTGTATAATTTATATCAGGGGGAAACTTTGGTGTCTTCAGAATTGCATTGACTAAATTTTAGAGCTTCCAGGATGCCCATCATTCTGGCCTTGGGGAGGAAGGGGCCTAGCTTTTCCAGCTGCCTTTGACTTCATGTGTTTGTTATGCTTGGTTCATTTCCAGGGCTCAGGAATCTTCTGAAATAACAGGAGTTTCTCTCCACACTTAGCATTGAGATCCACTTGCTTTTCAGGGAGGAGGCCTCTACATTCTGTGATTCTTGCTTCCAGAATCAGTTTTTCTACTCCCACTGGAAAAATTCTGAAGTACCTGCACCAGAGGGGCTTCCCAGGGGCTCAGTGGTAAAGAATAAGCTGCCTGCCAGTGCAGGAGACACAGGAGACGAGGGTTCATTCCTTGGGTCAGGAAGATCCCCTGGAGTAGGAAATGGCAAACCTGCTCCAGTATTCTTGCCTAGAAAATTCCATGGACAGAGGAGCCTGGTGGGCTATAGTCCATGGGTTCACAAGAGTCAGACATGTCTGAACAAGCAGGCATCTGTACCAGAAGGACAAGAAGAAGTGAGCATGTAGAGAATTTTCCCCCCAGATTCTTCAGTTTCTTTTCCCTCAGGGCAGTGAGACCACAATGGGGAGATGGCCAGGCTGGGTCAGGCCCAGGTATCCAGTTTTCCTGCCTCACGCCCAGTGTATCCGGGCCCTGGCCTTAGAGTGAGTGAGTGAAAGTCGCTGAGTAGTATCTGATTCTTTGTGACCCCATGGACTATACAGACCATAGAATTCTCCAGGCCAGAATACTGGAGTGGGTAGCCTTTCCCTTCTCCAGGGAATCTTCCCAACCCAGGGATCAAACCTAGGTCTCCCGCATTGCAGGTGGATTCTTTACCAGCTGAGCCACAAGGGAAGCCCTTGTGGGCACTGGAACAACCCAGGTAATGAGTGTCCCCTCAGCACTTTCTCCTTCCGCTTTCCAAACCTCCTACTTTTTCTCCGCTGCCCCTTTCCTTGGTACTCCTCAGACCTGTCCTTTCATTCTCAAATCAATCCTTTTTCTTTATTGCCTAGAAGGCAATGATGAGACCAGCTGCAGCCGTAATAACAAAAAATAAAAATTGTCCCTGTATTTATTAAAGACCTATAACATGCAGGTATTAAATGAGGTGCTTTAACTGCATCCTTCTCATTCAATCCCCTAAACAGTTATCATCTGTTGGTAGTGCCCCGTCAAGAATTTATGTCCATCTGGCCTTCAGAATTTGATCTTATTTGGTAATAGGGTCTTTTGTGGATGTAATTAGTTAAGGATCAAGATGAGATCATCCCAGGTTAGCCTTGACCCTAAATCTAATGACTCATGTCCTTATAAGAAGAGGGGAGAACACAGACACAGAGAGATGTGAAGAGATGGCAGGGGTTGGAGTGATCCTGCCATCACCAAGAAATGTCAGGGGCTGAGGCAAGGAAGGATTCTTCCCTAGACTCTTCAGAGAGAACTTAGCCTCTTTGATATCTTGATTTCAGTCTCCTGGCCTCCAGAACTATAAGAGAAAAAGTGTCTGTTATTGTGAGCCCCCTAGTTTGTGGTACTTGTTACGAAAGCCATTGAAAACTGACACACCAGCCAATGAAATGGGTATTATGACCCTGATTTATCAAATGAACAAACTTAGGCTCAAAAATGCTTGCAAAGATTTGCAGTCAGTGGAGGACCTGGGATTTGAACCCCAGGTAACAAAGCGCCGAAGCCTCCCAACCTCCCTCCAGTAGCGTTGGATTCGATCAGCTGTTGACCTTGATGGTTGATTGGTCATTCATTTTCAGTTTGGAGGCAGCCCTGGGGCACCAGTTGTGGGGGGTGTGCTGTAACTGGGAGTAGAGGATTCCCAGGGGACTTCTGCCCCATCTGGGGAGGGAAGGTGAGAAGCAGGAGCAGCTCTCCATCCTCTTTTTGCTTAACTATTCTTGGAGTAAACCACATGAAACCTGCATTCCAGGACCATCCCTCACAGAGGTTTTCTCTCCTCGCATCATTTTCATTTCTATCTAAACTATTTAAGAGGGTTCTACAGATGTTCAAATAAGGAATCAAATCTCTCTCTGAGGCAGACCTCTTGTTACGGCAGGAAACCCTCATTTCCCAGAAGATTAGGGTCCAAAAGACTATTAGGAATTTTTTTTTTTTTAATATTAAAAGTGGCACCATACAAGGGTTGGCTAAAGTCATCTGTTGGTGAGCAGAGGGGGCTTGGTTTTGCCCACATGCACAACTTTTTTCATAGGAACATTTCTAAGAAGATAGGTATCTTCCCTTATTAAAAAAATCACTGAATTCCTGAGGTTCTTAAAGATCTTGCCATATTCTGCACACCAGGCTCTGTAGTGTGGTGTGAAGTTCCTAGGGACATTAGATACCTGTGGACCCTGGATGGTGTCAGCATGGTCCGTGGCTGGTCTGTGACTTGCTACAGTGATGCTGACAGGGATTCACTGAGGTCAGGTCACTCAGCTGACTCAGCTGGGAGTTTATCAATGTCCATCCCTTGGCTTGTCAAGAGTTACAAGGTTATATACACTGACAGGAAAGTTTTTATTTTAAAAAAAGTAGGATTTTGAAGACAAGGTTGATTTCAGTCTTAACAGTCCTGATACTGTCACTTTAGGTAAAACTCATCACAAGTTCAAATCCCAGTTCAGTTCTAACCAGGTGGGTGTCCTCAGGCAAGCTTCCCTGGGTTCTGAACCTTTCCGCTGTGAAAATACTAACCTTTCTCAAAGGCTTGTGGTGGACTGAAAGTCTAAAAGTCAAACAGAATATTAAAAAATGAGGAAAAGAAAAGTAATAAAAAGTGTGTGTCATCCCTTTCCCAGTTTAACACAGTTAGATGTGTTATATGATCTTGGAGCTAATTGCTGAAAGCAAGCAATGTGTTATCCTAAATGATTTTTGATTCCCTTCCTTTTATTTCCCATCTAATTCCTAGAGAATAGATGATGGAGAATAATAAGTTGCGTTGAGTTGGCAATTTTTGTACTTGTGTACATGAGTGTGCTATTATTAAACTTGTGAGATCAGGGGGTCTGCAAATGTGTAAAATGAGGTTTTCTAGTTGGGTTTTAGCCAGAACCCTTGAGCTCATTAATTACAGAATCCCAGTGTCTGCAGAAACTGAGATCAATGTCAGCTGATCCAACCTACCCATTTGACAGACAGAGAAATGGAGGCCAGAGAGCCCCCTGGATTCATTATTCTCATATGTAAATTGAGGGTGACAGTCCTTACTTCAGAAGATTTTTCTCTATTTTAAGAATGTAGAATTGTGTCTGGCATGTAATATAAATGTTTGAGAGGCAGCAATGCTTGTTAATAGAGAGAAAATTTGTATATCAGGCTGCTGGGTTCAATCTCTGGTCTTTTCCTCACTATTTTGTGACCTTGGGTGAAGTAACTAAAGTCCCTTTTCTCACAGAACTGTTGCAAGGATTAAATTAATTAATATACATAAAACAGTGCCTGACACATGGTGAGCACCATTCAGGAATTAATTTTTATTATTGTTATTTTTAAAGAGATTATGTGGTTTATATAAGACTGCCCACTCAGTAGCAGAGCCAAAAAAAGAATTTAAAAAATGTTGGCTCCTAGCTGTGTGTGCTCTACCAAACTAATGTTCCTCTCCAAGGAAACTAGTTTTGTGTAAGCAGAGGGTCCATTTATTACCTCTTTGAGGCCATTTCTGACTCCCATGATTATGATAGAGCTGAATTGTTTATTTCATCCCCCAGGATCAGAGTTTGCAGCACAGCTTAATCGATAAACTGTAAATAGGTTCATTAATAAGCTAGGCACATGCCCTGAGACTGAGAAAGAATCTCTGCCACTTGTCTCCATGAGGGGGCGCCAAAGGGAGACAGAAAGGTGGAAGGAAGAGGAAGAACTAGCTGCTTCCTGTTTGCCTCCTGTTCCTGCGGGTGTTGCCCAGCAGTGGCCCTTCACCGGAACCCCTCCGCAGAGGCAGTTGATTCCAGTTTGCACTTTTCCCAGTCTTTGCAGATACCCACTTGTCAGAGATCTGACTCTGTCTTCTGTGGTCCTGAGGCAGTAGCACCAGCTAAACTCCCTTCCAAACTCCTAAAACCTAACAATCCCAACCTCCTCTCCGTTCCCCAGCCCTAGGTGCTGGCTGCTTTGTACAACTATTACTCCTGTGATATTTCAGGGTCCCCCTTTTACTTTTTCCATTCTTTAATACCTAGTTTAAATTCTCACTGTTAGGATAATTGGGGTGATTTAGTTCTGACTGAGACTCTGGCTGATACACACATGAATATGCACATTCATATTTATGAATATGAATATAAAAATAATCCACAAATAGAGTCAATTCAAACGTCCTTAAACATCTCCTCTCTTTCTCTTTTCACACCCCATTCTGGATGTGGTGACATAAATTAGATCTACTTCAGGTTTACTCAATCACTTAGTTACTTCATTCCCTAGAGGAAAATACAATTATTAACAGGTGTCTGTGGCTCTAGAACTTTAAAAAATGCATTTACGTGTATGTATATATATATATATATATACATACACATACACACACACTCATCTATTGTAGAGTACGATCACTTAATGAAAGCATAATGAAATAATATAGCATAAATATAACCATATATTAACATTTAAAAGTCCTTTCTTTTCTAAGAGAATTGATCTCTTCCATTTTAAAATCTTTATTAGGATTAGATCCCAATTCTCTAATTTTAATCTGTTCATGCTTCTTTTCATCACTCAAAATTATATACTCACCTTTCAGTTCTTTCATTTTTTTCTTTGACATAACTTATGTCAAGTATATAGTAATGGGACAGTAGATGAATGTGAAAGACATGGTGGAAGAGTTCAGAACAGGAAAAAATCACTTTAAATGAAGAAGCCAGCAAAGGCTTTCCAGAGAAGATGGAATTTGGGCTGAATCTTGGCAGAGCACTTGGACTTGAAATAACAGAAGCAAAAAGCCAGAAAGGACATTGAGAGGTCTGAGCTATGTGACCCAGATTCTCTATTACAGGTAAACAAGTTGCTTTCTGTATCGTAGAGCAGGATTATACAAAATTCACTTATGAGGTAGGTCCATGAGGGGAAGTTTAAAACTAAGGGTGGACTCAAGGAGAAAAATGTTTGTTTCTCTAGTTTATACTGTCATTTACAAGATACTGTAAAATTCATGCTCTTCTTTCTTTATCCTTTCCACAGCTCTGACATTTTCTCTTTCCCATTCAATATTCCTCAAGACTCCTCTACCCTCCTCAAAAACCCCAAACCCGCCCCCAACAAACAAACAAGAAAAATATTTTTAATTTCTTTTTTTTATTGACCTGAATTTGCAGACCCTGGTCTTACATTCAAAGTTAAACAGCCCTGTTGCATTATTATTGGTAATCCCTTTAGATTTTTCCTTAACATCTCAATGAAATTCTCTCATAAATCCCCTTCTTTGCTGACCAAGTGCTGTGCAGTTGCTGATTTTGCAAGATACGTGCTAATGTAAAGAATGCCTCCTTTGAGTCTCTTTATCATTTGGTTGCTCCCTGCTCCACCTTCTCCATATTTATGTCCTTATCAGAGCTGCACACAGTATTTCAATGAGCCTCAGTGTTCTTCCTGCCATGCCAAAATATTGACTGTAATCCGATAGTTGATTTCAAAATTGGTTTGGGAGCTTCTTTTTCTCCTTGTGGTCAAAATAGCTTGCCTTGTAAATGCCAGAATATATTTTTTGCAGATTAGGATTTTTTTTTCTTAAACAAGGAACGACGTCGAATGCTTTCCGGAAAGGTGTTTGAATTCTTTGGATAGCCTGCTTCAGCCATTAACATTTTCCTTTGCAGTTTAACCTCACAGATTTGCAGGACAGTTTCCCTGCTGAAAATTTCTGCTGATTTCTTTATAATTAAACATAACTTTCTTAGCAATTCTTACATTCAAGCTATGGCTTAGAGCTTCAAAACACTTTTCCCTCGCTGTTGAAATCATGAAGTCTGTGGTCTCCCACATCTTTTCTAAAAGCCTCTCTTAACAGAGAAGAAGCCTTCACAGCTTCTATCCTATTCAGCTGTTGCCACTGATAATTTCAAAGACATATTCACAGACTCGGCTCTGCATCAGGCAGCTGTTACGTGGTTACTGCGTGTTTGTGTGAGAACTGGTGGCTCCGTATCTCCTTTCAAGTTTCCACTTGCATGTAGAATTGTCTGTTTGAGAAAGGGTTTCTGCTTTCTCTCCAGCACAGCATGTTTCCTGTTTTCCTTGGGAGGGCTCTGTATTGTAATCATTTTTCCATTCTAGCTCCTTCTAGGCTGATTTACTTAACTGTTTTGCTGCCTTCTCTGTGTCAAAATTTGCATTTCTGCAGTAAGACTTGGGGTGTTTATTTCAAGTAAGTATAGCATGTTTCACTTCTGTCTCATTCCTATCATTTCTCTGTACTCCATTTATCTCTACACACGTCACATCATTCCAGACCTACGACCTGAAATCTTAGTTCTGCTTTTCTAAGTGCTCGGATTGACATCAAGATGATTTATAAAGCGCTTTCATCCCAGTACCACAGGCCAGTGATACCATCAGGTTGGCAGCTTCTGAACTGTTTACCTGGACTTGCCTATTGATGAAGGCCACTGTCCAATGCTGCTCATTCCCTGTGTGCCATCCAGGAAGCTCTGGTTTATAAGCCAGTCATTTACGATGAGCATCATTTCAGTCATCATTGCATGATGTGCCTTTGGCACATTTTGGATTCACGTTCATAGACTGCAGTCACCCGTAATTAAATCCTACCTCTGTTGCATGAATTATTTTATCTAGTCATATTTAATTCACCTCCTTCTTCTTTTGGAAATCTCTGGTGAGCTTCAGGCTTCATCCTGTGGATCTTTTGTCTGTTTCTGAAGCTGAAGCTAGATTGATTACACATTGTAGCCTTTGAATACTTTGTGCTAGTCCTCACACCAGAAATAAAAAGCAAACTACTACCAGTCTACTCTTCTAGTTTCTTTCTTTTGTGGTACCCAAGATTTGATGGTAATTCTCTTGAAGATGGCTAACTGTTCCTCTAGACTGGTTGTTCTCAACCAGGATGATTTTATTCCCTGGGGACATTTAGCAATTTCTGGAGACATTTTTTTATCGTTTATCACTGATGATGGGGTGATATTGACGTCTAATGTGTGGAAGCCACAAATGCTACTAAATGTCCAACAAAGCACATGACAGCTCCTCATGACAATGGCTGTTCAGCCCCAAATTTCAATAGTATGGAGGCTGAGAAACACTGCACTAGACCATATGATTCTAGATGTACTTAAAATGTGGTGGTGATGTATCTTGACACGTCCCTTCCTAAACCCCTGATGCCTGTTCTCTGGGTTCAGGCACCATCAGGCTCTCCTTTGATAACACGTGTATGTGTTCAACTCCAGATAAAATTTGGATTATGCACCTGAATGATTGAGGTTACATGTGCAGAGCCCAGATTTGCTATTAATCATTGCTACTTTCTTAATTTAGGTACATATGATTCTTTTAATGGGAAGAGAAATGATGCAGTCAGCCAGTGTAAATTTCATTCATTCATCCCCAAATATTTCTGGGGTGACTATGATGACAAGCACTGTGCGAGGTGCTGGGAATAGCAATGAACAACAGTTGCAGCAAGCAGAATCTTTGTTACCGCGTGTGGGATCTTTTTTTTTTAAGTTGCTGTATCTAACAACTATTAGTTGTTGTTGTTGTGCAGCCGCTCAGTCTACTTTGTGGCTCCATGGACTGCAGTATGCCAGGCTTCTCTGTCCTTCACTATCTCCCAGAGTTTACTCAGACTCATGTCCGTTGATGCCATCCAATCGTCTCATCCTCTGTCACCCTCTTCTTTCATCTTCAGTCTTTCCCAGCAGATTGGGAAAGGGTCTAATCTAATGAGCCAGCTTTTCACATCAGGTGGCCAGAGTATTGAAGCTTCAGCTTCAGCATCAGTCCTTCCAATGAATACTCTTAGCTGTGGCGTGTGGGATCTAGTTCCCTGCCCAGGGACTGGACCTGGGCTCCCTGCATTGGGAGCACCGATGGACTGGACCACCAGGGAAGTTCCTGGGAGCTGGCTAGACAAGGGAGGCCGGAGAAGACCTCTCCAATGAGGTGACATGCTGGCTTTGGAGGAGCCAGTCCTGCGGAAGCAGAGGTGGAGGGGAGGGCCTGTGGGAAAGACAGGACAGGGTTAGAGCTAGCTGGATTTGTGGGAAAGACTGTCAAGCAGAGGGACAATGGGACCACCTGAGGGCAGAAAGAAAGAAAAGAGCTATCCCATGCAAGCCCTTGAATGCCACTGAATAGAGTAGATTTTATTCAGAGTGGTTTGGCAACCCCCCCCCCCAACCCCCGCCCCAAACCATGCCTGGTAATCTCCATCAACCCTTCCTGCCCTCATTCTTTAATTGCTGTTTCCACAATACTAGTTAAATGACATACAACCTATAATAGACATTCTGAAGCTGCCTTCACACTGGAGACCTTTAGAAGGGCAGTGATATCATCCAACCAGCATTTTAAAACATCATTCCAGCTGGTGTGTGGAGAACAGGAAGAGAAGAGAATAAGGTAAAGGAAGAGCATGAAACTAGCTGATGCAGAAGTCGAGGTCTGGGCAAGGCTGATGGCAGTTGAGGTGGAAGGAAGGAGCAGGTTTTGAGCCATGTACTGACAAGTCTACAAATCTGTTGGGTTGAATTTGGAGGGAGTTGAGGAAAGGGAGGAGCCATAGCAATGCTGGGACCACAGAACTACTCAGTAAAGGGGATACAAGGACTCTGGGTCCTCTATTGGCCACAAACATTGGCCAAAAAAACCCCTCCCCCTCATCCTCACTCTGAGTTATGCCTGAAGGTGAGGAGAAGAACAGGAGCAGTTCATTCAGTCAGTCATTAGCCCTGACTCACCTGGCCTAGCAAGGTGGTGCTAGAGAAGGCCAGAGGCAGAGAAGAGGGAGAAGGACAGTGGGCAGGAGAAGTCATTCAGAGAGCAAGAGTGTGGTATATGGGGGAGGTGCTATGTCTGGTCCCAACACGTGGGCCATAGCTTCCTTCAAAGACAAAGACTCCATTTCTGTGTCTCTTGCTTTTTCAGACAATTGCCAAAGGGGATAGGTTGGGGAAAGACAGTGACTGGGGGTGAGGACTGGCCCAATCTGCCCTCCTTGGGGAAGAAGAGAGCATGGAATAGGAACAACAGAACTACCGCTCTTTCTCCCCCTTGCTGGGGATGGTGGGACAGTCCTACTTCCATCCTCTTTAGACTATTTGGCACGTATGTCACTCAGTAACCCACACAAAAATGAATGCAAATCATTTCATTTATGGCCCCATTCCCCATAGTTTACTTCCCTGGTGGCTCAGATGGTAAACAGTCTGCTTTCTATGCGGGAGACCCAGGTTTGACCCCTGGGTCGGGAAGATCCCCTGGAGAAGGAAGTGGCAACCCAATCCAGTACTCTTGCCTGAAGAATCCCATGGACAGAGGAGCCCGGTGGGCAGTAGTGTATGGGGTCAAGAAGAGTCAGACACAACTGAGCGACTAACACTTTCACTTTCTCCTTAATTTAAGGAAGCTAGCAGTGGGTCAGAGGTATCCCTCAAAGTATAAATTATTCTGTATTTAGAGACCAAGTTTGAGGGGCCTGAATGGTTTAGAATATATCAACTTGAACTTAGAACAAAAGGTAATGTACTTCAATCACAGGCTGAAGTCTGAGAGTATCCTTGACTCTGGCTCTGGGGAGTCAGCTATCATGTTTCTTGGGTAATCTACACATGACCTTTTCAGTTGTTTTCATCTAGAGAAAATGGTTTCAATCTCTTTCACCAGAGGAACATAGTCTTTTTATTATTTTCTTTATTGTTTCTGAGATGTGTGAGATTTCCTATGTGCTCAGAGTGGTTCTTTGGAAATCAAGTGAGACCATTCCCATCAATGTTCCACACTTTACATCCAAATGAGGATTTTACTCTTCCTCAGCCCTGATCGTAACTGGAGCCTTTCCCCAGACTACTCTACCAGCTCAGTTACTTTGTCAACCTGAGTCAAGGTGTAACGGGTATCAGTGTGAAGGGATGGAGGTGAGATAACTATAGGTCCAGTCAAGGGGAATCATTGCCCAGATTCCAAAACCATGACTGTTAGAGAGTCAAGTTCACTGAATTCTGGCTTGTCTACAAGAATTCTTTGGAAAACAACCCAAAAAATTGCCCCAAATCTCTCTTGCTGTGTCTGTCTCTCTCTCTCTGTTTCTGTCCCTGTCTCTCTCTATATATGCGTGCGTGTGTGCTGTCTCTTTAGTTGTGTCCGACTCTTTGTGACCCTGTGGACCATAGCCCACCAGGCTCCTCTGTCCATGGGATTCTCTGGGCAAGAATACTGGAGTGGGTTGCATGTCCTCCTTCAGGAGACCTTCCCGACCTAGGGATCAAACTCAAGTCTCTTGCATTTCCTGCATTGGCAGGCAGGGTCTTTACCACTAGTGCCACCTGGGAAGGCCCCCTGTCTCCATATGTATACCTATTATATCACTATTATATCTATCAATCTATATATCACTATTAAGGTAGGCACATATGGCAATAAATATGCTTCTCTTAGTGCACAGAATGTGTAGGTAAAGTAGTTTGGTTTGTTTTTTTTTTTTAAGGTGCTTTTTAAAACTACAGTTACCTAAAGCCAATGTTTATAAGAGACTGAACAATTTCTCTGAAGTAGATTGCCCTCTGTTTATCTGAAAGACAAGTGTCCCTTTTCTCTTCCCATCCTGCCCCCTCTCACCTCTGGTCTGAAAGAACAGGAAAAGAGCATGAAGCTACTTTCCAAAAGAAATGAGGTGAAGAGCAAAGGCGAGAAGAGGGACTGAGAAATGGCCCAAGTGAAAAATCAGCGATGTCAGGGTGGCGGCAGTGGTGGTGACGCTGGTATGGTTGTGCTGAGGACAGAAGGACTCTTAAGGGAGGAAAATTTAACACTGAAATGTAAAGCCTTTTGTTTTCTAGTGCTGTAGGGGAAACACTCCGTTGCTTTTCTGGCTGCCTCTTTTCCATCCTGACTTGAGCTCCAACAAATCAACAAAGTCTGCTCTGTCCTCAGATGCCTGGTTATGTGGTGTTTGAGGCCAAGAGGACGAGGAAGCTGAGTTTCTCATATGGGTCACGTTGGAGCAGAAAGCTAAGAACAGCTGCATGGGACTGAGAATTTATAGGAGCAGAAAATTTAAAGCAGAAGTGCTCTTAAGAACCTAAGACATCAGGAATTCAGAAAAATCCTGACAAGGGCATTGGACTTGTGCAGGAAAGGGAGTTCCTCTTAACTATATATACATCTGAAAGAATGGGTCCTTCAGCGGATATCTGAGTTACTTAACATTCAAATGAGTGTGAAGGTAGAACCAGCTATCTCAGGAATGCACATGTAACTTGAGAGGTAAAGCACATCGGAGTCATGTATTCACTATTCAATAAATGTAGGAGTAAATGCTACAAACCAGACCCAGTGGCATATGATGGAAACAGGTCAGACAGTCCCTAACTTTACAGAGTTTCCTTTAGTGAGGGATGAGTAAAAGAAAACATAGGGAGAGATGATAAACATTTAACCCAATGAATGGTTCAAATAATGATAGGTTCTATTCAATGTTAATAATGAAAGTGAAAGTCGTTCAGTCATATCCAATTCTTTGCAACCCCATGGACTGTACAGTCAATGTAATTCTCCAGGCCAAAATACTGGAGTGGGTAGCCTTTCCCTTCTCCAGGGGATCTTCCTAACCCAGGGATCGAACCTAGGTCTTCCTCATTGCAGGCAGATTCTTTACCAGGTGAGCCACAAGGGGAAGCCCAGTGTTAATAATGGGAGTACTGTGATAAAAAATGCCAAGGTGGGATATTTTGGGTGGGGTAGTCAATGAGGTCTCCTCAGGAAGTGATATTTAAGCTGAAACCTAAAGGCTGAGAAACAGCCCTCCATACAGCGAGCAATGGGAAAAATACTCTAGGAAAAGAAGCAGCAAGTGTCTGAGGTGGAAAGAGATCAGAAATTTCCAGGAATTCATAGAAGACCAATGACCAAAATTAATGAGAAAATTTGAAACAGTTGTGCAATGAAGTTGAAGAATTAGACTATGATCATTCAAAGCTTTGTAGGCCAAATAATGGAGTTCATATTTCCTTTTAAGCCCAATGGGAAGTCCCTGAAGGATTTTAAGGGACTGATATGATATCCTCTGATGCTGTAAAGAGAACAGATTGACAAAGAGCAAAAATGGAAACAGCAAGACCAAAAAAAAAAAAAGGCTATTTCAGACATCTAAATAGGAGATGAGCAGAATGGTGGGCATACGATGAAGATGTGAGGGTGGTGGGGGGTATAGTTTGGAAGTAGTATAATTAATCAGACTTGATGGATTGGATGTGAAGCATGAGAAAAATTGAGGGAATCGCTCGTTCAACAATAAGTGCTGAGTCAATATGTGTCCATCACTTCTCTCTTTGTTTGGGACCATCAACCATGAAAAAATAGACAAAGATCCTTTCCCTTGTGGAGTTTACATTTAACCAGAATCACTGGCTTGAGCAACTAACTGGATAGAGTTGTTATGTCTTTTCCTTGGTCGAGGAAGGCTGAGGAAGAAAGAGGAGTTTCAGGTAATTAAAAGTTCTTTTTCGGCCATTTTGAAAATATCTGTGTGACACCCAATGAAGAATTCCAGCAGTGAGTGGAGTCTGGATTTTAGAAGAGAGTTTGGAGGAATACTTGTGGATTGAGGAGTAATCAGCATATAAATGGCATTTAGAGAGCTCTAAACCCTTGAGAATGGATGTTGCCCTTGAAGACAGGCTGTAAAAAAGGAGAAAATAAGGCTGTGGCTGAGAAGTGAGCAACTCCAGCATTTAATGCTTGGCTAGAAGAGGGTGTGCCACAAAGGAGCCAAAGAGACTGTGATTAGTGAGTAAAGAGGAAAACCAGGAAACTGTTGGGATTAGGGATCAAGAGAGGAGGGCTTCCATGGTGGCTCAGGATTGCTGTGAAGCTGAAGTAAGGTAATTCGCATAAACTCCTAGATCAGTTCTGGTCCATTCAGTGACACAAGTTATAATTTCTTTCCACCTTTTGTCCTCCCCTACTGGAAACAGTGAGGCACATGTGGAAACCACCCTGGAAAACTTGCTGTGTCTAATAATCCTTGCCCCCCACCTCTGCCCCCAGCAACAAATCCCCCACCTTGCTCTCCCTGTCGGGTTGGGCCCTCCTCCGATCTGGTTCTTGGCTCACCTGCAATGTAGGAGACGCTGATTTGATCCCTGGGTTGGGAAGATCCCCTGGAGGAGGGCATGGCAACCCATTCTAGTACTCTTGCCTGGAGAATCTCCATAAACAGAGGAGCCTGGGGGTGTTGCAAAAAGTCAGACTCGACTGAAGTGATTGAGCACATCAAGAGAGAAAAAGGCCCATTTCACTGAAAACTGATGCTCAGTCAAGGGAAATGAAGAAAAAAAGTGTTCCTCTGGGTTTGTCAACACGGAGATGGTTGGAGGTCTTTTTCTTGATAACTACAGAGACAGCAGAGAGGAGGTTGAATTGTGTTCTGCAGGGAACAGGCATGAGGCAGGGAGACAACTCTCCTAAGAGGATCTAGGAAGTGGGAGAACGCTTGCCGGGTGATGGAGGGTGAGGAGAAGTCTTTTGTTTTGTTTGCTTATTAAAGGAGAGATGACCAAATCTGATTGTATGGTGAGGGGAGTGAGTCCATCCAGAGGGCAGCATTGACAGTGCAGGGGAAAGGATGACCGAGGGTGATGGCATGAAGGGCGGGGACCCGTGCCCCAGCAGAGGGCTGGCTGAGGGGCTCCCTGCATTATGAGGAGGGGGAAACAGATGAGGCATGTACAGGTCTCATGGGATGTGTCTCACTGAGGAAGCAAGTGGTTCAGGAGGGAGTTCTCTTATTCCTACCGCTCTAAGGCCTCCAATGCTAACTGACTCCAATGAGGCCAGGCAGGCAGAGGAGAAGGAGAGAATAAGAGGTTTGAATTGCAAATGGCACACCAGCCAAGAAGGAAGATTCTGGGGTTCCAGTCTCCATTTAGACCTGCATCTTGCTCTGATCCAAGAGAAGATTTCAGCCACCGTGGGGGGTTCCAGAGGGCCCTGGGCATCAGGGGACTTTCAGCCACTGGGACTGCATGTTTTCACAGCTGTGGATTTCCTGACACCATGGACCGGCCAGGCCCCCGTCATCTGGGCTGACGTATGGCTTAGCTAACAAGCAGTTTTTGTGGTCAGAGAAATTAAAGACTTCCTCCCTAAGCCTCTCTGGGGCAGAGAGAACTTGATGGGGCCAGGCAGCTGTTGAAAAAGGACAGTCCATGACCAGTGAGCCAAGAACCAGATCGGAGGAGGGCCCAACCCGACAGGGAGAGCAAGGTGGGGGATTTGTTGCTGGGCGCAGAGGTGGGGGGCAAGGATTATTAGACACAGCAAGTTTTCCAGGGTGGTCTCCACATGTGCCTCAATGTTTCCAGTGGGGGAGGAGAAAAGGTGGAAGGAAATTATAACTTGGGTCACCGAATGGACCAGAAGTGATCTAGGAGTTTATGCGAATTACCTTACTTCAGCTTCACAGCAATCCTGTGAGGATGTCCTCTCCCCATCATTTTACAGGTAGGCAAATTGAGGCTTAAGGTAGCCACACTTAAGACTATGTAACTATTAATAGTAAACAGCAGAACTGGAATTTTAATCTGTGGCGCCAAACCCCATGGATTTGCCAGAATGGTGCCCCCTGTCCTGCCCTTCAGTGAGTGGCAACTGGTAGGAAAGTGAAAGTGTTAGTCATTCAGTCATTTCTGACTCTTTGTGACCCCATGGTCTGCAGCCCACCAGGCTCTTCTGTCCATGGAATTCTCCAGGCAAGAATACTGGAGTGGGTAGCCATTCCCTTCTCAGGGAATCTTCCTGACCCATGAATCAAACCCGGGTCTTGTGCATTGCAAGCAGATTCTTTACCATCTGAAAGCCTACTGGTGAGAAGGACAGATCAATGAGAGCTGTTCTGGGAAGTGTTACCAGGCGAGGCCCATGAATGCTAGGATTCAGCCTGAGTGGCAAATTTGCTTGTACTCCAAGGAATCAGTCGTGCCATCCTTCTTCCCCTAGACTGCTGTGTGACCAAGTCTTTTCCCAATGGGCTCCCCAGGAAGTCCTTGGCTTTAAGGGACTCATCAGGAAGGAAGACAACAGACTATCATAGGAAAAACTCATCCTTAGAATATAAATCCATGCTCCTTATTTTCCCCCTTAGCCCCCTTTCAACACCCCCTCCCCTTCCCCAACTTTGCTGATAGGATTTAGAGCCGCCCCTCTCTCCTTTAATCCATGGACTGAGCTAAAGCCCTCCGAGGATGCATTTAGCCAAACCAAACTTCGTGGGAGTTACCCATGCAGAGCACATCCTCAGTGTTTACATGTTGAATAGTTTATGATTTGCTCTACATCTGATCAGGCAGAGTCAACTACCAAAACTGCTGATCCGTGGAAACTTCACAGCCTTTCTGGGCATAATAACGGCTACAGCTACAGCTCATTCAAAGAGAGAAATAGCCTTTGATGAGCAGAGCAAGGACAAATTAAGACGTGACTCTGGCCCAGTATCTAGATAGTAGCCTGCTGCAGAAGGCTTTATTTGAAAAGAAATGGAGCGAGGAGCTGGGGAGGCTTCTGCTACACCCTCCTAAACAGTAGGAGAGGGACCAGGACATGAAGCAGGGCATACTCCCAGGACTTTGGTGGCTCAGATGGTAAAGAATCTACCAGCAGTGTGGGAGACCAGAGTTCAATCCCTGGGTTTGGAAGATCGCCTGGAGAAGGGATTGGCTATGCACTTCAGTATTCTTGACTGGAGAATCCCATGGACAGAGGAGCCTGGTGGGCTACAGTCCATAGGGTTACAAAGAGTCAGACATGACTGAGTGACTAATACTTTTCACTTCTTTCAGTGTATCAGAAACAAAAAGAGGCTATTGCTAAAGTAATTCTTTCTGTTATCTCTTTTCCAACCTGTGGCAGAGTCAGCTAAACTGTCTCTAAGTTTCCATTATCTATTTCTTCTTTAGTAATGGAAGCCCTAATTTTTAGGAGGGAGAGATCTTGGCTCACTGAAATAAACTGTGTATTTCCCAAATCTCTTGTAGTTGGATGTGATCATGTGTCTAAGTTCTGGTAAAGAACTACTCTACTCTTCTTTCCCGCTGACTGGAATGTGGACATGGTGACTGGAGCTTGAGCAGCAATCTTAAACCATGAGGTGGAAACTATTATTCAGGATGCAGACAGAAGAATCTTGGAAATCTGAAGATTGTGGCACAAGATTGCAGCCTGGACAGCTACTGTGCAGGTAATGGATATTTTTTGGCACTTGTAGTCCAAACTCATTTATCTCAGGATAATTTCAGCTGCCCCTAATGGTCACTGGACAATCCCATATCTCACTGAAACAGCCTTTGCAAGAGATGGAGAGACAACCACCTCTGTGCTGTTAGGAGCAATGATTTCAGGGTCATCGCAAGCCTCTGCTGACAACTTTCTACCATCTCTCAGCTTGTGTGGGAAATCCCACTTCATTTCCTTTCTTAATATTCAAGTTTATTTATTTGTTCTTTGATCAAACTTTACATCCACATTTCTAATGGTCTGTAGGACATCTACATGTGGATTTCTCATCAGCTTCTCAAACTTGACTCATCTTCAAGCTTTAAGGGGCCTCATTCCCACCTTCACCAGCTGTGCCAGTCCCTGGGTCAGAGAGATGTCCCCCTAAAGCCCACCCTCCTTTGTCAACAACATCCACTTGGGTATCTAGGGCCTCAGAACTCCATCCAGAGAGCCCAGGTCTGCTTCCTGCTTCCAAAGCGCATTCAGGCATCTTGACTGAATGGACATAATTTTGTAGTGTTGTTTTTTGTCGCTACCAGTGGCCAACACAATCCCTTCGTGGCTTGTGGCTTGCTTTTGAAGTTGGAGGGTAGAAGGTTGTGAACCTGAGAGTTGACAACCTCCAGGATTTTAGTAAGTACAGCTTGAGGAGTCTGCAGGCCCAAGGGACCACAGCTTCTAGAGCCCACAGGTCCCCTCCTAGACCACACCCGCGTGTCCAGGACCCTGGAAATCCCTGCTCAAGTGGCCCCTAGCCCATTTTCAGGGGCTGTGCAGGCCTTGACCCCAGCCTGCCCTTCTGAGTGTGGACTGTGCTTCCCCAGTGCACACCTCGGGTCTACCAGTGGCCCAAAAGGTTGACATTTGTGAGGAGTATGAGTGGAGCTTGGACACAGGGATTGCAGTGTCCACATGTGTGATCACTAGGTCCCTCAGAATGCAGGATGGAAGAGAAAGGGTGGGGGTTGGGGGGAGGTGGCCCACCATGTCATAGGAAGGAAATCTGAAAAGTCTAAGTTTGAATTTAGGGGAAATTTACATTTGAAACTAACTTTCAAGGTTAAAATGTAAAGATATATTTGTCAGGATATGAGAATGTATTTTATTTAACCCCTTTATTAGCTTCCTTGATACTCGAAACATTTCTCAGGATGTATCAATTTCCATTTATCCCACAAATGTTAGGGGCTGTGCGTAAAATGCGTGTGGAAACTTTTTTGGTAGAATTGAATCCTGCAGGTATAAAAATGGTCTAATGATCTAATCTAATAAATCAATGCAATACACACTACAGAGACCTTCTATAGCAGGTGAGAGGGCAGTTCTGAAAAGAAGGTGGAGATTACTCCCAGGAGGGGCCAAGTCCACCTTCCCAGCAATCAGTGTGACAAGGCTTGGGATGCTTCAAAGAGGTGGTGCTTCAGATGGTCTGTTCTGTTCGGTAACAGCTGCAGTTACTGCTTCACTGACACCTTCCTGTTACAAGCTAAACTGTATCATGAGAGGAAACATTGCAAAGCAAGGGCTCTGTGGGACAGAAAGTAACAGCACCTGTTACCACTGACCTATGCTACTGTGTAGACCATCTCACAGTTTCCAAAATCCCTTTCAAAGCATCCTCGTGTTTAATCCTCCCACGTAGGCAGGCAGGGCAGGTAGGATAGGTTTTATCATTCCCAGCAGCAGATGGGAAAAACTGAGGCTTAGTGAGATTAAATAACTCCGAGAGTTTCTAACAAATAGAGGGAAGGGTCTAAACTGGAAGCCAGGCTTTGTAACTCCTAGGTTAGTACCCTTTTCACCTCACACAGTCCTAATCAAATTCAGAAACAGAAACGCCAAAAAAAAACTCCAGCATTTCTTTTCTGAAAGAGCCTATGGACCATATTTGGTGAAAGGTTGGTGTGTCTATTTATGAAACTTCTTTAGTTCTGTTTGGTTAATGGTATTTAATCATATGTACCTTGCAGTAAGCTGGGACAATGGGGAGAGATGCATGGGGTCAAATAACAACTAGTAATTTGATAAAATCCCAAAGTTTTTAAGGAGCACAACTGATCCATTAAATAAAATTTCATAAGCCAAAGGTAAAATTAAAGTTAGAGGAACTGCCTAGAAATGTCAGGAGGGTGTACTGGACCCCGAAGTTTCTTTTTCTCAGGCAGTTTCAGGATCTGATAACTTAGCAAGATTGAAAACTTTGTGTGTGGAAGTTGAATATATAAAACAAGTCAGTAATCAGAGAGGCCAGTGTCCCTTTTGATAAGCGGGTATCTTACATGTTTCCAGTGAGCCAGATAATGAAGTCTTCTGAAGTAGTAGCCAGGGAACACAAGCTGTTCATGATGCTGAGGTTCTCGTCATTAGGTGCTGTAGAGTTACTGTACCAGTTAATCTGTGCTGCATAACAAATCATCCCCACAACTTTGTACATTGAAACAATGATCATTGATTAGCTCATGATTCTATAAGTTGGCCTCTTGGGCTGGACTCACATAGGCAGTTCTGCTGGTCTGACTCAGGCTTACTCATGTGGTTGTGGTCAGCTCGTGAATGGGTAGAGGGACTGGGGCCTATTTCCACTTGCTTCATCTTTTGGGAGGCTAGCTCAAGTTTGCCTACATAATTTTCAAGCAAATATTTCAAACCCAGCATGCAAGAACAATTTCAAGCTTCTCTTTGCTTTCTGTTTGCTAAGGTCCCATTGGTGAAGGTGAGTTATAGGACCAAGTGTTAATGGGAGGAAATTCAAAGAAATTATTACTTTTTTTTTCTTTCCAAATCTACTGAAGTCTTTACATGCTTTTCAAAATGTCATGCTATTATGGCATTAAACTTGAAGTCTAGGATTTCAAGATTGAAATCAGGTCCAACTGCTGACAAGGTCCTTCAGATATACTACTCTAGGACAGTGATTCTTGGTATCTGGAGACTCATGAACTAAAAACACAAGTTATCTCCATCCCCTCCCTCACTCACACACACCCTACTTCACTGGTGAGACAGGGAAAGGATACAGCAAACACTCTCATTTATAAAGGGGGAGAATGGAAGTTACAGTCACTGGTCACAGCAATTCTGAAATTGCAGTGAAATCCAGCTGAGCTCATGCTGCCAGACCCCTTTTGCTGGAGACTGTAAATGTTCTTGATTAGCACCTCTCTGGGAGCTGTTCTTCCCATTTCTCCCTGGAATTGTTCACCAGTCTGTCATTTTGTACCAGTTCTTGTGAGGAAGCACAAGAAACAATAGAAAAGATTCCTGCCCTCAAAGTGCTTAACATTTCAATTATGCAAAAGTCACAGATGGTTGACATCACATGTTTAAGCTGCAGATGCAAAGTATCTAAAAGGTCAGAAGCATAGGACAGATTAGGGATCCAATGCCCTGTTAGTGATCTTGAAGTTAGATGAGGACCCAAAAATGGGTGAAGACTTTCCATTCTGGCCTTTTGATTAAAACTTGGGAGGTTTGACCTGTAGAGGTTGGTACATGATTTTGGTTTTCAACAATAATATTTTTTTGGATCAAATGTCTCATTTTTAGAGTATTCTTATTTGCTCTCTAGTTAAGTGATATGAGGGATCTTCAAGTGGTCCTTTGTCTCCTTATTCCTAGATTCCAGTCTTATTGCTTGAAATTTTCACTCATCAAAAGCATGACGATAACACAAGGGGCCAATTCATTGATCCTTATATTTTAAATGGTTTTTCATACTGAGATGCCCTAATGTAGTGGCTCTCAGGGATGCCTTCCCCTAAGGACCATTTGGAAACATGGAGGAAATGTTCTACCATCACAGTGAATGGCACTGGGTACGTGTCAGGGATTCTGTGCATTGTGCAATATACATTGTGCAATATACAGGACAGTCTTGCATAGTGAACAACGGATGCATGAGCGGCACAGTTTTTAAATGTCCCAGAAGACATCAATGTAGGAGAAAAATCTGTTTCTAATGATCCAAGCCTGAAGCCTAACTCTATTTTTATATATAAACAGACTATTTTGGATACAGTTTAAATATATACTGAATTTTCCATGAGTACGACAACCATTCAAATGGGGGAATAATGACACTTTACTTTCTTGGGAACGAAACAAAAGTTGTTGGCCACTTCAGAAAACTGATACACTGGAGTTGCCAGTGTGGCACCTGTATCAGCTGGCAGTTGGCATTTTTAGCTGTGGAAACCGTAATATTTCTACATACAGGTGCAAACATCTGGCTTTTTCATTCCGTCTTCTAAAACAGTCATTTCTGAACTCTTTTTACATATTGAAATATGTGTTATCCTATGAAAAATTACTTTCCTTTTATTTCTTCTTAAAATTACAACTATGACTTTATATAGTTTTTTTGAAAATTATGTGTGAAGGTAAGATATATTATCTGTGATTATAATCTCAAGATAGGAAATAAGATGCTATAAAATATTTTCTCTAAAAGGAGACACGTTGGATCTGATAGGGTTTAGAAACACTACCCCAGTAAAAACTTATCAGGATAGAATATCTCTCAGAGGGCTCAATGGCACCATTTAAATACGAGAAAGGCCAATCATTCTATGAAATCATACGCAGGGTCATGGGTAAACAGAAAGATAAATTTCACACTGGAAATACTTAGAAACTAGATGAGACTCTGCCAGGTTTCCTTAGCACACCAGTAAAGAATTTGATTTTCTTTTTTATAGGTTTAGAAAGATATTTTTTTATTAATTTTTATTTCAGTATGTTCCAGAATTTAGTCATATATTTGTGACCTTCTCAGAGTTTTTTCAATTGATGGCCTTGGTTCAGCATATATGGAAGCATCTGTCCTGCACTCAGGTCCTTGTCCTCCTCCTTCTGACCCAGACTTGGTTGTAAGAGTTGATGTAGCTCTTGCCCCAGGCCAGGAGGACCTCCAGTTCCTACCCAGCCACTTGCTTCTCACATTGTTCAGAGAGAGGATGAATCAATCTGATGCTTGGACAAGACATCTCTAACTCTGAAACTGGCTTGCCTCCAATGCTGGCCAACATTTTATTTTCTGGGTTTGACCCATATTTTGGCCCTACCAGCTCTATTGATGCCAACCTTCACCAAGTTTCAGCTTCTTTCTGGACCTTTTGGTATCTCCTACTCCTGAAAGGTCCATACAGTCAAAACTATGGTTTTTCTAGTAGTTATGTCCAGATGTGAGAGTTGGACCATAAAGAAGTCTAGTGCCAAAGAATTGATGCTTTCGAACTTTGGTGCTGGAGAAGACTCTAGAGAGTCCATTGAACAGAAAGGAAATCAAACAAGTCAATCCTAAAGAAAATCAAACCTGAATATTCATTGAAAGGACTGATGTTGAAGCTGAAGCTCCAATACTTTGGCCACCTGGTGGGAAGAGCTGACTCATTGGAAAAGACCCTGATGCTGGGAAAGATTGAGGGCAGGAGGAGAAGGAAGTGACATAGGATGAGATGGGTTGGATAGCATCACCAACTCAATGGACATGAGATTGAGCAAATTCCAGGAGATGGTGAAGGTCAGGGAAGCCTGGCATGCTGCAGTCCATGGAGTCACAGGAAGTCAGATACAATGAGTGAATGAACACTAGCAACTCCCAAGAGGGAGACCTGAGAAAATCTTCAGAGGAGACTGATGGCCTTCATTTAGATAAGAACTAGATATTCTTCATTTAGATAAGAACTAGAAATGTGGTTATTCTTTTAGTTCCAGACTCCTTTGTTTGTCTCAATTTGCGAAAATAAATACTAATTCATCTGGATTCCCAAACACCTTCCTAAATTGACCAGACAGGATCCTCATGGATGGCAGTTTCTCCCCACAGTGGAGAGAAGTTGGTTGATCAGTTCACCTAACCCCTTTTCATCAGTGTGGACCCAACAGGAACATTTTACTCTGCCCTACTTCTAGGCTTGCCGTGGCCTGGCAAAGCTGTTCATCTTTTATAGACAGTAAATCAGCTTTTTCTTTTTTACACCTTCCTTTTCCATCTCTGCAGCACTGATAGAGGCTGTAAACTAACTGGCTGGCATTTTAAAAGCACCCTCCTTTCTTCTATCCTAAATTATGCCTTTGGGGAGGTGGATGTATCTTATTTGGCTATAGAAGTTTTTTTTTTTTTTTTTTAATTTGGTCTGGTCGCACTCAGTAGGTACAGTATTATCGGCTGCTAGTTTTGCACTCTCCACACCACACCAGAGTGAGCCAAATGATGTTCTCAAAGCCTTGGAAACATATGAAGGTAAGAATGTGTCATTCTTTGAGGAGGAAGAGACCATACTTGGATCGAATGTTGGAAGTATCATGCAAAGTACTGAAGAAATGCTTGGTTCTATTCAAAGCAATAAACAAAAGCTTCCTGCCTTCAGTGCCTCTGGGTATCACCTCTCAGTTTACTACCTTTTCCCCTTACCTGGAGGGAAACTGTTTTGGATAGACAAGTTGTAGACAAGCTTTCTCCTCTGGCTAGAACTGATGGATACAGCAATGGACAATCAACCTAAGCTAAGCCAATCAGGTTCTCTCTGGAATCTCCAGAGTTGCATGACAACATGCAGGGATACATCACTTGAAACTGATGCCCGTCGGTGGCAGCACTATGGGGGAAAGGTTCTCTGCTGCCGAGGTTTCCATCAGACTTGGCTGTTTCCATCATCCTCGGTTTGAAGAGCCGCCTCCGCATCCTTTCAATACATTGCATCTTTTTACTTAACTTAGCCAGAAACTGTTTCTCTCACTGGCAATCAAAGGAATGTTAACTAACATACAGACTATGGCAGAGAATACCAATACAGAAAAATGTCTGCCCCACTTAATGACAAGGAATGAAGACAGACAGTGGTCACGACATGGTGCAGTGTTTCATCCTAGGCATACTGGTGACCTTGATTTCCAAACTAAAAAATAGGAAGCATGATCTGACTGGTACGAGTATGCATTAGGGAAAAGAACATAATCTATTTGAAAGCTGAATTATCTAGAAATATGTAAGACATTTGATTCCTTGATGTCTAAATATACATATAAGACAAAGAAAAACAATGGACCATAGACAGGAAGAGAATAATTTAGGATTTGGCAAGTCACTCTGAAATTAAAAAAAAAAAAAAAACCCTCTTTGCTTCACCCTGGGATGGCCCAGCTTTCTGGTGGTAACCCCAAATTCAACTTCCTCTCAGGAGGAAAGCAGGACCAGCATATTAATGAGAGTTCAACTTTACACTTCTATGATCAGTGAGAACCGCCTAAGAGTCTCTTAATCACCTTGGGTCACCTTCCTGTGCTGTTTGTTTTAAATGCAAAAGAAAAGCTGCTTTGTCTACAGCTCTGGAGGTCACCGACTCCAGCAGAGAAAGGACAGGGAGTCTGAAGGAGACTCTTTGTCATGTATTTCTTGGAAGGGTGTCTTTTCAGATGTGAAGGGCAGTTTGATTTCCTCAACCTGATTCTTTGGGGTTATCTCTAGGAGAGCCCAGCTGCTCTGCTCCTGGTCCCCTGAAAGAGTTAACATTCCTCCCAAGTCCTGACTCAAGCCATTAGAGTTCCGATATGGAGATGACATGGCCGTATTTATGATTTGCCAGGGGCTCCATTTGGCTTTGTAAGTTTAATGTGTTCAGTTCAATAGGTGATAACTCTGATTGGACTTATGCATCCAATAATCAACTGGGAAATATTTCTGATTCAATAAGATACATTATATGGCTGTATCCATTTCAGTAAGTAATGTCTCTGGATTCCTGTACCAAGTAGGGGATTTTTTTTTTTTTCAAGAGAGCTATATCAGATTGTTAGGACTGTGTATTTATCTCAGAACAAGACAAACTATTGCTGGTAATATAAGTTGGCTAAATTAATCTAGTTTATAGTAACAGTCATTTTGAGATCAAATTCATGCACACCACAGGTAAAATCTGAAGTGAAATGAATATGTTCGTAGCTTTTGATCAAATGAAGGGGGACCCAATAAGAGGGGATGCACTGTTCAACATTCCACGATATCCTGACTAGTTACAGTTTATGTAATTTGGAGTAAACAGGCAGACATAGCTACAGCCTCAGTTAGTAGGATGTTGACTTTTGATAATGTAACAGTCTTTGATGTGGGAAAAAATGTTTTTAATCCCCAAAGCTCCTTTACCACCAGACTTTGGTAGGCAACATGGTGAAATCTTGACTAGAATTCATAGCCTCGCTATTCCCTGCAAACAGCTGTATCAAGTTCAGAACTGCCTCTTCTCTGAACGGAAACATTCACTGCTGGATGCCCACAAAAGTGCCAATGACATTTTCAGAGAAATACACAGGCAGATAAAAATTTTCAAAGGCCTTTTTATCTTTTTCTACTTAGATATGTTAAAACTTGCCCAGTAGTCAGTCCATGCCTGAGAATCCACTTTAGAGTTCTTGCTTCCTTTTCTAAGAAAGATATGTAAGAGTCTAACATTTATCAAGCACTTCTTATATGCCAAAAACTTTTGAAGAGCTTTGCATGTGTGAGTCATCAAATCCTTATAGTGGTCCCACCAAATGGCTGCTATTATCATCGTCATTTTACAGCTGAGAGGTTAACTTGTCTGCTGCTACTGCTGTTAAGTCGCTTCAGTCGTGTCCGACTCTGTGCGACCCCTTAGATTGCAGAGTACCAGGCACCCCCGTCCCTGGGATTCTCCAGGCAAGAATACTGGAGTGGGTTGCCATTTCCTTCTCCAAAGCATAAAAGTGAAAAGTGAAAGTGAAGTCGCTCAGTCGTGTCCGACTCTTAGCGACCCCATGGACTGCAGCCTACCAGGCTCCTCCGTCCATGGGATTTTCCAGGCAAGAGTACTGGAGTGGGTTGCCATTATAGTAACAGAGCTGGGGATCTCCTGCCAATACAGGAGATGCAAAAGATGCAGGTTTGATCCCTGGGTTGGGAAGATCCCCTACAGAAGGAAATGGCAACCTAGTATTCTTGCCTAGAAAATTCCATGGACAGAGAAGCCTGGTGGACTACAATCCATGGTGTAGCATAGAGTCAGAACCCTGCATTTGGGAGCTGGGGACTGTACTCCTTTGCTGCATGTCATGTCCTCAAAAGTATTACTGCCGATACACATGAAAATTTTCTGACTTTTCATGTATGCTTGAATTTCATGATATCTATTATCAAGGCCTCCGGGGGAAGCAGACATGCCAGGAATTTGAAGCTCAACAATAAGCCAGAGGCTGTTTCCTTGGAAGGTGTTCCCATCTGTGCTCCTGCTTTACTTGCTCTTAACAGCTTTTTGTCCTCTTATATTTCTTTTGGTCTGGGGCTTCCCTGATAGCCCAGTTGGTAAAGAGTCTGCCTGCAATGCAGGAAATCCTGGTTTGATTCCTGCATCAGGAAGATCACTGGGGAAGGGATAGGCTACCCACTCCAGTATTCTTGGGCTTCCCTTATGGCTCAGCTGGTAAAGAATCCACCTGCAATGTGGGACACCTGGGTTTGATCCCTGGGTTGGGAAGAGAAGGGAAGGGGAAGATCCCCGTAGAAGGGAAAGGCTACCCACTGCAATATAAATAATATCTTTACTTTCCCCTCACAGTAACACTCCCCTGGTGAATCAGCTGGTAAAGAACCCGCCTGCCAATACAGGAGATGCAAAAGATGCAGATTTGATCCCTGGGTTGGGAAGATCCCCTACAGAAGGAAATGGCAACCTGTTCTAGTATTCTTGCCTAGAAAATTCCATGGACAGAGGAACCTGGTGGACTACAATCCATGGTGTAGCATAGAGTCAGATATAAGTCAAGTATTTTCCCAAAGTGATTATATCATTAACTATTCTATCAACCATGTATGAAAGATCCAATTGCTCCACATAATCCCTATACTTGGAATTACCACCACTTATAGGAAGATAATTTTAAAAAATTGGCCACTTCTTACAGTATCCCTAGTGTTATAATCATGCTTCTAATTTGGGTAAGTTGACTATGGACCATATAAAAATAAGGTTCACCCACTGGTTCCCTAAACTGATATGAGATACAAACCAAGAGTAAAGCAATGGTATTTCTGATATCAGATTGCTTGCTTCTCTCTGAAATTCTGGCAGAACAATGTAAGCTATTGCCATCTTTAGAAGTCTTGAAAATCAACACGGTTTCTTATGCGTGGTTAGCAAGAAGAAATTCACTTACGCTGGGCTAATTAAAGAAAGATTTATTGTAAGGATACAAACACATCTCAAGGTGCCCAATTTAGCAAGTCTATCGAATTTCACAGAACCAGAGAGAGATCAGTAAGATTCTGTCTTTTGTTCTCGCTTTCTTATGAATGTCCCTAGAACAGTAGCTTCCATCTCTGATTACTAATGGCATTCTAACCTGCACTTCTATGACCAGTAGAGAGACCTGGATGGGCTCAGCTTTAGGGAGATTTCAACCTTAGTCCAATCAGCTCACATGGTCTGACAGGCAAGGACACATTGATTTAATGTCCCTTCCAGTCACAACCAGGCATCCTCTCTAAGAAAGAGAAGTGAAGAGTAAGAAAAGGAGAGGTAAATAGAATGACAGTCGTCTCCAATGTAAGGTTTTACAAACACGTATCCATCTAATTTCTCAGTTGCTATTACCAAGTATCAATAGCCATCTTACCTTTAGCCTTATACTTTGGGACAGATTCACCAAAGAATAAGCTTCCCTGGTGGCTCAGATGGTAAAAGAATCTACTTGCAATGCAGGAGACTCATGTTCCATCCCTGGGTCAGGAAGATGCCCTGGAGAAGGGAATAGCTACCCATTACAGGATTCTTGCCTGGGAAATCCCATCGACAAAGGAGACTGGCAGGCTAGGGTCCAAGGGGTCACAATGAGTCAGACACAATTGAGTGACTCCACTTTCACTTTTTTTCAGCTTCACCAAAGAACAGACTACCCACCTATTCCCACCTGCCAAGCAAATGTTATTGTGTATGCATTTTGATTATACTGATTTCTTCTAATTTATTATATTTATACATGCTATGGGAAAATATAGAAATGCTTATATCCTTCAGTAATAATTGCATATGTCTTAATAATTGTTCTTGGTAGCTCACAAAGGTACTTGGTGAAGCCAGAAAGATACTAAATTATGTTTATTTTTGTTGACAATGCTAATGTGAGACTTTGATAAAAACCCTGGAAATGATCATTCTTGATAAAATCAGTTAAAAGATGCCTCATATTTAGTAAATATCTTCTCTTTTTGGCATGTGACATTACAATCATTTACTTAAAGATTACCAAACATTTTCCTTTAAAAATAAAACCCTCACATTTTCAAGGCTAGAAAGTAGCTACAGAGAATTACTTCAATTCCTAAAAGCAGGACCTCAGTAGTTGCCTTTTAGTGTTAAAGGATTACCATAACATTACCATAAACTCCTTCGTTTCTCTCACACACACACAGAATCACAGATGTCATAGAAATTTTACTGTTGGCACATAACAAATATATATATTTAAGAATTCAAGGGACTTCCCTGGTGGCCTAATGGTTAGTATTTCAGGTTTTCAGTGCTGGGGTCTGAGTTCAATCCCTGTTCGGGAACTGAGATTTATGAGCTGTGCGGTGTGGTCAAAAGGGAAAAAAAAGAGCTCTCAAATTTCTGGTTGTGAATTACTCATTTGTAATTATCTGTGCATTCATCTCAGTTGTGTCCTCTTTGTAGCTCCATGGACTGTAGCCCACCAGGCTCCTCCGTCCGTGGGATTCTCCAGGCAAGAATAGTTGAGTGGGTTGCCATTTCCTCAGATCTTCCAACCCAGGGATTGAACCCATGTCTCTCCTGCATTGCAGGCGGATTCTTTTCTGCTGAGCCATTGGGGAAGCCCATAATTATCTGTGGCAACTGGCTAATCCTAGGCTCATGTACCACTGCCAACCAGCATATCTTGGCCATTCTTCCCTTTATAAATTAGTGTGTGGTCAGGGATAGCAAATGACTTTGAACATTAACCTAGGTAATATGCAATTAGAAAGAGCTAGCTGCAGAAAGAGAAAGCAATTGGTTGTGCTCCCGAACTAAAGAGTAGTGTGTTTTGAACCATCTACTGTTGGGATTATCTCCATTTTGTCTTGTCTCCACTGATGCAGGTGATTGAAGGGGAGAGCATCCATGGCAACAGCTCCTAAAACCAGGCAAATCCATCTTCCATGGCCTGCTTCTCCACATATCCTATGCACTATAGAATCAGGACTTATATTTCCTTAAAAATGTAGGTATTAACATCTTAAATTTATAAAACTGATTTATTACTCTAAAAAAAGAAAATTTCTCTCACAGGAGAAAATGTTCTCATAGTTGGCAGTTCCCAGATCTTAACTCTTCCTGGGGTAGAGTGGGATACCATGCACAGAAAGAAAGGAGAGGAGAAGAGATATACTAGCAAAGGCTCTGCAATTGCACGGACTCTGGCTTTTCTTGGATTCTCGGTAAAAGAATTCACTTTGATCCAGTTCTTCAAAGCTTCCAATTACCTACAGGATAAGGATCGTGGAGACCAATTTACACTGATCATAATTTAGAGACTCTAAGTATTTAAACATAATACTATAGAATGAATGAGAATAATTAATATTAATATTACACATTTATAGCCCCTCAATATTCAGTATGCTTTCATATCCCTTACTGAATTCAATTCCCAAGCATTTCTTTGTGATCGTCTAGGAACATAAAGATAACAGGAGAGTGTTGTACTGATTCATCACAAGTAAGCAGTCACTTGGACCTGCTTTGCAAACACTCCATTTCTTCTTCAGCCAGCCCTGCACACTGTAGCCTGCCTCATCTTCCTAAAAGATCACCGTTCATCACTTCTGTCTTCTGCTCCTTTTTGCCTTGCCTGGAGGTTAAAACTAGACTTCTTTACCTGGCATTCAACCTGCTCTATCTTTCTAGTCTGCCTTCTGCCTCTCCTTCTGCCTCCTCCAGTGACCCTCGGTTTTAGTGGAGGTGCTGTTGCTATTGCTTAACTATAACTACCGCTGGGTGATTCCTTTTTACCAAAGCCTCTCCCTCCCTTTTCAACCCCCTGAATCAATTCAAATCCTGGGATTCCTAATTGTTTTGGATTAATATGTTTTGATATTATTCTGAGGCTCATAAGTGGATATTTCCAAGGCCTTTAATAGTTGATAGCTCTTACCATCTTAAGATAATTCTTTTTCTTTTATTTATTACTTTTCAAGTTTAATAATAATATTGCCATTTCCCCTTTGTTTGTCTGTCTTGTTTTGGTAGAATTTTCCTAGATTCTTATCTCCACAACTTTAACTAATTTTGTTTAAGGTATTGTTTCCTCTCTTGCTTTCATCTTCTCCACGCTTGCCTCCTTGCCTTAACACAGCTTAAGGCACAAGAATCTCTTTTAATGAAGGAATTTAATCCATTCACATTTATGGAGATAACTGAATGCTTGATTGTTTGACTATCAATTAATACTTGTAAACAACTTAGAGCAGACTCTAGGATAAAGCAAGTGCTTCTTGTGCTTGTTCAGGCAATCAATCTATCCTATTCTCGCCTTCTTGGGTTGTATTTTCTATTTGAAAGACTTTCTTGTCTTTGGTTTTGCTTATTTTATGTTTTTGTTTTGTTTTTGCCTGTGTTGTTTTAGGTCCTTGTTTTTCACTTTTACTAATAAGGTTTTCTTTTTTTCCTGCTATGGTATTTGAAAGTTCTAAGTCAGCCATGAAATTAAAAGATGCTTACTCCTTGGAAGGAAAGTTATGACCAACCTAGATAGCATATTGAAAAGCAGAGACATTACTTTGCCAACAAAGGTCCGTCTAGTCAAGGCTATGGTTTTTCCTGTGGTCATGTATGGATGTGAGAGCTGGACTGTGAAGAAGGCTGAGCACCGAAGAATTGATGCTTTTGAACTGTGGTGTTGGAGAAGACTCTTGAGAGTCCCTTGGACTGCAAGGAGATCCAACCAGTCCATTCTGAAGGATATCAGCCCTGGGATTTCTTGGGAGGGAATGATGCTAAAGCTGAAACTCCAATACTTTGGCCACCTCATGCGAAGAGTTGACTTATTGGAAAAGACCCTGATGCTGGGAGGGATTGGGGGCAGGAGGAGAAGGGGACGACAGAGGATGAGATGGCTGGATGGCATCACCAACTCAATGGACATGAGTTTGGGTGAACTCCGGGAGTTGGTGATGGACAGGGAGGCCTAGCGTGCTGCAACTCATGGTGTCGCAAAGAGTCGGACATGACTGAGCGACTGAACTGAACTGAACTGAAGTCTTATTTTTATTGTCTCAGTATTCTTAGATTTTTAATAACTATGTTTAAACTTACATTCTCTCTTGAAATTGATATTTAATCTATATCTAAACTCTCACTTTCCTCAAAACAAGGCAAATCTTTTCACTTAATTTCTGTATCTCTTTCCCTTGCCTAGGTTTTATTCAAATTACTCCGAATTTTAAATTCTAATTATTATGAATCATTTTACATTATGCTTATCTTTTCTTAAAAATTGTAGTGTGTATTTTTTGTAGTGTGTTTTAGAGCCATCTATCAACAACTACTTATTTTTAAATTAAACTCTTATTAGCATGTCTTTTTTCCTTGAACTGCACTTCTTTTTTAAAATCAGTTTTTTCATTTGCCTTATCTCCCAATAATTGTTCTAGAAAGTATTCTTAAGTTGTAAACTGAGACCTTAAATATCTAAACTTACCCTCCCTTGTGGATATGTGAATGATGTTCTGATGAAGAAAGAATTCTAGGCTCAAAATAATTTCTTTTAAAACTTTGAAGGCATCACTCCATTGTTTTCTATTAATAGCACCTTGTACTTTAGAGAATATGCAATTATGATTCCTGATCTTTTGTAGGTAATTTGGTTTTTCTTTCTTGTGGTTTTTTACGATTGTCTTTTAATCTTAGAGTTCAGAAAATTGATCATGGTGTGTCTAGGTCTATTTTAAAATTATTTCTGCTTAGCACTCAATGAATTATTTAAGAAATTTTGCATAATTTTTCTTTTTAAAATGTCTAAATTATTTATTTAAATGCAAACACAATATGTAATATATTTGTTTTCCTTTCTTTTTTTATTGTGTTAAAATGTATATAACATAAAATATACCTTTTAAACTATTTTTAAAATGCACAATCCAGAGGTCTTAAGTACCTTCACATTATGGTGTAACCATCACTACTATCCATCTCCAGACCTTTCTCATCATCCCAAAATGAAACTCTGGAACCATTCAACAATATCTTTTTATTCCCTGCTTCCTCTAGCCCCTGGTAACTACCATTTTACTTTCTGGCTCTATGAATTTGACTACTATAATACCTCATATAAGTGGAATCATACTGTATTTGTCCTTTTGTTTCTGGCTTGTTTCATTTAAGCATGTTTACAAGGGTTTTCCATGTTGTAGATGTATCAGGATTTTATTCCTTTGTAAGGCTGAGTAATATTGTATTATGTGAATATACCACATTTAGTTTATCCATTCATCCACTGATGGATATTTGGATTGTTTCCACCTTTTAGGCTATTGTAATGCTGCTATGAATATTGGTATATATCTGTTAGAGTTCTTGCCTTCAATTCTTTTGGATATATATCTAAAAGAGGAATTTCTTGATCATATAATTCTATGTTTAACTTTTTTGAGGAGCCACCATACTGTTTTCCATAGCAGCTGTATCATTTACATTTCTACTAGCAATGCATGAGGGTTCCAATTTCTCCACATCCTCGCCAACATTTGTTGTTTCTGTTTTGTTTTGTGTTTTTAATAATAGCCATCCTAATTGATGTGAAGTGGTATCTCACTGTGGTTTTGATTTGCATTTCTCTAATGGTTAGTGATGTTGAGCGTTTTTTCATGTGCTTCTATAATTGCTTATTTGGTTATTCTTTCTTGGTCTTTCTTCCCTTTTAGAACTCCAATTAGATGAATGTTGCATCTCCTGTAACTCTCTTTCCTGTCTTAATTTTGTACCTATTTTCATCTTATTTTTTACTACACACTCAGAGATTTCATTGGCCAGATATTTTCATTTACTAACTCTGTCTTTGGCTATGTAAATTCCGTTATTTGGGCCATCTGTTGTTTATTATGGTGATCATATTTTTAATTTCCAAGGATTCTGATAGATTCTTTTTCACAGCCATCTGTTCTTCTTTTGGGTATGACATGCTCCTAACTCTCTTTTGTTTCTTCTATTAACTCTGCTTCTTTAGGAATTAGTTCTTCCACTCTCTGAGCTTGCTCTCTCTCTTTCATAGTATTCATTTCCTTCAAATGATTGGTGGTTGTTGGCTGTATATTCATATTTATGAATGACCTGGATTGGTAGCTGGAGTGCATTTCCCCAGCCTGAATGAAAATCCCTGTTTCTCTGGCAGTGATAGGTTCTAAATAGAACCCCCTTTCCTTTGATAACTCATAAAGGAAGCAGAGGGAAAGATGTGCAAGGTGTTACTTTTCCCAAGGGAATTGCACAGTGATCGTATATTACCTAGAGGGCTTCCTGCTTTTCTGGTCCCAACAACCACCTTGGAAAAGCTCTGTATCAGATTTTTCATTTATTTGGCCAGTGGAAGACTATATCCCAGGTCAAACAACAGAGCCTGCAACTCTGAGAGTAGGAGACTGGTGCAGCTGTTCTGTAAGTCTTTAATTATTCACCTAGCCTACCACCCCATTGCCAGTTTCTTCCTTTACTTCTTACTGTCTTTGATCTTAGAATTTCAAGATTCTTCTGTAAAATCTACTTTTTCTTCTTCTTTTCCTCTTAAAAAAATTTTTTTTTCTCCTTTTTTTCTCATGGGGGGCATTCCTTTCTTTCAAATACTTGGGGTTGCAGGTTCTTCACCTTTGGGGGCATTTTCTGTTTGCTTGTTTTAAAATTTCTTTTAATTTTTTTTTTAACTTGACATTTTATTCAGTTTAAGAAATTTTCTTTTTCTTTTTTTTTGGCCATGTGGCATGTGGGATCTTAGATCCCCAACGAGGGATCAAAATCTTACTTCCTGCAATGAAAGCACAGTCTTAACCACTGGACTGTCAGGGAAGTCCATTCACTTCATATCTTCTAGAAGTTCTTTACTTACCTGAAGGTACCACTCTTGGTTTTTCCTCACTGCAGGAGGTTTGTTCTTCTTTTGATATTACTTATGACAAGTAGATGGAACTTGGAAAGAGAGATAATATATGACTTCCCTGGTGGCTCAGATGGTAAAGCGCCTGCCTACAATGCGGGAGACCTGGGTTCAATCCCTGGGTTGGGAAGATCTTCTGGAGAAGGAAATGGCAACCCTCTCCAGTATTCTTGCCTGGAAAATCCCATGGATGGAGGAACCTGGTAGGCTACAGTCCATGGGGTTGCAAAGAGTCGGACACAGCTGAGCAACTTAACTTTAAGAAAAATTTAATATGAAGTTTTCAGTTTAAACTTCATTGCTGCATTTTTAAGTCATAGTCATGAGTTCAATTCTTAGTCTTTCCTTCAAAACCCTTCCTTACCACTTGGGCCCCTTCCTTACCACTTGGGCTCTCAAACGTCTCTCACTTGTGGGCCTTCATAGAGTAATTGTAACAGAAAGAAAAATGTTATTTAAAGTCCAAACTAATTATAACCATTTCTGCTCCCACTACCAACTCTCAAGGATGGGTTGCAAGATTAATATCCCTGGAGAAAAAATATTTCTTCTGGTCTATTTCTCTTGTATATTCCAGTGAAGAAGTAGATAAGCCATTGTCTAACAGCTTGGGATGTGTCAACTGGGGACTGGGGCTGAATTAAGGAGAGCTGAATTGCTTGGCATAGTAACATGAGACAAATTACTGACAAAGAATGAGAGAAGGAGAGAGCTAAAATACATAACAGGCTGCTGGGGCTCTTAATTATTGGAAGAGTCCCAAGGACTATTAAAAATATAGAAATAGAATACTTTTTAACCTATTAGCTCTTTTGTGATATGTCTTCTTTTCTCCAAAGTTTGAGTGAAATTTGCAATACTCAAATATGCCCTTTTTTATAGTGAAGAATGGGGACAGGGAAGCCTGGCACGCTGCAGTTCATGGTGTCACAAAGGGTTGGACACAACTTAGTGACTGAACAAGTTTCTGATTTGGTACAGAACAGAGAAAGGAACCAATTGTAGGGCAGAAATAAAAGTGAAAATAAGATTCCAGGGGTGGCAGACACTGAGATTCAAAAGTGACCTTGAGTACACAAGCCTCTGGGATTCTTCAGGAAACTTTAGAGGAAAGGAATGTGGAATTTCCGCTGACATCTGGGCTACATATTTGTTATTTGAACTTTCACTAAATTGTCTGTGCATATGCTCATTGTAAACTCCTTAGGTATAGGCAGTTCTCCTTTTTGTTGTGTGTATCTTTTTACTGCCCAGGAATCTAGCACTGCAGTAATACACTTTGCACATAGTATACTTTCATTGGGGATTTTCCTGGTGGTCCAGTGGTTAAGATTCCATGCTTCCACTGCAGAGAGTGTGGATTTGATCCCTGATCTGGGAACTAAGATCCTGGATGCTGCATGGTAGAACTGAAAAAAGAGAAAAAATGCTTTCATTAAGTAGTTTTTAGATCACTCAACATACTGAGTTTTCACTAGTCCATTCTTATACCTACTTCCTTGTGAAAAAAGTAAAAAAGACCCATTCTTGCAGTTGGAGTAAGAGGTAAGGCTTAAAGGCAGATTGACCCATTTGAATTCAATGCATAACAAGTCTATTCTACAACTGGCTATTGAAGCATTGAAAATGCTTCATTTTTGGTAAAATGAGAAAGTATATACACAAGCAGAAATGGTAAAACACAAAGAACCATAAATGAGTTAAAGTATGATTTACCTCTTTCATTTGATAATCATTGATTTTCTAATTCATATAAGATAATAAAATATCTCTAGAAATGAATATCTGTTTTTGTTTCATTGTGCTTGCTCAGAATTCCTTTTCCTACCTTAGGGTGAAAAGTCATTTGATTTTCTTTTGAGAAATTTTCCCTAAATGTTGCAAATTGGGTAGAGTGTTTAGTCAATGTGTCCCCTTCCCTTAGCCAAGTCTTAAGATGTGCCAGACAGACTCTTCCTGGAATATGAATATTATGCCAGTGACTGAAGTTCAGTTCAGTCACTGAACTCCAGTTCAGTTCAGTTGCTCAGTTGTGTCCACCTCTTTGCGACCCCATGGACTGCAGCACTCCAGGCTTCCCTGTCCATCAACAACTCCCAGAGAGTGCTCAAACTCATGTCCATCAAGGCGGTTATGCCATCCAACTATCTCATCCTCTGTTGTCCCCTTCTCCTCCTGCCTTCAATCTTTCCAAGCATCAGAGTCTTTGCCAATGAGTCAATTCTTCTCATCAGGTGACCAAAGTGTTGGAGTTTGATCTTCAGTATCACTCATTCCAATGAATATTCAGGACCGATTTCTTTTAGAATTGACTGGTTTGATCTCCTTGTAGTCCAAGGGACTCTCAAGAATCTTCTCCAACACCACAGTTCAAAAGCATCAGTTCTCTGGCACTCAGCTTTCTTTATGGTCCAACTCTCACATCCACACATGACTACTGGAAAAACCGTGGCTTTGACTAGATGGACATTTGTCAGCAATGTCTCTGCTTTTTAATCTGTTGTCTAGGTTGGTCGGAGAAGGCAATGGCAACCCACTCCAGTACTCTTGCCTGGAAAATCCCGTGGACGGAGGGGCCTGGTGGGCTGCAGCCCATGGGGTCGCTAGGAGTCAGACACAACTGAACGACTTCACTTTCACTTTTCACTTTCATGCATTGGAGAAGGAAATGGCAACCCACTCCAGTGTTCTTGCCTGGAGAATCCCAGGGACGGGGGAGCCTGGTGGGCTGCCATCTATGGGGTCGCACAGAGTCGGACACGACTGAAGTGACTTAGCAGCAGCAGCAGCTAGGTTGGTCATGGCTGTTTTTTGAAGGAGCAAGTGTCTTTTAATTTTATGGTTGCAGTCACCATCTGCAGTGATTTTGGAGCCCAAGAAAATATGGTCTCTCACTGTTTCCATTGTTTCCCCATCTATTTGCCATGAAGTAATGGGACAAGTTGCCATGATCTTAGTTTTCTGAATGTTGAGCTTTAAGCCAGCTTTTCCACTCTCCTCTTTCACTTTCATCAAGAGGCTCTTTAGTTCTTCTTCACTTTCTGACATAAAGGTGGTGTCATCTGTGTATCTGATGTTATTGATATCTCTGCCAGAGATCTTGATTCAAGCTTGTGCTTCATCCAGCCTGGCATTTTGCATGATGTACTCTGCATATAGGTTAAATAGCAAGGTGATAATATACAGACTTGACGTACTCCTTTTGGAGTACGAGTTTGGAATGAGTTTGTTGTTCCATGTCCAGTTCTAACTGTTGCTTCTTGAGCTGCATACAGGTTTCTCAGGATACAGGTGAGGTGGTCTGGTATTCCCATCTCTTGAAGATTTTTCCACAGTTTGTTGTGATCCACACAAAGTCTTTGTCATAGTCAATAAAGCAGAAGTAGATATTTTTTTGGAACTCTCTTGCTTTTTCAATGATTCAATGGATGTTGGCAATTTAATCTCTGGTTCCTCTGCCTTTTCTAAATCCAGCTTGAACATCATAGTTCATGTACTATTGAAGCCTGGCTTGGAGAATTTTGAGCATGACTTGGTTAGCATGTGAGATCAGTGCAATTGTGCAGTAGTTTGAACATTCTCTGGCATTGCCGTTCTTTGGAATTGGAATGAAAACTGGCCTTTTCCAGTCCTGTGGCCACTACTGTTTTCCAAATTTGCTGGCATATTGAGTGCAGTTCACTTTCACAGCATCAGCTTTTAGGATTTGAAATAGCTCAGCAGGAATTCCATCACCTCCACTAGCTCTGTTCTTAATGATGCTTCCTAAGGTCCACTTGACCTCGCATTCCAGGATGTCTGGCTCTAGGGGAGTGATCACACCATCGCGATTATCTGGGTCATGAAGATCTTTTTTGTATAGTTCTTTTGTGTATTCTTGCCACCTCTTCTTAATATCTTCTGCTTCTGTTAGGTCCATACAGTTTCAGTCCTTTATTGTGCCCATCTTTGCATGAAATGTTCCTTTGGTATCTCTAATTTTCTTGAAGAGATCTCTAATCTTTCCATTCTATTGTTTTCCTCTATTTCTTTGTATTGATCACTGAGGAAGCCTTTCTTATCTCTCCGTGCTATTCTTTGGAACTCTACATTCAAATGGGTATATCTTTCTTTTGCTCCTTTGCCTTTCACTTCTCTTCTTTTCTCAGCTATTGTAAGGCTTCCTCAGACAACCATTTTGCCTTTTTGCATTTCTTTTTCTTGGGGATGGTCTTGATCCCTGCCTCCTGTACAATGTCACAAACCTCCATCCATAGTTCTTCAGGCACTCTGTCTATCAAATCAAATCCCTTGAATCTATTTCTCACTTCCACTGTATAATTGTAAGGGATTTGATTTAGTCATACCTGAATTATCTAGTGGTTTTCTTCTTTTCTTCTTTTCTTCTAGTGGTTTTCTACTTTCTTCAATTTAAGTCTGAATTTGGCAATAAGGAGTTCATAAACTGAGCCACAGTCAGCTCCCGGTCTTGTTTTTGCCAATTGTATAGAGCTTCTCCATCTTTGGCTGCAAAGAATATAATCAATCTGATTTCAGTTGTTGACCATCTGGTGATGTCCATGTGTAGAGTCTTCTCTTATGTTGTTGGAAGAGGGTGTTTGCTATGACCAGTGCATTCTCTTGGCAAAACCCTGTTAGCCTTTGCCCTGCTTCATTCTGTACTCCAAGGCCAAACTTGCCTGCTACTCCAGGTATCTCTTGACTTCCTACTTTTGCATTCCAGTCCCCTATGATGAAAAGGCCATCTGTTTTTTTAATTTTATTTTGGTGTTAGTTCTAAAAGGTCTTGTAGGTCAGCATAGAACTTCAGCTTCTTCAGCATTACTGGTTGGGGCATAGACTTGGATTCCTGTGATATTGAATAGCTTCCTTGGAGATGAGCAGAGGTCATTCTGTCTTTTTTGAGATTGCAGTACTACATTTCAGACACTTTTGTTGACTATGAGAGCTATTCCATTTCTTCTAAGGGATTCTTGCCAACAGTAATAGATACGATGGTCATCTGAATTAAATTTATCCATTCCGGTCCATTTTAGTTCACTGATTCCTAAAATATGGATGTTCACTCTTGCCATCTCCTGTTTGACTAGTTCCAGTTTACCTTGATTGGAGGTTCCTATGCAGTATTGCTCTTTACAACATTGAACTTTACTTCCATCACCAGTCACATCCAAGGTGTTGTTTCTGCTTTGGCTCAGTCTCTTTTTTCTTTCTGGAGTTATTTCTCAACTCTTCTCCAGTAGCACATTGTGCACCTACCGATCTAGGATGTTCATCTTTCAGTATCATATCTTTTTGTGTTTTCATACTGTTCATGGGGTTTTCAGGGCAAGAATACTGAAGTAGTTTTGCCATTTCCTTCTCCATGAACCATGTTTTGTCAGAACTGTCCACCTTACCCCGTCTTGGGTGGCCCTACATGGTATGGTTCATAGTTAAATTGAGTTACACAAGGCTGTGATCCATGTGATCAGTTTGGTTAGTTTTCTGTGATTGGATAGGTAGGATAAAGATAAGGGACTAGAAGGTCACAAGCTCATCTTCTCCTGTGAGAACTCCAAAATTGCAACTCAATGCTGAACAACCATTGACAGGAGAATGTTGCAGCTCACCAAAAAAAGATACCCCATGTCTGAGGGCAAAGGAGAAGTCCCAACAATATGGTAGGAGGGACAAAATCACGTTTAGAATCAAACCCCCTCCCACCAGAGATGTTTGGAGGGCTCGAAAAAAACCCTGTGTGCACCAGGACCCAGAGGCCCCACAGAGAACGAGCCTCAGTAACTGGATTCCTGATCAGTGTTATTGTTTGAAGAGGTGTTTTTATTTGAATAAATTTTGGTGTCCAAGTTTTTTTTTTTTTTTAATTAATTTACCAAATAGGTCTCTACTTAGAGTTTCTATAACTATTTGGTAAATCAATAAAAACTTGGACACCAACATTTGATCAAATAAAAACACTTTTTCAAACAATAACACCGATCAGATGTCCAGTTACTGAGGTGTTCCATCAAAAATGACAAACTGTTTTCCAGTGCTTCATGGAGGGGAAAAAATGGGGAGGGACAGGTATGTACTTTACTTCAAGGGCATGTGAATTGAATAAGGAAGGACATACACAAACCAAAACTTGTATAGTCCTTCTCTGTTTTTGTTTATTCCATTAAGAATGTGTCCTATTGTGATATAAGGCCTGACAGATGCATCTTGACATCCAAGGGAAACAAAGAGAGCCTCTAAGGGGCTGACCACAAGTTCCCTCCCCAGTTCTCTTCCCATGGATAAGGTCTTCTAGCCTTATCATGGGAAAGAGGCACAGAGGCACTCATCCCTGAGAAGCAAGTTGTAGTTCCCTTCCTGCCTATGAAATTATTCAAATAAGCCAATAACATGCTCTGATGGAAATCAGGGGGCCTGTCACTCTTTTAATACTATTAAAGCAGCTTCCCATACCCCCAGATCATTCACTCTGTCCCCATATGACCATATGTGGTGTGTGGTGTCCTCCTCTCCTGGGCTGGGAGTATATCAGTTCAGTTCAGCTGCTCAGTCATGTCTGACTCTTTGAGACCCCACAGACTGCAGCATGCCAGGGTTCCCTGTCCATCACCAACTCCTAGAGCTTACTCAAATCCATGTCCATCAAGTCGGTGATGCCATGCAACCATCTCATCCTGTCATCCCCTTCTCTTCCCTCCTTCAATCATTCCCAGCATCAGGGTCTTTTCCAATGAGTCAGTTCTTCACATTAGGTGGCCAAAGTATTGGAGTTTCATCTTCAGCATCAGTTTTTCCAATGAATATTCAGGACTGATTTCCTTTAGAACTGACTGGTTGGATCTCCTTGCAGTCCAAGGGAGTATATATGACTGATAAAATGCTGTGTGGTGTTAGGTAAAGGAAAGTTACATGGCTCAAAATAGCCTGGAGTTAAAACTCCCCTCCAGGTCCTCCCCACCATTCTATGCAAAACAAAGAACTCTCTCACCCAAAGAAAAAAATGGACATTAAAGCTGATTACGCCCAGCTCCCAGCCAGTCCAGCCTCTGGCCGATCTCCAAAATTCCTTGCCGCAGCTGTTTAAGAGATAACTACTCTGAACAACCTTGGAGAAGTACAGGCCCCCTTAAGACAGTAGCTTTCCACATATATGCCTATATATACTTACTCTTTTCTTGGGTTAGTGCTGCTGCTGCTAAGTCACTTCAATTGTGTCTGATTCTGTGGTACTCCATAGACGGCAGCCCACCAGGCTCTGCCGTCCCTGGGATTCTCCAGGCAACAACATTGGAGTCGGTTGCCATTTCCTTCTCCAATGCATGAAAGTGAAAAGTGAAAGTGAAGTCACTCAGTCATGTCCGACTCTTCATGACCCCATGGAGAGCCTACCAGGCTCCTCCTTCCATGGGATTTTCCAGGCAAGAGTACTGGAGTGGGTTGCCATTGCCTTCTCCGTGGCTTAGTGCAGCAGCTCACTAATCTGACTGCTGCCCCTTCTTGCCTCATTAAAGGTGATCTGTTCCTGTAAAGTGCCGGTCTCGTTCTTTTTCTGAACTTCGCCCTCCCTAACTCCCTCACCCTACATTAGGTGTCATGCATTTGACCATCTCCAAAGTCCATGATACAAATCCCTTTTTCACCCATAGGGTTAACAAGGAATGATTAAACACTTACCTGAAGAGAAGAACAAAGCTTTCTTTCTCAAGCCAAGAGATATGCACTTGGGAATAAGACAAGGACATAATTTGGCTGCTTTCTTGTACATCTTTTCCTTCATTTAGAAAGTAATGCTAAGGACTAAAGGGAAAACTCCAAGGAGAGATGTGAAATCTACAAACTCTCACTTTTGGCAGACAGCCAGGAAAGACTGGTTTGTAACAGGCAATGGGAAGGCCTAAGACTATCTCCTGCTTGGTTTTTATTATAAGGTCAACTGGGAGCCAGGCTCATGGTGGCCTATCCCCCCTCACCAAGAGAACACATTGGGCTTTGGGGCCCCAACCATCATAGTAATAAGACATATAACTTTATTTAGAATGTAGCCTGCACATGTCCACCTCTCAGGTAAGGATTTGAGGATTTAAAATCCAGGCCATCTTTCTGTTAGTTGGTCATGACTAGCATGTGCTATTTTCAACCACACCAGTCAAGTGACTCTCAAGGCATTTGGTTGGCTGATTTTTCTTTAACATCACTTTCGCTACCTTTCCCTGCTCAAGGCCAATCCAATCTTCTTTAATGTCCTGACTATAAGAACCACATGAGGTACCATCTCCCTTTCTGCTCTCCTTTGAATATTGTTTTAATTTTAATATGGGATTCATTTCAAAGATATTTATTTTATAGTTCATTTGCTTTATCTTGTAGTGACTGAAAAATGGAAATTGGAGTCTAGAAGATCTGTGCTTGGTCTCTTACTAAACTGGGTAGTCTCTGGTTGTTGGTTTAGAACTTGAACTTTGGTAAAGATTTGAATCCTAGATTCATCACTTAGTAGCTATGAAATCGTAAGCAAGTCACTTGTACTCTCTAAGTCTCAGTTTCCTAAGCTATCAAATAGGATAACAATATCTACCTTCCCAGGTGGTGATAGTGGTAAAGAATATGCCAATGCAGGAGACACAAGAGATGCAGTTTCAATCCTTGAATGGGGAAGAGCCCCTGGAGTAGAAAATGACAACCCACTCCAGTATTTTTGCCTGGAAAAGTTCCATGGACAGAGGAGCCTGGCAGGCTACAGTCCATGGAGTCGCAAAGAGCTGGACACGATTGAACCCTTGTCAGCAGTCAGAAGCATAGGATTATCTTGAAGATACAAGGAAATAATCCCTGTGATGCTAACCCTATGCTAGCACCTAATCAGTATTAGGTATTATTGTCTTTTTTTTTTATTATTACATGAAATCCCATCTCCCTGGGAAGGATTAACTTTTTTATTTATAATTTTATTTTGGTTGTGTTGGATCTTCGTTGCTATGTGAGATTTTCTCTAGTCGCAGTGAGTAGGGGCTACTCCTCCTTACAGTGGTTGGGCTTCTCTTGTTGTGTAGCATAGGCTCTAGGGCATGTGGGCTTCAGTAGTTGCGGCGTCCAGGCTCTAGAGCACAGGCTCAATAGTTGCGGCTCATGGACTTGGTTGCTCCTAAGCATGTGGGATCTTCCCAGACCAGGAAATGAACCTGCATCTCTGGCATTGGCAGGCGGATTCTTAACCACTGGGCAACCAGGGAAGCCCAGCAAGCATCAATTCTGTTCATATGTAAGTCCAACCCAGAATCTAGAAAAGGTGGATGTTGATTTAATTCACTTAATCTGAATTAGTTGTTGAAAGTGGGATATTCAGGTCATTTGGACCCCTGCCCACTCTGAGCTGAATCCATGACTCTCACAACAGAGCCACAGCACTTTTTGTCTTTTCCAGGCAGACTGTAGAAGCTTCATGTTTCACTGCTGATGAGTTTAATTCTAAGATAAAATAATTTACCTGTTTAGCATACTGTTAAATTAGACCAGCTCCCTATCTTCTGAAATGCACATTTTGGGATTGATGGATTTAAAATTCTTTCTTTTTGGTTTTGTTGACTGAAGGTTCAAATCTTTGTCTTTTCGTCTTCCTACATGGAAAAACATGGACAAAAATTCAGTCAGTGAGTGGCCCGTTTAAATGAAATGAAGCGGTCAAAGGGAGCTATAATGAAGCTTAGGGTTTGATGGTTCTTGGTTTCCAGTTTTGCTTTTTCAACCTGGAGCCAGTTGGAGGTTGGGGGTGCTAAATCTGTGCTTTGTGAATGTACAGACAAATGACCTGGCCTTCCATTCGGCCAGGCCTTGATCTTTTGAGTTAAAGAAAAGAGTGTAAGTAATTCCTTCTTTGGAGCGACAATTTTCAGGGACAGCTGTTTTCCAGCTTATGGGGAGGAGGAATTTCTGGCTGCTAGCTAGCTTCTGCTGACGGGTTTACAGACTTCCTGCTCTTCCCCAGTTGGTGCTAATGCATTCCTCATTGTCTGAGATGGTTAGACTGCTCTCGTCATTAAGAGAAAGGGATAGGGATCCATTTTCAAAATCAGAGACATCCAAATGTGTGCAGAAATCGTGTATTTTAAATGTAAGTACCTAAACTAAGATGAAAAATCTCAGAGGTAACAGAAGAATATCACGTTTCAAGTATGGAGAAATCTTGCCTTACAAAAAGGGCTGCCTTAAAGAACAAACAAGGCCTTAATGAGGAAGAATTCAAACTTCAAAGTTTACATTCAGAGTAGTCTGGTGGATCATTTTGATACTTTCAGTTTCTCTGGATCTAACATGATAATCAATCATCCAGAGCAGACTCGCAGACTAGCTGTGAGAACTATGAGACACATGATTCCACCCTATTATGTTTGCGTGTGGTATGAGAGATTGAAAGAAAGTTCTGGGCATGTATCCCAGAGGAATTAAAACTCAATATTTACACAAAATATATACATAAATCATAGTAGCTTTATTTGTAATAGTCAAACACTAGAAATAATCCAAAGATCCTTCAATGAGTGAAAAGATAAACTGTGGTACATCCATACCATGTAACACTACTCAGTAATAAGGAGTTGATACATGCAACAGCTTGAATGGATCCTGAATGAATTATACAGAGTTTGAAAAGCCAAATCAAAAAAGTACTCTATGATTCTTCCATTTATATGACACTCTTGAAATGACCAAAGTTTAGAGATGGAGGACACATCAGTGGTTTCCAGGAGATAATGATGGGTGGGCAGGATGGTGCCCGTGGTCCTAAAAGGGCAGTAGAGGGGTCCTTCTGGTGATGGGCCTCCTCTCTATTTGGACAATGGAAGTGATTACTTGAATCTATACATGTAATATCAAATTGCATCTTATTAAATATACACACAAATAGCTGCATGTAGAACTCATGAAATATGGTTAAGATTGCTAGATTATAGTAATGTCAATGGTCTGATTGTGATACTGCACTACAGTTATGAAGGTTTTGTCTGGGGAACTGAGTAAAGGGTATGTAAGCTCTCACTCTATTATTTCTTACAGCAGCACATAAATCTACAATCATCTCAAATTTTAAAACATAATTTTTTTTTTTTTTAGTTTGTAGCTTTTGACTGCCTTCATCCAATTCTCTCTCCCTCTACCCTCTGCCCCTGGTAACCACGGATTTGATCTTTAGATGAGTTTGTTTACTTGTTTTTAAAGTATAATTGGCCTGCAACACTATGTTAGTTTCTGTTACACAACAGAGTAATTCAATATTTCTATACATTTCAAAATGATCACTATGCTAAGTCTAGGTACAATATGTTACCATACAAAGATATCATACATTTACTGACTATATTCCCCACACTGTGCATTTTATACATGTCTCATTTACATTGCACCTGGAAGTTTATACTTCTTAATCTCCCTCACCTATTTTCCCCCCAACCCCTCACTATTTTTTTTAAAATACAGAGAAGTTTTAAAAATCTCTCTTCTTTGACTGGACCAGAAAGATATTACTCTCACCTTTTAGGTCAGCTGAGTTTCTTGGTAGTCTTTTTTCTGTATCTCTGTATTTTATCCATGTGTTTATCCATGTATATGTTTGGAGCAGAGTGAGGGTCCAAAGCTGAGTTCACACTGTCATATGAACCCAGCAGAGTTTGCTTTAATGAACTGTAGAGGCACTAAAAGGGTTCACTCAGTCGGGCTGGGCAGCAACTCCATCCAGATAGTCCCCTGATGGGGTTAACGTCATCATGGTCATCTGAAGTGTTCACAGTATTCCTCACTTCTTTACAACAGTTTTATTGTTATACAAGTAATTTATCTTCTCAATGAAAACATTAAAAATTCAAATAAGCAAAAGAAAATATAAAAATAAAACAGCCCACCTAATTTTTAATCTGATTTTGGAAAGTAAACTTGTCACCTGAGAATAAACCCCAGAACCATTTTCTATTAAAAGAGACATTTAGCAGAAAGTTTATCAAGCCAGAAAACAGCTTTTATTAAATAGGTCTCAAGTTATAATCAGCAATCATGGCTCTTCCCTTTTCTTCCTGTTCCCCACCTCTGGAAAGTGACCAAGTCAGAATTTCATACCTCCAAATGAAAATTTGAGTCCACTAGTATGGGATAACCAGAGGAACAGCAGAGTTCAACATAAGCAATAAGAGAAAACCTCATAACTTGGGGCTTATTGTTTTGAAAAGTGTAAAATAAATCAAATAATTCAACTGATGAACTATTCAGAGAAGTAGTGCTTGAATGTTCTGGGCCTCAGTGGTAAAGGACAGCTGTTGGACTTAATGAACATATTCGTATGATGATAGTTCTATGAGGGAGTTGCATGCTTATATCCATAAAAGAGGTGGAAGGTAATTAAAGATTCAAATGAGGTCATTGTCCCTCAATAAGTTCTTCTAAGGCCGTAACATTAGGCCATTAGAAAAGAATTTGATGAGCAACTGTCAGGTTTCCAAAATAGTTACTAGTGTTTGTATTAGAAGCAATCAAGTGTGTGTCCAAAGCCCACTGCTGCTACATGAGTGTGAGGCATGGAAATGGCACACAGGCTTGGCTGAAGAACAGTCATCCTACGATAATGAAGTTGGGGTTGATGTTCATGCTGGATATAATTGGAAATTTAAGCAGGCCTTTGGGAAAGGCTTATCTCTGGTCAGATGTTGGTCTCCAAGGAAAGCAAAGAGGTGCCTGGGCTCCCTGTTACCAAATGGCTAGTAGAGATACTTCAGTTGGTTCTGAAGGCAAAAATGCCTCAGACTTATTACTGACTATTTAATCTGTGATTTGCTACAATCATTAATCATAAAAGCCATACAAGCCTTTACATTTCCCTATTGATTACTTTAGATTTTTAGACACACAAGTTATCCTTCTCTCTTTTGATTATCTCAGGCTTACATTAAAATTAATTTCCACAACCTCAGTACACAATAATTGATTTGAAACTTGGGTTTTCACCATTTGATCCTTAAGACAAGTTGTTCAGCCTCACTTGGGTTAAGATTTTTTTCATTTGTAAAATGAGGTCTTTGGTTTTATGATGTAAGTAAATGCTTTGATATGCATATAAGAGAATCTCACACTAAAAGGAGAAAGAGACATTTCTTCCCACTTCAACAGCCGCCTGGAAGTCAAGCTCCCCTTGAATCAACACTGGAATCCTTCAATTTGCTGGAGGAGGCAGCCAAACCTGTTGGATGGATGAGTGGTCTTGCCAAAGTGGTGGTGGTGTCCAGTGAAGGCAGTGGCATCCTGAAGAGAAGATGGAAACAGTAGAGTTGTGGGGAAGCCTTGGCAGGTCCAGCAGGTTCAGGAGAGACTGATGAACATAGCAGCACCTGAGGGAGAGAGGATGGAGCAAGAAGAGAGAACAAAAATACCAGAAATCAATAATGGGTCACTTCTGAGAACTCCCAGAAATACCTGGTGGAGATTTTGTTGGGACTGGAGAGTCAGAGTCTGCAAACTCATATTGCCCATGCATAATAGCATTGGAGTGGGAAGTTAGACAGGAAAATACTTAATTGCTATAGAAATCTGCAAAGGATCTCCCAAAGGGCCCTTTCAATTCTGTATTTGGCTCAGCCAAAAACAATTGGCTTGACTCCCTTGGAAGAACAGAAGGTGCCTGGTAGAGCTAAGTTTTCATGGATGCATCTGGTTCCCAGCAGGGCACAGAGCTAATGCAGCTGAAAAAGCATACAGCTGTGACTCCAGGCATCTTGTGAATGACCAGGCCTGGCTTGGGCTTCCTGCCTAAGTTCAAAGCATGGGTTTTCATCTGGGAGTCAGGTTGCGGTGGGAGGTGGGAGGAAATAAGTGAATGGCTCGGAGGATCTCTTCAAACCACACATTCCTCAGGCCCTACTCTGGATCTATTGAATCAGAATTTCTGGTACTGGGATTGAGAATGAGTGCGGGAGTCCAGTGTGTCTTTTGAATTAGGAGGTAATTGGAGAATTGAGGAGTTTTAGGGGAGAGGTGAGGAATGTTTGCTTGTGAGACTAAGGAGTGGATAGAGAGGTACAGACCAGAGATATAGAGACTGGGGGTCAAGAGGAGGTGAGAGGGAGAAAGGCAGGAGCAAGGTGGCTTTAAAGGGAACCAGAGGAGACACCCTCCATTCCCTGGAAGAAAAAAGGCATGAAAAGATATGGATGTAAATAAGCCTGAAGCTGGAGGGAGTGCAGACAGCCTGAGGTTGGGACTGAGGATTGCCATTTTCTCTCTGGAGTGGACTGTAAGGCATGGTTGGCTGCAGAGAGAGGAGAGGGAGGTTCCGAGAGGCAAAGTAATTTCTTGGAGCTTCTACAAGGGTGAGTGGCTAATCTGGGCTGCAAACTGAGGTCTATCTCAGTCCGAAGCCCCTATTCTTTCTCTGATTCACTATTTTCTTTGTGCAGTACTGTCTAACCAAACCCTGATATGATGCCTTTCTGTTAAGTATCCTCCTTGAAAAGTAATTTTTGTCACAATTAATTTGATGGATGCTCGAGACACAACAGCTTTTTACATTAAACTAAATTGTTTCCACTTCTCCACAGCCATCTCTTTGCCTCCAAAACACACTCCCTCAAGTCCCTGGTTAGTTTAGATCTGTGATCTTTGTCACCTAACATGAAATTTAATTTGGGAGGAATCCCTCACTTTCTTAGTAACTATATACAATCGCCCTACACTTTGGATCTGCTCTCCCTCCCCCTCAATTATTTTTCTAAAAAGACCTCTCATTTCCCACCCTCTCTGGGATTTTTGGCTGCTGCATGATTCTGAAAGAGCACAATAGGAGAAACAGATTTTCTATTCCTACCAACCTGAGCCTTCTCTAAACAGACTGCAGAACACAGCCTCCTTTCCTCGGAAGTGTGTATACTCATATTCCCAGAGAATCCACTGGACACTGAATGCTGAGCCTTGTTGACCATGCGAAATCTCTCACCACATGCCATCCGTGCAACAGTAACCATGGTCTCCCTGCTACAATCTCATCGTAGAAACTCCATCCAAACACCCTAAAGAAAGAGCTCACAGATGTTCAGAAAAATACACAATAATCCTTGGCTGATTAATTTAATATCCTTTGGAGACATTCTATAGATCACTAGGCTGCTGTTTTATTCTGGAAGCCATAACCTCCCCATTCTCACGCCTATAATGTTTCATTTTGATTCATCTCAGGGAAAGGCAGATGATACCCAAACGTATGAACCAAGGGGCTGAAACATAGATCATTGCTTCCCTGATAAGACTATCAGTGCCTGGGAAAGAAGCCTTCAGTAGCAATGCTGAAATGACACATGGAAGGCCAGATGATGTGGGGAATTTGTTAAACATTTCACATCCTGCCAAATGACTTTGTGTATTTGTGACTTTTTTAAGATAACAATTTTTAAATTTTTATGTTATGTGTTTGCTGTGCTCTTTGTCTAGAATATAAACCTTATTTTAGCTTCCCCTAAAGTAAACAAAACAGAGATACAGATCTAAAACCTGACCCCAAAAATGCCAATTTTGTATATTTGTTTTGTTACCCCATCTAGTTAGTGTGTCTGTAGGGGAGGTTGGCAAAGTTTTTGGGTAAAGGACCAAAGAATAAATATTTGGGGCTTTTCAGGTAGTACAGTTTCTGTTGCAACTAGTCAGTTCTGCTATTGTAACATGAAAGCAGCCTTTAGAAAATATGTAAATAGATGAACATGGCTGTGTTCCAATAAAACTTTATTTACAATATAGGCAGTGGGCCAGATTTACTCTATAGGCTGTAGATTGCTGACCCCTAGAAGGTAAGCTACATGAGGACAAGTGAGTCCTACAACATAAAAAGTTTGCCAATGACTGATAGGGACAAATAGCTAACATTACTGAGAACTAATTATGTCTAGACACTGTGCCATGGATACATTATTGTTGTTGTTCAGTTGCTAAGCTCTATCCAACTCTCTGTGACCCCATGGGTCACCCCATGTAGCCCACCAGCCTCCTATGTCCATGGGGATTTCTAGGCAAGAATACTGAAGTGGGTTGCCATTTCCTTCCCCAGGGGATCTTCCTGGACTAGGGATCAAACTCATGTGTCCTATGCAACAGTAAGGATATATAAGATACATAAACATTGTTTAATGAGGTGGATATTACTGCCCTTTTTTGTAGATTGAGAAATGAAGGTCAAAAAGCTTAAGCAACTTACCTGAGATCACATGACTAAGTAGTGGAGTCCTATGGCCTGCCTTCTGTTGGTGAGGGTATGAGTGGGTGCAGTGTGTGCCCCAGGGCACTAAGCTGGGACTTATGTCCCACCACTTATCAGATACTTAGGCTCAAGATCCCAGGAACCATACCCTCAATTTCATATAAAAGCTGGGACACTAAGCAGTCTTGGGGTTAGAACTGTAACTGTGGTTATCTGTGTCTTCCCCCAAGCTGCCCAGTAAAGGGGCTAGGTATGTGTATGCTCTGGGGTCTGAGTGCCTGGGTTCAGATCAAAGTCCTCCTCTTCATTGCTATGACTGGCTAGATTGGTTTATGTCCTTGTGCTTCCATGTCCTTGTCTGCTAAATAAGGATAGTGGTACTACTATCCAGGAGGGAGGTTGTGTGGATTAAAGGAGTCAATACATGTGAAATGCTTAATGAGTGCATGCACAAAGAGTCTCCTTATATATGTAACTGGCTGACAAGACTTGTGATCTGTGGGCCAGCAAAGGAGGGAAGGAAGAAAATGAAGAATGATATGAAAGATGAGCAAGGAAGACAGTGTAGTAGAAATACAAATGATATGACAGTGGCAAGGAATGAGGTTTTAAAAATTACATTTCATTCATGTAATGATAGTATAAGGTGGACTGAAGGAAAAAAAATGAATATACCCACAACCCCACTTACCTCTAGGTATTATATATATTTGGGATATCCTCCTCTAGGAGTTTACATCTGTGTCATGTATTCTAGAGATACTCCGTATGTTCCACCGACACATCTGGTTGTTGCTGTCCTTCGCTCCTGCTCTGGACTGGCAGCAGCTCTGTGCTTCTGTCTCCACATCCCTGGTGAGTGCTTTGTTAGGCTTCTTCTGCCCGCTTCTGCCTGCTTTGCTACAAAGTGTGGGGACCAGCCCCTCCTATTATTCCCTGTAGCCCAGCCAACGCAAGGCAGTCGTGTTTAACAGACTTTAAGTGTCTTGAGGATTCCATCAGGGAACTTCATTGTGGGAAAGGAAACTGACAGCTGAGTATTGCTGTGTCCAGCATCCATTAGCCACACATATCCCACTGGACATCTTTTTCCCAAATCCCTGACTTGCTGCTACTACTGAGAAAAAAATATCAGGAGACAGCAAAATGATGCTGACTGCTCAGACTGTAAGCTCTGCGAGGGCAGGAACTGTCTCTGTTGCTTAACATTGTCTTCCCTTCACCAAGCATAGTGCTTTGGCACATAGTGGGGGCTCCATAAATACTTGTTATTTGAATGTGTGGAGGAGCCCACAGCCCTTAGAGAAGGTAGGCTTCGGTAATATTAAACAGAATATTTTTTGCAAGTGGATTTGGATTACTCTGCTGGTTCACAATTTCCCCAAGGACAGTGGCTTAGGCACTTCCCCTCTAACATCCCAATCCCTAACTAATACATATTTCAGCTTCTATCCAGAAATTTAGAAATGGATGAATTTTTTTAAATAACACTATTTCTTCTCTAATATGTGTTGGGTGTATTATTTTGCGTAGTTAAGATCATGATGTATCCATTGTTCTGTATCCTGTTTTCACTCCCCCTCTGCCCTCTGCCTTTGAACATGATTTTCTCAACATGATTCTTAATGACTGCATAATGTCTCATAGAATGTGGTAGATGTACCTAATTTGCTTAATCATTCTTTTTTCATTTCAATTTAGCTATTATAAATAGTGTTACAAGGAACACTATTATATGTAAATCTTTGTCCATGGTTTATACTATTTCCTTGAGATAGATGTCTGGGAATGAAATGATAGTATCAAAATATATGAATGTTTTTATGGCCCTTGTATCTCTTGCCAAATTGCTGTCTGGAAAGATTATCTCAATTTATATTCTCACCATAAGATATAAAAGTGCTTATTTCATCAAATCCACCTTCATATTATAATCATTTAAGAATCTCTATTAATCTGATAGATGAAAAATAGATGGTTAGTGTTATTTCACATTATGTTTCTTTGATTATGAGTAAGTTGAAAGAAATGTTTAGAAGCCAGGTTTGTATTTATAGTTTCTAGCAATAATACATGCTACAACTATTAATATGTATAAGCTTTCTGTATATAGTTTCCTTTCAGACCAATACCCTCATTGCTGAACAGAAGGCTATGATGGGTTATGCAGCCCAGTCTCTGCCATATGCTTGGTGCTTATTATTAAGCCCAACTACAGAGCAAAGAAAGACATAATTAGCCTTTTTGGGAATTATTTTAAGCCTTCAGCAGTAAAAGGCCTAAAGTTGATTTATTTCCCAGAATCTATTTGTATCCGAAGCCTTTTTAAGTCAAGTCAGACTAAATGACCAGGCATGGTTTCAACCTTCTGCGAAGGAGTTTCTCGAGTTCTAGGAGGTAGCCAAAAATAATCGCCTTTGTGCCTTTGCACACCCCTAAGATACCATTTAGAGACAAAAGTCGAGTCATTTGAAAAGAGATAGAACCACTGGGGACACTAACAGAGGCAGAAGTTGAATTTTTCTCAAGTTACTAGTGGTGGAGGTTGAGGCACTGTGCTCTGGATTGAGAGAGCCTTGAGTTCAGTTGAGGGGCTTTCAGTCTTTGCTTCTGAGGTGGGGGTTAGGAGAAGGCACTGTCTGTTATACAGACACATGTTCTTTCAGGGAACTGACTTCATCAAGAAAGCTGCTTCTGCCAGTGATTATCCTAGGCTAGACTTGAATCTGTGCTTCCAAAACAAAAGCAAGTTGTCTGATTCTAAAGCCAGCCTACACATTATTGTGCTTCCAAAGACTGTATTGTTTTGTAATGATAGCAACGGATTTTTACCCCCAGAGCACTTGGAAACGCATTGTAATTCCCAGCCTCACTCTCCACCCAAATTGTTGTCTGAATGATTGTGCTCATTTGGGCCGTTATTCATCGATGGCACATTTGGAAACAAAATCTTGAGGTTGTCACGGGTCTGCACGTATTGACGGAGTTCTCAAACACCAAGATGGTAAACACGGTGCAGATGTTCCCTGGGACAGTAACCCAGCCTGCCTTTGGCACTTGCGCACACAAATGACTAAACACATCAGTTCTGGAAATAAATGCTGCAGCACGAGTTCACTGACTTTTCTTGTTATAAAAAAATTTCGGGGCCAAGATTAATTAAAACCAGGAGCTGGTTACTTTCAAAGATACCATAATGATAACCATTCCAAAATGCTTCTTGCAATTGGAACCTGTTGTGGGGAGCCAGGAAGTGAGAATATAAAAATGCTTGGAGGGAATTCTGTAGTCAGAGGCCATGTCTATTGGCGTACCCATGCCAATATTCTTGGGAAGATATGGTATTTTTGAATGCATAACAGAATGAGTGAACAAATGATTGGGTGATTGGAATAACATTGAAGATGCACCATGTCATCAATAGCAGTGCTAGCCCCTGGGTATTGAGGATTTACATAGGGTCTTGACCCTCTGTAGAGTGCTTCCTTCACCTCTTCTTCTCATGGATTCCTCACAATGACACTGTGTGCTTGGTTGCTCAGTTGTGTCCGCGTTGCTCGCTGTTACTCTTTGTGACCTCATGGACTGTACCCTGCCAGGCTCCTCCATCCATGAGATTCTCCAGGCAAGAATACTGGAGTGGGTTGCCATTTCTTCCTCCGGGGGATCTTCCCAATACAGGGATCGAACCTGCACTTCCTTCATGGGCCAGCAGGTTCTTTACCACTGGGCCACCTGGAAAGGCCCCATAATAACAACAGAGCAGGTATTTCTTTTTCTGTCTCAGAAAAGTGGGAACTAAGGAAGATATGAGATGTTAGGACCAGAATTTAAACCCAGGTTCTAGATTCCAAGACCTACATTCTTAATCCACATGTGAGAGTGCTGCTTACTTAGAAAGAGGTCACGTTCAGCAAAAAGTCATCATCTTTTCATGGTCTCAGTTATTATTTCCTTGGCTACTGAATCTGATGTTACTAGATTTGGAAGTCTGCTGAGGGACCACTTGGCCTAAGAGCCTCCCGCTGTAGGTGGAGAATCAGAGGTTCTGCCGCATCTTGTGACTGTTTGGCTGACCTGTGCCAGTGAGAGGCAGGTCTGGAAGAGGTCAGCTAACAACTGACCTGACAGTTTTCTACCTCATCTCTTTGGAGGTAAGGTCAAAATGGGAATCATGTAACCTAGAATAATGAATGTGGATTATGCATTTTTTTTTTAAATCACTTAAACTGACACCAAGGTAGAATCATCTTGTGCATACAACTCCCTCAGTAAAAATAAACATTAAGAGGACAGATATATGAGAAGTGCTTTCCCTTAAAAACATCATTAAAACGGTGAGAACATGATGAACTTGCAGATTACACAATATCTTCAGTGAATATTGAATGTGGTCTTTTACAAAGTCGATGTGTGTGCTGCTTGTAGGTTCTTGACAGTGGGAGAAACTGACCATATGTCATTGGTTAAAGCTAAAAGCAGGAGTGAATTTAAATATGGAAAATACCAGCCACTAATTGCCGCTGATCTTTCAGTCTGAGCTGTGTATCCTCTACCCTCTGTTCTTTCCATGTCTGCTTCCACTACTCTAACCAAACCACTCAATGAGACCAATGAAACTGCTCCCCATCAGGCTACTTCAGTCTGGTCCTTCCATTCACAGTCTGCAAACCATGTGTTGTTTGTCTAAAACACAGCCTGACTTTTTCTGCTCCTCTGTGGGAGATGGTTGCTGGCTCTTCAGTAATCAAAGCTCTTTTGCATTGCTTCCCAAATCGTCTCCTTCTTCCCTTCTCCTCCTCTTCCTTCTCCTTCCTCCTCCTCCTTCTCCTTTATGTCCCAGAAACATAGTTGGTAAAGACTCTTTGTTTAGAAATGACCATTCAGTAAATTCTTGGGTAGTTCACCAAGTTATCCAAAGTTACAAATCGAGAGAGGATTGCAAAAGGATCGGCCAGGACCTCTGGGTCTTGGATCAAATGCACAGTTCACAGTCACCAAGATGCTTCTGGAAGAGTCACTTTAGCTTTAAGAAAAGCCAAGAAAGAATTTTTCAAGGAGGATTCAATAATTTATCAAAGGCCCTCCCCACTTCGCGGTGAGCCAAATTCCTGAAATGACAGCCGTTGTCTGTCTACTCGCGAATCTGCCTACTGGTATGATCAAAATGGCAAGGGACACAAGGCGAAGTTCTTAAGGAAACAGTGGAGTAAGCTCTGGTGATTATTAATTTTGCCTCTTTAGAAAACTCTCCCACCTAAGGTTGCCAGATTCAATATAGGATGTCTTTTTATTTGCAAAGTCTGGCAACCCTCCTTCCTATTCACCCCATTTTTCGGTTAATAGTTGCCTTCTCTCTGGCTACAGGAATAAATATGTGCCCAATTCCCATTCCAACAGAGGCTGGCCCAAATTGTGTACACATAACCTTGTTAGCACCAGAGTCGTTTCTTGGGATGGAAAGACACCCTTTGGCTACGGCTGCTAACCTGAGGTTTCTGGCAGCCATTACAAAATAATGTGAGTAAAATGCAAAGAGAAGCAGAGATAAGCAGTAAATAGACCCAGAACATTGGTAGTGTTGAGTTCCAGTGTTACAGTTTCTGAGCTCTTGGTTGTTGCAGCTTTTCCTTGGGTGCTGTGCCATCCCCATTGCAGTTATAAGGACTGGCAAATCCCTTTTTTTTTTTTTTTAACTCCATTAACCTAATTTGATTTGGATATTTATTACTTGTTCCTAAAAGAGCTTCTGATTCATATACAGAGAATTCTGATTCTGAGCTCTAACTTTTCCTTAAGTAACACATACAGATTAGAGAAGGGTGTACAGGATAGAGGTAGATGATGCCCTGAGCTGAGATTACCTCTTATTACGCATTTGTAGATTTAGGAATCATTTGTGGCAAATATTGAATCTCAAATGCCTTTCTCTTCCTTCCTTTTCTCTACATCATAAAACCAAAGACCTCATTTTACAGATGAAAAAATCTTCAACTAGGTGAGGTTAAACAACTTGTCTTAAGGATCAAATAGTGAAAACTCAAGTTTCAAATCAATTATTGTGTATTGAGGTTCTGGAAATTAATTTTAATATAAGCCTAAGATTTGGCCACCTGATGAGAAGAAGTGACTCATTTGAAAAGACCCTGATGCTGGGAAAGATTGAAGGTGGGAGGAGAAGGGGACAACAGAGGATGAGATGGTTGGATGGCATCACCGACTCAATGGACATGAGTTTGGGTAAACTCCAGGATTTGGCGATGGACAGGGAGGCCTGGCATGCTGCAGTCCATGGGGTCGCAAAGAGTCAGACACGACTGAGTGACTGACCTGAACTGAAGACAGAAAAGAAAAAGACAACTTGTCTTAAAATCTACTGTAATGAATAGAGAGATGTAAATGCTTGTATTGTATCAAATCACAAATTGGAGGGACAGATTGTTAGTGATCTCTTGGCAATTATGTTCGTGATCACCCTCATTCTTCTACTACCAGATCCTACTGCTTTGGCCACTGGGCTGGGAACATGACCCAGATCTGCTCAGTCAAAATGTAGAACTCACTCCTCCTGGCCACAGGGATGACTCTGGTGATGGGTCATTGCCTGGGAAAGAAATAACCAGTGTCTAAAGGATGGAATAATCACACTCCTATCCTGAGATGTGGTTTTTATTAGAGCTGATGGGAAACAGATTTCCCTCTCTGGTTGTTGAACGGGGGGAATGTGTGTCTGGAATGCTTTGCACCCATTTCTCCTACCATATGGGAAAAACCTGTCTGCCATTGGAGGAAAAAAACCAAAACAGCACAAAGGGAGCAGCAGAAATGACTGGCAGACTTGATCTTTATGACTTTTAAACCCCCAGATCCACCCATTCCAGAGGACAGATTCATCCCAGGCTTTTCTTGCTTTATAAAAGCCAAAAAACCAAAAAAGTTCTGTTTTACCAAAGTTACTTTGATGGAAATTTCTGACACTTGAAACTAAAAGAATAGTTTTATTTCATTTGTGACACTACTTTTCTTTGTTGGCATGGATTATTAATAGCTGTATGCTTAGAATTTTCCAAGTTAATAATGATCTGGTAAAAGCTAACAGAAAATCTAAGGGTAGGTTTAAATTCAATGTGCATTTTCAGGGAAAATATTATACCAACCGCATCCAATACTTAAAAATAAGTTTTAGCTTTAGACTTTGTTGTGAAAAAAAACACCTTAAGATGAAAGAAAATATATAAAACATATGAGAAGTTTTAGAATATGTCTTAGTGTGGAGAAGGCCTTCACAAGCAAATCAAAAACCCCAAAACTGTAAAGGAAAGTATTGACAGATCTGACTGGGGAAATAGTTAAACTGTTGAAATATAAAAGTTGCTATTAACAAAATTAAAAGTCGAGTGACAGAATGGAAGAATATGTTTGCCAAATATATAATTTATAATAACTTAAGGTTCATAATATGTAAAAAGTTCCTACAGGTCAAAAGTGAACATAATCTGAGAAGAGAATGGATTAAAGTTACAAATGGACAGTTCCTTGGAGAAAAAAGAGAAATAGATGCCTTCAGCCTTTTAGAGCAAGGAACACAGACAGGACATAGAAAATAAAATTGAAAAAAATTATAAGCCACATCCTTTCCTTTGAGGAAAGCCCCTTTTGGCTCAACGCCCTTTCCTCCTTTGCTGGTCTGGAAACTCATTTGTATTTTCCCCAACTCTGGTCCAAGGAGAATCCATCAAGCTCTCCCTTGTGCCTCCGGTATATCTCGTGCACGCATCTCTCATGACCACGTTCATTGTGTGCTTACTTGTTTGCTTTCTCGCATTGCCCAAGAGCTGCATCCATCACTTTGTCTTAGTGATGAAGATAATCTCTCTGAATTCCTGATACCTTACTTAATATGTGTCCATAGAACAGACAATCCATAAATGTTTGGTAAGTGAATAAACAAATAAATGTTGGATCTTTGTGGACACTGTTAGAATCAATACTTACATTTGATAGGAAAGTATCTAACTTTCTATTTCATTTTGACTCTAGGTATTTACACATCTTATTTTACTCATATGAGAAAGGGGAAAAGGTAACAGAGAAAATTCTGTATTTAATCAATTCTAATTTACCAGTTTTGGGTGTCATTGCTGTGTATATATACCAACTGGATTGTTATTTCTGATGGTGTGACAACACGAAGGCAATTCCTTGATGTTTTAGTCAACAAGCAATTCAACTGTCATTTGAGAAAGAACTATTCATTCTGGCTGATGAATGAAAACCTCCTCTTCTTGTCATTCAGTGAGATCCAAGAAGCACCAGCATGAAAACTTGTAGAAAAAGTGTCAGTGGCTTGAAAAATGATCCAGCATCTGTAGCACCTTTGATGCTCTGAGGATACTGTGTGGGAAAAACACGGCCATCAGCACTTAGGAGTCAAAAAAAGATTCAGGGAGTCAGACCCAGAATGTGAAGAAACTTAGAAATAATCATTTTTAAACTCATATCTCCCTTTTTATACATGCATAAGTGTTCTTATAATAAACCTATGTCTCCATCTAAAAAGACTATCTCAATAAATGTAAAATAAAAATTCTAAGTAATAAAAAAGCACCACATCATAATTTTATAGTTGAACTGATAGTGTTTTTATTTCTTTCATAGTGGTATACTCCATATTGGTGCATCTTGCAGTCACTGACATATTAGATTTGATGAGCTATGGTAATAATAACACCTAACCTGATTGGAAAAGATACTGATGCTGGTAAAGATTGAAGGCAGGAGGAGATGGGGAAGACAGAGGATGAGATGGTTGGACATGAGTTTGAGCAAGTTTCAGGAGTTGATGATGGACAGGGAAGCCTGGTGTGCTGCAGTCCGTGGGGTTGCAAAGAGTCTGACACGACTGAGCAACTGAACTGAACCAAACACCTACCCTGTATTGAGTCCTATTTTTCCAAGGCACTATCCAAGGCACTTTATGTGCCCAATCTCATGTAATTCTTTAAAAAAAACTCTGTAGGCTGACTGTGATTATCCTCATTTTACAGCTAATGAAACTGAGGTTTAAGAGAGGTTAATTACTAGCAGAACTAAAATGTTTGAGTAAATCAGAACCTAAGATGTTAACACTTCATAAAAGAAGAAGCAACAGTAATTTCTTGGGACAGGGATGTTTTTGTCACACCTCAGATTTGGGGAAATTTTTCCCAGGTACACAGTAATACATTTTAGTGCTTGTCTTGTTAAAATTATGAGAAAGTCAAATTAAGCAAGTGTGAGCATGTATCCATGCTTATAAATAATAAATATGAATGCCTATTGCAAACATGACCTGTCAAATGCCAGTATTTTTTGTATGATGAGAGATATCTTTGTAGAAATGTATGTATACTAACCAGTACAAGTGGGACAGAGCACCCTCTGAGGTGACAGATTCTGTTGTCTTGTTCCCTTGAGGGCAGAGCAGAGAGTAACCTTCTATCCCCATCAGAACGCCTAAACACCAGCTTCCATCTTACTTTTCGATGGCAGTTCTACTGTATTTTAAAATCCATACTTTCAGTAGTAGCTCACAGAATCAATTGAGTGGTAAATAAACTGACTTAAAAGTGTCTCATAATAAGTATAAAGTCAAGTTAAAAAGTGCTGCAAATGGGAATTAGATGCTAAACTTGTATACATATAAACCATCTAGAAGGAATCAACAACCTCAGCTAAAAGTGAATTAACTCTTAAGACTTCTCTCTACCCTTCTAGGAGACTTGCCCTTATTAGAAAATCATTTGGAAAACCACTTTATTAGCCATAGAATATCTTCCCCGATGGCAAAAGTCCAATACAGAAACAAGTTTAAGACTTTTCATAGATACTGGGAATAGCTGTTTGCTTAAACTCTTGCTTACCTAGTTTCCTATTTATGAACATCTTTGTCTCTTGATATTAGAATGACAACTTTGATCGTTAATTAGCTTGGGAGTGAACACATGTTTATGTAAAGGTATTATCCATCATGTTTTAAAGAATATTGCTTACTTCTCATTTTATCCAGTCTATGTCTCCTCCAGTACCGTCCATTTTAAGGTGGAAATGTGTGTTAGTGTTTTTTCTCTTCACATAATTTTCCTGCTGGTGGGTTTCTAGCATCAGTTGCCATTGTCCTCACACTCAGAAGGTGCAGTAAGATTAGTAGTTGCAACCTGGAGGCAGAGTTTTTAGTGCTTTCTATTTCAAATTCTGTCATGCTTAACCACTGGTGTCACCTGGAGGTGGATATTTATTGTTTCTGCACTTCAAGGAGATATGTTAGATCTTGGCCATGGGCCTCTGGAAACAAGGGCGGGGGAAGAGGGTTTGTATCAAGAGGGACATTTCTCTGTGTGCTTTCCTGGTGCATTTGAACTTTGCCAGCAGCACCTGGTGTTGAGATTTCTATTTCTTAGCACTTGTTCCCCTCCCCACCCCTTTATTTTTGAGGAAAGTGGGTGGGCCAAGATAGTCTGTTCTCTCTGTTCTATCAAGAGGGAATTTTTATCATCTCTTTTTTCGTAAATACAAATCTGGGCTAGTTACTACAGTGTCAAACAGTCAAAGAATTTAATCTATAACAGGTTTAGGTATAATCCTATTAAATGGTCTTCTGTGTCCTTTGAAATTTTGATTAGCTGGGGAACTGCCCCTTGAAAGAGTACAGTCTTGAATGAAAGGAATTAGGCTCCTAGCTACAGTTGGCCAATAGGATCATGTTTTTTATTGTTGGGTTTTATTTATTTATTTGAGCCTTACCCAGGATCGTTTCTCTTCACCCACTGTTCTCTATTTAAGAGTTTTTAAAACTGTGAAAAGTGAAAAATCTTCATGAGTAAACATGAGAATAAATCAACCAGTTGTGTATCAGACTAAAAAAGCTCATTGGTTTTCAGAGTAGGAAATACTTCATAGTCAGGGACTTTGTCTGTCTTGTTGATGACTAAATCTCTACTTCTTCGAGTAGCAGCTGGCACATTGCAGGCATTTAATAAATATTTGCTGAATGAATAAATGAACCAATGACAGTTATTTGGCTAAACTTAAGACATGAACTGTAATGTGCTAAGGATAATTGCCTAATTTCTCTATTATGATAGTGTGTGAGCAGGACAGGGTAACATAAATTTGTCTTTCAAACCATCAAAGTGCTAAAATGACATTTCACTATCATAAACAAACAGTTTCCTCTCTGTGGGAATACTATACCCCAGATTTGGTAAAGCCAAGCTACATGATACAGGCAAATAATCCACAAACAAATCCATCTTTGTGGTTCCTCCAAAGGATGTTTGCTTTGTCACACTACTCAGCTATTTTATTAATTCTGAGGGGAGGTATCAAGACTTCTTTGTTTTCTACAGGTGCCTGAGGGGTCATTATCATGCCCACTGCTCCCAGTTACAGCTGATGTTCATGGTACACCCTCTTCACTGTGACTTAAAAATGAATAATAATGAGTCAGGCAGCATTTGATTATGTGCTGGTTACTATTGGCCTTCCCAACAATGAAGAGGCTTCAGAAGAGGACAGTAAACCCCTCACTGCCGTCTGCAAGATGAACCATGACCTGTCTCACTGCTGTCCAAAGTGTACACCTGCTCCGCTCACCATGCAGTCATCCTATCTTTACCTCTCTCGTTTTATACCCTAAAAGGAGATGTGTTCCTGCAGCTCAAAGATTAGTTTTCTTCTCTATAAGGTCAGTTCTTTCTAGGATATTCAGGAAAGAAATAAGCTTTGTCTGCCCTCTGCTTTGGAGTCATCCACTTCCTTCCCCTCCAGCCCTGGGGTGTTTCTTTTATAGCGCCTGCCTCGCTGCACTTACCCCTGGAAGCAGGGCTGTGCGAAGTTGTCTCCACGTGCTGCTGGGTCTCATGTGACATCCTCAGTGGAGGGCTGTGAGTGCATGGAATCATTACAGGCCAGCTTTTGATCATGGAATCACTGCATAGGAGGAAATCGATGTGGTGTGACATGAAGGCACGTACACACACACGTACACACACACACCCTTTCCCAAAGACAAATACTGATTCTCAGGGAAAGGACAACCTAAATCAATGTTTTCAAACTGTCATCAACGAACCTATTCTGAAGTGTCCATGACAACATTTTTTGCCTTCAAAAACAAAAGACAGAAGTTCAAAAATCCTGGGTGTGATCACTCACCCAAAGCCAGACATCCTGAAATGCAAAGTCAAGTGGGCCTTAGGAAGCATCACTACAAAGCCTAGTGGAGGTGATGGAATTCCAGTTGAGCTATTTCAAATCCTAAAAGTTGATACTGTTAAAGTGCTGCACTCCATATGCCAGCAAATTTGGAAAACTCAGCGGTGGCCACAGGACTGGAAAAGCTCAGTTTTCATTCCAATCCCAAAGAAAGGCAATGCCAAAGAATGTTCAAACTACTGCACAATTGCACTCATCTCACATGCTAGCAAAGTCAGGCTCAAAATTCTCCAAGCCAGGCTTCAACAGTATGTGAACTGTGAACCTCCAGATGTTCAGTCTGGATTTAGAAAAGGCAGAAGAACCAGAGATCAAATTGCCAACAACCACTGGATCATCAAAAAAGCAAGAGTTCCAGAAAAACATCTATTTCTGCTTTATTGATTATGCCAAAACCTTTGTGTGAATCATAACAAACTGTGGACAATTCTCCAAGAGATGGGAATACCAGACCACCTCACCTGGATCCTGAGAAATCTGTATGCAGCTCAAAAAGCAACGGTTAGAACTGGACATGAAGCAACAGACTGGTTCCAAATCGGGAAAGGAGTACATCAAGGCTGTATATTGTCACCCTGCTTATTTAACTTATATGCAGAGTGAAAGTGAAGTCGCTCAGTCGTGTCCGACTCTTTGTGACCCCATGGACTATAGCCCACCAGGCTTCTCCATCCATGGGATTTTCCAGGCAAGAATACTGGAGTGGGTTGCCATTTCCTTCTCCAGGAGACCTTTCTGACCCAGGGATTGAACCCGAGTCTCCCTCATTGTAGGCAGACGCTTTACTGTCTGAGCCACAAGGGAAGTCCATGCGAAATGCCAGGCTGGATGAAGCACAAGCTGGAATCAAGATTGCCGGGAGAAATATCAATAACCTCAGAGATGCAGATAACACCACCTTTATGGCAGAAAGTGAAGAAGAACTAAAAAGCCTCTTGACGAAAGTTAAAGAGGAGAGTGAAAAAGTTGGCTTAAAACTCAACATTCAGAAAACTAAGATCAAGGCATCCGGTCCCATCACTTCATGGCAAATAAATGGGGCAACAATGGAAACAGTGAGAGACTTTATTTTGGGGGCTCTGAAATCACTGCAGATGGTGACTGAAGCCATGAAATTAAAAGATTCCTGTTCCTTGGAAGAAAAGCTGTGACCAACCTAGACAACACATTACAAAGTAGAGACACTACTTTGCCAACAAAGGTCCGTCTACTCAAAGCTATGGTTTTCCCATAGTCATGTATGGATGTAAGAGCTGGACCAAAAAGAAAGCTGAGCTCTGAAGAATTGTTGCTTTTGAACTGTGAGGTTGGAGAAGACTCTTCAGAGTCCCTTAGACTCTAAGGAGATCAAACCAGTCAATCCTAAAGGAAGTCAGTCCTGAATATTAATTGGAAGGACTGATGCTGAAGCTGAAACTCCAATACTTTGGCCACATGATTTGAAGAAGTGACTCATTTGAAAAGACCCTGATGCTGGGAAAGGTTGAAGGCAGGGGGAGAAGGGGATGGCAGAGGATGAGATGGTTGGATGACATCACTGACTAGATGGCCATGGGTTTGAGTAAGCTCTGGGAGTAGGTGATGGACAGTGAAGCCTGGTGTGCTGCAGTCCATGGGGTCACAAAGAGTTGGACATGACTGAGAAACTGAACTGAACTGAAACCCACAGGATGAAATAGAACTCTTTATCTAATTGCCCTGTCATTTCCAAACCTGCCTGTCCCACAATAGAGTTATTTAATAGGTGTCACAGCCTCATTCCCTAAGCACTGCCCCACTTCGTAATCCATGTGGACATGCGTCTCCCAATGACTGCTTGCCTGGCCACCCTGCAATCCTGGAAGGAATTGCTTAACTTCCCAGACTTGAAGCCAAACTCTTCTCTTTCTCTCTTTTTTGAACCTTGAACCTGCCTGACAGAAGGGTTGGCTGCCTGGGGTACTCCCCCACTGCAGCTATGCTCTGGGGTCCTGCTATCTTGGGAGCCCACTGGCACATGGCAGCCCCTTTCTTGTCTGGGGTTGATGTTGACTGAAGCACTCATGGGTTCTTGTGGAATGAAACTGGAATAAAGGGAAGCATTCTCTTTCACTGGGCTTCCCTGGTGGCTCAGACAGTAAAGAATCTGCCTGTAATGCAGGAGACCTGGGCTCACTGCCTGGGTGTGGAAGATCCCCTGGAGAAATGAATGGCTACCTCTTTCAGTGTTCTTGCCTGGAGAATCCTATGGACAGAGGAGCCCAGTGGGCTACAGCCCATGGGGTTGCAAAGAGTCAGACATGACTAACACTTTCACTTTTCTTTTCCGTAGTATCTTACTTGAGAGGTGCTTGTAGATATTTTTCCAAATTCCAGAAGAAAATCATCTTTTCAGATTTGTGATGTAGAGAGAAATACAAGATTGATATTCTGGAGACTGGGCCATGTACCTTCCTTCTCAGCCTCGAGCCCCTTAACTATAAAAAGAACTAAAATCCCTCAGAGTGCTGAAAAGACTGTGTTGTTTTTAAATATATTGTACATGATTTATTTTATGTTTTTTCATACTACTTATTTTTTAAAATTTATATTCTAGCTCGTCTCAGAATGGATTTAAGGGGCTTTGAAAGGATACATAAAAAATAGCGAGATAGCAAAAATTAGAAATATGCGAAGAACAAAAGGAGGAAACAAAGAAAGGACATAAAATGAGCCAGACCAAGGCTACTCCATCCAGGCGTTCCTTGAAGACTTGCACTCTTGCTTCAGGAAAATGTTGCAGTTGTGTGTCAACCCAGATAAGGCGTATGAAAGAAAATTCCATAACTCTCCCTGTAAGCAAGGCAACCAGTAAGTGTGTCTGTAACAACTGTGGAAAATCTTCTTGCTTCTTGGACCACTGATCTTCAAAAATTTAATCAAAGACATTAAGTCACAACTACATTTTTTTGAGAGTGATAGATACAATGGTTGTATATATTTATAAGTTACGAGCAGCCACCTTACAAAAAAATTTGATAAATTAGCACATGTCGGAAACTACCTATGCCAGTTCTGTAGTAGTCAGTTAGAAAGGGAGCAGAGGGGCTTCCCTGGTGGTCCAGTGGCTAAGACTCTGTACTCCCAATGCAGGGGGACTGGGGATCGATCCCTGATCAGGGAACTGGGTCCCACATGCTGCAAGTAAGACCCAGGGCAGTTAAATAATTTTTTTTTTTTTTTTAAAGGGAGCAGAATTCAAGAGGGTGAGGCCTGCAAGGGGCTGGAACACACTGCCACAGAGAGAAGGGACACACAACTACAGCTCTCAGTTGCTAGGAAGCTCAAGATTTTAGATTCAAATGAGTGAGTGGGTGATCTGATTTTAAAGTCTGATGTTTTAAAACAAAGGCTAACAGGAGCCCGTAAATGTTCCCTGACAAGGCTTTTGCTTTTTGAAGCCTTTTTGAAGTTGTAACGTTTCATTTGTCCACTGAGTAGGGGTGCTGTGGGGTGGGAAAATTTATTAATTTCTGGATAAAGAACTAAAATCACAGTCATTACCAAATTCGTACCAATAAGGTTTTCTCTAGCTTGGCGTTTTGCCAGACCCCCAGACACACCTTCAAACATATACTCATGCATATGCACACACTCATGAATATACACACTCATGTACACACACACACACACATACTACTCACTATGCTCACACACACTGAACTTCTGGAGACTGCAGAAGGGGCCGTGTTCTCTCTTATGTCCAGTTTCAAGCACTAGCTGGACTCCCCTCCCCCATCTCATAAAGTGCCCCCGTTTTCCATCCCCATTGCCCTCGCTTTTGCCAGCGAACCTCACTGGTCCCTATGATCCAATTTAAAATCCCCCTTTCTCCCAGCAGCTTTCTCTCCAAATCCTGGACTAGTAACTTCCCTTAAACAACATCTTTCACAACTTTGTTCAACACAGTACAAAAGAGATGCATTGCCCTAACATTGAACAAAAGAGATTTGAAAGGTCTACTGTGTCAGGGGAAATGGGCCAGGGTGCTCTAGGCATATCTTCAACCCCCAGACATGCCAGTACACAGTGTGAAAAGGACACAGAGAAAGCACAGGAGATTGGAGAACTTGGATGGATGGCAACAGATGGGGTATTTATTTATTTTAAATGCATTTTGCTGGGACAGTCACATGAGATGTCTATCTTATTTCCAGAGAACTCTCAAGGGAAACAGCTGTCATGAGGTTTCATTCCAGAACTCTTTAGTACAGTACAAACAATATTGTGGAGGACAGACAGCCCAAATAGCAGACCACCACAATCAGGGCTGTCCCAATTGCAGTTCATTTTACCCAGTAGCTTCTTCTTAATACCAAGTGAAATGTTCCCTCCAATAAAACAGTGAGGTGACCTTTGGGTATTAAATCAGGTTTCAAGCTTCAGGACGGTGGTCAAAATATTCTTGTGCTATTTTTTTTTTTTCTCTTCCAAATGAACCAGAGGGCTTTAAGGAAATTTACTGAATCCTTGAAAAACTAATCATCCCTTTACAGCCTCGGGTGAGTTACTGCAAAATTTAATTTCTGCTAAGCTACCTGAGATTGCAAACAGCAAAATGAATGCATGGTATTTACCTGTCTGCTGAGTTTCTGTTTTTCTCTCTGACCCACACTTCAGAGTGTGTCATGCTCTTGCAAAGCACTTTGGGATGCCCAGCATCTTACAGTGACCCTAGGTATCTGTGACATTGATTTTTGTCCCTCCCAGCCCATGGGTAGAGAGAGTAATGGTTCACCCTTTATAAGCCCATTCATCTTGTTACAAAGTTCATTCAATAAGTTTTTTTTTTCTTTTCTTAATCATTTGAAAATTAACTTGACTTAGAGAGTTTCTTCTTTGGAAACAAAAGAATAGATACCCAGGATTATATATACAGTGTTTTTAAAGTGCTATGTATCTGTACATTTAATCATTTATGATGTGTTGTTTATTTATATTTTTTGGCTATCTAGAATCACTTTCCTCCTTTGTGGATAACAGCAGCCTGATGTCCTTTTGGTGAAATACCCTTCCTCCTTCTGTGGGCCCCTGGTAAGACCATCAATCAAGACAGGTCGCTGTCTCCAAGCAAGAGTACAGGCTCATGAGCTAGGTTAGACCAATTTTGAGTTAGCTGATTGGAAAATAAAATGCTTGGCACTGATCCATTCCCAGACTGGGATCCTGGTGAGTTAAGCTCTAATTAGCGGCTACAGATGAATCCCTGCCACCACAGCCTCCAGACCTACCTTGATTGCTGTGCCCTTCTCAGTCTGTTTTTTTCCCATTCTGGTTTTGCAGCCTTCCTTTCAATTCTGTGAGTTACTACCACCCTTCTAACTTTTTTTTTTTTCCTGCTTAATAAACCAGAATGGGCTTCTGGTGATTGCAATCAAAGAATCCTTATTATGAAAGAATTTATGACCAGATGAGATATAAAGGAAGATATGGATAAGGAAGGTTACAAAAAAGGGGGAGGGATAAGGCCATAATTCAGTGTACTAGGGAGAAACACTGAAAGGATAGCCAGCTAGAATCATGGCCAAAATCCTGCCAGAGACTCAGCCTAGGGAGAGGACACCACTGCTGCCGCCACTTGTCACCAAGTGCTCAGCAGGTTCTGGGCTCTGGATGCTGCCATTTGGTGTCTCTGAAGAGTGGGCGTGGTTGCTGCCCCCTCCACCCAATCAGAATTCTTCACTGTCCAAAGTTAGAGAGCAGTGGGTGCACATACCTGATTGAGTCAAGTTCACAGGGGCGTGCCTCTGCTGACCAGGAGAGGAAAGCAGGTATCTGCCTTTTCAGTTGCAATAGTAAAAGGGTGAGTTCTACAGTGCAGAACTCCACATATTTGGTTGGGGAGTTCTGCTACTGGGCACCTTGTATGTACAATTTTCAGAAAAATTATTTGGGTGGAGTGAAAAAATGAATCAAAAGTAAGGATTATGAGAAAGATGAAAGCAATCTGATTGATGGTAGAATTGCAAGTTAATTAACTTGACTGCACAATTCGAACTAGACATGTATGGAATATATAGAATATAAAGCAGAATGATTGATTGATTAGTATTCTTTTAATAAAATCAAGAATCATAAATTTCTTTCCGTATTAGAAGCCCTGAGACAGAGGCATCCAGCTAAGCTACACTTGCATTCCCAACACACAGAACTGTGAGATGATAAATGTTTGCTGTTTTAACAGGCTTAGTTTAACAGCATTGTGTTACATGTCAGTTGGTTACTAATACACACTCCAATTAAAAGGCAGAGATGTTCAAATTGGGTAGAAAAGCAAGACTCAGCTATATGCTGCCTGTAAGACACATACTTTGATAGAAACACAGTTAAAAGTAAAAGTATGGAAAAGATATATCATGCTCACTATAATCAAAAGACAGCTGAGGGTCTCTATTAATAACAGATAAAATAGATTTCAGAGAGAAAATATTACCAGGGAAAAAAGAGGAATCATCTTATAAGGAAGAAATTGTCACTTTATCAGGAAGACCTATCAAAATCCTAAGTGTTTATGTACCTAATAATAGAGCTTCAAAATATATGAAGCAAAAACTGATATAACTGCAAGGAGAACTAGAAACATCGAAATTATACTGGAGACCCCACAGACTTCCTCTTTCATCTCATTGTCCACAACTGAGTTATAATTTCCACTCCTGGGATAGCAGCTGGGGCCACCTTCCTTGAGATAAAAGAACCTCTGCCATACCCCTGAACAAAATGGGGACTTTGTTAGCAGGAAAGCTAGAGGACTGACTCTGTTACCAACATCTGCCACACCCACATGGACAACCACGGAAATGCCTGGATTCAAACTGTCTTATGACTTCAATGCCACTTTACTTGCCACTACATAAAACCAGCTAACATGGTGGTGCTGTACTAGCACTGGGACACAAGGATGAGTGTCCTCATCCTCTGAGAAGGTGAAAGGCAGTTTTAAGAACAAGCAAATAAAACACCATTTGAAATCTACCACAATGGACATCTATATTCATATCTATATCTATCTATATCTCATGTATATAATGTTGGATACACAGAGGAAGTCAGACTGGAGCAGTTAAGTGACCCAGAGGGTTGAAATGAGCATTTGCCAGGAACTCTTGACCAACAGGGTAAACACAGGTTGAAAGGCAGGGAGGAGCAAACAAGCATGGCATTTTCAGAGTTTAGTTTTGCTTTATAAATTAGAAGCTTAAAATGCAAGAAATGAGTCATAGGACTCCCAAAGTTGAGGCTAAGCAGTTAAGCTGTACATGTTCTAGGGGATGGGAAACAACAATAAAGAAGCCTATTTGATAGGGGAAAGTTATGATCAGATTTGTGAATGATAACTGGAAAGATCATGGTGTGGTTTTTAATCAAAAGATAAATCTCCTTTTATTTCTGCATAAAGTGAGATGACAGCCCGAGTCACCCTCCCCTTTGAAAATTAAATGAGTTCAGTTTCATCCTCAGGTTGTTCATGTGCTATGGAAAGTTCAATGCCTACCCCGAGATTCTGGCAAGTTTCTGAGAGCTGTATTAATTTTCCAAGGGCTGTGGTAACAAAGTTCCAACTAACTGGGTGGCTTAAAACATCAGAAATTTATCTCTCACGGTTCTAGAGCCCAGAAGTCTGAAATCAAGGTGTCGGCAGAGCTGTGCTCCCTCTGAAGGCTCCAGGGAAGAAGCCGTTCTTGCCTCTCCAATTTTCCCTGGCCCCAGGCATCCCTGGGTTTATAGGGCATAACTCCAACCTCAGTCTCCATCTTTATGTCACTTTCTTTTTTCTGTGCCTCTCTGTCCTCTCTTCTTATAAAGATGCCAGTCACTGGATTTAGGGCCCACCCTAAACCTAGGAGGATTTTATCTGGAAATTCCTAATTACATTCTACAAAGACCCTGTTTCCATATTATGGTACATTCTGAGATTTCTAATGGACATGAATTTATCCGGGGGACAAGGGTGGGGGACCAAACCATAGCCTCATGATTTGCTCTGGCTCTGAATTTCTGCTCATCCTAAAATCTTAATCTTACATCTCATTATCTATGGGTATATTGTTTTCTTTGCTACACATCAGCCTGGATGTGGAGCTCGGTCCCTTCCCTCTGCCCTTAATCCATTCACTCAAGGTATTTATAGGCATAGAAGACTTTATTGAAGTTTTGGAGTAATGGATGGTGCTCATCTTTCAGCAGTACACACATAAGCTTAGACTATTAGGAGTTCAAGTTTTTAAACATCGTTTGTTTAACCCCACCCCTGGAAATTTCTCATTCACGACTTTTTATCAGAACCCAGAATTCTGCTTGTTGCCTGTTCCCCTTTCTCCTTTTTTCTGCTTGCTTGCTAGCTTTTCCTCTCCAAATTCCTCTCCTCTGCTCCTCCCTCCCATTCTTCTTCTTCTTCTTTTTTTTTTTTTTTAAAGAAACTTTTGTAAGAAACTTTTAATTTCTTACAAAGTTTGTTTGGATGGTGTGTTTCACTATCCTTTCAAGCTCTACCCCCAGAGAGGTCATTTTCTATGCACATCAAGGAATTTTGCTGAAAACAAACAGGTCTGTCTAAAAGGAGTTCAGAGGGTCATCTGTTAAAATATTTTCACCCTATTACAGGGAAAAAAAGAATTATAAACAGCACAAAATCTGAAAACCTCTGTACACAGATTCTAAAATCTCCTGCTCTTTGAAGGTGTTGAATATTTTTATTTCAAAGAAGTTCCACTCTGATACACTTGGGAGTCTCATTTAAGTAGTTCCTTAATGAGCTAAGGCACTGATTGAGATAGATGTGTTTATTCCTGCCTCACTAATAAAAAACAAACAGTAAATTTTATATTTATGAGTGCACATGTGTGTATGACATACGTATGATATATATATATATCTCATATATATTTATATATACCTATGCATGTGAGAAATTCTGAAAGAGATGGGAATACCAGACCACCTGACCTGCCTCTTGAGAAATCTGTATACAGGTCAGGAAGCAACAGTTAGAACTGGACGTGGAGCAACAGACTGGTTCCAAATAGGAAAAGGAGTACATCAAGGCTGTATATTGTCACCCTGCTTATTTAACTTATATGCAGAGTACATCATGAGAAACACTGGACTGGAAGAAACACAAGCTGGAATCAAGATTGCCGGGAGAAATATCAATAACCTCAGATATGCAGATGACACCACCCTTATGGCAGAAAGTGAAGAGGAACTAGAAAGCCTCTTGATGAAAGTGAAAGAGGAGAGTAAAAAAGTTGGCTTAAAGCTCAACATTCAGAAAATGAAGATCATGGCATCTGGTCCCATCACTTCATGGGAAATAGATGGGGAAACAGTGGAAACAGTGTCAGACTTTATTTTTGGGGCTCCAAAATCACTGCAGATGGTGTCTGCGGCCATGAAATTAAAAGACGCTTACTCCTTGAAAGGAAAGTTATGACCAACCTAGATAGCATATTCAAAAGCAGAGACATTACTTTGCCAACAAAGGTTCGTCTAGTCAAGGCTATGGTTTTTCCTGTGGTCATGCATGGATGTGAGAGTTGGACTGTGAAGAAGGCTGAGCGCCGAAGAATTGATGCTTTTGAACTATGGTGTTGGAGAAGACTCTTGAGAGTCCCTTGGACTGCAAGGAGATCCAACCAGTCCATTCTGAAGGAGATCAGCCCTGGGATTTCTTTGGAAGGAATGATGCTGAAGCTGAAACTCAGTACTTTGGCCACCTCATGCAAAGAGTTGACTCATTGGAAAAGACTCTGATGCTGGGAGGGATTGGGGGCAGGAGGAGAAGGGGACAACAGAGGATGAGATGGCTGGATGGCATCACTGACTTGACGGACATGAGTCTCAGTGAACTCCGGGAGTTGGTGACGGACAGGGAGGCCTGGTGTGCTGCGATTCATGGGGTCACAAAGAGTTGGACACGACTGAGCGACTGAACTGAACTGATGCATGTGTGTGGGCTTTCCAGGTGGTTCGATGGTAAAGAATCTGCCTGAGAATGCAGAAGACGTGAGTTCGATCCCTGGACTGGGAAGATCCTCTGGAGCAGAAAATGGCAACCCACTCCAGTACTCTTGCCCAGGAGATTCCATGGACAGAGGAACCTGGCGGGCTACAGTCCATGGGGTCACAAAAGAGTCAGACACAACCTAACTACTAAAACAACAGTGCATGTGTGTATAGTGCATTAAGCACTCTGTCAAAGGATGTACACTGAGTATCTCATTTAATCTTCATAGCTGTTGTGTTGTTCAGTCACAAAGTTGTGTCCGACTCTTTGTGACCCCATAGACTGCAACACACCAGGCTTCCCTGTCCTTCACCATCTCCTGGAGCTTGCTCAAACTGATGTCCATTGAGTTGGTGATGTCATCCACCCATCGCATACTCTGTCATCTTTCTCCTCCTGCCTTCAATCTTTCCCAGCACAGGGTCTTTTCAAATGAGTAGGCTCTTTGCATTAGGTAGCCAATGTATTGGAGCTTCAGCTTCAGCATCAGTCCTTCCAATGAATATTCAGGGTTTATTTCCTTTAGGATTGACTGGTTGGATCTCCTTGCAGTCCAAGGGACTCTTAAGAGTCTTTTCCAGCACCATAGTTCGAAAGCATCAATTTTTTGGTGCTCAGTCTTCTTTGCGGTCCAACTCTCACATCCATACATGACTACTGGAAATACATAGCTTTGACTATACAGAGCTTTGTTGGCGAAAGTAATGTCTCTGCTTTTTAATATGCTGTCTAGGTTTGTCATAGCTTTTCTTCCAAGGAGCAAGTGTGTTTTAATTTCCTGGCTGCAGTCACTGTCCAACATGATTTTGGAGCTCATGAAAATAAAATCTGTCACTGTTTCCATTTTTTCCCCATCTATTTGCCATGAAGTGATGGGACCAGATGCCATGATCTTAGTTTTTTGAGTGTTGAGTTTTCAGCCAGCTTTTCCCTCCATTTTACAGATGAGGAATTGAGGCTTGGAGATTTGAGATGCCTTCCCAACATTAAATCATTAGAGACAGAACTTATCTCCAGTAGCCTCCTTGCTCTAACCTAATGATCTATCACCAAATAAGGACACACACTAAAATGCTGTGTGTGTGCTCAGTCTTGTCTGACTCTTTGTGACCCCGTGGACTGTAGCCCACCAGGCTCCTCTGTCCATGAGTGCTAGTGGAGGATATAGTTGGGGGAAGGATAACAGCCAATTTAAATGTACTTTTATGGATTTGCTTAATTTCCTACAGTTGACATATAATATATCTGTAATGGGAACCCTGCTCCCCTAACACCAATGAATGTTATAAAGAGACAACCACACCAGTTTCTCAACTGAAATGCAGTACTGTTATGAAAAAAGTCGACATTAAACTAGAATAATATAATATTAATACTTAATTTTTTGTGATGCTTTAAAAATAAAAATTATGTTCACATACATTATCTTATATAATCCTTGCATAAGTCTGTGCATTGTAAAGGTGAATATGATGAAATATTATTATCCCCTGCTTTTGTTTGCCAAATTAAGATCAGAAAATAAATAGACTCTTTACTCTCATAGAGTCATGGAAAGGAGTAGATGGACCACAGTTTGCTGAGGACAAGGGCTATATCTGAAATGTCCACGTGGTCATATCTCTAGCCCCTGCAGTATGATACCTAGGACATGTCACAGAGTAGGTGCTAAACAGATACTGGTTAACATATAAATGAAATGCAGTACCTTGTTCTTGGCCATGTCTTCTGTCCATTGAACTCTATCCCTGGTCACCTGAGATGTAATCTTTTTATTGCAATGCCCAGTCAGGATTTTAGAAGTCTATCATTTTAAACACCATGCTTAAAAGGAGTTGCAAGTAAAAATGTAAGGTCCTCAGAGAACTGCTTAAGCATTTTGTGTGTGTGTGTTAAAATATGCATAACATAACATTTCTCATTTTGATCATTAAGTGGCATTTAGTATGTTCATACTGTTATGCAATCAACACCACCATCAAATTCTACAACAGTTTGATCACCTCAAAGAAAATTCATACTCCATTAAGCAGTCCTGCCCATTCCCCCTTGCCTCCAGCCCTTGTCTCAATGGGTTTACATGTTCTGGGTATTTTACATAAGTAGATTCATGTAATATATACCCTTTAGTGGCTTTTTTCACCTAGCATAGTTTCATCAGCACTTTATTCCTTTTTATGGCTGAATAATAGTCCATTGTTTGGCTATGCCATTTAAACATTCTTTAAAGGTAGAAAGTGAGTCTAGTAGGATAAGAAATTGACTAGAGAAGAGCAAGCTAAAGCAGGACTTCACCTGGACTTCTGGTTTAAGAAGTCTTTATTTAGCAAGATGCTGAGAAATTATTCTCCACACTTGTGAAGGATGAAGTCAAAGAAAGCCAGGGAAGGAGGAGGACAGGAGAGATTCTTGGCTGAGCCCAAGGGAGGGCTCTTCTTGATGATGAAGGGAGTTAAAACAAGAAGGTGCTATGGAGGGAAGTGGTGAAGTTGGAGCCCTTGATCTTCAGAAGGAGAAGGGTCATCCTTTCATTTCAGATGAATTTCCGTAGGGCGTTCACCACTCAAAACCACAAGACTAGGCCAGGTGATATTCAAAAATCATCCTCATGCTGCAGTTCTAGGACCATGGGAAGGAAGACACACAGAACACAAAGAACAGAGAAGAAAATCCCAGAGAGTCCGTGAAGATACAAAAGTGACCATTTCAGTACCTGCACAAGTAGCTTCAAATTATGTAAATTAGCTATAATGTTAAAAAGGGGCAGGTGACATTTTGACAGAAAAAAAGCAAATTAATTAATGGAATAAAGCAGCAATTGATGGCCTTGATTATAATTTATGGCACAAAGGAAAAGGCCAACGTATCCTGGATTTTATTTGGGTTAGTGATAATTGTGTTTAGGTAAAAAGAAGTGAAACTCCTAATTGCAAGATAATATCAGTGCTTTATAGAATATCTTGTGCACCACCCCCTCTATAAAAAAATATAAAAGAAAGCACAGTTATTATTTCCTTTCCAACTCAAGTTGAATATAAATTACCTGGAAGGGAAAATTATTTGTGAAGATTAAAAATATTGTAAATTCTCAAATCATTAGGCGCTTTAAGAAAAACACCCACCAGTGCTTTAAAACCAGTTTTAAGTCCTAATCCTTGCATGCTTAAATAAACATTAAACACACAGATGCAGTGTGTGAAGCAGGCTTGGCTTTAAGAGAGGAAAGATTACGTTTCTGTGTTTATCCAAGAGCTGGCTAAAACATGTTCCATTTGGCCCTGACACACAGAAATTAGAGTTTTAGACACTGGAAAGGGAACTTTATGTCTTTAAACACACAGACTGAACATGGTGTATATTTTAGAGATATCATGAGAAGTTTCTCTCCTCCACCTTATACAGAGCCATCAAAGAGGCAATTGTGTGAACTAAATAACACAGTGACATGTCACATTCCATATACATCGATTTATCAGATCCAGGAAGAAGCCTTCACACTTTCTGGACTAGTGATCAGCGGTGAACCAGCATAAAAATCCGAGAAATGGAGAATGTTCAAGGAAAATTCACATAGAAAATAAATATACCAAAAACCGTTTTTTTATGTGCCTATTTTGACCTTGATTGACTTAGGCTCTGAAAAATTAGTCCAGAGTCTCTTTATGACTTTCAGGGGTTCTAAGTACCTTTACCTTCATGGGCTGATTCCAGAATTTAAAAAATACATTAAAAAAATCTATTTTATGACTGTGCTAGTGAAGAGATGAATATAATCCAGGCTGAATTTATTATCAGTTCAGTTCAGTCACTCAGTCGTGTTCAACTCCTTGCGACCCCATGAATCACAGCACGCCAGGCCTCGCAGTCCATCACCAACTCCCGGAGTTCACTCAGACTCATGTCCATCGAGTCAGTGATGCCATCCAGCCATCTCATCCTCTGTCGTCCCCTTCTCCTCCTGCCCCCAATCCCTCCCAACATCAGAGTCTTTTTCAATGAGTCAACTCTTCGCATGAGGTGGCCAAAGTACTGGAGTTTCACCTTTAGCATCATTCCTTCCAAAGAACACCGAGGACTGATCTTTAGAATGGACTGGTTGGATCTCCTTGCAGTCCAAGGGACTCTCAAGAGTCTTCTCCAACACCACAGTTCAAAAGCATCAATTCTTTGACACTCAGCTTTCTTCACAGTCCAACTCTCACATCCATACATGACCACTGGAAAAGAATTTATTATTATATAGTCATTATTATAGTCAGTTTTTTCTTCTTACTTTAAAAGAAATGAAAAATAAACCATTTTTACAGCCCTCTAGAAGTTGGAGGTGGGGGGGTCATATGTCGGTGCCTGCTGTGCTCAATGGATTCATCATTCCTGAGTTCAGTAAGTTAACAGATATTTGGCCCATATAGTGGGCTGAGGTCTGGACTAGGGCCTGGAGGAATAGGAAGAAGTGTAAGATGCAGTGTACGATGCAGATTGAACTAAGGAACTTTCACTCATAGACAAGTAAGAGACCAAGATGCCTCACGAGGCAGAGACATGTGGGGCAGGTGGGAGGGACAGGAGACAAGGGGGTGTATTTGGCAGGAGGATTGATGCCTCCAAATTATTGTTTTAAGGGCCCGTGCAAACTGATGACAGCCAAAATCATAAGAAAGAAACAGACTTGAGAGAAGGACATAAAGATCAAGAAGGATAGGAAGTCCCTGAGGACTATGTGGTGTTCGATGGCATCTTATACCATACTTCTTAAAGCTTTTATGTCACATTAGTATGACTTCCTGTGTGTTGGCTTTCAATATTTCATTTAAAATGTCCTCTCTTTATTTCCTCTTCCCACAAAAAGACAGAGCTCGACTTATGAGTATAATTAAAATGTGACTTCATTTGAGCTATGAGACCATGCTTCCATCTTGTTCTTAGCAGCCATCTCATTTTTATCCCTCAGCCTTTTGCATTTGTAAAAAATGGAAGTGTAATTTCAAAGATTGGTTTAAATTTCATGTTCTGGCCCTTTTCACTTGTAGCTGCCTGGCCAGACTGTCCTGCCCCACCCCCACTACCCTCCAGGTGGTTCCCTAGTAACAGATACCAAATGAATGACCTATTTGAGTGAAAACTGAAATCAGCATTTCAATACTATTTTAAGTTTGGTTTCAAAACCATGTGCTCCTTCCTATACTAGCACCAATCACAGTGGTAGCTTATAGCACTTTGGAATAACCTTCCAGATATTTTTAGTGTTTTCTTTGTGAAAATACCAATGTTCCAAAAAAGGAATGCAAGAATGGAAAATCCATACCCAAGAGATACTCAGCGATATGGTGCAATATGATCAATTATTTAGGGACTAATTTCCCAGGCCCTGTACTAGGAAATTCAGATATGATGGAGATGGTACCTGTCATTGAAGAGTTCACAGTTACTAGAAGAGAGAAACAAGCGAACCAGATGATGAGAACATGATGTAATATGTATTACTGCAGAAGCATGCCTTAGGTGCAAAAAGCACACACACACTTACCTCATAGCTGGAGGAACAAGAAGTGACCCTGGAAGGCTTACAAAGGAATGTGGAATTTAGGCAAAGACTGCTGGTTGCCTATTCAATCCACTCCCTTCCTTATTAATCCAATGCCTATTTTTATTCAGTGTGGCAATATGCTCACCATAGAGATAACATTTCTTACTCTCCCTAATGATCATGCAACTAAATTCTGACCAGTGAGATGTAAATGGACATTTTAATCAGTTTTTCGGAAGAGATCTTAAAAGGGAAAACAGACAGCTAGAACTTGTCCTCTTTGCTTTCCCTCCTTCTTCCTTCACATCTGAAATATGGACATGTGAGCTGGAGCTCCAGCAGCCATTTTGTATCATTATGTAGACTTGAGAATAGGATCCAAGGACCAAGGATGTCAGAGCAGAACAATAGAAATAACCTAAGTCCTGAATCTGAGTCCCTAATGATTACAGTATCCACCGTACAGCTCTGGACTGCCTATCTCTGGATTCCCTTTATGTGAAAATGAAAACCCATAAACCTTAGCTACTATTATTTTCAGTTTTATTAATGCTAACTTATATTGTGCCCACTGAGTTCAGTTTTGACAGATTAGTAGAAGTCAGCAAGGTGGACAAGAGGCAGAAGTATTTTTTTAGGCAGAGAGAAAAACCTTGTCAAAGCCACAGGAGCATAAAAGTGCATGGAGCATGAAGGGACTTGTAGGCAGCTCTGCTTGGCTGAAGTTATAACCAATAAGGTGAGAGAGTAGAGCAGCTACTCTCGTTCAGGCCAGCTACCTCCTTTAATACATCTAGTTCTTTAGTCATAAATACGAAGCCACTGCAGAGGTTTGTTGTATACTTAATGGCCCCAGAACATGGGTGGGAGCCTTGGTCTTAGTGAGGAAAAGAGAGCACCTGAGAAGTAATAGGATGGAAAGAGGAGGACCGGCCAGATGCTAGTAAAGGTGTGGGTTCAAGACCTTCTGTTCTGGAGAAGTTGATGGTGTCTGCTTTCTCTGTGAAGAAGGAGAGAGCAAGCCTGGAGGAGAAAGGGTTTCAGGAGAGTGGAGGAAGTCAGAAACAGTTTCTGGTCCTTAGGCCTTTGTGTTCCTGTTTATCTAATTTCCCCTAATTTAAATGAGTTCATAGTTCCACTCCTGCTTCTTTCCACCCAATCCAGAACTTGCTTCAGTTCCCTCCTGTTGAACCTCCACTGCTGAGACTTCCCAGAGTGCCGGCACAGTCTTCTCTGGTCATCATACATGCATTGCTTTGTGTTGTGTCTTAGCTGTGGGAGCCAATCTTATCTTCAAGTATAACAATAAAAATAAAAGTAGAAAGTTTTAGAGATACTCCTCTAAAACTTAGTTCCCCCAACTGCAAAATGAGGGGAAAATCACTACCTTAAAGAGCTGATATGAAGATTCAGAGAATTCATATGAGGAGCTTAGCACTGCGCCTTGTGTATAATAGGCACTTAATAAGAGGTAGCTTTCAGCATTACTTCTATTCAGTTCAGTTCAGTCGCTCAGTTGTGTCCAACTCCTCGCAACCCCATGAACTGCAGTACACCAGGCTTCCTTGTCCATTACCAACTCCCAGAGCCTACTCAAATTCCTGTCCATCGCGTTGGTGATACCATCCAACCATCTCATCCTCTGTCGTCCCGTTCTCCTCCTGCCCTCAATCTTTTCCAGCATCAGGGTCTTTTCCAATGAGTCAGTTCCTCACATCAGGTGGCCAAAGTATTGGAGTTTCAGCTTCAATATCAGTCCTTCCAATGAACACCCAGGACTGATCTCCTTTAGGATGGATTGGTTGGATCTCCTTGCAGTCCAAGGGACTCTCAAGAGTCTTCTCCAACACCACAGTTCAAAAGCATTAATTCTTCGGTGTTGAGCTTTCTTTATAGTCCAACTCTCACATCCATACACGACTACTAGAAAAACCATAGCTTTGACTAGATGGACTTTTTTTGGCAAAGTAATGTCTCTGCTTTTTAATATGCTGTCTAGGTTGGTCATAGCTTTTCTTCCAAGGATCATCTTTTAATTTCATGGCTTCAGTCACCATCTGCAGTGGTTTCAGAGCCCCCCAAAAGAAAGTCTCTCACTGTTTCCATTGTTTCCCCATTTATTTGCCATGAAGTGATGGGACTGGATGCCATGATCTTAGTTTTCTGAATGTTGAGTTTTAAGCCAACTTTTTCACTCTCCTTTTTCACTTTCATCAAGAAGCTCTTTAATTCTTCTTCTCTTTCTGCCATAAGGGTGGTGTCATTTGCGTATCTGAGGTTATTGTTACGTAGTATATATTTAATAATCCCTCTTGATTAAGGTATATCCAGTGCTCCAGGTCCTTGATCCAAGGTAATCATCAATTGGAAATTTCTTTCTACAGGGCCCCTGCCTCCATAATGACTGTGTACCTCCTGATCATGGAAGGATCCTAATGTTCATTCTGGCTTTGAATCAAAGGTCCTAAGGTCTGAGATGTAGAATGGAAGCTCCATGAGGGTAGGACTGAAGCGGTCCTTAACTTCAGTGCCTGTAGAGCAAGGACATATGGGGGTGGGGGGTGGGGGCTGAAGGCCTATTTATTTGTCCAATGAATGAATGCATCTGAGACAGCAGCCCTTCTCTTTGGAAAAAGGCAGTTCCCTTTCCCTTTACTTCCACTTGGATTACTGACATGTCCGTATGCCCTGAAAAATTAGTACTTGCACATTCTTGAATCTTTGTGCCACTTAATCCCTCATTTATTTTCATCCATTTAGCTTTGACAGAACAGGTAATAAAAAAAGCAAAGGAAAAATTTTGGGGAAAAACAGAACTCTTAAGATGTTTTTGAAAAGGGTCCTGAGTGGGCCTGAGTGTGTGTTCGGCCCCTACATGTACTGTGGCAGGTGCTGGCTACAAAAAAATCAGGGTCTGTATTCTTGCTCCACAAAGCACCTGATTCATGAGACAGCTTTGCAGGAATTTAATTAGTGAAGGAATGTGCAAAGCTTAAGCGCTTCAGATGTCATTAACCATCAGGGAGGGGAGAAGGAGGGGAGGAAAACCTAACAGATGTTTGATTCAGTTTCGTTCCATGAAACAGATCATTGCGCGCACCATTTCTCTATTTGGGTAGCTCTTGAGTAAATCCTGTTAATATTTCATTCTTTGGGGAGCCTGGTTTAACGTGTATCCAGTTTAAAGGGAATAGAAATGCACCTTCTATCTCGTGAGGAGAAATAAAGTGATGTTTTTTTAAAAATCTGGGTATTTCTGGGTTGCTTTTGTAATGTCATTATTTCAACACATTGAGTGACTGTTGACCCAGGAGTTGAATGAGCATGAATCTTTAGTTTCAGAAAATTAAGTTGTGGTCAATTTGTGAAGAAACTGCATGTTTCGGCTTTAATGGCTACAAGCGTTTGATAGCACTTTGCTCCTTTCAGTTAGGTCCCTGTTCTGTGTCCAGGAGTGTGTTCTATGAGGCTGGTAGCTTAGGTAGCCAGCTTTCCGAGCACCTACCAGCCCTGGGCTGGCACTGAGTGCTTTAGTTGGCCTCAGAGGCAGAGTCCTGCTAGAACGGACCTGGACTGGACTCCAGCCCATGGAAATGGACAGCATTTGTTGCTTTTCCACCAAAACTAAAATTTCCCTTTTACACACAGGAACAGGCTTCTAGATCCAAAGGTGTCATAGAAATAAGACATACAAGAGTCTCAAGGCCATCTGATTTATCTTTCCACCAAGTCCTGTTTACAGCCTGTCAGTGTTTTTTCTAAGCTTTTTCTCTTGTTAACATCTTGGGATACTCGATTTTGGGTGATAGAGTTAGTAAAGGAAGGAAAAGATACAAACCAGCTAGATTTGCTTTAAATCCTGTGTGTAGGCTCCAACTGACTCTTGAGAAATTTTAAAGAGCAAGTTCCTAGAACTTTTTTTCCTCTAGAAATGTTAGCATAATGGTGTTCTGCAACTGATTGCTGCCAAGCCTAAATTATACTCTTTCAAAGCGTAATACTAACCACTCAGAAGATGAAAAAAGAAAATCAGCAAGGCAGACTTCTTGTCTTGGTCTTCTTGATTTCTGGCCCTCTATGCTTCAAACCCTTAGAAATTAACACTTAACAATCTGCCTCTATCTTCAAGGTCATTTTATACTCTCTTCTAAATCTGAAATTCCAGTAGAGCAGTGTATTGTCATATAGTGTAGCTGATCCCAAGAATAAAAAGGCTTTCTAATGTTCAAATGTGATACAAATGTTTTGGACAGAGAAAGAACTGAAGCAGGGCTGGAGCTAGTTGCACAGAAGTCATAGAGAGTTATCAGGGTGCCCATGTAAGGCTGGGCTGGTTGTGCTTGGGCAAAGGGATCAGTGTGACTTTGTACCAGTCTGAAAATGCCCCCAAATGGAAGAAGGGAGCTTTTTTCCAGAGTCTCACAAAGGCATTTTACTTGTTAGTAGTGAACCAGTCAGGTTATACACACCTTATACTAATCTTAGCTTTTATTTCATATTTCTGTACTAAAATTTTTTAATCTTCAGATCTTTATAACATGTTCACTCAGTCCAATCTCCTAAAAACCAAAGAATACAACTTTCATACAGTTTGTAGACAGGCATGTTGGATGATTCAGTTAATACATAAAAATGAAATTACATTTGTTCCACCCTTATACCATCGATTATGCAGGGATATGAAATTGCCTCTATTTCCCACCTTCAACAAGGCAACAAGGATCAGAAAAACCCAGCTGGTGAGTTACATGAGCAATTTGCTGAATCTTTCAAAAAGAAAATATAGCCAAAGCAAGTTCAAAGCACATTACATTTTAACTCAGTAGCTGCTACTGCTGCTAAGTCGCTTCAGTCGTGTCCGACTCTGTGCGACCCCATAGACAGCAGCCCACCAGGCTCCCCTGTCCCTGGGATTCTCCAGGCAAGAACACTGGAGTGGGTTGCCATTTCCTTCTCCAATGCATGAAAGTGGAAAGTGAAAGTGAAGTTGCTCAGTCGTGTCCGACTCTTCTCGACCCCATGGACTGCAGCCTACCAGGCTCCTCCATCCATGGGATTTTCCAGGCAAGAGTACTGGAGTGGGGTGCCATTGCCTTCTCCATAACTCAGTAGAAGCAGGTTTTAATCTTTAAGAAGAATCTAGACTTTCAAGAATAAAACTTTTGGTGAACTGTCTCTCAATAGACACATTTTAATGTCAATGTTTCCTGAACAATTAATAAAGAGGATTCATACACCCTGCTATATTTAAAATGAATAACCAACAAGGACCTATTAGCACATGGAATTCTGCTCAATGTTACGTGGCAGCCTGGATGGGAGAGGAGTTTGGGGGAGAATGGATACATATACATGTATGGCTGAGTCCCTTTGCTGTTCACCTGACACTATCACAAACAGTATTAGTTGGCTATACTCCAGTACAAAATAAAAATGTTTTTTTAAAGGAGTATTTTCTAGGAGAAGATATTAAATATCAGCAAATCCAGAATTTTGCTTGTTTGTTTGTTTTCCATTTAAATATTTAGCACCATTTCTTTTTTTCCTATGAATTCTTCTATTTTCTAGGAAATGTCATAAATCCTCCAGTGTGCCAGTCAGAGTATGTTTCAAGAATGGAGACCCCCGTGGTGAGCAAGGGGTTAGTGAATTCAAATGATCAGTCTGGACAGGCTCCCGTGCCCTCCTGGGTTTGACTAACATTCATCACTCTGTCTAAATGATTTTAATTAATTGTTGGAGTGTTATCTAGAAGGCAGATCCTGTGTCTGTGGCCATGCAAAGAAATGCTCGAGATCTACTCTGCTGAAGTAGGTGGGATCAGTTTGGTCAACCTTAATCCTAGTCAACTGGGGAAAATCCACAAAGACAGGAGAGGAGGCCGGTTTCCACAGCTCTAGTCCACCATTTCTGTGCATCTACTTCCTAGAGAGATGCTGGACCACTGAGTCCTTGTATCTCACTGATTTTTCTTTTTATGACTCTTGCACCTCTAAGCTCTGTTGAATGCTTAATTCATTGCTCATTGATTTTTAATATGACTTAGTAGAGAAACCAGAATTCAAAATCCTTGAAGGAAATCATGGTCTCTCTTTCATAACTATAGGGCTTTTGTGATGGGACTTATGGGGCATCCTTTGGGAGTTTCCATTCAACCCACTGTGCTTTAATACTATTGCCCCTGACTACGGGGCAGTTTCTTTTAACCTTCCTGTTCTCTCTAATGAGAGTTTCAGAGGATCTTGTCTTTCTCTGTCTTTTCTACTCCACTTCAAACCTCAGAGGACCAGGCACTTCCACAAACTTTCCTCAGAAGAGGCCTGCCTTAATTCAGGGGACCAGCTAGGAATAGGCAGCACTATCTCAATGGAGCACTGTGAGGCTATCCCCATCAGGTTCTCCCAACTCATTGCATGCAATAAATCGGCTGCCCTGGGCAGTTTTGTGATTCTTGTCCCTAGAATTGTCCCAGTCCGTGAGCAGTGGGATTCTGGGAAGACCACTTAGCCAGCAGATCACAGCCACTGGACTGAAAAGTATTTCTTTTACAGGATCATGCAGGGTGGGGCCACGGAAAGAGTGCCTACATGCTGATTTGGGGGGACTCTTATGGATGTTGGACACAGGACAAATTTAGGGCTCTGAGCTCTGGAGGGTCTGCTGATCCCCTTTAGGCTTGGGCTGCATTGTGAGTTCCGGTTGTCTCTTGTGCCTCTGTGTTCTGACCGTGGTGCCACCTGGTCCAATGCACCCTGTGGAGGAGAGGTGGCAATGATGTCCTTTACTCTGCATGCCAGTTTCTGCTGTGGACACCTAGGACAGTCACCTTACCCTCTCTGCAGGTTCCATGTCACCTGTTAAACAGCCCCACCCCTCCCATCCCCAGGTGATTGCACCTATGTTCCAAGAGCTTTGGAGACTGTTGCTCCAGAGTCCTTATGGGCCCTTCTGAGTGATGCACTCTCTTGCCTTCAATGACTGTGATGACACCTCAATCATCAGGACCAGTCTTAATGGGGAGCCAGCATTTCTTGAAGGAAGAAGGCTGCTCTTCTCACTCAGCTCAGAAACTGCTTGCCTCTGTCCCTCTCTGGTGATGATGTTCAGGGCTGCATTCTAGATCACAGTCTAGAAACACAGTGATTATCACCAGAGAGAGATGTACTATGTTTATGCTATAAAATTCCAAAAGGAAAGCTTTATATGGCTAGAAAATGAATTACTGTTCACATTTTTCTGGGTAAGACTTGTATGTTTGGTCATCATCAATGAAGCACAGAAACAACCTTTGAAAGATCCACTGAAGCACAGATTCATAGGCTGTAGGCTGCATTCTGCAGCATCATGAGTAGTTCTGTGACAAGCATTAAATAGTGTTAGAGAACCGCAGAGTCCCTAAGATCTATACTGTTTCAATACAAACTGGCTTTAAAGAGCCATGTCGTTGTGAGTAATAACAGCATTGTTCTGTTGGCACTTTGCTGCAGTTGTTTCCCCTAGAAGTCAAAGAAGGAAGAATGCGGGGCGTGTATGTATGAGGTTTTTTTAATGTATTGAGGTTTATAATATTTTTACATTTCATGTGTGCAGCATCATATTTCAAATTCTGTGTACACAGCAAGGTGCTCACCACCAAAAGTCTAGTTTCCTCCCACACCATCCAGATGACCGTCTTTTCCTCATCACCCTCCCCACCCCTTCCCCTCTGGAAACCACTATTCTGTTTTCCATAGGTATGTGTTTGTTTTTGTTTAGTTTGGTTTGTTCATTTATTTCTTTGTTGTTGTTTGTTTTTCATATTCCACATATGAATAAAATCATATAGTATTTGTCTTTCTCTGACTTATTTAACTTTAATACCCTCAAGTTCCATCCATGTTGTTGGATGGCAAGATTTCATCTATTTTATGGCTGAGTAATCTTCCACTGTGTATATACACCACATCTTTGTCTATTCTTCTACCAATGAGCATACAGATTGTTCCCATGTCTTAGCTACAGGATGAATGACACCATGATGAACCTAGGGCTACATCTATCTTTTTGAACTAGTGTTTTCATATTCTTCAGATAAAGACTCTGAAGTGGAATAGCTGGATCACAGGGTAGTTCTATTAATTTTTTGAGGAATCTCCATACTTTCCATATGTGACTACACCAATTTACATTCCCACCAGCAGTTTACGAGGGTTGGAGGGGGTGCCTCAATTTCCAGTTTAAGCAACAGAATCTATAGCAAGGAAGCTGAGCCACTTCCCTCAAGGAGCTTCCATAAGGAGGGCAGAATGACAGGATAATAAATATAGCTACTATTTATTGAGCAGTGTTCATTGGCTATGTGTCAGGCACCGCACAAAATGGTTTATACACTTCTTAGCTCATCACAGGTTTGAGGCAGATATTATTTTAAATAAGAAAATTGAGGACCAAAGCACTTCTTTTGCCCAAGACCATACAGCTGGCAAGTGGCAAGCCAAGAGCCAAGCCGAGGGAGGTCACCTGGGTGAGTCCCTGTGTGTAGTCAGCTCTTTGGCACTACTTGGTACAACCTTGAACCAGGAGAACCGAAGCTTGAAAGTTATCATCAGCTGAGGCTTCAGTATTCAGGAAAATGATGCTAGCCAGGCATCCTCTTAGTATTCTGTGTTCACAGCCCAATAACTGAGTACAGCAGGCCCTCCGAGTTGTTCAAGGGCAGAATGTTTTCCCCTCTTCCCTTCCCTGAATGATCTGAATAGTTACCTCACTGAATCTTGACCACCGGCTGAATCTTCACTTCCTGTGGACCAATCCAACATGGGCTAAGTGTTCCTGAGACATTAGGGTGAAGAATCCTTGAACTAGACTCTCTCGTATTCCCTGTCACCTACCAGAGAATTATTCTTTTTTTTTTTTTTCCGTTTAAGTCATGGCATTAACATTCACTCCCAACAGTGAATGTTAATGCCTCTATAACATTCTTCGTATGCTTAAAACCAGTATAAGTGTTGTCTATAATAATGATAGGAAGACTGGAATAATAAACTCTTTCTCCTTCTTTAGAAAAAGTAGTCAAGAGGGAGAAAAGAGATTTCTGCTTTAATCAGATGGGTTCTGGGTACTTTGATAGAGTGCTTAGCAGGATGAAAGGTACGAAAGTGGAACATGACAGTTTTGGGTAAGAAGGTACACGAGGCAAGGTCTCTGCAGCTGGCAATGCAGAGGAATCATCTCAGGCACCCAGGCGTTGCTCACATCAGCTGCTGAATAATTGCCCTTAAAAAATAACAACTGAATGCCTTTACAAAGAAGATTGTGGAATCTGTTCTGGCTCTTTTTAAATAAAGGATGTTCGCTTATCTCCAGAATTGTTTCACTGGCTCTTCTGGAAGTGGGCCTATGATTTAGTGACCTCGTAAATTCCTCGGCAGCCCCTGGCTTCCGTAATTCTGTTTCCTCCGTGGCGGGTGAAAAGCAACTTGAGCAAACCTCTTTGCCTTCTTTCTACTTTTCTACACTGTCATCCTTCTCAGCTTTAGAGTGTATTGGTTCCCATGGAAACAGCAATGTCCTTGCTGTGGACAGAACTTAATCACAGCCGAAAGGGTGAAATAAAATGTTTTTATCTTGGATTGAAATTTGTATCATGATTCATGAAATGGAAGAAAGAAAGGAAAAGAAGAAAAGCAGGAGGATAAGAAGGATAGAGGAGTGGGGAGGAAGGAGGGAAGGGCCGGGAATTGAAAGTGATTCCCCTTGCGTCTGCCTGAAGAAAACTGTTGAAGGGGAGGCTGGTGGCTGAAAAGCACTATGTCCCTCACTGCACGCCAAACGGGGTCTGTCCCAGTTCTCCCAGAGGCTCCGTGGAATCAGCTGTGATTAGCCCTGCAGGCTACTGGCCTGATATGAATTGAGAGGCACCTGCCCCAGGGTATCTTCCCTCATCCCAGGTCACCATGAGAAGGCAAGTTGCTTAGGACACAGTTCCCACTAAATGAGGTAACAGCTGAAGCCATGGTTGAGTCATAATTTTTAGAGGGTATTTTACTAGCTCTTTCAAGTCCTAGCAATTTGCTCACAGTCAGGTGCTCTGGCACTTCGTAAACCTTTTAATAAAGTTACAAATCTCCAGAGAGACTCCCATCTCCTTTTCCAAGTCCCCCACCAGGCCCCTGACCTTATCAGCCACTTCCCGCCATCCTAGCACCTACCCTACATCTGCATAGAAGCGGATGCAGGTTTGTGGAGTTTGAGGCTTATGGGACTTTGCATCTTCTTGAAGAAAAATGATGCAAATTATAAATATGAAGCCAGGTACAAGGTCTTGAAAGAGGTCCATGTAAATGAAGGGCTTAAACTTTACTAGCTTCCTGGGAATTCACTTCGGCATTATCTAATTTAATCTCAAAACAGCACCATGGGGTATAAAATTACCTCTATTAACAAATGAGAAAACAGTCTGTATAAGAGTCATCAAAATTTACTACAAATTTATGAAAAGTTCTAAACCCATGGATTCAACTGTGACTTCTGGGGATTGATAAACAGGACTGGATATTAGGGAATGTCTCTATGACTGAATTCTTGTTTGTTTGGTTGGATATTTTTTTGCAGAAGTATCAGTCGTAACACGCAGAGTCCATCCCATTTTTCCAAAATGTGACTTTCATTTCCCCTCCAAATTCAAGCCAGCTGACGGAATTGGATTTCAGCTGTGGTTGAAGTGCTGGAGATGATATCATGTAACCCACTTGCAAATAATTGCTTGGCTTCCTGCAATGCATTGTGTCTACTTGCCACAGAGCAGAGATGGAAACTCAGACTATCAATTGGATGGCTGGTTAATATACACAAGCAATGTGCGTCTGGTATTCCAGGACTGGAAATCTGGACCAGCCTGCAAAGCAACTGGGCAGGGCAGTTTCTGGAGTCTTCCTGGTTGCATTCAGTTGTATGGATCCTCTCACATTAACAATGGAAACAGCCTTCCTTTACTCATATCAGCAATATTAACCAGTCTTCCATTTAAGTCTAACCAGTAAATTTAAAATAGATATGTGCACAAGGATCGTTACATGCAAAGTTCCTGTCTAGCTTCCCTGGCTGTGTCTTCAAAATGGCCAAAAAGTTAATACTCTTTCGTCTCATCCTCCCCAGAAAACCATAGTGAGCACATTGGAGAAGGGCTACTTGACAATGGGTCTTCCAGCAGGCCAGCTACTATCCAACATGAGAACCAGCAGGATCCATCCTGGACAAAGTCACAGAGTGCAGGGTGGGAAGAGGAGGTGCGTACCCCAAGGAGGGAGGAGGGCTGTGAGGGATAGCAGGGACCCCCACCCAGAATCCAGATTCACAAATGTAGGATGTGTTTGCATCTGAGGCACAAAATCTCCAACCCAAATTTTCCCTAAGGACTTTTGTAGACAAAGCACTTTTTCTCAAGTCCCATAATAATAGCATAAGTTTGTTAAGAGATTGCTAAGTATTTTTATATCTATGATCAAATTTAATCTGTCATCTAATTTACCCTTACAACCCCATGAGGAAGGAACAATGGTAAGCAACCCTTTTTACAGATGAAAGAATTGAGGTTCCATGAGAGTAAGTAATTCTCAACGTCACCAAGCTAGTCAGTGGTGGAGTCAAGGTCCAAATCTAGTTTCATTTGACTCCAGAATCGTACTCCAAATCTTGATGACGTTTGTGGGGAGCTTACCATGTGCGAATATCCATACTAGCAATTTACAGAGTCTCTTATTTGCTCTCCACACTGACCTCTAAGGTATTTTATTCCTTTCTTCAATGACTCTATAGTTTAAGCTGGGGAAGAGAGTGAGGTAAATGAGAGTAAAATATTATTTCTGAAAAGGGAAAGGGAAGTCGTTCAATCATGTCTGACTCTCTGCAACCCCACAGGCTGTAGCCAACCAGGCTCCTCTGTCCATGGAATTTTCCAGGCAAGAGTACTGGAATGGGTTGCCATTTCCTTCTCCAGTTATTTCTGATACAAATCAGAGTAACATAAGTGCAAAAGAAAGATGAAGAGTTCACCAAGTGAATCACTCTTGGATGGACTTTATAAGGATAGTTTGGATTGTCAACCCATTGAATTGGAGAAACAAGAAATACTTCATGGGAGGACATGTGGGAACAAAGGCAGGGGCACATTTGAGAAATAATGTGTCTAATTCTTGTGGCTTGACAGAAGCATAGGATGTGGATAAGGGATATTTGGCTGAGGAGTTGGATTGGCATTTACCATCAATTGGAAAAATTCTCAATTAATCTGGTAGACCATGGGAGAAAGATGGTCAGGTCCAAGCTAAACTTTTAAAAGAGAAAATGTCAGAGCATTTGTAGACCAGACCAGTACAATAGTTTGAACAAGAGGTAGCAAAGGTCTGAATTTGGGTGGGAACAGGGAGGTTGAAGGGGAGGATCATTCAAGAAACACGTCTGAAATGCTGGATCTCGTGTTCCCACCTGCGGGGACAAGACTTACACCAGAACTCTATTCACTCTGCCCAGGGGCTTTAATTAGACCAGGATCCCCACAAGGAGTCAGAGGGTGTCTCTGGGGAGGAATGTTTCTTTGGAAGATGTTGAGTCCCTGGAGAGGCTGCAGCCCTCCCCACGACGGGGGTGGGGGAGGTGGGGGGGTACATTTGCAGTATTGACTGTTCACAGTTTTCCCCACATCTGTGAGCTCAGGCTCTCAAGGGGCAAGGGAGAGAATGAGAGCAAAGAGCTTAAGAAACGGTTTGTGGGTCTGGCAGGAACATTGGCTGTCATTGGACACAAAATCTATATTTTGTAAGCATAATTGTTTTACAGCTTTCTCTGCTTTCTTTGTTGTTTTCCCTTTCATTCTCCCTTTGTGTTTTCTGTAGTGGTGCTGTTTCAAATGAAGTTCCTTCTGAAAATTACTGCCTGTCTCAGCTGTGCTGAAATGAATGAGAAAAAGGCTTCTTTTCCACTTGAATCTGAATGTTAAAGGTGCAGAAGCAGAGAGGCTGGGGTTGGGGGTGGGGAGATGATGGGAAACCTAGGGAGCATTTAGGGATGGAGTAGAATGGGCTTGAGCAGATGTTCCTCTGGCCGAGTCTCCTTCCAGTCTCTTCTCCTGGTGTGTTTGGATTTTGCTTGATTCCCAGAGAGGGTCCCCTTACTTCTGGATACAACACTGTCCTTTGCTGGTTCCTTTGCAGAAGGACCAAGATTGAAGTGACCCTGAAGGACAAGAACAGTATGATTCCTGTGTCTTCCAGCGTGGCCCAGTCCATCATCCATGGAGCTGGAGTGATCAGTCTAAAAAGCAAACATTATCCATCATCCCAGTATCAAATCTCTCCATGCTAACCAACTTGATCTGATTCCCATTTACCTTCTGGGCTCATTTGTCCTATGTTTTAATCTTCTAGCAATGCTGAACTGCTTATATTTTATCTTTCTTCCTCTTGGACTCCTTAATCTTAAAAGATGAGAACAGGTTTGTCATTCTAGAGGGTAGGGGGACTCCAGTCTAGAAATGCCACAATGTGCCTGTGTGTACATGTGTGTGTACATGTGTGCATGTGTACATGTGTGCATGTGTACATGTGTGCATGTGTTTTGGAGGTCCAGGAGGAAGGACTCTCCCTCTGAGTCTGCCCCGTGTCTATCCACACATACTGTACTCTTTTTCCTCTTAATAAACACTTGACTTACTTCACTACTTACTGTCTTTGTGGAAATTCTTTTCTGCCAGGGCCCTTGTCATTGACCACTGGTCTAGCGGCTAGGGTTTGGTGCTTTTGCCACCATGACCCAGCCTCAGTCTCTGGCTGGGAACCCAAGCCCCACTCCAAGCGATTGAAGGCTGAGGGCACCCAAGATCAGCCTCTCCTGAATTAATTCTAGCTGGCTCAAAAGCCCAAATTCTGGGCTCCCATAATATCTGTAACACATCACTGCCTTCACACTTACCATCTTGTATCATAATAATTTGTGTATAAGTCTGTTTCTGGAACCAGGCTGTGGACCATGGGCTCCTTGAATACAAAACTGAGTCTCCTTCATGTTGGTGTCACTGTGTCCTGTCACCTGGAGATTCTCACTGAATGTTGGAGGAGTGAACCCTGAAAGCTGTCTCATGTGATGCCATGACTTTAATGGCATAGTCCCAACTTTAATGTAGAGACATGTTAAATGTCTGCAAAAGGAGAAAGAGCGTTCACATTGAGAGATTTCACACTCACTCTTAAATAAAGATGAAAAGCACATTGATTGGTTAAGTGCAAGCTTCATTCAGAATCTCCAGGTTTGGAGCCCTGAGCCCGCTGGTATTTTATGTTTATTTACACACGGCAAAAATCTAGCTTCCTGTTTTGAGAGAAAATGTTTCTCTCAACAAGCTTTATTAAAATGTTCAAACAGTCTCACAGACATCAAATCACTTTCACAACACAACTCTTTAGTGTAAACAATCAGAAATGCAAGGATTAAATCCCCCTTCAAGTGTATGCAGGCTTAAAAAGAAAGAGCAGTCATGCTTGGCAAAGTAAGCTCTAAGCTTTATTGAACCTCTTTCTTAGAGGGAAGCTCAGAACTGTCAGTCAACCAGAGACACATCTAGGGCCCACCTTGCTGAGCGTAAGGAACCAGAGAAAGGGATGAGCTGAGACAAATTTTGAAGCCAGATATTTTCGTCTCCTTTGCAATAAGAGAAAAAAGCAGTAGTTAACCCATTAGCACACCAGCTGGGTGGGAGACCCGTTCCTATTTTTAAAATAGGCCTTCAAGGCCAGACCCCCTGGTTACCAGTATGTAATTCCCATTGGCATGGGAAAGGGTAAGTAGTCATTTTGCTCGCTGTTGTTTTACTCTCAAATAAACGATAGTCTGAGAGTCTGAAATCAGGCATAGCGGGAAGAAAACAACTACACATGCCTTCTCAGAAACACAACAGCACACACACAACAAGGGCGCCAGTTGTTACCATTGTGTTGTTGTCCCTTCTTTTTCTAACGTGAACCATCTGGAACCAAACTATGGGGAAATCAGAAGACGGCTTTCTTGCGATTCTCCCCTTCTGAGGGTCTAGACTGCTTTTGCTTATGTGCACAATAGACTCACCAACAAAGAAATTTTTGAAAGCACAGCACATATGCTCATATGTACATTCTGAAAACCACATGGGATTTTTCTCCATTTTAGCTTACACTCAGAAGCTGAAGCTGTCATTAAGTAAAGGGAAAAGGCTGCTTTCAAGCATGAATCATTTTTCACAGACTTCATTAAAATAAAATAAACTTCTTTGCTAGTTACTGAAAGGCAGTGGGGGAGGGTGGGGAAGGAAATTCTAACTCTTCCTTCTGTGCTGAAGATAAGGAAAGAAACTTCCATTCTGGCCATTTGAAAGAGGTGGAAGACAACACATCCGTTCTAAAGATAAATAAAATGAAGCACGAGGATGTCACTGGAGACAGACCAGCCCAGAGACTCAAAATGAGTCAACAGCAGAAGCTTGAAGAAAATTTAGGTTTTCCAATTCCAAGGCCAGTGTTTTCTCCCCTAGGTTTAGGGATGCTTCCAGAAAATGTTACCAAAATTGTAGGTGCACTAATTAAACTTAGACATTTTAAGGGAGGTTCTCTTTCCAGATATCCTTCACAGTATCAGTCTCTCATTATAACTTGTCTTTTTCCTCAAAGTATGACATTATATTGAAATAGTCTGTGCATCCTTTCTAAAATTTTGAAGTATTTTTGACCCATCAAAAAATAATGTATGAACACCATCCAGCTTAAGAAATAAGATATTCAAAGTGAGATTGAAGCCCCTCGGATGCCTCTATCCTCCCACACTACCGACCACCCTCTAGAATTTAGTGTTTATGATTTGCATGTTTTAAAACAGATATGGACACTCTGACAGGCACAATTTTTAATACTTTGCAAATATTGACTCATTAATCCAAGCAACCTTCCAATGAATTGGATACGATAGCTACTCTCATCTAACAAATGACAATACTGTGACACAGAGAAGTCAAGTAATTCACCCAGAGTCACACAGCAACCAACTTACATAGGTAGGATAGGACACAAATTGAGGATCCTGGATCTCAAGCTTGTGCTACCAGATACTAAGCTCTGCTTCCTCTTGCTATCTCTCTCTCTCTATCTATACCAACCTATCTCACCCTAAATAGCACATGCTATTTCAGCTCATCATAATGCCATTCATGCTCAGTCACTTCAGTTGTGTCTGATTCTTTGTGACCCTATGGACTGTAAACCACCAGGCTCCTCTCTTCATGGGATTATCTAGGCTAGAATACTGGCATGAGTTGCCATGCCTTCCTCCAGGAGATCTTCCCAGCCCAGGGATTGAACCGTGTCTCCTGCATCTTCTGTGCTGCAGGCGGATTCTTTACCACTGAGCCACTGGGGAAGCCCATAATGCCATTATCCAGTATGCATTCTTTTCATTATACAGTATGCATAAATAAGTAAAAAGTTGCTTCTCAATATTATGTTTATAGGATTCATTCACATTGCTGCAGGTAGTTTTAGCTCATTCATTTCCATTGCTGGTTATTTGATCATGATGTAAACAGACAGAATTATTTATTTTAACATCAATGAACACTCAGGGGTTTCCAGAATGTTTTTCTATTGTAAACATTGTTACTATAAACATAGAAGAAGGCAATGGCAAACCACTTCAGTATTCTTGCCTTGAGAACACCATAAACAGTATGAAAAGGCAAAAACATATGACACTGAAAGATGAACTCCCCAGGTTGGTGGGTGTCCAATGTCCTACTGAAGAAGAGGGGAGAAATAACACCAGAAAGAATGAAGAGACAGAGCAAAACCTAAAACAACGACCAGTTGTGGATGTGACTGGTGATGGAAGTAAAGTCGGATGCTATAAAGAACAATGTTGCATAGGAACCTGGATGTTAGGCCCGTGAATCAAGGTTAATTGGAACTGGTCAAACAAGAAATGGCGAATGAACATTCACATTTTAGGAATCAGTGAACTAAAATGGACTGGAATGGGTGAATTTAACTCAGATGGCCATTATAGCTACTAATGTGGGCAAGAATCCCTTAAAAGAAATGGAGTAGCTCTCATAGTCAACAAAAGAGTTCAAAATGCGGTACTTGGATGCAATCTCAAAAACAACAGAATGATCTCTGTTCGTCTCCAAGGCAAACCATTCAATATCACAGTAATCCAAGTCTATGCCCCAACCAGTAACGCTGAAGGAGATGAAGTTGAACAGTTCTATGAAGACCTACAAAACCTTCTAGAATTGACACCCAAAAAAGATGTCCTTTTCTTTATAGGGGACTGGTATGCAAAAGTAGGAAATCAAGAAACACCTGGAATAACAGGCAAATTGGGCCTTAGAGTACAAAATGCAGTAGGTCAAAGACTAATAGAGTTTTGCCAAGAGAACACACTGGTCATAGCAAACACCCTCTTCCAACAACATAAGAGAAGACTCTACACATGGACATCACCAGATGGTCAATACTGAAATCAGATTGATTATATTCCTTGCAACCAAAGATGGAGAAGCTCTATACAGTCAGCAAAAACAAGACCCAGAGCTGACTATGGCTCAGATCATGAATTCCTTATTGCCAAATTCAGACTTAAATAGAAGAAAGTAGGGAAAACCACTAAACCATTAAGGTATGACCTGAATCAAATCCCTTACAATCATACGGTAGAAATGACAAATAGATTCAAAGGATTAGATCTGGTAAACAGAGTGCCTAAAGAACTATGGATGGAGGTTCATGACATTGTACAGGAGGTAATGATCAAGACCATCCCCAAGAAAAAGAAATGCAAAAAGGCAAAATCTTTGTCTGAGGAGGCCTTACAAATAGCTGAGAAAAGAAGAGAAGCAAAAGGCAAAGGAGAAAAAGAAAGATATACCCATTTGAATGCAGAGTTCCAAAGAACAGCAAGGAGAGATAAGAAAACCTTCCTCAGTGATCAATACAAAAAAATAGAGGAAAACAATAGAATGGGAAAGACTAGAGATTTCTTCAAGAAAATTAGAGATACCAAGGGAATATTTCATGCAAAAATGTGCTTGATAAAGAACAGAAATGGTATGGACCTAACAGAAGCAGAAGATATTAAGAAGAGGTGGCAAGAATACACAGGCTATACAAAAAGATCTTCATGACCCAGATAACCATCATGGTGTGATCACTCACCTAGAGCCAAACATCCTGGAATGGGAAGTCAAATGGGCCTTAGGAAGCACCATTATGAACAAAGCTAATGACAGAATTCCAGTTGAGTTATTTCAAATCCTAAAAGATGGTGCTGTGAAAGTGAACTGCAGTCAATAGGCCAGCAAGTTGGGAAAACTCGACAGTGGCCACAGGACTGGAAAAGGTCAGTTTTCATTCCAATTCCAAAGAAAGGCAATGCCAAAGAATGTTCAAACTACTGCACAATTGCACTCATCTCACACGTTAACAAAGTAATGCTCAAAATTCTCCAAGTCAGGCTTCAACAGTATGTGAACCGTGAACTTCCAGATGTTCAAGCTGGATTTAGAAAAGGCAGAGGAACCAGATATCAAATTGCCAACATCTGTTGGATCATCAGAAAAGCACGAGAGTTCTAGAAATACATCTACTTCTGCTTTATTGACTATGCCAAAGCCTTTGACAATAAGGAGTTCATGGTCTGAGCCACAGATGGCTCCTGGTCTTGTTTTTGCTGACTGTATAGAGCTTCTCCATCTTTGGCTGCAAAGAATATAATCAATCTGATTTCAGTGTTGACCATCTGGTGATGTCCATATATAGAGTCTTCTCTTGTGTTGTTGGAAGAGGGTGTTTGCTATGACCAGTGCATTTTCTTGGCAAAACTCTATTAGTCTTTGCCCTGCTTCATTCCATATTCCAAGGCCAAATTTGCCTGTTACTCCAGGTGTTTCTTGACTTCCTACTTTTGCATTCCAGTCCCCTATAATGAAAAGGACATCTTTTTGGGGTGTTAGTTCTAAAAGGTCTTGTAGGTCTTCATAGAACCATTCAACTTCACCTTCTTCAGCATTACTGGTTGGGGCATAGACTTGGATTACTGTGATATTGAATGGTTTGCCTTGGAAACGAACAGAGATAATTCTGTCGTTTTTGAGATTGCATCCAAGTACTGCATTTCGAACTCTTTTGTTGACCATGATGGCCACTCCATTTCTTCTGAGGGATTCCTGCCCGCAGTAGTAGATATAATGGTCATCTGAGTTAAATTCACCCATTCCAGTCCGTTTTAGTTTGCTAATTCCTAGAATGGCAACATTCACTCTTGCCATCTCTTGTTTGACCACTTCCAATTTGCCTTGATTCATGGACCTGACATTCCAGGTTCCTATGCAATATTGCTCTTTACAGCATTGGACCTTGCTTCTATCACCAGTCACATCCACAGCTGGGTATTGTTTTTGCTTTGGCTCCATCCCTTCATTCTTTCTGGAGTTATTTCTCCACTGATCTCCAGTAGCATATTGGGTACCTACTGACCTGGGGAGTACTGTTCATGGGGTTCTCAAGGCAAGAATACTGAAGTGGTTTGCCATTCCCTTCTCCAGTGGACCACATTCTGTCAGATCTCTCCACCATGACCCGCCCATCTTGGGTTGCCCCACGGGCATGGCTTAGTTTCATTGAGTTAGACAAGGCTGTGGTCCTAGTGTGATTAGATTGACTAGTTTTCTGTGAGTATGGTTTCAGTGTGTTTGCCCTCTGATGCCCTCTTGCAACACCTACCATCTTACTTGGGTTTCTCTTACCTTGGGCGTGGGGTATCTCTTCATGGCTGCTCCAGCAAAGCACAGCCATTGCTCCTTACCATATGAAAAGAAATGCCACTTTTATGGCAGAAAGTGAAGAGGAACTCAAAAGCCTCTTGATGAAAGTGAAAGTGGAGAGTGAAAAAATTGGCTTAAAGCTCAACATTCAGAAAATGAAGATCATGGCATCCGGTCCCACCACTTCATGGGACATAGATGGGGAAACAGTGTCAGACTTTATTTTTCTGGGCTCCAAAATGACTGCAGATGGTGACTGCAGCCATGAAATTAAAAGATGCTTACTCCTTGGACGGAAAGTTGTGACCAACCTAGATAGCATATTCAAAAGCAGAGACATTACTTTGCCAACAAAGGTTCATCTAGTCAAGGCTATGGTTTTTCCTGTGGTCATGTATGGATGTGAGAGTTGGACTGTGAAGAAGACTAAGTGCCGAAGAATTGATGCTTTTGAACTGTGGTGTTGGAGAAGACTCTTGAGAGTCCCTTGGACTGCAAGGAGATCCAGCCAGTCCATTCTGAAGGAGATCAGCCCTGGGATTTCTTTGGAAGGAATGATGCTAAAGCTGAAACTCCAGTACTTTGGCCACCTCATGCGAAGAGTTGACTCATTGGAAAAGACTCTGATGCTGAGAGGGATTGGGGGCAGGAGGAGAAGGGGACGACAGAGGATGAGATGGCTGGATGGCATCACTGACTAGATGGACGTGAGTCAGAGTGAACTCTGGGAGTTGGTGATGGACAGGGAGGCCTGGCGTTCTGCAATTCATGGGGTTGCAAAGAATCAGACATGACTGAGCGACTGATCTGATCTGAAAGCCTTTGACTGTGTGAATCACAACAAACTGTGGAAACTTCTTCAAGAAATGGGCATACCAGACCACCTGACCTGCTTCCTGAGAAATCTGTATGCAGATGAAGAGGCAACAGTTAGAATTGGGCATGAAACAACAGACTGGTTCCAAATAGAGAAAGGAGTACATCAAGGCTGTATATTGTCACCCTGCTTATTTAACTTATATGCAGAGTACATTGTGCAAAATGCCAGGCTGAATGAAGGACAAGCTGGAATCAAGATTGGCAAAACCAATACAATATTGTAAAGTTAAAAAAAAAAAAAGATTGCTGGGAGAAATATCAATAACGTCAGATATGCAGATGACACCACCCTTATGGCAGAAAGTGAAGAAGAACTAAAGAGCCTCTTGATGAAAGTGAAAGAGGAGAGTGAACGAGTTGGCTTAAAACTCAGCATTCAGAAAACTAAGATCATGGCATCTGGTCCCATCACTTCGTGGCAAATAGATGGGGAAACAATGGGATACTTTATTTTCTTGGGCTCCGAAGTCACTGCAGATGGTGACTGAAGCCATGAAATTAAAAGATGCTTATTCCTTGGGAGAAAAGCTATGACCAACCCAGACAGCATATTTAAAAGCAGAGACATCACTTTGCTGACAAAGATCAGTCTAGTCAAAGTTATGATTTTTCTAGTAGTCATGTATGGATGTCAGAGTTGGACTATAAAGAAAGCTGAATGCTAAAGAATTGATGCTTTTGAACTGTGGTGTTGGAGAAGACTCTTGAGAGTCCCTTGGACTGCAAGGAGATCAAACCAATCAATCCTCAAGGAAATCAGTCCTGAGTATCCATTGGAAGGACTGATGCTGAAGATGAAACTCCAAATCTTTGGTCACCTGATGTGAAGAATTGACTCACTGGAAAAGACCCTGATGCTGGGAGGGATTGAGGGCAGGAGGAGAACGGGACGACAGAGGATGAGATGGTTGGATGTCATCACCAACTTGATGGACATGAGTTTGTGCAAGCTTCAGGAGTTGGTGATGTACAGGGAAGCCTGGCATGCTGCAGTTCATGGGGTCTCAAAGAGTTGGACACGACTGAGCAACTGAACTGAATTGACTGAATTGATTATAAGCATTCCTGTGCAAGGTTGCTGGGCACACATGCACTGTTTTTCTCGAGAGTATGTGCATAAGAGTAGAACTGCTGGATGAAAGGGTATACTTAACTTCAGGGATCCTCCTATATATTGCCAGATTATCCTCCAAAGTGTTGTACTAACTCACACTCCTCCAGTAGATGAAATTCCATTTTTGACATTATTTCTAAAACCAGGTATTGATTTAAAACTAGGTGCTTGGATATTAGGTATTTTAGACTTTTGAAATTCTATGATTTTAATCTGCATTTCCTTGATTACCAGTTGGGTAGAAAAGTCTTTTCAGTAGGATCTTCTGAGCACAGCTGGTTAATATTGTTTACTACTTTTCTCTTTAGTTGTCTTTTTAAAAAATTCATAGGTTTTTTTGTGTATTCTGCTTAATAACTTGTGTCCATTGTGTTTATTAGAAATATTTTCCATGTTTCTTTTAATAGATGTAATGGACATGGATGCTAAAGAGACTATACAAAAAAGATAGAAAACGACCTAGAAGTAGAATTTCTAGGTCATTCCCTGGTGGCTCAGACAGTAAAGAATCCCCCTGCAAAGTGGGAGACCTGGATTCGATCCTTGGGTTGGGAAGATCCCCTGGAGGAGGACATGGCAGCGCACTCCAGTATTCTTGCCTGGAGAATCCCATGGACAGAGGAGCCTGGTGGGCTACAGCCCATGGGATCGCAAGAGCCAAACATGACTGAGAGACCAAGCTCAGCACAGCATAGCAGATTTATGTTTAACTTAGTAAGAAACTTCCAGACAAATTTCTAAATTGGTTGTAATATTTTAAAGTCCTGTCAGAAAGGTATAAGAATACTAGTTGTCCTGAATTCTTATCAACATTTGGTGTCATCAGTCTTATTTATGTCAGACTTTCTAGTACATGTGCAGTGATATCATTGTACTTTTCAGTTGATTTTCCCTAATTTATGATGTTGTTGTTGCTGCTGCTGCTAAGTCGCTTCAGTCATGTCTGACCCTGTGTGACCCCATAGACGGCAGCCCACCAGGCTCCCCGGTGCCTGGGATTCTCCAGGCAAGAACACTGGAGTGGGTTGCCATTTTCTTCTCCAGTGCACAAAAATGAAAGTGAAGTCGCTCAGTTTTGTCTGACTCTTAGCAACCCCATGGACTGCAGCCTACCAGGCTCCTCTGTCCATGGGATTTTCCAGCCAAGAGAACTGGAGTAGGTTGCCATTGCCTTCTCCCTTATGATGTTGAGCATTTTTTATTTGTAATATATATACATATATATATATATATATAGAGAGAGAGAGAGTATATTTCATCCCAGTATGTAGCTTGCCTATTCATTTTTAAATAATGTCTTTGGAAATGTAGAATGCTTTAGTTACTCTATTTCATCCTTTTTTGGGGCAAGGGGTCAGTGATTTCTAGAGGTTCTAAGAAATCTTTCCTTATTTGTAAGGTGTATAAATTCTCCCGTGTATTCTAGAAGCTTCAAATTTTTAACTTTAATGTTCAAGTTAATGACTCATTTCAAATTAATTTTTGTCTTTGAATTATAAGTCAAAATTGTTTTTTTTTAATATACCCAGTTATTCCTGCATTGCTTGTTGAGAAGCTACTGCTTTCCTAAAGATGTTAAGGTGCTTTGGCACCTTGGTCAAAAGTCAAGTTATATAAGCCTTAGTCTACTTCTGATCTCTCTATTGATTCCATCAGTCTATTAGGCTACTTTTTCAACAATATCACACAATCTTAATTACTTCAACTTCATATCAAGTTTTCTTTTCATTGAGCTTCTCCATTATTTTTTAGTCTCTATTTCATTTATTTCTACTCTGATCTTTATGATTTCTTTCCTTTCACTAACTTGCTTGTTCTTCTTCTGGTTCCTGCAGGTGCAATGTTAGATTGTTTATTTTGTTTTGTGAGGTAGGTTTGGATCATTAGAAACTTCCCTCTCAGAACTGCTTTTGCTACACCCCATAGATTTTAGATCACTGTGTTTTTGCTTTCATTTGTCTCCAGATATTTTTAATTTCTTCTTTGAAGTAACCCATTGGTTGTTTAGTAATATATTGTTCACCTTCCATGTGTTCATTTTTGCAATTTTTTTCTTTTTGTTATTGTTCAGTTGCTAAGTCCTGTGCAACTCTTTGTGACCCCATGAATAGGCTTCCCTGTCATTCACTATGTCCGAGAGTTTGCTCAAACTCATGTCCGTTGAATCAGTGATGCCATGCAACCATCTCATCCTCTGTCACCCCCGTCTCCTCCTGCCTTCAATCTTTCCCAGCATCAGGGTCTTTTACAATGAGTCATCTCTTTGGGGTTCAATTCATGGGTCGGCAAGATCCCCTGGAGAAGGGAATGATTACCCACTCCAGTATTCTTGCCTGGAGAATTCCATGGACAAAGGAGCCTGGCAGGCTAAAGTCTGTGGGGTCTCAAAGAGGCAGACACAACTGAATGACTAACACTTTCACTTTCACCTACCATTGTAAAATAATATATTTTATAAAAAGAAATAAAAGTGCAACATTTGTATTTGGATAACAGAATTGCAGAAGAATATTAGGTCTATCTGTATTGTTTTTACTATAGGCATACTTTGCTTTATAATGAAACAATAATTTTCAAGAGCTTCTGTTTAAGTAAGAGAACTGAAGGCTAATGGGAAATCTCACGTTGATGATTATCATTAGAATGGCAAAAAAAGAGTCCAGTTAAAGAATTAAAATAAATTAGGTAGAAGAATGAGAACTGGTATTTTGAGAGAAAAGGATATTTTTGCTGCCCTCTCTTATCTCTTCTAGGATGGGAAGAAAAAAGAGGGCTTAGAGAGACAAGATGAGCATGTACCAAATATGAAGCATTTAATAGGGGGAAAATAAGGTATCTACATTGTCAGTTTGTTAAAATTTGCATCTTAAGGAGAGAGCTACCCCAAATAGCTTTCAGGTGTAAAAAAAGATGCAACTAGTTTTCAACCTTTGAAAATTTTAACGATTGTATCACTTGCGCTTATCTGTATTATTTTTAATATCCTTAAATTCCTTTCCTACATGAGCATCTACCTTTGCACACAAGATCAAACGGAAGACCACTATTATACCGATACTGGGCAGCTAAAATTGCTGCCCAGCATTGATACATTCATTGCATTTGCCCTAATTGTCTTCTTAGCAGTGATTGAGGTATTGCTGTAATAGCTTATCACATTTGCATTTATTATTTTCTAAAAATGTAGGCATGAAAATGTTGATACTAATGATAAGAGCAGGACTGTATTCTACCTAACAGAAGTGAGATAAAGATAGATATTTTAAATTAAAATCTGTAATCTCATTTGGAAATTTATTTGACAAGCCATTTGACTCTACATTCATAGGCAATGTAAAAGAATAAAATTAAATAACATGTACAAACAATGTGATTAGACAATTAATGGCGTAAGGATTGGAAAGGAGGCTAAAACTCTATCTGTTGACAATGTGATTATCTCTCTAGAAAACCTGAAAGAATCAATGGAAAAACTATTATAGACAATAAGAGAATTTAGTAAAGTCACAAATTATAAAAACCAACATTCAGAAATCAATAATCTTATATATATATATATATAAGCAATGACTACTTAGAGGGTATAATGAGAGATAAGACTCTATTTTATAGTAGCAAGACAAAATAAAATGAAATTAAAACAACTAGAAGCATTGTTGGTGCAGTTGTTCAATCGCTGAATTGTGTTTGACTCTTTGCCACCCTATGTACTGCAGCAAGAGAGACTTCCTTGTCCTTCACCATCTCCCGGAGTTTGCTCAAATTCATGTCCACTGAGTTGTTAATGCTATCCAACCATCTCATCCTCTGCCACCCCTTCCCCTTTTGCCTTCAGTCTTTTCCAGCAACAGAGTCTTTTCCAATGAGTTGGTTCTTTGCATCCGATGGCCAAAGTATTGGAACTTCATCTTTAGCATTAGTCCTTCCAGTGAATATTCAGGATTAATTTCCTTTAGGATTGACTGGTTTGATCTCCTTGTTGTCCAAGGGACTTTCAAGAGTCTTCTCCAACAGCACACTTCAAAAGCATCAATTCTTCAATGCTCAGCCTTCTTTATGATCCAACTCTCACATTTGTACATGACTACTGGAAAAACCATAACTTTGACTATATGGACTTTTATTAGCAAAGTGATGTTTCTGCTTTTGAATATACTGTCTAGGTTGGTCATAGCTTTTCTTCCAAGGAGCAAGCATCTTTTAATTTCATGGCTTCAGTCACCATCTGCAGTGATTTTTGGAGCCCAAGAAAATAAAATCTGTCACTATTTCAAATTTTTCCTCTTCTATCTGCCATGAAGTGATGAAACTGAATGCCATGATCTTCATTGTTTGAATGTTGAGTTTAAACCCAGATTTTCCACTCTTCTCTTTCACCTTTATCAAGAGGCTGTTTAATTCCTCTTAGCTTTCTGCTATTAGAGTGCCATCATCTGCATACATGAGACTGTTGATATTTCTCCCTATAATCTTGATTCCAGCTTGTGCTTCATCCAACACAGCATTTTGCATGATGTACCCTGCACAGCAGTTAGATAAGCAGGGTGACAATACACAGCCTTGTCATATTCCATTCCCAGTGTTGACCAGTCCATTGTTCCATGTAAAGTTCTGTCTTGACCTGCATAGAGGTTACACAGGAGAGAGGTAGGGTGGTATGGTATTCCCATCTCTTTAAGAATTTTCCAGTTTGTTGTGATCCACACAGTCAAAGGCTTTAGTGTAGTCAATGAAGCAGAAGTAAATGTTTTTCTGGAATTCCCTTTGCTTTCTCTATGATCCAGCAAATGTTGGCAATTTGATCTCTGGTTCTGCATTTTCTAAACCCAGTTTGTACATCTGGAAGTTTTTGGTTCATGTACTGCTAGCTTGGAGGACTTTGAGCATAACCTTGCTAGCATGTGAAATGATTGCAATTGTATGGTAGTTTGAACATTTTGGCATTGCCCTTCTTTGGGACTGGAGTGAAAACTGACCTTTTCCAGTTCTGTGGCCACTGCTGAGCTTTCCAAATTTGATGACATGTCATGTGTAGCACTTTAACTATAAGCATAGATAACAAGAAGTGTCCAAACTATATTTGAGGAAATCTATAAAATATTCTTTACAGATTGAAATGTAGATATAAAAATAACAACATATACCATATTCTTGGATACAGAGACTCAACATCATGAACATGCCATTTTTTCATTTAATTATATTTAATGCACTACATGTAAAAATACTAATGCTAATTTGGTGTTTGTTTTTTTTTTTTTCTTGAAGCTGGGACCAGTTGATTATAATGTGCATTAAAATGAACAGGAAAAGAGAAGAGCCAGAAAAACATTCAGAAAGAAAAGCAATGACAGCAGAGAGTTATCTCTGCTGAATACTAAATGTATAACACTACAATAGACTGCAGTGCCTCTATACTTAAAACTGTGCAATATTGGCTCACGAGTCCGTAAGTACATCAGTGAACAGATAGAAAATGCAATAGACTTGAGTACAAATGGAAGTTTAGTGTCTGATAAAGACAACATCTAAAATCAGCAAAGAAATACAGAGTTCTTAATAAGAGGTGTTATGACAACGAAATAACTATATTGAAAAATGTAAAATTGGATCCATTCCTCACTCTAAAGCTAACATAAATCACACATGGATCAGATATTTGTCTAAATTATAAAACCATTAAAGTACTAGAGGAAATATGTGTAAATTTTTTTATAACTTGGAAGTGAAGAAAACTTTTCCCCAAAATGACAAAAATCAGAATAGAAAAGGGGAAAAAAACAGTAAATTGGATTTCATATAAATAAAAAGCAAAGATACTTTGCATGACAAAATGAAACCATTACCCAAAAAAAAGCCACATCATAAGCAAAGCCAAAGATAAATAACAAATTTAAAAATATTTTAATTTATGTCACAAAAGTGATGGATATCTACATCTAAAAAATAAGAAGAAATGCCCATAGCCCTATAGAAAAGTGTAGATAACACACTTTTATCTATTTTAGATAGTTCACTAAAAAAGAAATGTTAGTGGCCTTTAAACATGGGGAAAGACACTCAGTTTCACTCATAATATTAAAGATACAAATTAAAAGTATCATTCCAAACCTATCATACTGGCGATAAACCAAAAGATTTTTCTATGAGGAGATGGTGAATGACAAGGAAACTATTTACTCTTTGGACCAGCAGTCCCAGTTCTAGAAAGCTATATTAAAAATACACTCACAAAAAAATTAAAAAAATAAAAATATACTCACAAAATATGAATCATCTTATGCATAAAGCTATTGAAACATTGTTGGTATTAAGCAAAGATTAAAAACAACCCAAATGTCCAAAAACAAGAACCATGGTACATGTAAACAATGAATACAATGAAGTTATAAAAAGTCATTAGGGAGGTCTTTGCATATAGTGATGAAGTTATCTCCAGAATACACGGTTGGTAAGAAAAAAATGAGAATTTGGACAGCCAAGAAGAAAAGGATATTCTGGAAGCTAAGCTTCTCTGAATAAACCTTGTCTTATAGTTTTGAAGCATGCAAATGTTTACATAATTAAAAAGCAAAATTAAATCAAAATGAAAAATAAATTCTGAAATACAAAAAGCAAAAGGATCCAACTATATCTCTTGTTTGTGGCATTATTATATTAAAAATTATTTAAAGAAATTTTTAAACCCAGTATTTTGGTGGTATTGATATAGCCATATGCCGTAGAGGGCAATATCCTAAGGTCAAAAACTATTGGAAAGTAATAATCTTACTCTTAATAACAGTATTATTGTGGTTATTTTAAAACATATACATACACACAAACTTTGGGCTATTTTTTTTAAGCCACTCATAAAAATGTACCATCAGATCAGATCAGATCAGTCGCTCAGTCGTGTCCGACTCTTTGCGACCCCATGAATCGCAGCACGCCAGGCCTCCCTGTCCATCACCAACTCCCGGAGTTCACTGAGACTCACATCCATCGAGTCAGTGATGCCATCCAGCCATCTCATCCTCTGTCGTCCCCTTCTCCTGCCCTCAATCCCTCCCAGCATCATAAATTTTATCAGATACTCAAAGAATAGATAATTCCAATCTTATATAAGATATTTCCAAGAAAAGAAAATTGGAGAACATTTTCTATTTTGCTAGACAGAATAAACCCCCCCAAAAAAATATTCATATCATAATCCCTAAAACTTGTGAATATTTGCAGATGTGAATAAATTAAATGTCTTCAATAGGGAGATTCTCCTCAATTGTATAGGTACATCCCATGCCATCATCAGTGTCCTTACAGGTCAAAGAGGAAAGCAGAAAAGTCAGAGAAAAATTGTGATGACAGAGCAGAGTTCAGAGTGTTGTGATTGCTGTCTGGAAGGGGACCATGAGTCAAAGAATGAAGGTGGCCTCTAGAAGATGGAAAAGGCAATAAAACAGATTCTCTCCTAGCCTCTGGAATGATTGTGGCCCTACTGACACCTTAATCTTGGCCCAGTGAAACTCATTTTGGACTTCTCACCTCCAGAAATGTAAGATAATAAATTTATGTCATTTTAAGGCACAGAGATAGTAGCAAATTATTAAGCAGCAATAAGAAACTAACACAGTGCCTATATCTTTTAAAAGAGCAAAATCTTGATACAAAATCCAAGACAGCATGAGAAAGAAAATATACAGACTGTTCGAATTCTTGAATTTAGGTGCAAACATCCTAAACAAACCATTGCCAAAACAAACCTAGCAAGTATTAAAAAATTATTAAGTTGGGTTTGTCCTTGGCATATGAGGACGTTATATCATTAGAAAAGTTATTACAGTAATTCACCACCATAACAAATTGAAGAAAAGGACAAGATAGTCTTGATAGATGAAAAAATGCATTCAATAAAGTTTAAAACACATTTATGATTAAAAACTAAAAACACTTCAGCCATGATGAAGTAATTAGTATCAAATTAGCTCTTTCATTACAAACAAAGTGAAATATAATTACTATTTTCAGATGTTGGACAAAAGTAACTGTCCTTAAGAGAAGAGAGTGAAATGAGATTAGCCCACAGTCACCAGGTGTCTGCCTGGAGGCACTCAAAGACTGTGGCATAGGAAGATTCAGTCTTGCTGAATTAAGGAGGTAGAGACTGGAACTCAGGGCTCCTGAGGTGACTCCACTTATAAAGCTCATAGTGAGGTTAAAAGACAAAAGTAGTAAAACCATCTATATCCACAGTAAGTACTTAAAGGATTCACTAAGCAAATAAATGTAAAATAAGAGATCAAAAACAGTAAATGTGAAGAGGAGAGTAAAAGTTCAGGATTATTAAAATGGATTTGAACTTAAGAGATCAGCAACTTACAATAATTCATACATATACATATATACATATGTATATATGACTACATATAAACCACATGGTATGCACACAAAAAAAGCATCTACCACAGATACACACACAAAAGAGAGAAAGGAATCCAAACAACACTAACGATAAGTCAGCAAATCACAAAGGAGAACAGAAGACCCAGGGATCCAGCAGTGCAGGCGGATTCTTTACCGTCTGAGCCACCAGGGAAGCCCTACAATTGTGGACACATGTCATTATAATATATATTGCTTAAAATTCATAGGCTATATAACACCAAGAGTGAACCCTAATGAACACTATGGACTTTGGGAGATAGTGATATGACATGTAGTTTAATAGATTTTTACAAATGTACCACTATGGTTCTGGACGTTGATACTGGGGTTGCTGTGTGTATGTGGGAGGAGAGGGGTGTATAGAAACACTCTGTATTTTCTTCTCAATTTTGCTGTGAACCTAAAACTCTTCTAAGAAATAAAATATATTAAATTCATAATGTAATCCTTATATATTCATATACTATTATGGGCAATATGCCATTTTCATTTATTAATGCTATATATATTATATAGTATTCTGTTTTATCGGTATGCTTTTTTTCACTTAACTTGTAAAATCTTTTACATTGCAACTAAATGTAACCAAGTCCATGACTGTTTCCTATTAAAAATTCATAGAAATAAAATAACATCTCAAAAGCAATGCATGTTTTAAGTGCCTTTGACATATGTTATCATTACCTGTAAGGGCATAATAAATATTTGTTGACTGAGTGAATAAAGCTGGGAGCTTTTTGTGGGGAGGGTAAGAGTTAAGAGTCAGGACAGCTGGTCTTCACTGGTGAGGACACCTGATACGTGAGAGAAAGTAGAAGAATGAATTCTAAATATTTTCCAATCCACACCCTACCGTCATCCCATCTCCCAAAGACACATGACCTCTCTCCAAGTGGAGACTCTCAGATGTTAGGCAGCTGTGGAAATGCTTGTCTTATACCGACCTCCCCATATAGCCCCACTGCCCTCTGGGACTGTGACTCTAGGACAGAGAATGTCATGGAGAAGCAAGGCAAGCATGTTCAACTCTCTGAAGCAGAAAAGTCAAATAATGAAATTCAGATTTTCAAAATGAGGGCCAAATCTGTGGGGGCTTAATTACTGTGGGCTTGCATGGGGAGCTGGGGCTTCAGTCTGTGTCTGCTGTCACTCCTTGGCTCTGCCACTCACTGTCTTTTGGACACAACCACTGAACTCTTCTGAGCCTCAGAGGTGTCAGCTGTTCTGATCAACCTGTGGGACAAAGTATGCGCATTCCATGAGCATGTCTATTGCACAGTAAAAGTCCACTAAGTATGTGACTCCTCACCCTCTCTGTAACCAGAATGCCCCAATAGTATGGATTAACTAAATTGTGATGCTCTTTTTCAAAGTAAACCCTATTGCATTTCCCTGCATCTAAAACTTGGACTCAGGAATAATCAGTCAAAAGAAATGACAAGGACAGCCTTTTTACCTCCCTCCTATGTCTTTGCTACCAAACCACTTGCTGGTGCTTCTGTGGGCAACTCCTCCCTGGCCCTGGCCCAACCTAAGCTCCACAGGACAGGGCACTGCAGACACACCGCCCCTTCTTGGAGGTCTCTCACACCACTACTCTGCACCCCCAGACAGCCAGTATTGCCAGAATGCCCCCTTTCCGCTCTGCCCGAAGCCAGCCGCAGCCTCATACCTTCTAAAAGGGATACTCTCTGGCATTGACTCAGAGCTCCCAAAGTTTCCTCACAGTCACCTATCTACGAATAGTGGAGAAGTTGTGGCACTGAGTTATTTCCTGACATAGTAGAAAGAAATCTTGACTGTGAACTCTGAGTACCTGGTTTCTAGTTTCAGTTTTGCCACAGTCTAGCAGGAGGCCTTTGGCCTCATCATTTTGCCTCTCTGGGCCTCAGTTCTTACATATGTATAAGGGAGAGGAGAGGTTGGACTGAATAATAGTTCCTCTGGTTGAGCATCCATCACATGCCAGCCTCTATGCTATATTTTTAAGATGGTGGAAAGGAAATAGTGGCACATTCATATTCACAATCTTGTCTCTAGGGCTTTCTAGGGTTACAGAAATCCATGCATGGAACCCCTTAGCCCTGTGGGTGACCCAGGAAAGCCTCAATTCCTTTTCAAGGCCAGATCAAGGTTTCCTTGATATAACACCATGTGATGATGGGAACAAGAAGCAACTCAGCCTTTATACACTGAGTATTAACATCTCATTTAATCCTCATGACAAGCCTGGGAGGTTAGTATTAGTCTGTTCAGAGTGTATGAAGCCTGGTGAAATTAAATAAGGTTACCTAGTCAGTAAATATAGTGCCATTTCTGAGTCTGTCTCTGAATGACTGTATTCTCTGCCTTAATACCCTAATACTGAACGATCTCTAAGTTCCCCTCCACATTTACGATTCCACACTGGCTTTATTCGACCTAACCTAGGAACCTCTTCTAGTGCTGTTTTGATGGGAGAGCATGTTTAGATGTTCCAACAATTGACTTTCAAATGAAAAGCTTAAAAAAAACCACACAAATCCATTTAAAATATAATCTGTGTGTGTATTTGGTGTAAAAATAACAGCAAATCAGGCCTTTCTCATTTTTAGCTCCCTTCATTTCTGCTTTCTTGTCTTGTTCACATGCCTGTTCTCAACATTTTCTCAGTCCTCAGGTACTCTTGGCTCCCTCCCCCTATCTGCTCGGAGTACATTATCAGTCATCAAACTCGAGTGGCTCTTCCTTTGAAATGTTTCCAAAACCTGATCCTTTCTTCAGTTTCACCGTTTCCCCTCATGCCAACCAGTCCCCCATGAAGAAGCCTCCTAAGTCCTGCCCTGTCTTTCAGCTGGCTGGTGACTTTGACTCAGACACATCAAATGGGACAGCAAGGATCAGATTTCCCAGGACCCAAAGCCCTAGCACCTCTGCACCCCCAGGAGTGCAGAGAGAGGTCAGTGCAGAAAAGCCCTGAAGGCCCGTCTGCCCGTGGTGCAAGCGACTTCCTCACCCTGAACAAGGACAAGAGGGCTTTCCAGGGCAGCTTCAGTACAAAGGAGGTGATCTTTTACTCATCCTGGAGTGAAGAGAGAAATGTGCTGGGAAGGACTGAGTGGTGTTCTACATCTGAAACATGGCCGAACAATCTCAGGGTAGAAGTCAGAGATGGGCTGTCAGACTTTGCCCTACACAGATTTGAGAAAGGAAAGTGCAGGAGAAGAGCTTGGGTATACTTTGTGTGTGTGTATTTCTCTGTGTGTGTGTGTGTGTTTAGTTGCTAGGTTGTGTCTGACTCTTTGCGACCCCATGGACTGTAGTCCACCAGGCTCCTCCATCCATGGGATTTCTCAGGGAAGATTACTTGGACGGGTTGCCGTCTCCTTCTCCAGGCGGATCTTCCTGAACCAGGAATCAAACTCATGTCTCCTGCTTGAAAGGCAGATTCTTTACCACTGAGCCACGAGGGAAGCCTGAGCATACTTGGTTATCCTTTAAATTCTAGACTCTGAGAGGCCCAGTTCTCTTTCAGTTTCCACCATGAGTTCTGCATAATTGCTTATTGCTCATCTTTTAATCCCTGTCCCCTCCCGACGGTGACCCCGAGTGAGCCTGGCTGAGGTGATTACTGATAAACCGCCATGGGGAGCCCTTCACCTCCGGTCACTGCAACCGATGCTGCAGCCCTTTGGGGCTGTTGGTTTGTGGAGGACGAATCCCTGGACACCTGCGGGGCAGCCACAGCTTCTTAGCAGGGTGCCTGTCACATAGGAAATTTGTTGAACTAAGTTACTAAAGCAAGGCAGGCAGAAGGATTACATTTAAAATACCCTGAAGCATGTGTTCCCATGAGGTGCAGAGACTCCAGGCTTTCAGCAAACAGCAGCAGCCAACCTCTCAACCTCACAATCCGAAAAGAAGATGAGATGTTGAGGGACCCCAGAGGTCACAAAACAGGGTCACACCTCAGCTCTGTAAACTGTAGACTTGTGAGTCAGAAATAAGCTTCTTCAGATACACAAGTCAATCTTTTCAGACACACCCCCAAGTCATTGAGTTTCAGTGACATGTCCCTGGAAAGAATGCAAGCTATTTGCCATCCTGTGTGCTTGAGGCCAGTGATGCTGACCTGCACAAGTCTCCTCCACCCATCCCATAAACAGCATCAGAATCCTTCTCAATACAGTGCTCCAGAAAGCAAAGCACTTGAGATAAATCTTACTTGCATCCTGATGGAAGACAGCCCCCTCATTTCAATGGTGAGGAAGCTGAGACTCAATGAGGTTTACTCATTGAATTTTTAATGCTTTATTCAGTTGAAGTACTCAAAGTAGCCCTTTGATCTTTGGACTCCTTGCCCAGTGCTCTTTCTAGTAACTATCTCTGAACCCTAAAAAGCTCATTTGCAAGAATACTGTTTTGGAAACTTAACAGGCTCCCTAACACTTAGGATTCAGGTGCTTTGTGAAATAGCATCTACTGCAAAACAGAGGAAATGGAGGCCCGTAACAGCTCACAATTCCTGAACAGATTTAAAGTCAGGGGTAACCACAATGGGTGAGATGTGGCTTTGGCATAATTCTCTTTTTGTCCTTATTTCCTGTGTTCTGCCTCCCTCATTTCTCTAAAGGAGCCTAGCAACTGAACCCAATGGCCATATAAATGGCAAATGACTGGGAGAGATAAATGCTGAAGTAAAACAGCATTTTTTTTAGCATTTAATGATTGATTTCTGTTTTCCTGAGCTTTTTATTCTATAACAAGAACAACTTTTGTGTGTTATTTTGCTCTCTTTGATTGTTCATATTCCCAAAAGTGAAAAAACTCAATAAATTTTTTGTCTGTTTTGAACCCCATATATTAAATTTTTACCATGCTAATATACTACATTGCTGAAAGAAGATAATTACATGGTAAAATTAAGACATTCTGCAATTATATCTTGTAATATCATTAATTTCCAGATGCACACAAATTATATCTACCTCAAGAAGAATAGTAATTTCCTTTGTTTTGCTCACAAAAGCAGGTAATAACAATCTTTTTCCTGCAATTATTTTAGACAAATTTTCCAATTTGTTATCTTAGACCTCTCAGAGCAGTGATGATACATTATCTCAAGTTTCAAGCTTTATTTTTATCATTATATCTCTAATGATCTTGTAGATTGAAAATGTTGTTTTCCTTTTGAAAAAGCATTGACACATATTGTCATGTCTCTCCTGTCTCTTCATAATCTTAGAGAATTCATTAATGATAACAAATGAATGGGTTTATTGAAAAAATTATGCCATAAGTAGCATGCCCCATCTATGCGGACATAAGAATTATTTCATGCAAGATATATAGAGAAAAAATTAATGGGATAGAACAAAAAGCTTAAAGAAGCATACCCGTAAGCAGCTTATGAAATTATTTCAATCTTATTAGAATTCTGTATTCACACCGAATCAACAAATATTTTTGAGCATTTATTGCACGTCAGGAACTAAAAACGTTCTTGGACCCTGTAAGAGCCGAGACTAGCTGTGGAGACGAGAATGAAGAATAAATATGAAAGAATGAATAGCAATGGAAAGCAAGAGCTGTATTAGTAATACAAGAGTAATTACCAGGAGAATCTTAAAGAAAGGAATTCTGTGAGCTCAGGAGGAAAAGAGCTCAGGGAGCTTGGGAGGTGTGAGAGGAGTTCTAGGAGGAGGAAGGGCATAAATGAACCTCATACAAGAGAAGAGACCCATGGCCAAGCTGAACTTGCTGCATAGGGCTTCTCTGTGACTCCATCTCTCATTCTCATCACCGTCTTTCCATACCTCACCATCCTTGCCTAGACTCACTTCACTTCTTGTTTCTGTTTCCTCTTGGCAGTGTTGCTAACTCTCATGGGCTCAATTTTAACTACAATATGTATTAAACCTGATTCTCCAGCAAATCTGTGTGTTTCTGCTTGTATCTTGAATCGTACTGTGCTTCTTGTCTGCACTGATGCCTTTTATCCCCATCCCAGTGTGAACAATCTTTTCTATCCGTCTAGGCCATTAAAAACCACCTCTAGGAAGCTTTCTTTCGATCCCCTCATTGGAAACCCTGTGTCTCTGCTTTGAGGTTTTGCAGAACCTCTCCTTTTCTCTACCATGAACAACTCTGAAACTTGGCTATTTGTCATCATGCCTTTGTCTCTAAGCAGTTGTGCATCTATGCCTTCCATAAGAACCAGCTCCACCACCAACAGAGGTGAACCCAGCAGCCTTATTTGTACGGCATGAGCCCACCTTCCTGGCTATAACTAACTGGGCCGTAGGTGGACATCTACCTTCAGTTAGGCAAAATTCATTCTTTCCTCAGCTATCAGAATTGGGACCTGGAGAAGCAAATAAGTGTCTTCAGGTTCTTGAATTAAAAAGATATTTAGAATCAAAGGACAATGTCCAGAGAGTGAAAAGACAACCTACAGAATGGAAGAAATTAGTTGCAAACCATATATCTTACAGGGAGGCTTCCCTGGTAGCTCAGATGGTAAAGTGTCTGCCTGCAGTGTGGGAGACCAGGGTTCAATCCCTGGGTCAGAAAGATCCCCTGGAGAAGGAAATGGTAACCCACTCCAGTACTCTTTCCTGGAAAATTCCATGGACAGAGGAGCCTGGTAAGCTACAGTTCATGGGGTTGCAAAGAGTCAGACACAACTTAGCAACTTCACTTCACTTCATATATCTTATGGGATTTCGTATATATAATATATAAGAAACTTTTACAATAACAGAAAGACTAGCAACTCAATTTTTAAATGGGCAAAAGATTTGAATAAACATTTCTCCAAAGAAAATATAAAAATTGCCAATAAACACATAAGTAGAGGCCTAACATCACTAGTCACTAATGAAATACAAATAAAAACCACAATGAATACCACTTATATGGCCATAATAAATACACAGAAAATAATAAGCGTCGGCAAATACGTGGAGCAATTGGAACCCTCATACAATGCTGATAGGAGTGTAAAATAATGCAGCCATTGTGGAGAAAATGTTTGGCAGTTCCTAAAAACCTTAAACACAGAATGACAAAATGAACCAGCAGTTCCACTCCTGGGTACATATCCCAGAGATCTGAAAACAAATGCTCAAAAAAAACTTGTTCAAGAATGTTTATAACAATATTAATAATAGCCAAAATGGAGATAATCTCCATACCCATCAGCAGATAGATAAACAAAATGTGGTACTGCATATTCATACAATGGAATATTATTCAACTATAAAAAGGAATGAAGAAGTACTGCAACAAGGATGAACATTGACAACATTATGCTGAGTGAAAGAAGCCACAGACAAAAGACCACATATTATGTGATTGCATCTATAAAAATTATCCAGAATAGACAAATTTATACAGACAGAATGTAGATTTGTGTTTGCCAGGGGCTCAGGGAAGAGGGAAATGGACAGTGACTGCTTAATAGGTATGGGGGTTCTGTTTGAGGTGATAACAAAGTTTTGGACCTAAGTAATGATGGTGGCTGTATTACACTGTGAAGGTAATTAATGCCTCCAAGTTGGACACTTTCACATGATTGAAGCAATTTTATGCTAATAAGTATTTTACCACCATAATAAAAACAGACATTTAGAGCAGTTTGGCAGCTTTTTCCATGATATCCATGAAGCATCAGAAAACATCAATCCACAAAGAGTGAACGATGAATCAACTGAGCAGAGAGAGAGCTGAAGCCTGAGTACAGGAGAGAGTTTTCCCCTGTCCTTCAAAGTCTGGCCTCAACCCTCTTGAGGTTCATGTGCACTGGCAGCCTTGGACTTGTAAACTCCCATTAAATTCCCTCTTCCCAATTCAGCAAGTTGAACAGGTTACTGCTCCCAAAGACACACACACACACACACACACACACACACACACAAGTGTGTGCACCTTTGCTCCTCAAGGACATGGTTTGTAGAATAATTCACCTCAATTTTTTGCCCACAAGTCCCACCTAGCCTCATACCCAGTGTTTAATTGGAACCTGGTATACATGTGTTAACAAGAAAGAAGGGAAAATAGATTCAAAACCAATACAGGCCAAAAAAAAAAAAAACCACACAACTTTTTGACCTAAGTAAAAACAGACCTAATGGAAGAATTTCCTCCTATTTCTCATAATAATTTAAATCAAGTTGCTAAGTAACCATCTTCCTTAAAATGGTACGTTTATTTTAAAAAATAGTGTTTTTATAAGAAGCTGTGGATTTTCAAGCCAGATTTTATAACCTCATGCAGGCCCATATGTCTTTTTTCCAGGCCACATTCCAATTGGCTTGAAGAGGAACATGCATTTTGAAAGGCAACACTGGGAGCGTTGAGGTCAGGTCAACAGGGGAAGAAAGATTTCACCATCATGGTAATATCCAAAGAGTGCCTTAAAAAAGAAACAATGATCCTTGTTTACTTTTCTGGAAAGAAAGCCACTGGATACTACGGACAAGGAGTGTTATGCCCATGACTACATGATGTGCTGTTCTTGTCAAGTCACGTGAAGTGTCCAAAAAAGAGAAAAAGAAACTCTTAATCATTTGGATCTGTCCTAAAACCTCCAAATGTAACCTAGGAGATGCAGTTATTTTGTTTTTTTGTTTCTTCATGTAATGCCATTTTGGTATCTGTCCTCATTTATATATCATAAAAAACCATTATTCTTATTTAATATTATATTATTACTACATTTGTATGGTTCTTATCAGTTTTTACTGATCATTTCCTAGGACAGGATACCTTGAATCAAAGAATGAACAAGTTTAGTGGTGTTTGTTGAAAAAAAAAAGTATCCATACCAATTTTTTGGTACCCTCAGGGCAAAATATATCTCATTGCAACATTTTGTGGCTTGATGCAGGACAGAGGCAGAGACTGCAGGGGAGGCACTCCATATGAAAACATTCTAAATCAAGGAACTCAAAAAGTCAAGTAGGCACTACTCAATTGGAGTAATTAGCAGAATAGTCCACCTAATGCTGAAGTGCCAGCAGGTAACCAGAGCTGCATCTTGATTATTTCACTGTTTAAATGCATGCAGAACATGATATACTACTACAACCAAAGGGCCCCTGGCATTTTCTAGGTAGGCTCCCCCTAATATTACTGTTCAGTCATTTTCCCTGAGGTTACGATGGCTGGACAGTATCTCTCTGGAAACAATATGAATTTCAATAAGGCCATAAAGGAAAACATTTGAGGAGCTCAGCTGTGCTTGAGTTTCTCAGCTAAATAATTTAGAAAACTTCTTATTTCTGGTTGACATCCTCTAATTGTGTGACAAGGATGGATATGTCATAGAAGCTGACAGGTAGCATTCTGAGTCGTCCATCCCTGGTCCCAGGATCCTGCCAGGGTAGTTTTTTCTCTTGTGTCATCACAATATTGTGTATGTGTGAATGTGTTTTGAGAGTGAGCCATGAGGTTCCCTGCACAGAAGAGTGACCAGGGTGCCCTAGCTCAGGCCCCCCTTGGCCAGGGGAGCTCAGGATGGTCCACCCCAGCATCACTGGACCTTGCTCTGGCTCCTAGCAGTGGCAGCAGTGGATCCTGGAGAAGGGCAGGAACCTTTGATGGCCCAGTGCTCCAGGAAATACTTCCAGAACCTACGGCAGCCTGGTCCAGGGCTCCCAGCCCAGCCTCCAGACAAATGTTTTCAGAACAATGGCTACTGTTTGCAGAGAACTAGGTTCTCTTAGAAATTCAGGGTCCAGCAATTTATGCTCCTGTTTTCACATGGTTTACCAGTAGTATCCGCATCAAGATGTATAGAGTTTGCCAAATCTCTCTGAATTCTTTTGCATGTACATTGTATTATTCCAGATTAAAACCACTTTTCTCCCTTCATTAGTATAAACCACTCTGAGTTGAAAAAGATGTACTTAAGAATTGAGGTTGGCAGTCTCAGCGTTATCTCACCATGCAGCCATGTTCATGTCAGCATCTCTGGGCCTCTAGTTCCTTACTTGTAAGATAACATATGCTCACCATGCGATCTCTAAGTTCCCTCCCAGCTCAAAATTCAATGTGAATGGGGAGTTGAAGTAGCTAATGTTTCAGTGGTGCTAGAAAGTGATAAGGAGATATACTTAGTTTTTTAGAGCTTAGGTTCTTCAGTTCAACAATTTATAGTACATTTTCTTTTAAGCTGAAATTCAACTTCAGTTCCACTCAGAATTTAAACTCTTGAGTATTCTATGGGTCATTCAAGTAGTGACATTCAACAAATAATTATTCTGTGCCCATGGTAAACTAGATCCTGTGCTACAAGTTGGAGACAAATGAAGAATGAGGCATGGCCCCTGCCCTGAGAGGGCTCACAGTCTTGCATGGGAGAAACAACTAAATCAGCAATTCCACACAATGTGATGTGGGTTAATCACTAGAGAAGGGACTCAAAGGGCCAGGTACACAGTGCCCAAGAGAAGATCCTATCAAGAGAAAGTGAGCCCAACACGAGGAAGACAGATTCAGGGGAGGAGTTTGTGCAAAGTTCTGGGGTGAGAGAAAGCACAGTTTGGGAACTTTGAGTAGAGGCTGGAGCCTAGGGGTTGAGGACAAGAGAGAGAAAGCCTAAAGAGGTTTGGAATAATTACTGTTTAATATTTTATTACTATTTAATATTTAATGAAATTAGAAATCAGAAAATGCAAATTAGAACCACAAGGAAATAGCTTCACAGGCCAACACATTGGCAAAAAATTTTAAGTTTGACAATACCACGTGTTGTCATGAAAGAGAAGCAACCGAATCCCCCATATGTTGTGTGTGGAATCCATATCACTTATAATTACACTTCCCCACATTTTCCTGCTATATTGTTAAGAGTCCTTTCGTGCATTTACCGATTTGATCGTTCAGACAGCTTCCACACAGGTGCAGAAAGGATTATTATAGTCATGGGAAAACAGAGATGCAAAGCACTAGTTCAGGGTCAAATAACTTGGATCCAAGTTTAAGTGACTCTGTATATTTGTGAGACCTCAGATGGTAAAGAATCTGCTACAATGTGGGAGACCTGAATTCAATCCCTGGGTCGAGAAGATCCCCTGGAGAAGAAGGAAATGGCAACCCGTTTCCATCTTCTTGCCTGGAGAATTCCATGGACAGAGGAGCCTGGACGGCTACAGTCCATGGGATCGCAAAGAATGGGACGTGACTGAGTGACTAACATACACGCTATAAGCCCAGAGGTACCGGGAGGAAATACCATTAACCTACATATTAAAGCACTAAATGACAAAAAGATGGGATTCATCCTAAATTTCAACCCCCTCCCCAACTTTTAAGTTGAGTCTAACTAATTCATTAGAGCTTATTCTACCTAATGTGAACCTCATAGGCTTTTTTCATTTCACAAAACACTGAAGAAACAAAGGATTTTGTGGCTCGCCAAAGGTTTTGGCCTTACATTGTTTAATCTCAGAGGAAAGCGGAGAAAGTGAGAGATTCTCCTGTGTTTCAAAAATCTAATTTTTAGTGTGAAAGAGTAAATGGCTCAGAGTAGACCATTTTGAAACATGTGATAAAGAATGAAAAAGGAATGGACAAGTGAAAATCAATACTTCTTTGCTATCATCTATCAATCCAGGGAACACAATCTTAAATGTACAATTTCTTTGACTGCTTCAGCTGCTTACAGATATCATACACTGACATCAAGATTTGGGACAAGCTTTTATGTGTTGTACCATCATTTAGGAAAAATTTTAATATTTAAAATGTCTTTGCAGTTGTGCTGAGTTTCAAGAAAATATACTATGCTAGCATCGCACAGGGTAACCTAGGCGTGTTGGTGGATGACGGGCTTTGAAATGAGTCTTTGTTTTACAAAAGGGTTCACTGATTATACACCACCTTTTTCATAGGTCTCAGACTACATTGTGAAAATGGTTTCAGTGCCACCCTAAAAAAGATGGAGTGACCCAACTATTACATAAAGTAAGAACCATTTATATATTCCCTTGATGCCAAATTCAACAAAACCTTTTTAAGAAATACTCCAGAAATTATTCCATTGCTTTCTTTTCTTTGAAATCCCAAAGCAGCTTATACTGTCATCAACGAAAAAGAAATAACATGGCAAATCCACCAGTCAAGCAAATGTCCCAAGTCATTTCAAGAAGTAAAAAATAGAATTTGTTTTTATTTTTAAGAATTTTTACATTGAATGAAATATTCTTTAAATTCTGTGGTGCTTTACAATTTTCAAGTTTCACACAATTGATTTCATATAATCCCATAATAACCCTTTCCCCCTACCCCTCTATTTCCCACCCACCCCTTTCTTCTCCCCACTGGTAACCACTAGTTTGATCTTTGTGAGTCTGCTTTTTTTTTTTTATTCACTTGTTTGTTGTATATATTTTTTTAGATTTCATGTATAAGTGATATCTTACAGGATTTATGTTTCTCTGTCTGACTTCTTTCACTTAACATAATGCCCTCCAAGTTCCCATCCATGTTTCTGCAAATGGCAAATTTTCTTTCTTTTTTATGACTAATATCCCATTGTATATATGTACTACATCCTCTTTATCCATTCATCTGCTGATGAACACTTAAGTTGCTTCCATTTCTTGATTATTATAAATAGTGCTGCTATAAACATTGAAATGCATAAATCTTTTCAAATTAGGGCTTTGGGGGTGTTTTTGGATATATACCCATGAGTCATATGGTAGTTCTATAAGCTTTCTGGGTGGCGCTAGTGGTAAAGAACCCACCTGCCAATACAGGAGACATAAGAGACACAAGTTCCATCCCTGGGTTGGGAAGATCTCCTGGAGGAGGGCATGGCAACCCACTCCAGTATTCTTGCCTGGAGAGTCCCATGGACAGAGGAGCCTGGCAGGCTATTCTTATGTAGAATCACAAAGAGTTGGGCACGACTGAAGCGACTTAGCACGTACACACGCATGGTAGTTCTTTGCTTTTGAGAAACTTCCATATGGTTTTTCACAGTGTCTGCACCCAGATTTACATTCCCACCAGCAATGTATAAGGGTTCCCTTTCCTCCACATCATCTCCAACATTTGTTATTTGTGAAGAAGTTTAAAAAAGAACAACCTAGAATTCTTAATTGCAATCCAAATCAGAGTAGAGGTTATACTAACAAATTGAAAGGATCATTTTTCTAAGTCATGGTAGATGTATCCATTTAAGTTTATAATCTACTTAAAATTTCAGTCAGATTTAAGGTATTTTAAGTTTCTATGGTTGATTTGAAGAAAAATAGCAATGTTACTGGATTTTCCTGATTTGAGCAAATATTCCATCTTTCTGTATGAGAAGAAAGCCAAAATGATTCCATCCAAAAGCTTATTTTGCTTAATCTGCCCTCTTCAAAGCCATCCTCTGAAAACCAGCAACCAAGACACCTAGGACCTTGTCCTGAACACCTGGCTGAAGAAATTTGGAGCAGAAGAGATAGAAGTGAAAGGATTTGATAACAGACTTCGCTACTGAGTGACCTTAGGTATCTTCCTTCATGATCCCAAATTTCAGTTTGCCCGTCTATAAAATGGAGATAATAATCAAGACCTACCTCCTAAGGCTGTTGTGAGAATTAAATAAAATAATGTGCAGAAAGCTCTTAGTGAACTGCCCAGCTCAAAACAGCTGGCAGCTGTGGTTGTTTTGAGCTGGGAGTTAGGGAACATGGGTTCTGTCACTAACTCAGCCACAGCTAGCTATGTGGCCTTGGTAAACTTGACTCCCAACTCACACATTCCTTGATTCCCTCATTGCAAAATGGAGCTCTTTAGGAGGTCACTAAATACCTTTGGAGATCAGGAGTAGACATGAAGTTCTCCAGGTGTAAGACCATCAAATGTGCTGGAAACTGTCATGAACTCTGGAGTTCTTCCCAGCCGAAAGATATTCAAATTCCAAATTTGAATTTGGCAAACCAAACAAATACAGGTCTGATTCTGACAATGAGTTGTCAAATTGCACCACGTGGGGAACACTCTGTAATTGTTGTTTCAGCTCTCACGTTCTCTTTCTCTTCTTTGCTGTGTTCGTCTTCTTCCTAAATCTACCCTGGATGGATTTACAGGAGGCCAATGAAAAGGGCTGATGATTTTTGGCATTATCCCTGGAATACACATTTTTCATCTCTACAAAACCCATGCATAACCTCCCCCCACACATATGCATTTCCTGAAATTACCTCTCTGAGCATATATTCTACCTGAACTATGTACACATATAGCTTTCTGCTAAACCACCTTTCTCTGAATGATTGTTTGAGAAGAGATATAACCAGCATTATGTATTTTGTTCAGTGCTCAGCACTCTGTGCACATTTAAGTTATACTGGTGAAAAAATAGAGTGCCAGAACAAGTTCCCATTTAAATGCATCCCATTTCAGTCTTCTAGATTTTTCTTGGTTCCCTAAGCAAACAGCACAATCATATTACCGCATAATTCTATAGCAAGCAAAACATGTTCCAAAGTGCTGGATTCTTTTCCCTCTTTTGCTTCCCATTCAAGGCCAAGTTGATACAGAAAAATTCCTTAAAGCCATCGTCTCTTCTCATAGGTTATCCACAAACTATAAACATATGGTAGCAACATTCTGGGGCTCAGAATATACCACGAATATTCTACGCTTACAGAAAGGTCTTGAGGCACAAAGACTGAAGCAAGCTACCTACTTCTTTCAGATCTTGTTCCTTGAGAAAAATCCTTTTCATATCCCTTTCATTACCTCAGAAATGGAGGCAAATGCTTTAGAAAGGGCCGTATAATACCTTAAAAGGTTTCTTGCCACACTGTGGTTATTAAGCCCTTGGGAAACAATGGGTTTCTCTTAAAGTGTATGGAACAATTGTGCCCCTTGAGAGTCATCTTAGATTGGAATGAAACAAAAACTGGTTACTCCAGAGAGCAAAATATGATTGATTAAGGCTTAGAACCTGTGGTGTTCAGGTCTCTCACCTCTGGCTCTGTCTTATTCTGTAGTAGGACAGAATTCAGGTTGAGCCTTTCAAAAGCTCTCTGGCTTCTAGCTATAATGTAACATATGGTAAAATGAGCTCAGCACAGAGTTATGTTTTTCTTTTCTTAATCCTTCCAGTAAGACTAAATTCCAAGAGTGGAATTGAAAAAAGGAGGCGGACGGCAGAGAAACACTAGCAGTCTGTGGAAGAGAAAACTATAACACCGCTTTGAGACTGAAGAACCATGAAAAATGCATATCAGTAACGAATAACCTGAAAGCCACAGATGGTCCGCTTTTAAGCTGTTTGCACTCATTTGTCCAGCCCTGAGGAGTTAGGGCAATCCAAGTTTTTTGTTTAAATGGATGTAAATGCACTCAGCTTGTATTCAGGAGTGGGGGGCAGGGAGGAATTCTAACATGGCTACCTCATCCGATAACAGGAAAATATCTGAAACTTGAATCAGCTCTAATTTTTTCCAACTTACTCTTTGATGTCATTTTCATTTCTGTAAGACATTTCTACAAGTCAAGCCAAGTCTATAATAAGCAAAGGCCTTTAATTGTTCTTCTCCCTTTTCTCTGTGGTGCTGAAAGTTCACAGTCAACTCCACAGGTTGTTTAGTGAGTGGGGTTCTCAACACACTCTGGACAACACATTAAGGGTTTCCCTCTCTGTTTGCACTTCCCTGGTGGTTCAGACAGTAAAGCGTCTGCCTACAATGCGGGAAACCTGGATTCGATCCCTGGTTTGGGAAGATCCTCTGGAGAAGGAAATGGCAACCCACTCCAGTACTCTTGCCTGGAAAATCCCATGGACGGAGGAGCGTGGTAGGCTACAGTCTATGAGGTCACAAAGAGTCAGACACGGCTGAGCCCTTCAGTTTCACTTTCCTCTCTTTGCACAAGGAGACCCTGGAGAGCTGTTCAGTCGTGTCTGACATATTTATTTATTTATAAATATACAACATAGAACAGCCACCTCTATTTTGGGTAAAGAGGGCAGTAGAACAAAGGAAGCAGAAAATTAGACATATTTGACTGATGAAGGAGAGGAGCTATGTGTCCATCCACAGGGCTTCCAGGCACATGAAGCTATTCCACTTCTTACAGGTCCATCCCATGTACACCATCTGAAAATGGAGCCCCACTGCACTCAGTTTTGAGTTGAGGGAGTAAAGCCAGTATCTGTTACACAAGGAAATCATTTTTAAAGTCGGCAGAAGAAAGGCACTTGAACCTGTACATGGATTGCTCTGTGAACACACATTTGTTAATGTCCAACAATTGCAGTTAGTTATAATATTTTAATAAAGAACTCTGTTTTGACTTTGAAAAATCAATATCAAGGGCATCCTGTCTTCAGGATAAATTCACTGGGATGAGATCACTGGACTAAAAGATGTGAATGCATATATGGTTCTTTGGGTTCTTATTGCCATTACGTGTTCCATGAAGACAATAGCGATGGACATGAAGCCTGCTGGGTGTGAATGGACTGGTTTCACTAAGACTTTGTCAGCTCTGGATTTTTGTTGCATTTTAAGTATAAAAAGAAATGTCAAAGTTACTCTACTTTTCACTGCATCTTAAAGTAGTTTTAAAGTAGTTTTATCTCATTAATTTATACCAATAAGAATAAATTGGGCTCCTTCATAACGGAATAGTTTCCTTTCAAGATCTAATTTTCTGTACTTGTATAGTCAGTACTAAATTAGGCTCTGGATTTTAAAGTGAAGCATAGTACTGAGGCAATTATCTCTCTACTCAGTGCTCTATTTTAGGAACAGAGAAAAAGAATTGTGTTGCTAGAAGCAGTGACAACTCTACTGCCACCAGGAGAACTGGCTGTGAGTTCTAGATATTTCACTAACCAGATGGATGGGCTTGGACAAGAACTTAACCTCTCAGTTTCATCACCTGTAAAATAGACGTTATTTAAGTATTGAATGAAATAATAATTGTAAGACTGCTTTGAAAAGTAGTATTATTACAAGTAATATAACAAGTAATACATGAATAATAATAAACAACAATAACCCAGAAGTTTGTCAATATTAATCAACCATTTGAAAAAGTAAAGGGGTTCAGAATCCAATAGGGAGAGATTAAAATTCCTAGAAGAAAAAAAAATCATAAACAAAGCCACAGTTTCATTATTTCCTACCTTTCTTGAATTTTTCTGAACAACATGCAGTTTTCAGCCAGATTTACATATAGTGTCAATACCCTTGAAGAAGGTCAAATATGAATCAGATTTAATGTTTATCAATAAAGTAATCAAAAATTAACATATTTACACATGATGTATTGACAGGTGAGGTCCACAAATCCTCCTATATAGAGGTGGATTGAGAGAGCAGTGTCTGCTGAGCTGGCTCACATAATAAATCACAGGTATTGGATCTTCTAATGCTATTGTAAATTATATATTTATTTCATTTTCCAGTTGTTGCAAAGAACTACAAAATATTGAGAAGAAAAAATAAAGACAAATAAATGGCAAGATATTCCACATTTTTGGTTTGGCCAATTCAAGTGTTGAGATATCAGTTCTCCTCTGAACTGATCTATAGACTCAATGCAGTTACAGTCAAAATCTCATCGGTTTATGTATGTGCATGTATATGTGAGTGTAAACTGAGAAATTGAATCAAAAATATATATGGAAATGCAGAAAGCCTAGAAAAGACAAGACAATTTGAAGAAGAAAAACTTGGAATACTTACACTCCTAGATTTCAAGACTTACTCTAAAGCTATAGTAATTAAGACATGATGGTATTGGTACAAAGATAGACAAATAGGTTAATGGAACAGAATAGATAGTTCAGACATAAATCCACACACATACAGTAACTTGATTAAGGACGAAGGCAACACTGTAATTCTGTGAAGAAACAAAGGTCATTTGAATAAATGGTGCTGGAGAAACTGAATATCCACATGGAAAAAAGTAAACCTGAACCTCTACTTCACAGTTTGTGTTAAAATTAATTCAAGGTGGATTATAAAGCTAAATGTGCAAAATAAAATAATCAGGCTTTTGGAAGAAACATAGGAGAAATATCTCTATGAATTTTGGAAAAGATTTCTCAAACAGGACACACACAAAAAAACACTAATGATTAAAACAGGAAATGATAAATTGCACTTTAGTAAAATTAGTAACTACTATTCATGATATCTGTAATACATAAAACCACATAACAGTAATATATGTTATATTAATATACATATATAATTGTATTGGGGCTTCCCTGGTGGCTCAGTGGTAAAAGGATTTGCCTATGAATGCAGGACATTCTGGTTCAATCCCTGCATTAGAAAGGGACCCTGGAGAAGGAGGAAGCAACTCATTCCAGGTCAGTTCAGTTCAGTTCAGTCGCTCAGTCGTGTCCGACTCTTTTGCGACCCCATGAATCGCAGCACGCCAGGCCTCCCTGTCCATCACCAGCTCCAGGAGTTCACTTAGACTCACGTCCATTGAGTCAGTGATGACATCCAGCCATCTCATCCTCTGTCATCCCCTTCTCCTCCTGCCCCCAATCCCTCCCAGCATCAGAGTCTTTTCCAATGACTCAACTCCTGGCATGAGGTAGCCAAAGTACTGGAGTTTCAGCTTCAGCATCATTCCTTCCAAAGAACACCCAGGGCTCATCTCCTTTAGAATGGACTGATTGGATCGCCTTGCAGTCCAAGGGACTCTCAAGAGTCTTCTCCAACACCACAGTTCAAAAGCATCAATTCTTCGGCACTCAGCTTTCTTCACAGTCCAACTCTCACATCCATACATGACCACTGGAAAAACCATAGCCTTGACTAGACGGACCTTTGTTGGCAAAGTAATGTCTCTGCTTTTGAATATGCTATCTAGGTTGGTCATAACTTTCCTTCCAAGGAGTAAGCCTCTTTTAATTTCATGGCTGCAGTCACCATCTGCAGTGATTTTGGAGCCCCCCCCCACAAAAAGTCAGTCTCTGTTTCCACTGTTTCCCCATTTATTTCCCATGAAGTGATGGGACCAGATGCCATGATCTTAATTTTCTGAATGTTGAGCTTTAAGCCAACTTTTTCACTCTCTTCTTTCACTTTCATCAAGAGGCTTTTTAGTTTCTCTTCACTTTTTCCCATAAGGGTGGTGTCATCTGCATATCTGAGGTTATTGATATTTCTCCCGGCAATCTTGATTCCAGCTTGTGCTTCTTCCAGCCCAGCGTTTCTCATGATATACTCTGCATAGAAGTTAAATAAGCAGGGTGACAATATACATCCTTGATGTACTCCTTTTCCTATTTGGAACCAGTCTGTTGTTCCATGTCCAGTTCTAACTGTTGCTTCCTGACCTGCATACAGGTTTCTCAAGAGGTAGGTCAGGTGTTCTGGTATTCCCATCTCTTTCAGAATTTTCCACAGTTTATTGTGATCCACACAGTCATTCCAGTATCATTGTCTCAAAAATCCCATAGAGAGAAGAGCCTGGCAAGCTACAGTCCATGGGGTCACAAAAGAGTCAGATACAACTTAGTGACTAAACAACAACAACTAATTACATACATATGTACACAAGTATTGCATAATGTATAATTCTATATGAGTGCTCAGCCACTCGGTAGTGTCTGACTCTTTGCATCACACAGCCTAACCCTCCTCTTGGCACCTCTGTCTATGGGATTCTCCAGGCAATACTGGAGTGGGTTGCCATTTCCTCCTCCAGGGGATCTTCTATTCTATACAATAGATAAAAATGAATATATATATATATATATATAAATGACAAGAATCACATCCTGAATATATAAAGAACTTCCACAAATCCATTAAACAAACCAAACATTCAATTTAAAATGGGTTGAACAGGCATATGTTGTCACCCATCCCAAAAGAATATCTAAGAGGCCAATAAGCATGAGAAACGTTCATTATAATTTGTATCACAGAATTAAAAATCAAATCCACACAATGAGGGGACCATCTCACACACTTTAGAATGGCTGAAATTAAAATAACTGACAATAACAACTTTTGAAAAAGATATGAAACAATTGGAACTCTCATACATCATTTATAAAAGACTGTAAATTGACAGAACCACTTTGGAAAATATTTGGCAGTACATATGTCCAAAGCTAAACATATGTCTACCCTACAAATCAACAATTCCACTCAGAGGTGCATACTCGAGGGGAAAAACCATGAGAATGTGTTCACTGGAAGCCATGCACAAGAATGTCCATGGCAGCTTTACTTATAACAGCTAAAAGCTCAACAACCCAAACGTTCTTCAGCAGAATAGATAAATGAATTGTAATATAGTCATATAATGGAATACTACTTAGTGTAAAACAAAGCCTACAGATACGTCCAACAACATGAATGAATCTCAAGAAATTATCATGAAAAATAAATCTAGACACTGCATATACTGTATAGGTCCATTTAAATGAAGTTCAAAAACAGACAAGATTACTCTATGTTTATAGAAGTCAGAATAGCGGTTTACTTCTGGGAAGCTATTAACTGAGCAGAGGCGTGAGGGATAAAGGAAATGCTCTGTATTTTGATCTGAGTGGTAATTACAAGGGTACATGCATATATAAAAATTTATTGAGTTGTACACTTAAAACATGTGATCATGACTGCCTGAGTTATAGTTCACCTGAGAAATAAAGAAGAAAAAGGAAAGAAATGACTCATAAAGATATTAAAAGGTAATCTCCTTTCTGATATGGAATTCTAGACTCCTGTGTTAGAGGGCACAATAAAGATCAGACACCTCTAGAGGCTAAAACCTGGAGGCCATAGACTCTTGACTAAGGCCAGTAAAAAATTAACACCCAAGTAAGGATCAGACCCCAAGACTGCCAATGAACATGCCCTGTGGGGTTTCCTCTCCCTCACTCCGCTTCCTTAAAGAACTGTTGAGAATGATGCTGGCATCTAAATGGGATTTTCAGTCTGGAGAATGAGACTCCCCAGTGTGTCTGTTTACATGTCTATTTTTTTCATGCAAGAATCTAATTGACAGGAAGGCAGAAATTGTATCTTATCTTTGTATTTTGTATCAGTGTAGGGACTTCAAAAAGTTGGTAAAAATAAACGAATGTCACAAGCAACAAAAGAAACTATAGATAAACTTGACTTTATCAAACTTTTGAACTTAGGGTGTTTAAAAGGATAATTAAGAAGGTGAAAAAATAATTCACAAAATGGGAAAAAATAGTTGAACATTGCATATCTGCTAAGGTAGCTTGAAGGGCTTCCCAGGTGGTACAATGGTAAATAACCTGCCTGCCAATGCGGAGATAAAAGAGGCACTAGTTCGATCTTTGGGTCAGTAAGGCCCCTTGGAGGAGGGATGGCAACCCACTCCAGTATTCTTGCCTGGAAAATTCTACAGACAGAGAGCCTGGTGAGCTACAGTCTGTAGGGTAGAAAAGAACTAGTCACGACTGAGTATACACACACACAAGGTATCTTGAACTTATCTACAGATCTAGGACATTTAAAGAACTCTATGACTTAAAAGGGGCTTCCCAGTTGGCACTAGTGGTAAAGAATCCACTAGGAATCAGACACGACTGAAGTGACTTAGCACGTATCATGCACAACTTAAAAAGAAAAATGTCCCAATGGAAAAAGACAAAGGATATAAACGGACTTTTCTCCAAAAAAGAAGCAGCCAGTAACCACATGAAAAGATGTTAAACACTGTTAATCATTAAGGAAATATAAATGAAAGACAAATGAAATGCTACTTACTTCCCACTTAGAATGACTACCATCAAAATAGGGAAAGGAGTATGTCAAGGCTGTATATTGTCACCCTGCTTATTGAATTTACATGCAGAGTACATCATGAGAAATGCTGGGCTGGATGAAGCACAAGCTGGAATCAAGATATACGGGAGAAATATCAATAACATTAGATATGGAGATGACACCACCCTTGTGGCAGAAAGCAGAGAAGAACTGAAGAGCCTCTTGATGAAAGTGAAAGAGGAGAGTGAAAAAAATTGGCTTAAAACTCAACATTCAGAAAACTAAGATTATGGCATCTGGTCCCATCACTTCATGACAAATAGATGGAGAAACAGTGGAAACAGTGACAGACTTTATTTTGGGGGGCTCCAAAATCACTGAAGATGGTGACTGAAGCCATGAAATTAAAAGACACTTACTCCTTAGAAGAAAAGTTATGACCAACCTAGACAGCATAAGAACAGTATGAAACCCATGAACAGTAGGAAAAGGCAAAATGATAGGATACTGAAAAAGGAACTCCCCAGGTCGGTAGGTGCCCAATATGTTACTGTAGATCAGTGGAGAAATAACTCCAGAAAGAATGAAGGGATGGAACCAAAGCAAAAACAATACCCAGCTGTGGATGTGACTGGTGATAGAAGCAAGGTCTAATGCTGTAAAGAGCAATACTGCATAGGAACCTGGAATGTTAGGTCCATGAAACAAGGCAAATTGGAAGTGGTCAAACAAGAGATGGCAAGAGTGAACATCAACACTCTAGGAATCAGCGAACTGAAATGGACTGGAATGTGTGAATTTAACTCAGATGACCATTATATTTAGTACTGTGGGCAGGAATCCCTTAGAAGAAATGGAGTAGCCATCATGGTCAACAAAAGAGTCTGAAATGCAGTACTTGGATGCAATCTCAAAAATGACAGAATGATCTCTGTTCGTTTCCAAGGTGAACCATTCAATATCAGAGTAATCCAAGTCTATGCCCCAACCAGTAATGCTGAAGAAGATGAAGTTGAATGGTTCTATGAAGACCTACAAGACCTTTTAGAACTAACACCCAAAAAAGATGTCCTTTTCACTATAGGGGACTGGAATGCAAAAGTAGGAAGTCAAGAAACACCTGGAGTAACAGGCAAATTTGGCCTTGAAATATGGAATGAAGCAGGGCAAAGGCTAATAGAGTTTTGCCAAGAGAATGCACTGGTCATAGCAAACACCCTCTTTCAACAACACAAGAGAAGACTCTACACAAGGACATCACCAGATGGTCAACACTGAAATCAGATTGATTATATTCTTTGCAGCCAAAGATGGAGAAGCTCTATACAGTCAGCAAAAACAAGACAAGGAGCTGACTGTGGCTCAGATCATGAACTCCTTATTGCCAAATTCAGACTTAAATTGAAGAAAGTAGGGAAAACCACTAGACCATTCAGGTATGACCTAAATCAAATCCCTTACAATTATACAGTGGAAGTGAGAAATAGATTTAAGGGACTAGATCTGATAGATAGAATGCCTGATGAACTATGGACTGAGGTTCATGACATTGTACAGGAGACAGGGATCAAGACCATCCCCATGGAAAAGAAATGCAAAAAAGCAAAATGGCTGTCTGGGGAGGCCTTACAAATAGCTGTGAAAAGAGAAGCGAAAAGCAAGGGAGAAAAGGAAAGCTATAAGCATCTGAATGCAGAGTTCCAAAGAATAACAAGGAGAGATAAGAAAGCCTTCTTCAGAGATCAATGCAAAGAAATAGAGGAAAACAGCAAGAATGGGAAAGACTGGAGATCTCTTCAAGAAAATTAGAGATACCAAGGGAACATTTCATGCAAAGATGGGCTCGATAAAGGACAGAAATGGTATGGACCCAACAGAAGCAGAAGATATTAAGAAGAGGTGGCAAGAATACACAGAAGAACTACACAAAAAAGAGCTTCACGACCAAGATAACCATAATGGTGTGATCACTGACCTAGAGCCAGACATCCTGGAATGTGAAGTCAAGTGGGCCTTAGAAAGAATCACTACGAATAAAGCTAGTGGAGGTAATTGAATTCCAGTGGAGCTATTTCAAATCCTGAAAGATGATGCTGTGAAAGTGCTGCACTCAATATGCCAGCAAATTTGGAAAACTCAGCAGTGGCCACAGGACTGGAAAAGGTCAGTTTTCATTCCAATCCCAAAGAAAGGCAATGCCAAAGAATGCTCAAACTACCACACAATTGCATTCATCTCACACGCTAGTAAAGTAATGCTCAAAATTCTCCAAGCCAGGCTTCAGCAGTACATGAACTGTGAACTTCCAGATGTTGAAGCTGGTTTTAGAAAAGGCAGAGGAACCAGAGATCAAATTGCCAACATCCACTGGATCATGGAAAAAGCAAGAGAGTTCCAGAATGACTATGCCAAAGCCTTTGACTGTGTGGATCACAATAAACTGTGGAAAATTCTGAAAGAGATAGGAATACCAGAGCACCTGACCGCCTCTTGAGAAACCTATATGCAGGTCAGGAAGCAATAGTTAGAATTGGACATGGAACAACAGACTGGTTCCAAACAGGAAAAGGAGTACATCAAGGCTGTATATTGTCATCCTTAAATAAACATCCATAGAAGTTTATTTAACTTCTATGCAGAGTACATTATGAGAAATGCTGGGCTGGAAGAAGCTCAAGCTGGAATCAAGATTGCTGGGAGAAATATCAATAACCTCAGATATGCAGATGACACCACCCTTATGGGAGAAAGTGAAGAGGAACTAAAAAGCCTCTTGATGAAAGTGAAAGAGGAGAGTGAAAAAGTTGGCTTAAAGCTCAACATTCAGAAAATTAAGATCATGGCATCTGGTCCCATCCCTTCATGGGAAATAGATGGGGAAACAGTGGAAACAGTGTCAGACTTTATTTTGGGGGCCTCCAAAATCACTGCAGATGGTGACTGTGTCCATGAAATTAAAAGACGTTTACTCCTTGGAAGGAAAGTTATGACCAACCTAGATAGCATATTCAAAAGCAGAGACATTACTTTGCCAACAAAGGTCCGTCTAGTCAAGGCTATGGTTTTTCCAGTGGTCGTGTATGGATGTGAGAGTTGGACTGTGAAGAAAGCTGAGCGCCAAAGAATTGATGCTTTTGAACTGTGATATTGGAGAAGACTCTTGAGAGTCCCTTGGACTGCAAGGAGATCCAACCAGTCCATTCTAAAGAAGATCAGCCCTGGGTGTTCTTTGGAAGGAATGATGCTGAAGCTGAAACTCCAGTACTTTGGCTACCTCATGCGAAGAGTTGACTCATTGGAAAAGACTGATGCTGGGAGGGATTGGGGGCAGGAGGAGAAGGGGATGACAGAGGATGAGATGGCTGGATGGCATCACCGACTCAATGGACATGAGTTTGAGTGAACTCCTGGAGTTGGTGACAGACAGGGAGGCCTGGCATGTTGGGATTCATGGGGTCGCAAAGAGTCAGACACAACTGAGTGACTGAACTGAACTCAGACAGCATATTAAAAAGCAGAGACATCACTTTGCCGATAAAGGTCAGTCTAGTCAAAGTTATGATTTTTCCAGTAATCATGTATGGATTTGAGAGTTGGACTATAAAGAAAGCTGAGCACCAAAGAATTGATGCTTCTTAACTGTGGTTTTGGAGAAGACTCTTCAGAATCCCTTGGACTGCAAGGAGGTCCAACCAGTCCATCCTAAAGGAAATCTGTCCTGAATGTTCATTGGAAGGACTGATGCTGAAGTTGAAACTACGATACTTTGGTCACCTGATGCTAAGAGCTGACTCATTTGAAAAGACCCTGATGCTGGGAAAGATTGAGGGCAGGATGAGAAGGGGACAACAGAGGATGAGATGGTTGGATGGCATCACTGACTCAACAGACATGAGTTTGAGTGAACTCCAGGAGTTGGTGATGGACAGGGAAGCCTGGTGTGCTACATTCCATGGGGTTGCAAAGAGTCAGACACGACTGAGCGACTGAACTGAACCATAAAAAAGACAGACAATAGCAAGTGTTGACAAGGATGTGGAGAAATTGAAAGTGTCATAAATTGCTGGTAGAAATGTAAAATGGTGCAGCCATTTTGACTTTTTTTTTTTTTACCTGCACCACACAGTATGTGGGATCTTAGTTCCCCAACCAGGAATCAAACTTATGCCCCCTGTATTGGAAGCATGGAATCAAAACCTGGACCTCCAAGGAAATCCCTGGTGCAGTCATTTTAGGAAACAGCTTGGTAGTTCCTTAAAACATCAAATACAGTGTAACCAAACAATTCCACTCCTAGACATACACTCGAGGAAACTGAGTATAAATTATAGACATAAATCCACCTAAAACTTGTACATGAATATTCATGCTCACAATAGTTAAAAAGCTTTAACAATTCAAATGTCCATCAATTGATGAATGGATAAATAAAATGTGGTATATAAACAGAGTCAAATATTATTCAGCCATAAAAATGAATGAAGTGCTGATACATGCTACAATGTGGAGAAGCCTTGAAAAAATTATGGTAAGTGGAAGAATCACACATGAAAGGAACACAGTATGACTCCAAGTATAAGAAATGTTCAGAATAGGCAAATTAAAAGAAACAAAAAGTAGATAAATGATGGTAAAGAGTTTGGAAGTAAGAAGAGAAGTAACTGCCAGTGGGTGTGTGTTCCTTATTGGAGTGATGAAAATATCTGGACTTAGATAGTGGTTTAGCTTATATGGGCTTCTATGGTAGTTCAGCTGGTAAAGAATCCACCTGCAATGCAGGAGACGCCAGTTCTATTCCTAGGTTGGGAAGATCCGCTGGAGAAGGGAACGGCAACCCACTCCAGTATTCTTGCCTGGGGAATTCCGTGGACAGAGGAGCCTGGCAAGCTACAGTCCATAGGGTTGCAAAGAGTTGGACGTGACTGAATGACTTTCACTTTCACTTTAGGTTATATTACTTTGCACATAAACTTAAGACCACTGACATGTATGTTTTAAAAGCAAATTTTTTAGTATGTGAATTATATCTGTTTTTTAAATGAAAGAATGAATACCTAGGAGATATCACTCAGGCTTTGTGAAATTGTAACAAATATATGAGTTCTCCAAATGCTGTATCCACCATGAAATGGCAACATACCATAATTTAGTTCCCACAGTTTTTACTGCATTTGGTGAAGAGGTTGCCAGCTGCAGTATCACTGAAGACAGTTTCCAGCCCATCAATAATTGAAGCAATGAGTCCAAACCAGGGCTCTGGCCACAAAGTCACACTGGGTGCCAAGAACTCATGAGAACATCTGGACGGTGTCATAGCCAATTCAGACTTCACCCACACATCATCGGATGATCTGATTATAGATCCTTATAGCCCGAAAATTCTACAGGGGAAAAATTCACCCAGAACAAAAGATGTCTGGGTGAGTTCATTCAATAAGCAGCCAATCAAAACCAAGTAAAGCAAAGGACAGCATAATAATAAAAGGAAGAGACAGAGAAGGACCTTGAACAAAAACAGCAAGCTCTTTTGATCCAGTTGTGTATGTCAGAAATCAATAGCGATGTTTTCTTTCACTTTGGAGAGTGAGAATTGGAATTTGCTGAAATTGGATCTTGAGGCACTTAGATTCTTTTTTCTTGATACTGGACAATGACACATTCTGTTTACCAGAAAGCTCTGACCACTGGAGCAAAAATTGTAGCAATTGTAGTAATTCTATACTCAGCTTCCTGTTTTAAGCATTGTATAGAATAGACTCAGTGATATTAATGGGCCCTTAAGACACTTTTGGAAATATGTAAAATATTTCCCTCTATTGAATGCTTATTTCTGAAAAGATTATCATACTGTGATGTTGACTGGTGGATCGAGGAGAGAAAACATCATTATAAACCGCTCAGAGTGGAAATTCCATCTCAGAAACAGGAAATGATTATGATAAAGGACTGATCTCAAGATAAAACAGCTTTACACAACAAACCAGAATGAGGGCGACAGTACATGTTAGCTAGCTTTATATGACTTCATTTTAATTAAGGTCTGACTTCCACAGCTGCTACTCCTTTATCTAATAACAGAGCTTTGGTGTAACAAAAGTAGAGAACCCCCAGGGCGGGGGTGTGGTGCCTGAGTATGGGAGGAAGCATGTCATGGTAACCTGCAGTGCACAGACTATGAATTGCTGTAGGATTTCATCTAAAGTCCCATGGAATTCATGGCAAAGAGAGCATTGTGTTGAGCTATGGAATAAAAAGCAGCTGTCCAATAATGCTTCCAAATAAGCCAGTGTGAGCCTTCTGCATACCCCTCTAGTGACTCAGAAAATTCTTCACCAAAAGCCCTTCTAGCTTACTAGGTCTCTAGAAGATTCCCAGCCTCCCTTAGAGCAAACACTGTGATCCAACTGAAATGAGGGTATTCAGAATTACCTTCTTCCTGTACATCAAGTTTATTTCCACATCCTTTCATTTGAGTGGATATATCTGTAATATGTTTCTCTGGGCTGATCGGCCCTTTAGCTGATCTGCAAGACCATGCTACATTGGATCAGTGCTGCAAATACAGAAAGAAAAAAATGCCAGAGGTGCAATGTGAAAAAAAAAAAAGAAAAATCTGTCTAAAGGAAATATTCATGCCAGCCAATCTCCAAAATGTCAGCATTTTCTCTCCTCAAATTCTATCCTATCCATCCTTCACTCTTATTCATTCTGATTTGATTTCTAAATCTCAAACTATACACAGGTGTGTTCTCCATATCAAGCAAGATGATAAATCCAAACGAAAGTTGTGAGAGAAGTCCTGGTTTTACATAATGCTGGACTAGGCTAGCACTTGCAGTTAAAAAAACATTTTAACTTGTCCTGCCCTCAGCTCCAAGGCAGCTCTGTCTCTCAGAGTAGTCATGATGAGTGTCATTTGACACTGACTTCCTGTCTAAAGATTGGTTGAGCTGGAGGCCAGCATCTTAGTTAAAATCCACCATCAATGATGGGTACCGGGGGAAAACAACCTCAATTTTTTTACCCGGAAAACTGCTATTTTGGTTATCTTTATACAACTTTTGCATCTAGCATAGTAGATTCTGAAAGATGAGGTACCGTTGTTTAATTTCTCATTGAGACTGTCCCCATGTCCATTTCTTTTTTCTGAATTTCTTAAGCTTTTCCTGCATCTTTACAATAAACCCCTAGTATAATTAAAAAGCTGATTTTTATCTCAAGAAACCTGTTTCTGTTCCTTGTAACCTGATGAAGCCTAACAAGTCCAGGAATTTGATAAATGCCATGAGGGCAGGGATCACATCTATTTGTTCACTCCAAAATCACTGCAGATGGTTATTGCAGCCATGAAATTAAAAGACGCTTACTCCTTGGAAGGAAAGTTATGACCAACCTAGATAGCATTTTCAAAAGCAGAGACATTCCTTTGCCAACAAAGGTCCGTCTAGTCAAGGCTATGGTTTTTCCTGTGGTCATGTATGGATGTGAGAGTTGGACTGTGAAGAAAGCTGAGCGCCGAAGAATTGACGCTTTTAAACTGTGGTGTTGGAGAAGACTCTTGAGAGTCCCATGGACTGCAAGGAGATCCAACCAGTCCATTCTGAAGGAGATCAGCCCTGGGATTTCTTTGGAGGGAATGATGCTGAAGCTGAAACTCCAGTACTTTGGCCACCTCATGCGAAGAGTTGACTCATTGGAAAAGACTCTGATGCTGGGAGGGATTGGGGGCAGGAGGAGAAGGGGATGACAGAGGATGAGATGGCTGGATGGCATCACTGACTCAATGGACATGAGTCTGGGTGAACTCCAGGAGTTGGTGATGGACAGGGAGGCCTGGCATGCTGCGATTCATGGGGTCGCAAAGAGTCGGACACGACTGAGCGACTGAACTGAACTGTAGACACAAAGCCTAGGGTAGAGTAAGGGGCTCTATAAATATGTATTAAACGCATGGAAAGCAGCCTCATCATTTCTACTTTAAATCATGGATTTAAGTTGTGAGAATACACATTAATCTAGGTGAAGGTTCTTAAACTCTGAATATTGTCAGCATTGTTAAATTAGCTTGTCTGAAAAGGATAATTTCAAGTCAAAATGAAAAGCTATTCAATTGAAGTTCAGCTGATAATTGGGAAGAATTAATTGGCGTTAGTAAAGAACTCTTACTTAATGAGCTCCATCAATACGGTATAATGTTTTACTTGCCTTATTAATTGATATAGATAAGAAGCTGGATGGTCTCATTTAGGGAACACTTAAGCCTCCTGCAAATGCACTGGTGGGGCTGGGGCTCAGAGTTCTCCAGCACTAGGATGAGGGTCCAGAAGCCTATAGGGCAGTGTTTCTCAAACTTGGCTTGCATCAGAGTCACCTGGATGACGTTTTGAAACTCAGATGTTTCCAGAATTTCTGAACCAGAAGGTAAACAAGTCAGGTGGAAACAAACAAATAGTACATTTATACATGGAGGCTGAGAAGTCCCATGATATTTGTCTGCAAGTTGGAGACCTAGGAAAGCTTGAATGGTATAGTTCCAGGCCAAATGCAAAGTCCAATCTTTAGGAGAATGGATGGTTAATTTTCAAGTCTGAAAGCCTGAGAACGGGATGGTCAATGGCGTCAGTCCCATTCCAAGAGCAGGAGACTCATGTCCCAACTCAAGAGAGGGAGAGAGGGAGAAAATTCTCCATTTCTCTCTCTCTTTTTTTTCTTGAGGACCATTCAGGTCCTCAAAGGATTGGATGAGGCACACCTACATTGGAGAGAACAGTCTGCTTTCCTAGATTACCAACTCAAATGCTAAGCTCCTCTGGAAACACACACAAACCCAGAAATAATATTTAGCCAGATATCTGGGCATTGCGTGGCTCAGTGCAGTTAACACATAAAGTCAACCATTACAAGTGTATTCCTTGTCAAGCTGGCAAAATAGGTGAAAGTGAAAGTCACTCAGTTGAGTCCAACTCTTTGTGACCCCATGACTAAACAGTCCATGGAATTCTCCAGGCCAGAATACTGGAGTAGATAGCCTTTCCTCTCTAGGGGATCTTCCCAAACCCAGGTCTCCTGCATTGTAGGTGGATTCTTTACCAACTGAGCCACAATGGAAGCTCAGTGGGTAGCCTATCCCTTCTCCAGGGGATCTTCCGAACCCAGGAATTGAACCGGGGTCTCCTGCATTGCAGGTGGACTCTTTACCAACTGAGCTATGAGGGAAGCAGGCAAAGATAAACATCTTCTTAAATCATAGTTAAGGTCCAAATAAGGACAATGCTAAAGTTCTACTTAACACAAAACAACTGTCTTGTGTATAACTGAAAGCGCACTTGTCCCTTCCCCAAAGAAGAGGTAAAAATCTTGAGTGATATTTACTCTTCTCCTTGATATAGCAATACCACGATGTAAAATTAACAGTATTTAAATACTATGATATAAAGTCAGTGTATCATGTTGTATGAAAGAGAAAAAGACAAATACACATACACATAGTCATAACAAAATACAGAGGAAATATCCATGACAATCATATGAAATTACAGTCCTCATTTTTCTGTTGGTTATGTGGTTACAGCTGATATTTCTGACTATTTTTCCCCCACTATCCATTCTGTATTCTTTCTGTCTTCAGCAAGCACCTCAGCTTGCCATGCTTCTTTATCTGGTAGGGTGACTCAAACCTTCACCAAACAAACTGTTATGATCCAGTCTAACTCCTCAAGCTGCAAAATAAATGCAGAATCCTTGCTTAGTGAGCAAATATCACTAAGTCCAGCCCAGTCTGACTTTATGTCCCTTCCTCCATGATCTCACATCCTTAATATCCATTCCCACACATGTTTCCTGGATTTCTGTCTGTACAAATTAGAAAACTCGAGTGGTTCTCTTGGAGTGTAATTTGAATTCCTGAGCTCACCCCAACAGGGATTGGTGAGGAGCCCCAGAGAATTGTAATAAGGGGCAATCACTAACACTCCTAGACCTCAGGGGCAGCTGGAGGAGGTGGCATCCCAGGAATTCAGGGGCAGAGGGTGCTGGGGAGGCTGGAAGTAGAGTGGGACCATGGTTGACAGGGCTGGAGCCACGGAGGAGACAACCACTGCAGAAGATACTGCCTTGGCCGGACAGGGAAAAATAGGGCTAGAACACCCAGGTTTCTCCACACCCACCTCATACCCTCCCTACACAAGTGCATGAGCACACATGCATACACATGCGTGTGCACGTACCCTGTCCGAAGGGTGAATCTGAGGCAGACAAATTTCAGAGGGTCTACTAAATAACTAGTGTTAGATGAGAGAGACGTGGGCCCTGCCTCCGCTGACTTTACAGTCTAATAGATTGATTGTATGGAACCCAGCTGCCCTATAACATATAGGGGTCCATGGGGCTTGTTTCTAGAGAAGTGCAAAGGACAAAATGCTTGTGCCCCACCCCCAAATTTATATGGTGAAATGTCATCCCCAGTGTGATGGTGTTGGAGATGGGGTCCCTGGGAGGTAACTAGTTCATGGGGTGGGTCTGATGAATATAATTCATGCCCTGATAAGAAGACAGAGGAGAGCTCTCTGTCACCCTCTTTCTGCCAGGCGAGGACACAACAGGATTCCGACAGTGCAATACAGAAGAGGGCTCTTGCCAAGACCCAAACATGCTGGCACCCTGATGGTGGACTTTCAGCCCTCAGAACTGTGAGAAATAAATTTCTGCTGTGGATAAACCACTCAGTCTATGGTCTTTATAGCAGCCCAAAGTGACTAAGACAAGAGGTGTTTAAATAAGTTCATTGTGTCACTTCATAAAGATACAAAAAACAAATGTACCTGTAAGAGGAACTGGACTTTAAAATTACTGAAATTATAATGCAATACATTTTTGTTTATCTGTTTAGGAGGAAAATTATTGATGTAAATCTTTTTTAAATTTTGCCCCAATAACCATATTTTGTATAAAATTAATATTTTGTATTGGAAAAGCTCTGAAAGTGACAATGGCTATCTTTTGAATTTTGAATATTGCTACTATTTATGTGACATTAACATGGATAGGAGCTGAGGATGTGTATTGAGGAGAAAAGAATGGACCCCTCACTGAGCTTTTGTTGGAGACTGCAGTTGTGCTGAGAAATGGGACTTTTAGGTACGATGCACAATCAAATGTGAATTAATAGCATGGTAGAGTGGGGTCTACAATAAAAACTCAGGGCTGTCTTTCACAGCTCAAGTGCTCTGCTCTGCTCAACACCCTAGAATTAAGCACTTAAATCAGATAGTTTTCAGTTCTTGCCAAAAAACCCCTCGTACTTCTCTTGTAAGCATGATTTTTTTTTTTTTTTTTTGGAGTGGGAGTGGGTGGGTGGCAGTATTACAGAACTGTTCCTTTGAATGTTGTTCATATGGAAGGCATTTGAACGACATTGACATTTGGGGGAAAAGATTCTGTGAGGATATGAGATAACTGTAGAACGGTTTGCTGGCTGTAGTCATATGGTAATGATATCAGCTTTGCCTGGGAAAAATGACAGCATCAAATTCCGCTGATTTGCCTAGACAAAATTACATGAAATTGCATGTATTTCATGAATTTGTCTACAGCCTTCTGATAATAAGCATTCGAGGGATAGAGTTGTGTTTCTTGGAGAGCAAATAATTTGGAAGCATCGTTCGTCCCCAGTATATCATTGTAACAATAAGCAAGTGTCAGAGGACGCCTTGTCTTTCTTTAGGATTGGATGTTCCTGAGTGGTTGATTTAGCATGATGGCATATTTTCTTCACAATCTCAGATTCTAAGTGGACTACTTTATACTTACTTTCGGGTCATTGACTGAGTTTATCTTATCTATAGGGAAATAATAAAGTACTGCATATTAGTAGAAGAACATTTTCTTTTTCTCCTGACAGGACTGAGTCAGTGCTTTGCTTGCACAGATGTGCCTCACGTGATAAAATAAATGTGTTCCTGAAAGGTTGTGTATAAACTGAGTCATTCTCCTATTGGCTTAGAGTATCTTGGCAAAGATGTTCTCTTGTCTATCCAGATTGAACTTTAATTAATTTCTAACATTTTAACTATCAGTTTCTCTTTACTCTAGCACACTTTGCAAAAAGTTTTTCGTATTAATCTTGGCAATCTTAAAAACACAAACGTATGCAAGGAACTTCACAACTTGGAGGATCCTTTTATGCAACTAAATAACTGCCTTGTTTTTTTGTTTGTTTTTTGAAATAGGGCATTCCTATAAATGATAAACTTGTTTATCTTTTATTGGCAAACAAATTCTGTGAATGTGTATTGAAATACAGTGTTCACTCTTCTGGTGACAGCTCAGTTGTCAAGGGTCCCCCATTCTGCCCCAGAATAACAAGATGGAGTCTCTGGCATTTCTTAACCACCACCACTCTGGAAGAATCTCTCTTTGGGGGCAACTAAGGAAAGCTCAATATTCTGATACCTTAAGTTTCTGTTTCCTTTCTTTCTAGAAAAATTATGAGGGACTACAATATGGTACACACTCATATGCAAAATCTTTCATTCCTTGTTCCCATGAATTGGATGACTGAATACTGAAAACACCTATCTGATCTGAAGCATGCTATTCCATTGTTAGCACCAAGTTATTAATTTCTCCTTTCCTTCTTCCATGGCACTTTAGATGGTTTTCTATTAAAGTTCCTATCATGTGACAGAAGGGCTTCCCTGGTGGCTCAGTAATAAAGAATTCACCTACCAATGCAGGAGATGTGGGTTCCATCTCTGGGTCAGGAAGATCTCCTGGAGGAAGCAATGGCAATCCATTCCAGTATTCTTGCCTGGAAAATCCCATGGGCAGAGGAGCCTGGCAGACTACAATCCATGGATTACAAAAGAACCTGACACAACTTAGCAACTAAACAACAACAACGTGTGACAGAAAGACTTTATGGAGTCCTAAAAATATACGTTTGAATTCCACCTCTGACATCTTTGGGCTTCCCTTGCGGCTCAGCTGGTTAAGAATCCACCTGCAATGTAGGAGACCCCAATTCAATCCCTAGGTTGGGAAGGTAATGGCTACCCACTCCAGTATTCTGGCCTGGAGAATTCCATGGACTGTATAGTCCATGGGGTCCCAAAGAGTTGGACATGACTGAGCAACTCACTTTCTGACATCTACTAGCCCCAGGATCTGCCTCAATTTTCCTCATCTTTAAAATGGATTTAGTAAGTACTCTCTTTGGGGCCACGGAAAAATTGTAATAATATATATTAAACACCTAGCACAGTGTATGGCACATAACTGATGCACAATGAATAGTTGTCAGCATGGTCTTCCTGCTCATTATTATCATAATCCTCATTAGAGTGAGTTATTAATATCTCTTTATTACCCCTTGATTTGGAGACATGTGATTTCAGAAGTTAGTACAGTGCTGGGCATAGCAGGTGCTCCATAATGATGTGTTGAAAGAATTCACAGGTAAAACTGAGCAAGTTAATTATACATCTGTCAACTCCAGATTCCTCATGCACCACCAAACTATGGCCACAAAACAAACCAGATTTCCTGACTCACACAACTGTTCACTTGGGCTTCCTTGGTTGCTCAATGGTAAAGAACCCACCCACCAATGTAGGAGACACAGGTTTGATCCCTGGGTCAGGAAGATCCCCTAGAGAAGGAAATGGCAACCCACCCCAGTATGCTTGCCTGGGAAATCCCATGGACAGAGGAGCCTGGCATGTTACAGTCCATGGTCGCAAAAGAGTCAGGCACGACTTAGCTACTAAACAACAATAAGAACACGTGTTCACATGGCTCACAGGTCTCCTAAGATGCTCCTTAAACAATTCTGTGAGTCTCCATACTTTTTCATACATGCACAGAAGGAAGCTTAGTCCCAAAGTGCTCTGCCTCCTTTGCCACCCGACAGCACACCAGAGCTCTGAAGCACCACACTGCATGGGAATTGATAGCAAAGTATCTGGGGTTGTCTTTCTCCATTTGGTATTAAATCCATTCAAGGGGTTCCAAAGCAGTATTTCCTCGCCATCTTCAAATCATACCTCCCCTGTTTTGTGAGGCACTGTGAGTCGGATTCAGATAATTCCTTAAGCAAAATTCTCTTCAGGAGGCAGCTCAGTCTTCATGAAAACAGGTGTTGCTCAGGTCTGCCCAGTGGCTCACCAGACATGCTGGGGTGCATCTCCACGCCTGGAGTGGACACAGTATTGGTTCAGGTCGCAACTCCTGCTATGGAGCTATGTGCTGGTTGGAAAATCGTTACCTTAGTCTGCAATGGTACTTCCAGCAAAGGGTTCATTTGTTGTTTTCTTCCAACATTAGTAGGTGTCTAATGAGAGAGCTGGGATTTCCTTTTAGGAGGCTGGCTATTTGTGGAGGGCTTAGCTATGCTATTGAGACCACAATGACAACAGTAAACCTGAAACACCAAACTCATCACAGGGTCCAGGGACTGGGGCTGCCCTGGTTTTCTGAAAAACAAACAAACAAACAAAACCCTTCTAGGAGTTAGTAGGCAAAGCAGGGACTGTGCCTGTGGAAGAGTTGCACAGGTGTGATGGGTTAACCCTCCATCACACCAGGTATTGGGAGCCAGGTGGTTGGACTTGCACAGATCAGGACTGGCCTCTTTATCAATCAAGGATCAGCTAATTACTAGAGCTCTCAGAATCCCGGAGAACCTCTAAGCCCTGGGGGGGATCTGCAGCTGCTGTGGGGAACTGGCCAGGAAGACCCGTGCCCCGTGCAGGCTGAGTTGGAAGCGGGGAACCAGGGTCAATGGCTAGAAGGAGGGCCTGGGAGAGGATCTGCTTTGAGGAAGCACTTTTACCAATGAAGGCTGCTGAGCACTGTGGGTTGAGTCGTCAAGTTCCTAGGCACTGAATAATAATGAGAGAGGCTTGCAGGGGCTGATGACTAATAGCTCCTCAATTTCCTGCTGACGCTGGCAGTTTTATGTCATTTTGTTTTTATGTTAATTTATGCACACAGGATTAGAATGTAGCATTATATGGTCTTTTAATTTAATCGAAGCATGGAACTTCACGGGCATGGTTTTACATTTCCCTTCTAGATTTCAATAATTTTATCTTTAGCATTTAATCCCCTCTCCACCCCCCCACCCCACCAGATCACCATCCCTAATGGCAATAATAATACATTTACACTTGTGTCACACTTTTCTCGGAGCTCAAAGCGTGTCATGGCCCATTAGGCCACAAGAGCTCCACAAGGCAAATGCCAGGAAGGATTTCAAGCACTTTCCTTAAGTTTAACATACATAAAAATGTGCAGCCTTTATCATAGAGATAAGTTTTCCAGCCGTTTACATTACTTTTGAAAGCAATGAGAAGCTTTGCTTATGCATGAGGCTTCCACTGGGCTCTGTGTTTTTCATACCTTGGAAATATGTGACCTTTAAGCCTGACAGCACTGCTCAGAGTGCATGCAACTTATTAGGGAGTTTTCATTGATCATCCCGCCTCCTTCTCTTGAAGAATGTGGTGTTTGTGTCACATTGCCTGGAAACACTGCCAAAGGGTGCAGGGAAGCGCCCATTGAGGAGCGGAGGAGGGAACACAGGGTTAGCGAACTCCCCTTAAAAAGCCGCTAGCTTTTCTCTGGTGAATACAGATGCACCCGGGCAGCACTCGGAGCCTGAGACTCACTGGCTCTATTCATGTTCTTTCTGAAGAGCCACGCAAGCATCCACTTGGAGACATTGGCATTCAGCACTCTTTTTTTTTTCTAAAGGCCAGAAGAATAAGGGGAAAGCAGCAGCGAATTCTGTGGAGGCATTAACAGCAAAAGAGCAGATCACGAGCCTGATGGAGGAAGCCCTCCCCCTGCGTCTGACATAAAAGGCCACGGGAAGGGAAAAAAGAGGGGGTGGTCATGTCTCATTTGCATTTCCCTGAGGGGCCCATGGAGTGGCTGGGGCACTTCTTTTACTAGAGCATCAGAGAAGACAGTGTCTGGTTCAGACCGTAAGGGTGTTGCAAGACCCTGTGAGAACAGCCTGGCAGTGTCTGTTGTGGCAGAAGAGGAAGGACAGGAGCTGTGATTCGGGGACAATAGCCAGGTACCTGTCCATAGGACTGATGGAGAGCATTCTATTTCAAGCCCCATTGTTGTAATGCAATTCATTTCTGCACTAACCACCTGGAGTTAGCACAGGCGCCATGAATACAGTGCTCAGGCTCTCAAGACTGCCCAATTCAGGTGCCAGCCACAAATGGGGTCCCCAGGGCCCCAGAACTTCTGACCAATCAGCAGCAAATCTGGGTGAGGGGGGACTTGGGTTCCCAGGACCCTCCTTGGGTTCTATAATTCACTGAAATGATTTATAGAACTCGGAAAAGTGTTATGGTCACAGTGTTATTATAAAGAGCACAAATCTGACCAGCCAAAGGAAGAGACATAGGACAAGGTAGGGAGGCTCCCGAAGGCAGAAGTCTGTACCATCTTTCCATGGAATCAAGACATGTAACCCTCCTAGCATATCAATGTCTTCACCAGCCAGAAGCTCCAGGGAGCTTCCAGTCCAAAGTTTTTATTGGTCTGTTGTTACCAAACCCAGGTTCGCTTGTTTGCCACTCATTAGCCAATAATTCGAGAGGCAAGTGTCAGTAGAAAGGAAAGGTGCTTTCATCAGAGAAGTTGGCGATCTGGGGAGATAGTGGATTCATGTCCAGAGACCAACTGAGATTCTGCTCAGCCATGACAGTTTTTAAAGGGAAAAATGGATGGGGGAAGAAACGCAGAGAATCTTCAAGGCAGGTGGCTGGATTATGCATTATTCTCCATTGAGTGCAGACTAACTGACACTCTTCAGATGTTATCTTGCCTGCGTGATCTGCTTGCAGGATTGCTAAGGGGACTGTTGGGGATTGAGAGCTAGTCATGTTTTCAACTGCTTAGTCCTTCATTCTTACATCTTTTTATCCAGGAAAATATCAAAAGGTTAGATATGGTGTGGTGTGCATTCAGGAGAGCACAAATCAGGGGTTAGTTTCAATTGCTTAGTGATTTCATTCCTATAATTAGGTTTTTTGAAGGTTAGAAGGGAACAGATATTGCAAACAGGAAGAGGCAAAAGAACTGCTTTCAACATCACTACATAGCCATGACTGAACCCCTGGCCATGTGATTTAACCTAGTCACAGGCTTTCCTCTCCCACCACCTCCAGGTTGGACCGGCTCAAAGTTCCAACCTCTAAACATGTGATGAGTCTTCCAGGTGACCAGCTTCCATCCTGAAGCTACCTAGGGACTCACCATGAGTAATCTCATTGGTATAAACTCAAATGTAATTCAAGGGGTTCAGGAAAAATAAAGATAGTCTAACATGCTGCAAATTCCAAGGGTTTTAAAAGCTCCACACTAGGAATCTGGGACAAAGGCCAGACAAATTCTTCATTATAAGATAAAGAGTCTTCTGAATTGGGAAATAGGGATTGTGACACATGTATTCCCACACTGAAGCCTCTCAGAGCCCCAAGGGAGGGTGGTGAGAGTTAATCCTTGAAACTAAAGCTTTAGAGAACATTTATAGTCAGGGGGCCAAGCAAAGAAAGGCATTTGGCTTGCTAACGAAACTACTTGGATTCTTTCAGTTCTAGCACCTTTGAGACTTTTTGTCTGTATCAGTCAGCAATTGATAAGTAGCCTTTAATTCACTCAACACTGACTAATTAACACCTAGGTCTAGATTCCAGTGTCTTTATTTGCTTAGTTTACAGTTTTTTTCCATTGTTCTAAGTCCAAAGAATTATTGTGTCCAGTCAGAACTCTGGGGTGTAGCTGTGTTCGTGGTTATGTGCTTCAAATTATCCTTTTGAAGCACTTTGCTGAGTTTTTATAACCAAGAGATACTAATGCAATTGGGCATAGGATATACCACAAGGCAAGATGCACAAAATTATGGATATGTGGATTTCAGATACCTATCACACACATAAAGTGGGTGAGAATTTCCATTACAACTGGGTTTGCAAGAACTGTCACTTTACTTTTTTAAAAATCACATTAAATCTGGCTCAGAAACCCTATCTGGTCCAGTGGCTAAGACTCTGAGCTCCTAATGCAGGGAGGCTGGGTTTGATCCCTGGTCAGGGTACTAGATCCCACATGCCACAACTAAGAGTTTGTTTACACTCTGCAACTAAAATACAAAAAAAAATCCTGAAACAAAAAAACTGTACACCAAAAGATATAAGTTAATTTTGCTCTATGATAATTTTAAAAGTACAATGTAAAAAAAAATCAAGTCAAAGACTTTGCTACTCCATACCAGGCAGGTTTGGGTGAAATATTCTACAGAAACTGGAGCTGCAGTCCCTGGAGTCCAGTCTCCTTAGGCACAGAGGACATGCCCCTTAAGGAACTTGCCACCTCCTCCAGGAAAATAAATAAGAGACCGTGGACCCTTTCTGGCTTTATGTTCATCCTCTCTCTGACATTTTTTTGACCTCCTCCTCTCCAGTCTCTTCCCCATCAGGGGACATTCTTGCTTAGTATTCTCAAGACTTTCAGGAAAGCCAGAAAGAAAGGTTGTTTCAAGCACTGTCTGCTTTCAGCTCTTCAAATACCCCGGAGGCAAGAAGTACAAAAGGCCTTGACCCCTTCTAGGAAAGAGAGGGACAGGAAAACAGAGAGACTAAAACACAAACGGTCCTCATTCTTGCTGAATATTTTTGAAGCAGAAACAAAATCCAAGCTAATATCCCAGTACATTACCCTGCTGCTCAAGCAAATAGGAAGAAAATTTTGCCTCAGCCCCTGTTGTTCTGGCCCCTGTAATCAACAAAGTCAAAATATGGAAGGAATCACAACCCATAAATGTGTGCATGAGTTTGTGTGAATTAACAAAGGGAACAGAGGTTTCTTAGGTGGCACTAGTGATCAAGGATCTGTCTGCCAACTCAAGAAACCCTGGTTCGATCCTTAGATGGGGAAGATACACTCAAGAAATGGCAACCCACTCCAGTATTCTTGCCTGGAAAATTCCATAGACAGAGGAGCCTGGCGGGCTACAATCCATGGGGCTGCAAAGAGTCGGACACGAGTGAGCGACTGAGCAGACAACAAAGGGAACAAGAGGCAGCCAGAGGTAAGACAGACAGGGGTGGTGACCTAGGAGACCCGCCCTGACGGATGAAGGCAGCAGCTCAGCTAGTGGGGATGACAGGCCTCGGGAGAACAGGCCTCCAGAAGCAAAGCCTAAATCCACATCTCTGTCCTGGTGGCAGGAAGCGCGAAAGTGAGTGCTCCTTGCAGACTGAGGCCAAGAACTATCCTAAGACTGAGGACCTGAGAGATGGAAGACAGTCCCAGAGATTCAGAAGGGAATGGGGTCGTGACTCCAGTTGCTCCCTAAGAAGGTGCCAAAGGAGAGGCACCGACGAGACGGAAAGTCAACCCACAGTCTTCTTGTCAAGGCACGAGTCCTAAGATACTGAATCATATCGATGGCAGGGCAATTCAACATAAAATTTTAAAAATTCAAAAGCATTTTGGAAAATTATATATATTCTAGTTGAATTAGAATATTTAATAAATTCAGCCCTGAACTTTCTAAAAAACTGAAGAGAACAGAAAAATTTCATTGAGACTTTTACTTCCTAATTATTCAATAAAAGGAAATCGTTATCTTATAAAGACAAGCTTTACACTAGAAATAAATGTCATTAGATCCTATTACGGAGCAGGCAATGGCACCCCACTCCAATACTCTTGCCTGGAGAATCCCAGGGACAGGGGAGCCTGGTGGGCTGCCATCTATGGCGTTGCACAGAGTTGGACATGACTGAAGCGACTTAGCAGCAGCAACAGATCCTATTAAGGGGAGGGGTTGACATCATGATAGATAATGTTGTTAATTATAGCTATGCAAAATTTTCGAAGTCGTTCTTCAAATATTTCCTGCATTGACCTCTAAAAAAGCCACCATGAGGAACTAAGATGACATGATCTGGATATATCATTTTCTCCGAGTTAATAATAAGCAAAATACAGAGGATTCAACACTCAACGGGCCACTGACCCATGGAAATTTCAAAGTGCACACTAAGCCCTGTCCATGGGTCAAGTAAATAAAAGAAAAACTCAGATCATGTAGGAGTCAGCAAATTATCTTTCTACTTAAAAAAAGATACCCAAAGACAATATCATATACATAGTATTCCCATCCAGCCAAGATTGTATAACCTGAATCTAATTAGACAACTCAAAATAAGGAACATTCTATGAAAAATGGAGGAGAGATTCTTTTTTTAAGAAATATTAACGTCATAAAATAGAAAGCTGTGAAATGTCCCAAATTAAAGGAGGCTAAAGGAACATGACAACTAAATGCCGTACCTGACCCTAGTCTGGAACCTCTACAGGAAGGAGGAAATGTGTTATAAATGACATTACTGGGTCAATTGAATATGGATGTAGGTAAAACTTGAATATGGATATAGATTAGATAAAAATATTGTATTCAGTTCAGTTCAGTCGCTCAGTCATGTCTGACTCTTTGCGACCCCATGAATCGCAGCACGCCAGGCCTCCCTGTCCATCACCAACTCCCGGAGTCCACCCAAACCCATGTTCATCAAAATGGTAATGCCATCCAACCATCTCATCCTCTGTCATCCCCTTCTCCTCCTGCCCTCAATCTTTCCCAGCATCAGGGTCTTTTCAAATGAGTCAGCTCTTCGCATCAGGTGGCCAAAGTATTGGAGTTTCAGCTTCAACATCAGTCCTTCCAATGAACACCCAGGATTGATCTGCTATAGGATGGACTGGTTGGATCTCCTTGCAGTCCAAGGACTCTCTCAAGAGTCTTCTCTAATACCACACTTCAAAAGCATCAATTCTTTGGCATTCAGCTTTCTTCACAGTCCAACTCTCACATCCATACATGACTACTGGAAAAACCATAGCCTTGACTAGACGGACCTTTGTTGGCAAAGTAATGTCTCTGCTTTTGAATATGCTGTCTAGGTTGGTCATAACTTTCCTTCCAAGGAGTAAGCATCTTTTAATTTCATGGCTGCAATCACCATCTGCAGTGATTTTGGAGCCCCAAAAAATAAAGTCTGACACTGCTTCCACTGTTTCCCCATCTATTTCCCATGAAGTGATGGGACCAGATGCCATGATCTTAGTTTTCTGAATGTTGAGCTTTAAGCCAACCTTTTCACTCTCCTCTTTCACTTTCATCAAGAGGCTCTTTAGTTCTTCTTCACTTTCTGCCATAAGGGTGGTGTCATCTGCATATCTGAGGTTATTGACATTTCTCTTGGCAATCTTGATTCCAGCTTGTGCTTCTTCCAGCCCAGCGTTTCTCATGATGTACTTTGCATAGAAGTTAAATAAGCAGGGTGACAATATACAGCCTTGATGTACTCCTTTTCCTATTTGGAACCAGTCTGTTGTTCCATGTTAACATTAATTTACTGAAGTTCATCATTGTATTGTGGTTATGTAAGAGAATCTCCACTATTACTATGAAATGGCCACTAAATATTTAAGGATTAAGGATTGTAATATATATAGTTTATTTTTAAATGGTTCACAAAAATGTAGTATTAAGAAATAGCAAGAAAGAGAACAAATGACAAACTGAGCAAAAATATTCATAAAAACAAATCTGGGTAACTAGTTCTTTATTTTCTTCTTGTAAATTTTCTGCATTTAAAAATATTTTTAAATAAAAGCTTTTTAAAAACAAAATATTATTTTAAAAAGGAATCCTCTCTGTATGATGATGTAGTGGTGAATATATGTCATTATAAACTTGTTTGAACCCACAGAATGTACAATACCAGGAGTGAACCGTATTTTAACTATGGGCTTTGGACCATAATGATGTATTAATATAAACTTGTCAATTATAACAAATGTGCCACTCTGGTACATGAAGAATTGATGCCTTCAAACTGTGGTGCTGGAGAAGACTCTTGAGAGTCCCTTGGACAGCAAAAAGATTGAAACAGTCAATCCTAAAGGAAATCAGCCCTGAAATATTCACTGGAAGGACCTCTTGGATACTGAAGCTGAAGTTCCAATACTTTGGTCATCTAATAAGAAGAGCCGACTCACTGGAGAAGACCCTGATGCTGGGAAATATTGAAGGTGGGAGGAGAAGGGGATGACAGAGGATGAGATGGTTGGATGACATCACCAATTCAATGGACATGAGTTTGAGCAAACTCCGGGTGATGGTGAAGGACAGGGAGGCCTGGCGTGCTGCAGTCCATGGGGTTGCAAAGAGTCGGACATGACTGAGCAACCAAACAACAGCAAGCACTCTGGTGGGCAATGTTGATAATGGAGGAGCCCTATACACGTGTGGAGGTATATAAGAAATCTCTGTTCCTTCCGCTCAATTGCTGTGAACTGAAAACTGATCTGAAAAATGGTCTATTTAAAAAAATGAATCCTAATGCTCAAAAATGTTGGGAACCACAAACTTCAAAGAATGAGTAGTTAGTATGCTTACTCCCAATGTCAGTCTTCTTTAGGTTGGGTCATAGTAAGTATATGGTTAAATTCTGAAAAGTGACTGAAGAGTTGATTGTCTTCATTGTTGATTAGAAAATGACCCACATTACTCGGTGAGCAGTCTGGTAGCCTTCAGTTATGAAAATGGGGAGCCTTCCATTCTCAGATCACCATTCCACTTTTTTAAGGAGATGGGTCCCTCGAATGCCTAGGGACGTGGCACCTCAGCTACAGAATTTAGAAAGATTTTTTAAGTTCTCCATTTTTCAGAGGAAAATCTAAGCCGCTTATGAGTGTAGACTGACAGATGAAATCAGTCTTCCTTCCATGCTTTCTTCTTAAGCAATAACTCTGGGCTGATTCTTCAAAGGGTCCATGATCAATTCTATTGGATAAAGAATATTAATGCAGTGTCAAGAAGGTAGGTCTGACATTTGACAGTTTGATGGATTGAGATAGGCACCCGCAGGGCATCAAACTCAAATCAAACTGAGGATGATTAAAATTGGGGTGTTGGTTACCTATGTAGCTGTGACACCTGATACTTACTCATCAGTGCTGTCTACTTGGGCCTAAACACCAAGAGGACATCCAGATCAGGTTAAGAAATGTCAAACTGTACGTGCAGAGGTGAAACCCTTACCCAGTAACAGCATTGTAAACTATGACTTGCCTTTCATCACACCTTCAGAACCGTAAATCTTGTCCCAAGCTAAATCTGGATCTCCCCAAAGGAGAAGTAGGTTGGGGAGAGGAAGAGGTTCCATATTACGTTACTTCCTGAGAATTCTCTTTTATTAATCTTTGCTCCAAAGGTGCCTTTGAATGGCTCTTGGTTGCAATGAATAATGTTCACACACAATCTTTCCTGTCAAACATTATACTCACTCCAAAGTCTGACGACAGTTTGGGAGCAGTGTCTTTCGCTATTATGTTTTCCAACTGGCTTTCTATTGTCACTTCAAGAAGTGTGGAAACACCTGATTTATGAGAGCCTGGCTTAAAAAGTGTCATTTCCATTGCTTCCTTAGTAACAGACTCAAATAAGCAGAGGAGGACAATTTGGCTTTAACTTGCTTTGAGAAGATTTAAGTGTAATTTATACACTGAGTAGAGCCCTCCATCTCATTGAAATTCTGCTTAATGCATCCTCAGAAAACACCTGGAAGGCAAGAAAAACAAAGCTGCTATCCACATGACCCTATAGTTAAGGCAACAGCTGTGTGCGTATGAATACAGTCTCAAGGCAGGTTTGTGCTTCACTTTCTTCCCTACACTGTCAGAACATCTGAAAATCAGAATTTCAATGAACTCAGAAACTATACCGCAGTTAATAATTAGGCCTGTTTCTCCAAGGTGCTTTAATCTTATTTCCTCAAGTACCTGTCTATAGTTTGTCTATGTTACGCCTGATGTATTTTCTCCAATAACCTCATTTAGGGGGCATGGCTTAAAAGTCAGCAGCAAAGGACTGACAGTTTGCAAAAAGAGTAGGTTTAATTTAATATGTGCAGGCACAGAAGTCTCTCAGAAGATGATTGGTGCCATGAAATCTGGAAGGTCATTATGTAGAATATAGGAGCTCAGTATTTTTTGAACCTTTTTAATGGGTAAGGAGGAACATTTACGCATAATGATATGGGACTTGCTGTACCCTTGTCCTCAAAGCTGTCAGTCACTTGCATGGCTCTGAGGCTGGTTTTGCAAATGCAGGATCACACCAAGCTGAACAAGCAGTTTGGAAGCTCCTCAAGGGGTGAGAGTTTCTCAGAGACCACTTCTCAAACTTTCATATGCATGCAGATAACTTGGGCGGGGGGTGCTTTCCTGGCAGCTCAGTGGTAATGAACCTTCCTGCCAAAGCAGGAGACACAGGTTGGATCCCTGGGTCAGAAAGATCCCCTGGAGAAGGAAATGGCAACCCACTCCATTATTCTTGCCTGGGAAATTACATGGACAGAGGAGCCTGGTGAACTACAGTCCATGGGGTCACAAAAGAGTTGGGTATGATTTAGCAACAAAATGACAAAGTCACTTGGGGAGATGGTTAAAATGCAGGTTCTGATTCAGAGGCTCTGGGGTAGGACCTGAAACTCTGCATTTCTAACAAGCTTCCAGGTGATACTCATGTTTCCAGTCCGTTTTCCACACTGAGTTGCAAAGGCTTAGAGATCGGTGTTTCCCATATGTGGAAACAAGGGCTGGAATCTTGGGGTTTGTACAGTTTTCCTGGTAGAGATGTTGGCAGACACTGTTCATTCTTTCTTGTGTATTCATTCCGACTTTTTTTCTTTCAGCTACAGAGTGTGTGTGTGTGTGTGTGCTCAGTCGCTTCAGTCATATCCGACTATTTGCAACTCTATGGACTGTAGCCTGCCAGGCTCCGTGGGATTCTCAGATAAGAATACTGGACTGGATTCCCATGCCCTCCTCCAAGGGATCTTCCCTGGCCCAGAGACCAAACTGGCATCTCCTGTGTCTCTTGCATTGCAGGCAGATTCTTTAAAGCTGAGCCACTGGGAAGTTCCCAGCTACAGAGGCTTCCTTGTAAAAAGTGAAGGAACTGAGGCAAGAATTCAGAGGGTTTATTTGAATCATTGGGATTATGATCTCACAGTTTTCTTTGATTTCTTTGAAATCAGAAATCTGATTTGAGTGGAAGGGGGGAGTTTAGCTTTTAATAGAAATACAATAGCAGGCAAAAGTCATTTGCAGATGTAAAAGCAGCAAAACCTACATACAAGGATAACTTTTCTGTGCTCTATGATTTTGTTCTCAAATGAATAATGAGGCCAAAGTGAGATTGCCAGATTTTGCCATAATTTGGACAATTGTTTCCATGTGTGGAAGTTGAGTTGCGATCTCTATTTGCTGCATTTGTCATCCCCTTTTCATTTTTTCATTAGGGCAATGTATACTTTCAAAAAGGCCAACATCACATCATGTGGACATGTTGGGATACTAAATTTGAAAACAACTCAGACTTTTTATGTTTTTAAAGAAATGTTTTTTCAGTTCCGGGTGTTCCTTTCTAACCTTCTCAAGCATTTTTCATTCACTCCATTTGGAGTATAGATGTTTTCTGAAAAGTTCCCCTAGCCAAACATCTCATACTAAGTAGGTGTGTGTATTAATGATGGGGTTGAGGAAGGGCACGGGTGGTCAAATTCTGGGACAGTGGAACTCCAAATGATCAACATTAAAGTCACAATATCATGGCAATAAACCAGCACTGACCTATCTGAATAATACTTATCCATTTATAAAGCTCCTTTTTGTGTATTTTGATCCTGAGAGTAAAATACAAAGGTTGCAAATGGCAGCTCCCCCTTTACCAGTTCAATTCTAGTATAATAAAGGATGTTCCGTATTACCAGAGACTATAAAATCCTGCAATTACAGAAAATACCCATTAGAGCTAAACCAGCTAATCTTACTCTCATAAAGATGAGCTTGTTAAACACTTGTTTGTGTAGCACTGATATACCTTGGGCCAGCACAAAAACCTCCTCTTCTCCCTGTATATTAATTAATCGGAATAACAGCTAACATTCATTGAAATTTTTCCATGAATCAGGCTGTTCATGTTCGATATAACCCATTCTTTACATCATCATATGTGGTGGATATTGTTAATAGCCCCATCTCACACAGGAGGAATTTGAGACTTAAGTAAGCTACCTGCTCAGCTAGTAACTAGCGAAATCAAGGTTTAAATATAGGCAGATGGACTCCAGAGGCTGGGTGCTCTTAACCAGGAGACTAAATTATCTTCACTTTGGAAGGAAGGTTGAGACTTACTGGCAACAAACAAAGGGTATGACTGGCTCTTGCTTAAGACTGTAATTTTCATCATAATCTAGCCTCCTGGCAACTGTGATCCCTTAGACTATCATTGAGTCTATTGCTCAGCTTGACAACATCTGAATGCACTCAACTGATGCTTTTTGGCCATCTCAGAGTACTTTTCGGGTTTTGTGTTGTCTTTTTTTTTTTTTTTTTTTCTTGTTTTCCGGCAGAAAAATATCCCAGATTCTTTCAAAGGAAAAGTACCCATGTGAAACCTGTTAACCAATATTCATTCATTCATTCACTCATTCATTCATTTTCTACCACCACCACTCTCTGGGAACAAGGCTCGGAAAGGTCTCCTGTGACTTCAATATTGCAAAAGCTAATGACCCCTTCTCAGATCTCATCTTGTTTGATCTCATCATTTGCATTGCTGATTACTCCCTCCTCCTTGAAACAGTTTAACTGCCTTCCAGGAAACCACACGTCTTTCCTGGTCTCCCTCCTATCTCTTGGACTGCTCTATTTCAGTCTCTGATGCTGGCTATCTTTGTCTCCCTGACCCCTAAAATCAGAGTGCCCCAGAGTTTAGTCCTTGGACTGCTTTTCTTGCTTCAATCATGACTTTGCTGGGCTCAGCCAATCTCAACGCTGTGGAAACTTGGATTAATGTCTTCAGCCTGTACTTCTCCTCTGGATGCCAAACCCGTCCATCAATAGCCCACCCTTAGACGGCTAGCGGGAATTTCAACCTATTACATCCAAAACTGAACTCATAATTTTCTCTTTCAGGGTTTCCTTTTTAACATTTTCCAATTTCTTAAATAACTCTATTCTTCTAGTTGTTTAGGTAAACCTTTGCAATCATTCTCTTTTCTTCACTCCTTATATCTGATCTATCACCGTATCTTTACCTTCAAGATATATTTTAAATATCTATCGACTCTACTGTCAAAACATGAGTGTGTGTATTAGTTGCTTAGTTGTGTCCAACTCTTTGCAACCCCATGGACTGTAGCCCGCCAGGCTCCTCTGTCCAGGAAATTCTCCAGGCAAGAACAGTGGAATTAGCTGCCATTTCCTTTTCAGGGGATCTTCCCGACCCAGGGATCAAACCTGGGTGTCCTGCACTGCAGGCAGGTTCTTTACCATCTGAGCTACAGGGAAGTCCCTCCATCAAAATATATGCAAATACAACCACTCCTTACCATTTCTATTATCACCATCCTGGTCCAAGACTCTCTCCTTAATTAGAAAAATACCCTCTTAACTGCTTTCCATGCTTCTATCCTGCCCCACTACAGTCAATGCTGAACACCGAAGTTGGAATGATCTTTCGTCAATGTAAGTCACATCATTCTACTATCTCTTCAAAAACCTTCTAGCATCTTCCCGTTTCAGTCAGAGGAAAGGCCCAAATTGCTCCAATGGCCTCCAAGTACCTGCACAATCTGCACTCCTCTAGCACATTTCAGAACTCATCTTCCCCCACTTGCCCCCTTACCTGCCCTGCTTCAGCCACAGCAGCCCCCTCACTGTTTCAGGTATTCTCCCACAGGGGTCTTTACAGTGACCTTTTCCCCTGCCTTGAATAATCTTCCTCCTGATATCATCAGTGCTCACTCACTTTCTTTAGGCTTTTGCTTAAATGTTACTTTCTCAATGTGGCCTTCTATTTCAGTTACTTCTATGGCATAACAAGCAACCTCAAAACTTGGTGGTTAAAACAGCCACCTGTTTAATTGTGCTCAAAAATTCTGTGGAATTCTGAATTCAGGAATTCAGAATGAGCACAGTGATGATGGCTTTTCTCTGTCCGCAGTGACTGGGGTCTTCGAGTCTGAAGGTGACATAACGGCTGGGAGCTGAAGGTTCACCACTTACATGCCTGATAATCGATGTTGCCTGTTAGCTGGTACCTCATTCAGAACACCTAGGAATGGTGTGGCCATGTGGCTGATTGGGCTTCCTTTTTGTATGCTGACTGGGTTCCAAGAGTGGGTATCCCAAAGAGATGCTGCGTCACCTTTTATGATCTAGTCTCAGAAGTAACGTAGTATCCCTTTCACCATAGTCACAGAGCTGTGCATGTGCTAATTGCTTCTGTCACGTCGGACTCTTTGGGACCCCATGGACTGTAGCCTGCCAGGCTCCTCTGTCCATGGGATTCTCCAGGCAAGAATATTGGAGTGGGTTCCCATTCCCTTCACTAGGGGATCTTCCCAACCCAGAGATCAAACCCGAGTCTCCAGCATTGCAAAAGGATTCTTTACTATCTGAGCTACCAGGAAGCCCCATAGGGTAGCTATTTATAGGTTTCAGAAATTAGGATGTGGACATCTATGGGATCCATTGTCCAGTCTACCAGAACACATCACCATTTAACACACTAAATAGTCTATGTATTCATTTATGTACTGCTTACTAGAATGTGGTCCTCAATACATCAGAGAAAATATTTTTCCATTTTGTTTCTGCTGTATCCCAGGAGCCTAGAACAGTCCCTGGGACATGTTAGAAACTCAATATATATTTGTGAAGTTATTGGCTTGTCAAATGGATGGTTCCACAAATTTTACTGAATGCCTACAATATGCCAGATAATAAGCCTAAATTGAAACCTTGTTGATACTTTTTTCCTAAGAGTTCTCAACACCTTGTGTCCATAAAGAAATCCTCATATGTGGTTCATCAGGGGATTAGAGCACAAAACCACAATAAAATTATAATTTTTCATTTCTTTCTGAACATTTGTAAAAAAGTTATTGTCTCTCTTACAACAAGTGTGCAGCCTGAGTCTCTGTGATTACTCTACTCCAATCATTTGTCCTGTATCAAGAGGGAAGACATGGAGGTAGAATGAGATTCAGACCCCAGGTCTTGATTACCATTCACAGGGTTTAGGCCCTGCTATTCATTTAACTTTTAACTAAACTGTCTGTCCCATGACCATGCTTAGAATTTTGTTTCCGTAACATTCCATGATATTTCTTTTGACAGTATGCAAATGAAAAGGGTTTGTATTTTAACTTTGAGTTTCCTGATTCTTTCTGGATAAAACCAGATGTGTGGAAATGTCTCTCTGTGTATGTTTTAAACACTGATCCATATGCTTGCACGGATGTGAATTCTGTGACCTTCTGTTCTTTCTTTTATTTGATGACTTGTACACACAACCTCATAAAGCAAATCTCACAATTAAGTTGGATCTGTTTCAACTGTGAATTTTTCAAAAGATTATAATCATCATGATTTCCATGTCCATTTAAGAAACAATGCAGTCACATAGGTCCGCAAATGAACCTCATGGAACACTGCCCTCATTGGTTTGGTCTTGGAACGTGTGCCAAATTGGACTTACTTATATTCATTTCAGATGTAATGATTTAGCCTGTTACTAAACATAACAAAGAATGCAGATTCTATGGAATCTTCAAAACAATATAAAATAAAAGGAAGTAGATACTCTTTTCTGTTAGAAAATCTAGGAGCAGGGAGGAAAGAGTAATTAAGAGCCTCAGTTTTCTCAGCTGTGAAATGGGAACACCAAAACTTCCTTAGCAGCTCACATCACCTCTATAAACTTGGATCATTTATCTATAAAATCAAGATGAAAATAATACCTACCTCACAGTGATTTGGGAGGATGAAATTAATTTCATTATGGAAAGTGCTTCTTTAAATGCTTGGTTTTAACCCATTATTATTATCTATTTACAGCATTAGGCAAACTCTAGACATTTAATTTACATTAGCTAATCAGAAGCTATTATTTTTGCAAGCAGAAAGGACTCTTCTGGCTGAAAGATTAAAGGACCACCAGTATAGTGTGATTTCAGAAGCACCAAGAATGTTCTACTAAATCTAGAAGGTTCTCTTCCACCTTGAAATAAAGCCTGTTGTTTCTCCAATAAAGCATAATTTATCTGACTTAAATGTTAAAATGAAAATACTCCTAGGAGAAATATTACTTTAAGCATTGTTCGCTATTTACACTTTAGAATGAGTGAGTTCTATGTCTTATTCTGAGAAATTTCCCCAGGGGTAGAGAGAAACAACATGAGACAATTGGCAGTCGGGAAAACAATTTTACCTGCTCCACAATTACAAATAATTTATACAAATATTAAATTTAATGATACACATAATGTGTTGGTCTCAGCACATATCCCATGGCTGCCTTGGAATACCTGAATTTGGTCATTAGACCTCAAAGATATTACAAATTTAGACAAAAGTCCTTTTTACTGAACTTGATTTGACATCAAAATTATTCTATTAATGTTAAATGCTTTTCAGAGGAGAGTTACCACTATTTCTAGAGGGCATTAATTTGTTGTAAATTTTATGGTCAAGACTAAAATTTAGGAGGGGGGGAAGCTGTTATTCCTTGCTCCTATTTTTCTCCCTGTCCTGACCTTGCCAGAGGCACTCAAGATCCACCATCTCCCCTACCAGACACCCCAGCAAGACTTGGGTCTATCAGTGGCTTTACCAGTGGAAGCAGAAACACGGCATAAAAGCCGCATGGCACAATTAGGCAGATTGTCTATCGCAGAGGCAGTGAATATTCCACTCAGCTGGTAAGGACTGAGGCTCTCATCACAGCTCTTTCACAAATGAGCTAATCCTAGCAAATTGTTTCCATTCTTCTGGCCTTGGTTTCCCTATCAGTGAAACAAGGATTGGATAAGATCGTTTGTAAGACAAATCCTCTAGTTCCAAGATTCTGTGATTAGTCCTTGACAGTTTTGTGCTTAAACTAAAATGCCCCAACTGAAATGCAAGCTCCTTTAAATCAGGCCACCAGTGCCCCCAAGCCCTTGGGACAACCTGTCTCTCACTGCCTACACAGCATAGAAAATGGCCCATACAGCCTCTCTTTTTCTCTCTCAGGGTCATCTAGGTAGACAACTCTGGAATCCCAAGGCTCACTTAAACAAGTTACCTAAAATTTCTGAGCATTAATTTCTTTTCCAAGATGGAACAGTAACACCCATCTCACTGGGCTTGTGGTGAGAATCAGTTTATGTAATGTATGTAAGTTACAGTTACCTAGTACAGTGCCTGGCATCTATTGGGAATTGTCTCTTCCTTCAACCTCACTGCCCTGTGCTTTTACAATTCTCATTCTTCCTCCACATTACATGAAAAGAAACAATTTGGTGAGACTGAAACTCATTTATAGTGGATAATGGTTCCCCCAGGCTCCTGACTGTGGAAGGCTTTGACTATTCTAAGCAGGATCCCAAGCATCCAGGGTGCAGGTGAGGATTAGGGTTCACTTGCTAGGCTGGGATGTCTCTCTGATTCTGAGCTCAGACTTCCTCAAAATTAGCTCCTGAGAGATCAGCCAAGATGGTGGAGGAGAAAGACCATGAGCCTTCCTCCTCTCATGAGCACACCAAAACCATAACTATCTGTGGAAAAAGACCAGAATCTACCCAGAAAATATCTTCTACAACTAAAGACATAAAGAAAATCAGTCCCTAAGTCTGCTTGAGTTTTTCCCTAGGAAGCCAGAGAGCTGGGTAAGCCTGAGTCAGAAGGAATAGCAAATCTCTACCAGCTCCACATGCCAAAAATGACAACTGTCTGGGCTCCATGGGAAAGTAGTGGCAGCTGCTGGAGATTCTGGCCTGGGAACCAGTGGTGTGAAGGATGAGGTGCTGGCATGGAAGGTTGTTTGCAGTGACTCCTCCTCCCCACTGCAGCTGGCCACACAAGTTTGAGTGAAGAACAGGTGGAAAGGAGAGGATGGAGAGCCAGAAGCAGCTGGACTCTTGCACAAATCCCACAGAAGGGGCTGCTCCAAGATGTTAGCCCATGGGCCCAATTCCTGGAGGCCAGCCCCAGGCCATTATCGTGAGACGCATGCCCTGTTTCCTGTTACCTTTACAGGGAAGTCTAAACCCTTTCTAAGATGTCCAGGGCCGTCCCGAGCTTAATTTCTACCCAGCTTCATTTCCCACAACTTCCCCCACACCAGCTCCTCATTATTTCCTGGACAACCTCCATCTCTCTGTGCCCCCTCAGCCTGGGTGGGAGGCCCTCCTGTCCTTTTCTGTATTGAAAACCCTGCCACCAAGTTCCATCGCAGTGTCACCTTGTTTGCATAGGTCTTCCAGTCTCTGTCCTGTGCCCCCACAGCCTCCGCTGTGACTCTTCACACATATGTCATAGCCTTCTCTTTACATGGCTTGTTCCTCATCTAGGATGCAGACTACTGGAAAACAGGGACCTTGCTTGATTCACCCTTACCTCCAACCCCAAGCCTGTACTGCATGGGGCAGGTGCTCAGCAACTGAAAAAATGTCTTCCCCTGTGTGGTCCTGAGTACGGCTGTGGGGACTGAGTGGTTCACAGCATCAAGAACTCAATCAACATGAACACTGATCAGAATCTGTTAGAAGATGAACCAAACAAAGATGAAAACTAGAAATCTGACTCAACTGTTTAAAAAGAATTCTCATTTTAGTCATTCTCTTCTATACTGAAAGCATTTTTTCTTCACTCATTCTGAAAATCCTTCTCTTGTGATAGTAGAACTGTATGCTCTGCTTCCAAGGAGCCGTATGGTACATTTCAGTCCCTTCCTCCTTATCTCTCTAATCCTAGAGAAGCAGCTGAGAGAAAAAAAAATAACCATCATGCACTGAAAGACTCAGAACTCTGTCACAAAATGGGCATCAGAGCAACAAGCTGAAGGCAATTTTTCTTTAAGAAAAAATGTAGTATATTAAACATGCAATAGCATTTTCTAAATTCTCTATTTCCTCCACCCATGGAGGGATTCCAAATCTAATTATAGGCATTTATGGGAACTGCTTTCATTTATGCCTAATTATCATGTAGGACAATAACTATTATGTACACCACTGTATGTGTCAGATTAACTTTGCTATAAATTTTATTGGATTATCACATTAAACTCTACAAAAGCACTCTCAGAGCAGTTATGCCAGTTTGTCTACTCTGGACGGCCAGCCATTCGTAGAGGATACTTATCTACCCACATCTCAGAAAAACTGGTCAGGGATCTGGTGAGTGTTATTTCTGAGACCTCTTTTGCGCTCTTCTCAACTCCTAGCCATGTGCTGCATGAGTGCCTTAGAAGATTTCATAACAGTTAGTGAGAGAAGTGTGGACCTGGGAGGGTGCAGAATGCTCAGTGGCCAGCCAAGAAATCTTTGGAAGACTCCCCAGGACTTTAATCTGGCAGGAAAATCCAATGTATTTTTAAAGGGGTCTTTGAAATAATTATTTAGAGAGAAGTGTGACTTTAATTTTTTGTTACCCTTGGACCTTTCACACACTGCTAAAATAACAGCTTTGCCATTAGCACCTTAGGCCTGAAGTGGAAGTGAATTTCCTAATATGAGGAGGGGAAGGACAGAGCGGGGCCATGGAAAAAGGGCTGGGCTGGAAGTTGGTCCCGATCCTGTCACTAGCCGGGGATTTGGGGCATGTTTCCTCTGGGATCCCTGCTCTGTAAGATATACTTGATTAGCCTTAAGCTCATTGTCTCCAGGGAGCACAACAGCAGGGAAGGGGACCTGGGTTGTGCATGTCATAGGATTGGCGCTATGAAGGGCTAGGTGATTAACTGGCGTTAGTGTTACTGTTCATGTATTGCTCACTCCACTGCTATGTGTGCAGTAGGGGTTTGCTGAGGGATGGAGAGATGGGACAGGGTCCTAAAATTCACAAGAAAGAGTCACTGATCTGAAAGTCACCCCACATGTTTGCCAAGCACCGTGTCACCTTTCTGGCCCCCACTTCACCCCAAGACACACACAAACCCACAGTCCTTCTAGGCTTTTGGGGGGCTTCTCTCTCAGAGAAGTCCCTTCTTGAGTTGTGCTGTAAATTACTGTCCACTCTTATCAAAGGAAAGCCAAGGAAGGAGGCCTTATACAAATTGCTTCTGTTTGGATAGGCTTGGCAGTGGGTATAGAAGCAAAACCGTGTGGCTGATGGACTAATGGGATAGTCCTGAGATGGGAGTTGAAATCCCAGTTACAAGGAGGATGCATCCCTGAAGAGCACTGTGTTAACTGGAAGCTAAGAACCAGAGGGACTAAGTCTGTGGAAGCCGAGGGGGAAGGATGATTCCAGCCACGGAGGAAGGAGTTCAGCTCTCCCTTCGAGAGAGAAACTGCCCAAGGCCAGGAGCTGACTGACTGCCTCCAGGGATGCATGATGCCAGCCTCCCTTCCCAGTCAGCTCCCAGCCAGTGACTGACCAGGGCAAGGAGACTAGGTCTGGCTATAACAGCCGACACAAGAGGCCTCAAAGAGGCAACCTTTGCTGTGTATAGAGCTCCCCATTGGATGAGCCAAAATTTCTCAGAGCTGCTCTGCGGCAAATAATCTTCCTGTTTAGCCTCCCTTCCCCAACCTCCCCCCCTTCCCTTACATGGAGATCAGACCTGCCTCTTGGTCTGAAAGCCTTCCCTGCCTGCTCTGCTTCCCACTCTCCTGTAACTTTCAACAGGCATTTCTCCCTAGATGGCTCACGCTTTTAATTCTGCTTTGATGTCTGCTTCCCAGAGGACCTGAACTGACAGCAGGTATATGCCCAAGGTAGGAGAAATTTATTTAGCCTTTAAAAGCTTATTTTGACTCAAAATACAGTTCATAATATTTTACTCGCAATTTAAAATCTCTGAAAATGCCAAAACTTGATTTGACCTCCTATGAAGCTATCTGTATTCTGCTGTTACTCCATTTGAGTCACATATTTTATTATAGAATTATTAAGGTGCTTGATTATGGGGTGTGACCCTAAATTCTGTTGGGCAAGTGATATAATACACAGTGTATATCTTATAGTTTTCTAAAATCTAAGATGGCCTTCCCTGTTGGCTCAAATGGTAAAGAATCTGCCTGCAATGCAAGAGACAGTCTCAGTTCCTATGTCGGGAAAATCCCCTGGAGGATGGCATGGCAACCCACTCCAGTATTCTTGCCTGGAGAATTCCATGGACAGAGGAGCTTGGTAGGCTACAGTCCATGGGGCCACAAAGAGTCAGACACGACTGAGCAACTAACACATACACACACATACACACACACATACAGAAAATCTAAGAGAATCTGAATTATGAAAAATATCTGACTCCAAGAGTTTTGAAAAAGAGGCTCTAGTCCTGTGCTGTACAGAAAGTAAAGTCTGCATGAAGTAGCTGGTCTCTAAAAGAGACTTTCAGTGAACCATGCTTCCCACTCTTCATGCCCTTGTGTGAAAATTCCAGTTCCTCTCATCTTGAATCTGTCTGCTTCACCAATAGCCTGTGGCAGAAACGTTGTTCTGAGTTTAAGCCTTAAGAAAACCTAGGAGCTCCCATTTCTGTATATTAAAAAATACTTTGATGATTGGGAGATAATAAATAACACCTTCTTCTTCCAGCCAACTGAGAGCCAAGCCTTAAGAAATTAAGATTCAAATGTTAGTTTTATTATACTTAAAACCAACTGGAGAACATGTCTTTAATCTGGTGGCCAAGTTGGGTTTTCAGATACTCCCTCCCAAAGGGAGAGTTTTGGTCTGCAGAGCAAACCATCTAGTTAGAATTTCTGCCTCCCTTCATGGCAGAGAGAGAAGGATACTTCAGTGTTTGTAGTGTTTTAATAGTTCACATTTGGGGAGCGTAACCAATAGATATTAATTCCTTGAAAACTCAATCACATAACTACCCCTCCTCTCATGTGAAAAAGTGAACAGGGGCCTAGGGGAGAGACCAGGAATATTATTTAGAGGAAACTCCTTTCTGGAGACATGAAGGTGGGGACATATATGTACATTATAGGGAAAATATGAAAGTGTCAGTTGCTCAGTCATGTCTGACTCTGTGACCCCATGGACTGTAGCCCACCAGGCTCATCTGTCCATGGAATTCTCCAGGCAAGAATACTGGAGTGGGTTGCCATGTCCTCCTCCAGGGGATCTTCCCAACCTAGGGATCGAACCCAAGTCTCCTGCATTGCAGGCAGATTCTTTACCATTTGAGCCACCAGGGAAGCACATAATAGGGAAGGACATGCAGAAATCAGGAACTCTGGAGCTCAGAGAGCTGGCGGGATGTCCCTAGAGAAATACAAACGTGCAGGTTTCTTTGATAGTTGAAAGGAACAACCAAAATACCCAGTGAAACTGTAATCATGAAGAGCCAATAGGAGTGCTTAAAAACACTGATTAGGAATCTTAAAACTGTGCATTTTACCCACTCAAGCAATAATATTTATGGCATGTAGAATGACAAGCTTCTTTGCTAACATATCCAATGACATTTCTGTAACATGAACAATTACAGTGTTCTTTAGTTTCCTTGGATATGTGGTAATTTCTTGGTTTTAATGGAAAATGCTGAAATGTTATATTACAATGTTCAGGCTAAAATAGATGAGTTTTTATATATATGTATATACGCATTGTTTAGAAAACTTGAGGGAAAAGTGCAGCCCTGGCTCCCTTCCTGTTATGGGTTCAAATGTGTGTGATTGACTGATTTTTCACATTTCAGGCTCAATTTTATTCTTGGGTTATAAATGGGAGACAAAGTTGAGCTTTATACATATTTTTTAAATGGCTCTGAAGATCTGGATTTAAGTGTCCATGTGGCCAAGTCATCCAATTTCCTTGGAACTCAGTACTCTCACCCCCATCCATAAAGTGGGGGTATTGTTACGCCTACATCCCTGGGTTGAGATGAGAATTAAATGGGACAGAGTGCCCTGAAATCTGCAGTTCCATGCCAGGCATTGAACTAGGTGCTGATGAATGTTTTTAAAAGTAGTCAGCAGGTCATCCCATGATGAGTGTAATGTTACCATATACCCCCAGCTGCCAGAGGACACTGGGGAAATCATATTTCATGCTGCTGGAGTTTGAGTCCTTGTGAGGCTTGTCCCTGTAAACACAGGACAACTGGTAGGGTTGAATTACAGAAGTGCTAAGATTGACTCTTGAAAAGAGTAGAGAAAAAAAAAATAAAAACATTTCAAAGGACTTTCTCTAGGGCTCATGCTGAGGGCATGGAGACTGGCATGAGGACTCGGGCCATGGCTCAGAAGGTGAAAAATCTACCTGAAATACAGAAGTCCTGGGTTCGATCCCTGGGTTCGGAAGATCCTCTGGAGAAGGGAACAGGTACCCACTCCAGTATTCTTTCCTGGAGAATTCCATGGACAGAGGAGCCTGCCAGGCTACAGTCCATGGGGTTGCAAAGAGTCAAACACAGCCGAGTGACTTTCACACACACATACACACACACGCACACAGGCCGTAGGGATGGTGGGAAAGCAAGTCTTTCCCTGTAGTGCATATGCAGTTGGCAAGTAGCTTCATGATATTAGAAGTCATTCATTCCAGCCTGAACACTCAGCATTTTTCATTCAGTCTTCAAGTACACATATTCAAGTATGGCAAGAGCTACAAGTGTCATTCAAGCTGCCGGATCTGTGATGTACAGACCAAGGGACAAGAACACCAGCTAAGAAGAGAAAGATCTGAGGAATGGTCACCGTCCATCTGAACATTTTCTATAACCGTTTATTTACAGTTCAGTCTTTCCCCCATTGGTATTTTGGACAGTGAACAGAGAGAAAACCACTGGACTAGGTGACAAAGGCACATTTCCATAACAAGTTATTGTAATTCTTATATTAAAGTACAGTTTAAGCTCCTTGAGAGCAAGAGTTATGTTTTTTAACCATGACATTCTCTTAACTACTACCTACAATGGCCTAATAGAGTCTAGATACATATTGAATTGACATAAGCAAATTAAGCAGGCTTTTAAATATAATTTTAATAGTTAAATATTAAGTATATTTAAATTTTAAACATAATGTTTTCTATATTTTTCTGAATCCTGTAACAGAAAATAAGGTGTAATAACACACATGGCATTAGGAATGCCTTAGTTCCTTTTTGAATAAGTGTCATTTCTTTTTATTTATTTAAAGTCTTTTTTTTTATTTGTTACAATATGGCTTCTGTTTTATGTTTTGGCTTTTTGGCCCCGAGGCATGTGGGATCTTAGCTCCCCAACCAGGGATCAAACCCGCATCCCCTTGCACTGGAAGGTGAAGTCTCAACCACTGGACCGCCAGGGAAGTCCCTGAATAAGTGTGATTTCTAGACAGTAAATACTATCTTTCTATATAGCTGCTTCCTGAGAGTGAGTTTGACACAACCAATGTGGCAGGTTAACGGAGTCAGGTGTCTGGAGTATCATTTCATGGCTTTCAGGAGTGCTCCGAATTTCACAATGCTGCATCCAGTATCTCAACCCTGCTCTTCCTGGGAATTGCTTATTTCCTTTGCCTTTCTCTTGCTTTCCTAAATATGGCAAGGATTTTACTATAGTGTGGATATCTGGCTTCTGATTAGAAAGGACAATGCAGCTCATAAAAGGTGATCAAAATATCACCTCAAATAAAAGTTTTAGATGAAAAAAGAAAGCACCAATAACTTTTCCTCCTCGCTTGCCCTCAAAAGTGTCAGAAAGAAAGACAGTTACTCTAAAAGCAAAAAAGGAAGAAATGCTCCATTCTGCCAGTAGTACAGGGTTTACTGTCTAATGTCACAAAAGAGAATAATTATACTCACCACGTTGTTTTTCTTCAAAGTAGACTGGGACCAGAGCTACACAGCCCAGCTCAGGAAAACTCTGAAATGAAGGGGATGGGAAGTGGATCACCTGGGATCAGAACCAGGTTGAGATGTTTTACAAAAAAGTTATGTATTCGTCTGTTTAATTTCCTCTAGGATTTATGATGGCAGAGCCACCATAAAGCTTTATTTCCCAGGACATTCTCTGAAACACTTGAGGCACCAAGGCTCTGCAAACTGCCTCTAGGTTTTGTTTGTTGCAGCTTCAACTTGAACTCTGTGCTTTTGCTGTGGTTCACTGCTAGCGCCTCGCCCTTTTGTTACAGTGACCCAAAGTTGGAGATTGATAGCGTGAACTTCACTGGGCCAACACAGTTTCCCAAGGAAATTCGTGTATTTATTAACTAAAGAAAAATGAACACCTTCTTTTAAGCATGTGTCTCAGAAGCCTCTGAATGATTTCTATAAAACACAGACAATAGGAGCAAATCTAAGAAGCAAGTAGGAGACAAGTAGATAGGATCAACTCAGAACAGTTCAAATGAGACTGAGAACAATGTGGTGCTTTGATTGATAAGGTGATTTAAAAATTAAAAGAGAGGAGTCTATCTGAGAGCTGAATGCCAGTTACCAGAGATTGATGGATGGCATGAGTCTTCTTTTCTTTGCAGCATCTTTCAGATAAAGATATGTTTTCTCTTAGAGCGAATCTTTATAAGACTTGACTAGAAGGGGGATCTGTGTGTGTGTGTGTGAGTGTGCACATCAGTGCATGCACTGTTTTAGAATAGGGCTCTATACCTAGAATGCAAGTCTGCTCCGTAGCTCTGCAAACTGTCTGTTCTTTCCATAGCTTGTGCACAGATAAGGTACTCTGAAAACATCCCTCCTGGGTGAGCCTTCATTTCCAATTGTGTCTATGCACCATGTGGTAGCCAACATGATTAAGGAAAAAGTGATTGTATGAACCTCCAAATCCATCTGTCATGTCACTGGCATTGAAGAGCCTCACTGAAAAATTAGCCTCCTCCTTCCCCCAACTTGTGTTTTCCCATCCTCAAGACAATACAGGAAGCTCTTAGCTGGGAGAGAAAGGAACAAAGGGGCAAGGAATTCAATAAAAAAGAGATCCTAGGCAAAATGAAATATTGTTTCCCTGTCTGTATTGCTTGCTTTCTCTCCAATCCGCCAGAGCATTAACCACTTGTCTGCTGCATTATGAGGCAGAAGCGCTTCTAGGATTTGCCTGCAATAGACTAAGGTCTCTGAAGCATCAGGGACGTCCAGAGTGATGAGTGGTTGGGAAAACACAGGAGACTAAACCAGATATAAAAATGACAGTCAAATGTGAAAAAATACTCTTTTTTCCTACTTCTTTGGAATTTTTCTAGTACACTTGCTTATTTAACTGCACTGACAGACTCAAAGACTTATTGGATTTTTATATTCTCTGTACACATTTGAAGACTTATTGAAATTGCATACAATTTTTTTTTTATTTCCTTGCGTGTGTGTGCATTTTTCTGGGAGAGGATCCATAGCAATCCTCATGTTTTTTAAAAAAGGGTCTCTGATCCTCAAAGTTAAAATTTAGCACATTGTCTGTTGTGATCTCTCCACTGTCATTTCTAATTTTATTGATTTGATTTTTCTCCCTTTGTTTCTTGATGAGTCTGGCTAATGGTTTGTCAATTTTATTTATCCTTTCAAAGAACCAGCTTTTGGCTTTGTTGATTTTTGCTATGGTCTCTTTTGTTTCTTTTGCATTTATTTCTGCTCTAATTTTTAAGATTTCTTTCCTTCTACTAACCCTGGGGTTCTTCATTTCTTCCTTTTCTAGTTGTTTGAGGTGTAGAGTTAGGTTATTTATTTGACTTTTTTCTTGTTTCTTGAGGTGTGCCTGTATTGCTATGAACTTTCCCCTTAGGACTGCTTTTACTGTGTCCCACAGGTTTTGGGTTGTTATCACTGATGAACATAGATGCAAAAATCCTAAACAAAATTCTAGCAATCAGAATCCAACAACACATTAAAAAGATCATACACCATGACCAAGTGGGCTTTATCCCAGGGATGCAAGGATTCTTCAATATCCGCAAATCAATCAATGTAATACACCACATTAACAAATTGAAAAACAAAAACCATATGATTATCTCAATAGATGCAGAGAAAGCCTTTGACAAAATTCAACACCCATTTATGATAAAAACTCTCCAGAAAGCAGGAATAGAAGGAACATACCTCAACATAATAAAAGCTATATATGACAAACCCACAGCAAACATTATCCTTAATGGTGAAAAATTGAAAGCATTTCCTCTAAAGTCAGGAACAAAACAAGGGTGCCCACTTTCACCATTACTATTCAACATAGTTTTGGAAGTTTTGGCTACAGCAATCAGAGCAGAAAAAGAAATAAAAGGAATCCAAATTGGAAAAGAAGAAGTAAAACTCTCACTATTTGCAGATGACATGATCCTCTACATAGAAAACCCTAAAGACTCCACCAGAAAATTACTAGAACTAATCAATGATTATAGTAAAGTTGCAGGATATAAAATCAACACACAGAAATCCCTTGCATTCCTATACACTAATAATGAGAAAACAGAAAGAGAAATTAAGGAAACAATTCCATTCACCATTGCAACGAAGAGAATAAAATACTTAGGAATATATCTACCTAAAGAAACTAAAGACCTATATATAGAAAACTATAAAACACTGGTGAAAGAAATCAAAGAGGACACTAATAGATGGAGAAATATACCATGTTCATGGATTGGAAGAATCAATATAGTGAAAATGAGTATACTACCCAAAGCAATTTATAGATTCAATGCAATCCCTATCAAGCTACCAACAGTATTCTTCACAGAGCTAGAACAAATAATTTCACAATTTGTATGGAAATACAAAAAACCTCGAATAGCCAAAGCGATCTTGAGAAAGAAAAATGGAACTGGAGGAATCAACCTACCTGACTTCAGGCTCTACTACAAAGCCACAGTTATCAAGACAGTATGGTACTGGCACAAAGACAGAAATATAGATCAATGGAACAAAATAGAAAGCCCAGAGATAAATCCACGCACATATGGACACCTTATCTTTGACAAAGGAGGCAAGAATATACAGTGGATTAAAGACAATCTCTTTAACAAGTGGTGCTGGGAAATCTGGTCAACCACTTGTAAAAGAATGAAACTAGAACACTTTCTAACACCATATACAAAAATAAACTCAAAATGGATTAAAGATCTCAATATAAGACCAGAAACTATAAAACTCCTAGAGGAGAACATAGGCAAAACACTCTCTGACATACATCACAGCAGGATCCTCTATGACCCACCTCCCAGAATATTGGAAATAAAAGCAAAAATAAACAAATGGGACCTAATTAAACTTAAAAGCTTCTGCACATCAAAGGAAACTATTAGCAAGGTGAAAAGACAGCCTTCAGAATGGGAGAAAATAATAGCAAATGAAGCAACCGACAAACAACTAATCTCAAAAATATACAAGCAACTCCTACAGCTCAACTCCAGAAAAATAAATGACCCAATCAAAAAATGGGCCAAAGATCTAAATAGACATTTCTCCAAAGAAGACATACAGATGGCTAACAAACACTTGAAAAGATGTTCAACATCACTCTTTATCAGAGAAATGCAAATCAAAACCACTATGAGGTACCATTTCACACCAGTCAGAATGGCTGCGATCCAAAAGTCTACAAATAATAAATGCTGGAGAGGGTGTGGAGAAAAGGGAACCCTCTTGCACTGTTGGTGGGAATGCAAATTAGTACAGCCACTATGGAGAACAGTGTGGAGATTCCTTAAAAAACTGGAAATAGAACTGCCTTATGATCCAGCAATCCCGCTGCTGGGCATACACACTGAGGAAACCAGAAGGGAAAGAGACACGTGTACCCCAATGTTCATCGCAGCACTGTTTATAATAGCTAGGACATGGAAGCAACCTAGATGTCCATCAGCAGATGAATGGATAAGAAAGCTGTGGTACATATACACAATGGAGTATTACTCAGCCATTAAAAAGAATACATTTGAATCAGTTCTAATGAGGTGGATGAAACTGGAGACTGTTATACAGAGTGAAGTAAGCCAGAAGGAAAAACATAAATACAGTATACTAACTCATGTATATGGAATTTAGAAAGATGGTAACGATAACCCTGTGTACGAGACAGCAAAAGAGACACTGATGTATAGAACAGTCTTATGGACTCTGTGGGAGAGGGTGGGAAGATTTGGGAGAATGTCATTGAAACATGTGAAATGTCATGTATGAAACGAGATGCCAGTCCAGGTTCAGTGCACGATGCTGGATGCTTGGGGCTGGTGCGCTGGGAAGGCCCAGGGGGATGGTATGGGGAGGTTGGGAGGGAGGAGGGTTCAGGATGGGGAGCATGTGATTTTTTTTTTTTTAAATAAAATTAAAAAATAAATTAAAAAAAAAATAAATAAATAAAAAAAATAAATAAAATAAAATAAAATTTAGCACAATAAGGTATTTGCTGTCCTGTTTATTTTCTCAATTGCAGAAGGCTCATTTTCCATCACTGGGGATTAAGAGTCAGGAGACAAGTTCTGTGAAATACTTAAACCAAGAACAGACCACAAAGAAGCATAAGTAAACCAGACAACAGATGCTAAATTAGAAGATGAAAGACAATGAGGTGAAGGATATTAGGTTTATAAGGACATTTTTCTCATTTCACTATTGCAATTCAGACTCGGTCAAAACATTTAAAATGCACAGTGCATGGATTCTGTTGTCTCTTTAAACTATTTTTTAAAAGAATTTTATTTTTAAGTTCTTATTTCAATTGTTGGGAGGAAAGGATGTTGAGTATTTGGACTAATGAACTCATGTAAAATTTCCTCAGTTGACATTAGATTTAAAGAGAGTTAATTAAAATGGGGAAATTGCAGAATAGCAAACCTGTTTCAGGTTAAGGGCTTTTGATGGAAAGAATTATAGTTTGCCATGAGCAGGCTGGCTTACAGTTAAATGAAATTTTTAGTCTGTGTACATTCACCCTACTCTGAATGTTTTCTAAAAGTTAAAAAGTGTCAGGATTCATAGGTATATTTTAGAATAGAGTAGTTTAACTACAACAAATAGAAGAGCTATTTTAGGCAAGACATATTCCCAATATTGTGACTGAAAAGGCAAGAACTGAACCCTGACACATTACTTATTTATCAGAATACATGAAGTAACCTTAAAGACACCAAAACATCCCTTCGTGATCAAAACACTCAACAAACTAAACAGACAGGAACTTCCTCAAACTGATAAAGGATATCATCTATGAAAAACTAAGCTAACCTCATACTTAATGTGAAAGACTAAAAGCTTCAATGGTGAAGGTCAGTAAGTTAACCATAAAAGTCTATTTAATAGCCATCTGTGGTAGACTGGATCAAAGTTTCAATTCTTCACTTTCTTGGATAATAATAGTATAAGATCAAACTATATATAACTGGCATTTTTGGTTAAGTGAAAAGTGATCAAATATCAGCAGTTTCACAGGGTTTAACCTAATGCGCACTTACCTCTTGCCACATCACTTTCCAGTGCTCACCCCTTGGGGGTGGTGTATTCTTCCTCAGCCTGTTGATACTGGGCATGGCTACATGATTTGCTTTGCTTAGTGAATGTTTGTGAGCAGAGACTTGAAATATGCACATGTGGTTGGGCTTGTACACCAACTGTTTATGAGGAGAAGAACATTCCCTGGGTTGTCACTAGTCCAAGGAGGATGAGATACATATGGAGTCAACCACAGCCTGGAGCTGAGACAAAAAGACTTTCAGCCTGAAGCAGAGCCTCCTAGTCTAGAGCAACTGAACCCCAAGTCATTTGCAGACTTAATGTGAGTGTAAGAATAATGATTTTTGTTGTAAGCCCTTGAGGTTTTGAAGTTATTTGTTACACAGCATAACTGGCTGTAGCTAACTGATATACTATGTAAGCAGTGAACAAGTGAAAAAAAACAATCAATAGTTGACAGTGTCTGCGCAGGCAATGTTCAAAGGAAACAGAGTCATGTTAAACAGACTTCAACTGATGATTCTCTAGGACCCTGAAAAGAGGAGCGATAGATGGGGAGAGTGCAATAGGAGCAGTCAACACCCCGAGCAGCAACCACAGCCTGAAGACAGGCCTTGGATAGTTGACTGAGTATCACACTAGAGGAAAAAAATGACAAATACTGATTTTTAACACCTCTCAGTTTTGACCAAGATCTGTGTTGCAGCCCAGCTTTAAATCTGAATTCTCATAAATAGGAGGAAAAAATCAAGAAAGAAAGTGTGATTCCAAGCAAAGACATTATTTATGATTGTAGCATGCTGAGGAGCTAGCACTTGGATTCTATATTACTTTCATTTACTCTGCATTTTATGCTAATTATTTTTCACTTGTGCAGGTCCTGGAGTTGAGAACAGTTTGAGAAATGAAACCACAATTAACTGAAGTTGTTGGAAAATGTATAATCAAGGGCTCATGCATTTATTTATGTCAACAATTCCAAAGAAAATTGCTGTTAAGTCTTACCAACTGTCATCCACTTGTCCTCTTTCATATCCTGGGTTAAGCTATTACAATAATATCCTCCAGTTTCCCTAATCATAACAGGAACTGCTGTTTATTACATGTTTATTACTACGTACCACGGTCACCTGGTGGCTCAGATGGTAAAGCATCTGCCTGCAATGCAAGAGACCTGGGTTCAATACCTCCGTTGGGCAGATCCCCTGGGGAAGGAAATGGCAACCCACTCCAGTATTCTTGCTTGAAAAATCCCATGGACAGAAAAGTGTGGTGGGCTACAGTCCATGGGTGTCAAAAGAGTCAGACATGACTTAGCAACTAAACAATGACAAAATCTTTAACAGCTCTTAAAAATGCTATATCTCCTGGCAGCCTCTGCTCTCAACCCCAGAAAATTCCCTCTCTTTATCTCTCTCTCTCTCTTCCGCTTCCTTCTTCCCTCCTGCCTCTCTCCTTTTCAGACTGTTAGACCTGGGCCTGTCACCCCCTAGACAAGCTCTCTTCCTCCCTCTACATTCCCACATGCCCCAGGCACTTACTGAGACTTAGCCTACCTAACTCCATAGGGAACTTAAGTGTTTCTTTTCTTTCTAACAATCTTTTGATCAAAAACCTCCTCTGAGACTTTGGTCCCTATTAAGCCTCCCTCTTTCCTCTCCTTTCAGTCGCTTCCTCCTCGTATTCAGTCATTCAGTCATATCTGACTCTTTGTGACCCCATGGACTGTAGCCTGCCAGGCTCCTCTGTGCGTGGGATTATACCAGCAAGAATACTAGAGAGGGTTGCCATTTCCTCCTCCAGGGGATCTTCCTAACTCAGGGATTGAACCCAAGTCTCCTGCAGCTCCTGCTCTGGCAAGTGGGTTCTTTGAAACCACCGAGTCACCTGGGAAGCCCCTCACCAGATCCAAACATCAAACCAACCCAGAATGCTCTTCAGATAGCAGGGGATAGCTAAGTGAGCAATCTCAGAATATTCCCTCTCTGGGAAATAGTCTGGAGAAGAAAAAAAATTTTTAAGGTTAAGACCTTCCTAATCCCCCATCACATGATGTGTTAGTTTCTAATTGCTGCTGTAACAAATACCCTACATTTAGTGGTTTAAACACACAAATGTTTTCACTTACAGTTCTGTAGGTCAGAAGTCCAACAAGGGTTTTACTGAGTTAGAATCTAGATGTCAGCAGGCTGCATTCTTTCTGGAGTTTCTCAGGAAGAAACTATTTTCTTGCTTATTGGTGTGATGGCAGAACTCAGCAACAGAAGCTCAGAAATGGAGATTGAGATTCCTGTCTTCCTACTGGCTGTCAGCTAGCGGCCATTCCCTCCTTCAAGGGGCCACCCACATTCCTTGGCTCCTGGCCTCTCTCTTCCATCTTCAAAATAATGGTCTGAATCCTTCCTCCTTCCAACTCATCTGTAACCCATACAGGGAAGATTCTCTGCTTTTAAGGACTTCTGTGATTAGATTGAATCTGCCTAGCTAATCCAGGATATTCTCTCCATCTCCAGGTTTGTAACTTTAGCCACATCGGTAAATTCCCCTTTGTTCCCAAAGGTAAGTACGCAGGTTCCTGGAATTAGAGCGTGAACAACTTTGGGAGGGCCATTATTCTATTTTATATAGGTGGTATATGTCATTGTTATTTTATAGATGGAAAAGCTGATGTCACAAGAGTATTTCAATGAACTGGATGTCCCACTATTATATGAGCTAAACCAAGGGTCAGGCTAGCCTATGTTACACACCTCTCGACCTTCATTATACCCTCAGCCCATAAGTGATCCTTGCAGAAAAATCAAATAGCCACTTTTGAAAGTCACCTGATAACTACATTTTAAAAACTGCTTCCCAAGTGAGTGTTTTACTATTTTGAGAATGTTTTCACTTATAGTATAAGAAAATATACAAGTTATAAAATATATATAATTAGGGGAAAAAAGCTTAAAAAATAAGTAAATGTGGTAAAAAAAAAGAGAAAGCTCAGTTAATATTTCTAACAGGCCACATTTCTGACAGATTTGGTAAATTTTTGTTGGAAGTTCTCAGTGGTTTTCCAAGAAAATCTTATCTTCTCTAAATGGCCTGAGTTGGCTAGACTGAGATAACTCAAAAGGCCTCAGTCACCACACCAGAACATCACATTTTTGCTTTATTTCCTCCGCTGAAGATGAGACATTTTAAAATATGCAGTCAAATGGAAGGCTTGTCAAGAGGAGGTGGGGTGGGGAATATTTGTGTTTGTTTTATTACTTTTCAGAGTAGCTACTCCTGATGCTTTATGCTCTCTAGGAAAATTAGAAGCCCAGATTACATCAGGTAATTGTCACATGCAGAAATGAAGGAGGATACACACAAGGAGGCTGCCAGAAGCAACCATGATTAAATTATCAATGATGAACAGGTCAAAAGGAAAAGTATGAAGCAAACTGAAACACCAGAGCTGAGTGAGATCTCATTGAGCATCAAAAGCTAGTAAGAAGGAAAGTGTGTGGGAGGTGTTGCCAGAAAATGAGACAAGAAGATTTACATGCCGTGGGACGGTCTAGGGGTTCTCTTAAAGATCTTTATTAAAATAAACAGGCTCAACATTAGATGCAAGTGTCTCCCTTCTTGTGGGGATTCACAAGGAGAGCAATTTGGGCTATGTTCTTTGTTGTGCATTTTATCCCACCTGCCAAAACTTTGTTTATACTTTCTTCTTTCTTTAGCAGAGAGCAAAGGAGTCATGATGGGCAGTTGATAAAAATGTGGGGCTGAATTTACATAGTCATTCAGAGACTGTCATACACCTTGATGCTTATGAAGCACAATTAAGAGTGTCTCTAATCTGAATAAAAATATGTTCTTTTAGTTTCGTGTCATATACAATATCACTACGAGCTCATCTACATAGCCTATTATAATGCACAATTTTATACTACTATAGCTTCACCTAATCAGTCCTCCAGGAGCTAATCAGCTCAAATACTGTCACAAGTGGCATAATGCATGCAATTATCCTTAATTCAACTTCTAAACATGGAGGTGAAAGATCAGATTTAACCAAACAGACTTATCAGGAATTCATGAATTGATAATCATGATTAATGGGAAATCACAGTACAAAACTTGTTTTAATTTACCTGTTCATGTAACTTGTGTTACAGAGAAATGTGAACTTTCATCCGGAGCAAACAAAGAATGTCTAGACTTTCAAATGAATTTTAACCCCAGGGTAAGAAACGTGCATTCACTATTTCAAGGATAATCTTAAATGACAGAAATCGGTGTGGCTAAGTCTGGATTATAGCTTTGAAAATATCCTGACCTTGACTCACTGAAAGAGAAATAATTACTCAGAAATGGAATCTCTAGTTATCACCAATAAATGTTTGAAGGGGGGATTTACTTTGAATGGGATAAATTGAACTGCTTGTCTCCATAGATTCTCAGATTTCTACAGAGCTGGGCTATTTTTGAAAAGTGGTTTTTGAAGAAAACTGCTTTAGGGTTTGTATTCGTCGAAATACTGACCACTTACATGACTCAGAGACTCAGAAGACTGACCTATAATTCATTCATTTATTGAAATAATATTTCTTGAGCAAATATTATATGGCAGAACCTGTGTTAAGGATTAGAGATAAAAATGATGAATAAAAGAAATCTAATCCTTGAGCACCTGGCAGTTCAGTGGGGAAGATAATACAAGGAAATGGAAATAACTGATAAGAGGGTGAGATGTTGAGAAAAATGCTGATGGGTGTATTATTTTGTTACTGTTTTGCTCTGAAGAGTTCACCAGGGAAGAGTGAAATACAAGCTAGAACAATGCCGTTACTGTGTCTCTGAAAGTCTTGGATTTCCCTTACAGACTTTCCAAGGGGGCAGTAAGCATTCTTTGTGTTCCTGGCAGGAATGAAAGGAGTGAAACCAGATGATGCCAGTGGTGAGCTGGCACCAGATGATGCCAGAGTTTGGGCTGGTGTTCTAGTTTAGAATGCTGGCCTGGAGCAACCCCAGGAGGCAACTTAGAACTGAAAGAAGATGGTAGTTGAGAGCTTCTTAAGAGAGGCAGAGATACACCCTACTTATATGTAGGACCCAGGAGAAAGTGATGGCTGGATGGCAGGATGGCTACGGGCTACTTATGGAAACTGGAAATTTAAATGCTATGACTTAGGATCTCTATCACCAAGTCTTCAGTTCCATGGAAAGAAACCCTGTGAGGCAACATCTTTGAGCCTGCCTTGCTCACCCCCCAGCAGGGCAGCACACACCCAGCAGCAGGGGACCCACAATGGGCAAAGCAATGATGATGGTGCTGACACCATTCTCTGGGAACCACTCCAGCACAGACATCGTATGCCTTCCTGCGCACTTTGGGAAACTGTACAAACATGACTGAGATTGAGTTTCCTGCCCTGAGAATCTATTGCTGGGGAGCAAATCCATTCCAGGTGTTGTAAACTAGATGCTTACAGATACTGTAGGCACTTCAAAGGAATCTAGTGATGAAGTGGGTCTGGTGTGGTTAAGATAAATTGGAAACTATGGCTTTTAGAGTGACTGTTACCCAACTCCAACTAGTTAATTAAATTTATAAGTGTAGAAAATTATGAGGAGTTGGTAGACAAGTTGAATTTTGAGATGGGAATAAGGGAATAGACAAAGCTTCTGATAAGCTATGAGACAGCAGAGACCATTGAAAAGATGTAGTACCAGAATTTTTGTTTGTTTATTCATTTCTTATGTGATCAATTGTTTTTGAGTATTCTCATATAGCAGACCCTGTTCTAAAAGTTGGTATAGATACGAGGGGGGCAGGAAATGGTCTTGTGGTTAGACTCTTGAAGGATAAAAAATTATCTGTCAGAAAAAATAGGGTAAAGGAAAGTGGTCAAGGCAGAAGGAACAGCACCCAGGGAAGCCCAGAGATGAGCATGAACAAGGTATCTCTGCAGAGCCTAAGAAAGTCTACACTCCTGGATAACAGAGTCAAGGGGAAAGTGGTGAGAGGAGGCTAGAGAGGCTGTGAGGGGCCGGGGCCTGGAAGGCCTTGCAGGGGAGTGTTATACTCATTCTAAAGGCAATGAAACACCTGGAGTAACAGGCAAATTTGGCCTTAGAATACAGAATGAAGCAGGGCAAAGACTAATAGAGTTTTGCCAAAAAAATGCACTGGTCATAACAAACACCCTCTTCCAACAACACAAGAGAAGACTCTATACATGGACATCATCAGATGGTCAACACCAAAATCAGATTGATTATATTCTTTGCAGCCAAAGATGGAGAAGCTCTATACAGTCAGCAAAAACAAGACCAGGAGCTGACTGTGGCTCAGACCATGAACTCCTTATTGCCAAATTCAGACTGAAATTGAAGAAAGTAGGGAAAACCACTAGACCATTCAGGTATGACATAAATCAAATCCCTTATGATTATACAGTGGAAGTGAGAAATAGATTTAAGGGCCTAGATCTGATAGATAGAGTGTCTGATGAGCTATGGAATGAGGTTCATGACATTGTACAGGAGACAGGGACCAAGACCATCCCCATGGAAAAGAAATGCAAAAAAGCAAAATGGCTGTCTGGGGAGGCCTTACAAATAGCTGTGAAAAGAAGAGAAGCGAAAAGCAAAGGAGAAAAGGAAAGATATAAACATCTGAATGCAGAGTTCCAAAGAATAGCAAGGAGAGATAAGAAAGCCTTCCTCAGTGATCAATGCAAAGAAATAGAGGAAAATAACAGAATGGGAAAGACTAGAGATCTCTTCAAGAAAATCAGAGATACCAAAGGAACATTTCATGCAAAGATGGGCTCGATAAAGGACAGAAATGGTATGGACCTAACAGAAGCAGAAGATATTAAGAAGAGGTAGCAAGAATACACAGAAGAACTGTACAAAAAAGATCTTCACGACCCAGATGATCACGATGGTGTGATCACTGACCTAGAGCCAGACATCCTGGAATGTGAAGTCAAGTGGGCCTTAGAAAGCATCACTACGAACAAAGCTAGTGGAGGTGATGGAATTCCAGTTGAGCTATTTCAAATCCTGAAAGATGATGCTGTGAAAGTGCTGCACTCAATATGCCAGCAAATTTGGAAAACTCAGCAGTGGCCACAGGACTGGAAAAGGTCAGTTTTCATCCCAATCCCAAAGAAAGGCAATGCCAAAGAATGCTCAAACTACCACACAATTGCACTCATCTCACACACTAGTAAAGTAATGCTCAAAATTCTCCAAGCCAGGCTTCAGCAATACGTGAACCGTGAACTTCCTGATATTCAAGCTGGTTTCAGGAAAGGCAGAGGAACCAGAGATCAAATTGCCAACATCCGCTGGATCATGGAAAAAGCAAGAGAGTTCCAGAAAAACATCTATTTCTGCTTTATTGACTATGCCAAAGCCTTTGACTGTGTGGATCACAATAAACTGTGGAAAATTCTGAAAGAGATGGGAATACCAGACCACCTGACCTGCCTCTTGAGAAACCTGTATGCAGGTCAGGAAGCAACAGTTAGAACTGGACATGGAACAACAGACTGGTTCCAAATAGGAAAAGGAGTATGTCAAGGCTGTATATTATCACCCTGCTTATTTAACTTCTATGCAGAGTACATCATAAGAAACGCTGAACTGGAAGAAACACAAGCTGGAATCAAGATTGCCAGGAGAAATATCAATAACCTCAGATATGCAGATGACACCACCCTTATGGGAGAAAGTGAAGAGGAACTAAAAAGCCTCTTGATGAAGGTGAAAGTGGAGAGTGAAAAAGTTGGCTTAAAGCTCAACATTCAGAAAACAAAGATCATGACATCCGGTCCCATCACTTCATGGGAAATAGGTGGGGAAACAGTGGAAACAGTGTCAGACTTTAGTTTTGGGGGGCTCCAAAAATCACTGCAGATGGTGATTGCAGCCATGAAATTAAAAGACACTTACTCCTTGGAAGGAAAGTTATGACCAACCTAGATAGCATATTCAAAAGCAGAGACATTACTTTGCCAACAAAGGTTCGTCTAGTCAAGGCTATGGTTTTTCCTGTGGTCATGTATGGATGTGAGAGTTGGACTGTGAAGAAGGCTGAGCGCCAAAGAATTGATGCTTTTGGACTGTGGTGTTGGAGAAGACTCTTGAGAGTCCCTTGGACTGCAAGGAGATCCAACCAGTCCATTCTAAAGGAGATCAGCCCTGGGATTTCTTTGGAAGGAATGATGCTGAAGCTGAAACTCCAGTACTTTGGCCACCTCATGCGAAGAGTTGACTCATTGGCAAAGACTCTGATGCTGGGAGGGATTGGGGGCAGGAGGAGAAGGGGACGACATAGGATGAGATGGCTGGATGGCATCACTGACTCGATGGACATGAGTCTGAGTGAACTCCAGGAGTTGGTGATGGACAGGGAGGCCTGGCGTGCTGCGATTCATGGGGTCGCAAAGAGTCGGACACGACTGAGCAACTGATCTGATCTGAAAGGCAATGAAAAGTTAATGAAGGATTTTAAGCAAGAGTCCATGATCAAGTTTGACCGTTCAAACATCTCAAGGTTAGAGTATAGGACATAGAAGGGAAGCCCAAGTACAAGGCAGTGCTGTAATTCAGCCGAGAAAGACAGGCCAGGTAGAAGAGAAAGACGTGGAGAGAAGTGAATGGATTCAAGAAACATCTATGAGATGGGAGGAAGACAAAAGGTAATCAATAAGTAAAGAAAGAAGGAGATGGGGGATTTAAAGGTAAACTCCTCAAATTTCTGAATTGGGCAGTGAGTGAATGGTGGTGTTATTTCTTGAGATAGTAAATTCTGATCTGGAAAAAAAGAGAGAAAAGTAGGGAGGGTGTGTAGAGAGAAAGAAAGCAAGGGGGTTTAGGAGAAAAGTTGATCTGTTCTTTGGCAAGTTAAATTTATGGCATCAGAGAGACATCTAAGCATCCAAACAGAGATGTATAAAAGGCAATTGGGTGTATAGCTATGAACTTAGGAGGAGAGTTTACACTAGTGTTGTAGCTTTTGGTGCTAACAGCTTGTAGCTGCTACCTAAAACTGAGGGGAGAAGACATTGTTCACTCAGTTTGAGTGAAGAAGATCAGATAACCAAGAGAAGATTTCTTGGGACTAGAGATATTTAAGGAATAAGTAGAAAGGGAAACACTGTAAAGACATGTAAGAAGAAGCAGTCAGAGAGGTAAGAAGAATCAGATGATTGTAGAGGACAGAATTTTTGAAAACAGAGAGCCAAACAACTATTGGAAAATATCCCTGAGATGTAAGACTTTGGAAATTTGGGCCAGAGAAGTTTGTGGCCTGAAAGCCCCAAGATAAGGTATACCTTTAGGGATAATGTAACAGCAAAAGTTTGGTTATGAACAAGGAGGGTGTGGTTGCTTGGGCCTTGACTGAAAGGTGTTAACAGTATGGAATTAAGGAAAGGGATGTATCTGTGTATAGTAAGAGGCCTGAGCTTATCTAGATGTGGATTGAAGACAGCAGTTGAGAAAAAAAAATAGAAAAAAGGAGCAAACTCCTAGCAAGTGGTAGAGAAGCACATTTCTCCCAGCATGAGTGTTGCTAGTGGGTTTGTAGGTTTGGAGACAGAATCATGGGAATGTTATCCTCATATTTCTTTTCCTATGAAATGGGAAGCAAGGTTATCAACTGAGAATGAACAAAGGAAACAGAGAGCTGGAGGCTGGAAGGGACAGGGCCAGGTGGGACACGTTCTTTGGAAAATGTGGATGAGAAGTAGAATTTCTGGGTGGCGTCAGGAGCCCTGTTGAGATTGGTGCTCAGAGCTGTGTGGCGACAGTGGTTGCTGCACAGTGACACTTTCTCTGGCAGAGCTCAGTAGCCCAGACCGCTGGCTACAATGTCAGCAGTGGGGCAGCTGGGGTCCCCGAGTGTTGGGGTTTCACCAAGGGAATATAGCAGAAGGAGACTGGAGCTGGGAGCATGGGGAATCTAAGAGAAAGAGTGACTGAAATGTTGAGGTCTGGAATCTAAGAGGTCCCTATTAATAATATTACAATTTTAAAACTATTATTATTATTATCACTTACACAAGGCTTCATAAGTGCCAGGCAATGTTCTAACTACTTTACATAAACAATTCACAACAAAATGACACCAGTACCAGTATTTTTTTCCCATTTTACAGATGAAGAACCTAAAGCACAGAAAAGTTAATTAACTTGCCCAAAGTCACACAATTAATAACTGAAGAGTTAAGACTTGAACCCAGACGGCTGGTTGTAGAGTCCATGTTTATAACTATATGCCATCTGTCTTCATCCCCTGTCTCTCAGCATCTTTTTCTCTGACATCTGTGGACAAACATTCTTTTCTACTCTAAGGAAAAAACAAATGAGCCAAATAGTGCTACATTATGGTAGGTATAAGGGCAGACCTAGCTCGGAAATAGGAAGCAGAGTTGGGAAGTTCTCAACTCCATTTTTCTTTATCTAAAATACCTATGTTAGACAACTTGGTGTTCTATCCCAGAAGGACTGGGAGACACCTCTTTAAAGACTGGCTTATATGACAATTTCAGCTTCACCCCACCCTTGCCACCATCGTCATCCCCACCCACACATATGGACAGTGCTGGTTGTGTGTCTATCAATCCCTAAAGTCAGCCAGATGGTGAGAAAGGATCATCGTCCCTCCACTTCCCTCCTCCTGCTTTCCTGACATTGTATATCCTTGATGGAGATTTACTTCTTTGCATGCAGCTAAAGACTCTTAAGAGTCCCTTGGACAGCAAGGAGAGCAAACCAGTTAATCTTAAATGAAATAAACTCTGAATACTATTTGGAAGGACTGATGTTGAAGCAGAAGCTCCAATACTTTGGCCACCTGATGTGAACAGCTGGTTCATTGGAAAACACCGTGATGCTGGGAAAGATTGAAGACAGAAGGAGAAGAGAGCAACAGAGGATGAAATGCTTGGATGGCATCACCAATTCAATCGACATGAACTTGGGCAAATTCCAGGAGATGGTGAGGGACAGGGAAGCCTGGCATGCTGCAGTCCATGGGGTCAAAAAGAGTTGGACATGACTTGGCAACTGGACAACAACAAAGTGCACATACTCTGTGGGAGTCTAACTACCCACTCGTTATCATCTCATCGTGAAAGCTTTTCCTGAACTCAATTTTTAGCTAGAAAGACTTACAGAAAACAAGGTCAGTCAGTCAGTTCAGTCACTCAGTCGTGTCCAACTCTTTGCGACCCCGTGAATCGCAGCACGCCAGGCCTCCCTGTCCATCACCAACTCCCAGAGTTCACTCAAACTCATGCCCATCGAGTCGGTGATGCCATCCAGCCATCTCATCCTCTGTCGTCCCCTTCTCCTCCTGCCCCCAATCCCTCCCAGCATCAGAGTCTTTTCCAATGACTCAACTCTTCGCATGAGGTGGCCAAAGTACTGGAGTTTCAGCTTCAGCATCATTCCCTCCAAAGAAATCCCAGGGCTGATCTCCTTTAGAATGGACTGGTTGGATCTCCTTGCAGTCCAAGGGACTCTCAAGAGTCTTCTCCAACACCACAGTTCAAAAGCATCAATTCTTCGGCGCTCAGCCTTCTTCACAGTCCAACTCTCACATCCATACGTGACCACAGGAAAAACCATAGCCTTGACTAGATGGACCTTTGTTGGCAAAGTAATGTCTCTGTTTTTGAATATGCTATCTAGGTTGGTCATAACTTTCCTTCCAAGGAGTAAGCGTCCTTTAATTTCATGGCTGCAATCACCATGTGCAGTGATTTTGGAGCCCCCAAAAAATAAAGTCTGACATTGTTTCCACTGTTTCCCCATCTATTTCCCATGAAGTGATGGGACCAGATGCCATGATCTTCGTTTTCTGAATGTTGAACTTTAAGCCAACTTTTTCACTCTCCTCTTTCACTTTCATCAAGAGGCTCTTTAGTTCCTCTTCACTTTCTGCCATAAGGGTGGTGTCATCTGCATATCTGAGGTTACTGATATTTCTCCTGGAAGTCTTGATTCCAGCTTGTGCTTCTTCCACCCCAGCGTTTCTCAGGATGTACTCTGCATATACATTAAATAAGCAGGGTGTCAATATACAGCCTTGAGGACTCCTTTTCCTATTTGGAACCAGTCTGTTGTTCCATGTCCAGTTCTAACTGTTGCTTCCTGACCTGCATACAGGTTTCTCAAGAGGCAGGTCAGGTGGTCTGGTATTCCCATCTCTTTCAGAATTTCCCACAGTTTATTGTGATCCACACAGTCAAAGGCTTTGGCATAGTCAATAAAGCAGAAATAGATGGTTTTTTTGGAACTCTCTTGGCTTTTTCGATGATCCAGCAGATATTGGCAATTTGATCTCTGGTTCCTCTGCCTTTTCTAAAACCACCTTAGGATAAAAAAAAAAAAAAAAAGAAGAGTGTAGAATGGACAAAACACTGCATACTTAAAATTTTGTCTTGCAGCTGATGGTGACCATCAGCTTAGTTATATTCACACAACAATTGGATTAAAATTTTCAGAACAACACTGAGATTTCATCTGGACTGTGATTCACTCCTAAGTTAGAAGATATATTTTCAGTGTCTTTATGGGATCTTGCTCCGTTTTTGTTTTTAAGTACAGATATTGCGTGTACAGCATTTTCATAAAGTATGGCTTCTTTGAGATCTTTTAAAAGACTCCATATGTATAGAAATATCTCATTAGTGGCAAAGACAAAGCAAGTTTTTTCCTGCTTTGTTTGATCTAACAATGGAGGACTCATCACACACTAGTGCCTCCCATGCTTACAATAGTCTGTAAGTTGGGCATTTTGTTATCATTCTTTAAACATTTTGCACCTCCTAGCATTTGTCCAGGTGCTTAGATTTCCTTCCAGAGTCACAAAATACAATATGGGTTGAACATCTGGCTCATAAAAGTTATCTGAAGGCAAAGCAGAATGCCTCTCTAGTCAAAGAATGAGATAGGAAAAAAGCTATACTGGAGGACTCCTACCAGATAAAGCTTTCAGGCTCATCTTGTTAATTGAAAACTGCAAAGTTATTGTCATTCCCGGCTACTTAGCTACCTGGTATTGTTGTCAGAAGGATTCACAAACCCAGCATTCACCCAGAGAAAAAAGGTGCAAACAACCCCATGCCCCAAGCATGAAGTCCGGAGAGGTATAACAAGTATTTCATGCTAACTGTACAGCTGGGTTTCCCTGAAGTTGCTATTGACACAGAAACCATCTAAAAAATGAAAGTGCTTCATGGCAAATATATATATATATATATATATATATACACATATGTATATACACATATATATACACAAAGCTCAGGAAGCAAGAAGGGATACATTGAAGCCTCTCATATGGAAGAATAATGAAAAAACTGTATTTGATCAATCCTTTATGACCTGTTGGAGTTGAGGGTAAGATATAATAAAAAGCTTTTTATTCACTTCACATTACATGTTGGGACAATGGATTTGGCTTAGCCATTCTATATGCAGCCATCATACAATCTTTGAGGGCAGGAATCTTTTCTGTCTTAACCAACACTGGGTCTCTTCTACCTGGTCTGAGGCCTTGCATCCAAAGGGCCCTAGATAATTTGTTGAATGCTTTAAAGTCTGAATTACTGAGCTTAAATCATTCTACAAATTGCCTATGAAACGGTTGTCAAAAACACATATTTGAAGTATGTTATTACTAAAATTTGACCTCTAAACAGATGGCTTATGAAATGGATTTTGTTTTCCTCAGCTTTGTCTATGTTTTTTGATGGACATACCCAATTTACTTAACAGATCTTCTTTCAACAGGAAAGAAACAAAAAGATCTTTTGCCTTAGGTAAGGCCTTCCAGAAGGATGTATTGCTTCCAGGATTATTTAGTAAGTCTCTGCTCTGTGAGGTTCAAATCCTGGACATCCAATTTAGCCAGAAAAGAAAAACTATTGTCTCAATAATTAAAAGGGCAAAAAACTAAAGCCAGGCCCCTACTGCCCAATAAACTTCCAAATTGTGTGACAAACAGATATCGAACAAGCACAGAGCCTAAGAGAAATTCAATAGCATCCACCTCCCGAACAAGCTGATTTTGGGGAGGACAATTATTAAAGGACCAACACCTACCTGTCTCATTTACTGCGGTCAAGTCCAAAGGCACCTCTAAGACACCCTGGCACTTTCTCAGCGGTTTTTCCATAGCCTTTATCCTGCCCTCTGAAATTGTCAGAAGCACTAACAGTCACAGTTGTCTCTTACTTTAGCTACTTCACAAAGACTCCACAAAGCACAGATTTCTGGTTCCTTCTCCTCTCCTTCCCTCCCTCCCTTCTTTCCTCTCTGTTATTTTGATGGTTCAAACTACGTAGGAAGCAGAAGGAATATGCAAAAAGAAACAGATAACTTGAAGAGAGTTTAAGAAGGGGTTATGAACAAGAGTAGAAAAGCACAAGCAATAATGTGCCACTGTCACCCACGCTAGCATCCACAGGAGTCACCGTCCCTCGGCCTGAAGGGCCAGAAGAGCAAGGAATTAACGAGACAAGGTGGGCTGTGTGGAGAGGACCTCCTGACAGGACTTTGGATGTTCCTTCCATTTTCAAGGACCCCACCAGGACAGAACTAGCAGAATAAACACCTGCTTCCTCCCGCCCCCTTCTGTATTTCCCATTGACCTAAACCAACTACAAGTCAGAGGCAAAGGAACCTGCTAACCTGTTCAGAGCAGGTCAGACTCCTGAAACATAGACCAGGGCAGAGAGGGACAGAGAGTGGATCTGAAGGGGTAAACAGAAGACACCAGCCCAGCCCCCACACTTAGCTGCTAGCTTAATGACATAATTAAGATGTCTTTGAACCCAATTTTCCCCTCCCTTAATTAGATTTCAAGGAATCTTTTTTCTTCTGTCTGCTGACTATATGGCCTATTTTATTTTAATTTCAAAGACTTTGTGTACTTCCCAAACTACATGATTATTTCAAAAGTCACAAACCAAAATGATCATTTAGAAAACCAGTCTGGTATTTAGTATCAGCAGACAATGATGGATATTCAAACATTCACTACTAGGATTTTAAATATCTAGGGCTTACTTTAACACACACACACGTACTTTTCCTGGCACCTACAGTAAAAGAGTAAAAACTAAAATCCCCAAGTCAGAAGCTACACTAAAATGCTAGTTCTTTAAAGTTAACCACATAATCAATTTCATGGTAAAATTCATCCAGAGGGGCTTATATTCTTTATGGAATGGGGGCTTGAATCTGGCTTGATACCTGAAATTCAAACTTGGAAACCATCAAGAGCATTTTACTTGCAAAGATTTTACGTTGGCCACCTCTCTTCCTGTTCCAACACCATAACACAGCAGAGATTCCCCTCCACCTCATTTCCCCCTCATATGACCATAATAAAATTCCCCCCAGTTTGGGTTTCCTAGGAGAACCATCAGTTGATAATATCCAGCCAGAGAATCATAAGAACTGGTTTTAAACACAGAATTACTTCAAGTCTCACATGGGTCATTTTTCAAGCATGCATCAGTTTCAATGAGTGGATTTTCAATCAAAACACCATGCCCCTCAGGCTGGCTATTTTGGATACCATATTTTCCAAGTGGAAAAGTAATTGCGGCAAATCAAACCACCTGGCCAGGCACACCTCTCCAGCACTCCACATCCAAAGCAGTCCACTGCCATGATTGAAGGCAGATGTCCGTGGATGCCTCCAGACGAGTGAACGTAAATACACACAGACACTTGAAGAGCAGACGTTTGACATTATCTCTTAATTTGTTCCACATATCTGGACTCCAACCAGAGTTTCTCAGAAGTAATTTAAGAACTATTGAGTCCACCATAATGCCAGAAAAGAGGAGTTGCTGGCTCTTAACACAGATATACATACATCTGTGTTACTGCAGACTCTAGTTATATTGTACTGAGAGTTAAAGCTACATTAGATATCTGCATGTTGGATCAAGAATACTTTTATGATAATAATTTAAGTGTCTTCTATGATTATGCTTTGTTGTTGTTAAATCCTGTATGCTGTGTTAAATATTCTTTGACAGCTACTCTTGCTCTATAAGTCATGCAATATAAACAATGCAATTTTGTCTATAAGACTATAAGACAACTTATAGTCTTGCTCTATAAGTCATGCTCTATAAACAATGCAATTTTGACCTGCTAGTACACCAGCTTAATTCTCAAGATCTCTTTTTCTTTGCCTGTTCATTTGATCCTTTTATTCAGCAATCAGAAAAGAAGCATTTTTTAAGTCCCATCATGTGTAGCACGATAGGGTGAAAAGAAAATGAACCTTGGAGAGTGTCCCTTACAGGGACCCTTTGGTCCAGAGAAACAGACAGTCTTCAAGACCCTCACACAGAGGGAGCTGGAGAAATAAATACCCAATCTCACTCCCTTCCCTCTCTTCCTCTACTTGACTTGAATCTCATTTTCTCCACTTATTAGTTATGTGGTCTAGGGTAAATTTATTAGCCTCTCTTAACCCTGAATGTTTTTCTTCAAATTTGGGATGATAATAAAAACTTAATCCACTGGGCTGCTGTAATGACTAAATAAAAATGTAAATCCCTTAGGATATTACCTATAATACTTATTAAATAAACAATAGCTCCCATCGCTTTCCGCTTTCTTCTCCACTTCACTGAGCCAGATGAAAGCAGCATTTACAAACAAGCTGGGAATCACAGAATTTTATCCTTCAAAGGGATCCTAGACGTCACATCTCCTCCTTCCGAACAGGAGCGTTCTCCATCTTCCCACCTTTGCTTCTAATATGCAGAACTCATTTTTAAAATGAAGTCACTCATGTTGCCATTATATAGCTTGAATTGTTAAAGTTATTCCTCATTTGAGCAGAGATCTATCTTTAGCAAATGTCTATGCCTTGGCTACCCCACATCCAAGGTCAGGGGCAGAAGCCGGGAGGACCCCATGCCCGAAGGGCGGCGGCCAAGAGGAGTTACCCCACGTCCGAGGTCAGGGGCAGCGGCCCAGAGTGCCAGGCTGCTACGGCGCAAGAACAGCCGAGAAGAGCTATCCAAGTCCAAGGTTAGGGGCGGCAGCTGAGAGGAGATACCCCGGGAACGAGGTCAGGGGCGGCGGCCAGGAGGAGCTACCCCACACCCCCACGCTGGAGGCCAGGGGCGGCAGCCGGGAGGAGCTACCCTATGCCTGAGGCCAGGGGAGGCGGCCGGAAGGACCAACCCCACGTCCAAGGAGCAGAGGCTGCATGGGCACAGGAGGGCCTAGAGGAGCTATTCCACGTTGAAGGTCAGGAATGGCCGCGGTGAGAAGATACCCCTCGTCCAAGGTAAGGAGCAGCGGCTGCGCTTTGCTGGAGCAGCCATGAAGAGATACCCCACGCCCAAGGTAAGAGAAACCCAAGTAAGATGGTACGTGTTGCAATAGGGCATCAGAGGGCAGACACACTGAAAACATACTCACAGAAAACTAGTCAATCTAATCACACTAGGACCACAGCCTTGTCTAACTCAATGAAACTAAGCCATGCCCATGGGGTAAACCAAGACAGGTGGGTCATGGTGGAGAGATCTGACAGAATGTGGTCCACTGAAAAGGGAAAGGCAAACCACTTCAGTATTCTTGCCTTAAGAACCCCATGAACAGTATGAAAAGGCAAAATGATAGGATCCTGAAAGAGGAACTCCCCAGGTCAGTAGGGGCCCAATATGCTACTGGAGATCAGTGGAGAAATAACTCCAGAAAGAATGAAGGGATGGAGCCAAAGCAAAAACAATACCCAGCTGTGGACGTGACTGGTGATAGAAGCAAGGTCCAATGCTGTAAAGAGCAATATTGCATAGGAACCTGGAATGTCAGGTCCATGAATCAAGGCAAATTGGAAGAGGTCAAACAAGAGATGACAAGAGTGAATGTCGACATTCTAGGAATCAGCGAACTGAAATGGACTGGAATGGGTGAATTTAACTCAGATGACCATTATATCTACTACTGTGGGCAGGAATCCCTCAGAAGAAATAGAGTAGCCGTCATGGTCAACAAAAGAGTCCGAAATGCAGTACTTGGATGCAATCTCAAAAACGACAGAATGATCTCTGTTCATTTCCAAGGCAAACCATTTGATATGACAGTAATCCAAGTCTATGCCCCAACCAGTAATGCTGAAAAAGCTGAAGTTGAATGGTTCTATGAAGACCTACAAGACCTTTTAGAACTAACACCCAAAAAAGATGTCCTTTTCATTATAGGGGACTGGAATGCAAAAGTAGGAAGTCAAGAAACACCTGGAGTAACAGGCAAATTTGGCCTTGGAATACAGAATGAAGCAGGGCAAAGACTAATAGAGTTTTGCCAAAAAAATGCACTGGTCATAGCAAACACCCTCTTCCAACAATACAAGAGAAGACTCTACACATGGACATCACCAGATGGTCAACACCGAAATCAGATTGATTATATTCTTTGCAGCCAAAGATGGAGAAGCTCTATACAGTCAACAAAAACAAGACCAGGAGCTGACTGTGGCTCAGATCATGAACTCCTTATTGCCAAATTCAGACTTAAATTGAAGAAAGTAGGGAAAACCACTAGACCATTCAGGTATGACCTAAATCAAATCCCTTATGATTATACAGTGGAAGTGAGAAATAGATTTAAGGGCCTAGATCTGATAGATAGAGTGCCTGATGAGCTATGGAATGAGGTTCGTGACATTGTACAGGAGACAGGGATCAAGACCATCCCCATGGAAAAGAAATGCAAAAAAGCAAAATGGCTGTCTGGGGAGGCCTTACACTGTGAAAAGAAGAGAAGCAAAAAGCAAAGGAGAAAAGGAAAGATATAAGCATCTGAATGCACAGTTCCAAAGACTAGCAAGAAGAGATAAGAAAGCCTTCCTCAGTGATCAATGCAAAGAAATAGAGGAAAACAACAGAATGGGAAAGACTTCAAGAAAATTAGAGATACCAAGGGAACATTTCATGCAAAGATGGGCTCGATAAAGGACAGAAATGGTATGGACCTAACAGAAGCAGAAGATATTAAGAAGAGGTAGCAAGAATACACAGAAGAACTGTACAAAAAAGATCTTCACGACCCAGATGATCACGATGGTGTGATCACTGACCTAGAGCCAGACATCCTGGAATGTGAAGTCAAGTGGGCCTTAGAAAGCATCACTACGAACAAAGCTAGTGGAAGTGATGGAATTCCAGTTGAGCTATTTCAAATCCTGAAAGATGATGCTGTGAAAGTGCTGCACTCAATATGCCAGCAAATTTGGAAAACTCAGCAGTGGCCACAGGACTGGAAAAGGTCAGTTTTCATCCCAATCCCAAAGAAAGGCAATGCCAAAGAATGCTCAAACTACCACACAATTGCACTCATCTCACACACTAGTAAAGTAATGCTCAAAATTCTCCAAGCCAGGCTTCAGCAATACGTGAACCGTGAACTTCCTGATATTCAAGCTGGTTTCAGAAAAGGCAGAGGAACCAGAGATCAAATTGCCAACATCCGCTGGATCATGGAAAAAGCAAGAGAGTTCCAGAAAAACATCTATTTCTGCTTTATTGACTATGCCAAAGCCTTTGACTGTGTGGATCACAATAAACTGTGGAAAATTCTGAAAGAGATGGGAATACCAGACCACCTGACCTGCCTCTTGAGAAACCTGTATGCAGGTCAGGAAGCAACAGTTAGAACTGGACATGGAACAACAGACTGGTTCCAAATAGGAAAAGGAGTATGTCAAGGCTGTATATTATCACCCTGCTTATTTAACTTCTATGCAGAGTACATCATGAGAAACGCTGGACTGGAACACAAGCTGGAATCAAGATTGCCGGGAGAAATATCAATAACCTCAGATATGCAGATGACACCACCCTTATGGGAGAAAGTGAAGAGGAACTAAAAAGCCTCTTGATGAAGGTGAAAGTGGAGAGTGAAAAAGTTGGCTTAAAGCTCAACATTCAGAAAACAAAGATCATGGCATCTGGTCCCATCACTTCATGGGAAACAGGTGGGGAAACAGTGGAAACAGTGTCAGACTTTAGTTTTGGGGGGCTCCAAAATCACTGCAGATGGTGACTGCAGCCATGAAATTAAAAGACACTTACTCCTTGGAAGGCAAGTTATGACCAACCTAGATAGCATATACAAAAGCAGAGACATTACTTTGCCAACAAAGGTCTGGCTAGTCAAGGCTATGGTTTTTCCTTTGGTCATGTATGGATGTGAGAGTTGGACTGTGAAGAAGGCTGAGCGCCAAAGAATTGATGCTTTTGAACTGTGGTGTTGGAAAAGACTCTTGAGAGTCCCTTGGACTGCAAGGAGATCCAATCAGTCCATTCTGAAGGAGATCAGCCCTGGGATTTCTTTGGAAGGAATGATGCTGAAGCTGAAACTCCAGTACTTTGGCTACCTCATGCGAAGAGTTGACTCATTGGCAAAGACTCTGATGCTGGGAGGGATTGGGGGCAGGAGGAGAAGGGGACGACAGAGGATGAGATGGCTGGATGGCATCACTGACTCGATGGACATGAGTCTGAGTGAACTCCGGGAGTTGGTGATGGACAGGGAGGCCTGGTGCGCTGCGATTCATGGGGTCTCAAAGAGTCGGACACGACTGAGCGACTGAACTGAACTGAACTGATGCCTTGGCTACGTGTACAATGTCTAACTCTGCTATGGTATGGAGATCTTCCTGGGTTCAGAGTGAGAAGATGTGGAGTTTAGGCTTGATTTGGACACTGGATAGCTTTGTGACCTGGAATAAAATCAATTTCCCTGAACCTCAATTACACTAAGAATTGAGGACAATAACAACGGCCCGATCTCCTTCCAAGAGTTCTGATGGACACTCCCTGGAAGTTCCATCACACTCCTCCTCACTGGCCACCCTTTAACGTTTTGCCATATGACAGCACCCTCTCTTCTTTTAGTGGTTTTTCACTTGAAAGATTTAAAGGACATGGAATATGAACGGATTGAAGCAAAATGCCAAAGTAATAATAGTGAGCAAGGGCCTTCCAGACAATGTGCAGCATTGGAAAAGGCTGTGAATATGAGAATAAGTACTCAGGACAAAGAGGAGATGGTTCCTGGAGTACTAAGGAAATAGCACGCCCTACTGAGAGTGTGGCTGATTTAAGGAAGGTATTGGCATCCAGCCAAGGAGTTTAAATGAGATACAATAGAAAAATAAGGAGATTTTGAACAGTTGGAAGCCCAAGAAGGAGCATAATAAAAGTGTCATTTAAGAAGAAGAAGCTAGCCCAAGAATGCAGTGTAGATGGGAAATGTGAACACTTAGCCTTAGAGATGCTAAATATATATTGTGCATGTGCGAGCTGTTAAGAGCCTGCACTGAGATAGTGGTCATGAGATAAGGGGATAAATACACACCAGAGACAGGCTGAGGGCACATTTGATAGGATGTGAGAACTTCCTAGATGGAGAAGAAAGCAAGAGGAGAGGTGAAAGTCAACTCCACATACTTGGGGGAATGCCAGGACACAACCAGCAGCAGAGCTGTGAGAGGAAGATCTGTGTGGAGTCCAGACCAGAGATACCAGCCTAAGGGTCGTCTGTGTGCTGGTAATAGACAACACGGAGGTGCGCTCTCCAAGGAGGCACAGACACATGGGAGCAGATGGCTGAGTCCGGCTCCTCTGCTATCACCAACTTGGTTTATTTTGGTTTGTCATCTTTGAGTCATAGGACTTTTCTTGTAACGCCATCATTTTACTGATATAGTTTATGAGTCTATATGCTATTATAGTTGTTGCTGTTCAGTCACTAAGTTGTGTCTGACTCTTTGTGACCCCATGAACTGCAGCACTTCAGGTTCCCCTGTCCTTCAGTATCTCCCAGAGTTTGCTCAAACTCATATCTGTTGAGTCAGTGATATCATCCAACCATCTCATCCTCTGTCGCCCCCTTCTCCTCTTGCCCTCAATCTTTCCCAGCATCAGGGTCTTTGCCAACGAGTCGGCTCTTTGCATCAGGTGGCCAAAGTATTGGATCTTCAGCATCAGTCCTTCCAATGAATATCCAGAGTTGATTTCCTTTAGGATTGACTGGTTTGATCTCCTGGCTGTCAAGGGGACTCTCAAGAGTCTTCTCCAGCACCACAATTCGAAAGCATCATTTCTTCAGCACTCAACCTTCTTTATGGTGTAACTCTCACATCCATGCATAACAACATAATGTATGAACATCTTGTCCTCCCTGTCAGACTATAAACTCTTTGAGAGCAGGGATCACTTCTAACTTTTCTTTGTTATCTTCCACTGTGTGTGGAAAAATACTTACACACAGTAGGTGCTAATTAACCCTTGGAATAAGTGAAAGAGATATGTATGACTGTGATCCAGGAGCTTGAATTGACTACCTGCTTGATAAGATCTTTTACTAAGAGTGCAAATCAGGTGAGACTGCTGGTTGGAAACCTGCCACCTCTACTCCAGGCATACATATGAAAAGAATACTTAAAAGAGGACTTCTTTGGTGGTGGTCCATTGGTTAAGATTCTACCTGCCAATGCAGGGGACACAGGTTTGATCTCTGGTCTGGGAAGCTTCCACATGTCTCAGAACATCTAAGGCCATGTACCACAATTATTGAACCTGTGCTCTAGAGCCCAGGAACTACAACTACTTGAGCTCACATTCTAGAGCCTGTGAGCTGCAGCTACTAAAGCCTGCATGCCATAGAAGCCTGTGATTGCTACAAGAAAAGCCACCACAATGAGAAGCCTGCACACCACAGTGAAGAGTAGCCTCTACTCATTGCAGCCAGAGAAAGCCCTCATGCAGCAACGAAGACCCAGTGCAACCAAAAATAAATAAAAGTTAAATTAAAAAACGAATATTTCAAGAACATGGCTCAAACCACAACCAAAAATTTTCTTGAATATGGAATGAAACTAATTCAAAGCCAGGAGCTGGGAGCCAAGCAATCCACATACAAGCAGCCACAGGCAACGGAGGGTCACCTTCTGCCCCACCATGGGGCTAAAAGGGTCCAGTGTCAGGAAGATGAGCCAAGGCTCTTGTATGTACCACAAGATAACAAGCTACCCCAAAACTTAATGGTGTAAAACAACAGCCATTTATTCTGTGCATGGATTCTGTGCATTGGGAATTCAGAAAGGGCAAAGGAGAGACAGCTCTTCCTTGCTCCACAGTATCTGGGGCCTCAGCTGGGCCAGCTCACTAGACAGGGAGTGACTTGAATGGCAGGTGGCTGGAGCAGCTGGGGCTGGAGAATTCATTTCTAAGGTGGCTTCCTGACTCCCGTGTCTGGAGCCTGAGTTGGGATAATGGAAGAACAGGCTCAGCCAAGACTGTAAATCTCCCTAGAAAGCAGGGAAATGTAGAAAGAAATGAGAAAGATGTAGAGAATAACAAGTGCTAGTAAGAATGTAGGAAAACAGAACATGGCACTGGTTCATCAGTGTAAATTAGTCTAATCCCTTGGAATTTGGGCTTCTTTGGTGGCTCAGATGGTAATGGCACTCCACTCCAGTACTCTTGCCTGGAAAATCCCATGGACGGAGGAGCTTGGTGGGCTGCAGTCCATGGGGTCGCTGAGGGTCAGACATGACTGAGCGACTTCACTTTGACTTTTCGCTTTCATGCATTGGAGAAGGAAATGGCAACCCACTCCAATATTCTTACCTGGAGAATCCCAGGGACGGGGGAGCCTGGTGGGCTGCCGTCTATGGGGTCGCACAGAGTTGGACACAACTGAAGCGACTTAGCAGCAGCAGATGGTAAAGAATCAGTCTGCAATGTGAGACACCCAAGTTCCATCCCTGGGTCAGGAAGATCCCCTGGAGAAGGGAGTGGCTACACACTCCACTATTCTTGCCTGGTTAATTCTATGAATAGAGGAGCCTGGTGGGCAACAGTCCATGGGGTTGCAAAGAGTGGGACACAACTCAGCAAGTAACACAGAGCAATTGAAAATTCACATTCCTTGTAACCTAGCAATCCCATTTCTAGGTAACAGTCTTAGAAATTTTCTTTCATTTAAAATGATATTTCTCATATTAATCAGATTACAGCATAACAACCACAGGATTTCAATGGCATTCAAGAAGAAACATTTCTGGAACTGGTGAATCTGCAGGTTAGTTGACTGGTAGCTGAACTAGGTTGTTCTATTTGCATTAGCTGCGGGTGGTACCCCCCATCCAGGGGCCAGTTGTTATAGGCTGGACTTAGCCAGACAGCCCAGTTCTGACCTACATGGACCTTTCTGTTGGGTCAAGTGAGTAACCAAGGCATGCTCTTTTCACAGCAATGGCAGAGACCCAAAAGCACAACTCAATCACATAGGTACCTCCCAAGCCTCTGGTCACTTGTGCCTGCTAACATTCCACTGGCCATTGCAAGTCACATGGCCAAACAGAAAATATACTCTGGGGGAGTAACTGCAAAGTCACCTGACAGAGGATGTGATTACTGGGATCAGAAAAGAATAGTCTATTAATGCAATCTGTGACATTTGCTGCAGAGGTGTTTGTAATAAGACAAAGAGAACCTAAACATTCTTCAGAAAAGGGAATGGGTAAATAGAGTGTGTGTTTCCATCCATCAGAGGACTATGCAGCAATGAAAATGAATAAACCAGAGCTACCTGTCTAAACATCAAAAATGAAATGTTGGTTTTTTAAAAATTGCAGAATAAAAATGTAAAGCATAAAACCATTTCTGACAGGTTTTCATATGCTCCAGGCTACAGTACATATTGTTTATAGATATGTACATATATAGTAAACTTGTAAAACAAGGATAAGAAAGATATACTTAAGCCTCAGGATAGTGATCTACTGGAGAAAAAGAGAGACTAAATGGACCATAGAAGGAGACAGTGGCCTTCTGCAGTATCTGTGATAATCTATTTTTAAGATAAAAGATATGAAGCAAATGTGGGGAAACACTAACATCCACTAACTCTGAATGCTGGGTGAGACAGATACTTCTCATATTAATCTGGAGATTTGGTGAGGAAGGGGTGCTTATGGTGGCTCAGACGGTAAAGAATCTTCCTGCAATGTGGGAGATCCAGGCTCAATCCCTGGGTTGGGAAAGACTCCCTGGGGAAGGGAATGGCTACTCACTTCAGTATTCTTGCCTGGAGAATTCTATGGACGGAAGAGCCTGGCGGGCTACAGTGCATGGGGTCACAAAGAGTCAGACATGACTAACATACTTTATCTTTGGTGAGGAAACGGTTATAAAGAACCAAGCAAATAATTTTTGGCCCTGGGACAGATTGTCCATTACAAAACACCAGGAGATGCCATCATCCTCTCTCTTCCTATCCCATTCCCTGCCCAGATTTGGAAACTCCCTCATGGCTCAGACAGTAAAGAATCTGCCTGTGATGCAGGAGACCCAGGTTTGTTCCCTGTGTGGGGAAGATCCCCTGGAGAAGGGAATGGCAACCCACTCCAGTATGCGTGCCTGGAGCAACCTATGAACAGAGGAGCCTGGAGGGCTACAGTCCATGGGGTCTCAAAGAGTCGGACACAACTGAGCAACTAACACATTCCAGATATGAATGCAAAACAAATTAGACCAAACAAGATGACCAAGAATGAGCAAATTCCATTCATCTTATTCTGGTCACTTGTGGGCTTTGATTTTAAATCCCAGACACACAAACCACTGCTTGTTTTTCTAACATGTTTGGTTGCTTCATGAGTCAGCAAATCAAGTTACTAGGACGCAGATTCAAGGTGCCTTTGTGGAGAAGAGGCAGCTTGGAAGGAGATATTTGCACTTACTTTTTTTTTTTTTTCTTTTTAGATTAAACATTTATCAGAACACCTCAGAGTCTCTTTCCACCCCTAGGGAAATGAAAAGGACTATTATGGAAAGAAAATGACACCCAAATTTTGTTAGCAAATATTAGGAAAATTCTAAATCGTGGCAAGGAAAAACTGCCATATGGCCTGAAAGTATACGGGAGTGTCAGTGTGGGGGAGGGGAGCTAGGATGACTGCAAAGCTCTTCACTTGAAATGTGAATAAAGCAAAAGCCAGAAAAAGAACATTGATTTTTAAGTAATATAAGGTTTGATACATTTTTCCCCCCAGCAGTTAAATTTACTGTCATTTTATTTTCACTGTGATATTTCACTCAAAAGATGTTGGTTTGGAATTGAAATGTACATGCATATGAAAAAGCATATAAAAATTGTACAAGTATAACATCACCTTTCTAGATGGGCTTTGCTCTTGATCCATGAATGGCTGTATTAGTATGTATTAACAGTAAACAGATGACATGTCTTTGAAATAGCCGCTTAATTGAAGAAAATGGGATTGTTGGATGCAAGGCCACGAAGGGGCTCGCCGGCATATTTTCCAGAGGCACTCAGCTTGAAATGAATGTCCTTGCCAATTTGCAACATTACATTCAACGTTAATCTGAATGGATTTTCAATGGAATAATTTTAGAGTTATTAGCTGTGATTTTGAAGTTGCTTACAGTGGTTATTAATAAAGGAAAAATCTCTCTTTCCCCCGTCTTCAGCTCCTTTAGAGTTATTGATTATGTGGTTCTACTTACCAAGTGCATCTTGAATTTGTCCACTTCTCTCCCTATCCACTGCCCCCACCCTCCCTCCCACTCTCATCCAAGCCACCCTCCTCTCTCAGAGGACAATCTGGTCTCCCCATTGCCACTCTAGCCTCCTTCTCTCTATTCGTTCTCCATACAATAGCAAAAGAAATCTTTCTAGAATATAAATCTTGTCATACAATTCACCAGGGTTTCCCTGGTGGCTCAGATGGTAAAGAATCCATGTGCAGTGTGGGAGACCTGGGTTCGATCCCTGGCTTGGGAAGATCCCTTGGAGGAGGACATGGCAACTCACTCCTATATTCATGCCTGGAGAATCCCATGGACAGAGGACCCGGGTGAGCTACAGTCCATGGGGTCACAAAGAGTCGGACACGACAGAGTGACCAAGCATACATGCAACTCAACAGTGAAAAAATCCTTCCTTTGCTTGTTTCCTATTTCCATTAAAATCCTGAATATGGAGAAAATCCCACCTCCTGAGCTGACTCGACTCTCCCCTCACCCAGCCCCATTCTCCTGCCGTGGCTGAGTTTCCATTCTCAATCCAACTAACAATACTTGCATAGAAGAGAGTTTTAAAGCTCTGCAAAGTCCATCATGCATGCCCCCATTTGAAGAAATGTCACAGATCCCTTTCCCCCAAGCTTCTGTCTGTCCAAGGTAACCACATGCAACCATTTCAGCTGATCCTCTGGGATTTTGCCCCCACATCTCTAAACACCATGATTTTAAGGCTACTTTTACTTGTGTTTTTAGCATATTCTATTGAGTTCTTACTGGGGAAGATGGGAATTTGTTTTCCTCCCCTCCCCTCCAGACCCTCCCTCAACACCACCCAGCCCATCGCTTGTCTTTCCAACATAGTTACCTCATCACTGTCATTGGATCAATACCCTGTGTGCACATTATTTGTGCTATGTAAACATATTTGCAGCTAAGCCATATAGTATCAAAGATTACTTCTTTTCCTGACTAACTTTTAATTTTCCTAGATAATTGTCTTTTTTTTCCCACTGGCTTGAACTTTCTTATCATTATGTCAACGCTCAGCTTCCCCTCAGGTGTGTGAAAATCTCCTCCATACTTGCAAACAAAGAAATGTATGTCTATCTAGTATCTGTGAACCTGCTATAAAGCACAGAAGTTCAGCTCAGTGCTCTGTGATGACCTAGATGGGTGGGAGGGGGGCCCAACAGGAGAAATATATGTATATATATATATCTGATTCACTGTCATACAGCACAAACTAACACAACATTGTAAAGCAATTATACTCCAATTTAAAAAAATTATACAGGCCCAGAAAAAAAAATTATCTTCTTCTCCTGCTCCATCTTCTACATCTGATGAGGAGCTGTCATGCTGGGGTGTCCCTTTTGTTTATCATTTTAGTGGAATCTCAGGAGCAACCAAAGTAAATGCATGTGTCACACTTGTCATCTTTACCCACACTTCCTGGCTTTCTCTCTCTCTCTCTCTCTTTTTTTGTTCTCTTTGGCTGCATCTCATGGCATGTGGGACCTTAGTTCTCTGACCAGGGCCCATACCCGCACTCCCTGCAGCGGAAGGTGAAGTCTTAACCACTGGACCACCAGGGACATGCCCCCTCGCTTTCTTTCAGATTCTCTTTCATGTGCCCCAGGGTCTTCACACAAGCTGTTTTCCTCAAATCTTCTCCCTGTTTTCTCTTTGCCTCATCTCTTCTCATGCTTTAGATTTGAATTTAGAAGTTACTTCTTCAGAGACATTCCCTGATTTCCCAACCCACTATCCTCATTATGCGCCATAATAATATTCAGTACTTTTCCTGCACAGCACTTCTCCGAAATGTGTTTTCTTCCCTCCACAACTTATATATGACCTTTTCCCTAATCAGACACATCCATTTACTCAAGGACAAGTAGAATTTTTATAAAAAGAGTGACAAGAGCAAGAAAAATTTAACGTTCAGTTTTTTTACTTCCAGTAGAGGCTTGTGAAAAGTAAAAGGGCACTTCGTGAGGACTGGGGTGGAGAGCAGAGGTGATGCTGTCACCTGAGAAGAGATGCTGGGGACCAAGTGAAGAAGAAATATGGGGTCAGCATCAGGGGATGGCTAAGTACCATTTTTGGCCAGCATCAGGGAGGGAGTAGCAACATATAGACGGGGGTGGTACAACAAATATTTGGCAACATGATACTGGTATCCAATAGTATATAAACTAATGCAAAAATAAAAAATTAAGAACAGATTCCCTTTTTCTGCCTCAGTTATCAAAACTAGAGTATAAAACTATTTACCGTGAAACGTAAGTTGTAGCAAAAGTCATTTGTTAAACCATTCTAACAATTCCCAAAGCATTTGTTGGGTTACAGCAACTGATGGCATGCATGTGTGTTTGCTGCAGCTGTCGCTAAGGAAGCTTTTCTGTGCTCCCCATGCCACTTCCCCAGGGCCCCTCTCTGATTTCAACTGCAGCTGAGCTAGTTGTTTCCCATGCACACTGTCAGCATCCCAACACAAGAGCCTGTTAATCTCTCCACTTTTCTGCCTCGGGGCTCTCCCTGATACCCCAGGAGTTCACCCAGCTCATATCCTGGAAATCCCCAGGCAGAACACCACAGAGACAATCTCAGACAATGGTTAAACACCTGTCAATGGGAAACAGTGCTCCAGATGCCCATCCTTTGGGAAGACTACTTTGGGAAGGTGTGTTCTATGTGGTTTCTCAAAGGGTCCCCAGCAGAATCGGGCCCCAGCTGTCCACAGTGAAAACCATCCCATTTGCTGGCTTCTCTTCCTTCCCCATCTCATTCTTTCCACTCCTTCCTTCCTGCTTTCTGGGATCGCCTTCCAAACAGCCTACCTGTACCCAAGTCCTTGTCTAAGGTTCTGCTTTGGAGAGAAACCCAAACTGAGATGCTCTCTGAATTGTATTCTGTAATGAGTCATGTTTTGATATCAGGAATTGCATCAAACTCTTTCAAAGACTTTCCCATTGCCATGGTAAGTGTTAGATGCATGGGGAGCCTCTGAGGACCTGAGTGATGGTTCGTGCAGCTGCCCCCATCTCAGCTCAGCTGTGTCCACTGCTCTCTAGGCCTCTTGCCAGTCTCTCTCATGCTAGCAGCGGTAGACAAGCCGGATGGAGGGGTTGATAAGAGGAGGAGAGAAAGAGGGAGTGAGAGGGGTGAGCAGTTAGAAGATGCAACACACAGAGAGAGGAGAACAAAAAGAATAGAAGTAAAAGAAAAGAACACACAAATAGCAGTTAATTGACAGGTGGGCGAAAGCTTGCCATTCACGTTGCAGAGAGGTGAGTAGGGCTCATGCTGGGGCTTGCTCTGCACATCTGCCCTGGTGAAAGAGTGGCATCCATGGGGGAATGAGGAAATGGACTGGTTTCTCTGCTCAGGGAAGGAGAGGTGACAGAGATGACTCATGTCATCACTTATAGGGGCACACAGTTTCCTGGCCATTAAATAGGGTCCTAAGCAGAGCTGTTCAGGAGTAGCTGCCCCCAACCAAAGGATATGGTGCCAAATAAAACAAAGATTATGAAAACCACTGGAGGTGGTGTTGCCTACACAAATTTCAGTCTGTGCAACAGCCCCCAGAAGCCTATTCAACCTCTACCTGAACCTGGACCCTGCTTCTCCCCTTGGGCAGAGTTAGGCATTCCTTAGGGTCTTACAAAATAGGTCCTCCTCAGCTCAGCCCTGTGGTGCTGCCTCCCCCAACAAGGCTTTAGGAACTGGAGTGAGAAATGTGTTCACTAACTAGACAGGGGGAGTCCTTTCACAGTATGTATGTATCAGTGTGTATGTGTGTGTATCAAGTCATCACAATGTACATTGTAAATGTCTTACGATTTTGTATGTCAATTGCACTTCAATAAAGCTAACATAACGACAATAACAACAACTTTAGAAACTGGAGGCAACCTTTCAACACCTGAAATAAATAACCTAAAGTGCATGGCAAGTCCTGCTGATCTGCACTCCGAGGGCCAAAACCAGAAAAACAAGTCTCAGTTCTACAGTGCAAGGAATTTCTCTGATAAAATCATGCTCGTGGTTTTGAGCTTTATGGTTTTCTCATCACACATGCTGAGATGTATATTATTTATTTAGTTTTACTGTATATTGCAATTACTCATATTATTTCCCAACTGGTATGAAAATACTTTCATATTTTGATAACTAGTACAGTCAAACCAGTGAACCTACAGATGATCAGTCCTACCTGCAGTCTTTTAGCTCCATTCCAAGACAGGCCTGAGCAGCTCAGTACATAAGCCAGAAAATCACCTTTCCATGCCTAAGGTTGTCAAACCCCATCCAAATTTCAACATGAGGAATTCACCCACCTCCCTCCTTCCAATGTCCTTTCAGAAATAGATAGGAGGGAGGTTCAAGAGAGAGAGAGGATGGTGGTTTAGTCACTAAATCGTGTCCAACTCTTGCAAAACCAGACTCTTCTGTCCATGCAATTTCCCAGGCAAGAATACTAGAGAGGGATGCCATTTCCTTCTCCAGGGGATCTTCCCAACCCAGGGATCGAACCTGCGCCTTCTGCGTTGGTAGGTGGATTCTTCACCCCTGAGGCACTGGGGATTCTACAAATAGCAGATAAACTTCGTTATACAGCAGAAACTAACACAGCATTGTAAAGCAATTATACTTTAATAAAAATATTAAAAAATAAATAGAGGTCAGTACCTTGTTTCTGCTGCTGTGTAACAAATCATCCCCAAACTTATGACTTAAAGCAGACATGTATTCTTACGTTTAATGGTTCTCAGAATTGAGTTTCAGCCGGCTAGTTCTCACTTGGGGTCCCTCAAGGGGTTGCTATAGAATGTCAGCTGAGGCTGGTCATCAAAAACTTGACTGAGTGAGACATGCAAGAGGGCTTCTTTACCCACATGATTATTCCCGGGCTGGAGATGACTGAAACACCGGAGGCTGTCCAGGCACTTCTCTCCCAACCTGGCCTCTCCATAGAGCTAGCTCAAGCTTTCTTACAGTGTGATGAACTCAGGTTAATGGCTGGTTTATCTCAGAGGGAGCCTCCCAAGAGACCAGGTGTAAGGCTTCTTCTGACCTAGTTTAGAAGCCACATCCTGAAACTTCTGCCATATCCTCTTGGTGGTAAAGAATCCGCCTGCCAATGCAGGAGACATAAGAAATTCGGGTTTGATTCCTGGGTTGGGAAAATCCCCTGGAGGAGAGCATGTCAACCCACTCCAGTATTCTTGCCTGGAGAATCCCATGACAGAGGAGTCTGATGGGCCACAGTCCATGGGGTCACAAAGAGTCAGACATAACTGAAGTGACTTAGCATGCATGCATGTTCCTGGTTACAGGCAAGTTACAGGTTAGCCAGGTTGAAGTGAGAGGATAATGCAGGACTGAATCCTGGGAAGCTCAATTCATTGAGGGCTATCTTTTGGGGACTATTTACCAAGGGCCTTGATATTCACGGGGTGAATGGTAGGGAGACAGTGTACTTGGGTAAGACCAGACATTAGCAAAACCTACCCGTTTTGCTTAAATGTATATTTACTTGTGTGATCATGTGTTTGATTCATTCTGTCCAGGTCAGGGGCTGGCATACTTTTTCTGTAATAGGAAATATTTTGTTCCAGATAGTAAATATTTTAGGTTTTGCGCTCCAAGTAGTGTCTATTCAGTTCTGCCTTTCTGGAGTGAAAGTAACCAGAAACAATATGTAAATGAATGAATGTGGCTGTCAAAATAAAACTTTATTTATGAACATTAAAACTGGAATTTCTTATAATTTTCCTGTATCAAATTACTGTGCTTTTTTTATTTTTTATTTTATTTTTTTGACCATTGAAAAATGCAAAAGCCATTCTCAGCTTGCAAACAGAGTAGAAATGGGCAGTAGGCCAGATCTGGCCCATGGGCTATAATTTTCCAACCCTGGTCTAGACTAAGGCAGGGAACATGCCTGCCTTAACCACCCTTATAAACCCTATATTTAACATGTCATAGCCGTGCTCAATAAATATTTATTGAATGAATGAATAGTTGATTTATAAACAAATTCGAAAACCTGAAATAAAAATTTCTCTGAAAAGCCTTTATTGCTCACCTTGACATCAATCTCTTCTACTTAAAGCCTAGGTCAAAAATTACTTTTGCAGCTTCATTGACATTTTTCTGGAAATATAGCAGTATCAGTACACCCCAGTCTCATTTCCCCATGTTAAATGCGACCAGAGTACCTGGAATAATCGGAGATTTCAATACTAAAGAGTGATGGAGGTTTACTGCCTCCTCATCTTCCCACAGCAAGGCAAGCACAGGCTATGAATCAGTGGCATCATAACTCCTCGGCCACATGCTGCTATTTAAGTGCTGGCAGTGTGACACCATAATATCCTAGAATCGCCGAGTTGTCCTGGAGACTCTTGGTCACATCATCTTATTTTCCAGCTCTCCTACAGGACATCCCTGAATGGATGCCCTAACCACAGGACTCGGTGCCAAACCAATGGTCTTCCCCTTTTGCATTCCAACCAGCTCTTCCTCCTGACTTCCTTGTTTCTATTAAGGGCACCATCAGTCCTCAATTCCTGAGGCTCAAAACTTTGGAATTTCTTTTTCACCTCCCTCTGTTATCCCATCTTCTCGTTGCTACAGGCCCAATTCTGATGCTATTAATTCTCATCTAGATCTAGACTAAAGTAATCTCCTAGCCATTCTCTCCCCCTACTCACCTCCCCTACCTTTTGCCTCTCTTACCTCCAACACAGCCTATAATTCCTAAAGCAGGAGTAACCCTCAGTAGCACTTAATAGTTCCTGCCTTGTTTTATTTTTACCTGAGGGGCCATATTCTTCAAGTGTAAATCTGATCACATATCTTGCTTGTTCTAAAACCTTTAACGGTTGTCCATTGACAACCAAATTAGACAACTTCCTTGGCCTAACATTCAAGGACTTCTAAATTAACTTCTAACCTAACTTCTAACCTCATCACTCATATAGAGCCTACATTTTTGGCAAGGCAGGAGTGGAAAAGGCTGTTTGTCTCCCGATATTTATTCTTTCCTTTTTCCTTAGAAATAGCACTTATTTTTTTACATGGACCCAAGGCCACCGCATTTCCCAGCTTGTCTTGCCACTAGATATGTCCATTTGACAAAGTTCTGGAAAATAGGATATAAGCAGAAATGTGGGCAACTTGTGAGGAGTATCCTTTAAATGGTAAGGAGTTTGCCCTTTTTCATTTCTTCCATGAGAAGAGTTAGGCAGAATGTGGATACAATGGCTGGAACTTGGGCTGCCATCTTGAACTTTAAAAAACCACATGTTAAGACTGGCAACACAACATAATAGAAAGAGCCTGAGTCTTTGTTGCTCACAGAGTCATTCTACCAAAACTGAACTCTCTATTTTTGGACTCCTTTATATGAAAGAAGAGTAAAGTTCTGTCTTGCTTAAGCCACAAGACTTTCTCAAGCCACAGACTTCGATCTTGTCTATTTCCGTTGCTTCATCACTTGTAGATAAACCTAATCTTGAGAATTACCAGGGGTCACCCGTCATTTTGTCAGAACATGGCACTCTTCCCCTCAAACCTCTCTGCTCTCAGTGTTCCCTCTGCCCATTGTACCCAACTCTTCTAATTCCCATTCCCCTCTGCTATGCAGATCTCTGCCTTTAACCCATTTAACCCATAATCTCTGCAATTAACCCATTTTCATGGCCCATCTCCATCTCTCAGAGGATTTTTCTAACCCTCCAGTCATTAGATTCTCCTGCTCTTTAGATTCCTCTAGTACCTTTAATTCCCTTCTGTACTGTCTTCTTTCACAGGGGTTATTCTAAACTAATCTTACCCCAGCATCTCTTCTTCTGTGTCAGACAGACTAAGTGTTTGTTGAGACACATTTTGGGTACTGCTTCAGCTCACAGAGGCTCTCCCTTCTTTGAAGATTGCCAAAGACCCGTACCCACTCCCATCATGTCTTACTCTGTGACTGTCTATGACTCTAACTGATGGACACCTTTCTCCAAGCTGACCTAGTCAGTGTCTGTCTTCTGAAAAAAAGGAAGTGGAGCTCCAAGGCAGCAGGAAACCTTGAGAGCTGTGGGCAGCCATATTTTACCACAAGGCCTGGAGAAGTGGTAAATGTCAGTCTGCAGTCTAAGAAAAGATGGATGAGAGAAGGAGGTTCTGATGACTTGGCAGTTTCTTGACCCAACTCTTCTAGAGGTTGGATACATCCCTGCATTTGGGTTCTATGAGACACCTTTGATTTTCATCACATGTCCACTTTTAATTTAAACCAATTCTAGCCAGCTTTTGTTCTTTAAAAGAAAAAGGTCAATATATATCTGTGGAATTTTATTTCACTGACCTGAGAGACTGTTTAGTGGCAAAGTGAGGGAACTTCTTAGCTGTATCAATTTGGCGGAACAACCACATGGGTTAAGAATTTCACACATTTCTTTTTCTTTTGTCCTTGCCCCAAACTGTGTCCTCTTTGGGCTTCCTATGACATTTGCTATCTGTGGCACTCTTGTAACATTTATTACTTACTGCCGTATTTGGTCAGTCTCCATGTATAAATCTAGTTCATAAACCACAGTGGGGCGTGGCTCCACCTCATTTATCCTCCTGCCTGAAAAGTTGAATGAATCCATTGGTATGTTAGCTTTTCTGTATTTGCATTAGGAATACCCTGGACTACCACAGACCAGTTGTTGTTACCCTAATTAGGTTAATACCATGATTGAGTTTATTTGTAATTCAAAGTGGTAGAAAACTGAAGTCCACAGACGGCAAAAGAGAGAAAATGTTATATTTTCTTTACCATCTAAAAATACTGATCTAAGAGAGAAAGAAAAACCAGAAGTGAGAATGTTGAAGAAAAATAAGTTTCAACAACTGAGTAAACTTTAAAGTGAAATTCACTCTCAAGTGTGCTGTGCAAAGGAACACGTATTCTTCTGTTTTCTGTGTTCAGCAGACAGCTGGAAATTCACACAGGATGCCAAAACTATGTGACCTACATTTGCAGCTAGGCAGCATTTGCTAAAATGAAACCTAAGATTTAGAATCTTTTAAATTTCTTTGGAAGTATTATGTGTACTGGATAATGGGGTAACGGGTGCATTCCTTTTTTTTTTTTTCTTCCAGGAATTTAAAACTATGTCAATCTCCCTCTCCTTTCTTTAAAAACAAAAATGAAAACAAAACAAAAAGCTCTCACAGGAGCTGTTTTCAGTATAAGATGTTAATCTATTAAAAAGTGAACTAATCATATTTCTGCATCTTTGGAAACAAGATAGAATCCAAAACAAGCCAAACTTTTTGCATTCTGGTTTGCTTCTTGTTGGTGTGGATGAAATAAAGCTAAATCATTAACATCACAGTCAGATTCATTTTCTCCTCATGCAAGAAGTCTGTAAGTACATTTTCAAAAATTAAAAGCAAATGTTCTAAGAGTTATACTACATTCCCATGGGATTCCCTGAATGAGCCAACACAGACCTGGCAACTAACTCCTTAAAGAGTTCATTTTGATAATTGTGGCAATGTTGAGGGTTGGCAGAAGGTCTTTTTCTCTGGGTCTTGGTCCTTGAGGGAGTTTTCTTAAAAGTTAAGATTTGTTCTGAACCAAAGTGTTTACGTCTTCTGACTCTCAATCTCCAAATTGAACAAATCTAGCCTAAACCTGAAGTGACCACATAACCTTGCAGCCTTTGGTTTTCACTCACTGTAAAATTTTTATTTTCTCAAATTTTTAGGTGAAATTAACAAGCCATTTCCATGGCTGTTCCTTCTGTCTGGCATGTTTTTCCTACTCTTCTTTCTTATTCTTTCCTTGTTCCCCCCTTATCCAACTAATCTACTGAAATCTGTCTCAAAGGTCATTTCTTTGGGAAATCTTCACCAACCACCTGAATTAATCATGCTCCCCTTGGTGACACCCACAGTTCTGCTCTCATATCTGCAGCTCTTACAAATAACTCACTAGCAAATAGTTCTGTTCCCTCTCCCAGGGGGGCTGCCCCTCCCAGCCCCCTCTTCCAAAATATGAACTCCCTCTGGGAGGTGGCCCTATTTCAGTCATCTTTGCATTCTTAGTACCCAGCCTAATCTAACAGAGTTGCAGAATAAAAGTGAATTAGTTGCTTTGCTACATCAATCATGTACTCTCTCTCCTATATCTCCCCTGGCTCTTTTTCCTATGCCTGTAAACACACTCAAGTGTCTTTACAAACAAACTGTAGTAAATGATTTTAACACTTGGAATGAATGAGAATCCATGAGTCCACAGTGACATGAATGATAAGTAATTTAATAAATGCAGGCGAAGGGAAAGTTCTTCCTTAGACTATGAAGCCAGTTAATAAATGTAGAAGGAATGATGGATTTAGAAAATTACCATCTTGCAACCAATATAACAATAATTGTACCAAGAAATCACCAACAGCTGCTATAGTTGGGGTACAATATTGAAGAGAAACTAGACATTTACATAGTCCCAAAATATCTCCCAGAAGACTATCATTTATTACTTGAAAAAAATGGTAAGTTTACAGTAAAGAAATCTACCAGATAGCACTACATTGACCAAATGATTGAATTGACCAAATGACTGAAAAGTGCAAGGACCAGTCAACAACGTGTGTCCCCGGATATGATGCACTGAGAAAGATACAACATCATTTCTACAGAATCCCTGCCAGAAATGCATTTATCAGAAGGTATTTAGGAGAAAACATAGACTGAACCAAATCAAGAGACATCCTACGAAATAACTGGCCTATTCTCTGCAAAAATGCAAGAGCTTCATGAAGTATGAAGGCTGATGAACTGTTTCAGATTAAAGGAGACTAAGAGACATGACAACTGGATGCAACATACGAGCTGCCATTTGTTGGCATCAGTCCATTAGTGAATGGAATAATTGTTGAAATACTAAATAAGGTGGGTAGATTAGGCAGTAGTAGGGCATCTGTATTAGTTTCCTGATTTTGATCTCTGTGTTGTAGCTAGGTAAGAGAATATCCTTGATTTTTAGGAAGTACACTGAAGGATGAGGTATAAGGCATTATCTGTGGCAACACTCCCAAACAGTTTAAGGGAAAAAATATGAGAGGGAGGAAGAGAAAGAGAGAGAAAGAGGCAAAACAAATGTGTAAAATGTGATAAAATATTAGCATATAGGAAACATAGGTGGAGAGTGTACAGGAATTACTAGCAGCGTTGGAAATTCTCTGAAATCTAAAATTCTGTTAAAATACAAAATTAAAAAAAAAAATCAAACCAACAGCCACAACAAACCAATCAAACTTCACTTCATTTCTGGTCCTCCAATCAAGGTTCTAGAAGGAGGTGCCTGGTAGTCTCTACACGTTTCACTGACTCTTACCCATGGCAATCCATTAACCTTATCCATTATCTAACTGAAATGACCTTGATTTTTCCTCCAATGATCTCAGTGGCACCAAACCCAAAGCATTTTTGTCTTCTTCCACTTTTCTTCTCTGCAGTGTTTTATTCTCTATACTTTGTCTTTTGGAGTTCAACTCCTTAAGCCTAAACATATCTTCTGCTCTCTTCCTCACCTAACTGTGTAAATTCCTTCTTACCATTCCCCACAAGGATCCTTCTTTATCATTATTTGAAGTATAATATCATCTATGTGTGGTTCTTTTTGTGTATTCTATTTTCTTAGCTTATTCTCATCTTCAATAAGCACAATTAAACTCATCCACCAATGTTAGCTCACATATCACCTCCTTTGAGAAATCTTCTCTGAATGCCATGTTGAGTTTTGATAGTACTTACATCTTGTGATTCCTCTCCATAACACTTCTCACTATATAATATAGTTGTCAATTTACTTATCTTTTTCCTTACTGTAAAATCCTGAAGGACAGAGACTACAGCTTCTTCATCTTAATAATCTCGGTACCTAGCACAGTTCTTGACACAAAGTAATCGCTCAATGTGCAGTGGATGAATAATTGATTGGCAGAGTGACATGCTGAATCTGAGACAAAAATCTGGGTTTTTATTCCTAGACCTCAAAGAACAAAACTCATTCCAATCAGAATGTTGTAGCTGAGAGAAGGCATTAGCTCTGTGTGTGTGTGTTTTAAGTAGGCATATTTCATAGTTATGGCTATTTAGTACACTGGGAATAGAATACCATTTGCGGAGCTACTGTCTGGCTCCTATAATAATGGACCAAATTGAGAGAGTAAAAGCTTCCTAAGCAGACTTTGCTTGATTTGCAGGTTTTCTCAAGCTTGATGCCAGTTATATATATTTTTTTATACTCTAGTTTCCTAGAGTTTTCCATTTTGGAGAGAAAATGAAGTTTGGCAGAGGGCATAAAATTTGTTCATTAATCTTGTAGCAGTTTCAAAACAATGCTTCAATAATGGTGTATTTTTCTGATACAATATTTGGTTCAACTGTTGAAATAAATGAAATTCTGGAAGAGTTTCACAGAAAAAACTACTTATTTTTGACCCCCATAAGAATCCATCCCAGAGACAACAATCATAATGTCTTCTCCCAAACATAAAATAATTTTAAAAACCCTGCAATATTGTTTACATCTAGAACCATGAGGATGAAATAAAGATGACACTTTGAGCCCTTCATGGAGTTTATACCAGGCATTATGTTACAAAAGAACAAATCTGATGTTGCCATTCTTTTTTACTTTATTTTTAATTGGAGGGTAATTGCTTTATAATCTTGTGTGGGTTTCTGTCATACAACAACATGAATCATCCATACCTGAACATATATCCCCTCCCTATTGAACCTCCATCTCACCTCCCACCCCATCCCACCCCTCTAGGTTATTACGAAGCACTGGATTTGGGTTCCCTTCATCGTACAGCAAATTCCCACTGGCTATCTAATTTTGCATATGGTAATGTGTATTTTTCAATGCTGCTCTCTGGGTTCATCCTACCCTCTCCTTCCCCTGCTATGTCCACAAGTCTGTTCTTGATGTCTGCGTGTCTGTTCCTGCCACTCTTTTTTAGCAGTAACAAAATCATTGCTTTTCTTGTTTGGATGGTTATGAGGAAAGGCACATTCAGAGCTGAAACTGGCCTGAAGCCTAGTTTCTTTGGGTTGGAGTTAGTATCCTTCTGTACTCTTGCTTCCTCTGTTACCTTAAGGAAAACATGGCTTTCTCAGTGTGGTTTTGTGGGGTTTGGATTTGGATAGGCATTCTGGATGAACAATAACCTACAAAAGCACATAAAAATCTCAGCACCCTGGGAGGGAGAAGAATTGCTAAGAATTCAGAGGTTTTTCTCAAAGAAGAGAAAAAAAATTAACCTCCCACCCCAAATTTAAAGTCAAATATCTCTTTTGTACAATACTCTGTACACAGAGATTCAATATTTAGTGATGGTGATGATTTAGAATACACAGATTCCAAGCTATAAAACTGGAAGTATAACCGAGCCATCTTTATTATTACACCACAGGAGAAAAGGAGAAAAGATGACAACAGGACCAGTATGGAAAATTAAGTATTTGAAAATGTTAAAGGAAAGTACAAAAAACACAGGAGAACACTTTGTGTCCTTGGAGAAGGCAAACTTTCTTAAACAGGAAACAAAAATTGTGCTGAGCATAAAAGAAAGATGGATAAATTAGACTATATCAAAATAGAGAAGTTTTGTTTATAAAGAGAAAGAGAATACACCCCCAAAGAGTGGGAGAAAGTATTATTAGCATAAAGAACTTGAATCTAGAACATTTTAAAAGGAAAAATACCTCCTACAAATCAAGAATAAAGAAAACAGAAAAGTCAGTATATACACTGGATATTGACTTCACAAACAAAAACATCCAAATGGTCAATAAACATATGAAATGGTATTCAACCTCACTAGTCATCAGAAAATTAAAATAGTTTAAAGATAAGTGTTTCTGTGTTTGTTCACATGTATAACTAAGCCTCTTAAGATGTGGTTGTTGTTGTTTAGTCATTAAGTTGTGTATGACCCTTTGACCCCATGGACCTTGCCAAACTTCCCTGTCCTTCACTATATCCCGGAGTTTGTGCAAACTCATGTCCATTGAGTTGGTGATGCCCTCCAACCATCTCATCCTCTGCCACCCCCTTCTCCTCCTGCCCTCAACTTTTCCCAGTATCAGGGTCTTTGCCAATGAATTGGCCTTTCACATCAGGTGCCAAAGTACTGGGGCTTCAGCCTCAGCCTCAGTTCTTCCAATAAATATTCAGGGTTGATTTCCTTTAGGATTGACTGGTTTTGTCTCCATGCAGTCCAAGGGACTCTCAAGAGTCTTCTCCAACACCACAGTTCAAAAGAATCAATTCTTCGGCGCTCAGCTTTCTTTATAGTCCAACTCTCACATCCATACATGACTACTGGAAAAACCACAGCTTTGACTATATGGACCTTTGTTGGCAAAGTGATGTCTCTGCTTTTAAATACTCTGTCTAAAAAAATAAAATAAAATAAAAATAAATACTCTGTCTAGGTTTGTCATAGATTTTCTTCCAAGGAGCAAGTGTCTTGCAATTTCATGGCTTGCAGTCATCATCAACAGTGACTTTGGAGCCTAAGAAAATAAAATCTGTCACTGTTTCCATTTTTCCCCATCTATTTGCCATGAAGTGATGGGACCAGATGCAATGATCTTGATCTTAGCTTTTTGAATGTTGAGTTTTAAGCCAGCTTTCTCACTTTCACTTTCATTAAGAAGCTTTTTAGTTACTCTTCACTTTCTGCCATTAGAGTGATATCATCTGCATATCTGAGGTTGTTGAAATTTCTCCTGGCAAGCTTGATTCCAGCCTGGCATTTCGCATGATGTACTCTGCATATAAGTTAAATAAGCAGAGTGACAATATACAGCCTTGATGTACTCCTTTCCCAATTTTGAATCATGGATCTTTGTTCCACATTTGGTTCTTAACTGTTGCTTCTTGACCTCTATGCATGTTTCTCAGGAGACAGTAAGGTGGTCTGGTATTCCCATCTCTAAGGGGATCCTTTTACTACTTCTATTTTACTTCATTCTGAATTTCATAGAGAATAAAATGGATTCCATGAGGCTAAAGCTCTGTCCCAAGTAAAAACAAATGAGTCTTAAAAACAAATCTCAGGTGGTCATCGACAGGCTTGGGAAATAGATCTCCGGTCTCTCTTTTGCATTCATTAGTTTCAAAATCACCATATCTCAGTTATGTCAAACATCTAGATTAAAAAAGCTGTCTCAAACTATTCTTTTTTTAAAGTGAAAAGCAAAAAATAAACAAATAAAAGAAAATCTTTAAAGTCTAAAAAGACAAATGATTTACCCAAATTCCAATAACAAATAAAAAAACTTCAGAGTTTAACTATTCAATTATTATTATTTTTTTTATGCTATGGCTTTTGCAATCTTTTTTTTTTTTTACATTTTATTTTATTTTTAAACTTTACATAATTGTATTAGTTTTGCCAAATATCAAAATGAATCAGCCACAGGTATATCTCAAAAAAATAAAAAAACAAACACATATAGTCATTTCTTGAGCATCTACTACCTACCAGGCACTATGCCAGAGATAAGGGATATAAACCTGTATGCCAGGTATGATATTTTCAAGAAACTAGGTTGGATGAGAACAAATGCAATTTATTTTTTGCAAACTGGATTCAGCTTTTGTCTATCTAATGGCATATTTCTTAATTTAGTCATTTCCAAATAAAATAAGTTGTTTCAAGGTCTACTTCCAGATTTTCACTTTCCCTCTTTTCCTTCTCCAGATCATTGGGTTCTGAGTTCGCATGAAGCTAACATAGCTGTTACAGTGGTAGGAGGACTTAGGATCAGGTTGGCAGCAGCTCTCTATGCTGTTTTCTGCCAAGGTGACTAATTAATTGCTTGGTTTCTCAGGCATGGCCACACCTCCATCTGCCATTAATAAGACAAGTCATGTCTTCAGTCCACACTCTCTTGGTCCTCCTCATCCAAGTGTTACAAGCCTGTCAATCACTTGCATGACCCTCGGAGCTGAAGAGCTTTCAGAAGCTCTCTTAAGCCTTTGGAGGAGGTAGTCTCAAGCCTCTCAGTAAGCACATATTATGATGAGCATTTCTACTTTATTGGTACTACACTGCTGTAGATGAAATTTGTTTCCCCAATTGCTTTTTACCACCTGTTAGGTGTGATGGGCCCATGTTTGGTGAGTTGGACATAGGAACATCAGGTTTCAGAAGATGAAGTCTGTGCTGGGGGTGGAAGCACTTCTCTTAGTAAATCAAACAATATGCCAATGAAAGCTCTCAGAGAACTTACAGTCTCCTAGGGGAAGTAGATCTTTCACCAGTAAGGAAAACACTGTGAGATCTGTATTAGGTAGATAATAAGGAATTCACTGGAACTCGAAGAATGGTAAATTCTGTTAGGAGAAAGGAGTAATTGAAAAGTTTAAAGGAAAATATGATTCCAAAATAAAATTTAAAAGGTGAGCGTGAATCCCCTGGTGATAAGTTTAGATAAAGCCATTCTGAACAGGAGAAGGAATATGAGCAAAATCTGAGGGCTTTGTCCTAGATACATCCAATTTTGAAAGAAATGTATTAAAATATATAATTTTTATTGTTTTCCTTGAATTCCCAATGGATTTTCCTTTATCTATTTATTTTCTAGGGTGTTTGGTTCATATGAGTTCATAAGTAATTTCAAGTCTTCATAGATTGTGACTTTGATCATTGTACAATTTACATCTTTGTCCTATTATCACTTTTAACTTTAAATTCCAGCTTACCTGATATTAACTTTATCCTTCTGCTTTCTTGCTTTTCTTCTTATCTTTTCTGGGTTCTTTTTCTTTTTTGTTTCCTTGCTTCGCTAGTGGCTCGGAGGGTAAAGCTTCTGCCTGCAATGCAGGAGACCTGGGTTCGATCCCTGGGTCAGGAAGATCCCCTGGAGAAGGAAATGGCAACCCACTCCAGTACTCTTGCCTGAACAATCCCATGGACAGAGAAGCCTGGTAGACTATAGCCATGGGATCACAAAGAGTTGGACACAACTGAGCAACTTCACTTTCACTTTCGTTTTGCAATGCCTGGTATTTCTTCCCCCATTCCTTTATTTTCATCCTTCATTGGGAATGATTTTCTTGAAATCAACACATCACTGAGTTTTGCTTTAGTCCTAATTTAATAGTCTCTGTCTTTTATGGGAGAATTAGGTTTATTGCCCATGTACTGTCATCACTGATGTAATATATTTTATTCCTTCTATCTTATATTTATTTTATATTGTCATTTTTTCTTTATTCTCCTGTTTTTCTGATTTGATCAAATTGTTTTTCATTATATTTTTACCCAGCGAGTTTACAATATTTTTCTGCTCCATTAAATTGCTACCTCTTTTATCTTTTTCTCATTACTCACCTAATCGTCTTTCTTATTTGAAAGCAAAATACTCTATTCACCAACATGATACACTGATTCCCCCTTGGTAAATTCTGTTTCCCTTCTGTTTTTCTCCTGCTTCAGTAGAATGTGACCTTTAGAATACTTTTATTTCCCTCTTATGCCTTTTATTCTCAGGGCCTAGGTTTTTATCAGACAACTTAGTACTTTAAATTTTGGACTACTTTTGAATTTCACCAGAAATGTGTCACTGAAGAGTTTCAATCATAGGACTGAAATGGTCAAATTTGTATTTTTAAAAGAGCACTGTAACTTCAGTGCAGAAGCTGTGATAGTAGCCAGATATTCTTTATAAGTCACATTTTCAGATCATCCATATGCAGAGTATGAACTCAATAATAATAAATGATACAACCATGAATGAGTTATGTGCAAAAATATGAATATTGTTTCCAACGACAGGCATGTTTTTATATTTTGTGCTTTACAAGTATTCTTTCATAAACACCATAAAGAAATGGTAGGTAAGATAGAAGCAACTGGTAAAATTCAGATGATGATGGGATCATGGAGTGAGGAACTTAATTTTTCTGATCCTTATCTTTAACTCTAGAATGCTATCAACTTAGCTCTGGAGCAGAGAAATTAGAGTAGTCGGGGGAGAGGGGAGTACTAGCCTAGAAGTCTAAGGATACCAAAGAGACTTAAATGAAATGTCTGATTTTACTTCTATTTCCTGTGATTTTTGCTTTGTTTTCATGGGATATGTGCATATATGTCCTATGCTGTATTTAAGGGAACCATGAGATACATGTTCTTCATAAAAGACTCACAACATCTCAGGATAATTCTAATTATCTCTAAGGATAGTAATGATAGTAGTAGTATCTAGTGTGTATGGGGAGATTACCATATGCCCAACGTTGTTCTAAGTGCTTTATACGGATGTTGTCAAATTGCATAAGAATCCTCAAAACTAGCATTTAAATTCAAGCTAATTAAAAAATACACTGTGCCTAATCTTCTTTTTTGGCAACTAGCCTAGTAAAATGATTCAGAATACAGAAAATACTATTTACATGATCATGACATGGCTTGGAATATGAAACAATAGGGAAATAATTAAGTAAAATATGGCCTATCTACTTGATAAAATACTAGTCATACATGTTAAATGATCGTACATCTCACCATACTTTTTTTGTGATTATCTCTTTAATGCCCTTTTAGAATGTAACCAACCTATAATGTCTGTTTTCTTCCCTACTGTATTCTTGGTGGCTGCATAGTGTCTGTTCATAATTGGTGCTCAATTAAGAAGTCTCCCTTTTCACTTAAATAAGTTTGAAGTGAGGGCTGTCAGCAGAGAGGGCTACAGTAGAGTAATCCATGCTTCCAGAGTTCATCAAGGCAAATATTCCTGGTGCCTCACATGGAAAAGAGTGGCCATCACAACCAGTAGCCAAGTATGATCTGTCCTGGGATGACGTCATCCCAAACCTGTGAGCAGGGTACTGCCAGAGGCAGGAACTGTGAGTCACTGCTCAGCACCCCTCCATGTGAAACAAAGCGGTGCTGAAGAGTAAGCCATGGGCAACCAGGAAGTGGAGAATGGAAGGATCTGAGAGAGGAAAGAACCCCAGGAAAGTGCCCGGGCACAAAGTGCCTCAGGAGAGAAAATCATCACTTAGACCTCTGCCACACAGAGTCAGACAAGGATCCAGAAGAGGAAAGAGGACCCCGTGTCTTCTCTTCTGAAAGGATTCAAGCACGGTTCAGGTGAAATTATTGGCAGCAGAAACAAAGCTTTAGACTGCATGAAACATGGCCGATTGTGACCTGGATGAAGCTGAAATGGACATGAATTTGAGCAAACTCCGGGAAATAGTGAAGGACAGGGAAGCCTGGCATGCTGCTGTCCATGGGGTCGCAAAGCATTGGACACAACTTAATGTCTGAACATAGTACTGTTTATTAATATGTGAAAGTAATGGGAAAAAATGACAGGGTCTGACTTAGCTATCTCTGAGTGATGGAGAAAGGAGAGCAAATAGAGCAGTTTGGGAATATTGTGGTTTGAGAAAATAAAGCTATTTTGCAAGACCATTCCACAGACCCTACTCACTTATTAAATTGGCTCTACTGAGCAAAAAATAAAAATATGCTTTACGCCTTTTAATTGTGTGTGTGGCTGTGAATGTGTGTACATGTACATATATACAATGTGAGTAGTTGTGATTCTTACAGAAAAACACAAAAGTAAGTAATGGGTATCTTGATTGTAAGGAAAAGGAGGAAAGAGGCCTATTATAAATCATGGTATAAAAGTGAAGGGAATAAAGAAAAATTCCAATTACCCAGTATTTATGTATCTTCCTAGGTTTGCTTCTCCAGATCTAGTTTGCTTTTCCAGATCTACTATCTACTATCTCTTCCCTGTTCTGAGTCCCAGGAGGCTGACTTCTTGGACAGCTTCACTTGGCCCCTGGCCTTGGTTGGCTCATCCCCTTAGAGGCTGTAGTAGTAGATCAATGAACAGAAGACAGAGGCTAAAGTATTTATTTCCTGCCCTATTCCCCAAGCCTCTCCCAGTGAAAGGGTTTAGGCGGTGGTTGAAGTCCTCTAGATTCCTCCAGGCTCTTTCCTTTATGTCCTTAGCTTCTCTCAGATAGTTCCTTTTCCAGGACTCAGTGTGCACTGTGTTCCAGTAATAGCACTCCTCTTAGATAGCATATTCAAAAGCAGAGACATTACTAGGCCAACAAAGGTCCGTCTAGTCAAGGCTATGGTTTTTCCTGTGGTCATGTATGGATGTGAGAGCTGGACTATGAAGAAGGCTGAGCGCCGAAGAATTGATGCTTTTGAACTGTGGTGTTGGAGAAGACTCTTGAGAGTCCCTGGGACTGCAAGGAGATCCAACCAGTCCATTCTGAAGGAGATCAGCCCTGGGTGTTCTTTGGAAGGAATGATGCTAAAGCTGCAACTCCAGTACTTTGGCCACCTCCTGCGAAGAGTTGACTCACTGGAAAAGACCCTGATGCTGGGAGGGATTGGGGGCAGGAGGAGAAGGGGACGACAGAGGATGAGATGGGTGGATGGCATCACTGACTCGATGGACGTGAGTCTGAGTGAACTCCAGGAATTGGTGATGGACAAGGGAGGCCTGGCGTGTTGCGATTAATGGGGTCGCAAAGAGTCGGACAAGACTGAGCGACTGATCTGATCTGATCCCCTTCAGGCTTAAGGGTGGTGTGGATTTCTGCTAATTCTTGTGCACCTTACCATCCCCTGGTTTTTTTTTGTTTGTTTGTTTGTTTGTTTGTTTTTACCCTGCCCACATCTCTGTAAAGAGAATTTTTGTTAAACTCTATCCTTAAGCCTCTTGAGTGGACCTTCTTGTTCTTTCCGGGAATCTAAATAAAACAGTACCTACCCTCAAGGTCTCCTACTATTATTCAAGGGGAAGAGACAAGATAATTCCCTTTAAAGAACTTACTTGAAATAAGTGAAGAACAAGCTTACTGATGTGCCTGACATGATAATAGGTCCTGGGGTGGAAGGCGGGTGTGAGCAATAGAGGTCCCTGTTAGTATAATAGTGAGTTCACGGTCAGAAGACCTGCGTTTTGAGTCTCAGCTCCAACATTTTTTGACAAAATAATTACCAAGGAAAAAGAATCCCTCCCCTAAATGTTTCATAGGATTGCTAGAGGAAGGAATAAAAGAATATGTCATACACAAGAGTTCTTTGCACATCAGGCATTAGCATCTTTTCAGCGTTTTGCAAGGATATGACCACAGTGCAATGGCTTCCATTGTTCCCTAGCAGGGAAGGAAGCTAACTCTTAGGGGATAGCACTCAAAATGTGGGTGAAATAGCAAGCATAGGAAAATGTTCCCATCATGAACTTCTGTCTAGGAAGGCTCAGAAAGGGATAAAAAGGGCAGGAGGAAGACATGTGACCTGGATCTCCTGAGGCTCAAGCCTTTAAACAGACCCTCCTACAACCTCACCCTATAGAGACCCCCACTCTCATTTCTAAAAGCAACAGACTCATCAATAGTTCTGCCTCTACCATCTTTATTCCAGCATTTGAATGAGTTCTCACTTTTCCAGATTGCCCACCATTTCCAGGCCTCATAGAAACCACAAGATATAACAGTATCTGATGTAGACACTGCGCATTATAGGCATTTTGTGGACTGTGGGAAACCACTTAGGCAGATGGTTCAGACAGAGAGAACTCCACAGGCACAGTGCTTGACGGGGTTATGTTGCTGCCATTCAAATGCTCCAGGCTCTTCTGAAGTTCAAGAGACTTCACTCATCTTCAGCCATCAAAAATGGCAAAGTTCACATGAAGGGATGGTTTTGGAATATATTTATTAATGAGAATTTTTAACCATGTACATAATTTTAAACCACTCGGAAAATGTTAAATGCTTGTGCTCAAGAGGCTATTAATTTTCCATTGCAGTAAACTCAATTGGTTCTGTTGCATGCCTCAATATTTAAGGATCTGGAGGATCAATACATCCCAGCAAGGAGTTGGCTAACTTTTAATTTGCCCTTTAATTTTTAATCTATGTGGTTCTTAAGAAAGAAGTTTGATACATTGATTTGAAATTCTGTTCAATGAAAAATTAGCTCTCCCTAGGCTGTAGCTTTAAATTAATCATTAGTGAATTTATTGAGTCTCTGTGAGGGACCAAAATTTCTGTTATGGGGGTGGTGGCATGTCATTAAGAAGCCTTCTGTCAAGTGAGACAAAGATGCTCTTGCAAAGGGGGATGGGCAAAATGCTTCAAAAATGGAATGGATTTTATTGAAAAGTTGTATTGAGCATGCATACTTAAAGAATGAGGAAAATAAATAATAAGGCTACTTTGTAAAAGTAGAGTGACTCAAAATGACTGGTAAAATACCATCACTACCCTTTTCATTTGGGACTTCCTTCCCTTCTAAGATTGAAGAGTTCCAATTTTTATGCCATAAGTCAAACCCAATTAAACTTTAGTCATTTAGATAACTTATCCAAATTATATGCCATTTCTTTAAGAGAAATCCATTCACTTATTTAACAAACATGTATCCATCACCTTCAATATAGTAGTCAGTGAAGTAATACATACAAAGCACACATAATAAGGTAATTGCTCCATAAATGCTAGTTGCAACATAAAGACAGTCATCATGATGGTGAGACTTCCAGGCACTGTGCTATCTGCAAGACATAGATTTATGAACAAGAAAGATAAGGTTCCTGCTCTTGAGTATCTTGCTCTCTGGTTGGGCAAGACAGAAAATACACAGAAAAACAAGTGATATAGTAACAGTGGGATAAGTTCTATGAAGCAAACAAATTGAGTGTTTTGATGGAAAAACTAGGAGAGTAATTTTTATAGGATTGTCTTATATGAAGGTTTGAGTCGATGAGTCTAGGGTTGCTTCCTTTGTTAAAATTTGTTGTTCAATCACTCAGTCATGTCCAACTGTTGGCAACCCCATGGACTGCAGCACACCAGGCTTCCCTGTCCTTCACTGTCTCCCGGATCTTGCTCAAACTCATGTATATTGAATCGATGGTGCCATCAAACCATCTCCTCCTCTTTAGCCCCCTTCTCTGCCTGCCCTCAATCTTTCCCAGCATCAAGGTCTTTTCCAATGAGTCAGCTCTTCACATCAGGTGGCCAAAGTATTGGAGCTTCAGCTTTAGCATCAGTCCTTCCAAAGGATATTCAGGGTTGATTTCCTTTAGCATTGACTGTTAAAGTATCCTGCCTTAAAAAAAAAAAAAAAAAAAAGTATCATTTGAAACTGAATCTTCTAAGACATTTATTTATACCTCTTAAGAATATCAGATAATTTGCCCCTCTCTTCTTTCACTTAGGCTGCTTATGGTTAGATATATGTTCATTATCTTTATTTATCAGGAACAGAATGTAGTCTTTAGAATTATCTTCTGAGAGGGGAACACACGACTAGAATCACACTCCCCCAGCAAAGAACTGAGATATTAGAAATAACAAATACTGAATCAAATCTGTCATTCCAATTCCTTCCTAAAATTAGTCATTGGATTAATTTTTCCTTTTTTTTTTTTTTTTCCTGAGTATAATCCAATTACTTAATGGTTTAGAAAAAAAAAAAAATCCTAATGAAGTAAGAGGAAGTTAAAGAGGAAAGAAAATTAAACTCTGAAGTATAACCCCAAAGACTGATGTTATTTTTTCTGTTTCTTTGCAAGCATGATGTTTTCGCGTAATTTAATTGGCTCATTTCTCATTTTTTTGTCATCTCTTTCTTGTTTCCTAGCTGAGGGGCAGACCATTGTGCTTTATATCATTGTTTTAGCCTCTATCAAAGGCCTTATTATGCAGACCCCATCATAAGTAATATCAAAATCCATAATCCTTACCTTCAATTGAGTTAAATATAATTGGACTTAAAACAACCAATTATGTCCTCAATTCAGCTGGTGAGTAAGGTGCAGAATGCAATTTCCCTGGAGGCAGTGGCAACACCCTGACTCTATAAAGTACTTTTAAAGGAATTTTACAATTGTTCCTGTTTCCTGTCAGGCCTGTCTCCCACTGCACTTCCCAGGCACAGATTCCATTCACGGTATTATCCCCCAGACCAGGTCCCCACAACACCCCACCTCCTCCTCCCCTACCACCTCCTTCCCTACCACTTCCTTCCCTGTGGTCTTTCATGCCTTTCTCCTCTGCAGAAGGAATGCCTTTTTGCTCTCCCTGCAATTCCCCAGTTGAAATCCTACTTATCCTTCCAAGCACAGTTCAGTCGTTTCCTCCATCTTAAAACCTCCCTCATCCCCAGAATCATTTCTCCCTCCGTTTTTTGGCTCCTGTTACATTAAACATCTCTTCTCACCCTGGGCCTGATTTTAGAGATGTTTGTGGTCTCTTCTGTTTCATTTTCTAGATTGTACATTCTTGAAGGACAGGAATTTAGAAATGCAAGTTTATATCTCTTTAGTCCCTCACACGTTGCCTTTGGCCTTTGAGGTTTTCCATAATTGTTTTTAGTGAATGAATAATCAAAACCCTTCTACACTCATCACGGTTCTTTTAGATTCAGAATCATTGTGGAATAGAATACCGTTTTTCCTTCTCCCCTCAAAATTGCTAATAAGACTTTTTTTTTTCTGCTCACGTTTATAGGAAAACATAAAGGCCGGTACAGAGAAAGAAGCTAGTGTTGGTTTGTTTTTGTTTTTGTTTTCCTTTAGCAAATGCCTGTCTAGAAAAGCATTTTCCTCTAATCATTGCAATGAACATGTAATGTACTCTGGTAAACACTGCTGTCTGATGTGAGCCTTTCCCCATGCAGTCAGCTCTCCGCCGAGGTTTTCATTAAACATTGCACCATGCTGGGAGCTGTGTCTTGCATGTGCTATGACAAGGAGTCTGAATCTTTTATCGGAACGTATAGGGTGGTTTCAGAGTGGTAGTATTTTCCACCTCTTTAATTATTGAATGTGAAGGTAATTAACATATGTGTATTGGATTGGTAATTTCTTTTAATTAATTCCAGATTCAAGAAGGAGTCTCTTAGAGGATGCCCAGCCCATATGAACTCAGTCTCCAAAATGGAAACGTTGCAGACATCAGGGCATTCAATCCTCTCCCTCCCTGATGTTTGGAAGAAAATATCAGCATGCAGAGCCACACACACACACACTCACATGTGTGCACATGCCTGCTCAATCACTTCAGTTGTGTCCGGCTCTCTGCAACCCCATTGGCTATAGCGTGCCAGGCTCCTCTGTTCATGCAATTCTCCAGGCAAGAATACTGGAGTGGGTTGCCAGGCCCTTCTCCATGGGATCTTCCCAACTCAGGGACTGAACCTGTGTCTCCTGTATTGCAGGGAGATTCTTTACCCACTGAACTACCTGGGAAGTCTCTACACACATGCACACACACACACACACACACACACACAAACGCTCGCAAATTTTTAGAATACTTGATCAGTTGCGCTAATCTGAAAACAGAGCAGAACGTTTGGTTTTTACACATATTGGGCTGATCACCAAACTAGATTAGCTCTCCAATGAGAGGTATGTTTCCTTAAGAATCAATTCGAGATATGTTCCAGTTATGAACACATTTGCCATAAGCTCCAACTCCCAGTCACTCCTTTTCAGACCCCTCAGAAGGGATTGCAAAGAGTCAGACACGACTCAGCAGCTAAACAGCAGCGGCACACTTCCCTGTGGTGTGGACTAAGTTACCCCCAACTCTGGCTATTAAATTTTCAGACGAACTTCGGATCCAGTTCTCAAGAATGGATCCAGTGCCTATTTTGGGTCTTCCGGTACAAAACTCTCCCCACCCCATGAGGAAGCCAGGTGGTGCCGGCTCCAGCTCCTCAGAAGGTGGCTCGGGGTTGGGTTCCAGTCACCCTGTGACACAGCAGAGAACATGGCAGACGTTTTTCTGCGAGCTTGAGGCTCAACTGTGTCCAAAAATAACTAGACAGGCCAGGTTTGGATCTAGGAAACTTTTCAGCTCATAGACACATTTAATAATGGAAACACTGGTCTGAAATTTCCTACAGAGACCTCTACTTTGGAAATGGTTTTATTTATACGTAGCTACAAAAATACCATTTCTGAAATAGTTATGTGGGGCCCAGTATTTAATTTTTGTGTGTGTGTGTGATTTCTGGAAAAGTTCTTTCAACCGGTAAAATCAAAAGCGCCTCTGTTTTTCCTCAACAGCCACCTCGGTCAATGTAAACAAGGCTATGAAAAGCCAGTGAGACAGAGCCTCTTCATCTGCTTACACTTTGGCGCTTCATTGATAAGAACTTCTCCCCCCAGAAAACCTGGGTGTGTTTTGTTCTATTTTACAAGTCCTATATTTAAACATGTAAAAATAGTTGTGGATATTTCACTTAATACTTAACCATGCTGTGTATATTGTCATCCTGCGGCTTAAAACAAATGTTATAATTCCAAAGGAGTTTTGAATTCCCTGGAAAACCATGTAAAAATGTTTAAATGTCATTAAATCCCCAAATTACTCTTTGTAATCAGCAGAATGCGCAGCACTCTACTTTTCACATTCTGCTACTGCTAAGTCACTTCAGTCGTGTCTGACTCTGTGTGACCCCATAGACAGCAGCCCACCAGGCTCCCCCGTCCCTGGGATTCTCCAGGCAAGAACACTGGAGTGGGTTGCCATTTCCTTCTCCAATGCACGAAAGTGAAAAGTGAAAATGAAGTCGCTCAGTCGTGTCTGACCCTCAGCGATTCCATGGACTGCAGCCTACCAGGCTCCTCCGTCCATGGGATTTTCCAGGCAGGAGTACTGGAGTGGGGTGCCATTGCCTTCTCCGTTTCACATTCTAACACAACCTTAATTGACTCAGCTCTCAGGTCTGCTGTCAATGACCCCTTGTTGGGCATAATTAAATAAAAAAAAAAAAAAGGACTTCTTCATACCACAAAGACAGGAGATGTTTGAAACCAAACCATGTAGTGTGAGATATTTAGTATGTTCCAGGCTGGCACTGGAAACACAGCAGCAAACAAGACCTAGCCCTATATGACATCAGAGGAGAAAAAGGATTTGGACTTGAAAGTGGTGCCACTGAGGTGCTGGCTTTGCTACTGTTAGTGCAAACTTTAAATCACTTAATTTCACAAAGCCTTTATTTTCTCATCTGTAAAATGGGGCAACCCACCAGGATTGTTAGAAGAATCACATGATGTATCTGACACAAAAGTGCTTTGCAGACTTATGAAGGACCAGAGAAACACAAGATATTACTTTTCAAAAAGAGAAATGAAATGCTGTTTTCAACTAAACCTTCTGATTTTCTTTAGATGATGGGATATGTAGTCTTTTATTTTCCTAATTATTTTTCTAATTGCTGTTAAGAGGCTATCTCGGCAGAAGAAGGCTTTTCTGTCTATTCTCTAACTTTCTGATGGTTAGACACAGGAAACTAATCTGTATCCAAAAAGTTTTGTTAAACGGTTGTCAAAATGCAAAAGGACAGAACACATATTCTGTTAGGCCTTAAGCATGCAGGACAAGCACACAGAAACTAGGCCAGTAATTCATGTACCTCCAGCTGTTGGATGTCTCTGGACTAGTGAAAGTAACACTCTCGTGACAAGCAGACCCTCAACATGTATAACAGCCCCCAAGTCAACAGAATTTTATTTCTTGTTCATGTGAAGACTAAAATAAGTGTCCCTGAAAGGTAAAGGGTATTCTCTAAGCAGTGTTTGAAGCACCAGCTTCCTTCCATCTTCTGGCTCCACCATCTTCATTCAACACAGCATTCCCAAGGTTGATATATTTGCACTGAGCTGAAGTAGAAAGGGAAGAAGAGCATGAGAAAACTCCCTGGCTTTCCACCTTCAACCCAGAAGTAATGTTTCACTCTGCTTACACTTCACTGGCAAGAACAAGTCATGTGGGCCCATCTGGTTGGACAAAGAGCTGGGTATTATAGTCCCTGGGTCCATAGCCAGGACTTTGTCTATGGATGGGAGCATTAATTAGGGTTGACCATTTGTTTGCAGTCTCTGTTGCACTATCACTTATACAACAAGTCTAAAGAATGTTGAGTGTCAGTCCAGTCCTGACTCTGGAAGTTATCTACCTTAATGTTACTCAAGCTTTTTTGACAGCGACATACAGAATAAAGTAAATTTTACATCATAACCCAGGACACCACATGGGTATGTATGTGTGTATCTGAAACCTAAGTTGCATAAAATAATACTTTTTCCTCTTATGCATGATGCAGATACTTTCCACTCTCTATTTGATTCTGATTTGTTTTTTTAATCACTAATTTTGATACATAACTTGATTTCTCAGCCTAATAGTAGGTTGTGACTCATTAGATCTAGCTCATCTCTTTAGAAATGACACAGATGAAGCTTTGAGGAGTTAAGTGATATAGCTGAGGTCACATGCAGTTGGCAGCCATTTTATACCCATGCCTGTGAGCACTAGCCATTAGCCCAGGGATTATATTTTTTTGAAACAATATACATTTTCTGGTTAAATTTCAAATCCAAGTATCTTTGCTGGAAATTTTGGAATATATTTGAAGTAGGCAAGTAATTACCTGCAAATTATTATTTAATAGTGTGTTATTCTCTAAATCTACATATTTTTAAAATTTGAAGATGATCACCTTTAGATACATCAGCTATAGTTTATGAATATTTAGGTATTTTGAATCTTGAGTGAGTTGAAAAACAAGGACTCAATTTTGCTTTTTTTTTATGCATCTGTCTTAATACTGAACTAACTTTTCTCTCAAAAGTTATTTAAATTCTAAAAACTTCTTGTCTCAGAAATTCTAAGCTTACTTCCAAATCTCCACTCTAAAAAAATAACCTTCTAGACACACAGGTATACAAAACTTTAAATGATATGTGTGCTTCTTTCTTTTTTCACAATGTTATTTTCAAATTACAGAGTCACTTGGAAATTTGACCTAAAGAGTAACCTTTGGAGACAGAATAGGACTATCCTCATCAGAAACACAGCCTGTTAGTCTTAAAGGAAGAATGATCATTAAGAAGCAAAAACATCTCTGAAATGAACACACCCTCTTTAAATTCAGTGGTATTTTTATTTTTCTTACATCCTATGCAAGGCTTATGAAGTTCTTATGATCTCTTGCCAACTCTTTTGATTAACAAGATTGTGTGGGAGAAAAAAATGCTTTTTTGAGCACACATCATACATATTCCTCAAAGAATTGTACTGCACAGGGTAATTAATGTTATAAATAGCGAGTGTTTATTTGTACTAGGAAGCAGCTAGGTGTGGGATCCAGCTGGCTAGGTGAGTGTTTACTCAACTGAGAAATTCACACTGTAGGCACAATAGCGTCCTTATGTTATTGGATGGATGGATGGGTGGATGGGAGAGAGACTGAGAGACCAAAACAACTCTAGGAGAAGAGATTCCCATCATTTTCTCCAAGTTACCAGGAATTGGCTGATGATCCTGGAATTTGATTTCATTTTCTGGTAGCATCACTGTGGTATTAGGTGGACATGTTCCATGTCCTGACTCTTCTCCTTACTGTCTGGATGACTTTGGGAAATTTGCCTAACCTCTCTGAATCCTCCCTTAATACTCTGAAACAGGAGTACCTACCTTATAGGGCTTTATGAGAATTAGATGACATAATGCAAGGAAAGTATTGGGTTGGCCAGAAAGCTTCTTTGGGTTTTTCTGTAACGTCTTATGGAAAAACTCAAATGAACTGTTTGGCCAACCCAATACTTGGGGAAATGTCTGGTATATGGAAAATGTACAGTGAATGCTATTCTTCAATTACATTTTTAGGACCCGAAAAGGAACATAGAAAGTATGTATGAGGCTTTTTTTTTTTTTTTTTTAATCTCACTTTAGGTTCGGTTCAGTTCAGTTCAGTTGCTCAGTCATGTCCAACTCTTTGCTACCCTGTGAATCGCAGCACGCCAGGCCTCCCTGTCCATCACCAACTCCTGGAGTCCACCCAAACCCATGTTCATCAAGTCAGTGATGCCATCCAGCCATCTCATCCTCTGTCATCCCCTTCTCCTCCTGCCCACAATCCCTCCCAGCGTCAGGGTCTTTTCCAATGAGTCAACTCTTCACATGAGGTGGCCAAAGTATTGGAGTTTCAGCTTCAGCATCAGTCCTTCCAATGAACACCCAGGACTGATCTCCTTTAGGATGGACTGATTGGATCTCCTTGCAGTCCAAGGGACTCTCAAGAGTCTTCTCCAACACCACAGTTCAAAAGTATCAATTCTTCAGTGCTCAGCTTTCTTCACAGTCCAACTCTCACATCCATACATGACCACTGGAAAAACCATAGCCTTGACTAGATGGACCTTTGTTAGCAAAGTAATGTCTCCGCTTTTTAATATGCTATCTAGGTTGGTCATAACTTTCCTTCCAAGGAGTAAGCATCTTTTAATTTCATGGCTGCAATCACCATCTACAGTGATTTTGGAGCCCCCAAAAATAAAGTCTGACACTGTTTCCACTGTTTGCATTATTATTCTTAGCAAACTCCATATTTGTTTAGAAAGGCCTCTATATACAGAATTGGCCTTCTCCAGAATTTAATGAAATGACCCTTTATTGGCATCATGTGGCAAAATAATACAGCAGATTAATATATATTTAGAGATGAAAAAGATGCATCATTGGAGTGATGTAGCAAGCTATAGATCACATTCCAGAATGTCATTCATTGGGAAGAGCCGGCCTGTTCCCTCTTAATCACTTGTCCGCCCAGAATCCTTGACAAGACACTCTCTGGGGATTTTATAGATTTCAGTACCACACACTTCAACAGATTCACAGCCCGGCTTGGTGATTTGATGCAGTTAATGGTAAATCTCCTTACATTGTTAACAAATTCAGAGAACTAAGCAGTACTAAATAAGTTTTCACATGATCTAGCTTTTCAGGTTATCTTTAAAGGCAGAGAATTAAGACAAGTATCTAGATAATCCATAGGTCACATCGGTCTCAGGGAAGGAAATTAGGGCTGTTCTCAACATGATTTCCCTGTCCTTGTCTGGCTGATGAAATCCAGGTTTTTTTTCTGACTCCAAAACTATTTAAATCTTAAAGACTTGGGAACTTCTGAACTTCAAAAATTATTTTCTATTTAAATGCATTACTTATTTTGAGAGAAGAGTTCATCTATTATAAATCTGTATTAAAATGTGATCTTTTCTGCCTTGGGGAGAACATTGTTTTTCACTCTAGGGACAAAATAATAGCAATTCTATATTTTTTGGTAACTTTCAATTTCTGCATCATATAACATTGGATTGCCCCCATGAAAATACTTTATTTCAAAGGCAATTTCACAGGAAATGCTAGCTTAACTCTTTGGCAATTACTATACCACAGCTTTTAACGGTTTTGCTCACTGCTGCCACTCAGCACCTAGAACTGTGCCTAGTGCATACTTGGTACAAATAAATGTTAGCTGAATATAATAATAATTTTATTAAATTGATCTTAGACATATAATGATATCCTAAATCATAGTTTTAAAATAAAATTTTTATAAGATCACATGGAATCAAAACAGAAATATTGATTGGTGTGGCGTGTGTGTGCTCAGTTATGTCTAACTCTTTTCGATCCTATGGACTGTGTCTGCCAGGCTTTTCTGTCCATGGGATTTTCCAGGCAAGAATACTGGTGTGGGTTGCCATTTCCTTCTCCAGGTGATCTACCCAACCCATGGATTGAACCGGCATCTCTTGTGTCTCCTGCACTGGCAGGTGGATTCTTTACCACTAGAAATATTGATTATTACTCATTAAAATGAGAACATTAGAATATCTGTATCAATTGTTATGCATTTTTCCAGAGTCAATAGTATATAATTGAACTGAATAATCAGCCAAACTCCTTTACAAAAATAAATCTTCAATTCTTCAAGTTCAAAGAAAAAAGCATCAGGCAGTATAAACCCTTTTGATCAACTGAAACTATTCCTCTGCTCCAGGAACTGCTCCAACGAACAGAATTTTCTTGTTTGCAATTTTCAGCTGGCAGATGAGAAACGCGTGAAGCTTTATCCAAATGGAAAACTCAGCCATTCTTGGTAAAGTAGAAGGGGGAAAAAAAAACCTTTCAGCTCTAAGAATTTGTCACTGGGAAGAATATTAGGTGATGCAACTTATTTCTCTGAGCAGGAACAGGCACAGACCGACTAACTCCTAATTTTCACATTTAACTGCACTCTGATCACAATTATCCTTCCTCACAGTTCTCCTGCAGCACACAGCCACCTCCACACACACTCACATCTGGGGAATTTCTAGGGATTTCGTGGTGAGATTGAAGGATAGCAGGATTCCTCTCTCCCACATACTCTCTCTGCCAGTCCTGCTCAGCCTAGGATTTGTGGAGGAGAGGTAAGGCAAGGGTGAGTCTGCTGACACTCCCGAGTTAGTTTCCCCTCACCCTCCTGCCTACAAGTTACATGGGAAAGTGCATGCTGCTGATGACTGCAGGGGCCCTCCTGGGAGGAAAGGCAGTGTTTACACAATTATTACTAAGCTGGGGTCCAAACTCTTTATTGTTTTAGTTGTCTGTTTTAAATCAGAGAGATGATTAGGAAGTACTTTGGAAACCAGCTAAAAAAGAAAAGCGACGTGGACTACTGCAGTGGTTCCCAGACTTTGGGGTTTCATGGACCAGTAATATGTCAAAAATAAGTTGGGAAACCGAAAGACCATGAGCAGCTTTTATTGGCCAAGTAAGGCATTAAAACAACGATACTATGCCTTATTACCCACCATCACCAGGTTTTCCTAAAAGGAGCAACATTAATAACAAAAAAGCAAAAAGAATGTACTCTTGGAATAAAAGACTATTCTTCCCAAGAAAGGATAGCCAGTAGCCTTAAACAACAGAGTGAGAGCCAGAGAGAGAGAGAGAGAGGGAAGGAGGGAGAAGGCAGACACTGTCAGGGGTTTCTTAGGTCATCCCAGGTCTCCTCAGACGATTCTTTTTGATTCTGTACCATCACCACCCGTTCTGTGCTTTGTTTCTAACCAATTCTTCCAGCAGCCTTCTTCAGAGGACTGCCCTGGGGCTTCTAGAGTTTCTTTGGGTTCATGTACAGAAAACCAGAAGTACATGGGCGTGCCTGACTCCTGTTGAGTGTGAAAGCCCAGATCCCTTCCTTAGAGGTGGACCCCTCTGATGGGGTGATTTACCTATGACCAGGCTAATGCTAGGCTCACCCCTGAAGTCTTGGCACTGCCTGGTTTCCCTCCCAACCCACTCTGCTTCCCCTGCTCCTTTCTTGCTTTCTCCTGGGAGCCATTCCTTAATAGTTCACTTGCACATAAACCCTCACTTTCGGCTAGCTTCAGAGGAACTTAACGCTTGGGTAAACACTTCTTCCCGGATCGGCCTCAGCATGTTCACTGAGAGACCCTTTGAGGGACCCTCCAGAGACTAGACTTGGGCAGGAGGGCCCATGTTCAAGTCCAAGCTTCACCACCAACCAGAAGTTTGCTCTTGGCCAAGTCTCCTAACCCTCAGCTTCTCCCGTCCCACTCATGCTACATGATGGCTGGAGAGAGGATACAGAATTAGAGTGAAGTTGGGACCAATTCCACAAATGCAGATAAGAAAAAAAAAAAATAGCTTATTTATCTCCCAGAGCTGTTGCAGTCTCTCATATAAGCCCCTGTTCCAGTGTATAAAGAGGACAACCTGAAATTCCAGTCTAGTCAGCATTGTCTCATCCAATCAGTTAAACAGACTTTAGATAAACCCATCTTTATCAGGCAGGTGCTGTTGTTTCAGATGCTCCATTTCTGGTCCAGGAGAATGGGGGGAGGGTATGTTTCTTCTGAGTGGCAGAAGAAAGAGGAACTTCCAAGCTGGGCATCAAGGACTCAGACCTGTCAGCCTGCTGCCTGGTCTCTTAGCCCTTGTGCATTGCCTGCAGGGCACCATTGAGTGCTAATCTAGGACGTAGGACTGGGAAGTGGCTGCCTTGGCTCAATCAGGGTATAGCCCATCCCTCTGCTGTCTACACACCCCAAGTATCCCTCAGACATTAGGACACCCTGAAGTTCAGCTGTGACTTCCGTTGAATGGCCACCCTGGATGGCGCTCCGTAAACGTCACTGTGTTCCTGCTGTGGTGTCTCCCTCTGAGAGTTTGCCCAGCCAAACTCTCAGACCATCAGGTCTCTGCAGTGCCACCCCAGAGCAGAGCAATGCCAGCACAATATTCCTCTCTGCCCAGCCACACTATGACATCACTTTATAGGGAGTACAAGGTACATGCTGTGAGAAGGTATCCTCTAGAGTCCCAGATACAACAGGAATGGGGGTAAACACCCTCTTCTGTGGGCTTTCCTGTGAACTTATCCAAAATGCCTCACCCTCTGGGATTTCTCTCTGAAGAGGAATGATCGGGACTCATGGTTGATGCTTTTCTTACTTCTGTCTTTCTCCTCCTCCCACAACCCCTTGAGAATCAGAAGGTTGAGCTATTTTTTTTCCTTCTTCCAGTCTAGCAGAGTTTAGCCCTATGTTCCATCAGGGACCACCATGCACAGTCAGAAAGAGGTTGTGGTCTTTGCAGGAATGAGACAACAGTAGGATTTGAAATCTAGGCTGCCCTCCACTCGCCCAGCAAGAGCCCTGGCACTGGGCTGTGTAGAGCAAAAAGATCCCTTTTCACAAAAGAACTACAAGGACTAGCAGCAGCTCTGGTCAGATCTGTCTCTGTTGAGGACATTACTGTCGCTTCCCTGGAGCCCCCATGGCTATTGGAGGACACGATTTACAAGGGAGAAAGATGACACGCATATTGCTTCATACTTTCAAATAAGAGCCACATTCAAGATGCTGAAGCACTTTGCCATGAATCAACCCTGTGCAAAGACTGGGGAGATGCAGGTGGATGGTGGTGGTGGTGATCTAGTGGCTAAGTCACATCCGACTCTTGCAACCCCATGGACCATAGCCCACCAAGCTCCACTGTCCATGGGTTTCTAAGGCCAGAACTAGAGTGGGTTGCACTTCCTTCTCCAATGCAGGGGGTAGGACCTCCCTAAAGAAGGGAAGCTGGTGTGAGCTATAGGGAATGATGCAAGAGAGCAGGCAATTAGGCAGCAGTGGTACAGCATGACCTCCCATCCTGGGGGACAAGGGGGAGGGCATCAGAATGGACACAAGCCCACGAGGTCAGGAGAGTTCATCGAAGGCCAACGCCCATGACTGGAACACTGGAGGGGCGGCCCTGCTGGTGTCTTAACCACAACACAACCTGAGTTCTCTTTAGAGATCTTTGTCAGTCTGGGCTTTTCTCCATTCCACCTATCTTTATTCAGTCCCTTAAGAAAATGAAGACAACCTCAGCTCCCTGAGGTAGCTGCTTTTCCTATATGTCCCTAGAACAGGAAGGTTCCTGAGCCTCCGTCATAAGGAAAGCAAACACTTCCACAGATTTCAACTTGGTGTGTTTTTCCTGGTCAGGGGGAGGAAAAAAAAAAAAACCTAAACCTGATTATTAAATTAAAGCTTTAAGTGGAAAAAACAATGCCAGGCAACTGGGTGTTAAATGCCACCTCCTTAATGTGACACAGACCTGCCATTTAGTTTGTGCCTCTTTCCTCCCCATGCCGCCACGGTCTCATAAGATGTGGGGATGTCTCTGGAAACCTTGTGTGGCCCATGTTCATAGGATGGACATCTGAGCTGTTAAGGCCAGGTCTCTTCTTTTTTTTCACCTCAGATATATTCCTCGGGCTGTCAAGGGTCATGCTTCCCTTACACACTTACTGTTGCCCAAAGGTAATTTGTGTCAATCAGAGCAATCAGTTCACCCAGAGGTGAGTTTGTAATCTGCATAATGGTCCTCCAAAATCTCACAGACCAAGGAAAGGTCAGATCATGTCTTTGAACAGGCTGCAAATTCAGGAGATTCATAGAAACTGATGAATGACTCGTGTTTTAGTGAACTAATGTTCATATCAACTATGTCTATGAATAAATGTATTTCTAAACCTATGTAGTATCTATAAATACTACAAATTGTTTCCAACCAGGAGAGAGAGAGAAAAAGAGAGAGAAGAAAAATAAAGACTGTTTTGCTGTGTGTGTGTTAGTCGTGTCTGACTCTTTGCAACCCCATGGACTATAACCCGCCAAGATCCTCTGTCCATTGGGATTCTCCAGGCAAGAATACTGGAGTGGGTTGCCATTTCCTTCTCCCAGGGATCTTCCCAACCCAGGGATTGAACCCAGGTCTCCTGCATTGCAGGCACATGTTTTATCATCTGAGCTACTAGGGAAGCCAGACGATGATAAAAAGGTATATTTATGGCCCTTCTCAGAAGATGTTTTTGGGTACTTTTTTCTTGTATTTATCAGAATAGATGCACTACGAAAAAATAATGTTCTACATAAATTCTCGCTATATTAGCATACAAATGAAAAGTAATCACAGGAAATGATTATAGTAAAAGTATGCTTATAAATTTAATATTTTTCTTTGTAAAAGATGCAGTTCATGATTTCTAGTGGAAAAAAGATGTATATTTCACATTGAAAATGGACTTTTTTTAGTATAAAAGTGGAAAAACTATCCAGGGTGCTTCACGTGAGTTAATAAAATTACAAATAGTCTGAACAAATCTCCCTACTGCTCCGAAGCACTCACCAAAATTTAATAGAAATGCCGAGCCTGGTGGGCTATTAAATGAGAACAGTAATATTCAGACTTGCTCCTGTCCATCCTGCAGGGTGGTTCTGGAAGAGAAATGAGCAAGTAGTGTGTACAACAGGGATCCAGTCCTGCACCAACACCGAGACTTTTCACATTCCATCACAGCCTCTGGTTGTCAGTGCCCGACACCATCTGTGCATAGGAGGAGGGGCCCAAGTGTCTTGGGTTATTGAAATAGATGAGAAAACATACAAGAGAGTTTGGCTGGAGCTTAGCAAAGTCTCTGAGGTGTGCCAACTTTCTTCAGATGGGCAATCCAGGGCCACTGTGCAGTCAACTGTGGATGAAAGAAACGTACCTCACACTTCAATGTTCAGAGCGGTATTATTTGTAATAGCCAAGATATATAAGCAACCTAAGTGTCCATCAACAGATGAATGGATAAATAGAGTGTGGTATGTGTGTGGTACACACAAACACACACACATACTTACACACACATATATGTACCTTAGACTATCACATAGCCATAAAAAGGAATGAAATTCTGCCATTTGCAACAACATGTACCTTGGAGGATTTTGTATTAAGTGAAATAAGTCAGACAGATAGACAAATGCTTTATGTTATCCCATGCGAAATCTGAAAAATAAAAGAAGTGAATGAATATAACAAAACAGAAACAGATTCACAAATATAGAGAAAAAACCAGTGGTGAGAGTGAAGTGGGGATTAGCAGATACAAACTACTATGTATAAAATACATAAGCAACAGGATGTGTTATATAACACAGGGACATATAGCCACTGTTTTGTAATAACTTTAAATGGAGTATAATCTATCAAAATACTGAATCACTGTTGTACACATGAACTTAATATAATAGTGTAAATCAACTGTACTTGAATAAAAAAAGAAAAAAAAGAAACATAGTCCCAGGACCCTGAAGCAACAGCTCACATGGCTCTTATTGCTGGCTGACAAGCAGTGCAACACGCATGACAATGAGCAAAAAAAGATCAGCATCTTAAGATTTCATCTTGAAAAAGACTTAGGCTTTTGTCTTCTCAACTTCTTTATCTCTACTACTTTACAAATAGCCTTCTTTCTTGGCCAGCCCAGGGACCAGGTTCTGTGAGGCAGAATCAGGTAAGTGAAAAGGAGAAAAATAGGACCAGAAACGTAAGAGAAAGTGGGGAGGAGACCAGGGCCATGGAGGCTGAGACTGCGAGAAGAGAGCTGGTGAAAAGGTGAGAAGTAAGACTTAAGAGAATGAGAAGCTCCTCATCTCTTGGTATTTGAGAAAACTGGAGAGAAAGAGAGACCCTCAGAAATGTTAAAAAGCGATTGTGAACTTGATCATAAGGTGAAACCATCCAATAACCAGATAATAATATTTCTTTCAAAAACACAAAGGTGTGAGTGGCTCTTTGATTACCTTTGGATGCTAGGTTGTGGGTTTTCTTGGATGATACACTAAGTAACATTGTGCCACTGGACGCTGTAGTTTTTATTCAGCCACTCTAGCCAGAGTATCTTTTGATAGCATATATATTGTCTTAATGATAGCATGTCACAACAAAACTCAAATGAGAAATATAGTGAGATTTTAGTAATGAGACTTACCTCATGCACCTCAAACATTCTTGAAATGACAACTAGAAACTCTTTCACATCCCCACAAAGATAGGGAAAGCAAAAGATTCTGTTTTACATGAAAGTGAGTGTTCTCAGGATGCAATATGGTCTAGGAGGAATTAATATGTGAGTCATGTGTCTTATTATCTATTTCCAGTTACAGCCACAGATTTTTTTAATTTTGCTTTGGCCAAGTCATCCTCTCTTACTCTTTAGAACTCTCCCAAGAATGTAGTAAGAGAATAAATCAGATTATCATTCGTGTCTGTACCATTTGTGTTATATTGAACATTTCAACAAAATAAGCAGTAGTATCACAAGGCTAGTCCATTAGTCAGGGTTCTGGGCACTCCATGGGCCAGGCAAGATGACACATAAAATTAACCATCACAGCTGGATTTATAAAATTATAACTAAAACAGTATTTTTTATTCTATAGAATGTAGTATGGGATGTGTCTCTGCCTGTTTGTCTGAGAACAGCCAGGATTTCATCCTTTGGGGGCAAGGGCATGCCCAATATTGAAGGAGTCCCCTCACAGATGTTTTCCTACTTTCAGCATCTCTCCTGAAGGGGCAACCTTCCTGTGAGTTGAAGTGAATAGATTGCAAAGGCAGAATCAGCAGCAGGGTGGGCAGGGAGTCTGGTGAGAGCCTCTAAGGGGCTCAGTGGGATGGCTAAAGAGGCTTCTACCTGATATCTCACTAGACACGTCCAGAGAAACCACTTCTTCCCACATGAAATGCCCCAGACCTTACACCTCCCTATCACAGGTTCAAGAGCTCCCTTTGTTGAACGCACAACTGAGGGAACGATGAGGTTTTTCAAAGAGAAAACAAAGGGAGCTCGTGGTTGATTGTTGACTGTGCTCATGGGTCAGTCCTAGAGAGCTGATTTTTCTGCTTTGCTTTGTCTTTCACAGTTCATTTCATTTCATTTTGCAATCAGAAATACATTGCAGCTTCAAGCCACATCCAAGCCGTACCCTCCCTCTTATATTAGGGTGCACTAACTCTTCCCAAGGCTTATTCAGGCACTTGTGTGTCTTGCATCCAGATGAAGAATCCATGAATATCATTCTGGAGTAATAGCTTCTTTATAATAATGACTTACAAGTAACTTATTACCTTCTCACCAGCCAAAAATATGCACTTCTCTAGGGCATATCTACATGACAGTAAGTAAATATGGAAGGAAAGAATTGACTGCTTTACAAGGATATGTGCACTAATTTCTCTTCATGCAAACCAACTAGACAAACTGATAGTTCTGCCCTGATTCCTCAATAGGTAAGTTTCTTAGTTGATTAATTCTCATAACAAACAAGACTGACATACTGACTTGTTGCTCAGTCCTGCACCTGGAATGAATTTCTTTTCTTTTTCCATAGCATTCATCTGCACATCTCTACTAGGTTATGGGTCTTGTGGGATAATTACTGAAGTACATAGCTACTCTTTCCCAAGGTAAACTCTTCAGTCTTATCTCATCTTTATGCCTTGCACAGCACTCAGCATGGTACTTTGCTTCTGGTAAGTTCTTTATAAATATAAACAATATAATGAGAATGTGTATTTGTCATGCAAAAGCCAACGAACAAGTAACCAGCACCGTGTTATCCCTCTGAAGGCACAGGATCTCCAAAAAGGAGGGATTTATTTAAATATTAGTGAAATGAGAGTTACTAATACCCAGGAAAACCAGATATTTTGCATATAGGCCACTAATAAGCTACTTTCAGCTTCAGCTAATATATGCTCCAGCTTAGGAGACCTGGTGTGCTGTGGTCCATAGGGTCACAAAGAGTCGAACATGACTGAGCAACTGAACTGAACTGAGTGCAAAGACAAATACCAGAAATTGCTCAAAATAAAGGCGTCAATATTATGCAATGCACAGTTTTTGTAACTATCAGTGCAGTGTATTGAGAAATACTGACTGACATATAGGCAAGCAAATATTAAATATAACTTAACTACCAAGATACTTCTGTTTTAGTAAAAATCATATCTGTTAAGAATGAGAGCTTTAAGCTGATTTTAAAGTTTATAGGTAAGAAAACCCACTCCAGTACTCTTGCCTGGAAAATCCCATGGACGAAGGAGCCTGGTAGGCTGCAGTCCATGGGGTTGAAAAGAGTTGGACACAACTAAGTGACTTCACTTTGACTTCACTTTCATGCATTGGAGAAGGAAATGGCAACCCACTGCAGTGTTCTTGCCTGGAGAATCCCAGGGACAGAGGAGCCTGGTGGGCTGCTGTCTATGGGGTCGCACAGAGTCGGACACGACTGAAGCAACTTAGCAGCAGCAGCAGCAGCAGGTAAGAAAAACAAGCAAGAATAGCAAGGGGAAATCTTTTTAAAAGGATCAATTGTAGGGGAACCATAGTTCAATCAGTTGTTAAAATATGTTATCAAGCCTCTATAATTAAAATTGTGTGCCATTGGCACAAGAAGAGAGGGAAAAACCAAAGGAAAGGAACAGAAAATGCAGAAATAGACTCAATTGCATATGAGATTATAAAGTATGATAAACTTGACATCTTAAATCAGTGAGGGGAAAATGTATGATTCAGTCAATGGTTTGGAATAATGAGAGAATTACAAGAAATAATATAAAATTGGATCCATCCTCATGCCACCACCAGGATAAAATCCAAATATATTGGAGACTTAAATGTAAAAAAGTAAAGGGGGTTTCCGGGCAGTCCAGTGATTAGAACTTGGCCTTTTCACTGCATTGGCCCAAGTTCAATCCCTGGTTGGGGAACCAAGATCCCAAAAGCTATGCTGTGTGGCCAAAATAAATAAATAAAAATGGTAAAAAAAAATGTTTTTTAATGTAAAAATGTAAAGTCATATAATAACTAGAAGAAAAAAGCGTGACTGAATTTAAAATCTGGGAATGTGGAAAACGTTCTTAACCAGAATTCAAATATCCAAAAACAGTAGGGGAAAGATTGATATATTTGGCAATATATAATAAAAATACCTCTTAAATGGCAAAAGTACACTATAAGCAAAATATGAAGACAAATGACAAAGTAGGAAAAATTTTGATATCAAAAGGGTTAATATCCCTACTACATTTGATAATATAAAGCAATCATTGTCAGATCTTTAGATGTGACCCTGCTCTTGTGGTTATATTTTTGAAAAAATAGTCTTTATTGTTTAGAGACATTTATTCAAATATTTATGGATAAAATTATAGGTTGTCTTAAGGCAAACTATTCAATATCATGGTAATCCAAGTCTGTGCGCTGAACGGTAATGCTGAAGAAGTTGAAGTTGAATGGGTCTATGAAGACCTACCAGACCTTCTAGAATTGACACCAAAAAAGATGCCCCCTTCATTATGGGGGACTGAAATGCAAAAGTAGGAAGTCAAGAAACACCTGGAGTAACAGGCAAATTTGGCCTTGGAGTACAGAATGAAGTAGGGCAAAGGCTAACAGAGTTTTGCCAAGAGAACACACTGGTCATAGCAAACACTCTCTTCCAACAAACACTCTCTTCATAGCAACACTCTTCTACACATGGACATCACCAGATGGTCAACACCAAAATCAGATTGATTATATTCTTTGCAGCCAAAGATGGAGAAGCTCTATACAATCGGCAAAAACAGGACCAGGAGCTGACTGTGCTCAGTTCATGAACTCCTTATTGCCAAATTCACACTGAAATTGAAGAAAGTAGGGAAAACCACTAGATCATTCAGGTATGACCTAAATCAAATCCCTTACAATTATACAGTGGAAGTAAGAAATAGATTCAAGGGATTTGATATGATAGACAGAGTGCCTGAAGAACTTTGGACGAAGGTTTGTGACATTGTACAGGAGGCAGTGATCAAGACCATCCCCAAGGAAAAGAAATGCAAAAGTCAAAATGGTTGTCTGAGGAGGCCTTACAAATAGCTGTGAATAGAAGAGAA